>NC_138042.1:37020686-38250217 GCF_964106645.2 Podarcis pityusensis
CACATTTCAGACTTGCATTCTTACACTTTCTTTTTCAATACACAACATGGCTACCGTAGTTCTCCCAAGAGCTGCACATTTCTTTGTGGATCCTTTGCGTTTCTCTTGCATTCTGTGCGCCATAGTTTGTGGTCGCAACAGCACAAGCGCCACAGCTAGCAATATTGCTGCAACCTGCTGCCAGTTGGCTTTAAGTTTGTGCCCTTTTGATGCTTTTTTCTTATTCTTTTTGGTATGCTGCTATGTGTTAAGTCTGTTTATTCGTCCAGGAATGGTGTTGGTTGTAAATCACCCTTCTTTCCGAAGGCTCTGCTGACCAATCGCAGCTTGTGGTTTTGCAAAACTAAAAGCACAATCCCCCTCCACTTTGTTTCAGATACTGTTTGCCTCTGTAGCTAGGCACCTTAGTCTATCCATAGTGTCAAGAAATCAATGTTAACGAAGCAAATGGAACAGTTTGACATACTGTGTATGACAGCTTTACAATTCTTAGTTCCCCCCTCAGTGTGTGCTATAAGGAATCGCCGGAACATGTCAAAAAGGTTAAATTGCACATAGTAAACTTTATTTTTTTAAGCAAACAAAATCATGGGTTGGGAGGTTGGGGAGAAGCATTGCCACACATGTTTTACAATACTTTTGGGTCTTTTTTTATATTGCTGGACAAAAGATTTTTACAAATCGAATCGTAACACTACCCCACTCTGTGTCCACTGTCAAAGCATAGAAATAAGGCACTTTCTCTGTAACAGACTAACAAGGCACATAAACACTAATTCTGAGAAGGGGGGACTTGGGCACTGAATCTGGATCCATATTCCAGTGGGGCATCTTGTCCCTCAATTCCCAGTTTCATTTGAGTGAGGCTGTTGGCGGAGGGATAGGGCTGCAGTAGGGACTACTCTTGTAGTATACTGAACTTAATGATTGCACTCCTGTGGCTGATCTCTTCTTTGAACGACTTGTTTGCGTGGGACTCTTGCAGATGTGTGCAGATATGCTTCCTGTGGTTAAGTGTCTGTAAGACACACATGTGCATGTGTTCTCAACCAGCTCTGGTCGGCTGCAGGGGAGTTCTTAACCCATTGCTCCCGGGAGAAGAGGATTCATGCTCAGCCGTTAACTGCCATGCATAACGCACCATTTCTGTGTGTCTAATTCCACAGCCCTCAGTGGTGCCTAAGAGCACCGAATTGTTTTGGGTAGCCTTTGTCCCCTTATCCCTACCTCTCCCACTAAAGGAAGAAAAGAAAAGTTGGCTTTATCATGTTGGCACTGCTGGGGTTTTATTTGCATGAATTGTCAACTTAATTTGACCTTCTGTCTTTTTTAAAACAATAAAAAAAAATGGGTATAAAGGCCTTATGGATCTCTCTAAGGTCTCACTTTGTGGCTTTCTTTACAGATTTATTTTGTGTAAAGTAATTTCTTTTGTATAGAGTTTTGTACAGTCTCCAGAATGTGATATTTGTCGCCGCTGTTAACATTTACACCTCTTGTAATATTTGGGATTTACCAACTCCTTTTATTTTGCTTTCCAAAAAACACCTTGCAATCTTGGTTACTATTAAATGGCCTAAGAGAGCTGTGGATCTCTCTCACCTTCTCTCCCTTCTTTGGTACCTTCAGTTACCTCATTTTGCTATTTTGTGTTGCAAACCTGCTAATGATTATGAAAGCTTATGGGTTTTGTTAGAATCATATTTGTCAAGTGTTTTCTTCAAAAAAATCATACTCCATTGTATCATTTAACATGTAGTTTTAAATGTATTATAAATATCTGTAACCAAATCATTTGAAGGCTTGATAAATTTTTAACAAAATTTGTACATTTTTTATGAGAGTTACTAGTAATGCTTTACTAAGTAGTGCAATGAATTTTTATTTTTAATCCCTGTGCCCAATTTTGGAGTTGAGAGGGTTGTTCAGTAATAAATGTATGATGTACACTTATACAACTTTGTGTTGCTTCTTCTCACACTCGAGTACAGTGTTGGATCTCTGTAGCTATTGGTCATGATTTAAGCACAGAATATGAAATTCTGTTAAATTACATGATTCCAAATGGGAGCAGGTTTGGAAACCTCATTAACATTTGCCTCTGATTTATGAATTGCATATCAGTGGAAACATTAACACAAACTTTTAAAAGTCCCAGTTAAGATGGGGCTACCCAAATTGTACTCAGTATTCAAAAGACAGCCGCACCATATTTTTTTTATGAAGGCATCATACCAGCTGTTTATTTTTTTAATTGCTTTCCTAATTCTGAACACTGAATTTGCCATTCATTGCTACAGCACACTGAGACCATGTTTTCATTGTGCTTTCCACTGAAAATGGTCAAAGTAGAAAGCATAGAAAAATAAAGAAAATCTCTTCCAGTAGTAAGCTAGAACATGAGAAGTTCTATTTCTTGCTGGTGTGAGTTTGCTACATGTAGAAATCCTATCTGGTTGGCACTTCAAAGTACAAAGTACGGTTCAGACTTCTTGACCTCACCCTGATATAACAGGTGGAATGGCTTTAGCCAGTGTGAAATATCTGCTGGGGGCAGAAGCAGAGATACCATCTCACTGTATCGGGCAATGATTCTGAATGAAGAAAACATCTATATATGGTCAAGAAGTATTGCCAATAGTGTATGCGGTTAATATGTACAGGGATACACTTAGGTTTTGTGTGTCATGCTGCTGCCCTTACATTTAGGGTTGTAATTACGTTCTCAAAAAGCAACCTTGAGTTGCATGTGCTTGAACATGTAGAGAGCTGGACTTCAATGTTTTAAAATCTTTGCTCCCTTGGGGGTTGGGCAGGGGCGGCACACATGCTCAGAGGCAGGGTGTTCTCTTAACATTCTTCCCTGTCTATGTGCCCAGGGCCTTTTGGCAAAGGGAAGCCTCTCTCAACAACCCTTTCACCATCCACTCTAGCTTTCCTACATTATCACACGGTGTGAAGGGACTGAGTCTTACTGGCCTCATTTCAATGTTGGTCTGGCCGATCCCCCACTGCAAGATCTCCGGAAGCTAGCCATATCCTTAAACCCAGAGGGTGAGGATCTAGTGTTTCTTTTTTTTAAAGCACTAAAAGTAGAAATTGTAGAAAGATGTCTTGACTTTGGGTCAAAAGAAAGTAGTTTGAAAAAAACTTGAGGCATTTCATTCCGAATCTACTTTGTTGTTTAGTTGTGTCCGACTCTTCGTGACCCCCTGGACCAGAGTACGCCAGGCACTCCTATCTTCCACTGCCTCCCAGAGTTTGGTCAAACTCATGCTGGTAGCTTCAAGAACACTGTCCAACCATCTCGTCCTCTGTCGTCCCCTTCTCTTGTGCCCTCCATCTTTCCCAATATCAGGGTCTTTTCCAGGGAGTCTTCTCTTCTCATGAGGTGGCCAAAGTATTGGAGTCTCAGCTTCAGGATCTGTCCTTCCAGTGAGCACTCAGGGCTGATTTCTAGACAGAGCCAAATAGAGGATGACAGGTGGGTGTCCTGCCCTTCTAACATAAAACCTGGCGACGTCCAATGCTTTCACTCTGCAATGCTATGATCCAGCTGGTGGACCAATTCAAATCCTGCCCCCACCCGCTGCGTCCGCTCTCTTCGTGAATCTCCCCTCTCTATGGGCATAGCCAGGATTTTTCGGGTGGGGGTAGAACCTCAGTTTGCTATGCATTTTTATTGATTTATGGGGGCAGCTGCCCCTTCGTACCTCCCCCCTTGGCCACGCCCATGCCCAGGGCCGGATTTAGGTTTGATGAAGCCCGAAGGTAATGGGGGGCCCTTTATATGTCCAGCTGTCCTTTGTCAGCAACAAATTCTCGCTGTTTTTTGTGCTGAATATATGCTATATGGTAATTTATGGACCTAATGGGTATCTAAAGCCATTTGCACATGTTTCCATGCAAGCAGTCCTTGCAGAATGTTGTTGTTTAGTTGTGTACGACTCTTTGTAACCCCATGGACCAGAGCACGCCAGACACTCCTGTCTTCCACTGCCTCCCACAGTTTGGTCAAACTCATGCTGGTAGCTTTGATAACACTGTCCAACCATCTCGTCCTCTGTCGTCCCCTTCTCCTTGTGTCCTTAAATCTTTCCCGACATCAGGGTCTTTTCCAGGGAGTCTTCTCTTCTCATGAGGTGGCCAAAGTATTGGAGCCTCAGCTTCACGATCTGTCCTTCCATTGCAGAATGTAGGCACCCTATATATAGAAATGAGCAAACCAGTGATATTTTAGGGAGCAGAATAGCAGGCGGGGCCCATAACTTTCACCACACAACATCAAACACTGTTGCTGTATGTAGGTTTTATTTTGTTTTTGTTTTTTATCTTATATTTTGGAAATGTACATCCAGCTCTTTTTTCCCGAGGCCCCCAAGAGAGTGGGGCCCTAAGCTATAGCTTGTTTTAGCTTATACGGAAATCCGGCACTGCCTATGCCCCTCTCCACGCCAGATCTCCCTAAGTTTCGCCTTCCCATTCCCAGCTGTCGGAGCAGGCTGCCCGGCCCCGCTCCGCCCCCCAGCCCGCCTCTCTCCCTCCCGCCCGGTTCCCTCTCGCGCGTCCTGGAGCCGATGGCGCGGCGGGAGCAGGAGGTGGTGCCGGCGGGAGCCGCGGTCGCGCCTTGCGATCTGTGCGCCCAGGGCGCGCCGCGCCGGGCGGAATGGAGCTGCCTCACCTGCCTGATGTCGCTGTGCGAGACCCACGCGCGACCCCACGGCGCAGCGGACGGGGAACCCGGCGCGGCTTTCCGAGGCCACCGCGTGTGCGCAGCCGGCGAGGCGGCAGCGGAGTTGCGCGCCTTGCAGGAGCGGGAGCGCTGGTGCGCCGAGCACCGCGGGCGCCCTCTGGAGCTGTTTTGCGAAGAGTGCGCGCAGTGCGTGTGCGCGCTCTGCCCGGCTCTGGGCCTCCACCGCGGACACCGAGTGAATCTCATCGCCCAGGCGGCGGAGAGCAAGCGGGTACGCGGACACAAAAGTTCTTCCGTGTTCTCTTTCTTTTGGGTGGGGAGGGGAGGGATTTGTGTCCTTTCAGACGTGATCGCATTCCGACTCCCATCAGCTCCAGCCCTTAGGCCAGGGATGATGGTCCGTCGACATCTGGAGAGCCACACCCATCCGCTCGTAAGATTTTCCATGGCTAAACGATTCCAAGAGTTGCGGAGAGGAAGTGTCGTGACACTTTTAAAGATAACTGGATTTATTATAGCTTAAGTGGGCATGGGGTCTCAAGTCCACTAAAACGGATGCCATAATAAATCTGTTAATCCTCTTTAAAGGTGCCAAAAGATTATACAGTGGTATCTCTGGATATGAACGGCATCCATTCCAGAGCCCCGTTTGCATCCTGAAGCGAACGCAACCCGCGTCTGCGCAGGTTGTGATTCGCCGCTTCTGCACATGCGCGTGATGTCATTTTGAGCGTCTGCGCATGCGGCGAAACCCGGAAGTAACGCGTTGTTACTTCCGGGTCGCCGCGGAGCGCAACCCGAAAGCGCTCAACCTGAAGCAACTTCAACCCGAGGTATGACTGTATTTGATGCTTACTGTAACAGACTAACCTAGCTATCTATGTGGAATTTATTAAAATGGTTGTTGGCATCTGTCTGCCTTGAGAGACACCTACCCGGGTGAAGTCAAACCCCGGGTTAGCAGCACTGAAATGACCTCCCTGGGCGCAAGCCTGGGCAGTGTGGATGGAGTTCCTGGGCTGCCCAGATGACCAGACCCCTCTCTTGGCCTCGCTGATGGGGTCCAACCAGCTTGGCTGCAGGAATTGCCGGAAGGAGACATAAAATGAGTCATTCTTAGGGACTCCAGATTTGTGTTGGGTTTACTCCTTAGCTGGTTCTTTTCCCAACGATATCCTGCAGGGCAGTGGAGCTTTAGGTTCAGAGTTTTCCTTTTCAATCCACCAGAGCCCGTTTCTGCATGCAGGGAAAGACCCTAATTCACCAAAGGTTTGAGCCCCATCGGCTACCCTCAGCTGGTTTAGCCAGCCAGCCGAAGTTGATCCCAGCGTGTAGCCACCGTTGCATGCAGGATGGTGGACAATCTACCCCAGAAGAAGCACAACCCTAACACCCAGGGCATCCCAAATTATTACCACCGTCCCTCTAAACTTTAGGTAGCTCTTCTGATAGTTTCTTTCCTGTATTAGGGTTAACAGCTTGTTTCACAATGTCTCAAAATGTGTAGTATGTTCTCAACCAGTTCTGCAAAAAAATGGATGTGAGGGTTCCTAACTTCTCTACCAGCCTATAGAGGCCTTTAGCAGCAGTTTGATCTCCAGATGATGTGTGCTGTCATTTATATCCCTGTTGTGAATATATTCCCTTCACTAGAGCAAGCTGCTGTTAAAGGCAAAGGAGCAAGCCATAGAGTTTTGTTTCTGCTCTGTTGGCAAGCTTAAATAAGCAGTCATCCCACTTGCAACTATTGTTATTGGTTAATACTTACTGTATTAGATTTCTTATCTGCCCTTCACCATAGGTCCCAGGGCAGATTACAATAGTGTAAAATTATAATATTAAAATCAGTTAAAACTACATGGTTTTTGGTTCACCTCACCTCCTCCTGGCAACCTTCCCCCTCCTTTGCCTGCTAATTTTTGTGTTATATCATGTGCCTGAGAATTCTGGGTCTGGGTCCTTATTTTCTCACTCTCTCTTATACCACAAAATGGTAAGTGCCACATCTCTGCAGTGTAATTGGGATAGAACGGTGCCTTGTGCAAGAGCATCTCGGATTACAAAGAGGCGTGTTGGGGCAAAAAAATTACAGAAGAATCTACTTTGGGAAATGCAGAACATGGCAGACACAGCCAAATCTTTCTCTAGCACTAATCAGAATTCACTTCTGCTCTCTTTTCCTTTACAATGCAGAGGATAGGGGAAATAGCAGAGACAGTAGACAGGGGAAGAGCTAGCCAGAAAGTTGGCACCGTGTTTTTGTTAGGTCTAATAAAGGTGGCATTTTGATCTCTTCCCCCTACATGCTCATTCATAGCCAATTATTTTTGATCTAATTATTCTTCAGATGTGGGACGCGGGTGGCGCTGTGGGTTAAACCACAGAGCCTAGGACTTGCCGATCAGAAGGTCGGCGATTTGAATCCCCACGACGGGCTGAGCTCCCGTTGCTCAGTCCCTGCTTCTGCCAACCTAGCAGTTTGAAATCACATCAAGTGCAAGTAGATAAATAGGTACCTCTCCAGTGGGAAGGTAAATGGCGTTTCCGTGCGCTGCTCTGGTTTGCCAAAAGCGGCTTAGTCATGCTGGCCACATGACCTGGAAGCTGTATGCCGGCTCCCTCGGCCAATAAAGCAAGATGAGCGCTGCAACCCCAGAGTTGGTCACAACTGGACCTAATGGTCAGGGGTCCCTTTACCTTTACCTTTTCCTTTTTCCTTCAGATAGTGTAATGCAGTTTATTGCCTTTGTGCTGTTGACAACCCTAAGAGGTCGGTCCAGTATTGTTCCCATTCTGTAAATGGGGAACTTAAAGCAAGGCATGTTCCCCCAAACATCACATTTTGCTTTTTGATATGGTTCCAAAAATGTCCAGGTTTAAATGGCAAAGTACAGTGTGTGGTGCTGTCGGCTGTGAGTGGCGCATGTGTGATTGTTAAATTGCCAAGCCCTCTTCCCCATCCCCACATGGCTCCCTGGAAATGGGGACACAATTCTTTTTGCTGTTTCAGCATCTTTACTGTACAGGGAAAAAGAACGAGTGGCACTTTGTACCAGACCTGAATAGGCAAAGTGGGAATGAATCCCTCTAAGATCATCCTGGAACTGAAGAACACACCAGCTCCAAAGTAGCTTCAAAATTAACTTTCAGCCTTGCTAATTAAATTGGTCCCCCCATGGAAGAGAATTAATTCACGTTAACGGGAAGAAAAATGCACAGTGAATATCATGGGTGACTGGTATATATGCTTAGCAGAAACACACTGGTGAGCTTATATATTTTGTGGACTTGCTTGCAAAGCTGAATCTTTAGTTGAAGAATCTACTTGTTGAACAGATTAGAAGTTGCAACTGAAGGTCTGAAGTGGTCACAATCAGTGATGTGTCCTTTCTACACTGGGTAAAACAGGAAATCATGAGGTCGTATTTGAAGCAGTTGACCCTGAAGAAGAAGCAGGAAGTTGACAACATAAAACATATAGAAGAAGCTACTAATGAGCTTAAGGTAAATCAAAATGTGCTAATCTCCATAATGATGGTACTATTTATTTGCATAGTGTCCTTGGGGGCCAAATTGGACGGGATCACAACGATGTCAAGGAATGGGGTGCTTCCAAGTTTACATATGAAGTACAGTCTTATCTTAGAAATCAAACGGAATCTGTTCCGGAAGTCCGTTTGACTTCCAAAATATTCGGAAACCAAAGTGTGGTTTCTGATTGGCCTCAGGAAGCTCCTGCAGCCAATCGGAAGCTGCGGAAGCCCCGTCAGATGTTTGGCTTCCAAAAATAATTCTCAAACCGGAACAGTCACTTCCGGGTTTGCGGCGTTTGGGAGCCAAGGCGTTTGAGAACTAAGCTGTTCGAAAACCAAGGTGTGACTGTACCATGCAGACTCATTAACTTCCCTTTCCCACCCCATGGGGCAACTGTGAAAGGTGGCTGTGGCCCAGCTGTCAGTGACCTGCTAGTGATCTTGTGTCTGTGCTGTGCTGGATCTCAACAAGAGATTGCAGGTGACGGGGTGAACTAGGGAAAAGGAAGTTAGGCACGATATATCGCAAGGAGGATGCATTCATCCTCACCAAATTTATAACGACACCCAGGCTCATTTTTCTCTCTAACTAAAATGAATTCTGCTGCATGCAAAGCAGGCTGCTTAAGCCATTGATCCAACCCGAGCTGGGCCACTCCTTGGCCTGTGGACCAAAGGGCAGAAAAGCTGCAGGTCATCAGAGCCACAGGAGCCTCCCCACCCACAATGTTTGAATTGGCTGGCTGCCACTTCTTATGCCAGGCTTATTATTAGCATTAGTATAGCAACCTTCTGGATTCAAGGCTGAACTGCACATGGGCGCTGCTTTGGGAGGATATTTGTTTCCCCCCCTATGTTTGCAGTTGTAGAGGCTGCAAACACAGTTGTGTGCCTGCAGGAGTGTTCATGTGCATTCCAGGGACGCGGGTGGCGCTGTGGTCTAAACCCCTGAGCGTCTTGGGCTTGCTGATCAGAAGGTTGGCAGTTCGAATCCCCTTGACAGGGCAAGCTCCCGTTACTCTGACCCAGCTCCTGCTAACCTAGCAGTTCAAAAGCACGCCAGTGCAAGTAGATAAATAGGTACTACTGTGGCGGTAAGGTAAACGGCGTTTCCGTGCGCTCTGGTTTCCGTCACACTGTCCCGTTGCGCCAGAAGCAGTTTGGTCATGCTGGCCACGTGACCCGGAAAACTGTCTGTGGACAAACGCCGGCTCCCTCGACCTGAAAGCAAAATGAGTGCCACAACCCCATAGTGGCCTTTGACTGGACTTTACCGTCCAGGGCTCCTTTACTTTTACTTTACCTCTTGTGCATTCCCCTCTGGCATTTTATCCACTCAGAATCACACCTCCACAGGTTGCTTCCTCTCTCCACACCTGCCCCCCCTGAAAGGTACAGCTACCTTAAGGACTCTCATCAATGTTCAGCTCAAACTTTTAGCACCTACACCAGTTCTGTGTTTCTTTTAGGTAAAGGTAAAGGGACCCCTGACCATTAGGTCCAGTTGCGGATGACTCTGGGGTTGCGGCGCTCATCTCGCTTTATTGGCCGAGGGAGCCGGCGTACAGCTTCCGGGTCATGTGGCCAGCATGACTAAGCCGCTTCTGGCAAACCAGAGCAGCGCACGGAAACGTCGTTTACCTTCCCGCCAGAGCGGTACCTATTTATCTACTTGCACTTTGAGGTGCTTTCAAACTGCTAGGTTGGCAGGAGCAGGGACCGAGCAACGGGAGCTCACCCCGTCGCGGGGATTCAAACCGCCGACCTTCTGATTGGCAAGTCCTAGGCTCTGTGGTTTAACCCACAGTGCCACCTAAATGCTGTTCTTCCTTTAGAAAGCCCTGGGCATCATACATGGGGCTCCAAGTGGCCTCCCATCCGTCCATCCATCCAGTCCACATCTTCTTAACTGTAAATAACTTTGCTGAAACACTTGGTGCCTCTTAGGCCAGCTTTTGGCAAAGGATCAGGCAGGAAATGGGCCAGAGTTTGAGCAGCCTTGTTGTTTGAAAAGCAGCCTCAGGAGGCAGATGGTTGCTGCGGATGAATGCTTCACCCTTTGTCCTCCCACTGTTTGCTCAAAGCCACGCTCTGCAAGATGCTTTTCTCTCTGCAGGAGAAAAGAGATGGGACTCCAGTCTCCTTTAACTGGGTGTGAGAAGGGCAGGTGCTGGGTTTTGAATGGGAAAAGAGCAAAAAGGAGATAGCTCATGATCTAGCCCTCTGACAATGTGCTTTAGAGCCACAGTTCCCAAACTCCCCACCCCAACCACTCAAAAAACGCTGAGGGTCTTACTGTAGTGATTGGCATGTGCTGTGCTAGACGCTGTATGTTTTTCAATTGTATTGTTATTGCTTCTCTTATATTTTATTGCACTGCAGCTTTAATTCTGGAATTCAAGGTTGAATATGATAAAATGTAAAAGAAGCACTAAAAATGCAATTGAAAATCAATATGACTATTTACTGCAATGGATGTGGCATCACCTTCTTCAGCCACAAATGTACCAACATGCCGCAGACCACCTGAATGAAACTCATGGATCACAGTCAGGGAATCCCTATTTTGTGAGGGAGAACCTTGGGAGCGTACCATTGAACAATAATAAACAAAATGTTAATAAAATTAACAAAGTTTTTACACTGCTTGATTGTAATAGAACCCTCTAAACTGTTTACAAGAAATACCAAGATTACCGGTAAAAACAGATGCAATTAAAAACATTTTGAAATAATTAAAATTAACAGTCAAAAAAGTTTAAAACACAACAACATCTACATGTCTGGATAGGCATGCCTAAACAAAAATGTCATAAGCAGGCGCCAAAAAGAGAATAGCAAAAAAGAATACAGTGGTACCTCTGGTTACGTACTTAATTTGTTCCGGAGGTCCGCTCTTAACCTGAAACTGTTCTTAACCTGAAGCACCACTTTAGTTAATGGGGCCTCCTGCTGCTGCTGCACGTTTTCTGTTCTCATCCTGAAGCAAAGTTCTTAACCTGAGGTACTATTTCTGGGTTAGCGGAGTCTGTAACCTGAAGCGTCTGTAACCTGAGGTACCACTGTACAACAAAAAGAGAGAGAAGTGTAATTTCTGCACATTTTCCAGTTGTTGTTTTTCTACTAAAAAGAAAATGGTTGCATGCTTAAGATCACAATAAAATATGAGAGGAGAAATTTGTGGGCTTCACCAAAGGTGTGGGGAGCCTGTTGACCTCCAAATCTTGCTGAATTATTACAACGCCCCATTAAGGCCTTGGCAGCTTGGTTGTCCGAGTGTAACCTTTCCGCAAAGGCTTGTAAGCGCATTCTCTTTTCCATGCTAGGCCCCTGGAACATTTGTGTTTGGCAGCATTCTTGGTTTGGTGCTGAGGTTTTGTTTTGTTTTACCTGCAGGCACACATGTTCGAGAGCAAAACCTGGCTGGCAGGGAAGTTTGCTGAGCTCCGACTCCTGTTTGCCGAGGAGGAAACTTTGACCAAGAGATACATTGACGAGAAGGCCCAGCATACCTTGATGGCGTATGAAGAACAGGCAGAGGCTTGTGAGGGCCAGATCCGGTTCATAGATGGCTTCACAGACAGGATCAGGCACATGCAACTTCAACCTGACGCCCTTCTTTTGCTCAAGGTAGGAAGATGCTCTTCCTGGTTGAAAGTGTGGAAAAGCCCTATCATGAAAAATCCAGCATTTTCTCCATGGTGTGAGTCCTACTGTTGCTCCTTCAGCATGCCTGTTGCTTTGTAAAGTAATGCAGGCAAAACAGGCAGGTCCCTGCCCCTCCAAGCCTACAATCAAAACTTCGACAAAGAAAGAATATGTGCAGCACATTCCTCTGCCTTGACATTTTTAAAAATTGATTTATGATTATAGGGTTGATTCACACAATGCCCTGGCATGGAACTTATGCACCCACTGGTCTTGCAATGTGGGTCTTAGGTTCACACGCTCCTCTCTGCTATCAGGAACGCAACCGTGAATGGGAACCGGAATTTCATGCTGGTCGATTTCCACATCCTGCTTGTGTGATCTGGTCTCTGCCACAGCAGCGAAAACGTGTGGCAGTTCTCCAGGACAAAGCCTACTCACAAGGGCATTTACACAGGTGTGGGTAGCGCTGTGGTCTAAATCACCGAGCCTCTTGGGCTTGCTGATCGGAAGATCAGCAGTTTGAGTCTGTGCGATGGGGTGATCTCCTGTTGCTCTGTCCCAGCTTCTGCCAACCTAGCAGTTTGAAAGCACGCCAGTGCAAGTAGATAAATAGGTACCACTGCAGCGGGAAGGTAAACGGCGTTCTCTGGTTTCCATCATAGTGTTCCGTTGCGCCAGAAGCGGTTTAGTCATGCTGGCCACATGACCTGGAAAGCTGTCTGTGGACAAACACGGCCTGAAAGCGAGATGAGTGCTGCACCCCATAGTCAAATTCGACTAGAATTAACCGTCCAGGGGTTCTTTACCTTACGCACTTTAGCTTACTGTCAATATTAAAGGGTGGTATGGGTGAGGCCTTTGTCTAGTGTGTTTATTGTTATACTTGTTCATTAATTGGTTATGTCACTAGTTCTCAAGCTTCTGAGATAAAGAAATACCAGTTCGTCCTTTTGACGCCAGACTGATGCCAGCCTCTCCTGCCTCACAGAACCCTGAAGCATCATGCAGCTCCCACACGGATTGTGCCCAAGGAGCGCCACACACTGCCCCATGGATGCTGGGGATCAGAAGGCAGGCATTTAAGAATTCATGTCTTCCTCTGCAGGGCTATTGTGCAGCAGAAAAGGAAATAGTGAAGCAGTTGATCCCTGCAGAGCAGCTGGCTCCGTTGCCCATGTCGTTTGAACACGTCACAAACCACTTCTTGCGCTTTCTTGAGTTCGTCCAGTCCATCCTGCAGAAACCACTCAAGGCTCGGCTCAAGGAAGGTACATGAATGTGTGGAAGCAGAGCATAGATATCACCGATAGCCGTATCCCCCGTGGGTCCTCATTCAAAGCCATGTGGGAGAAGATTCCATAGTTTAACCATGTGCTGTGTGAAGAAGCATGTCTTTTTGTCTCTCTGGAACCTCCCCAAATTCAGCTTCCTTGAACGTTCAGGAGTTCTAGTATTGCAAGAGATGGAGAAAAACGTTTCTCCTGGTTTGGCTTAGCGTGTCAGATGAACCAGCTGTCAGGCTTCCCTCCCATGGTGGCAGCCGAGAATCAGAGAAACAATAAAAGTTCTTACCAAGCAATTTATTCAATAATTCACAGAGAGTGACAAAGGAATGCAGTCTTCCCTAATTAACGGCATTGCTCCAAGTAAAGTCCCATCCGCTTTCATCTCCCCTATTCTGCGTCACTCCAGTGGCGGCTAATCTGAGCTATTTGCCTTTGAGCTCTCTGTTCTCCTACTTTCAATGCCTGCCTGGTCCTGGGAGGGGGGTCAGGAATGCTTTTCAAGGACACTGAGTCTGTCAGCTGTCTCTCCCCTGGTGCTTCTTCTTCTTCCTGTTGTTCCTCTTCCAGTATTTCCCAGCTTCTGCTGCTGGCAGCCTCTGAACTATGCCCTTCTGCAAACCGCTGTTCTAAATCTATACTGTCCTCCTGTTCTTGGGAAGGTTCAGGAGAAGGGGGGTGGCGGTCCTCATGATTCCTCCTCAGTCCAGCCCCTTACACCAGCTCGTTGTCTAAATAGCATCTTTGTTTTGACTTTTTGTTTGCTCAGATGTCTTCAGCAGCCTTAACAGCACCTTGAAGAAGGACCCCGGTCTGTTGTTGAAAACAAACTCTTCCGCCAATCGCGCGCTCTTCTTGAAACGTACGTATTGGTTTCTCCATCCTGCCAGCCATGGTTAGAAGCCCCATGTTTGACTGCTCAGCAAACGGTATCTTAGAACAGTTTGGTATTTGAATGCTCACCATTTGAAATCATCTTTTCTTTGGAGAGGGACAGAGGCAAGTTGTTAGTTTTTCAATTTAGATTTTAGAGCAGCAGTTGCCTGCTTGCTCAGCCCGAGGGAGCTGGACCTTCCCTGACCAAGCAGTTTCACAGGGACAAATGGACAGGGTTCCACATCCCTAGAAGGAGCAGCTCCATAGCTTAGAGTTGCTCCTGGTTTTATCTTTGTCTAACTAGGGGCTCAGGTGGCCTCAGTGACCACAAGTGCCATTTTCCAGCCCTGACTGGTTTGCCAGCTACAGCCCCTTTTGGGCAGAGGTGACTTGGCCACTATATTCAGTGCTCTGGTAGCTTCCAGATTAGATTACTACAATGCATTCTACATGGAGCTGTCCTTGAAGGTGACTGGGAAACTTCGACCGTTCCAAAATGCAGAGGCCAGATTACCGACTGGAGTTGCCTTTAGATCTCATAGAACCTTTATTAAAAACAGCTGCTTTGGCTGCCAGCTCATTTTTGGGCCTAATTCAAGATGCTCACACCTTAAATGACTTAGGCCCCTGAAAGACCATCTCCATCCCTACAGACCCTCTCAGGTATTAAGGTCAGGAGAGGAATCCTCTTGGTAGTTCCACAGCCCTCAGAGGTTATGGTGACCTGGGAGGGCATTCTCTGTGGCAGCCTCTTAATTGTGGAATTCCCTTTGCACAGATGTGCATCTAGCACCTTCGTTGGATAGCTTGTCGTATTCTGAAGACCCACCTCTTTAACCCCCCTCCATTGCCCCCTGAGTTGGGAAGGAGGGACTTCCTGAGACTGATGTTTGAGTAATCCCCAATCCTGTTGTATAGACCAGGCGAAGGCGGGTAAGGACCTGTGACCATTCAGTTGTGGCCGGACTACCAATTCCATCGTCACTGACCATGCTGACAGGGGATGATGGGAGTTGTAGTCTAAGCACAAGTGGAGGGCCAGAGGTTCTCCACCCCTGGGCTTGATCCTTCATACAAACGGCTAAATCAGGCATAGGCAACCGTCGGCCCTCCAGGTGTTTTGGACTACATTTCCCATCTTCCCTGACCACTGGTCCTGTTAGCTAGGGATCATGGGAGTTGTAGGCCAAAACATCTGGAGGGCCGAAGGTTGCCTATGCCTGAGCTAAATCTTGGGTTGCATTTCTTAGTCTGCAGAGTAACATAAGCAAACAAGGGAAAGCTGGTTTTAAAATCAGAACTAGGGACGAGATACAGTGGAGGACCCGGAGCTGTTCCAAAAATAGCACTACTGTGTCTGTACCCCCATCATGGCAAGGTTCACTGGTCATCATCCTGTTTTCCCCTCTTCTCATTCCATCCTTATCATTGGCTTCTGATGCAGACACCATGATGGTTTTGTGTCTCATAGGAAGTTCCACTGGTCCTTGATGTGGACAGGTCAATCAATATAAGGCTGCTGGTTTTAACAGCGTGTGTTGTGGCTATTTCCTTCCTCAACTGTTGTTGCTGCTGAAGATGTTTCTCTGCGATGTGTTGCCCATGAATGTTTTTCCCCCACAGATGCAAGATCCCCCACGCTAGAGATAAATAGCGTGCACCCCAGGTTAATTTTATCAGAGGACCGTCTTTCAGTAAGCTACAGCTGGAGGAGAAGACTTTACTGCTCAAACCCAGAGAGATTCGACACTGTCTGGCAAGTCTTGAGCAGAGATTCTTTCTTTGCCGGAAGCCATTACTGGGAGGTGGATGTGCTGCAGGCTGGGCAAGGGTGGTGGATTGGGGCAGCCTACTCATCCATCAAAAGGAAAGGAGACTCTGAACTTTGCCGCTTGGGATGCAACCGAGTGTCCTGGTGCATCAAACGGTTTGACTTTGAATACTGGGCGTTCCAGAACGGGGAGAGAGTCCCTATTCAGGCAGAGGATGATCCTGAACGAGTTGGGGTTTTTCTGGATTATGAAGCTGGGCTCCTGTCTTTCTATAATGTGACAGATGGGATGGCACATCTGCACACGTTCCGCTGCAAGTTCACGGAGCCGGTTTATCCAGCGCTGAGGTTGTGGGAAGGGACGATAACAATGTGCAAGATAACTTAAGGGCTGATGGCACAAGGATGTGGGGGAGACCCATGCTTCTCATCCATGTATATTGTGATATGTACTTCAGGTTTTTAATAGAAAAAGACACTTTACGATACTGAATCATTTCCTAATGGCGACATATCACTCCAGGAAATAGCTGTCTATATGCCATTTTTGCACTTTCAGTAGAAGTTGCAATCTACCTCACAAAGTTACCATGAACTGTGAGGTAAGAGAGAGCAATGCAGAGGATCTAAAGCACTTGGCCAATTAAAAAAATGCTGAAACAATATTTGCCTTGTAAAGTTTTCAGACGATAATGGTGTGATTACTGAAGACTGTCTCTTAACCCCATCTGTGTATTAAATTCTTTGGGGAAGGCTTTGTGCCTCTAGGTGTATATCCAATTTGCACTGACTTTCTGGGGTCTAATCCTGGTTGCAAGGAGGCTCCTGTACAAATAAATGGCAAGCATTGCTGCTTTTTCTATAATGGTAAAGTCATCCTGTGTGTCTTGGAAAACTTATGATGATTACGATGCATCTTGCCTTGGAATAATTTGCAAAGCAAGCCTGCTTAGCAGACAATAAAGTATCTTTGAACTGGTGAATTGCAGCCTGCTTCTTAATGATGTGGAATCTCATTCCAGAGAGCCAAAAGAGAGGCAGAGGAGTACCTATGTTTTCACTACTCAGCTGTAAATATTTGTAGTTGAAGAGAATTGGCGCTGGCTGCCAATTTGCTATCATTCTATGGCCAAGGTGCAGTTACTGGAATTTAAATCCCTAGGCTGCTTGGAACCAGGCTATCAAAAAGAGTATCTTATGCCTTATATAAAAAACTAATTTGGTGCCTATTGAAGATCTTCCATTTTTAACAAGCCTTTTAGAAAGTGGAGATTTTTATCGCAGTTTGCATCTGTCTCTGGCTTGAAAGCGTTCTTATAAAAGTTTATCAAATTGCTACAGGATGTTTTATGGGAAGTGATTCATCAGTGGCATTATTAATAACTAGATGCCATATCGAAATGGTTGAAATATGATATTGTCTTCTAGGAGTCTGCCTTTATCTGTTGCAACCATGGCCATTTATTCATAAATAGAGCTTTATTCATTGCAGGTTTTTAGTTGTTCAGAGGCCTTTATAGCAATAGGAGTTTGCTGCCTCCAGAGCAAAGCTGCTTCTTCCTTTATGACCCTCCCCCAACACACCCCTTTTTCTTCTTCCTGCCCTTCCAGCTGGGAGCTTTGCCAGGGTGAGAGTTAGGCACAAACCCACAGGGAGAAAACTACTTTATTTTGAAGTTCTGGTGATGGTTCAAAAATTCCTGCCCCTGCTCGCTTTGTATACTATTCCGGCCACAGTCCTTGCCTTCCTATGTGTTGTCCATGGCCCTGGTCACTGTGAATTAACACCCATCATTTCAGGCTACAGTGATGGCACATTTTTAGCAACTGACACTCTCCCAACATGACTTTTACAAGTCAAAAGACCACAGGAGCCATTGGTCAGTTCATCCCTTCTGCAACCTAAAAAACCCCAAGATTTCCCCATAAAAACAAACTGGCAGAGAAGAAGTAACTTTGACCAAGTTTTATTGTCCATTTAAAATAAAAATTTAAAAACCCACCAGTCATTATTTTGTCATTGTTTAACTCAATCATTAACAGCAAAATCATGATTCAGACAAGTCCTGTGCAGACATTTGATCAGAACAGAGTGAGGGATCAGGATTGTGCTGACTCTCTTACCCCTGCCTTCCAAGCTCCTGTGACACCCACAGCCTGGGACAGAACGTTTGCAGAGCAGCATAGGGCCGAGTCATGCCATCCAGCTTCCTGGATTTTGTGACAATGCAGTCTACATAAATCAGGCCTTATGTGCAAACAATCTATCCAAATGTGATGCCCAGTGCAGAGGGAAGCAGGAGCGATGCAAGTGAGCTGGTGCAATCCCAATACCACAACCTATGCATGGGGATTATGCTTAAAGCAAATTGAGCTCAAGTAAAAAAACAACCTTTATTTTAAGTGAAACACATTCCTTCTTATCAATAATAATAACAATAATTTATTATCAAGCTAAGGCAGAAGTGTGCAAGCCCCATTGCCTAACAGAAACATTTCTAGATTCATTAGAATGAATCGTGAACAGTCATGATCTGGAAAACCTTGAAAGTCTGACACTCCAACCTTAAGCATGCTTGCTCAGTAGTGCACCCACCCAAGTGCAGTGGGATTTTACTTCCAAATAAATAAAACTGTTATGTTTTCTCTCACAGAGCTCCATCTTACTAGCCTTCATGGTGTGGAGAAAGGTTGAAATGTTAAAGTCTACTAAATGCTCATGAATCTAAGTGGCAGCCCGATTTTAGACACATGATTTCTCCTGCTATGCTATCTTATAGGCTCTCCTGTCAGATGAATTGTTTCCTTTATCATTGCTGTCCCAAATTATATCCTAGAACTTCTTCATTGCCTTAATTCTACAACAGAATCGCCCAAAATCTGAATAGCTAAAACTGAAGGCACACAGCACACCTAGGCCCCAAAGATTTGTTTTGAGAAGTTTACACACCTAGTTGAGCACAGAGGAGATTCTTGTACAGTATATATCTTGGAGGTATTGCAAGTCACATAGCAATTTCTCGTTCTGCATTCTGAAAACATTACAAAAGGCCTGGAACACGCATGTCTTGTTAAATAGGCATTCACAAAAATTTAGAAGCATTCATTTGTTGGCGCTGATCCTGCCCACACAAATATATATAGTTTTCCAAAGCCCTGCACTACCTTTCAGAAAAGTTTCTCTGGGTGGGTTACTGTGTCATGGCTTAGCAAAAAGCTTTTCAGCAATAAAGAGAAACTAAAGATTCTTCAAGAAGTACTACACTGAATTGTATTGATATTTTAGCCTACCCACAAGAAAAAAATCATGTTGCGGTTCCCTTCCCCAAAACCCTTCATTTGAACTTCAGCACATTCTGGTTTTAGTATGTTACCACAGTGCTTCTTCCCAAGGTTCCATTAAAAAAAGAGTCACAAATTAGCATTTCACTTTTTTCACATGGTTTTCGATGGCATCTTCGACGATGGTTTCATCTTCACCAATATTTATCCTGACCTTCTTGCCAACCAAGTCAAAGATGTCTTCTGGCGGGTATCCTTTGGGTTCCCCCACTTTTACCGTGAGCATATCCAGCGTAAGTGTGGTACCTTCAGGAATCCGGACTTTGGCCACTACAGACTTTCCCAACTACAGAAAGATAAGTAGAAGGAGGTTATGTCTTGGGGTGGCGAGCCTGCGCTCTAGGTGCAGCTCCCAAGTGGTACATGCAGCAGCAGTTTGGGACACAGCTGCTCAGCAGCAGAGGGCTCATAGGTCTATGGCATAGGGCATGGTGTGCCTCCTGCTTGCCTGTCTTGTACTTGGGAGTGGCTGCCGAGACTATATTACACCGGACCTGAAAGACCTTCATTGGTTCCCAGTATGTTTCTGAGCACAATTCAAAGAGTTGGTGCTAACATTTAAAGCCCTAAACAGCCCTGGCCCAGTATTCCTGAAGGAGCATCTCCACCCTGGACACTGAGCTCCAGCACCGAGGGCCTTCTGGCGGTTCCCTCACTGTGAGAAGTGAAGTTACAGGGAACCAGACAGAGGGCCTTCTTGGTAGTGGCGCCTGCCCTGTGGAATGCCCTCCCATCAGATGTCAAGGAAATAAACAACTCTCTGACTTTTAGAAGACATCTGAAGGGAGCCCTGTTTAGGGAAGTTTTTAATGTTTGATGTTTTATCGTGTTTTAATATTCTGTTGGGAGCTGCTCAGAGTGGCTGGGGAATAAATAAATCATCATCATCATTGTACTATGCTGCTATTTCCCCCCTCTGATCTGGAAACAAGAGGTAAAAGAATAAGGGAGGCGTATATGCACTGCATCTAATACAGCCTTTGACAACTCAGTGACAGGGCATCTGCTTTTCGTGCAGAAGGTCACAGGTTCAATCCCAAGCAGCTCCAGTTACGTCTTACAGGGCCTATATTAAACACCCTTTAAATGCTCTCTCTGCTGCTCTCTTTTCAATCCATACCAAAAATACTGTACCTAAAAATACCTGCACCTAGAATTGAAGCTCTGGGGCCGCCAGGAGGCTGGAGGATGCATGGAGAAAGCAGCTGCTGCTGCGCTACCCCACACATCAGCTGATAGGCGGAGCAGCTGAGCCATGTAAACAAAGCACTGCTGCGCCTCCAGCTTCCTCCACCCTCACCTCCACCCTCCTCAGGCTTTGGGGACTCTCCAGCTCTCCTCCACCATTCTTTATTTCCTGGCAGCACATGCATATGTGGTCATGCGGGACTCAATTGCACATAAGTGGGGTGACACCTGTAGAAGGATTTCTTACAGTGGCAGGCAAGCGCTACAAAGCAATCTCTGTATTACCTTACTAGGATGGATGTGTATGAATACTGCTGCCACCGTCAGTAACCCAAGGTTAAGCAATCCAGAATAAGTGGGTCTTGCAGCACTCAATAATAAATTTACCTTTTCATTGCAAGCCACTTCACAGGACAGGAGCCGCTTGACTGGGGACCCCATGGCTTTCTCCACCATCCGGATGCTTCTCACTAGTTCCGCCAGTTCTTTTGGCTCCAGGGATGCTTGATGATCACTGCCTTTCCAGGTTTTGTCCAGTGTAATGTGGCGCTCGAGGACTTTTGCACCCATGGCAACTGCTGCAATGGAAATGGCTATCCCAGTCTCATGACCAGAGTAGCCAATAGGAATATCTGGGAAGACGGACTGATATTCCTAGAAGGATAGAAAAGTTGATGGTAAATACAAAGAAGAGGACAGTTAACCACCAACATTAGCTGTTACAAAATGCTATGAAATTTAGTTGTGCTTTATGTGCAACTTTCTTTGGCCAGAGTTTAGCACAGTCAAGGAGCTCTTAAGTCTGCTGAAGAAGAAGAAAAGGAATGAGGTTTAGGAAAATTAATTCTGTGCTGGGCTGAGGCCTCTCCTTAGAGTTGGAGCAAATTCCAAACTGCACTTGATCTGTCGTCTTGCTCAATTCATTGGTTCAGAAGGAAAATAAGGCACCTTAGGAGAATTGCCATGCCTTCCACCCCACCTCACTGACCGTTATGACACGAAGGTTGACATCTTCAGACTGAAGAGGGTAAGCACTGGTGCACTGAAGAAAACAGAAGTTCGGGTTAATGGCTTTCACCAGCTTGTAAACTTGTTGCATTGTGTTCATTGACTGCATCCCACTCGAAATCACCATCGGGCGACCTAGAAGGGAAGGTCACCGAGAGCATTTTGTAACTCCAACATTCTGTCTCCTACAGCTACATTATACAAATTGGTCAATTACTTGACAATTAGTTTTTATCTGCCTATAAACTGGATGGATTGATACCAACCCACTTATTCATAGCCCACCTATGCCATTTCTGCAGCTGGTGCACACAAATTAATTTGTCTCTAGGCCTTTACTTGGTTCTCAGGACTCCACTCAAGCCATGCCCCTCCAGAACACACCCCTCGCTGGCCCTCCTTGATATCCTGAGTGCTTTTTGCTTAGCTGGAATGTGTCCTTTAACTGGTATAAAGCCTAAGGGTTGGCAGAAATCACTGATTCTGCCTGTAAATTTCATCCACTTTGGCCATAAGGGGGAAAGTTGCAGCCATTTTTATACTCCCCATTTAATGAATGGGGAACACAGTTTTGTTTCATACAAAGCACCCCACAACCCAGAGCAGATTTAAAGTGGAGAGAGCACAGAGCAACTGAGACAGGTCAGATGTTTTTAAAACACAGATAAACAACAAATCTTGGGGCCTGTACACCCTCCCTATTTATAGGCCGCTTTTCTGAGCAAAGCTCCTCCAAGGAACCTACATGATTAAAAAAAATAACCTGAAATGCAACAGATTACTATAGATAGTAATAATAGTAATATTATTACTATTATTACTAATTATCTATAGCAACAATTACTATAGATACTTCAATACTAAAAAAGCTAGATATACTAATAAACCAGTCCAGAACATAAAATCCAGTTTTGTACTTCACAGATAGGTATATAAAAAGTCATGTAAGGAACCTGAAACATATCTGCAGAGTCTTTCTAAGAGACTGGAGTGCAGTGATCCTTCAGAGGTTGACCGACAATGAATTCCAGAGTTGTGAGGCCACCACTGAAAAGTCCCTCTTCCTCATAGGAGGTAAGGACGAAACCATGACTACAGTTGAAAATGGCAGTCCTCCTCTACCCATCCATCATTAATGGGAATGTGGGAGAAGAATGTAGAACATTTCTACTAGACATTATGGATGCAGATGAAAGAACTATTGTCATTTTTTATGCTAGCTGATATTTACAATTGTATCTAATTTGGATATACAGTGGTACCTCAGGTTACATACATTTCAGGTTACATATGCTTCAGGTTACAGACTCTGCTAACCCAGAAATAGTACCTCGGGTTAAGAACTTTGTTTCAGGATGAGAACAGAAATTGTTCTCCGGCGGCACAGCAGCAGCAGGAGGCCCCATTAGCTAAAGTGATGCTTCAGGTTAAGAACAGTTTCAGGTTAAGAACGGACCTCCAGAACGAAT
This sequence comes from Podarcis pityusensis, assembly GCF_964106645.2. NCBI lineage: Eukaryota > Metazoa > Chordata > Lepidosauria > Squamata > Lacertidae > Podarcis > Podarcis pityusensis. The sequence goes on from NC_138042.1 coordinate 37,043,501, forward strand.
TAAGTACTTAACCCGAGGTACTACTGTTCAGTTCTACCTCCGCTTACGTATCCCTCTGCTTACGTAAATTTCAAGATACGTAAGTGGCAAACCCGGAAGCATATTTCGGGTTTTTGCCGCACACGCATGTGCAGAATCGCTCTACTGCTGCTTGTGCATGCACAGAAGCGGTCTCTCCAGTTGCAAAAACCTTGGGATCCGGCCGGACCTCTGGAACAGATCCCGTCCACAACCGGAGGTACCACTGTAATAAGGCAGGGTGCTCTATCAAATTCATACATTCTCTCATTAGATGTGATACCATTAGGAGAGTAGAAACAGTAGCTATATTAAGCGAGTTATTAGCAAATCACCTTTTTTGGCTGTCTTTTCCAAGTATGGGAAATTGTTAGTGTCTCCTGATCCGACTTTAAAAAATGGAACATCCAGATCATGCAGAAACTCTACAGCCATCTGTGAAGAAATACTTTTTTTTAAAAAAGAACACAAAGATTCCTAACATTCTACCTGTCAAATAAAGACACTGTAGCTGGATGAATGTGCCTCCTTTCCCAGAAACATACAGCAGAACAGCACATGGCTATGCTCATACACAAGGAATACAAATAAAAACTAGAGTTGATGGAAACCCAAACATACAGAACAGAGTGACTAACAATAGCCTGGGGGTCAAATGCAGCTTTCCAAGCTTCTCTATCTGGCCCTCAGGACTCTCGGTGTTGCACTCTTTTTTTGGTAATATTGTCTGTGGCTGGAATGTATCCTTTAATTCTAATTATGCTTCTTGCTTGGCTGGATGGAAGGGTTGGGGATGAGTATGTGCAGAAACTAGCCTACTGTGCAAGGGCAAAATCTGCATCCGTTGCTCCGCCTACAACTGACATGTGGCCCCTGGAATGTTGTCCAGGAGGGAATGTCCTTGGGCTGAATAAGGCTCCTCCCAACCCCACACATCAGCAATGAAGGAGGATGCAGATCTGCCTCAGAGTATTTGTCAATGCCACTGATTCTACCTGGATATAACCAACCCTGAATCAGACACCTTAGGTCCACCAAGCAGACAGTCTAGCTCAGTTGGTTAGAGCATGGTGCTGATAACACCAAGGTTGCAGGTTCGATCCCCTTATGGGATAGCTGTATATTCCTGCATTGCAATGGGTTGGATTAAATCATCCTCAGGGTCCTTTTCAATTCTACAGTTCTGTGAGGATGTACCATAATATCCGTATCCTGTTAGCATTTCTGAAGGCAAAGTGCTGCATACTGGAAACTGGTTACCTCAAACCCAGTGGCCTCAGAGACTTGCTGTCAGACCCCCGACACAGTGCTTGATATAAAAAATCTCAACATTTTATGCACCTCAGCTGCTTTAACTTGAGCCGAGAGACACAGGCAAAGGACTCCCCCTCCACCTACCCCACCCCTAATGTGAACCTCAGCAGAGGCCTTGGCACAGCTCTCCCTTTAGGCACCTCAGGCTCTCCTCATCCCTGACCAATGATTGATGGCTGAGACTAATGGAAGCTGAAGCCCATAAACAACTGGAGGGCAGCAGACTGACTGCCTCCGAGGGAAGTGAATCATGAATTGTCATGTTTTGAGTTTCTTTGAACAAAGCATTAAAACTATACTAAGTATGCTTTATTTTTCTCCTTATTTAAATATTTCAGCTTCTCTGCTTTCTTAAAAGTTCCCCCAGTGTGCAAAAGTAGATCAGCTGAAATACATGTGGAAAATAAATGATTTGTAATGAATGATTTGTATATGACTAAATGATTTGTAATGACCTTGTTAGTTTTTCTTGTGAAATGCATGCCAACTCAACTTCAGAACAATATTCAACCATTTACTTGTTTTGCTTTATTGTAATCATAAGTGATTACAAAAAAGGAAGTCCAGTAAAGATGCTAAATCTGAATTCCATCAGCAAAGCACTTACGGATTCAAAATTTCCAAAAAACCCACCAGTACATACATTCCGCAATGGAAATTTCAGCAGGTTTGACTTCTGCGTTCAGTGTTACAGTCAAGGGACAAGACACTATTCACCACAGAGGATCCCTCTGGGGGAATCGGCAACCCTTATGCAGGGACCATGGTCAGACACTGGAAAACACATGTGATTTTTACATCTATACTGAAAAGGTTGCAACTAGATAGAAGACACTTCTCTAAAAATACTGGTGCTAGCTCTTTTCCTAACCTGCTGAAGGTGGACCAAGGACAGTTTTGAAATTCTGGTTCCCTGTGTATCCTGCGTACTTAGGGGTTGTTGGGTTTTGAAATTCTGGTTCCCTGTGTTCCCTGCGTACTATGGGATTGTTCACCAAGTTGCGGGTAATGTCAGATGTGGCAGCTCCTTCTTAAAACAAAACCAACATCTCACTTACTTCATCCATGCCTGATGCTGTGAAGAAAATGCCAATCTCCTTTGCGTATCGCTGCAACTCTCGATACTGATCATGGCTGAACTCCAGGTGGCGCTTGTGCTCTCCATAAGTTTTCCCCCAAGAGTGTTTGGAAGTGTACGGCCTCTCCAAGGCTCGCTTATTGAATTTGTGCTCTAGTTCACTTTTCTGAAACTTGGCACAATCTGCTCCGCATTCCTAAAAAGACACAAGCATTACAATAGTTCTTCAAGGTCACTGAACATGCCCATCTCAGTCCTGGGCATGCACACCGCTTGAACTGACCATGCCAATGCAAATTTAAAAAATATTGAAGAGTCCTTTCTGAGACACCTTAAGGACATAGGCTACATACACACCATTTAAAGACTTTTGGGACCGGAGATTACCTCTCACACACTTACAGTTCTTTTGGGGGAAATAATCTGCCGTAATGTATCGTGTGTACGCAACCTAGTAAGTTTACTGTGGAATAAGCTCTGTGGACTTTGTCAGATGTACACTGCGCTAAACAGCCACTGAAACAAAGGAAAGGTCAGCAAATAGACTCCTCTTTCTATTTCAGATTAGGCTCTTGCAGACTAACGAACCCAACTGATGAACCATTTAAGGTCAACGATGGTACCAGTTCCCAATTCTAATCACATAGGAATTCAACGTTGTGCTTTTCTGATCATTCCATCAGCGCATCCTCCAACAGGACGCATTATAACAGAACTTTAGCTCCATATGCAAGGGCTGTAGCTCAGTGACATAGTTGAATGGCTGAAAAGGGAACTAAGCCCAGATGCCACTACACAAGAATGGCTCTATACTCCGCCTCCACAATTGGAAGAAGTAATACTTCTGAATACCAGTGGCTGGAATCCACAGGAAGGGGAAATGCTCTGGTCCTACTTGCCAGTTTCACACAGGAACCTGGTCAGAACATCCTGTGAGAACAGGATGTTGAACAAAATGGGCCACTGGCCTCATTTAGCAGGCTCATCATACGCTCTTGTTTCTCAGCCAAATCTCACAGGATTGACGCTCACAGTTGGGTCTGATGAAACCCGGAGCTCCTTGGAAGGAAGGATAAGGTGGAAATATCATAAAACGATCTCAGGAGGGGGTTTTTAAAGAGCTAAAATCCAAGTGCCCCTTGATAACTGGTTTGTGGTTTACAATCTCCCAATTCTCATCATTTACACATTACCTTTACAAACCTTAAGTGCCAAACATCCCCATCACCCTTTCCCACTCCAAACTTTTCTCCCCCTCAGACCTCTTGAACATTGATGAGGGGCTTGACGGACCACATAACAGTTTTCCCTTTCTGTGGCAACAACTGCAACGTCCTGTACTAGATCCCGCATGATTTCTAATTGTCTTTTTTAACTGAGCTGCTGTGGTGCAGCTGCATGAGGCTCATGGGTCACTGGACCACAGTTTGTGACTGTTATCACGACTATTTTATCATTATGTTGTCTATTATTATGCTCTCTAAAGGTAAAGGGACCCCTGACCGTTAGGTCCAGTCCCGAACAATTCCTGTTTATGTTGCAATCATAATGTCTGTAAATTATGTTCCTAACGTTGTGCAGCACCCCAAGATGTTTGGTTAAAGGGTGGTAATATAAATCAAATAAGTAATAATAAAATTCTTGACAGCTCCCATTTTTTATTTACCTGACAGTCCCCCCACCTGACAGTAAGTTGCTTCCCTGAGTATCATTAATTAGCCATTATTGTTTGGTTATCTCCCCTCTCCCACATGCAGCTTCTATCCATGATACCCGAGAAAACACCGAGAACAGGCAGCAACCCGCCAGCCACCTCCGCTCTGCTCCCGTTCCCCATCCTCCCGCCTCTCGCCCCTCAGCCCAACTGACCCAGCCTCGACACCCACCACTTTGCCACCCCCGTTGGCCACGCCCACCTCCCCACCTTAGCCACTCGGATCATCCGCTTGGCGGTCTCCAGGTCCCCCTGATGGTTCTGGCCAATCTCCGCGATAATGAAGCAGGGGTGGTCCCCGCCGATTGGCCGGCCCGGGCACAGTTCGAACTGCAGCGGCATCGCGGCGACCGTTGGTTGAGCGACGGGGGGGGGGGCGGGTGGAGAGCGCAGAAAAACGGCAAGCGCGCGCGCTCCAGGCACGGACCCAACAGGCAGAGACGCTTCCTCGGCTTCGCCCGTCGCGCCTGCGTAGAGGGGGAGGAAGCATGCGCCACGTATCCGCCAATGACAGCGGGGACAGTCGGCGCCCGCCCCCCACCTCCACGTCCAATCGCACGAATCCTATCCGAGGCAGCCCAGCCAATCGAAGTCCGACACAGCTACTGGCATAAGCCGGGTGGTGGCAGGCTTGCTCTGTGGCAGCAACGTGGGGACTCCAGGGGGCGTTGGACTACAACTCCCGTCATTCCTAGCTAGCGTAGCCCGCAGCTAGGGATGATGGGAGTTGTAGTTGAAGAACAGCTGGCTGCTCTACAGCCTTGGCCCTGAGGCACAAGGAAGAGGAAGCTTGCCCAGTCTAGAAAATGGCTCTTGGTTAGCCGTGACTCATGAGGGCTGTACTAGGCTAACGCCCTTTTGAAGACTATTTTCCTGATAGGTGCCAAATACCTCATAGATTAGGCTCATGGCATGGAGTTTTTATTGGTGGGAGCAGCTGTCGTTGTCCTTCTCGGCCTTCAAAGCTTTATTGCTTTACAATAAAGAGCAAACGCCAGAATATGCCAATCTCCAATCACGTTGGATTGGAGTTTACTCGGAAATAATTCATATTTACTGCTAAAACAGCATCCCAGACAACCCCTTATTGGGCATATTAATGTCCAGTTCGGGCACGCAGACGACTGCAGCCCCACCTTGGCAATACCAGGCGTACTTACTCGGAAGAAGCCTCCTTATAATAATAATAATTATTATTTATTATTTATACCCCACCCATCTGGCTGGGTTTCCCCAGCCACTCTGGGCGGCTTCCAACAAAACACTAAAATACAATAACCTATTAAACAGTAAAAGCTTCCGGGCATATTGACTGTGTTCAGATCTATGTACACCTGCATGGAAATGGCTGTGCAATTTCTTAACGGCATCTACTCAAGTCCTATTGAATTCAGTGGGGTTTATTCCCAGGTAAGCGCATTGCAGGCCTTATTTTCTTTGGAACCGCATAGGACTTACTTATGAGTGACTGGAAAACAGCAGTGCATAATTCCGCTTGGTCAACCACATTGTGATTTCTAGAGTTGGGTAACTTACTAAGTGCCGCACCCATTTCCTCTGGCCTGAAAAGAGAATGGGCACAGAAACTCAGGAAGATTTCTATATCCTTCATACTTAACACTGGTGTGGAAAGCACATAATCTCTTTGTTGCTATTACCATTCTCAAAATCGCTTGGGGGGGGGCGGGACACGAGGAAATGTCAGTGTTTGGAAATAACCTTTAGACTACCTGACATTTCAGGTGTGGTGGGAGAGGAAGTTTGCAGGTTTATATGTGTCATATTTGTTTGGGTATGTAACAGGGTTGTGAAACTATTCAAGCATTGTATTTTTAGTTCACCTTGTATTGAGTTTTAGAACCATATGCATGGAAATGCAAACTTTTCCTGTTCCTTTCCTCTCCAGGCTTATCCCTCCTGTCTGCAACTCAACCATACAGTTTACAGTTACACAGCAGAGAAATAAAGTTTCTGGTAAATACAATATACTCAACTGTATAATATATAAGTGGAAACTACAACAAAATGTTGCAATATATCTTCATTCCCTAACAGGGATGCTACTGTTTAGGGTTCCAGTGAGCCTCCTTTAGTCTGGAATACTAAGAATGAGGGGCTTAAGAAAGCCAATTCACCCTCTACAGTTTTCCATTATTCTTTCCCAATTGATGATCAAATTCCTTATCTATTTGGGCTTCAATGAGTTAACCCCTTTTACCTGCTTTTTTACAGCTAGAGTTCTCCCACACATGCTGATACCTCTCTCTTGTTTCAGCTCCATTTATGTTGGCACATGCCACTGAGCTTGCTTGATGATTGATAACTTTACCACCCGATAAGGCACAATACTGCTAACAAGAAAAGCATAAAGTTCCAGCAAACTACCCCACTTTTTAAAAAAATTCTTCCCATTTGTCGCTGCTTACAAATCATCCTGTCACGCACCACTTATTTTGCCTCCTGTAATGTTCAGGTGAAACATCAAAGCTCTACCTGTCAGTGGCAGAAACCAGGTGTTGCTATTTGAAGGTGTGGGAACCAACAATGTTTAAGAACAAGCTTCAGAGTCAATACAAAACAATTATTGTAGCCTGCTATGTCACCTGGGATGAGCTTCATGTGCCAGAGACAACCTGTTTGAGTTGCATAGGTGTGGTAATATTTGACCAGATAGAGTTACAGCCATTTAATACCACAAGGGGCTTTAGAACTGCAAACCTAAATATATTTATCTGGCTGTAAATTTACCTAAATTCAATGGCACTTCATTTTAAGCTGTCCTTGATTAACCCTGGGAGGCAGGTTAGGCTGAGAGACTGACTGGTCAAAGGTTACTCAGTGAGTAACTTCATAGTCAAGTGGGTCAAAGGTTACTCAGTGACTACTTCATAGTCAAGTGGGACTGGAACCGTGGTCTCCCAGTTTCTAGTCCCAATCAAGCTACTCTATAAGCCTCACCTACAGAGTTCTGCAGAGCTCACAGTTATGAATGACAGTGAAGCAGTGCCAGTAAAAAGTTGCCTGTTCCTGTCTTTCTGGCATTAAAGTGATGGGAAGTTTCACCAACCACATTTGTGGTTTTTTAAGTGGCAGTCTTAACTTGAATGTGTTAAACAGAAGCAGATGGATATGGCTTAGCAGTGGGGTGAAAAGAGGCAAAGGCAAAGCTCCTTTATCCTGAATAATTTCACAGCTTTTATCATGCATGCAAATCAAGTTGCACACCTTTCAAAATGTTCTCTTTCATAGATGTAAGAGTACAGGAGGCTTTTCCTCATTTGCATCTGTTCATCTTTCTTCCAATTTTCTTCAATAATATGATCATGATTTTTTTAGAGTTTAAGACGGTATTCTAAATCCCTGTACCTGAAGTAGGGTTGCCAGTAAGTTTATTTTTATACTAACGTTTGCTCCTGTACCTTTTTAACGACATATTGATTTACAGTTAGCAAATGCTAACATTGATTTCTAAGCTGTTTAAGCTTAACTTGCTGACTTTTACAGATCAAGCTGCTATTAAATACACAGGAGCAACACCATTCTTTTTCTGGTCAGTTGTCAGTGCTATCCTATGATAATACCTATATTCCAAACAGAATTGCACTCTGTCCCTTTTATGCAAATGTCAAACACTGTTATTAATTGCCCAATTGTTAAAGGGCAGATTACACAGTTGTGACAAGAAACTGAGAACATCTGGAGGATGAGTCAACCACCCTTCCTCCTACAGCATTTTTAATTCAGCCTGCAGGGAAACTAGAAGCTGAAGCACTGCCTAGAGCATAAAGCAAAAAGAAGTTGTTTCAGAGAAAGAGAAAATGCTGAGGTTGGAATGCTATGCACACTTTACAGGCAGTCAATCCCATTCAAATTAAGATGATGTGCATTAATTTCCAAGTAACCATGCATCAGATCAGCTGCATATAATGTTCTATATGGGAAAAGGTAACCAAAATAATCAAAGGATTATAGCCCCTCTCCTGCTAGAATCATCAAGTGTTGGAGGCCTTTTAGGTTAGAAAAAGACAGCTGAGAAATGGTAATATGGTGTTTATAACATTTGAATGGCACAGTGTCGCAAGACACTTAGCACCTTCTTGTATAGATTTGCGGCACAGCAATGAGGAGAGTGAGGGACACGGGTGGCACTGTGGTCTAAATCACTGAGCCTAGGGCTTGCCAATCGGAAGGTCGGCAGTTCTGTCCCAGCTCCTGCCAACCTAGCAGTTTGAAAGCATGTCAAAGTGCAAGTAGATAAATAGGTACTGCTCCAGCGGGAAGGTAAATGGCGTTTCCGTGCACTGCTCTGGCTTCGCCAGAAGCAGCTTAGTCATGCTGGCCACATGATGCGGACAAACGTTGGCTCCCTCGACTAGTAAAGTGAGATGAGTGCCACAACCCCAGAGTCCTTTGCAACTAGACTTAACTGTCAGGGCTCCTTTACCTTCATAAAATAAGGATAGTGCAGAACTGTGGCCTGGAGTGGCTGACCAGGTTTCTGAAGAGATGGGCCTAGCATTATCTCCCAGGGCCAGGCACCACCTCAGCTTGTGGGAACAGTTCTGCTCATCTTGACAGACCGTGTGCTATACATTTTTTGCTAGTAAAGCTTGCTGGGTGGGTATAAAAAGTTGTTGGGATATTTTCTTTTCTTTCTTATCTCCACTGCTGGGCATCACTTCATTTTTCAATTAGGAGAAGAGACTTAAGTAAGGGTGGGGAGGAATTTTTCTTTCTTCATTTTTACCCACTCCCCGAAGCAAAACTATAAAGTCATTCTTAAAGTATGGTTTGCAGTAGCTACAGCCGCTGAGAATTCCAAGAGAATTAACAGGGTTGCAAAGCAAATAAACTCGAACCTTTGACAAGTGTATCTTGTACAGTTAATTGTATATAACATTAGTTCACCAGTGACCCAAAGTGGATCATACATTAAATGCATATGGGCACTTCCAGGGTATCCAATTTTTCTTGTTAAAATAGCAGCCATGGCAGTGGCGATGGAGGAATCAGAATCATGACATGTGGGAAGAGAGTTAGAGAGTTAAACCTTAAGCACCCACAGTTCTTATCAGCCCCCCTATGGTTGCTATTTAAATAAGAAAATAATACATATTGAACATATAATCTTGTTTGGCCCTCTTTGTGAAAAACTAGTGAGCTGGCCATTAAGCACAAGCAAAGCAACACCCCTTCACAGTCCCATGGCACCCTGTTGCTGGTTCACCTTACCACAAGCCAACTCTTACTATCCATTTTAAGGCCTTTCTCCAAATCCTATGTATGACATGCTGAAACCAAGTCATATCAGTGGAATGTTTGCCCTATCACGGCATTATCAAAATACAGATACCCAAATCTAGTTCCACTTTGGGGAACAGAATGCTCTCTTTTTTAGAACATACACGGTGGAACCTAATAAATTAAGTGGGAATGTATTCCTATTTGACATCACCACAGCATTTAACTATAACCTAACATTTCCTTGGGAAGAGTCTAACATGTAACCTTTCAATACAAACAGACTCTAGATAGTATAGGTGAAGCCACCTCACCTCCAATCAATGGAACCTCTTTCTTTTTGGATCGGGTTTAGCTGAAGTGACTGATATTCTCTTGGTACAAAAGGGACAATTTGAAAAGACTCTTGTCAACACATGTCACAGATAATTGTGACCTAGCAGCTTTATTTGATGACATCACTCCTTGTACCCAGACTAGGGTCTTCAACAACTGGGCAAAGAGTCCTCTACGCTTATACCATCTTCCTTAATTCCAGACAAGCCTGGCCCCAAAAATGAGGATGCAGTTTACAGAAAAGAACCACAACAGTTTTATGATGCAGGCCCTCAACAAACAGAGAAAGAACCGGGAGTTTTGTGATGTGGCCCTCAGTGTGGATCAGAAAGTCTTCTATGCCCACCTCAATGTTTTAGCAGCCATGTCCTCCCATATTAGGAATCTGATATCCAGCAATGACATGAAAGCAGATGATGAACTCTTTATCATCATTGATGCCAAGTTCCTGAGCTCCGAGTTGGTGGAGCAATTGCTTGACTACTTCTATACTGGGAAGATTGTAATTTCTGAGAAGAACGTGGAGGACCTGCTGAAGGGAGCCAAGTATTTCAGTTCCCCATCTCTAAAGAGCCACTGTTCTGACTTCCTCTTTCGGTCCCTTAAGAAGAACAACTGCCTCTACTACATGCTCCTGGCCACCTCATATGATATGAAAGATGTGGCAAATGCTGCTTATGATGGTATACGAGACAACTTCAACTACTGGGCAGGCCCTGGAATAACAGACTTCATGCACTGCCCCCCTAATGTCTTCAGCAGGCTCCTTAAAGATGAACATCTTCATGTACAAAACGAGGACCAGACTCTCTCAACCCTCCTCCAGTGGGTGAAATACAGAAAGGCTGAAAGGGAGAAATATTTTAAGAAGTATTTTACCTACATTCATTTATCCGCTGTCTCCACCAGTATGCTTCTGTCCACTTGCCGTGAAGTGTTACTCTTTGCAGACCACACTGGTCCCCTTTCCCGGATAGAGAGCACTTTGAGTGATCGTAAAAAGGGCAATCCTCAAAGCCTGATGCTTCAACAAAGGAAAGGGGCGTTAATGGACTCTGTGGTGATCTTAGGAGGGCAAAAAGAGCAGGGTAAGTTCAACAGTGGGGTTTTCGCTTATATCATTGGAGAGAACATCTGGCTAAAGCTGACAGAGATGCCTTACAAAGCAGCTGCTCTCAGTGCAACATCGCTAGGGAGATACATTTATGTTTCTGGAGGAACAACAGAGCAGATCTCTGGCTTGAAAACAGCTTGGAAGTATGATATAGATACTAACTCCTGGATCAAACTTCCGGATCTGCCCATAGGTTTGGTCTTCCACACCATGGTGACTTGTGGGGGGGCAGTGTACTCTGTAGGAGGAAGCACGGCCCCAAGGAAGTACATTTCAAGTATCTACAAGTACGACGAAGGGAAAGAGAAGTGGATTCTTGCTGGAAAGATGAGTATTCCTATGGATGCAACTGCATTGATCACCAAGGGAGACAAGACTATTTACATTGTGACAGGAAGGTGCTTGGTGAATGGGCGCTTCTCCCGAGTAGGTGTGCTGGACTGCTTTGACACTCAGACTAAGAATGTGGTGCAGTACATCACGTTTCCCATTCAGTTCAATCACAAGCCCTTGCTGTCCTTTCCTCAGGAGAATGTCTTGAGCATACAGAGCCACAAAGAGAGTCTGGAAATAAACCTGCAGAAGATCAAAATGAGCAAATCCACAAAACTTGTCCCACTCTTGCCAAATAACTACAGCTTGGATCTTTCACATGCAGTGTGCTCAATTGGGGATAACAAGGTGTTTGTGTGTGGTGGCCTGATCTGCCCAGGTGACACACGTCCAGAGGAGTATGCCATCAACCGGCATGCATATATGTTAGATCAAAGTCTAGGGGAATGGAGGATTTTGGCTCAGCCTCCAGAAGCTCTGGATTGCCCTGCTTGCTGTACAGCTAAGTTGCCATGCAAGATTCTCCAAAAAACTGTAGTCAATTAATAAGGGAAGACAAAAACAAACCAGAATTTCTAGCAATAAAGAATGACTGAATTGTAAATCACAGGTAAACACCGGGTTCTTCCCTTCGTCTCTTTATCATGTACTTTGTTCAGCAGTGTAACTAGGGTGGGCAGAACCAACCAAGACAGGGGCACAAATGGGTCATGTATTGATAGTTTAAAAGGTAAGATTGTGTCATGTTTTCTTTTCAGCATGGAATACTTAAGCATGTTTTCAAAATGGTAGATGGAAAGCCAGAATCCAGCTTGCTCTGAGGCCAGGCCAGCCCGAGAGCCACCACTGCAGTTCCTCCTTGGGCTTTGTGCCTGGAGCCTAAGGACCTCTAGCTACTGATTGCCACCAGCTGGGGAGAAAAGCAAAGAAATGTGATGTTGGATTGCAGCGACCAGCACAGCAGCTTCTGGGAAGAAACACTCATCTGACCAGTGGGACTTTGGAATTGCAGCAGCATCAGCTTCTAAAGTTCACAACTATTTTTAACTATCTTGCTGCTGGTTTTTCGGGTGGCAGCAGCAACAGAGAATTAGGGGCCTAAAAATGACTAGTTATGGCACTGACGTATATGGTTCTGTAGCACTAAGGCAGCCTGTGCTCTGTATATAACCAGGGGTGGGTGCCTGTCTGCTTGTTCTCGCCTGCTTCTTACCCCTTAGGAAGAACAGTCTACTTCCTGAGGAACTAGAAAACGCACAGAATTTTAAAGAGGAAGAGATGTTACTCTCACTAATGCAATGTTATGATTCTTTGATCTTGTGACTCCAATGTGAGTTTGTTGACAAAACCTTAAAGAAGGCCTAAGCCCTGCTTTAGATTCCATCTTTGTTACCGGATGGACACAGTTGGAAAAAATAAAAGCCCTCTGCCAGTTCTCTTCCTCAAGCAGCTCTTTTGACATTTACAAATTGCCTCTGGACCTCAAAGGAAGAAAATGGGTGTTATCAGTGCCATAGACTTCAATTGGTTTAATAGTAATGATCTTACCCATAGGGCCCCCGATCAGAACTGGGACCATTCTGTACCCCTGTGAATTTTTTGCTTCACAGAAGGAAAGCTGCTTTTGGTGTTCATTATAGTCTTCCCTCCTGGGGGTATATGCAGTTCTCATCCCGTGGTGCAGAAAAGGGGTTTAACCCACGTGTCATGTTCCAGATCCTGGTTTTGTGTAATGGTTAGTGTGTTGGACTATGATTTGGAACACCAGAGTTGGAATCCCCAGACAGGAAGCTAATTGGGTGACTTTGGGCCAGTCACTGTCTCTCCGCTTAACCTACCTCACAGGGTTGTTGTGAGGATAAAACTGGGATAAGAGAACCATGCTTACTATTTTGAGATCCTTGGATGGAAAGGCGGTACACAAATGTCATCAATCAATAAAACAAACAAATGTTATAAGCAATCATAGATTTGACATAACATTTTAGTTTGCGTGCCTGGCTGCTATGAAAAGTGAGAGCAGCATAGCAGGTTTAAAAGGAAGGGGGAAAGGCAGAAACTTCCCACTTTTTAGCAATGGATGCTGGTCCACTGAGGTTACTAAGGCACAAACCTCCCTAGGAAAATGTCAAGCATCTTTTCCTCTTCAAAATCACTCTTTCCTGACCCCTCCCCCCCATTTTATACTTCCTTGACCATACAGGGACATATCTGACAATCTCCTATTCTCTGGCCGATCAGCTCTCTGCATCACTCAGCCAATCCTAATCCAAAAGTATGGCTATGGCAAAGAGGTGCTTCCCATGTGTCTCTAAGCAGGAAAAACCATGTTACTGATTGGATTGCAGGAAATTTAGCCCTAGCAGAAAGACTCTTATTCCATCTGTTATGATGGGGCCTGTCCAGCACAGTCACCAGAGCAGATATGGGAGGAGTCAGCAATTCTTCCAAAACAGCCCTATGTGCTAGCATTAGCCCATGCTTTCCCTGAAGGCCAGAGAAGCAACAGGAAACACTTCCTCATTTGAGGAGCATTTTGTTTGTTTGTTTGCTGAGTTCAATATTGTTTTGTGACTTTGCTAGAAAGAGCAAGGAAGCAACAGCGAGTCTCTTTCAATAAATGAATTTACTTAATCATTTTGCATTTTGCATTTATCTTTCTGGGAGGCAAAATAGTGGGTGGCTTCCGTATAAATTGCAACAAACTATTAATAATTTCTCTATTTTCATTCATTAAAAGCTGCTGTTACAGAAGCAGCTGACAGGGCAGTGCAGGGCAGATAAGGTAGATTTGAACTGTGCGTAATTACAGAGTATTTTCCAGAGTATTTCCAGAAAAGGTGTGTGGATCTGCTTCCAAGCAGCCCTTCCCCTAGCAGGGTATATATCTTGAATGCACAGGAATTGGGGGGGGGGGGGGATGCTGTCACAATTTGAATTTGTCTTGTGAATTTGTCAATGAATTTCTAAAATGACAAATTTGGGCTCTGTGCCTGTTTGAATATGACTCGACTCTACATCCTTTCCCAAACCTGGGAGATAGTATCCCAAATCTTGAAAAATATCTGAGGCTGATTATGATTAGTCTGGTGTAATGACTCTGCACATGAGCAGAGACTTCACATTGTCAGGACTGAGCCATACACTGCAAATATGTTCAGCTGTGCCCTGGCTTGAATGAAACAACCTCTCTCTTTTTGGATAAATTACCACTTTGGATAATGAATACTGTAGTTAAAATGATTTTGGGGAAAGTAAAGCTTTATGCAGCTGGACACACATTTTCCTCACATTTGTGTACAGGCAATAATCATTTAAGGCACATCCAAATGATGCACAATCATGCATGTGCACATTGTGCCGACCCATGAAGTAGGCAGAAAAGGGGCTGAACAGGCTTACACACATTTTGCCCATGGGTGGAGGAAGGGGGGTGCAGTGGGGGCGGGCTGCCCCGGGTGTCATCACTGAGGGGGGTGACAAAATGCCGGGCGGCACTCACCGCGGGGCCTGCTGCGTGCCCGAGCCACGCGGCTCTCCTGGAAGTGACACGGTGGCTTGGGCGCCCGCCGCCTCCCTGCTGCCCCAAATGGTCCGCTCGCTGCCTCCCCCTCAGCTGTAGGGTGGCTGAGTGGGTTTTGGCAACATGTTTTTGGCAACAGATGTGTAGGTGTAACTCATACATGAATTCGCTATGCACAATGGCTTAATTTCCAAATAGGAGGTATGGAGTCAATCTTGTCTGAAAATCATACTTTGGCCGTGGAAGCTCTTTCCCTGTCCATAGGTGTGTGTATAATAATTGATTTTTACTTTTATTTTAGAGAGAGGAGATAATGGCACTCTGCACATGTCAAATGGCTCACTTTCCTAAATAAGTTCTGTACGAGTCCTATTGTGATAAAAACAGCAAGGTTAAAAATTGCAGCCCTACCATGTCAAATTGCTACCAGTTGCCACAGCCTTTCAGTGTTCCTTCCTTGGCTAAAATGACATATGCAGTGTCCCTAACCCATTTTTATTTTTAACCCAGCTGCTTCAGAAGCTGCAATCTTAAGCAAAGTGTGTGTGTTGGGAGGGTGTGTGGCTGCATAGCTTAACTCTTTCTCTTCCTGTAGCCATTTACCCCATGCTCAAAATCCCCCTGTAGGAGCTTTTCTTCCTAAGCAAGGATGGGGAAAAATATATATCCATTCTCCATCCCACCCCCCAAAATCAGCAGGAGCCCCATAGCCCTGTCTCTGCTTCCTAACTCTCAGAAACACTAGTCAAGGACTCTCTTAGAAGCATGCTTCACTGCAGGTTGCTAAGGGTTAATCTGCCCTTGTTTTTCCTCTTGATTAGCTTAGGCTGAGGGCATTTCACAGAGGGAGCTGCACTGAACCGTCTGTTCAGATCTTGGTCTCTCACAATCCATACATTCTTGAGCATATCTTTAGTACAATGCTATTTGGATAAGTCTCATTTTTAAAGTTTCCCAGAAGTCCAAAAATCCTGGCGTACAGCAACTGCAAAAAGATTGCTCAAGAATTCAAGGTCCTAGCTAGCTGTCCTTCACAACACCAATCAATCATTTTATTTGTATGCCGTCTTCCCAAAGTTAAAACCATGCTCAAGGTAGCTTATAACATATAAAAAAATACATAACTACGAACATAACAAAAGTAGTCATAAACCATAAACAAAACATCAAAACACACACAACCAAATTGAACCATTTCCACATAAATCATAAGATCCAATATAAAGATCCAAAAAATTGACAGCAACAACCCCCACCAAACAGCCCCCCTAAACAATACCCCAGCTCCTTTAATAATCTTTAAGGCATGTATGTTGCTAGGACTTAAGGTTACCAGACGTCCCCGTTTTCTGGGGACAGTCCCCGGATTAACAAATCAGTCCCCATACAAAATCCATTGAAGATAAAAAGTGTTCCTGGATTCCTTGAAAAAAATCTGGTAACCTTATGCTAGGTGCTGCACATGGTTAAAATCCAGGTCTTGCTAGCAGGTTTGCCATCTATTATTTGAACCAGCTCATTGGGTTCATCGGATACAGGCTGTGTACACATTACTGGCTTAAAAGCACAGCTAGGTTATTTTTTTTGCTCAATTTGGATAGAAGCTGCTTTTGAGGGAAAACTCATCAAATATTTTGTTTCATAAGAAACAACAGGATAGACATGGACCGTAGCTAACGTCATGTGCACACCGCTTCCCAAACCAGCAATGGGAACGCATTAGATGCATAGTAAACAGGAGTGTGTACAAATCCTCCATATCATTTAAATGGGCCTAAACCCAAGGTTGGCTGCAATCCTAAACACATTTAAATGCTGTAATCCAGGACTTTTGAATTTAATTAGATTTAGGTATAGGATTATGAGGTCTGGCTTTTAGGCTGTAGCTGTATTCCACTAAACAATAAAAAAGGAGAACAAATAATATGTTTATCCCTAGGATGACCACTTATTTTATTGAAAAAATACAGCCCCCAGAAGCCCATGAGAGGTAGTTGCATGCAATTTGGAGAAATCTGGCGAGGTGAAGACAGAAAAAACCCTGATTAGTCAGGAGCAGAGTCAGATAGTAGGTCATGGATTATGGGTACACTGCAGCTTGTCAGTGAGAGACAACCAGAAATAATCCTTGCCTGACATACAACCTGGATGTGGGTGCCATGAAAGCTATGTAATATATTAACAATTGGAAAAACAACATTGTATCCAGTATTATTTCAATTTGGAATATATTCCCCACCCCCTAAGGTGGTAGACAATCAGCTTGCTCAAAAGCCCTGATATGTAGCTTTGCAGGCCAAACAAAAGAGCCCATTTCCTCCCTGCTTGCATTTTTTTCACAGGCGAAGACATTCATTTACTAGAGTATCCATAATTATTAATGCTGCTCACCACTGTTCTTTAGCTACATTTTAACTGGACTTTTGTCTTTTAATGGAGTGCTTCTGCACCGGAAGTTTTTAAGGTGCTTTCCTGACACTGCAGGTTTTCTTAACAGAAAAGTGACTTGTAAATACTAAATATATTCACACACAGACAAACATATTAAACATATTAGCTGTGTACTCCATGATTGTTCTGTCTTACTCGGATGAATTGAGGAGCAGAAATTACACCAAATCAAGGTCTATAAAGAGGAATATGTTGTCTCCAGCTGCCCCTTCCCGCAATTGCAAGTGAGGTGAAAAAAGGTTGTGGTGCGTGGATGTCCGGGGAAGAGAGTTGTACTTTTGAGCAGGCCATGGGGTTGCATATGAAGTCTAGGGCACTGGCCCACTAGATCTTCCATTCCAGCAAAACTAGTTGCCAACCAAGGGACTAGGATGACTCTGGCTGCAGCAAGGCTTTGGAGGTTGAGCAACCAAGCTTACAATTACACACATTTCCAGAGAACTATAACAGACAGCGGAACCAGTTGTCCTTTAGAAGGAAGGGAAATGAGAAACAATAAAGCTTGTCAGCGGAACTGGCTGACGTAAAGTTCTGTGCAACTATCTTAAGACCATCTTGCTCCAGTAAAGATTCATAATAAATACAGGGCTTTTTTCCAGCCTTGTTCCTGTGCTTTTAACAGCCTGCTATGCAAATATCTATCAGGCCACGCTTTCATAATTCTGGTTTACATGCCAGTCAAAACTTCACCTGCTTTGTTTCTGCATCTCAAGTAACTGTAAAAAGTGCAGAGGCAATGCAAGTTAAACAGCTGGCAACCCCAAGAAAATGGATTGCAGGCATGGAGTTTTACATTAAAAGAAGCAACCGTTTAATAATGGTTGTGAAAGGGGGAAAACTGGCAGGAGAGAGGAAGTGCTAAGACATCAATCCTAGACTTCCGGGTTAGCGCCAACGGCAAATGGCGGATTCTCTCCGAGCTCCGGAGAGAATCGGCTCCGTGGGAGACGGGTCCCGTTGCAACGGCGACGCGGGGACCCTTAAAAACCACAGGCGTTGAAGCCTGTGGACGTGGTGGCTCAGTGGGCACCACTTGCGCGCCCCCAACCCGCGAAGAAGCCTTTTTAAAGGCTTTGGAGTGGGGGAAGGTGAGCGGCGCGGTGCTGGAGCAGATCGCTACTTCTACGGAGCGAAGCCGCAAGCCATAGCCGGAGAGCGCTGACTTTTTTCCTTGAATTTGGGACTGCAAAAACAACAACCCGTGAGTAATAAGAAATCCGGATCTAAAATTCTTTTCTGTTTTTTTGAAATTTGGTACGATCGGGGGAGGTGTCAAAAGGAAGTCCGCCCCCCCATACATGTAGACAATCTGAAGCAAGAATTTAAGCAACTAAGGTTGAAAGGACTTTTTGTTTCCTTGTGGAATCAATGTTATTAATCCCACGATTTTGAAAGAATTAAGAACAACCCTTCTTTTTTAAGGAAAAAGAAGAGAAATGGACTGGTAATCCCCCCCCCCCCCTGAAACCCGGGAGGGACCCGTGAAAGAGCCGGCCCTGGAGACATAAGAAATTTGACAGCTGCCAAACGAGCTGTCAAATAAGGAAAAGTTGCTTTTTGACATTTGGGCTGATTATTTGTATCGAATTTGGCTCTGGGTTACTGGAAAGAAACAAAACTAAACAAAGTAATTGGACCGTTGGAGGAAAATACAAAGTAACTAAATCCCTCTAGAGGGGAAGTAGAGACATTACAATGGCAGCAGATGGAAAAATACACAAAGAGCTCGAGAGAATGTTTCTTCTTGTGGGAAATTTACAAGATCAACAAAGAGCTTTTGCAACAGATGTTATGACCTTGAGTCTTAAAGCAGATAAACTTGCTGACCATACAAAGGAACTGATGCAAAATACTCAGGCAGTCGAACAAGAAGATAATGTCGTTGTTTTAGAGGAGGAAGAAGGAGGTGTTGGGAAATCGACGGAGAAAGAGAATAACCAGAAGCCATTAAAAATATATTATAAGGGAAATAAGCATCGGATGACAGGAACCTGGTTGGCAATTGAGAAGGAGGATCGCAGAGACTTTTTTATGGGAAGTTTGGAAGACCTTGGGATTATAAAACTGTACAAGGTGAATGATGGAGCCTTTGGACTTCTTGGGACTTTTGGACTTAAAAGGAATATGAAATATCACCTGGGCTCCGTTCTCGAGTTTCGAGGTTTGGCTGGAAGAAATGCAGATCCTACTGAGATAGAGAGTCTCCGAGACATCAAGTTCAAGATAAAGGACTGTCAACAAAACCGGCTGAGAGGGTCTGAGAGAGAATTAAGAGCTTCGGACGTGAGGGATCCGGGCTGAGAACTGATAGGACAATGGACATTCTTTGGGGACCAAACCGGGAATGGGGGGAGGAAAGTTGGGATGGTAAAGGGGGTATAATTAGAATTTAATGTCTTTGTTATTTAGTACTTTTATGGAAGTGGGGAAATTGTGGGAAGGGATCTAAGATCGACCTTAGAAAAGGATGTATTGATGGGTGTTGAAATTAATTATATAGGTTAAACACATAAGGTTAAAAACTAAGTATATATAATTTTGAAAGTTAAGTATATAAGCTAATTTAATAAGAACTTGCTGAACTAAATATTGGAATTGGGATACAGGAATGGGAGGGGGGGGGAAGTCTACAGAAAGGGTTAAGAAGTTAAGGATTTGAAATTATACGTGTTGGTGTTTGTGTTTGTTTGTCTTTGTTATGTATTGTATGTCTTTAAATTGTGTAAAACTCAATAAAAATTTATTTAAAAAAAAAAAATAAATAAGACATCAATCCTAAACACACATATACTTGAGAGAAAGCTCCACAGAATTAAATGTAATTTACTTCCAAGCATAAGACCTATTAAGGACACTATCTTTTCTTTTCTTTTAACTTGAGTATTCAATATGTAAAAACAATGCCATTTTTGAAAGGCACTTTCAAAAAATTAAATGCATATCAATTTAATGAGAATCTCACTTCCCAGGTAAAAGTTCCTAAAGGGCTTCAGGCATGAAAAGGGAAAGTATGCTAGGCAACATGGGCACTATTTAATGGGGCAGGGATGAGAAACCCATGGCCCTCTAGATAACCATGATTCCCATTATAATTTCAACATGAGATTCTTAATCTCAGAGTTATGGGTTTGAGTCCCACATTGGGCCAAAAATAAAATAAAATAAAATCCTGCATTGCAGGGGATTGGACTAGATGACCCTTTTGGTCCCTTCCAGCTCTACAATTTGATGATCTATTATCATTGGCCATGTTGGGGCTGATGGTAATTGTAGTCTGAAAGCACCTGAAGCACAGTGAAACCTATGAAACTGGTGTGACTAGAAACCATCACATTTTCCCACACATTTTTTGAATGTGTGATGGGGGTACAAGGAGTGTATATGACCTTCCTGTATTTATTGGAAAAGTCAGAATAGTACATTACACATATATATCCATAGGCTCTATTGCAACCTTCATAAAAACAAGTGGAAGTTAGACGATGAAACAGAACATATGCTTGCTCCCCCCCCCCCCTTTCAAGGAAAGTCTAAAAAGGGATAAATGTAGCACAGTATAAAATGTATGTATATCACAGTCACTGACAGCTCTGCAATACTGCTTCAAAGCTTCTCTATTGATCGTAGTGGACACAGCCTTAAACTGGATCTATAAAGCCTGCAGAATAAAATGGTAAATGCTGTGGACCATACCATATGATCCTTCACATAAAAGTCACACTGAAGGCAGAAAACTAACACATCAGAGAGAAAGGTTCTAAGCTAGTTCCCCACTTGCTGAGATAGTTTTCTGTTTGCAAGATATTTTGGGTATTTTTTTTACAGAGGTTGATACATATTCAAAAGTGTTATCCCCACCTGTAGTCTGTTGTACCATCTCAGGTCCTCATTCCATTTTTAAAAAAACCCTAATCTCTACATAACAGGGAATTTCATTATGTTGATAGTTGTTGGCTTTCTCACTCTAAAAAATAGAGAAATTGTATCTTTCTAGGCCACCTTCTGTGGAAATAAGATTACAGCTGTAGAGGCTGTTCATGCGAGTTCCCACACACTCCACATTGTCATAACTGGATTCCAAACAAGGATCTTGCTAGGCCACGGTGTGTTATCTAGTTCAACATAGCTCCAACAGGAGGGTCTCACACAATGCTTTTTTCTGGGGGTCCTCAAGGGTAAGCAGTACCGGCACTTCCCCACCGCTAAATGTTAAAAGTGTGGCACTTACGGCAATAATTTCATGCTAAGTATGGCACCTTTATAAAATAAAAAAGCAGCAGCAGCAGCACTGGTTTCACCCATCAAATATAAAGCAAAACAGTGTTGTCAGTCCCAACCATCTAAGTGGGTCTTACTCCCATGCAAAGGGTAATCCTAAGCCTGTACCCGATACACAATTACCTGGGAGCAAGCTCCACTGAACTCAGTGGAACTTATTTCTGAGTAGACGTGTATAAGACCGCACTGCACCCAAGCTCCCATTTCATTTCCAGATCAATCCTAAACATGTTTTACTCAGCTTGTGAGTTTCTATGAGCCAGGCTCCCAAGGAAGTATGTTTAGGAACGCTGCCCTAATCCACAATAAAAAAGGATATAACCTTGTGCATGTCTTAATATAGAGCATAGCCAATAACATCTCTGCTCTACAGACAGACCCAGGCAGGGCCAGATTTAGGTTTGATGAGGCCCTAAGCTACTGGAGGTAATGGGGCCCTTTCTATGTCCAGCCGTCCTTTGTCAACAACAAATTGTTGCTCTCTTTTGTGTTGAATATATGCTATATGGTAATTTACCTAATAGGTATCTAAAGCCATTTGCACATAACAAAATATGTATTTTATCAAAGTAATTGTTGAACTGAGATACAATTTAGTATATTAATAGTGAAATACAATTAAGAAGTAGTATATTAGTAGTGAAATAATTATTAACCTCTAACTTAAAATGATTTTTCATATTTTGGGGGGGAAGACTAGCAGGCAGGGCCCATTACCAACATCATAGGAGCCTACACAACACAAAACACTGTTGCTGTATGTAGGTTTTATTTTAATTGTGTGTATATATATATATAATTGTTTCTAAATATATATCCAGGTTTTTTTCCCTTTAAAATTTTTTGGGGCCCCCAAGAGTGGGGCCCTAAGCTACAGCTTGTTTAGCTTATCCGTAAATCAGGCAGGACCAGGCCAGGATTTTAAGATTTGCTCGCCGTCCCATCGCCAGATTGTCACTTGGGGAGCGATGACATATACATTTTGCCCTCGAGCTTTCTGAACGGTGACTTATTTACTTATTTACTGCTCCGCCCGCTACAACTGCGTCTCATTTTTATCTAGTTTTCAGGGGGGGGAACGCCATCGACCGTTGCTGTGTTTTTATGCCAACCGTTTATAGAGATTCTCATGACTGAGAGATGCGCAGTTGCCCCTCACGAAACCATTCGGGCGCCGTCTTCCCCACAGCGCGACCGAGAAGAAAGCGGGAGAGGAAGCCGCCTCAAGCCTCAGCGAAGCGCCGGGCAGGCCGCGCGTGCGCACTATTAGGCCACACCGCCCCCTCAGCGGAGAAAGAGGGAAAGCGGGGGGAAGGGAGGTAGATCACGTGCGGCGCACCCCGCCAAGCCCGCCTCCTCGGCGCGCTGGTTGGCTCCCCGTTTCCGTCCCCCTCTCAGCCGGTTGGTGGCGCGGCGCCGTCGCTCTGGGGAGCTTTCCGTCTAAAAGGAGCGGGGAGGCAGTGCTGGAGTTGGCAGGTTCGCGGAGGCCGGAAGTCGTAGCCGAGTCCGTTAAACGGTCTTTCCTTGAGCGCTCTTCGGCTTCCCGCTCCCGCGCGGCCCGTTTGCTTCCGTTGGCTCCTTCCTGCCCCGCCCCTCCCTCCTCTTGCGCCCACCATGGCCGAGTTCGATCTCTTCAGCTCCCCTCAGCCGGCGGCGGGAAACGGAGCGCTGGGCGGCGGCGGCGGCGGCGGCGATGAGGACCCGGCCGCCGCCTTCCTGGCCCAGCAGGAGAACGAGATCGCGGGCATCGAGAACGACGAGGGCTACAGCATCCTGGAGAACGGCGAGGTGCCGGCGGGGATGCAGGAGGGGCTGTCCGCGGGTAAGCCGGGGGGGGGGGCGCGGAAAGCTGCGTTCACGTGATGGCTGGCACGTGTGAACGGGCTGACGCGGGTATAGTTCCTCCGCCGCGGCTTAGAGCTCTTGCAGTATTGGAGGGGGGGATGGCAACTACGGGGTAGCGCGTTCATGTGGCGCTTGTTCGGAGACGGGGCGGAGTAGAGATTGAGGGAGCGAAGGTAGTGAGGTGTAGTGGTTAGAGCATGCTAAACAGTGCTCGAAACTGAGCTATGAAAGCTTAGGAGCTAAATGGCACCTTAAACCTAGGTTATGGGCGCAACAATGGAACGTCTAGGCACACTTTTTTATAAGACTACAAAGCGGAAAATGAAGGAACTGCAGCTAAAATATTATGTTCATTTCTCACATGGTCTAGTCCTTCCCCTGCCCGCCCCCCCCCCATATTCTTAAGAGCAGGGGTAGGCAACCTAAGGCCCGGGGGCCGGATCTGGCCCAATCACTTTCTAAATCCGGCCTGTGGACGGTCCAGGAAGCAGCATGTTTTTACATGAGTAGAATGCGTCCTTTTATTTAAAATGCACCTCTGGGTTATTTGTGGGGCATAGGAATTCGTTTATTATTTTTTCAAAATCTAGTCCGGCCCCCCACAAGGTCTGAGGGACAGTGGACCGGCCCCCTGCTGAAAAGGTTTGCTGACCCCTGGATTAGAGAGTCTTACCTGGGCGAGACCAGTGTTCAAATCCCACACTCATGGCATGACCTTGCGACGGAGGCCAGTCAATGCCTCTCAGCCTAGTCTACCTCGCAGGGTTGCTGTGGGGATGAGATGAGGACGGGTGGAACCATATGCGATGCCTTGAGGTGCTTGGGAGGGAAATGCGACCAGTCAAGTGACTGGATCTCATCCGTTTGCATAGCCCGCTTTCGGCCCCACTTCTGGAACACAAGAATCACAGTACATACAAGCTGCTACTTATTACACTTGGCCGATTGCATGTGTGAACCGACATGATCTGCCTTTAACTGTTTTCTGTAGTCAGTTTAAATTGTTCAGCAGATCCAGTATTGTGTGACCCACCCGGGGGACTCTGTTCAACAAAATGTTCTAAGTCAATAAATATAGTAATTATATTTGAAATGTATAGCGCTTTGATTTAATGTTCTCCTTTAGTGAAATAAAAAAGATAAAACGTTTATTAAAAACTTACCCACACCAGGATTCTGCAGTTCAGATTTGCTGCTTCTGAGGCAGCCTCTACACACATCTTAAGGATCAATTCTCTTCTGTCCTCGTAAGTTTTTGGATTCAGCTGGGTATATTTCTTAACTATTTCACCCTAAGTGAGAGGGAAACACCATTAAGCTTCTCAGTACATACAAGCTGCTACTTATTACACTTGGGCGATTGCATGTGTGAACCCAACACAGAGAGGTCCTAAGGCGCTCCTCTTGCTTCAGGCAGAAAATCCAAGCTGCTTCACTCTCCTTGCACCTCTGGTGTTAGTCAAAGTAACCGGAGCAAGAGTAGCCTTTTAAACAATAACCTCTGGCCCCCAAATTTGGTGCTTGATGCATTTAAATGGGGGGAGGGCAGTGGTGGTTATTCAAGAGTCAAGGAGAGTTGGTGATGCAAAGGCGCAGGGCTACTGGTCTCTTATTCTCACTTCTCTGATTGCTACTCTTTAGTTTAGATCCTGATCCCAATTAGCTGGGAGCAGGCCCCATGGAATCCAATAGGACTTACTTCTGAGTAGACGTTGTTAAAATTGTGCTTCTAATCTTTTCCCCTCTCCTCCCCATCATTTTCATTAGTGGGCAGCTACCTTCCCTTCCTACATTTATTTAGGAAATGAAGCCCTCCAGTTTTTTTTGGTTTTTTTTTTTAAATCACTCTTTTGGATCCACACCCAATATTATGGCTTCCCAGCAATTGGCAAGCCAGGAGGCTTTGGGTTACCTGTAGGTAGGGTTTGATGGAGATGCCCATCCCTGTGTTTATTTCATTTTATCTTCTCAGAAGACACACGCTCTCAGAACATGGCGACTCTTTTTAAATAATTTCACCAAAAATGCTGGCTTATACAGTATAGTGCATCTTAAATACGCAAAATACTCTCAGTAGACCTTTTACAACAGAGGCTACTTTTGCTGAGGCACATTCTGGTGATTGTGAATTGCAGTGTCAAATCGCACTTAGGGCTGTATAGCAGGCTAATGGGGGAGATGAGGCCATTAGCTGGAAAAGCTCAAGCCAAACTCTTAGTCACGTAGAATTATAGTCTTGTAGAGTTTTATGGTACCCTGAGGATCATCTAGTCCAACCCCCAATGGGGCTCAAACCACAACCTTGAGATGGAGAATCTCATACTCTACCAATCACCTGCTGTGCTAGTGTTGCTCAGGTTGCAGTTGTAACCTCCCAAAGCTTAACCCCACCCACCCAGGTTCTTAAAAACATGACTCTTTTATTTTTGTCACTCAGTTTCTGCAGGTTTCATTATAGTAAATCTCTTCAATTCCGTCTTATCCTCTGTTGATAGATATTTTCTCGGTCATACTAAAGCAATAACTTGACTGTTCTGTGGTTTCCTGTTGAGTTTTTTGATCACGTGACAAGTCAGTTAACACAGCTCCAATATTTTATTTATTTATTTTAAAACTTGGACCCTGCATATTTTCAAGAAACCCTCAAGGTGTTTTTTTTTTTACAGCATTAAAATGGCCAGACGAGAGAGGGAGAGAGAGAATACACACGCTATTTTATGGAATTTTGTTCACCTGTTTTATATACATCACAGTGGACTCTACTGGGGGAAGAAAATAATAAAGAACAAAATATAAATTATAGACGTAATTATAAAACATACAGATCAGCAGCATATAAGACGGTAATAATGAGAAATTATCATTAACAAAACTCCAGAAAGCAATTAAATAACAAAGCAGTGATCAAAAAAAGGAACAACAGTAATTATAGCAGCAAAAACAAAAGGGAATAGGAAATGTGGGTTAAGTAGTGCTTGAGGGAGAATTTTTTTTTAATCATTGTATGTTTTGTGGACTTGGAGGCTCTTCTGAGTTCTGAAAGGTGGTATAAATTGATTTTATAAAAACTGGAGGTGAAATAATTTGCAGCAACACAAGAGATTACAGCAAACGACTTAACACACAACTGCAAAGCTGTCAAATGTAATTTAGACTAGCACAGAACATTGGTTGCGTTGTACTCGCAGCAATGATAACACGTGATCACTTCCCTCTGAAGCATAACTCAGCCTAGATCTGCCCAGTAGCAATTTTTCCTTTCCTGTGAGAGCTGTCATGCCCACAACATTGGGTGTCTTCTGCTATCTGCAGTTTTGGCTGATTATTCTCACTGAGAGGCAAGATTAACTATGGATTGAGCTAGTTACAGGGAACCAGGCAGAGGGCCTTCTCGGTAGTGGCGCCTGCCCTGTGGAGCGCCCTCCCATCACATGTCAGAGATAAACAACTACCTGACATTCAGAAGACATCTTAAGGCAGCCCTGTTCAGGGATTTTTTAACGTGTGACATCTTAGTGTATTTTTTGTCTTTGTGGAAGCTGCCCAGAGTGGCTGGGGAAACCCAGCCAGATGGGTGGGGTACAAATAAATTATTATTATTATTATTATTATTATTATTATTATTATCAGCAATAAATGAACTTGTCGAGTGCTAGAATGATTTGGGTAACGTGGTGGAGCCCAGTGAACTGAGTAGTACTGTATTTCTAAAACTAAAAGTACTGGGTTTCCTTTGAAACTTAAAAAAAAGAGAAAGACTGCTGGATACGGAATAATTCTTCAGAAAGTATTTCAGAGACATGAAGCAAACGGCTGATTCTCACTACTGACATTGCCAACTGGTTAGATCCATACCAGTATCATCTCAGTGTACTCTTGAAACAGGTCTCTTGTATTCTAGGCATCTCTTAGCTCTTTTTTTAAAAAGAATACCTAGATGCAGGTTCATTGCAGCAGTAAATGAAAGTATTAAAATGTCTTAAGATAAAGATAAGCTGCCCAGTACTAGTTCCTTGGAGTGTGGTTAAACTGACAGCAATAGGCCAGCACTAAACATAAGTATTGGGCATAAATAACGCTGACTCTGCAGCCTTACCCAGCTATATTTCTCCCCAGTGAGCTCATCTCTGGTATATCTAGTGCAGCTGAAGAAACGTGATGTTGCAGGCAGATTTGGGGGAAGTAAGACATTGGTTTGGAGGCAATTAGACTTCCCCAGCCTTTGTCTTCCCTTAAAATGTTTCTCCTCCTACTCTCCTTTATATATAATTGAGGGCATTCCAGGTTTTAAGCACATGGATATGTTGCATGCCATGCCATGCATTTTCTCCATTCTGGATGCTTGGAGTTATTAAATCAACTGGTTGACTTATCTTCCATCAGTGCAGAAAGGTGTTGGCTTCCTCTGGGACTGAAGCACACTTGGCGCTAGGAATTGGGAAAGCAAATGGTAAGGTGAAATGGAGCCAAACGAACATCTGGTTTTTAAGAATTGGCAGTTCTCTGCTGCTTCACTTTTTCTAAAAACAAAAACCTTCATCATTAGGTTGAAACAGTTGATTGGAGAATTCCATATCTGCTGCCAGCTGCCTTGTAAGAAGGAAAAGACGTTTGAGAGATGGATTCTTCTTCTCCAGCCCCTGTATTTTTCAAATTGTAAGCAGGAAAAGACAGGCTCATCAGTGAGATCAGTATTTAGCAGATCACTTGCCCATGCGACACTGGAGAAGATGACGAATGGGTACCACTACGAGAGAGCATTGACTATGTTCTAAATCACTCTTCCATGGGTATGTGGTTGGCCACTCAACATGGCCACTGGACTAGATAGGCATTTAGGCTGACCCAGCTCCCGTATTTTGCAAGGCAGCAATTTACACTTAACAGACCTAGTTAGTGCCACATGTGAGCCATGGGTATCTCTAGAACATGCCCCAGAAGCATCTGTAGCATGCTGGTGTAGTTTGGCAGATGCGCACAAGTTTCATCAACCCAGAAGTGGTTTCCTGAAGGTAAATGTTTGAATAGCTACTAGCCTACTTTATTTGAGGTTATAGCACTGGCTGTTGTTTTTTAAAGCCCTAGATGGGTCATGAGTGGGATACTGAAGCAATTGCTGCATCCTATATGGTCCTTCCTGTCTCTTAGGATCAGAAAGGGAGGCCCTGCTGTATGATCTGGTATGTTTGGCGGGCATATGAAAAAGGGCATTTCCCATTGTTTCACTAGGGTTGTGAAACCTGCTCTAGGATATTTACCAGGACTGTTTTCCCTGGTGTCTCCTGAAGACATTCTGGTTTCTTCAGGCATTTGGATGCGGTGTTAAAAGTGGCTTGACTTGCTCTTAATTTAAACTGCTGGTTGCTTGGGTTCTGCTTTTGAAAATGGAAAAGTGGGATCGAAATTAAGTGCCCTGATCTCAATAGTTTATTTACTGTTAGCACTTCAGAGAAAGACGCTTACTAGCACTATTGTCTTTGGCGAAATGACCCACACACTGTTTGAAAAACAGGAAATGGTAGTATAGAAAAACAATCTTTTGCACTATAATGGGAAAACATTTTCATGAAATGTGTGCTTTTTGTGACCAAGTACATGACAAATATGCTGATAGGAAGTTTGACTTGGACTTAATTCTTGTTTCAGGTGTACTGGGCCAAACCTTCAGAAATAGGATTCACTTTAAATCTGGACAGGCTCTTTCATCAACTTACTATAGTTGATGGATAGAAATAGGGCATGTATTAATAACGAAGTTGCCATTTTATGCAAGCACAGTGGGACTTGCATTCCACTAAGCTTTTGTGGAAAGATAACCAACTAGACTTGCTTAAGAGGTACTAATGAACTCTTTTTATCTTAGAATTCTGAAAGGCTTTGCCTATTTTTGCATGTAGAAGTTGCCTTTCTGCAGGTTGATATAAATAGGGAAAGAGAAGCAACGAAACTAGTTAAAACACTAACAGTACCCTCTCCCATTGCATACATGGCATTTGCCAGGATCCATCCCCTCTTCTGTTGAGGTGAGAGGTAAGTAGTAACCTGATTGGCTACCGAGATGCCTAAAAATTGTGTACCCCTACCAGTGAATTTTTACTTTCATTTGTGATACACTGGTAAATAGAAATACGTTGGCAAAGGCTGTCCAATTTCTTTCTTAATGCAGAGCGAAATTAACTAGCTACATGGGGACGAACTGCTTTTTTGCACCCTTGTTAATTTTAAGCACTTAAGCAGGGAGAGCAGCTGGGGATTTTGTGGATTTACTTTTTATAACTCGTAACCTTCCAGACCATCTTATTCAATTTGTTGCTATTGAAATGTGTGGCTTGTGCCAAGCTCGACTCTGATTTGGAATGAAATACGGTATCCCAGCGGTAGTTGTAGCATCTTAGGTGCTTTATTGAAACTACAGTGTGAGTAAAATTACATAGTAAGAATGACTGTTTTACGAGTGGGTGTCTATGAAAAGATGCCCTGGAGTATTCTGTAAGAGAGCTGATGACTCAGTAGCTTAGCAGCATTTCTCATATCTAAAAAGAACAATGTGGATATCCTGCAGTGATAGGTGATGGAGAGAAAATAACATTTCTTCTGATTTTCTAAAACTGAATTTCCCAGCGATCTTAAAACACAGTTTGTATTACTACTGTCATTCTCATTTCTGGATATTCAATATAGATAAGCACTTCTAAAAGCAAATATTCAAATGTTTTATGAACAGCCATTGACAGATTCCTGTAGCTGTCAATATGACTGCATCACCACATAGGCCTGGTTGAAATACTTACCTGGGCAGTAGTTCTTGGGAGATGGAAAGGTGGACACGCACCCTTCTCCTCTGTACACCTAAAGCATGGGTAGGCAAACTAAGGCCCGGGGGCCCAATCACCTTCTAAATCTGGCCTGTGGGCGGTCTGGGAATCAGCATATTTTTACATGAGTAGAATGTGTCCTTTTATTTAAAATGCATCTCTGGGGTATTTGTGGGGCCTGCCTGATGTTTTTACATGAGTAGAATGTGTGCTTTTATTTAAAAGGCATCTCTGGGTTATTTGTGGGGCATAGGAATTCATTCCTTCCCCCCAAATATAGTCTGGCCCCCCAACAAGGTCTGAGGGACAGTGAACCGGATCTCCTGGAAAAAGTTTGCCGACCCCTGACCTAAAGTAATGTATTATAGTCTTTTACATGGAAATCCACATGTACAGTTATTCTTCTGAAATAAAGGGGCAATAAAGGATAATGGAAATTGAGTCTCCATGGAGCCGCTGCATAATATATTACTTTGGTTGCATTGTGGAGAAGAGGTTCATGCTCTCACATGACTGGATTGCAATGCAGGTGAGTGTCAGAGTTCTGCTCTGCATCTTCCCAGTGTGGGCCCTCATTATGTTCCCACTTCGGAACTTTATTTTTATTCTAAGAATATACTCATTGGCACACTAGTACTTCACTTATTTATCAGAGTGGACTGTGTGGGGTGAAGAAACCATGTCTGCCCCCCATTTTTGAAAATATAAAGCCTGGCTGTCACCCGGATCTGTCTTGTGCCTTATGCATATTCCTGGTTAGGCAAGAAGCAGATGTAAAGAGTCTTTATATTAACAAAGCTGGAAATAAATTTTGCACGGTGTACTAGGGTCTATTGAAGCCAGACCAACATAAACTGCTTTTCCCTTTTACATGCCTTTGAGAGAACACCATATTTAGCAGTTGAGGACAGAATCTGTTATTAGCAGAAGATGACTTTTTGCATTTTTGAGACTTGTACTCCCTTAAACGTCTAGCCAATACTACACAATTGGGCTTCAGTTTGCTTACCATAGTATCCTATTATATATGAACTGGGAAATAGTGTTACCAGTGTGAGGAGAAAGCAGTTGCTTTCAAGTCCTGGTTTGCTCCATTCCTCAAACCAGTTTCTCAGAAACTGGTTAAATTAATCAAACTGTCTTTAGCGTGCAGCTTTAAGGCTTGTGCACATTGTGGATTAATAAAGTGGATTAGTGAGTTTGCATTTGTTTGCCTCTCTTCAGGCCTCTGAATTGCTGCGTTGGATTACTTTGCTCGAAACATTGTTCTAGGGAAGAGATGAGGTCATTGATATAGAGCCTCATGTCGCATATATTTTCATGTTCCCCATTTTTGATGTTTTGCCACAAGGGTTGGCAATCTTTTAGCCCCAAGATCCACGTAAAGTAGCAGCTGGGCAGTTTGGCGTAGGCTGGCACAAATGGAGGGTCACTATGAGAATGGCAAAAGCTCTAGTGTATCTTAAACATGTTCTTTTTTCTTCTTCACAATAATGTTTATTAATTTTCATACAAAAGCATAATTTTTAAAAAACAGAATAGACAATACTAAAGGGGGGGAGAGAAGAAAAAAGAAAAAAAAGAAGAGAAAATAAAGAGCATAAAATACTTCCCACATCCCATATAATACTACATACACTAAAACCTAATTAGTTAATTAAAATCCATCTTCATAAGCATATAACTTGACTTCCTCTGATCTCTTCCATCTGAATTTCCTTGTAATTAAATGTAGCAGTTTCCAATATCATTATTTGTTCTTTTTTTGCCTTCCAATGCTATTCCCTGAGCACCACACAGCCATCGCTGTCATCTGAGTAGTATGAAGTGCATCTTAGGACATCAAGTTCTAAATAGTTCCTACTTTAGCAAGGCTTGCACAGCTTAGGATCTCTACTGGGGTGCATACATTTTGGTCTTACAGCTGTTTTTGAAGTATAGTAGTTGTACCTTGGAAGTCAAACGGAATCCGTTCTGGAAGTCCATTCGACTTCAAAAGCATTTGGAAACCAAAGCGCAGCTTCTGATTGGCTACAGGAGGCTCCTGCAGCCAATTGGAAGCTGCGGAAGCCCCGCCAGACATTTGGCTTCCAAAAATAGTTCGCAAACTGGAACAGTCACTTCCGGTTTTCAATCGTTTGGGAGCCAAAACGTTCGACTCCCAAGGTGTTCGGGAACCAAGGCACAACTGTATCAACTTCATCATCATGTTAGTTTATTCATTTCCATAGTTAAACCATGGTCAAGATGGCTTACAACATGAAAAGATTTGCTCAATTAAAAAAATACCAGAAGTAGCCATAAGCAATAAATAAAAACATTTTAAAGTGGGGTTCTAGACTAGGGTTGGGGAACCATTTCAGTTCAAAGGCCACACTTCTTTGTTGTGGGGGCCACCAAAATACATCCATTCACCCATTCATTTTCTTACTCTTAACCTGCCACATTAAGGCTTGGAAAAAGATTCCTATTTCAGGATGCTTTTTTCAAGCCAGATTGTGTGGGGCCATTTCTGCTGAAGGCGGCGGTCACGCTGTGCAGAGAGTTGCATCAATTCACATATCTCGCTAACCTTTGAACCTGCACAAAAAGTAGATTAGCACTGTTCTCGTATTGCAGATTGGTTGTGGTGAGACTGAAATGTAGTAGCTTTGAGTAAATCCCTTGCGTTCATTGCTGGGGTAAGAAGATTTGAACCTGGAACTTCTTGTAAGTCACTTCTTTTGCTCTTACCAATTATGAAAATTGTACCTGCTTTTGTATTGGAAATTCCTTTTTAAAACCTTCAGGCTAAATGCATTTAGGTCTCTTAAAAGCCAGGATGGTGGCGTCAGTCTTGAGTCTATATCTTCACAGGACGGACCTGTGGTCTTGTTAGCATTGCTCAGTTTGAACCCACCTCAAGAAAGCAAATGTTGCTGTGATGGTTTAGGCAAGCGCTGCATATGCTCCAAATGAGAAAAAGGAAAGAGAAAAGGGAGCAAGGTTAGGAGAAATATATGTGCTTTCTTTGCCGTCTCAGGATGTTTTGTGGGCTGTATTTTGCTTGTTGAGTCACAGGGTGCCTAGGCTTGACTTCAACCTTCCTGTTCTGATAGTGTTTCCCCAAAGATAAGATGGTTTTGGATTTGTTAAAACAAAAACTGACCATGGGAAGCAGCTGTTTGTTCTTTCTGGCAGTTCTTGATAGCTTCTGTCTCCTTTGTTCTTAGTTTGTGGAAATAGGTCTTGCAAACGAATCTACACTTAGCTGATTCCTTCCTTGGAAGATACTGAAAGCAGTATACAGTCGTACCTCTGAAGCCAAACGCCTTTAAACCTTTTAGCTCCCGAACAGTCAAAAACCGGAAGTGATTGTTCTGGTTTTTGGACGTTTTTCAGAAGCCAAATGTCCGGCACGGCTTCCGTAGCTTCCAATTGGCTGCAGGAAGCTCCTGCAGCCAATCGTAAGCTGCGCCTTGGTTCTCAAACCATTTCGGGAGTCAAACGGACTCCCAGAACGGATTAAATTCAAGAACCAAGGTACGACTGTACTGTACTTGCAGGGCAGTGTCTCTTCCATGTCTGACTGCGTGCTAGCTTATAAACCTGGCCAGCAATTGTTATCCAGACTCTTAATACTAAATAATGTAGGCACTGAAATCTATACAATGTCGGGTGTTATTACGTCTGTGTAGTAAATCGGTTCCTAGTGTTGTGCACCCTTTTGCTCTGGTATTTTGCAGTATGAAGAGATGGCAGTGACTTGAGCTTGGTGAATTTTACTTAGAAGGATAGTCTAGATTGCTTTTCAAACCTCCTAAACAACTTGCAACGCCTTAAGAGACAGGAGTGGTGAAGAATACGTTTTAAAAATGGGAATGGGAAACCTGTGGCCTTCTAGAAGTTGCCTGGCTCCAGCTCTCATCATCCTTTATAGTCTGTTATGTTGTTGTAACTGGAGGGAGTTGAGAGTCCAGCTGCATCTGTCGGGAAGCACAGTAGTGTTTTGATGTACTAAAACAAAGTAATTAAATCATTTACTCAGTGTAAAATAAAAACCAACATTTAAGCAACTAAGGCCATAGATTTAAAAGCAAAGAGTGAAGAAATGAAAGCTTCTGTATTGCTAATTAAACACTGTTAAGCCCGATGAAAGAAATGTGCTTACTGCCTTCAAGTCTTTGG
Organism: Podarcis pityusensis; assembly: GCF_964106645.2. Taxonomy (NCBI): domain Eukaryota; kingdom Metazoa; phylum Chordata; class Lepidosauria; order Squamata; family Lacertidae; genus Podarcis; species Podarcis pityusensis. The sequence continues at coordinate 37,077,728 of NC_138042.1, forward strand.
GGAGGGAATTCATCATGAGGTTGCTGTCACAGCATATGCAAATACCTAAAATACATATTTTCAGGCAATTCAGGTTAAGTTCCAAGGCAGTGTGTGCATCAGTGAAATAATGTATATTTGAAACGCTGTTGAAAAAGATTGCAAAAAGATTTTTGTGACAGTTTTGGGTCACTTCTGGGTTCAGTGTGATGCACGTATGTGCGGTCAGGCACATACTGAGTGTGCATAAATGGTGGGTTGCCTGTATTTACAAATACCTAAAAGAAATGGTACTGAATTTTATGATGCCATTGAGTTACCTTTGAGTAAACCTTAGTTTAACTTGTTGCTAATTATGGTTTTAGGGACGCGGGTGGCGCTGTGGGTTAAACCACTGAGCCTTGGGCTTGCCGATCAGAAGGTCGGCGGTTCGAATCCCCGCGACGGGGTGAGCTCCCGTTGCTTGGTCCCTGCTCCTGCCAACCTAGCAGTTCGAAAGCACGTCAAAGTGCAAGTAGATAAATAGGTACCATTCCGGCAGGAAGGTAAACGGCGTTTCCGTGCGCTGCTCTGGTTTGCCAGAAGCAGCTTAGTCATGCTGGCCACATGACCTGGAAGCTGTACACCGGCTGCCTCGGCCAATAAAGCGAGATGAGCGCCGCAACCTCAGAGTCGGCCACAACTGGACCTAATGGTCAGGGGTCCCTTTACCTTTAATTATGGTTTTAATGCTGATTAAGTGCTGCCTTGGGAGTGAAGGGAGGATTACAAATACCTTAAATAAGTAGATGTATGCCGTTTATGTAGCATTTCACCATTTTTTATAAATGCTAAGATAATGTTGTAAAGTATTTGTCCATTCCTGTGCTTCTGTACCATATGTTTTTGACACTTCTTCTGATGTTCACTAGTTCTGTGAGGTGAAATTCAGAGCGACACTGAGATCGCTGTCAGTGCAAGCATTTCGGCACAGTCTCCCCTCATTCCCCCCCTACTCTGTTCTGGGAGAACCAGGGTGGGGTACGTGGGAAGAGGGGAAAGCCCTGCTGCGCTAGTGGGACTCACTCCACTGGCTTCTGCTGGCACAACTATTTAGTTGAATCCAGTCCAAATCTAATACACCCCCCCCCCATTAATGCTGTATTCCAACACCTGAATAACCAGCTCTTAATCATTGGGATCGTTGTAGAGCAGGGGTAGCAAATGTGGTGCTGTCCAGATGTTGTGGGCTACAACTCTCCTTGGCCCTATTCTGCTTGGTCCGAGGTGATGGGAACAGAAGTACACAACATCTGGAGCGGTGTTAAAAACTCATATATATATATATATATATATATATATATATATATATGTATATATATGTATATATATATATAATCTCTTTAAGCAGAGGCTTGACAACCATATATCAGGAGTGCTCTGATGGTGTTTCCTGCTTGGCAGGGGGTTGGACTCGATGGCCCTTGTGGTCTCTTCCAACTCTTCTATGATTCTATATATAAGCTAGGTGCCAAATGGCCCCTTAAATCAAAGTTAGAGTTGCCAAAATGGAAGGTCTAGTTGCCATTTTGGGGCAATGGACTGACTGCGATTGATTCTCATTTAAACATCTGGCTAGTTCAGATGAAAACCTTGAGCCAGCTTAAGAGCTTTGAGTACTTAAAGAAGAAAAGTCACTTGATCCAGGGACAGTCCACATATATATTGACCTATTCCAACCACTTTTTCTTAATTGTGGCTGCTGCTGATCGGGCAGCACAGAAAAAAGCATTTTGGTTCCAGAAATTCATTTTTATTGTGCACCTAAAATATAACTGATAGAATTCTACAGGATGGGGTATTAGTGTGTGAAAACAGTCCAGATTCCCAGATGATGGGGATGTCAGGCGCTATCCTGGCACCTGGGCATCTTCACTTTGTCGCAGGTGGTTGAAAGCCATGTGCAAAATGTGCCTGTGTCTGATCTGGAGGGCACCAGGATGGCTATCCCTGCTGCATAGCTTATAAGAACTGAGCAGAGAATCTTTTCTGCCTACAAACTGAATGCTAGTACAAAGCATTCCAGGTGCTTCATAACCACAATTGATGGATGCTTTTTACAATAACCTTGTAGACTCCAAGATTATATTGCAGCAAGGGCAGGGGGTGAGGTTGAAAAGTAACGGATTCCCCAAGATCGCCAGGTGTGTTCTGGATGAGCCTCGGAACAGGTTTTATCTGCCTCTTGTTTGCCTCCAGTCTACACCATCCTTTTCCAATTCCCTGTTGAGAGAGTGCCTGAAGCCTGTGTCCTTGCAGCTATGAAAAACCCTCCAGTCTTTTCCCTCCTTACATACTCTTTGAACTGCGGTTATTGTCTTGAAAAACACTTTCTTGTAAAAAGAAAAAAAAACTAACACAGATAAATTCTTCTTCTTCTACAGATTCAATTGACGGGGTGACGAACGGTGATGTCTACCAGGTAAATGGAAGTGAAATGAGCTTTAAAGCAACTCTAGTTATTGGATGACTCTCCCGATAAAGAGTTTTATTATTCCTCTGGCTTTTGCTCCCATCCAGACCGTCAGCAGATTTGCGCTCGATTGCCGTAATGGTGTTTTCCTCTTACATGCCAGAGTTGGCAAAGGTCAACAAGCCCATTCTTTAACTGAACAAGGGTGGAAGGGCCAGGCAATGGGTTTTGTGGGTTAAAAGCACTGTCAGTCCTCATCTGCCTCTCCACAGCCCACACACCCAAGAATGAGCAACTGAGGTGGATGAAAGGAAGAGCTCTAAAGGCTTCCATTACTGTCCTCGTGGGAAGAGGTAATCTCTTGCCTCTGTCTACACGGAAGGGAAAGAAGCAGAGGTGCCTTAAAGCACGGGTAGAGCAGGGAATTAATCAGGAAGTCCTTAGATGGGGTGCCAGTTGCCTGCTTCTGCCACAAAAAATGGATTTTAAAATGTGCATTTTCCATTTTGGGAAGCTGTGCCTGGCACATGATCAGTGTGTTTACAAGTGCATGTTTTTCTTTTTCTACTTTATTTTATTTTTTGCTATATTTGTACCCCACCTTTCCACCAAGAAACTATGGGTGGCATATATGGTTCTCCCCCTCCCTATTATATCCTCACACCAACCCATTGAGGCCCAAGTTTGCCCCAGTGAGCTCCATGGCTGAATGAAGAGTTGAACCTGGGTTTGCCACCCGCTAGTCTGGCACACCAACTATTAAAGTATGTTGGTGTTTCGGCAGCAAGGGTGTCATATATCTGTCTGAATTTGTCCTTTTAAAGCAGCAGATGTACCCCTCTAAAAGTCTGGATTTGGGAAAGCAATGCAGCCTAACTAGTATGGGTTGTTGTTAAAGATCAGTGACATCAAACTTAATGATAGTAGGGAAAATCCAACATGAACTAGGGATTTATTGTATCAGCTGCTTATTTTCTTCCATCACTTTGTATTTTGGAGAGAATTGTTAGATAATTTGTCTTGTCTTGGTGCATTCTATAAAACGCAGTTTCCAAAACTTGGGTCTCCAGCTGTTTTTTGGACTACAGCTATCATCCCTAGGTAGCAGGATCAGTGATCAGGGATGATGTGAACTATAGTCCAAAAACAGCTGAAGACCCAAGTTTCGGAAACCCTACTATAAAGCAACAGTCTTCTGAATACCGCTGACTTGCTGTAAAACAGGTGATGGGTAACCAGTGTTGTGGGATGGGTGGGAGGAAAAAGACTCATCAATATGTCAGTTTGACATGTTCCTTGGGTACTTCTTTCTCTTCCTGCTCCCTACACATTAATTGTTGCAGGGGTGCAGTCCAGGTACCTCCTACAGGTTAGTATTGTGATGGTTGCTGACACAAGAGTTGCTTCTAATCTGTTAATTAGGAGTGGAGGCAATTTAGGTTTACTATTTCATATAGGTAGGTAGGTAGTCTGGACTAGCAGTTGAGGCAGGTAGCTCTTTTTCTTAAAGACCAGCCAGAATCCCTGTTTTCTGCCCTTGTTTAAAACATTCCCCGCCCCCTTCATTTGAAGCTAATGTCTTATGGCAGTCTCCCTGCACTAGTCATTTTGCTCAAATCTCTTCACCCTTAGATCCTGCTAATTTTTAAAGTTTTTTACTACAAAAGTAGCACTATTTTAAGGAACTGCATTTTTATCCAATGGCTATCACAAAATGATTGATCTTTTTTGTGCGGTTCAAGGAGAGCAACGGTCCGACGGACTGCTATGCAGCTATTTCGCAAGCCGATCGTTTGCAGACAGAACCAGAGAGCATCCGCAAATGGAGAGAAGAGCAGCTGGAGCGTCTAGAAGTACTTGGTAAGGGCCAAGGAACATGCCCACTTCTACCCTAGCTTCTGACAAGACCTAAAGAGCAGTGACGGTGCCTCCATCCCTTGTTCTGAGATGCAGTCAAGGGCCGGTTTGACCCCCATCCCAGTGTGAATAGCAGAATTGGTTGGGATCTCCTTGAATGCACCTCCCTCGCTTTTGCACATAAGAGGAGAAATCTATTACCGCTTCTGTTGCAGTTCTGTTGCCCTCTGCTTGCAATGCGCATAGGAGACCTTGTCTGAACAGCCTCAGCACTGGGTCCTGCACTAGGGACTAGATGAGAAAGATCCTGGAGACTGTTGGTCATCGTCAGACCCTCCGTTGCCTTTCCCTTCTGTAGCTCCTTTTGCCATAATGGCCCATTTTAAGAATTAGTGCCTTGCTTCAACACAGGAGAGAAGCCTGATTCCTTATTGCCTTATGTATAGCTTCCTATAGGCAGCGTTGGGTAAGCACAAAGTACACAATTAAATTTCTTGCCTATAGTAACTCAAACTCCTGGAAATTAATGCAAATATATATAGTTACCCCTATCTTGTATATTTCTCCTTTTGCCAGTTATGAGGGAGGGGTTGCATTGGCAATGCCAGCTTTAGTGTCCTGAACTCCTAACCTGGGCTGGGTGACCAGCAGCCCTCTAGATCAGGGGTCAGCAACCTTTTTCAGCCGTGGGCTGGTCCACTGTCCCTCAGACCTTCTGGGGGGGATGGACTATATTTCGAAGGGAAAAAAAATTAACGAGTTCATATCCCCAGCAAATAACCCAGAGATGCATTTTAAATAAAAGGACACATTCTACTCATGTAAAAACACCAGGCAGGCCCCACAAATAACCCAGAGATGGATTTTAAATAAAAGGACACATGTAAAAACACGCTGATTCCTGGACCGTCCGCTGGCCAGATTGAGAAGGCGATTGGGCCGCATCCGGCCCCCGGGCCTTAGTTTGCTTACCTCTGCTCTAGATGATTCTAGATTCCAACACCATCCATAACCATTGACCCTGGAAGTTGGGAGTCCACCAGCCTCTAGGGGAAGCCTCAGTTCCCCCTTCCTTACATGACCGCTGGCAATCTTAGTCAACTGATCCTCTGTTTGCCCATACATTGAAGCAACTCTTGCAACCGATGGGGCGAGGGACTTCTCATTTTTTTAAAAAAGAAAGAACAAATGAGAGCAGAGTTAAGAACTGCTGTGGGTGTTGGTCAGTCTGGTGAACATTTGCAAAATTACATGGATCGTTTGGGAAATGGAGATAGAACAGACAAACTTGTGCTACCGGTTGAGCTTGTGTACCTGAAGCTAATGCTTATCTGTGGATTCAAACCACTGAGCCCCTCTGTCCCTGCTCCAACAGCCCTTTAATCCAACATTGTTACTGTCAACATCGGGAGCATTTTGGATATCAAGCTGACTGGTTTCTGCTAGTGTGGTGACTCTTCGCCCTCCAGCAGCTCCCTGCCTCCCAAAGCCTTTGCCTACTTATAGTTCAGAATCTTAGCTATATTTAGCTCTGAGAGCAAATGTCCGTTCATTCTCGTCTGCCTCTGTTTTAAAAGATGCAAACTCTCGAAAGCAAGAAGCAGAGTGGAAAGAGAAGGCGATAAAGGAGTTGGAGGAATGGTATGCGAGACAAGACGAGCAGCTACAGAAAACGAAAGTGAACAATAGGTAAGGAGGGTTTGCCAGCTCTTGTGGAGGGGACTGAGAGGTGGCTGTGGATCAGCTGAAGCCCAGTTGGCATTCTCTGGTGTATGGCCCAGTGCCAGCATGGTGTTGGCCCCCTGCAAACCATAAATAGTAAGTGGGAAGCCAGTCCTCCCTTCTCTTGTGTGAATTCCTCTGCCACTCCCTTCCATTGCTTGCCATTTTTAACTTTGGTGCGGTTATTACACTAAATGATGGGTGAGGCCTGTGGAGGGAATCCCCTTCCTTTGGACAGAAATGGCAAGGAAGCAGTTATTCCCAAGATTAGGTTTGTTGTGATTTGCAGGGAGTTGCCATTGTGCCTGCACCGGATCCCTTATGATAAGCCCGACTGTTGCCAGAGTCCTGTGGGTACCACTCCTGAAGATCAGACCTTGGTTACGACATGCTGCTATTTGTATAGGCAGAACCCTGTAACATGCAAGTTAAGAATGGCATACAGTGGTGCCCCGCAAGACGAATGCCTTGCAAGACGGAAAACCCGCTAGACGAAAGGGTTTTCCGTTTTTCAATGCGCTTCGCAGGACGAATTTCCCTATGGGCTTGCTTCGCAAGACGAAAATGTCTTGCGAGTCTTGAGATTTGTTTTCGCCCCCCCCCCCTTTTCTAAGCCGCTAATAGCCTTTTAGCTGCTAAGCCGCTAAGCCTTTAATAGCCGCTAAACCGCTAATAGCGCTAATCCGCTAAGCCGCTAATAGGGTTGCTTCGCAAGACGAAAAAACCGCTAGACGAAGATACTCGCGGAACGGATTAATTTCGTCTTGCGAGGCACCACTGTATTCCTTGTACAATAATGGGGAAGGCAAAAGAAGTACAGTGGTACCTTGGTTCTCAAACTTAATCCGTTCTGGAAGTCCTTTCCAAATCCAAAGCGTTCCAAAACCAAGGCACGCTTTCCCATAGAAAGTAATGCAGAACAGATTAATCCATTCCAGACTTTTAAAAACAACCCCTAAAGCAGCAGTTGAACATGAAGCATGCTAGAACATGCTAAAACAGCAGTTGAACATAACAAGCAATAATCAATGTACTACACTATAAAATAAATAAGACAGTATTGTAGATGATTAAAATTAAAAAAAAATCTTACCTGCACTGATGATAGTCATTGTTTGGATGAGGGCCTTTTATCCATTTCTGCAGTCACACAATCAATCAATCAATCAATCAATCAGTAGCTGAACTGGGTTCCACACAGTCACAAAAACAAATTAACTGAAAAACGCAAAATAAATACCAAAAACAATAAGCGCCAAACTTAATCCATTCCGGACGTCGTTTGACTTCCAAAATGTTTGAAAACCAAGGCACAGCTTCTGATCATAGCTGTCAACTTTTCCCTTTTCTTGTGAGGAATGCTATTCAGAATAAGGGAATTTCCCTTTAAAAAAGGTAGACGTTGACAGCTATGCTTCTGATTGGTGCAGGCACCCCAGAAAAAGTAGCCGACAGCCGAATCAGACGTTTTGCTTCCAAAAAATGTTCCAAAACCAGAACACTTTTTTGGTGTTTGAGAACTAAGGTACCACTGTATTATGATGCTAAGCAGCCCTTCTAAGAGCTACATGTTCTTTCCCATGTGTCCTTAAAAAAAAAAAAACCTAACTCTGCTTATGGCAAGTCTGGAAAAGAAAAAGGTGACATGCTGAATTCAGAATAGTTGCGCTTTCTCATGCCAGCAAGGTGAACAGGCTTTATCGTGCAATTCAACACGATCATGAAACTAGGCCACACAAGCTGCTCAACAGCCTCCCATGCTGTGTAGTAATCCTCTTTTTATTAAAGGGGCTTTTTTCTGTAGTAGTTGTGATTCTTCAGGGCAAAAGTCTTTTTCAAAGAGAATGAGTAAAAGAAAAAATTGCAGGGTGTAGCCAAATCTTTGAGCATGTCTCAAAAGAGGAGTTGGAACTCTAATGGTGATTAGTCCTGGGGAAGCCAGTATAGAGCCGGATTGCGTTGCCAGCTTTATGCCAGTATTAATTTAAAACACTTGGCATTGTCTGGGCTTTCTTCTCAAGCCGTATGCTTGGACGCATAATAATGGCAGCAATGATTCACTAGGACTCAGGCACAATCCACTGGGTGTCCTCAGCCGATGGAAATTGGCGGAACCAGTGAGACTTCAGCAGAACACGAATGCATAGTTGTATTCAGTGTGTCTTGCCCTGAGAGCCTTTTTTTGCATGTTTGTTGCTGAAGGCCTCCTTTATAAATCAACTAACAAAATAAATACTCTATTGTAGGACTCCCTGAGAAGTAGTAAGCAGGCCACTCATTTAATTGAGCCTAAGTGTACTTTGCTCTCTGGTTACGGTGTATTGACTTAAGATATTGTGGGTGGGAGTATCTTATAGAGGAGGAGATTTTGTAGGACAAAATCTGATGATGGTGGTATAAATTAGCAGGGAGGTAGCCTGGTCTTTGTCTGCTTATTGCACTTAGCTGATCATTTGTTCAGTCCTTTTTTCCCTCTCATTCTCCCCCCCCCCCCCGACTTTCTATAAACGGCTAACTGCCTTTTATCTTAAGAACCAACTCTCAAATCTAGAAGAAACCTGCTTCCTTCTTGTTGAAAACTACAAGCAGCCAAAGGAGGAAAGCAGAATTCTGTCATTCCTCAAAAATGTTCAGGGTGGGGTGCCTGAAGTCACCTTTTCTGTTTTGCCAACAACCTCTGATGTTTTAGGCTAAAATGTGGCTATTTATCCAAGGCTGTGGATGGAGCTTTGTGGCCAAAATGTGGATTTGAACTCAGGGCATCCTAGTCCTATTTACTAGTGGCAGATGAGTCAGTGGTAGCACAGGTTTTTGAACCCTGTTTTTGTGCCTTTTTCATAACCTAGTAAAGCAGCTGGGTCTATAAAACCAACAAGTTAAAAATCTACCAAATCCACAGTATGCTATTTTTGTTTCAGGTGACCAATAATTCAAATTAATACTAATATATTCCTGCCTAGGATAGTTCAGAAGTCCTATAGCTGCATTTCTTCTTATTTATCCTCCACTTTTTCTTAACAGATCAATAAAATATTATCCCCACCCCCACCCCACCTCAAAAAAAGTCTTATAGCGTTCAGTTACCTTGGATTGGTCATGAAATTAAGGATTACCGTATTTTTCCATGTATAACATGCCCCCTTGTATAAGACGCCCCCTATTTTGGGGGACTCAAAACTAAGAAAATGGGGAGGAGATTGCCCTCATGAAAAGACTACCCCCCTTTTTAAAACATTATTTTTAGTAAAAAAAAACAACAACCTTGCCTAACAGTAGTTGAAAAACATGGAAAAGTACAGTATTTCTTCCTTTAATTGCTAGGCTCTTAAGACAGAAGACTGAATTTGTCTCTTACTTAGCTAAGTTTCGCAGTGCTGCAGTTTTGAAACTTGTACAAATATGCAAACTGTTGAAAATGGGGGACGACATGACAGAGAGCACAGATGTCACAGGGCAGTTTGCTGGTGCAGACATAATGCTTGCCTGTACCAACCACGGTGTGCAGATTGGGAGCCAGCCTCGTGAACTTGCGCTCGTTTGCTTTCTGGCGCAATTCTCTTCCTTTCTTGGCCTTAACCAAAGCACTAACACAAATGCCTAATGCAAGCCCAGGGCCCTAGTGAATCACAGTTTACAAATCTATTTCAGTAGTCACAAGCAGAGTGCCTTGGTTTGCATTGGTGCACCTGTAATGCAGAACCATAAGGAAGGCCTGGGCTGGGAGGGGGGGGGGTGGTAGAGTCCGACTCTCAGTATGAAAATTATGCTGTGATGGGAACCAGCCTTGTACCTGCTCTGGACCAGAGCATCCTTTTAACGATGCTTAAACCATTTTCTTAATATTTTTCCTGCCTGGTAATTTCTTAATATTTCTAAGGTCTTGTTGCATGTTTTAATATATTAAGCCTAATACGACTACAGCTGTTTTTTCCTTCTGCTTATTCTTCTCTTTTTCTCTCCTGCCTGCTTGCCTCTTCTGTGGACCACCTTGCCACCTAGGGTGGCAGACGAAGCTTTCTTCAAACAACCCTTCGCTGACATGATTGGTTATGTGTATGTTGCCTAACTACTGTTTTGTTCGTTCGTTTGAACCATTCTCCATCAGCTTCAGTTAGCACTTCTGATCTGTGAGGCTCACTGTTCTCAAAGTGTCCCGAGAACAAACAACTTGGGGCAGAGAGGCACGTTCTGCAATAGAGCAAATAGCAAGGATCCAGGATGTGGGAAGGATGTGGGGCAGGGCGAGTACAGCTTTCATTCATAAGATGGAAAGGCCTATTTAGTGGTGATGATAAAGTAGGAAAGAATACTGATGCTCAGCGATGGCCATCTGGCATCTTTGCAGCCACATCTGGTCCATGAAGCAATTCATGGGACCCTTGGCTGTCCTCCCAACTTTTAATCAACATATAATGAAAGTTTACAAGTAAAACTGAAAGAAGGAAGAGGGGCTTCCTAAGCTGGAAGGAGAGATGTTCCACAGCTAATATTTTTCTCATTTGGCTTTTGAATAAAATGCTGAAGACTTTAATTTCTGGGTGGCACAGATTTGATTAGAGCCTGACAATCCATGAAAGGATGTAGATTGTACTGCAAAACAGACTTACTCCCTAGTCCAGGGATCAGCAACCTTTGGCCCATGAGCCACAAGCAGCCCACGGGCCACCCCCGAACCGATCTGCCTGCTCGACGAGTCCCCATGAGCGATCCAACCCATGGAGTGATCTCCACGGCAGTGAACCAGCCCAGGCGAGGTAAACCTTGCCAGCCCCTGCCTAGTCTGACAGCTGATGAGAGAACAGCATGGTTTCTGTTACTATATGGGAGATGGCCATCCATGCTGTGGCTGAAATAAAATAGTAGGATTGAACATTGCTTGCTGCTAAGTCACACTGCCGAGTTCTGTAAGTCTTGTAGGAAGCGGGTCTGCCTGAAAGGGAGCTGTCAAAGGTATGTTGGAAAGGAAATGCCTCTTAACAAAGCGCAGTTGAGATTTTCCCCAACTAAATTAAGCTGACAGGTATTTGGAAATCTGAAGATTGGAAGAACTAGTGCTTGGTTATTTCTGTGTGCCAGCAGCTAGGTGCTAAACAGCAACATATTGCGCAGTTTATCTGGCCATATAAAGTTGGGTGCCAGGAGCATGTCCAACTTCAGAGCTGCATGTGTGCTATAATAGCTTTAAAAAGCTGTGCTTGATGAGCAGTAAGTAGTATATAAAACACAGGATAGGAGTCAGTAGGGAGTGCAGAAGGCTTGGATGCATTTTATCAAATTAATTGATTAAAATGCCAATTATGTTGGCATGAAGTATGGTAGGACTGCTATATACTACATGAATAGGTCAGATTTGTTGTACTTCATATAGAGAAGAAATAACCAGTATCTTTCTATTTCTGGAAGTTAGACTTTTTTTTACTCTAATATTAGATTCATTTGTCTGATATTCTTCTACACCAACCTCAAATCTACAGGATGACCATTTCCGTACTAGGAGTGCTTGCACACGTGATGTTTCTTGGTTGGTTGGTACTCTGAATTAGGAAGTCTTCCACCCTGCAGTGCACATACTGAGAACGTGATGGTCCCTATGCTGGTTAGTGCTAGTCAAGACTGAGGAGCAGGATCGTCATAGGAGGCAGAGCTCTTGCCTTGCCAAATAGTGGCAATGCTTCTAAGCCAGCCTTCCCCAGCCTTGGGTCTTGAGACGTTGATGGATTACAAAACCTGTCATCCCCAGTCAGCATGGCCAATGGCTGGGGATAACAGGAGTTGCTGTCCTGCAACATCCGGGGACCCAAAATTAGGGAAGGCTGCTCCAAGCAATGAAAAGGAGCAAGAGCAACACAGTGCCCTTGTTGCTTGTTTGGTTTTTGAAAGCCGTCCCCCCAGTGACAAGATCAGGAGGCGGCAGAAGTTGCTCTGCCTCCAACTTCATGGGGCAAGCTTTATTTGATTGACATGGCCCCACTCAAATGACCCATTGGGAAAAACAGATCAAACTGGTGACCCCTTATACATCAGATCCTTCCTGTTTCACAGCCTGTCTGGTCCACCAGGAGAGATTCATGACAGCACCTGAAGAGGCAGATGGTTCTTGCATGCAAGTTTCTGTTTCGTGTCTTGTATTTAAAGCCCACCCCCCTACCGGTGGGAATTTGGTTTGACAGTTACCTAGAATAGTGTTGGACTTGTGAAATGCTGGACTCACAGGTGGTGTTTGCCCTTTTCTGTTAATGCAGAAGGACTTGTTTCCCGTAGCCAGTGGGGAAGAAAATTCTGCAGTGCCGTTGCTGCAGGATAACATGGGTGGCATGTTTTCCTGACTGTAGACGGTGCTGCAAGAAGTGCATGTCTGGCCAGCTTTACTTATCATCTGCATTATGCTCATTTTCATTTTCTATATCTGACTTAAACTCTCCTTCTTGTTTCTCTTCACCTTTAAGCACAAACATAAACCATCCTTGCTACAGCCTAGAACAGTTAAGTAAATTCTTCACTGCCCCTTAAGTGTCTTTGTCACATGAAATAGCAGTGTTGTAGTGACCCCCTCGTCATCAGTGGTGTTTGTAAAATACAATCATCCTTGTGAACTGTGCTTAACCTCATGGGATCCATCATCATTGCTTCTTTTCTATACTGCTTGTTGGAGTAGATGAAGTCATCCTCTTCCCTCTCCCATAATTAGGGTGCTCACGGCATCCGCCCATGTGTGAAATCCAGGGCATCACTGTTTGCTTTAACTAGCCGTTGGGGGTGGGAATCATTTTGTTCATGCAATACGGTTAGCAGTGCACCAGTGTTGGAAGGATAACATAGATTCTTACAGAGATGTCCACTGAGCACAACTGTGTGTATGGAGGAATAGGCAAAGTTATCCTCTGAGCTGACCTTTTGTTGATCTCTCCTGCTCCAACCGATACCATCAAGTCCATAGCACTTACAAGCATGAGGCCTGTGACTCTTTTGCTGCTTCACCATAGCACTGGAAATGCTGTCATATACTCTCTTACACTATGGTTTTGTGAGCTTTGGAAATGGTGGCATTTGAAAACTTTAAGGGCAGTTTTTAGTACAAATTCCTAGCATACTCAACCGGGATGGTTAGCGCCCCCCCCCCCCAAGAATGTGTGCCCTATCCAAAACTTGAGGATGATAAGGAGATTGGAATCTTGCCTGACCCTACCAGTTAATCTGAATTCTGTGCATTGGATGATGTCATGTTTGCACAGGGACCTCTGCATGTAAAGTCCACCCTTTGGGGCTCCAATTACATAAACTGCACACCTTGATTTTGTGGCAGTCCCAGTCTCCCTCGCTATACATAGCCGGTGTACCCTTGAACAGCATCATGAAGGTACCTTGTAGTTCAAGGCTGGGTTTATACTGTTCGCTTAAATTAAACACCTGTATTCCAACATTTTACCTGGCTTCTCCGGTCCTGTGGGCCTGACTCGCTACCCCATCTCCCTTGTCAGGACTTTTTGGGGAGGAGGATGTGGGGGAAGACCTCAAGGTGCTTGAAGCCCATTGTGTGTAGGGGCGAGGGATGGATTCCAGGAAGCAAGGGGCTCCTGGGGGCAGGGAATGTCCACGGATGAAATCAAACATTGCACTGCATTGCTTCTAGGGCAGCTGAAGAAGCCTTTGTGAACGATGTTGACGAATCTTCCCCAGGCACTGAGTGGGAACGTGTGGCTCGGCTCTGTGACTTTAACCCCAAGTCAAGTAAGCAGGCAAAGGATGTGTCCCGCATGCGCTCGGTGCTGATTTCACTCAAGCAGGCTCCGCTGGTTCGCTGAAGGGGAAAGCGCACGCCACACTACAAATGCAATATCTTTAACTTTACTCAGAGAAGCTGTGTTTGCAGTAATTGGATTAATTATGTTTCAATGTTTTTTGGGTTTTTTTTTTTTGTTTGGGACCAAACCTCATGACGTACTTAGAGTTTGATCATTGTTTTGTGATTGCATGTTTTTTTTTTCTCCTCCTCCCCCTTATCCGTGTCCTCCTGGTTGTACATTACTGGGAAGAGACGTCAAGAACTGTAGTCTTTGGGCTGTCTGGCGCAGAGACTTCACTTTCAGCTGTACTGAAAATTAAAGATCTGTTTAAGCGGCATTCTTGTGTGGGATTTAATAAGGCAACTTTCTTGTTAAAGCTTGCATAGTAGCTAGGCTCGGGCCTGTATGGGTGCTAATTTTAAAGAATGTGTTTCGAAGCAATCACGTTCTTAATGGTCCTATAAAAGGTAAAGCAAATGGAGTTCTCTTTTTACAGTTATTGTCCAATGCTCCTTCCACTGTGTTGTTTTTTTACAAGAGGCTTTACCCCCTACAGCTGTGCCTTCAGTGGAATAAGCTGTAGCACCAGGTATTAAGGCAGATGGCTTGGGGGTTGTTTCATACATTCCCCCCTCCTCTAACTGTTAGCTCTTGGCTGGTGTGTGTTTAGAGGAATGGTAGAAAAAACTGAAAGTGGTTAACAGAAACTGGGTCCAACAAATGGAACCTGTAGGTAGGTTTGGGGATGGGGGATGTCTCTGGTGCGAAAAGGGTTTCCAAATCCAGAACCTGAGGGCACTTAAATTTTTTCCAGATGGCAGCAGGGAAATTTTCTTCAGTGGCAGAAGTCATTCTTGAGTGATACAACAGGAAAAACCTGTATGTAGCTGGTGAAATTATATTTGCTGTCAAACAAACAAATGGCTGGAACTTGCCAATGCTGTTCTTAGCATGTGGCAATAGTTTAGCTTTCTGCCTAAAAGCCACCTCCAAAAGGTGTAACTGCTATTCTTTTGAGGGCAGTGTGGATTGTTTTAATTCCTTTGTTGGACTCCAGAGGCTGGACCAACTCAAGCATCCTATTAAACAGCCAGTCTCCTAGGGAAAATGTCATCCACCCCCTTGTCCCACCTTAACCAGAAAAGCTGGGTCCCCCCCCCCCCTTGCAACTCTCATTGAACAAACTTCCACATTAATACTAACACTAACAAGCTTTCTTCATTTTATTGCTAGCTTGGTGGGGATGGAGGGGTGAGAGGCAGTCTCCACAATAAGAGCTGGAAGTGTTTCTAATTTCAGGAATGTCTCCTAGCTTGCCCTACCCAGTGGCATAGGAGTGTACTGTGTTGGCAACCTCCACATTTCTCAGAGAGTTCCCTTAGTGGCTGGCCAGAGGGAGAACCTCCGGAGTGTGGTTTAGTAGCTGTGTTCTGCACACGGCTAAGTAGGCCAGGTGTGGGGAAACATTGCTCCCCAGAAGATGCTGAACTTCCAACTTGCACCATCCCCAGCATGAATGGCAGATGTTGCATAACTCTGTCAGTAGAGCATGAGAGATTTTCCTGCATCGCAGGGGGTTGGACTAGATGACCCTTATGGTCTCTTCTCTACAATCCTAGGATTCTAGCTGACCAGGGATGATGGGAGTTGCAGTTCAGCAAAATGCGGAAGGCCAGAGGTTCCCTGCATCCAAGCTAGGCCTATGAATGAATAGGCTACAGCCATGTTGGGCATCTTGCTCAGCTAACATTAGGGGCCCAAGTATTCTCGGTGGCTAGGAGTTCATTTTACCAGATTTGCCAGCTGTGTCCATTCCTGTTGGCAACTCCCGACTCAGAAGTTGAATACCAGTGTTCTATACAGCTTCACTCCTTCACTTTTAGGAATTTAGTAATAGGTTGATGTGTATGGTTTCTTTAGACCACATGAGTGATGTGTTCATTGAAAATGAAAGAATTCCAGAAAATTGGGACATATTTAATAGCTTTCATTTTTATTTAAACCTTCAGTGTTCAACATAACACATAACCTACGTAAACCTTGTCTTTCAATGAAATTGGTAGGCCAAAGAGTAAAATGGTACAAAATTAATTTTAAGAGGCAAACTAGGTTTCTATAATGAGGACAATGTTCACATCCTCAAGTCTTTGTGGCTACAAAAAAAAATTGCAATACAAAATGGCAATGAAATCCGATACAGTAATTCTCTACTGATTTAATGTTCTGCACTCATCACTTAAGCATCTTTTTCTGGTATAACCATTTATGCACGCCATTGCATCAGACAAAGGTGATTACTTCATAAGGAGTCAAGCAACAAATGTATTTTTTTAACAGGAAGGGGCATGATTCACCCCTAAAAGCAACATGGTTGGTATTCAGCTTATTAAGAGATCTACTGCCCTTTGTCAGAAGGCATTAGGGTAGTTTATAACATACTAAAAGACATTTACAGACCCCAAACACAAATTCAAAAATAATTATCTCAATATAGTTAATAAAAGCAGCAGTTTCAAGCAGCTCATAAATTCATTCCATCAGAGTTCCCCCTCATCCCAAAGCCTACTCAATGCGGTATGCCTTCACTGTTTCCTGGAAAGAATTATTATGTGGCTGTTACAGCCACAATGGTATGTCTAGGTGTCATCCCCATCCCCACCCCCAACAGTGTGGATTATTATTCTGAATTTAAGAAACAAACATTAAAGCACCAAACAATCCAGTATAAAAAAATTCAAGCTTCAAGGACAAGATTTCAGATCCTTCTCTAACTGACATTTTCCTTTCTCCATATTTATGTACTTAATTTAAGTAGCTGCCCCATAGCAGAAGTATTCTAGGAAGCCAGTGTGGTGTAGTGGTTAGAGTATCGGACTTGGACGTGGGCGATCATGACTGAGTGGGGATTTGAACCCTGAAGCCCACCGAGTGACCTTGGGCAAGTCACAGCCTCTTCACTTACCTCACAGGGTCACTGTAGGGATTAACTGAGGATGGGGTGAACCGTGTGCTCCTAGAGAAAAAGGTGGGGTGGAAAGGCAGTAAATAAGCTCTTCTGCTTGCGTGCTTAAGAAAGCTGGAGGGGCCAAGCCAGGTGAAGATGACAGTCCCCAGCCTGTCATCCAGAGATCTCCATGTGGTCACTACTGAACCTGTGCCAGTCGCAAAAAGTACCTGGCTAATTTCTAACACTGACTATGAAATAGTTAAAAGTGGACAACAAGCCATTGCTAACATGCTCACACTAATTTTGATTTGAGAACGGAATCCCTCCCCCAAGTTCATATTATCCTCCATCAAACTGAACAGCATTTAGGGAAACTGATTCTCAAGTTTCATTGTGGTATGGGGGGGGGGTGATAACAATTCAGAGCAGTCTTAAATAGGAAGCTACTGAAGGTATCTGATTATAAATAGGAGTACCATTTATATAGGAGCAGCAATTAAAACAATACAACAGTGCAGTATTGCCCTCTGTTGGTGAGTGCATTTGTCTTTGCTACTCCGCTGTAATTCAGGCCTTGTATGTGTCACATATTTGATATTTTTCTAAGACTGTCTAAGGGAGGACTCCAGTTTATCCTTATCCAGCAAGAGCAGAGCATAAGCAGTTACTGGCTCTGGGGTCTTTCAATATAGGCATTCCCTCCCTCCACACATAAAGTGACCTGATGATGATCTGACATTTCATCTGAGAAACACATAGCCCACATTCAACAACCATAGTTCTATTAACTGGGGTGACAATGGTTTTAAAAAAATAAATCAGAAAACTGAGCAATATACGTTTGATGCAGCCAGTGTTACAGGATACACACCTCAATGAAGATGGGTACATAGTATTTTTGTTCCACCCCACCCCTTGCAATCCATCCTTTCTTCCTTCCTTTGCTTGCTGGCTAAAGTGTGACAGTGAAGCATACCGCCATGCACTGAAAATTGCAGCATGAGCCAATTCTGCTTCTGCTGGGAGTACCAAAGGCCCTCAAATCTGCTTATCAGTCAAGTCAAGAAAATTCTGCAAGTCACACCAATGTGTACAGAAGACAAATCAGAGGTAAACTGACAACACAGCAATCCATTTACATATTACATGGTCATTACTACCACTCCTCCCAGTATCAAACTTCAGTGTTCCTGTACTTAATAATTTGGAAGCAAGTCAGAGCTACACTACATTTTGAGCTCCTCCTTGTTCCATCCAATACTGGACTTTTGTGGTCCCATGCAGCAAAACATATGAGGTAGGCCACAGTGGCTAACCACATACAAGGTAGCAGTTTCTGTATATTTGGCAAGATTCGAGATACGCAGAAAAAATGATCAGTTTGTACAATTAAAAAAAGCCAGAGGAATGAGCATGCTTACTGCCCTCCAGAAGACACGGAATGTAGGGCAACATCATTTGAAGGACAGCAAAATTGGTGTGATCAAGTCTCTACTAGCAGCTTACATGAACCTGAAGGAGAGGTGACTATTACTCTTTAAATATGAATACACACACTACCTTTTAGGATAAACTGAGGCTGAAAGAATGAGAACTGAGGCGTATGCACTTGCCCTACAACCCAATTCTCTTTCCCCCACCAATCCAGGAAGCTATACAGTTTTAAGGATTGTGACCATTTTAAAGCTAAGTATGTTCCTGCGGGAGGTGGGGGGATTAATTAGGAAAAGGAAGAGAGCCCTTCACTTGATCTAATTAAATACTCTCTGAGTTACAAAATTGACACAGGCCAAGGCAGGAGAACATCTGAGGACTGCTTTCTGGGCCCCACACCACACTTTTCACCAGCATTACTCCAAACCTTGGCTTGAACTGTGATGTTGCCTGGATAGTGGGACGGGCTGAGGGCAGAACCCAAAGTGGGCAGAGCAATGAAAGTAAAATTTACCTTTGCGCAGTAGGCCAATTTCTATACCCACCCCTTTCTATTCTCCCTCCAGGCAGGGAAGAGGCATTACCAGAGTTTAAAGACACATCCCAGCCAGCAAAAACTACTTGGCATGAAAAGTAGGGCTGGTGAAGGGTGTGGCCCAAGGAGAATTGCAAGGGCCAGACAAAGAAGCACAGAGGGTCGTATTTAGCAACAGATCACCATTTTCAAAATAAGGACTTTCAAACCGTTAAAAAGACCCTGACCCTGCAGTACATTTTGGACCAAACCAAATCAGCACATACAGCTGGTTTGGAGAGAACTGCATCTTCGAACAAACATTACAATGCCTGTAGTGCTGTATAAAGAACCAGTTCTTGCTTCTGAGTAAGCCTGCTTAGACTTGCAGCCTCAAGGGGCAACATATAGCTGAGGCTATTCTTAGGAGCATTGTAAGGTAGCCTAACAAAAATCTACCTATAGAAAATAGGCACATAAATAGATTAGTGCTTGGGCTGCTGTGACATCTTTGAAGGTCAGTTTAAGTGTGGAATTTATCCAGACAATGAAGACAAAGCAAGTGTTGAATGATACCCGCACACACATCAGACAAGATTCCTTTCTCCAACCAGTTGTCTAGCCACCCGCATGGATAAGCAAAGAAAGCACGTAACACAAAAGACGACTGAGGTTAACTGCACAGTCCTCTAAACATGAAGCTGCAACAAAAGACCAGGAAGTGTCTTTAACCTCCACATTAGAGGATAAAACGCCACTACAGGCGGATGTGACAAAGATAATCACTTTCTTCTTCATCCTAGCATGTTGTCTAGGCTCTTGGAAGCTGTACTTGTAAGTGCATCATATATCATTGGGCTCTTCTTCTAAACTAGGTTTTTCAACATTAATTTAACAAATAAATACATGGATGATCACTGCATACTGCTGGATAGTCTAGCATTACAATTGTTGAAGTCTCTCATCAAGATTATAGCTGCTCATTTAGCCTCTGCAGAGGCAGGAACCCTTGCAAACATTCATATGGAAGGTTTCTTTCTTTAATGACTATTCCAGTTTCTGGTTACTGAGATGACTACGTCTTGGCTCATGTAGCTGGAAAATCCATGGGTAGGAAGTAGTAAGGGAATTCACGTCTCTCATTTTTATTTTTAGATGTCTGGCATTCAGACATCCCCAGGAATTATTTAGTTGTGAGAAAGTCTCCCTGTGAGCAATCTTCCCAGGATCCTGTGTTCTTCCAGCACCCAATGAAACAGCACATTAAAAAAGTAAGATATAGATTTGAAGACCCTACTAGCCTACTTAACAAAAGAAAGTTGACTCCAGTAAGAAACTTCTCTTTTCAGAGAGCTGCTATAAACTGCAGTAATATGTTTCCAATGGTTTGCCTAGTATATCCTGCGTGTTGTATAGTCCAGAACCATACTAGCAGCTCCAAGCAAAGCAGGATCCGACAGCTCTGAGACGACCACCTTGACATTCTGCACAGAGAACAAGGCCTGTTGATGAATCACATCCTTGACAGTGTTGATATAATGGCTTGCAAGGATGCCAGAAAGTATCACAAGGGAGGGGTTAATAGTGTGCAGGATGTTCACAACTCCAAGGCCCAGAGCTTTCCCTGCTGTGAAAAGAAGAAACAGAAGTATGAATATGGCAATGGTCAAGAGGCAACTTTTTAAAGTTGAAAATGCTTCCACAGAAGTAGTCTTGCCCTTGGTCTATATCTACAGTTCTTTTGCTTCACTGTCATATACAAAGAGATTTTGCAAGGTTCTTAACACACCATGAAACATGTTTATTAGAGGTAATAGTGGGGGTGAGTGTGCAACACCATGTCTCGCTTACACCATTTTCAAATGTCAAAAATAAAGCTACTGCCTGCTTTTATTTTAGGGCAGCTTAATATCAAGAGTCATTAAAACTAATTTTAAAAAGGTTCTGGTATCATGTGACAAATTTCATTTATTTAATGTGTACACAGTACTTATTTATTTTGAAGGCTTACATCCGAGAGAAGATCTCAAGACAGCTAACACAAGATTCACAAAATAATATTGCACTCCAATCTAGCACGGGAATAGAAATGCCAGAATGTCCCAGAAAGCAACATTCCCCGATAGGTATTATTCTGTTTAGGAGCATATATAGTTTCTTAAATTGTGGGTTGGACTGATGCTTAGAACACCCAGCAAAGAAGAGAAGAACAGGACACAGCTGAAGTGACAAGGGCTTTAATTCAGGTTATGTCAGACAGCTATCTGCAAAACGTCCATGCGCTGCCTGCAAACAGAACCAGTTTTTCAGACAGCAAATATTCCACAGTCTCACCACACCACATCTTTATCCCTAGCCAGGATTCTAACAAAGATTTCTGCTCCATGTTTGCATTCTTACCTGTTTTGACAATATGGTCAGCTTTTGTATTTCCTAGTTTGGCTGCCTGAATGAGATGTGCAGCCGTTACTACTTCTTCCTTCATTACAGACATCCCCCCAATTAATAATAAATCCTCTGCTTGAACAAAAAAAAAGAGGGGGGGGGGGAGAGAAAAGGGAAGAGAACAAGGCGTTACAATTCAAGCACTACCATAAACAGGCTAGTGGTTTGTTACATTTCACCAACCATAAGAAGCCAACGAAATACCGTGGTACCTCTGGTTAAGAACTTAATTCGTTCTGGAGGTCCATTCTTAACCTGAAACTGTTCTTAACCTGAGGTATCACTTTAGCTAATGGGGACTCCCACTGCTGCCACGCCGTCACCGCACAATTTTTGTTCTCATCCTGAAGCAAAGTTCTTAACCAGAGGTACTATTTCTGGGTTAGCGGAGTCTATAACCTGAAGCGTCTGTAACCTGAAGCGTCTGTAACCCGAGGTACCACTGTACAGATCCTGATGTGAGCAATTAAGTACAAGCCCCTTGTTGTAGCTCTCTGATGATATGAAACTACTCTGTAGAAATACCCCATTGGGTTGCTTGAGCATTCATGATTCAACATAGTATTATTGCTTAAACTATCGTCAGACCATGGGCGGGGTGGGGTTTGGTGGAGCAGAGCTACAAAGGGGCATTACTAGCACTTACCAGGAGAGGCAAAACGGTGAGGTCAGGCATGTGCAGGTGGAACAGTAGGAGCACCAGACTGAATATGCAGGTGCAGTCCCAACCTTACCTCTGCCTCAACCCTCTTTCCCCAAGTAGCAGTTATGCCACTGCCTGGAGGCTATTGCTGTGGCTGCCCCACCAGTCACACAGATATTATGCCACTCAGTATTCAAATACTACGCTACTCATTATCAGTGGGGTGCTTTTTGAATTCCGGCCCCTCTCTTTTTCTGCTCCCTACTACTATCTGGTGACTAGAACCAGTGGAGCTGATAATTCTTTATCAATGTAAAGTGGTATGATTTAAGTAATTTATCAACATTAAAATAAAACAAAGCTGCTGTGAGGTCTTAAAGTAGCTACTGCCAAAGTTTCATCATGAGAATGAGGCAGCTGAGAAGACATAAAAAGCGGCATTTCACCAAACAAAGGTATTCACATGTATATGGCCGGAGGAAATTGCCTTATATTCAGTCATACTGGGCTACTTTGAGCAGTCTTGTAAAACACCTGGCTTTCTGTTGAGAATGCCTATGCAACATGTGTGCATAGTTCAGATGTGGACTTGCTTTGCAAGTAAGTTATACTGGCTTGGCTACTGACAGCAAAGTAAAATTGCCCTTGAAAATGCTGCTACCAAAACTATATTTAGTATTCTGACAATGTAATTATTTAAATGAACGTTCTGTATATGAACTTTTTCCCTTTTAGATTGCTTGCAATATGCACATAATGTGGTTAACAAAAAAAAGAGGAATAGGTTCCACCTACCATCGTGCAACTTCTTAGCTTCTCTCTGCAAGGCTATTCCAGAAGCATATGCTTCGATACATCCATGGCTCCCACACAGGCACTCGGGTCCATCTAAAGAGACCACAATGTGCCCAAGCTCAGCAGCACAAAAAGAACTTCCATGGATTAATTCATTCTGATGAATGATTCCACCGCCAATACCTATAAGACACGAAAACACATGTGTGTTGCCACGTTAAAACTTTTTTTCCCTTTCTAATTCATGCGATAGAAAACAACAAAATTCTAGAAAATAAATGCCAGGCACCTTCTGCTACTAGAATTTGTAAATCTCCATTCCATTTTGATATATTTTCCAGACCTATTTATTTATTTTTTCAATTATATGCAGTATTTCAATCTCAGTTAACACATCCCAAAGTGGTTAAACAACATTACGGCTTGGGTATAACTGTGAGCAGAAGGAAGTATGGAAGGGGCATTTCCATCTCCTCCTCCTTGTACTCCAGGAAAATCTATCCAAAGGATCAGAGGACCTCAATGAATAGCACTAAACCAGGGGTCAGCAACCTTTTTCAGCCGTGAGCCAGTCCACTGTCCCTCAGACCATGTGGTGGGCCGGACTATATTTTGAAAAAAATATATGGACGAATTCCTATGTCCCACATCCCAGAGATTCATTTTAAATAAAAGCACACATTCTACTCATGTAAAAACACGCTGATTCCTGGACCATCCACCGGCCGGATTGAGAAAGCCATTGGGCCGCATCCAGCCCACGGGCCTTAGGTTGCCTACCCCTGCACTAAATGGTGCACAGGGGATGCTTGTGTAAGGGCCCCCCACTCCATTTTGCAGCAATTCCTTCTTGAACTTGTATCTGAGAATTAGCAAGTTTGATTTGTCTCATACATGCTCTTCTATGAGTGCCATAATCAATGAGGAGAAGCTTGCTATTTGAGCTGCTACTACCCAAAATGGCCACATGCTTCCTATAGGTTAAGGGAAATTAAATGTCATAGCGAACAGTCAGGTTCAAACGGCAACCACTGGCACATAATTCATTTAAAAAAAATAACTACTGCTTTGAGTCAGCAATTATGATCCAACACAATATTTAAATGTGTTTAAAATGCAGGATTTCAGTGGTTTAGCTCTACGTTGGATTTTGGCCGAAGCACATAGATAGATACCTGTACCAGTGATGAGGGTTACGAAGTTTTCCACTCCTTTTCCTTGCCCAAATTTTCTCTCTGCCAAAGCTGCACAGTTACCGTCATTGTCTACCCACACTGGCAAGTGAAGCACATCCGATATCGGAGTCCGCAGATCAACCGTATTCCACTCCTGAATAAGTTTTGTGGAATGAAGAACAACGCCTTCTCGGGGATTTACTCGTCCACCAGTAGAAATACCTGAGCCACAAAGAACCAGAAAGGAGAGCATCTAAATCCGGTGTTTATAATATACAAAAATAAAATAAAAATCTTGCCATTCAGAAACACCTTTCAGATTTTCAAATAAAAATAGGCAGTCATCAGTAATCCCCCCCTAAGCAAGCTACAAACTGTCACTCATTTTCTTCAAACTTTAAAGGAGATGCATCAACAGCACTAGCTGGCTTCAGATTTTGACTTGTCCTTCATTGTTCCTTGTCTATCACACATCTCATTGATATAAAAGTAAAAGGGATCCCAGAAGCTGCAAAGGACTTAAAGGCTGATCAGGGCTGTGTCTTCTATGTCACCCCAACCTTTAGTACTGCAATCAGTGCCTTTTTTCCCTTTAGTCTCAAAGGAAAAGAATATGATCAAATCTGTATGTGCAAATGCAAATTACTTTTGCAGAATTTAGCAACTTGTTATGAAAAGCACAAGGTGCAGAATTACAGAACTATATATAAGCATTAATATAACATAGTAATGCATTTTGCAGTTTAAAATTACAAACAGATCTGCCTTTAACTGTTTTCTGTAGTAAGTCAGTTTAAATTGTACAGCAGATCCAGCATTGTGTAACCCACCCAGGGAACTCTGTTCAACAAAATGTTCTAAATCAATAAATATAGTAATTATCTCTGAAATATATAGCACTTTGATTTAATGTTCTCCTTTAGTGAAGTAAAAAAAATAAAATGTTTGTTAAAAACTTACCCACACCCAGAATTCTGCAGTTCAGATTTACTGCTTCTGAGGCAACCTCTACACACATCTTGAGGATCAACGCTATTCTGTCCTCGTAAGTTTTTGGATTCAGCTGGGTATATTTCTTAACTATTTCACCCTAAGTGAGAGGGAAACACCATTAAGCTTCTCATATTTTTCTAACTGACCACAACTATATTAAAAGTGGCTTCTCCACAGGCTGTCAAATATGTGACAGGGATCAAAGAGCAAGAGAATATGCATAGTATACAAATGTAAGCTGAGGAGACAGAAGTGTTTGTGTGTGGACATGCAACCTCCCTAGGCTTTCATTCAGGGATGGGATGTACTCAATTGGCATATCCTACTCCTACAAGCTATATGCCCAAGCTCAGTCTATGCTTAATTGCTGGTCCAAAGACTGTTTGCACTCCAGATGGGAGGAAAATGGTGAGGTCAACACACTCTACAGCAGGAAAGGAGCAATGGAGCAATAAAAACATTCGTTTAAGGGAAATAAGCATACTAGCTTTGTTTTTAGATGATGTGTGAGTATTTCACAGCAGGTGCCATCTTAGAAAAGTATCCCTCCTCTGCAAGTGTGAAGAGGAGACTATCCCTTCTGAAACAGTGCTTGTCACCTGTACTTTTAAAAGAGTTTACATTAAATAAATAATGTAAGGTTGCAGATGGCTGCAGTGGCTGGAAACAGACAGACAGGTCCTGCACATGTAGCAGTGACCAGAAGAGGAAGGACCGCTAGGAGGAGCGCAGAGAAAAGAAATGCCATGGTACATCTGCAGCAGCACAACTGGATACCTTCATCTGCCCCAGCTGCAACAAAACATGTCCCTCTCGTATCGTTCTTTACAACCACAGCAGGCACTGCAACCTTCCAATGGTTTACTTTGTGCCACCCCCTCCCCCAAGATGCACTCCTTCACTGTCTCCTGAGACAGGTGGATGCCAACCCTTTCATTAAATAAAATCAAGCTTTTTAAAAAAATGTTTTAAGTTATTCACCAGGAATACCAGCATGGTAGACCCACCCCGTATAATGCCTTCCAGTTGCATAGCACAGGGGTTCATCTTGTTGGAGATATGCTGGAGATACACATTGTTTGTATGCAGGCTTCACCATCAACCAGGGTGTAACCTGCATGTGACAGACTTTCTTCCTGTTTTTTAAGTGGTTCAATCCCACTCCCAAGAGTGTTCAATAGGATTTTGACTTACACCTTCTTCTGTGAATTGTTTGAATTCAACTGTACAACCCTTTTTGGATTGCTGGGACATTCATGTATGGCTATAGCTGTAAGTTTTGTTTTATGACTATGGATCATCAATATAAACTTATTGAAGTAGGCTGTATATGAGATAGGAAATTCTCATGCCTTTGGGTTTCAGAGGGCTTTTCCTATGCAGCTAATTTAGTGCCAACATGCTACTCTCCCTACAGAACTGCCTTATGGTTGAGTGAAATTGTTATTTATTAATTGCCTTCCACATATGTCCCAAAGTGATGCACAAAACATAACAAAAGCAGTTAAAAACAGCACAAAACTAACATTATGAGCTTTTCAAAACATGCAACAGAAGCTTTTGAAAGAAAGATGTATCCAATAATTTCTGGAAAATGTCATATCTTAGCAGGGATGGTGTTCTGCAGGACAGGGGCAGAACACTAAAATTCCTGCTCCATCTTACTGTAGAGCAGGCTTCTGATGAGGAACTCTCCTGCAGAATGCAGTGACCTATTTGGTGGTATGTTAGGGATAAGGCAGTCTATTAAATATGCTGCTTTTATATAGACCGTTGTCTGTAAGTACCAAAACCTTCTACGTGGCCTAGTAGCGGATTGGCAGCCAGTACAAATCTAACTAGCAAGGTGTTATATGCTAGTGGTAGTTTGCCACCAAAAGCAACCCATCCACCGTGTTCTGCACCAGCTGAAGCCTTTGGACCAACCTCAAAAACAGTACCACATAAACAGATAAACATGCACATTCTGCATGTTTTTTAAACGCGGTCCATTTAAAAATTGCACTGTGCACCCCACCCCAACCTCCCCAATGGAAGTTCCCACCTGGTCTTACTGTTTATATTTACCTTCATGCTGACAATTGCAACTCGGAGGTTTGTTCCACCCAGATCCACTGCCAGAGCACTCTGGGTCTCAAGGATATGGTCAATATCTTGAGAGATGTTTTCCTTTACAGAAGGGAAGCAGAATTTCTTCTGAAGGGGTTCTTGAAGATCAATAGACTTAAGAAACTTTAGGATTCTTGGAACAGCATTCCCATCTCCATATATCTTTGAACTATAACATCAAATAACAGCAATTAATGTAGGTGACATGTTACAAAACTACGCACCTTAAATTCCTAATCAACGATTTCTAGATTGCAAGTAGGGGGGAAGAAGACAAAAATACAATTTTCTCAGGAAGAATTTGCGCTTGTGATAACTGATTTGCAAATTTATAGGAAACATAAATTTGAAAAGTTAAATGAATTTAGTCAAAAGTTAAGTCAATCTAAATCTCATCTATTTCAACTGGAAAACTACATTTAAGGATATCTAAAATGACATTTTTCATAGATCTATATATCAACCTGCATACTGCTTATTCAAGAATCTAGCTGGGTTTTTGCCTAGTTGGCAAAATTATGCACTTATATTATTCTAACTATTTCTACTGTGCTTATGACCTTGGCACTGTACATAAAATCCAGAAGCTATAATTCTATCCATCCTTAACTGGAAGTAAACCAAACTTAACTCTGGGGGATGTACTTCTGGGTAGCTCTGCATTAAATCAGACTATATGAGACAGATTGTAATGACGCATAGGAAAGTGATGGGAAATGGTAAAGATATAAAGATCAGCTAGAGAAAGAGTGCAGTGCAGACACATTTTTATCAAGCATTGAAATACACCCACAGAAGAATGAAAGTGTTAAAGATTCCTACAGTTATGTCGAAGAGTTCCCTGTGATGGATTAGTAACCTATGTGAACTGCGAGTCTGATGAGAACGTATGTCTATAGAGCTTCTGAGTGTGCAGAGTGCTTTATATTCATTATCTCAGTAATCCTGAGAATCCTGTAATGTGAGTTAGTATTATTATTCCTATATTACAAGTGAGAGCTATGGCTGAGACAATGTGGCTGCCCTAAAGCTGTCTGTGGCAGACAAAAGATTTAAAACAGGGAGTTCCTCATTTGGAGTTTAGCCTCTTATCTGCTGCACACTATCAACATTGCAATTAATTTTGATATAGTCACACTACAAACTTATTATTACAAAAAGGAAAGGGGAATAATGTAGGATACCCAACTTTAAGACATTTTGTGGCCATTAAGACTCTGGTGTAAGGGGCTCAACCAACGCTGTGAGCAGCAGATCAATTCACAGAAATAAAACAGTTCTATTTTACATAATGATATCCTCTATAAAACGTGGCTGAACAGTGTTTCACCAACATCATGGGGAAAAACTTCACCAGTGCCATTTGTAGATGAGAGTTTGATCCTAAATAATTATATCTACACATATTTCTTCAATATAAATGCAACATCTATGCAACATATTTCTGCAATATAAATGCAACACCAACACTTGTTAGCTATATGCTGGTGCAGCCATAGGCCCTTCCTGTATTAAAGCTTAACATTTATCTGCTAGTGACGCAAACTTTAATATGTATTAGGGAAAGTTTAAAAAATATGTATTGGGGATTAACAAAAATGTAACTGCCAGTATTGTAATAGCTTTAAACAAATCTATGGTGCAACTGCACTTGGCATATTGGCAGAGGAGCCCAGTGTGATGCAATACTGCCACCTTCCTGACCAGTGGCACTGCAGCTGCTTAACCAGCAGGGGAAAGTTGCAACATAACAAAAGTATTTTCACTATTTTAATGATGACTGTACTTACCAAGGATATTGTTTCCCAAACTGGAGGTGCAGAGCTTGCAGTATTTTGTCCTGTGTGTCAGCATCACGAACGTGAAGGACATTTTCACCTTGATTTTGTTTTTGGAAAAGTGATAGCAGTAATATTTGGGAAGAAAATGAATTTAAAATGAAAAATACTTGCTTTTGAAAGCTACCAACATATCCTCACCAGGCATAGTTACAAGTGATGAGATTGGAGTTGGAGAGATGTTACACCTGCATTGCAGGCAGATAGGCTAGTATAATCAGTAGCAGATTGCATGGTGCAGCGGCCGTGCTTACCTGGCCAGGAAGGAGAGGGGAAGGGGTGAGGAGGCTGGTGAAGTGCAAACATCACTGACCTTCCCACTGCCTTTCCCCTCTAATAATAAACAGTGGTTCAACTGTTGGGAAGTCAAGTGAGCCTCTCCGCCCCACTTCACCGTCCGCTATTGACTATAACTATTCAATTTTAAGATAATTATACTATTGTTTTCACACTTTTGGCAATGACAGTCTGTGTATATGAATTAAAGTTCAACTAGGGGGCTGAACGTGTAAAAGTGTACATGGTGTTCCCTGAAAGTGTGGCAAAAAGCACAGCACACTCTTATAGCAGTGTGATCGCCAAGCAAGTACTTAAAGCACTTGGCTACATTATACAGAACTCGGAGCCCAAGCTGCCTGGTCCCCAGCTGTTTGATCCTCTGTAGGCCAAATGACTCTAAAACAGGAACTCAAATACAGATATGGTTGCTTGTGCCCATTAATTCCATAGTATGTGGTGTGCCTTGATCACTGCTGCACAATGAAATGGGCTTTGATAATGCAATAGTACAAACGGGCCCCATGACCAAACAATGCAGAGAAGAAAAAGATGAGCATGGAAGAAGAGGATTTCCCCCCTTATTTGACCTTACGTCCTCTTTGGACATTTCAGTCCCCACATTCAGGCAAGCAGTGTCTCTGCTTAAGCCAGGTACAAAACACACCCAAGCCCTCTCCCCTCCACCAGGATGGCTTCAGAGAGCTTGTGTGAGAGAGCTTGTTCTGACCCTTTGTATCTGAAGCCACAGAGCTATCACAACAAGGCTTGTCTTTGGCAATAACCTTTCAAGTTCAAAGTGCTCACAATACTGGATAGCATCTGGGCCAAAAGATGGGTTGACAGCAAGCTTCTTCACCTTCTTTCCTCCCTTGCAGCTTTAGTTATTCCATGGGGGGAGGGGGAATTGGATTTATTTCCTTTGTCAAAGTTATCCCCTGCCCCAAGTATGAGGCTCTTTTTTTCCATGCCAAGAGAATGCTAAAGCAATTTTTGCTCCATTAGCAACATTACTGTCTGGTTTCCTGTTCTATCTGGTGGCTTCCTCAGTTGGTCAAAAGACATAATAAAAGCACTGCTTTATTATACATTTCTGATACATGGGTTGCAGAAAATATATTTTTCCTTTATTTAAAAACAGCCACAAAACCCATTTGCCAGTTATCATCTCTAAGTAACAAAGTGGGGCACACCTAAGAAAAGAAATGCAGGAAGGTAGCTCTGCATGTATCCAGTACAGACATATACGCCTACTAACCAAGGATAACACTTCACATTTCCAATGGACTGGGCTCCTGTCCATGAAAACTTATGCTACAAGAACACTGCTAGCCTTACTTGAATACAATACCTGTTTCTCTTCCTATCTGGCGTGTCCCAAGATTGATGACAGGAGTACCAAATGCCCCAACCTCTCGCACACCACAGCTGCTGTTTCCAATCATACAGCCAGCATGAGCCACCAGCTGAATGAACTGGTCAAATGGAACATGCTTTACTGCTCGAAAATTGGGGTGGTGTTCAACACCCTTCTTCCTCATTACCCGAACCATTTCTTTGCTCCCTGTAATGAAAATAACAGTAGATCACTTAACGGTAAGTAACTGAATTTTGGAAGCATCACTATGTACACCAGGAATGGGAAAACTGAGAGCCATATTCCCTTCTGGGCAACCCTTTGGGAGCTGATGGGCCCGAGGGGCTTCATTTGGTAGCATTCAAAAGCAAGTATTTTTCATTCTCTTCACAGGCTACAATATTAACTTTAGATTCATTGAATAAGAACTCTTTTCCCTCACCTGCATCAATATTTGGAAATAAAACCAACGTCCTCTTGTTAAAAGAGATTAAGGCATCCAAAGTCAATTCAAACATCTTTATGGAATGTTTAATGTCTGTGGTCACTGGGTGCTGTAAAGCAATTATATAATCCTTTGGTTTTACGTCTTCACCTGTAAAAGCAAAGTAAAAACAAAAGCCAGCTTTAAAAAAGTAATATAATTAATTGGGTTGGACAAGAACCAAAAAACCCCATATTTCATTCTGGGAAATTACTCAAGATTTATTCCACTGTGAAATAAAAAATAAATTGTTCTGAAATCATTACAGTAGTTACCTGGAGTATTTCTTGCATTATGGTTTGGAAAGATCTGATCAAGACTGAATTATGTATGGTGCCAGATTATTTTAGTACAATCATTTATCTGTTCAGCTTTGTGACAATCCTTGGCCTTAAAAGGAAGGTGTCTTCATTTATTTTAAAGACAAACAGAGATATTGGATTCTAGTCTCTGTATATTATACAATACTTGGTTCAATTTATTTTGAACTCCACCCAAAACCTAATAAGCAGTTTGTACCCCCAATGCAGGAGAAGATTTACATTTAAGAACTTATATTGTCAAACCCCAAAGAATTGAATTGGCTCATCTGGATCGTTACAACAAATCCGAAGTCTTTGAAATATATTCTGCTACACTGTTTATTGTACATGCCTTACATTCATTGTTCCTAATGCAAAATTCTCTCAGGGTTCTGCAATATTCTCCATATACCCCAAGATTAACAGACCCTAATTTTCACTCCAAAATGTCTACTTATGAAGACATTAACAGGAGTCAGACTCTGGGCATTTAGGAACATGCAAGAATAATCCTGTGAGACAGGAGAGTGTAACTGAGCTTATAACCCTACCTCTGCCTACCTAACACTATCCCACATTGTCAGTTTGTCAGCAGCAGGACAGCCTATCAAATGTATGGAGGATGTCCTTGTGATCTGTAACCCCAAGCTAATGGATAACACTGGGGAAAGGCTGGAACAGAGGTGACAAAGGGCAAATGTTCACAGCCCAACTGTACACAAACCAGCCTCACATGATTATACTTGTGTGTTCCTGAATAAGCCTTCCGTACTCCTCTAATCAGAGGTAAGAGAACAGCACCAATCTCCAACACATAACCTAAAGAAAGACTGCACAATGTGTGACACACCAAGCCAAATGCATCCCACTAACCATGATGACAGCCCCATTAGAGGGTACAAAACATCCCCTTTGCTCTGTACCTGCAACCACTATTATTAGGCTGTCATATAAAGCTGGTGGCCTGCATTCAACTTGGGAGGGTCACAGGTCGGATAGCCTATATTCACAGCACACCTACCTAACCACATGAGGATAATGCTCATGTAGTCCTTGTTTTTGGCAGATAACAACTTATCATATGAAGGGCAGCCTGCCAAGAGGATACGGTCGTGGTCTTCACACATAGATATCAAATGCTGCTCTGCACTTCTTGTGCAACACACATGATAATGAGCCAGCTTGGTTATGGCATGTCTGATGGAGTCATCTATAGTACCGCTGACTTCTCCGCCTTCAATATGAAGAATTCGAATGTTCATTAAGGCTGCAGATGTTGCTAATGCTAAAGCATCAAACCTGTCTCCATGGACTATCATTATGTCAGGCTTCAGACGATTGAGGACATCTGGCAGCTTGACCAAGGCAAGGCCTACAGATTCCACCATGGCTGCCTCATCTTCTCCTCTCACTATTGTGTGTAACCTAGTGTGGATGTCAAAGTCGTCCTGTTCAATCATACGGTAAGTGTTACTGGGAAGAGGAAGAGGGGAAAGTGTTAAAATTGCAAAATGGTGTTTCATAAAATGGTGTTTCTTTGACAATGTATGACTAACATTAGGAAATAATAACATTTTTTAAACCCATGCAACTAGTTACAAACTATTAAAATTTCTATGTTTATCTATGGCTGAGAGGCTTGGATACTCTAGGTTCCAAAAGTTTATCCCAAGTGATAATGGATTCAGATGATCAACATTATAGTCACTTGTGAAAGTGAATGTTGCTCCAATTCCACTTTATGAATATGGAGATGAACAGCATTCTAGTGTTTAAACATAACTTCTGATATAATCATAGGATTTAAAAATTAGTAATATAAAAATGAAACTGCAGTGTGCCAAAATAAAACTATATTTTGCTGTTAGTAAGAGGAAATGAACACTGCTGAGACACAATGAAAGGGGAAAGACGAAACACTTGTGATGTTCCAGCATCGTTATTAGTGTTAATCACAAACCTATCTGCAAAATGGGTAAAAGTCAGGAGTCATAAGAATGAGGAGGAAAAATATTTTCCTTCCATCTGCAAAAGTGATTTACTTTCCTGCCTCAATTATATTGGAATTCTTAATTGTTTCAGTCCATAATTTAATCCCTAATTCCAGCCAAAAAGTTTGAAAGCCAGCAAAGCACTCTTTATTTTTTATCTTAAAAAAAAAAAGCAAACACATCAATTTGAATTGGATGGTTAGCAAAACTAACTTCTTCGTGACCACTGGCATCCTGCCAAAATGGAAAGCTATCACTGAGAAAGGACTTGAAGGTTAGACCTTGCAATTTCTTAATAGCTGGCATTATTCCTTAGAATTATGGTGCATTTCCTACTTAGGCCGCACACATTTCTCAATTTAGATATTGCTCATGGTCTGGACCGTACACCTATGTAAAAAAAATAAAATATTGAAAGCTACTCATTGTAATTAGCCTTCTATTGAAAAACGATGCTTTTAAAAAAATGGATGGAGCTGCAACTCTGATTTAGCATGGTGTTAATTACAATATTAGCAGAATAAGTTGTTCAGGACAGGGATCAGGAAAACTGGAATAACTCTTTTGCAATAAAAAAATCATTTTATTAAGAGTACCAACCCCCGATCTTCTGTTGTACAGCAAAACTAAACCTCTCCTTTTAGGTTCATATCTGCAACATCATTTGAAGACACCTATTACTGTGTTGTGTTTTGTGAACACTACATTCAAACGCAATCCAAAGCCTCAGTACTATGATCATCAAACTGGCCTAGTCCTCCTGCAAATGATGTTCAGGGCAGTTATCTCTAAAAACCCAAATAAATGACTATTTCTAAGATTTTTCAGTGCCAAAAAGTACCCCAGGAAAAGCAGAAACTGCTTCCCAGCCATGTCCACTGCTATGCTTTTATTCCCTGAAAAGCAGTTGAAAAATAAACATACCCAAAGGCTTTCCATGCATTCTCAACCCTAAGACTTAGCCTACCATTCTTTTTAAACTTGATTAAATATTGTGTGCCATATTCCAAGAAGGTAACATTTTATTACAGAACAAAGGCACTGCAGTTATGAGTGACATAGAATAATGAAAGTTGGTATTAATTTTCCTCAGCTTTACTACAATGTGTCTGGTATTGTTTGCAAAAATAGCAATAAATCAATGGTTACATAATCAGTTCATAGAGATTGTCCTATTTGATGTATTTATCAGCACTGCATGCAGTAATGATAGAAGTATATTCAGGGCTGCCAAGATAGCAGAACAAACAAAAGCATACACCTTACCCATAGTCATCAATCAGGTGGGAGCCCAAAACCACAACATCCAGCTCAAAGAACTGTGGCTCTGCTTTAATGCCAAACATGATTGGGGCCAATTTGGAATAATCAGCCCTGTTGCAGGTAGCAACACAAACCCGAAGTTTCCGGTTGTTCCCATTCTTCTCCATTACTCGCTTTTGTTTCTGTTTAGAAAGGTTTGTGAAATATAGTTCCTGAAATGTAGGAAGCGAGATACAATTGCACAAGAATTATTACACTAGGAGTCAAGAGTAGAGTATTAAACAGAGTACTGGACAAGGTGACAGATACTGTTCGGTCATGAAACCCACTAGATGATTTTGGGATAGTCACCCATTCTCAACCCAACCTATGTCAAATAGGGGTGTTGGGGTGACAGTGGGGACGGGGTGGAGTGGTGATGCATGCTGCTAAGAGCTCTTTGGAGCAAGGGTGGGAAACAATTGTGATTGCCAGACGGGCACTATGCAAAGGTTGTAAGCTAGAAGGCCACACGCCCAAGATGCTGTACTGTAATAACTAATACTACATGCATGCATAAGCAATAGCATAGCATACTGCATATACTGTACAGGAAAAAATAACTATGTGGAAGTGTCTATTTATCCACAACATATTCCTGGGTGCACAAATGTCTTCATTCTGTAAACGAAGCAACTGTTCCATATGTGAGGCAGATTTTTTAGCAATTGGTCATTGTTACATAATAGACTTTGTACCATTCCTTTAAAGCAGAAGCAGGAAAACTTTAGGCATGTGGGTTTACTTTGTCTGAGAATCCTGAGGTCCACCATCTGGAGCCACATACAAAATAATGTCTTAGAAAGGACACAGAACTGAGGAAAATGTTGTCTCTGAGAATATGCTCAGCCCAGAAATTTGTTTTCAGTACCAGAATCATACCAGTACCACATAGACCCTTTCATACAAACATCATCATCTTCTTCTATTGTTGTTGTCACTAATCACCCACCCCCATCCAAAGGTCCCAAGGCAGGTCACAACAATTAAATATTAAAATCAGTTTATAACAACTTAAAATTATAGAAATAAGGTGGGACTTGTTTCCTTATTGACCCCAAGTGTCAAAAGCCAGGGTAAAGAGGTACACCTTTAGCCTTATACAAAAGCTATATAATGAAGGTGCTAGACACACCTCTAGGAGTAGATTCAACAGCCAGTGATTCAACAGCCTAATTTGAGGAGTGGAGGGGGGGGGGTCATATTTTTTAAACCATAAGTAGCAGGAAACCTTTGCTGCTCTACTGCAAACCACCCAGAGACCTAACAGCAGGTTCTGAACTGCCCTGCTCTGCTTTACACATGTCTATATGCTGCCAACAGGATTCTAAGGATGGAAATTTTTGCAAAACAGAACAAAAGTTTTCATTTTCATGTCTTATATAGAGAGAAATCCAGAGTTGGAAGAGATGACCTAAGTAGGAAAGTCTCATTAATGTCAATTTAATCTGTTTTGTAAAGGGTTCTTTAAATCTGGGGCCTCCTCCTATAAGGAGAGTTCACAGTTTCAGTTCCAACTTATTTCAAAATACGTGTGTCAGGGGTTCAGGAGCAGAGGCAAGGGCAAGGGAGGAAACAGAGAGTGAGGGAGAGGAGGCAGAAGAAAAGATGAGTGATGACGACGACCCGAGATCTCCGAGTCTTTCCAGTGAATCAGAAGATTCACAGAAAGGAGCACCAGTGGCCAGGGCAAGGGGGGAGCCTAGGGGGACACCCCAGGAAGATAGAGCCAGAGGGGACTCAGAGGGGAGCAGTTGGAAATCAGGACCAGCGTCACCGCCAGAGAGCAGGGAAGAGGAAGGGCGCCAGGGATCAAGCGCTGGCAGCTCACAACAGGGGGGAGGGCACGAGTCAGGAGTGGCCACACCTCCATCGGGGAGCGAAGAAACGGTCAGACGGAAGGTGGAAGGTTGGGCGCGCGTGCCAAGTTCAAATGCACAGGAAGGTGGCGCAGTAGGCAGCCCGGAAAGGGAGCCAGGTCCTAAAGCCCGCCGAAAGGAGGGAGAAGAGTCAGGGGGGTCAGCGTCAGAGGAATCCCGGAAGGAAGAGACCCCGGGGGGCAGAGGGACCCAGAGAAGAACAGTCAGGCGGAAAAGGTGGAGCAAGGCTAGGATATTAAGTTGGTGTACAAGGGGCGGAGACTCAGATGGAGCTTCGCCGATCTAACCATGAGACGTAGAGTTGCACGCAGCAGCTTGAGAATGGAAACTGTAACTCAATAAAGACTTTTATTTAATGATCGCTGGCTAGCGTGATCCTCTGTGAGCTAGGATCTGGAAGCAGCTCTGACAACGTGTTTAGCATTTGTTATGTTATATAGAAAGGTAACCATACAGTACACAACCAACTTCCTTCTGTAGTCTCACTGAACACACCCATAAATACAAAGTACTTTCCAAGAAGCAGAAAATGAATTGTGCTCTGCCCTTGCTTGATAATAGTACAAAACTCTGTTTTGTACTGTTTTTTATTACACACCTCATAACATGCCTTGCTTACATATTGCAAAATGAAGCAATTTTTGGAGGCTATTGTGACTTACCCAGGATCTTTATCTAGCTTGCCTTGGAAGTAAGCAGTATTGGGACTTACTCCAAGGTAAATGTATATATAGGGCTGTAGGCTAAATTGGATAACCTCTCTAGCTTACTCTTCCATGAGGACTTCCTAGACCTAAGCAAAAGAACAGAACAGGACTGAACTCTGATTTCTTACTGCCCAATTGCAAGAATAAATGGAAAACAATTACGGTATCCCCCTCCACATTTGCATGCTTTAGTAGGCACAGAGCCATTAACTGACCAACTTTTATAGCATTAAGTGGCCGTGCTAGACATCATGTCATTCAGTTATTTTTTCCTCTCAAAAACTGAGAATAACTACATGGCATGCTACAAAAATCTAGAACAGACATTTCCTTAAAGTTTTAACAAGTCAAAGATGCTCAGTCTAGTTACACATCTAAGTATTCATTATTTTTCTCATATAAAATATGTTTAAACTCAGGAAGTTAGCTGCTGGCAGGTTTCTTCACAACAAATTTATCATTAGTCATGGGCTGCAATACAACTTTATATTGGTGGCCAAAGTACTGCTTTCCCTCAGAGTCATAAAAGAGAGAAAAAGGTTCCTCTTCATTTAATACCTAGTAAAACACCTTCTATAAACACAAAAGGCTACTGTAAAAAGTATTACTTTGGACAACTCTCAATAATTTTTAATTTATATTTTTAGCTTTAGAACAAGGAAATGTTACCTTCTATCTCTTCGCACACCACCCAGTGAAGGATTAAATATTAGCTTTTACTAATATTTGCATCAGAATTACTCCGCCTCTCCTTCCTCAACACTGGCTAGTGAGTCATGTTTAACTCCTAAATTACTCCTCTTTTGAAGCTTGATGCTTTTTCAGCTGAAACAAACAGCATGCAAAATACAGCATAGGAGGAGCAAGGGAACCTGTTCAGTCAAAGGGTTAGGCCAATTTAAATGCCAAAACAGCAAAGAAATGTGAACTGCAGGAGCAAAGGATCTACAAAACTGAACAGTTACCTGTTAACCAAGCAGAATGTGAAAATTACCGTAAATAGGTATACTTTTCTGAGCTGTCATTACTGTGGCAATGTGGGAGCTGGAAACAAATTACCGGTACATACTTTTAAACCATGATAATAAGTTATCCAGTTTATGAACTGTTTTCAGGATCAGCGACAGAAACCCACTTTTATTTATTACCACCTCCCATTGCAGTCAGGGACGCGGGTGGCGCTGTGGGTTAAACCACAGAGCCTAGGGCTTGCTGATCAGAAGGTCGGCGGTTTGAATCCCTGCGACGGGGTGAGCTCCCGTTGCTCGGTCCCTGCTCCTGCCAACCTAGCAGTTCAAAAGCACGTCAAAGTGCAAGTAGATAAATAGGTACTGCTCCAGCGGGAAGGTAAACAGTGTTTCCGTGCCCTGCTCTGGTTCACCAGAAGCGGCTTAGTCATGCTGGCCACATGAACCAGAAGCTGTACGCCGGCTCCCTCGGCCAATAAAGCGAGATGAGCGTCGCAACCCCAGAGTCGTCCGCGACTGGACCTAACGGTCAGGGGTCCCTTTACCTTACCCATTGCAGTCAGTTACTGTTCACATAGGGGCATATGTAGGGGTTTGGCTAGGGTGGTCCCTGCCAAGGGCATAGGCTTGGGGGGGGGGGTTGCAAAAATTGTGCCACTGCTTGGCACCCCTGAGCTGCCACCAAGTGCTGCGGCCAGCTTGAGAACAACTCTCCACTTTAGCATGCGTCTCCTTTTCCTTGGTACTCAGCAAACTTGGTGGGCACCACTGCAGTGACTATTTACTGTTGCCCTGAGTGAGAAGGCAGCACCTCTGCCCTCCCTCCCCGCCCGCTTTTTGTCCAAGATGCTTCTAAAAGCAAAGGGGCAACTGGGTGGCAAGGTCACCTTGCCCCTAAGCCCTCTTCCTCCTCAGAGTTTGTTGAGGGCACAAGGAGAGAAATGTGCTGCCCCTATGGCTGGCAGAGCATCCACTCCCTTCCCTTCCAACCAGAGAGTCATTTCTAACAGACCTGAAGCAAGAGACAACACCCAGATACACAGCCTGAAAACTGAAATGCCTTAAGGCTTCAACTTGAAGGGTAATACATAAAGGGTTCTCTGTGTTTTTAATCCTATTTTAAATATTTATAGCACAAATATATCTCATTTTATGTAAGCTTTCCTGAGAATTCCCTCTGTCCAGAGCATTTGGTGAACCTTGACTCCAAGTCTTCCTCTTGAAATTAAACAGTTTTGTGTTACCAATGAGGGCAGAAGCTGAAACATTTACCCAACCAATGTTATGCTTATCTTGGATTTCTCAGTCACATATTTATGGATATTTTTTTGTGAATGCTTTCTGGTAAGGATCCACAGCCTTGTTTAACGTAGTAGTTTATTTGTTTTTTGCATAATATATTCCCTTCCAATAGTGGGTGATACCATGTAGCAAAATAGGGTCACCCACATACAAGGGGAAAAGAAGATTACAAATCCAGATATGCATAAACATATTAGTTGTGATTAAAGCAAACAAACAAATAAACAAACAGACAAACAAAAAAAAACCCCATTCTTCTCCTAGTTAATCATTAATTTTTAAAGAGTGGGGGACTGGTTTGATAAAGAACCTAATAGCTAAAACATCCTAAGGGGATGGAGTTAGGAAATACACCTGGCAAAATGCACATCCCTCAACTTTTATTTCAACACAAACAATCTAAGATGCTATAACATTTCAAGGTTATAGCACCCTTGCAGCTAAAAAAAGTAATTCAATGCAGCTAGGTCCATTAATTAGGACTAGAGAAAAAACAATTGGATTTGGAGAACACTTGCAAAAGCAGCCAGAAAAATAGGCCTATGCTTGCAGAATGCAAACCTCATTTATATTTATAGACAGCTATTCTAACCACTGGAGATTAATATTATTTTTTTGCATATGTTAACCTAACCTAATGCTGCAGCCTCTATGTGATATACATTATAACGTTAGCCTAATTAAATAGAACAATATAATAATATCACTAGTAACCAATAAATATACAAGCAGAACATTTGCAGGGAGTAAGATAATGGCCTGGTTCACACATCTCTTTAAACCATAATTAAACTAAACTATGGTTTAAAGAGATGTGTGAACCATAATTAAACTAAACTATGGTTTAAAGGTAGTTCATTTTGGAAAAACAAACCATGAATTTGGGCTTGAATAGAATGTTCAGCCAGCCCATAGCTTGGGTCACTGTAGAGAAGAAGCAAAGTGCCCATGATTTTAGCAGCATGCCCAGTTTGGCTACACATCCCACTTTAAACCATCAGCTGATGAGCAGGCATTAAGTCCTGCTACTTATATCCATAGGTGTTAAATCCATAGGGAACTGGCATATGCAGCCAATTCAGAATTGAACCCCAAACCCCTACCCATCAGCTGATGTCACCCACCTATTGGAGCGATGTCAGCTGATGGACAGTTCGGCATGATTTTGAACAATGGCTTCATGGACCAAACTAGAACTCTTGGCAGATCAAGACTGGCCCACAGGCCAGAGGTTCCCCACCTCTGCCGTAACACTTAAAAATAATGCAGTAATTTAATATTAAACGATGTTGGGGCCATGGCAATATTCTGAAGCTGAACTGGTGCTATTAAAATAGCTTTCACGGCAAACGCCCTCAAAATGGGACCGATCTGTCTATAGTGATTGATAGCCATTATCAAAATATATTTATCACCACCCTGAGACCTGCAGGTATAGGGTGGTATACTTATTTATTTACTTATTTATACATACATACATACATACATACATATGTACTTACGTTTGAATTGTCCCTATTTTACCCAGGAACAGATCCACTTTTCTGGTACATCTCCCTGATTATTATTATTTTTAAAAAAACCCTGTCTTGCCATTTGGGGGAACACCTTTCAGAGCATTTACTAGGTTTTAAAACAGTTTAAG
Source organism: Podarcis pityusensis (assembly GCF_964106645.2). NCBI lineage: Eukaryota > Metazoa > Chordata > Lepidosauria > Squamata > Lacertidae > Podarcis > Podarcis pityusensis. Next base: position 37,118,629 of record NC_138042.1, read on the forward strand.
CAAAATAGGGAATGCTCAGATTTCAGCCTTCTTTCCTGGGTCTTCGAAGCTGCCTCTCTGAGCGATAACATCTTGCCTCTGGCACACGGTGGGCCCCAAATGCCAACGCACCCACTTCCCTCCATTTCCTCCCAACCCCTAATCTAAACCACACAGCATCTACTTTCTAGCAGCCACCGCTGCACCCATTGCGAGATGATGATTATCATCACCACCATCTTTTTTTTTAAGGCTGCTATTTGTTAACTAACATCCTGCTTCGGCCAGGCTTTTGCAGCCTCAATGTTAAAACCACCAAGCAGCAGGAAGGGGAGGAGGAGATGGAGAGCCTCCTGCAACTGCCATGTGAGGGCAGCGATCCCTGCTGCCACGATTTACCCGCTACTCTCCACGCTCCCCTTCAGAATGGAAACCAAATTATATAGGAAAGAGGAAAACGAAAACAAGTGGGGTTCCCCCCCCCATCCCCTTATCTGGGTGCTTGTTTCGGGCGCATCCTGGGGAGAGGGCTGCAGCAAAGTCTCTCTTTTTTGGAAAGGCAGACATGGCACCTTCTCCCCAAATAGAAGAGACACACACGGCGTGTGTCCCCCCCTCAAAAAAAAAGCAAATGCCCGTTTTGCCGAAGACGCGTCTCTCTGCTCCTTGGCGGCGAGGGAGGGCGATGGCCCCGGCCCTTCCCGCCTCCTCGGCCTCCCAACCCCTTCTCCGCTTCCCCGCTTGAAGAGAAAACCCGTGAGGGGAAATATTTACCTCAGTTTTTCCGCTTCGCGCCCCCGCCCCGGGCCTGGGCTCCGCCTCACGCGGCCTAACGGGGCAGCTTCTGCCGCGGAGGCGCCTGGGGGCCGCCGGCGAGGCGATTTCCGAAACAAAATGGGCGCGTCGTTGCTGTGGGGATGGAGGGGCTGCCGCGTCGCTGGGAGCCAGGCGCCTGCGTGGCCGCGGCCCGGCTCGCCGTTAAGCGCGCGGGCTCTCTCGCAGCACCTGCACGGCCGCAGTCCGGGGAGGAGGCGCTTTCGCCCTCAGGCTCGGAGGCGGCTTCTGCTCGCCCATGGCAGCCGCCTTCTTGCAGAGAGAGGAGGATGGAATTGGCGGGAAGAGGTTCCTCGGCCGCCTCTCCTCCCCTTCCCCTGGGTCGACCCCAGAAAAGACTTGCCTGAGGCGCGGGGTGGGGAACGAAGGGGTATTATTAGTATTGTTGATGTCATTAATTATTATCAGTTTTGTTGTTTTTCTGGAAAGAAATGTGGGGGAATTGACCAAATTTGCTTGTTTGTTTATTATGGGCCCAGCCGCAGTGCCACACAAACACTAGGAGCCATAGCTGTCAACTTACAGATTTGAAAATAAGGGACCAGCAGCCAAAATAAGGGATTTTGGCTTAGTTTATACAGAAATCCGACACTGATGGAGCCCTGCTGCTTTGGCTGCCCCTGACTGTGTTTTGCAGGGCGTTGGACTAGATGATCCTAAGGGTCTACAACTCCCACCAAAGAAGAGGGGCAGACAAAACTGATGAACGACGTCGAGATGGCAAAGCTTCCAGGCAGAATTAGAAACCAGGAAGAGGACCTCTTTAATAAAGAATGGGGAAAGCTTATAATTTATTGGAAAAACTATTGTAAAGAGTTACATACATTGGTAGGATCGGCAGAAAACTTGTAGTAAAAATGTGAACTATGGATGGACAATTGATTTATAAAAATAGAGTTATGAAAGGGATGCAGAGGGGGAAATCACTACATTAAGATGCTGCACTGGCTGGAGGGGATGCTAAGCAGCACGTCGGGGCTGCCGTCGTCTTGGAGCAAGGAGTTCCATTGGCCCTTTCCCGCCCGAGAGAGAGGAAGAGGGACTCTCGCCCGCGAGCCCGGCATGAGGCGGTTGCAGCACCGCCGCGGCCGCTGGAGCGCTGCCCTTCTGCGTCCCTCCCCATCCCCTCCTCTTCCTTCTCCCTCAGGCCACCTCCTCAGCAGCCGCCGCTGCCGCTTCCGGCTTCCCCTGGCAGCGCGGCGGAAGTCTCGCAAGAGAGGGGCTGCCTGCCCGCCCGCCGCCACCCGTCTCCTCACGATGCGCCCCTGAGGGGGAAAAGGGAGAGACGGAGACACGGCAGCTCATGCGCACGCTCTCTCAAGGTGGAGGACCCCGAGCCGCTGCTTCCCTCCCGAGCCGGACAAGCATGAAACCCGGGAAATTTAAGGGACATCATCAATCTGGACAGCAGCGGGTAACGGCGCTGGGATAAGGGAGTTTCCCGCCACATAAGGGACGGTTGACAGCTATGCTAGGAGCCAACTCCTAGGGTCCATGGAGTCTTTGTGCCCCTCTTAAAATATTTGAGGGGCCTGGCCCCCACAAAGTTGATGGACATTGCCATTCAAATACTGTAGTGTGTATGCACCCCATCATGTGATTGATTATGCAGGGTGGGGCTCACCGCCTGCCTGCCCCCCCTCAATTTCTTTGGACAAGTTGGCACCCCTGAAATGTAAACTGTGATTAATAAACTCAAGCAGACAATGGTCTGGATTAGAAACTGCCACAACTTTATTGATTACAGTTATAGGTGGATTTTTGGCTCAGGCATTGGGTATATATTCGTTCCAGCCCCCCATCCCACCCGACCAAAAAAAAAAAAAATATTAAAAAAGGTAAGGGAACTCCATTCCTCCCGAGTTCCTGCTCAAAAAACACCCCTGACGATGATTATTATTTATTATATTTATTAGTCACTTTTCCTTGCCATTTCAATGCCATTTACAAAAACCCAACATAGTGTTATGAGTTTGTGGGTGCCAGACCCCTATACAGTAATCCCTGGATCCGGCAAGTGTTAAAAGGTAATTAAGCCAGGCTAGCTTCCTGTGATTGCCTGGGTGACCGGCCATTAAGAGAACAAAAGATGAAGGGGTTTGGTGCAAGATGACAAATGAATGGGGGGCCCTCCCTCAACAAACAGATAAAGCCAGAGTTTAGTGTCAGTGTTCGAAACTCCCATTGTTCTTTGCGCATTTTGCGACAGGGAATTTCATTAGTGTAAGCAGTTTCTGAGCTCTGGGCCTAAGATTTCAGATTAAAACTACAGAGTGGAAAGAAAGGACTTTTTTCTGCCTCCCCACTCCCAGCTACTCTCTGAAGACTGGAGAAGAGACCCTCTTAAGAATATTAGGGGGGGGGTGGGCATGGGAAGGACTAGACCATGTGAGAAATGAACATAATATTTTAGCTGCAGTTCCTTCATTTTCTGCTTTGTATTCTTATAAAAAAGTGCGCCTAGACATTCCATTGTTGTGCCCATAACCTAGGTTTAAGGTGCCATTTAGCTCCTAAGCTTTCATATCTCAGTTTCTAACACTGTTTAGCGCATAGATATGAGGGAGAGTGATGTGACAGAGAAACGAGGCAGCAAGCTGGAAAGCCGGAGAGGCTTGAAATAAATAAATAAAAAGTATTCGGGCAGCTCTGCTAGTTAGGGTGCAAAGGGTTGCTGCCTTGGTTGGATTTACTATTGAAAGAACTTGCATAAGGTTGGGCAGTCAGTGACTATAGATGTTCCTAGTGATCGTAATTTGTCTACCTGTACGTAGGGAATTCATTTTCCAGAGAAAATAAATAAAATTCCTCCAGGGGTTTACTGAAAGGTCAAGAAGAGAAAGAGTATGAACTGGCAAGATGGGACCGGAAAAAGGACTGGTGCCATATGGGACAGGAAGCATAATGCTTTGTGGTGATAGCCTTATTTCAGAATACACTTTGGAGCTGTCCTGTAGATATTGATAATAAAATTAGGGTGTTTATTTCCTTATTGTCTATATGTAATAGGTATATTTCAAGAGAAAGGGAGAGCCTATGATAAGGTGCTTAATATAGCTTGGTTATCTCTTTAGGTTTTAGAAAGGAACAGTTCTTGTTAAATATTAATTCAGTGCACAAGGGCAAATGGATAAATGGTGCAATTTACACATGGTCAGAAGGTCAGCCAGTGAATTTAAATTCCAGGTACCTAAACTGCAGCTAAACACACTGTTGTAGCTTACAGAGGAGCATTTCCCATGTGAATAATGTTACACACTCCTTGCATGCTACATTTGGAGCAACAGACTCACATGAATCCTTTCTGTGAGTGCAGGACATGGATAACTGTTGAGATACGTATATTTGTCTTGCTAATTTCTCTGTAAAACATAGGTACAGTGGTGCCTCGCAAGACGAAATTAATCCGTTCCGTGAGTGTCTTTGTCTAGAGGTTTTTTCGTCTTGCGAAGCAACCCTATTAGCGGCTTAGCGGATTAGCGCTATTAGCGGTTTAGCGGCTATTAAAGGCTTAGCGGCTTAGAAAAAGGGGGGGGGAAGCGGGAAAAAAATCTCAAGACTCGCAAGACATTTTCGTCTTGCGAAGCAAGCCCATAGGGAAATTCGTCCTGCGAAGCAACTCAAAAACGGAAAACCCTTTCGTCTAGTGGGTTTTCCGTCTTGCGAGGCATTCGTCTTGCGGGGCACCACTGTAGTTGGAATATTTTTTGTAATCACCATTCACAAAAGTGTTATGCATTTATGCAAGGCATTAGCAGTGTGGTGCCCAGAGGTGCATGTTTGCCTACAAAGACCATACTTGAATAATTTGCACAAATGACAGTTAAGCTATGCATTTTGCCAGAAGATCTGCTATTGATCTGGCAATCTGCTATTGCTTTTTATGGTGTAGATGCAGCCAAGAGAAAGAGGTGGTTGTTTGATAATTTGAGTGGAATGGGGGGGGGGTCCTTATTAACCCTTTCCTCCATGCTATTGTCCCTGCTTTAAATCCGGGGGGGGGGGGGGTATTTGTGATCCACAGGGAGGAGGTATTATGCAGTATGCCCTGTGTGAACTTTACTGCTTTTCAAATTATGACTAAAGTCCAAAATGCTGATTGTATGTATAAATGCAAAACTTTCCTGACAAATATATTTTCCCTCAGGCTCGACACCATGCCAGTAAAAATTCTGGTACATTGTTCATGTTGCTTCAGACTCAGATTAGGTGGGTAAACGTTCTGTAATATAATGGATTTGCAAATGTATTTTTTAAGGCAGATATGGTTAACGTTCCTGCTTCAGCATTATTCATATGCAAGATTTGGGGATGCTCTAGAAGCATTGAATACACTACTCGGTGCTTTTACAAAATGAATGAATCATCATGTGTGCTTATTGCGCCAATCCTATGCATGATTACAGAAGCTCAAAGTGCCTTATCTCTCAGATAAATATGTATAGGCCTGCATCCTGAGAGTTCTGCAAACTAGAACTAACTATAGAAAGAAGTGCCCCTGCCAGACTGAAACACTTCCTCTCCTATTATCGCTTCTTAAAATACACTTCACTCAAGGAACTGCAGATTAAGATAACAACAGTCTGACTTCAGTGACAGAATGGCAAACTATTCCCTAGCACACAGCATGCTTTGCTTTACGGCAGGGGTGGCCTTGTACAATCACAATTACCTTTAACCAAGCTTTGAAGGTCAGCTTGCAGTGTGCTTGCCTTTACATCAAGATATTCCTCAGAATACCTTTTTTTGGGTGCTCCTGCTAGCCACTGAGTGGCTCCCATGGGAAGGACCTTCTCTGTGGTGGCACTCTGACTGTGGCATGCATGCTCTTACCAGGGAGACTCACCCAATTCATACTCTGATGTAGTTTCAGCATCTTTTTAAAAAATAATAATAATAATAATTAGGCTTTTCAATCTAATTTCTGCTGAATACTTTTATGCTGCTCTTTTAAAAACACAGCTTTTAAACTGTTTTTGGTTTTGTTCTCTTTTCTTTGTTGAAGGATAGAATATATATCCCTAAAGTATATTTCAAAGCCAGCATCATACTCTGGCTTAAGGCTAACCATAGGGAATGTTATTGCTACTACAATGTTTTTCAGGTGTTAAAGCAGTTGTACCTTGGATCCCAAACACCTTGGTACTTGGATGTTTTGGCTCCTGAACGCCGCAAACCCAGAAGTGACTATTCCAGTTTGTGAACTATTTTTGGAAACCAAATGTCCGATGGGGCTTCCATGGCTTTCGATTGGCTGCAGGAGCTTCCTGCAGCCAATCAGAAGCCGCACTTTGGTTTCCGAACGTTTTGGAAGTTGAACGGACTTCCAGAACGGATTCCGTTCGACTTCCAAGGTACGACTGTACCAAACTGTGGTTAAGTAGGAAAAAAAACAAGCATGAATGAGCTCAGGCTCATAATCTCTCCTCCTACCACACTCACCAAGCGTAGCAATTTCTGTTCCAGGTTTGCAACCAGCCACAGTTCTGCCACTTTATTCAAACAAGAATTGCAAAATATAATTTCAACATAATTTGTAACCCTAGTTTGCAAGATTTGGGTGAAATGGCAAAACTGGTGTGCCACAAACTGGAATCACAAATGTATTTAATATTGTCATGCGAGTGGGGACGAGGGACGAAGGGAGTGTTGCAGTCCTATGAATGTTATTGTCCCCCCCCCCCATAACACTAAACAATGGCTTATGTAGCCCTTTGAGATTCAATAGTAATCATGTAGCTGGGAGCAACAGAAGCTGGGGCAGGATGTCTTCTGATCATTTTCTCATACCACACACACTCTCTGCATGGGTTCATGCTTGGATATGAGGCTTTGCTACTGTCCAGTGTAATTCCACCAGAGCCAATTCAGGTGAACGTTTTTATATAGAGTCAGAAAGACATTTCCCCAGCAATTAGAGCTTTACTTTAAAATTGTGATGTTACAAAACCCCAGCAGTTGATTATATCAGCCATTAAATCTGCTCAATTTCTCACACCAAGTCAGCAAGTAGTTTATCTCTTCCCTAAGTCAATAAAATGAATATAACAGTAATGTGAGGTGGCGATCTTTAATCTAGGATGTAGGAGACTCGAGGAGAGGATTCCAAGTACTTTTGCTACACATTATCTCTATTCCTGCAGATATTTGTACCTGGAATTGTTTTTATGGTATTTAATATAACTTTTACATCAAAGACAACTCTACATGCTTTGCTTTTCAGTTATGTATTAGTCCCGCTAATGCAGTCTTATTGATCGATTAATGCAAAACTGTTCAGTATATGATTGCTGTGGTTTTGGTTATGTTTCTTTTTCTGCTTATCCGCTTATTTTAGGCCTCAGTGTACATGTTAAAGTGATTCTGCAGTCATCTTTGCTGTGGTTTGGTTTTGGTTCATGTTTCTACTTATTGTCTGCTTATTTATTTGCTTAGGTAATTTAAAAGCAGCTAGCCATTAATCCCAGAGCAGAACACAGCATAAATTTATATAATCCATAATAAAATCTCCAAGAATCAAATTACCAAAACAATAAATCAATTTTGCCTAGGTCTTTATATGATTAAGCAAGCACAGGGTTAGCTTTCAACATTTTGATACCCTAGTCTGGGGTAGTCATTGTGCCTCCACAGTGGAACCTCGAGTTGCAGATGTAATCCATCCCGGAGGCACATCTGCAGCTCGAAGCGTTTGCATCCAGAAGCGCCACGTCTGCGCACGCATGCAGCGCGATTTAGTGCTTCTGCGCATGCGCGAGCTGTGAAACCTGGAAGTAACTGTTCTGGTACTTCCGGGTTGCCACAGGATGCAACTTGAAAAGCCATAACCTGAAGCGGACACAACATGAGGTATGACTAGATGTTTTGGAGTACAACTAGTATCATCCTTGACCATTAGCCATGCTGGCTGGGGCTGATGAAAGTTTTAGTCCACAATTTCTGCAGGGTACCATGTTGACTACCTCTGACCTTGGCTACTGATGGCCAGACATGTGGCTGGGGAACCTGGATTCTTCCTGACAAAGCTGCTTGAGGGATAAATCCTAACCATGAGAGGTTTGGAGGGTAGCAACATGAGAACGGGCCTTTTTTGTGGTGGCTCCCCATTCGTGGAATGCTCTCCCCAGGGATGCTCGCCTGGTGCCTTTGTTACATATCTTTAGATGCCAGGCAAAAAACGTTCCTCTTCAACTAGGCCTTTTTACTTCAATCTCAGTAAAGCAGCAGGAATAAACAATGGTTCAAAGGTCTTAGGTGTTAACACTCTTTGCTTAGCATGCCGCCTCTCCTTTTCATAAAGTTTAGTTAGCTTTGAAGTATAAACAAACCCTTGATTTTCAATGCTTAGTCAACCGACAGCTCCAGTAAGATCCCCTCTTTGCTCCTCAGTGATTTTAAGCATCAACCCAACTCCTTGCAACTTAGGAATCTTTTGCCCAACATGGGCTCAAACCCACAACCCTGAGATTAAGAGTCTCATGCTCTACCCATTGAGCAACTCTCACTCCCAAGCAGGTAGCTTACGTCTCACAGAAGGCACAGATCTCTGATCCCAGACTTTGTGTTCCTTTACGCTTCAAGGACAGTATAACCACCCCTTCCCTTATTTTCTTTCTTTTTAGTGCACATTGTCTGTAGCACATTGCTGTGCTCCCTCTCCAGACTTTGGAGTTAGTTTAAGGACTCTTCTTCACCCTTTAGAATCAAGCTGTGTATGCACTGTATGGTTATTTTCTGCCTGCATAATTGTAAGCTTCCTGTTTGAATTGGCACCCACATACTCTGCTAATATTTCTGTGTAATAAACCAACATTTTTCTACTTCCTTGTGTGATAAATTCTTTATTGGGCATGAGAGTTAAAGGTATACACACATTTTTAAATGAACGCACATACTGATCCCATGCAAAAGGTTCAAACCCTTTCAGAGCTGAATGTTAAATACACACGAGTGCTTGACATGCTGTGTTAACAGTGCTTCAAGAAGTCTGTGCAGTGTACATTTCTTCCACAAATAACCAAGCCACAGAAAGCTATGCTTCTGAGATTTGGGAGTAGGGCTTCTAGATTAGACAGCCTAACTTCCAGGTAGACTTGATCTCCACAGTAATTCGTGTCATGTTCTTGAAAAAAATAGGCAGTGTGATCTGAAGCACGCTTGTTCAGAAGTGTGTTCCATTGAACTCACTGCCTGAGCTTACTTTTGTGTTTATGGTTTTCGTCTTAAGGACACCTCTGGCTTGCAGTCTCATCCCTAGCAAATGGTCTCCCAAACCACTTAAGAAGAAACCTTTTTTTACTCAGTGGGTTCTCAGTAAATGTCACCTATAACAGAATCAGTGGCTTTGGCAAACCTGTAGCACAAGAAGTATAGAAAAGCCTGAATCTGCCCAGTGAGGGTGCACAAGACTTGTAATATTTAATATTTAATGTTGTATTTTAATTTTGTTTTTAAGTTGTAATCATTCAACTTGTTTTTATTATTGCTTGTAAGCCGCTCTGAGCCCAGCCTTGGCTGGGGAGGGCAGGGTATAAATAAAAATTATTATTATTATTATTATTAATATTTGTAGAGCTAAGAAAAAGGGTGCAATGGATTCTAAAGGGGAAGGAACTCTGTTTTATATGCAATAAATAAATAAATAAATAATGCTGTGAGGGCAGGGCAGAACTAATTTATTTTTTGGCAGACACACCTGCTGCCCCCTGTCTTCCCTATGGCTCTAAGAATCATGCTGGTTCAATCTCACTCAGAAACTTCTACCTGAGTTCAGCTGAGTTTATAAGAAGTGCAAAACCTGTAAAAACTGAGTCACTTCCCATTTTTGCAAAGTAAACCTAAGGCATTATCTTCCACTTGCATCAATGCTGCATTTGTTCCCCCTACACACCTCACGGCAACCTGGTCAAGTTTATCAGCAAAAACATTAAAAAATCCAGTTCTCATGGTTGCGAATTGTGGGTTCCCACCACAAAAGAAGCTTTCTTTCTGTCCAGCTTAGCAACCCTGATCCAAAACATAAGTGAGGCTTGTTTTTATGTTGTGTGTACTATTAAGATGCAAGAATCCATGTAACAATTACTATATATGCATAATGGGTGGAAGGGGTCAATAGGTCACTTTGCCCCATGATGAGCATGTTTAATCACTTCCCATATCAATCCTCTATAAATTCATAATCTCAGCTATGGTTGGCTAAGATTTTTCTTAACAGTTTGATATCCAAAGCAAGACACCTGGGACGTTATGGGTTGTATTTGATGCAGCCCTAAGCACTTTGCCCGGGCGGAACAAGTTCCACTTGTGCAATGGGACTTTTCTGTGCTTTCCTTTCCCTGTGTGCCTCCTAAATCTGCTCTGGGGATTCCTCCAATTCTCCAGAGCAGGGATCACAGGGGTGGGAATGCCACATGGTTGAAGACCACCCTGTGTTCACAGCAACAGTTACTTCAGTTTAACTTGTACAATTTAAATCAAGCTCCTGTCCTATTCATGCTGTGCTTTACATGGTTGCTTAATACTTGATGGAAGAGCTATACCCCCAAGATCAGAGGGGTGCAATGCGAAGGATGTACACATCTCTTTGCAGTACACAAGCCCTCTTCCCAAACACACGGCAGGCATTTTGCTCATTGTGCACAAACATTTGTCATTCGTTGAACGCAATCTCACAGGTACAGTACACATATAGATGCTATTCCAGCCTTTCAATGCGTGTGTGAACCTGTAATGTACGCATTTTTTTTAAAAAAAGTCTGCTAAGTGCTCTAATTCTATGCAATTTTCATCAGGGCTTTCTCCCAAGTAAACTTCTTATTTCTGAGTATTTATATGAAGGAATACTGGGCTTGATGACATGAAACATGTACCTCATTTCCACGCAAAGACTTCCAGAGGAAACATCTTGCAATAAAACAACAGGCACTCCCCCCAAACTTCCTGCTGCCCATTTCTGAAGACACGAAGCACTACGAGCTTTAGGTCTCAGATAATTGCTTTTAAAATAACTGCTGCAGGGATTTCAAACTCTTGCTGTGCAATCCTATATGTATCTGTATCAGAAGGAAGTCCAGTTAAGTTCTGTGGGGCTCAGTCTCAGAGTTGCAGCCTCAATACACACGAACTAGAACACAGCAGGGATAGCAGCATAGCTTCCTTAGAGTAAGGGTAGCAATCGTGGCACAACTCAAATTAGAAAGTGCTTTAGTATATCAAGACTTGCATCTACAGCTCTTGGTGGGGAGTTTTGACAAGATGTGAGAGAGGTTGCGACTGGGGTGGCCCAGGAACAGGAGGGCTCTTGTTGCTGAAACTAAACCTGCATGTGGGACCCTTGTCAGAGCCCCTCTTAAAAGCGACCTGGACTTCCTAAGCAAGGCTGGTGTATAAATTAAACCAGGGTTCCTCTGAGCCCAGCTCAGCTCTCTGTTCCCAGGAGATGAGAGTGCGCCTGAGCATGTGAAGAGTGCATTTCCTTTACACTCTGGGGAACACCCCTCCCCCAAACAACAACTTACTACTATTGAGTATCTGACCAGAATGGGAGTGGAAAGGGAGTAGGGCTTGTCTCTCAGACGTTTCCAGACAGTCTCTGCCCCTCTGTCTGGAAACGAGCTAACGGCAATCGCTGGCCAGTCATAACATTTCTCCGTCGCCGGAGAAAGGATCTCCCCCCTTGCCCTAGGGAAAGGCAGAGCAGAAGCGAACTCGGTGCATCAAATGTAGGTGGGAGAGAGACCCATCTCTGTGTGTTTTGTATGCATGCATCGGTCCGATTCTGTTCTGAGCCGTGCGGGGTCCCTATCCTACAAAGGTGCGGGTGGCTTAAGGCACAAAAGGCGAGGATGGAAGCGACCCCCCCTCCCACACACATAAAAACGCCTCCCCCACGTCCCCCATTCGTCGCAACAAACCCTTTCTTTTTCTCCATTGCCTTCCAAAGGCGCTCTCTCTGTGTCTGTCTCTCCCCCCCCCCCCGCCCGCAGTTCCCGAAACAAAAGGCTCTCTGTCGAGATCTCGCTTACATGGGGACCGAGGGGGATCTGCTGCTCCCGGCGAAGGCGCACGTTGCTCCCCATCCTGTAGAGGATCTCAGCTTCTGGGCGTCCTCCTGCTGCTTCAGCGGGCGAAGCAACTCTTGGCTTTCCCCGGGAGATGCTCTGATGGGCACCTGAATTCCATTCTCCACTTGAAGCCCTGCCCCCTTCGAAAGTCATTCAGAGAGAGAGAGATCTGACTCATTCATATGCTTGCTCCTTCCTTCGTAGCAACCAGGATGTCAGCTGAGCCTCTTTTCCAGATGAAAACATAAGAGTTTTCCTATTCCCCTAAAAGCAGCCAATGGAATTGTTTCTGAGTCTTCCTATTACCTTTGCCAGTCTCCATCTTGTAGCATAGAGGCCCCCTTTTAAGAGCAAAGGCGCTTTACAGGACAAGACCTTTACAACAACCCTGTAGTGATGGTTGCCGTTAGCCATAGCCCCATATCGGAGAAGGGAGATGCTGCTGTGACATATAACCCATGGCAGAAACTAGAATCGAACTCAGAACTTCCTGGGAGAGTTCAGTCACATAGGAAGGTCACTATACCCATAATAATGGGGTGCCACCACACGGGTAGCGCTGTGGGTTAAACCACAGAGCCTAGGACTTGCTGATCAGAAGGTCGGCAGTTCAAATCCCCGCGATGGGGTGATCTCCCGTTGCTCGGTCCCAGCTCCTGCCAACCTAGCAGTTCAAAAGCACGTCAAAGTGCAAGTAGATAAATAGGTACCGCTCCGGCGGGAAGGTAAACGGCGTTTCCGTGCGCTGCTCTGGTTCGCCAGAAGCGGCTTAGTCATGCTGGCCACATGACCCGGAAGCTGTACGCTGGCTCCCTCGGCCAATAAAGCGAGATGAGCGCTGCAACCCCAGAGTTGGCCACGACTGGACCTAATGGTCAGGGGTCCCTTTACCTTTACCTTTACCTTACCATGCATGAAAGGGTGAGCTAGGAAAGTCTCCACCCATTTTCAAAATCCATTAGCTGGCCTTAGGCAAATGTCTCCTGGCCTGGCATTGGCAATGGTAGGATAATCTGGCCTACAATTCACGGTTCATCATCATCAATGATTTATTTGTATGCTGCCTTTCCATCATTAAAATCATGTTCGAGGCAGCTTACAACATGAGAAGATTTTCATAATTGCAAAAGAAGTCATAAACAATAATTAAAACACACCAAAAAGTACATGACCAAACTGAACAATTTCCACACAAATCATAATAAGATCTAAAACTAAAGGTAGAAATAATAATAATATCAGCACACACACATACACCTTTTCCAAGGGGCCTAGGTAAAAGTCAGATCTAGCAGAATTAAGACAGATCCTCTTAAATTGCCACGATTTGATGGAGCGTTCATCCCCCCAAAACATCAGCAAAGTAAAGCCTACACTGATGTACTGCACAAAAAAGCATATGTTTTGACCGATGATTTGATGGTAGTTTGTATTTTAAAAGAGAGGATTAATAAAGACCAGTGCTTGGGATCGATGTCTTTGTACCATAGCAGTGCTGGAAAGCACTAAGATGTGTGGTTTTTACTGTTTGGTTAATATAGTACAGACAGATAGGTGTAATCTGTGATTTGATGGTTGGTCAGACAAGGAGAGAGAAACTCATGAAAAAAAATACTTTCAAGAGGATCTGTTTTATTGGCTCCAACTTGTATCTTTGTGTGCATTGTCTCTCTCTCTCTTTTGTGTGCTCAGTTTCTCTCTCTTTTACACACACACACACACACACACACACACACACACACACAGTGACATTTTCCCCACAGACACCACATTGGTGACCCTTGCTCTAGAGTTCATCTCTAGATAGAGATTTCACTCTAGGTCAACGTTTCCCAATGTGATGCTCCTCAGGTGTTTTGGACTTCAACTTAGCCCCAGCCGGCACAGATTGGGGAAGAATGCTGCATATGTGCTCTTCATGTGCAAATGCATCCATGTGCAAGCTGCCTTTTTGCAAGGTAAACTGCGGCTAACACAATCCCCGTGTGTTGGATTCAGCCACAGTGGAAGGTGCAGCAAAACACTGGTAGGAGAGGCAGTGAGAGCAGCGTGTGGGTACCACTGCCCACCTGTGCTAGGTAAGAGCCATAGAGAAAGGGATGACGAAGTCCCCATTTCTAACACTCCACTCTCTCCAAGATAAGTACCCTACCTCACAGGGCTGGTTTCCTAGTTTGGGACCTATCTCCCATCCTTTCCCTTGGGGCTTAAGGACTGAAATTTCCCTGTCATCTCATCTCGTCCTGTTTTCACTGTCACTGTGATATGCTACAGAGAGTCACTGAGATAAAAATTACCCAGGGGAAAGACGATCACTCCTGGAAGTGTGTCACTTAAACATACACACACCCTCTGACCTAGGACAAGGTAGCCCTGATCTGTCAGGGTTTCTCGTGAAGGTGTGTGCACAGTTGCCCAAGAGGTCCTCTTTGCGACTTCTTGGTGGTGGAATCCTGGGGGAACCTGGAAAGTGATGGATCCTAGAAGAAACTGGGTCCTGGATAAAATAGCTCCCCACCACCCTACCTTGCCATGCTTGCTTGTGATTATGTTCCCCATTTGGACAAAGCACCAGAGCTTACATGGAGTCATGCCAGCTCAGTGCTACAAGATCAGATCACTGATTTACAAGGCTTCTCTCCTATACATCCAGTCACGCTGTTAATATGTCATTATTATTTAGTTGCTCTACGCAGATTCAAGCTTATCACCAAAGATGTATTAGCGCATTGGTTCAAACTGCCTCTAGATCTTCCTCCAGGCTGCAATAATTGCGATGATGAAGGGTTTCTGAAGTTGTATGTCTCCGGCGCAATGTAGCAAGGGTGGGGTGGGGGACTAATATTTTCCCAAACTGTCTTGCAGTCATTTATTATTTGGAGGTCATAGGGAGTTCACCAGAGAGCTGCTCTTCCACTGCTATAATGAGTTGCCTCCTCTAGTAGCTCCGGGCAATAATTCCAGAATGACCTAGATGAAAATTCATTCATCTGCCATTATTGCTTACTTTCCACTCCTTCATCTGGACATACTCTGGATGCCATCAGCTCTGGTTGGTGCCTCCTTCTTTTGAGAACATACAAAGAGCTGTAGAATTTGGTGAACTGAGACCTTGCTCACATTTCTATGAACCTCTGGGTGCTTGGTAGTACAAAGGCAGTTCTAGCGCAACCTAGTTATTACCTTGGTTACTCATTAGGCTGGGAAGGAGGCGGCATAAAACTGCTATGAGCTACCCACCAAAAACAACAATTCTGTGCTATGATCAGAGCTGTAGTTTCATGACAAGGCAGAAAAGCTGCAGAATTTACTGGCCACAGACTCCGGCTCCCCAAGAATATTTCATTTAAAGAACAAGCAAATTCAAGTTCCTAGTCGTTATGGCTGTGAAGACAATGCTTATGTGTGTGGGGCAAAGCCTCCTGGAATTTCAGAAGCCAGATGAGTTGGTGAGTGAGAGGGCAGGCTGTCCAAGCCAGCTCTTTACTCCACCCCCATTATGAGTAAAAGCACAATACATCATGCTCAAAACTTTTTAAAAATTGCAGGTTATGAAAAATGAGTGACATTATGCAAAATTCACTTTTTATTATGACTGTCTCTTAGTAGCAGATCCCCACTTATCTTGGTACCTTTGCATACAGAGTATTCACGGCAATGGTGGTGCCCATACAAGAGAAGCATGCTAGGAAATCTACTAGTCTTGTAGTATTCATTCATGCAGAAATATGCATTCACAAGTACATGCCCTCCTGATAGGTTTTAAACAACCTGAACAAATTTTGTACAGTATGTGTTCCTGGAGGCAAAAATACTTGTTTAGTTCATTCTAGCCAATGAACCATTCTAAATTTGCATTTATTGATTCATTCCTAGAGAGTCTACAGGCCTGATGCAGTGGGAAATATATGTCATTCCTATATGTCTTGATACACTGGTTATTGTTCAATCCAAACTGGCTTCAGGCTTTCATCTGAGCTGGTGTGTTATCCCTTACACACATCAGTCTTTATTTTGTATTTTGTTGATATGTTCTGCTTAGCAACAATCCCAATAAATTGGTATCAACTTTCCGCTTCTTTGGGAAAATCACTTCTTTGGGGAGATATTTTGTCAAATGGAAATGAACTTATGTGATTACCTTCTACTTTTTGCAATGGCTCGTCCATTCCATCGAAGTGTTAAATCAGCTCCTTTTGAGAGCCTTCCATCTTGTACAGAAAATTCATTGGGAGGAAATCCTTTGATCATACAACCAACACATTAGGGGAAATTACTGCGGCTCATCCCGCTGACTGTGGGGATCTTGCTAACTTTGGCTGATCATAAATTGGCACAGAATACTCAGGCACAGTATTCCTTACAGTTGATTTTGCCAGAGTGCTAGAAGCCAATTTTTTCCCTTCTCACTGCATTTTGGGGCAGTGCAGAACAAGTCTTTGCTCTCTTCTATGTGATAGCCCCGCCATCTGCCCCCCACCTGCTGAACTCCTGTCATTAACATAAAGGTAAAGGGACCCCTGACCATTAGGTCCAGTCTTGACCGACTCTGGGGTAGCGGCGCTCATCTCGCTTTATTAGCCGAGGGAGCCGGCGTACAGCTTCCTGGTCATGTGGCCAGCATGACTAAGCCACTTCTGGCGAACCAGAGCAGCACACGGAAATGCCGGTTACCTTCCCACTGGAGCGGTACCTATTTATCTACTTGCACTTTGACATGCTTTCAAACTGCTAGGTTGGCTGGACCTGGGACCAAGCAACGGGAGCTCACCCCATCGCAGGGATTCGAACCACCGACCTTCTGATCGACAAGTCCTAGGCTCTGTGGTTTAACCCACAGTGCCACCCGCTCTTTTTCTTTATCACCCACCTGGAAATATGCTTTGCCCCTGACAGTACCCCCCCCAAGAAATTGTTTTATGGTGCTGTCACTGAGTCACAGTAATGCTACAACACTTGTGAAGAAAATAGAAGGGTAAGTATATTCTCTCTCTCTCTCTCTCTCTCTCTCTCTCTCTCACACACACACACACACACACACACACACAGTCTTTCAGCATGAGTTAAGGCCTTTAGTTCATATGTGAAGGTGGATCAGACCCACACAAGAGACGTCAAAGAAAACGGCTCTGCTTCAAAAAAGTTGAACTTTTAAATTTGCACGTATCCTGGCCTGTTCATAGTAGTAACACTCTGCTCTAACGTGACACTCCTGTGACTAGAAAAGGAAGATGTTTGCACAAGGCTATTGAGACTCTGAAAGGCAGAAAATGGAATGTGAACTTCCTGTGATATAGATCTATTTGCTCTGGGGCAAGATGGACAAAGCAAGTATTTTTACAACAGGGTCAGAAAGCCCGTCATATGGGTGCACTTCCTTGAATGGAACTTGGACCACTCGTTTTTCTTGTTTGCGGTTCTACTTGCATTCCTTCCTCCTCGTTTAGCCTGCATTGCCAGCTGCCAGTCCTCTCCCCTTGACTGTGTCCACCCATTTTAACTCCTCAAAGCCTGAAATCTGCTGAGGGGAGCAGACAGGACTCCGTGGAAGGGAGTGTCACTGCAGGACATTCATTCTGCTTGGTTGGCTCTCTGTTGCTTGGAGAGATGCTTGACACATCAGACAATGTGAGATGGTGGAATTTTGAGATGTACCACTTTGTTTGACTGTATGTGCGTCTCCTCTGTCTTCATGGAATAAGGAGACCTTTCCACAAACTGAACCAGGCTATCTTTGTGTTTTCCACCTTCCTTGGGGTGTATGGGGTGTTAGATGAGTGGTAGTACCTCTGGTGGGGGACATGCTGCGCTCCTTCTGGGGTAGTATGTCCACTTTAAGTCCCCACCCCACACTCAGCTCTTACCTGTGGCTCATAGAAGCTGTCAGCATCCGACAGCAACCACACTCCCAGGAAACGGCTTCGACTGGCCGGCTAAACCAGGTGAGGATAGCCAATGGGTCTCAAACACTCCGTGAGTTAGGGGCTTCCCCTGCATGCAAGACAGGCTCTGGAGGGCTGAGTGGATGAGATTGAAAGTGGGTCCAACAGTCAAGAAGGTGGTTCCTGCATGTGCTGTAGAGGGAAGTGAGGAGCAGATGGGGCTCATCATCCTGGGAAGGTAGTCCACCTAGGAGAAGGAAAACTGATCCAAACCTCCACTGCCTTGCAGGATATCTTCAGGAGAAGAAAAAGCTAAGGAGTAAAGCAGGGGTCAGCAACATTTTTCAGCCATGGGCCGGTCCACTGTCCCTCAGACCTTGTGGGGGGCCAGACTATATTTTGGGGGGGAAAACGAACGAATTCCTACGCCCCGCAAATAACCCAGAGATGCATTTTAAATAAAAGCACACATTCTACTCAGGTAAAAACACCAGACAGGCCCCACAAATAACCTGGAGATGCATTTAAAATAAAAGAACACATTCTACTCATGTAAAAACACGCTGATTCCCGGACCATCCGCAGGCCGGATTTAGAAGGCAATTGGGCCACATCTGGCCCAGAGGCCTTAGGTTGCCTACCCCTGGAGTAAAGCCTACACAAATCCAGAGTAGAGTCCCCAAGACTGTTGGATGGTGCCTTGTACTTCCAAGGTACGACTGTATCCTAAAGGCACCACGGTCTCCATCGTGCCTCATTCCTACAGTTGCTTCTTTTATTGGAAAAGCAAAGAGGTTGTAGTCAGGACTGGAAAAACAGCCTTAACCCTTTGCCGTCCTGCCTTTGCCCACTGAAAAGCACCCTCCCCAGACTGCTTTTCACCTTTTTGGGGAAAAGAAACACCCAGGAGAAAAGCTGCTTAAGGGAATGGCTTTGAGTGGATGAGCCACAGGAGAGGATAGGGTTAAACACTTTCTCCCAACTTTCAAGGCTGTGTCTCTTTTAAAAAGAAAGGAAAGCAGGAAAATGAAACAGAGAATTCTGTCATGCCCAGTTTGGCCGTGATGGAAAGGCCTTGTGATTCTTTTTGCAAGCTGGTCACATGCAGCTTGGCCACGGGAGTTGCTTTCTACTTTGGTCTCAGCTGCTAAGGACTCAGTCGAAACCTCCCTCACTCCTACTTCTTCTTATCAGAGCTTCACCTGTTTTCCCCAGAGAGGCTTGTCAGCTCAAAGACATCCTTTTGAAAACACTTTTACAGAAACAAAATGAAGTATGATTCTCCATCAGCATAATCAAGAGCCTTTGGAGTGATTGATTAATTAATGCATTAAATTTAAATTAATGTGCATATCGTGCAGGAGTCGCATGATCGTATTTGCAGGCTTTTGCTCACAGATCTAACTATCCTGCATGGCTTGGTCACTTTGGGGCTAGATATATTGTCCTATGCGCGATGCAGAACTGTCCCTGATGGTAACTTTGAAAGATTTGTCTGGTGCAGAACACTGGAATCCAACTTCCACCATGGGAAATAATAGTGCCTTATCTTACAGGGCTGTTGTGACAATTGTAAAGATAATGTACGGTATATGAAGCATCTTAAACCCCTCCCTAACATATAGATAAATTATCATTATTCATTTATCGTATCTCCAAAATCTTAAGATAGGTACTTTTTGGGGGTTACTAAAGTGTGAAATTACCACTAACCAAAAATACATGCATGCAAACTACTGTTCATGATAAATAGGAAAGATTGCAGTCAACATTTTCTTTTTCAATTCCTATTGCAGTGACCTACCAGAACCAAAATAGGCTTCACAATAAAGTGTGCCTGTTGTTCTCAGTCTCACTGATCTAAAGTTGCCCTCGTTGATTAATTGACTGACACCCCATCCATCAAAGAGGGCCTATGCAGCAAAGCAAGCTTCCTCACCTATAGCCTAGGATGAGTACTGGAGTGACACTTTAAACATTGGATGGTTGCTCTACCAACTGAAGCTGAAGTCAGAAGCCACAAGGTGACACAGAACTTCTTTCTGCTCCCAGCCACTCCACGAGGCTCCTGCCTTTATCGTGACATCTGGGCAAACCCGCATTTACTTTCTCCATTACTGTGCCTGCCTGCATGGCAGGAATTCCAACCAAAGGTACTATGGTCATCATAAAAATCATTAGGGTTGTGAACCTTTCCCGAACTCCATTGTGTTAGGCAATTCCAAGCATACAACACATTCAGATGTTGCCTAAATGAGTTTCAAATTAGGTGAGCAGATTTTATCAGCATTCTCCTTGGCTCTGGGTGGTTTGTGTGCAGGATTAGTGCCTCTTGCTTAAATAAATGATTGCACAACGGGGAATACACATATGCACGAATCGCCTGCTACAAAGAAGCCTTATGTAAAGTTCCCCCGAGATGAAAGAACATTTCTGTATGAATGAATTTGGAGTTTCTCTCGTCGCAAATGACTGCAGGTTATAATAATAATGTAAGCTTTTCCTCAGCCCACATAAGGAAACATATAGGGATTTTCAAACTTGGTCACACTGAGAGAGAGAAATGGAGCTGGCGGGGTGGAAAACTACAGCTTTTCCAGCCCACGTGAATGGAAGCTAAATGCCAGTCAATCCTAAAGAAAGTTGTTGACTAGAAGGAGGCACCAGTGAATCAGTAAATTATATAGGGGCGAAGAGGGCAACCTCCACTATTTGTGGATGCTTGGGATGCACAGAAGCCTTTCATGATTTAATTTCTTTCCCATAGTACATCAGCTGTTCTTTTTCAAAACATACAAATTAGGAATTACCACCCGTCAGGGCTGGCCCTAGGATGAGGCAAAATGAGGCAGCTGCCTCAGATGGCAGGTGCTGAGGTGCAGGGAGGGGACAGAGCTGTAAGTGCCACGTGGCCTGTTCTGTACCCTACTGCCCTCAATTGCAATAAGATTCAACTACCAGTTAAATTAGCGACGCGGGTGGCGCTGTGGGTTAAACCACAGAGCCTAGGACTTGCCAATCAGAAGGTCGGCGGTTCGAATCCCTGCAACGGGGTGAGCTCTCATTGCTCGGTCCCTGCTCCTGCCAACCTAGCAGTTCTAAAGCACGTCAAAGTGCAAGTAGATAAATAGGTACCGCTCCGGCGTGAAGGTAAACGGCGTTTCCATGCGCTGCTCTAGTTTGCCAGAAGCGGCTTAGTCATGCTGGCCACATGACCCGGAAGCTGTACGCCGGCTCCCTCGGCCAGTAAAACGAGATGAGCGCCGCAACCCCAGAGTCGGTCACGACTGGACCTAATGGTCAGGGGTCCCTTTACCTTTACAAACTGAGTCTACGACGGAGGAGTTCACAGCATTAACACCCTCAAAAAGTGTTGCTTCTCCCATACCTGCAGCCCTGGATTCAAACAGACATCAAACCATAGGCTCCCCAATGTTTTGTTCAAGTTGATGCCAATCCCTCAAACATTGCCCTGTCTCTCTGTCTTCTCCCAGCTTGCTGCTTTACATCTATTTATTTATTTATGGAATTTATATACCGCCCTATACCTGGGGGTCTCAGAGCGGTTCACAGAATAAAATCAAGATATACAACCACAAAATACCTAATAAAAATAAAAACAACAACCCAATACCCCCGCCACACACACACACAAAAGCACATTTTAAAAGGGCGTAGGATGTAAATCAGATCAACCAAAGGCCTGCTTTAAAAAGGAACATTTTTGCCTAGCGCCTGGCAGGGAGCCACTGCAGAGAAGGCCCATTCTCGTGTTGCCACCCTCCGAACCTCTCTAGGAGAAGGCACATGAAGGAAGGCTTCAGAAGATGATCTCAGGGTCTGGGTAGGTTCATATGGGAAGAGGTGGTCCTTGAGGTATTGTGGTCTAAACCAGCACTTTAAATTGGGCCTGGAAACTAATTGGTAGCCAGTGCAGTCGGACCAGGATCGGTGTAATATGTTCCAGCTGTCTTGCTCCATCTAGCAAACTCTTTGCCCCCAACTCTGGCTTTGTCTGTTGAAGGACATGCCATTTTCCGTTTCCCACTGAGCTCCTTAATCTTCCATCACACCACCAGAAAGCTAACTTGGCTATTCCAGAAATTAGAAGGCTTGCTTAGCTTTTAACACTTGCTGGATCCCGGTAATAGAGGGGTCTTGAATACATCTTAACACCCCAAACTCCTAGCACTATTTTTATACTCCCTACTGCACTTAAGGTGCTATCCAGCTAGCATCATAGTCACCAATATATCCCCTAATACCTTATTTGATAACATGGCCAAAGCCAGGATTTATTTGGGGGGCGGGGCGGCAGACTTTATGTTGGCTTTATCTGTGATGCAATTGGTCAGTTAGTTAAGTACAGGGGAACCTCGGGTTACATACACTTCAGGTTACAGACGCTTCAGGTTACAGACTCCGCTAACCCAGAAATAGTACCTCGGGTTAAGAACTTTGCTTCAGGATGAGAGCAGAAATCAGGCTCTGGCGGCGCGGTGGCAGCAGCAGGAGGCCCCATTAGCTAAAGTGGTGCTTCAGGTTAAGAACAGTTTCAGGTTAAGAATGGACCTCCGGAACGAATTAAGTTCTTAACCCGAGGTACCACTGTATTTTTATTTATTTACTTGATTTGGGGGGAAGCTTTCCCCCTTGCACCTCCCTGGCTATGCCCATGTTCGATACCCAGGCAAGATCACCAGTAAGTGTTCCCCTTTTCCTGGTCTCTTAGATGTGGCAGCCATTTTGTGTTATGCCACAGCCCCATGGCAGCCATTTTTTGACTGGCGCCCATAGCACTTTCTCAAAATTCCAAATCTGCACGCGAGTTGGTGAGCTATCTGAGCTCCCCCCGGGTTTGGGGCCCAGAGCTTGCCAAGATGATGGCGTGGTGTTTCAGCCATTAGGTCCCTTCAAGAGCCCCTGCAACCTCTGGCGGGGCCATATCACAGAGTCCTTCCCCACCTTTTGGAATACAAAGTGAAATATACTCGGAGTCGAGAGTGGATTTCATGCTCTTTATTCAGCTCATAGTGGTGAGGAGGAATGAAGTCCCCTCAAAGTATCTGCTTTATATACATTATTTACACAATGGGCTGCACGTGATTGGCTAATTCCGGAATTCTCCTGTAGGCCAATCAGGTTGTGGATTCACTTCCATCTGGAGCCGGATTGGGTGGCTCCTGCAGACCAGTCATACTGCTGCATTGTTCTAGGACCAATCAGACTGCTGCATTCTGAATCCTATTGTTCTAGGACCAATCAGACTGCTGCATTTTGTTTGGAGGTTCTAGCAGGGGAGCGCAGCTATTGTATACCCTTGACCGAAGAACGGTACACTCCTTCTATCTGGGATGGTCGTCCTCTTCCACCGAGTGCGCAGCTTCGGGAGGGACGCACATGGAGCGGTGAGGGAGGAAGGGGACACCCGCCTAGCCAGCCAGATCAGCCGAATCAACCCTGGCGATCAATGGGGTGACAGATGTCGCAGCCAGATTGCCCTCACATCCCAGACTGCTGCATTTTGGATCCTATTCAACTCAGTACATAACACAAAGAGTGTTGGCAAAGTTAGAGCAGTGGATGTTAGCAGAGTGAGCTGACATCTAGAAACCTTACTGTGTATCCATCTTTGTTCTGAATAGTTCCGGAAGGGGAGATAAATGCAGGACAAAAGGACTCAAGAGGCAGACAAATGCAAAGTGTGCTCCTTTGTTCTTCCTTTGCTTCTCCTTTGTGCCTTCTCTTCTCTCCCATCCATTGTTTAATTAAATATAGTTATTGTTTCCATAACAACCCTAATCAGGACACAAGTGCAGGCTGTTTTTCCTTTATGGGACAGAACAGCAGCCTCAGGAAATCTCAGTACCACTCAGCAAATAAAATGCAGAAGAAAGTGCTTAATTGGCCAGGAAAACAAAACAGCAAAAATGAAAATAAAATAACCCAACCAGCCCAATCTTTTTTAAATTATTATTTTTTAAAATAATATTTTCATCTGGTTACCAGGACAGCAAAGGAGCAAGTCTGTTCTGATTTCCCCAGCCAATTTCTTTAAGGATGTAAACTCTGGGTGGATTGATTGCTTTGGGACTGGAGTCTGTCTCTGGACTTGTCAAAAACCACTCAGCTCTGCCCTTGGGTCACAGGTTCCAACTGCCAAGTCCCACCCTGTTACCAGCTTTTTAAATATCAAAATATGATAAGCCTTGATGAAAGTTCTGGGACTTTGAAGATTCTTTCCTGAATAGATAAGAACTTATCATGTGGACAAGATTAAGTCAGAGCACAACCTCAAAAGTACCGTATTTTTTGCTCTATAAGACTCACTTTTTCCCTCCTAAAAAGTAAGGGGAATTGTGTGTGCGTCTTATGGAGCGAATGCAGGCTGCACAGCTATCCCAGAAGCCAGAACAGCAAGAGGGATTGCTGCTTTCACTGCGCAGCGATCCCTCTTGCTGTTCTGGCTTCTGAGATCCAGAATATTTTTTTTTCTTGTTTTCCTCCTCCAAAAACTAGGTGCGTCTTATGGTCTGGTGCGTCTTATAGAGCGAAAAATACTGTAGTTTATAAGAAATGGCGGGGGGGGGGGGAGACACACCCTACTCCTGTATCCTCCTCTCTTTTCTTCCACAAATTCCCATGTAGCAGGAGCTCAATAAAGACAGAGCAGTAGTTCGGGCAAGGGCTTTTCCCCCAGCTGGAACTCACAAGAACTCAGTTCTAGCACCTCTCAGGTGAGCGTACACGGAGAGTTCTGGTACGTCTTTTTCTAGAAAAATAGCACTGGTTAGGGCTGAGTCAAAATGCAGGGAGAGCTCTTCAGAAACACTTTCATTCCCTGCAACAAAAGGCACCTCCTCTGAAATATACTCGGAGTCGAGAGTGGATTTCATGCTCTTTATTCAGCTCATAGTGGTGAGGAGGAATGGAAGTTCCCCCAGAATGTCTGCTTTATATACATTGTTTACACAATGGGCCCCACGTGATTGGCTAATTCCGGGATTCTCATGTAGGCCAATCAGGTTGCGGATTCACTTCCACCTGGAGCTGGATTGGGTGGCTCCTGTGGACCAATCAGACTGCTGCATTCTGAATCCTATTCAACTCAGTACACAACATCCTCCATTTGGTAGCTTCTCATAAGGTGGGGTGGTAAGCAAGGTTGAAAGCATCGTTCATAAATTCAGATTGAGAGCAGGCAACATGACCATCACTCTGAAATGCCTTTGTGATGTCATCAGGCAGCAAAACCTGACTGGCCACATGGCCAGGTTTCAGAATGAGGACAGAAGACCTGACCTAGCGGTACCATTGCGTTCATTATTTGATACCTGAGTGGCTGGAATTACTTGGAGCAGGGGGGGGAGAATATGGTGTTGAAGCTGCTGAAGAGAGAGGAACAAATTGTTACAAAGTGGAAACAGTGGTAGAAAAAGGAGAGCGTCCCCCAAATTATCCTGGGAATTGTAGTTTGCCCCCCGCAGCAGGACAATTCCTAGCACCTTTAACCAACTACAGTTCCCAATAGGCTTTAGAGGCTTTAAATTGTGTGCTGCAAAGCGTTAGCTTACAATATTTGCCACATTAAGGTTTACGGCAGCTTGACATTTTCCTCCCTGTTGAGGCCTGGGTGTGTGTTTTATTACATCACTACAGTAGGGCAGAGAAGTCCAGGGGAACCATGATTCCGGATTTGTATCCTTGACACCCCCCCCCCCCCGTCTTTTCCTTGTGCTGGATCATAACTTTCCTTAAACAAAGCACCACAATGTTTGCTTTGTGAGAAGCCAGTCAGGTACGGATTAGGCGTGTTTGCCTCTTGCAGGTGGGAAGGAAGGTAAAGAAAAGGAAACGGTAGCTGCACAAAAACGGCAAATGCCAGGGAGTTTGATAAACTTCAGATTTATGTTCTGTTTCAGATGCAAACTGTTCAGCTGTGTTTCACGGGAAAAAATAGTTCACTCTCACGCTCCACTGACTGTCTTTAAATAGCTCCGACACCTGCAGAAGAAATTGTACCAAGGCAGAACAGCAACTTGAATCTTGAACAACACTTCCAGGGCTTTGCAGTTATAAAGCAGGGTTCCTTTGGAATGGAGATATGAACCTGTGGCCCTGCAGGTGTTGGGTTACAGTTTCCATCACCCTGAGCCCTGTGCTAGCTGGGCCCATTGGGCATTGGAGGACCACAGACTCCTCAGTCTTCAAACAATAGGCTGTGGACCTTCTAGCTGCCATTGGGCAAGGCTCTGTGTCAGGCTGCATATACATCAAACCTCCACAGCAGTGCGAGATGCCAGATGTCGTGGGCTGGTTGGACACTGAGAAATGATGGGAGGAACCAGCTGGGGAACCACCAAGGGAAGATGTTGCAGAGCCTGGGGAGTGGTGGTGGGACAACAATGAGTGGTCAGAGGGGAAAGAGGGAGAAAACTGGGAGACAGAGGTCCATAAGTGTTATGTATTCAGTGGGCTGTGTTTGCCTGAGCTTGAGTCTGGACTAAGGATTCTGAGCCCCTGTGTTCTGATTGGATACATGATATCCAATCACAGAACATTTCAGGATTTGGGCCTCTGCCATTGGCCCTTAAATTCTGAGTCATGATTCGCAGCTTGGAAGTTTAGACAGCCGATAACGTTGGGGGTGGGAGTTGTCTGTCAGCTTTTAAGGTCACAACTTATGAAAAGGAACATAACACCAGGTATACTTGTTGTGTCCAAATATATTTATACCTACTCCACTTCTGGCCCCTCCCCCCATCCTCACAACTAGAAGAAAATGGAAGAGTGTTATAAACAAAATTGAGTGAGACAGGCTGGGTCATCCTCTTATATACCTGCTGGGATTGACAAGGCATCTGACCCTCACCTGAATTTCATAACTCTCCTGTAGCTGCCTCTGGTTAGCTGTCAGATTCTAGAGCTCCCTATTGTTGGCTCTTAGGTAATTCACAAAATACAGAGTCCATTCATAAAACACAGTGTTCATTCATAAAGCAGTAACATAAATCTCCATTGCTACATATTGGGTGTATATTTCAGCGGTTGAACGTACAAGTTTATGGCCATGATGTAGTGTGGTGCTTATGCGACTGTGAATAAAAGGTGTCTGGGCTCATTGTCTTGGGATTTGGGGGGAAGAGGTGACAAAACTGATTTCCAGTAAGTGCCCTCCCTTTATTTCCATAACAAGTCCTTGAGTCTGTACTCTGAATGGTGACACCAGGAACCTAGAAGGTTCAGGGCTTGTCAGTCCAACCCCCGCACAGTCTCATCAGGGCTGACCTTAAGGCAATTGGGCCAAATTGGGCCCCGTGGGCCGCTCCTAAGGAGCCCCCTGCACCAGGGCAATCTAGATGGATTCTATTTATATCTATAAGATTTTGCAGACTTTGGCTGTGAACTGGGCCCCTACAAAAAAAATAATCAAGTTGCGCCCCACTGCTTCAAATTGGGCCCCACTGGCTAGCCCTGAGTCTCACAGTTGCTGGGCCTGAGTTTCCCTGCCCTTGCATGAAGCCTTGGGTTTACAGTTTTGGGAGAGGGGAGACTGCGGCACTGGGGAGCGGGCAGGCTGGCGAGGCCCCCTAGATTTAGAGACCCGAGTTGTCCTGCCCTCACATGAAGTCTTGGGTTTGCAATTTTGGGAGAGGGGAGACTGCGGCACTGGGGAGCGGGCAGGCTGGCGAGGCCCCCTAGATTTAGAGGCCCTAGACTTCAGCCTCTAAATCTACAACTCCCCCCCACCCAGCGCCACCCTCTGTCCCCAACCAGAGAGGAATGAGCGCAGCCATTGAAGGACTGCGCCCCGAACCCCAGCATTGGTGAGGCGGTGGTCTATAAGTTCCTGGGCTCTAAAGTTTGCTCCAGAACTTGTGAATGCAGGCAATAAGGTTTGTCTCCTGCCATCATCACTCTCCTTCAAATTAGTCCTTGGATCAAGATGGAGTATTTGGCAGCTGAGAAAATTATCTTGCACAGACTCTGAAAAGTTTTGCTACTTGGGAGAGCAGGATCCTGTGAGGAGACTGTCCTATGTCTGAAAACATATGCTGGAGTCTATGCCTTGTGTGCACAGTGCAAACAGCAGTTGAATATATGTAGATAACTTATTCACCTGCTGACATTTTAAGGTCAACATTTCCGTGTCAATATTTGCCCAAAAGATAAACGATACTTTTCATTTTGGCGGCTTGCCATGAATATGAATGCACCATAGACCAAGAACATGGACAGATATGTATTTATGGTGGACAGGCTTAATTCAGGTTTTTAACTCGCTTCTCTCACCTGTCTGTGACAAGGAAGAGTGATTCCCAGGCAACTAGTCATTGCTGACGTTTCTTTCCTTCTTGGCTCCAGATGACTAACAGAGGCAGGCGGGTTAGTAACAATGGATGTCTGTTAGTAACTGCTGTGGATCTATCTGCAAGGCTGGCCAGCCTGCCTGGTTGGGGAGTTATGAAGCACAAAGATGGAAACAAATCCATCAAGCCGCCCTCATTCTTGCCTTTCTTGCAGAATCCTGCCTGGTTGTTCTCTCGTTAGACTCACGTTGGCTTTTAGACAGCTGTATTGTGGGTTAAACCACAGAGCCTAGGACTTGCTGATCAGAAGGTCGGCAGTTCGAATCCCTGCGACGAAAGAAATCATAGTCCAGTAGCACTTTAGAGGCTAGCAAATGTATTATTGAATAGGATTTTGTGGATTACCGAGAAGGATGCCTCTGATGAAGTGGACTTTAACCCCCAGAAGCTTATGCTGTAATCAATGTGTTAATCTTTAAAGTACTGGTATTGTTCTTTTTGTTGTTTTGCTAAATTGCACTATAATCTACTTTCCAGATTAATTGTGAGGATGAAATGACTATAAAACTCTTAAAATGCTATTATGAAAAGCAGGATGGTGCAGAGGATGGTTCAGATGAGAACTCAGGGTGTTATATGGACTCCACCCTGCCTACACATTCCAACCAGGAAATGTTGCCTTAGCAGACAGCCATACATTAAATTTGCTGAGGTCCTACAGGTTTATTATAGACGTAGGTTGTGTCCCAGATTCTTTTTTGTTTAATTTTTAGGTTAGGCTTGCTTTTTCATGATTCCAGGTGTTATGTATTCCATGGTCTGTGTTTCCCTGGGCTCATAGCTGTCAACTTACAGATTTGAAAATAAGGGACCAGCAGCCTCGAAAATAAGGGATCAGCAGCCAAAATAAGGGATTTTCCAAGCACAGGTATGTTCAACTTCTGAGCCCCTCCGAGCCAAAGGCAGAAAGCCCAGCCAGCAGCCAAACGAAGCCTCAAGTGGTGGTTCCCACAGCGCAGCAACCCGGCAAAGGGGATGCAGCAAGGGAAACCACTGTCACCTCCCCGCTGGGAAGCGCTGAGCAAAGGCGAGTCCCCAGGCAACGCGGCTGATTTGATCGGCACAAGACATGCAAGCTCCACCCCCCAGTCGTTCTTAGACTCCTTATTGGGTGAGCAACGCAGCCAAGCAACACAGTTGGAGCCTCCCTCCTCCCTGGCCGGCAGGGAGGGAGGGAGGGAGGGAGGGAGAGGAGCTGCTTCCTTTGAAACCCGGGAAATTTAAGGGACATCATCAATAAGGGACAGCAGCGGGACATGGCGCTGGGATAAGGGATTTTCCCGCCAAATAAGGGACGGTTGACAGCTATGCCTGGGCTGGAGTCTGGACTAAGGATTCTGAGCTGCTGTGTGCTGATTCGATACATGATATTGAGTCACAGAACATTTCAGTATTTGGGCCTCTGCCATTGGCCCTTAAACTCTGAGTCATGATTCGTTTCTTGGAAGTTTAGACAGCCAATCACGTTGGGAGTGGGAGTGGCCCAGGTCTTCAGCAATGTATATAAGCAGTTGCTTTTGCCCCTGTTGTCCAGTTCTGTTAGTTCAATAAAGGTTCTTGCTGTTATCACTGTGTCTTGCCTCGTGGGAACCCACCCACACTTCACCAAGACCAGTACAAAACCAGCAGTAGCGTGTCTGGTGAGATGGAGCCACGTTCCTGACCTCAGCACCATTGCTGCTCTCCTGGTGGGGTATCACAGGGTGGTGGTGAGACCAAGCCTAGAGAGTTGCACTTATGGGAGCACCAGATTGGCAGCTATCCTCTTAGCCCCGCCATCTCCACTGCGCTGCCCCTCTCCAATCACATCTAGCAGGGCTGCCATATTTTGAAGAGTAAAAAAAGAGGACAC
Organism: Podarcis pityusensis; assembly: GCF_964106645.2. Taxonomy (NCBI): domain Eukaryota; kingdom Metazoa; phylum Chordata; class Lepidosauria; order Squamata; family Lacertidae; genus Podarcis; species Podarcis pityusensis. The sequence goes on from NC_138042.1 coordinate 37,148,609, forward strand.
ATTTGTCAACTACTTTTAACTAGGGATCGCTATGACGACTCATTTTACATACCAATGAAAAAGAGGACGTGTCCTGGAAAAAGAGGACATATGGCAACTCTACATCTAGCAGCAACGATGTTGATGATGGGAATATGGTCCTTCTGCCCAACCACATAAACCTCTGCTGAAGGCTCTAGTCTGGTGGGCGGAAGCTCTTAATAAGGTGCTTCCCCCCACTTTCCAGTAAAAGATCATAACATTCAAAGGTCAGCGAACTGAAGGGATCATGCTTCTTCCACTGACAAAACAGAAGAGCTGTGCAGCTTTCTGAAAAGGTTATTCTGCGTCAAGTGGAAGGAGACAAGTTTGTCCTGCTTTACAAAAATCTTAGATTTTGAACAAAAAAGCATATGTTATAAAAATAACACTGACCTTCAACAGTGTGGCACTGCCTGTCTATTTTGGCACCAATGGATACATTTATGAATGAACCGCCTTGCTGGAAGACTGCCGTTCAGCCCCCGTGTGAGAGTTTGACTGAACAATGACGGTGTGTGCAAGTGTGCCGTATAGCGTGCCAAAGACTGGAGCAACTGCAAGTGACAGAATGTCACCTGGGGAGTGTGATTCAAATCCCTGCCGGTGATGATGTGGAAACTCCAGATCTGGATTGTAAACAACGGGCTAATAGCGGATTTAGTAACTGAAAGATTTAGTCACACCCTGTGGAGTGATGTGGAAGAAGCCAAGTAGAAGGGGATGAGGACGGAGCAGCAATTTGTACTATAGGTGCCGAGTTGACCCAATCATGCTTGTGATGCACACTGCATGTTGCGTGTGCATGATGTCACGTGTGTTGCGTGTATGATGACCGTCGCATCAGGAGAGGCTGAGCAGGCCTCCTGCAGATGCATCATTTGCACGCCAGGCCATGCTGGTCCGTGCGGAATCTCCCAGTGCAGCACAGACTGGACTGAAGAGGAGGAGGAACAGTGGAGGTCTCTTCCCCCTTCTTCTGTAGCTTCCAGAGAGAAGGAAGGCAGTCTTGAATTACAGCGGGGCTTTGAGGAAGATAACAGCTCAGAGGAAGGTGAAGAGCAGAGTTATGCAGTGTTAGGAGAAGGAGGAGGAGAGGCAGAGCAGCTTGCTGACACATCACTGGACAGCATAACCGACCCCCCTTCTCCCACAATGCGGTGTTCGTTAGGAGTGCAAGAACAAAGGGCACAGAGACAGTTGTTGTGCTGGTCCCGGGGGGGGGGTTTACCGTGCGGCGTGGCCTGTGTCCGGTCCGAGGCTGAAGCGGGGTCCAAAGCAGGGAGTCGGGCGTGGTCAGGAACTCTGGTAGAGCAGGACAGGGTGCCGGCAGGAACAGGTAACCAACGATGTTGCTCCCGGACCTGGGACTGGGCGGGCTGGCCTTTATCTCCTTTGAGGCATAGGGTGGCCCTGGTCCACAGGTGACTTGCCTCTCCTGGCCTGGAGGCGAGCACTCCTCCTGCGAGAACTTAGTTCCCTCCACCTCTCTGCCCTGAGCCTCTGCAGCTCAGGAGAGGCTGGAGGGTTACTGGACCCAGAGGCAACCCCACCTTCCCCTGACAGGGCTGAGAGTGGAGCACCTGCAGGCAATGGGTCCTCGATCACCTCTGGAGCCAGAGCGGATTCAGCTGGTGTCTGCTCCTGAGGATCCGGCACAGGTGAGGGCCCTTCAGGTTCAAGCTGGAGGTGGGGACTCCTGTGCATGCTGGGATTCCTTAGGTTCAGCCTCTGAATCAGATTCCCAGGCCATCACAGTTGTTCACGGACGGATGCCGTAGAAGCAGGTGTTGTTGCTAGAAGGGAAGGGGGAGGAGCTCAGTGCAAGCAACGCCATCATTGAGGAATGACTGTATTTCTTTGTCTTTCACCGTGATGACTGAATAAATCATAAGCCAGAACTTTCTTGTTTCCTCCCTACGTCTTGGTGCCATTGGGGGAGGGAGAGAATTCCACAAGCCTGACACTGGGCGACTTTCTGCCAGGCCACATCGCATCTCCCGAGGCAGTGTGACGTGGAGCAACACACTGCCAGGCCTCCTCTGACCCCCCAAGATTGGGGGGACGACGACTCAGCCCTGCCCCAGCAGACATAGGGGGACTGTAGAGGCCACAGCCCCATCAGTTGACATGTCTGACTCATACAGAGGTGCAGTGGGCAGCATCCTCCATGGGTCCACAGGGTCATTTAATAACTTAATTAATTCCTTTATTTCTCATGGCATTCTGGAGCATCCCAGGAGGGAGCAGCATGGAAACAGCTTGGTATGGTGCTTTTAAATATACACAGCACGCCTTTCATCCAGTCCACCTCCTCCACTCCGTATTGCATCTGGTTCTGTTTGGATTGCAAGCCTTTGGGCAGGGATTTGTCATTTGTTCTTAATTTACCATGAAGCGCTTAGAAAATTTTAAGTTCTGCACAAATTAATCCTAATAATAATGATAATAATAATGTCATAAACGGTGCTGCTAATGCCATTTCCCTCCCACCCTGGCTGCCACAAAACATAATGTGTGAGGAAGGCCACAGGCAGCTTTCAAAACGTTATACATGAATAGCTGCTCCTTTAGGCTTGGCTGGGAACCGGGAGGACTTGAAAGGCCTGCTGACGTCAATAATAAAAATCAATAAAGCTGTTATCTTATCTTATATCGTGCCGGGCCAAGGAGCCATCTTTTGCCAATGACCTTTCAAAAAGTGTGTGTGTGTGTGTGTGTGTTTATTTGAGAGAGCGAGAGCACACAAGTAGTTTAACATTTATTCTGTGGCAGGTACAAAGAGAGTGTTTATTTACTAAGGCCCGTAAGAATCTGTGCCAAGCCGCATTCTAGCTTGTGAACTGAAATATAAACAGTGGGTGTCTGAAAAGAGTCTAGTCCTGAAACAAAGAGGGAGGGCTCTACTTTTACAACCTCAAGAAGACACCAGGTTGAGGAAGGTTGACTGTGTTGAGAAACGAGCAGCGGGCGTGTGGAAAACACAGGCAAAAAAGGTGCCGCGAAGAGTGTGTTTAATTCCTTCGATACATCTTTCATTGCTTTTCTTCCTTCCCCATTTACCAGGAGAGCCCACCGCAAACCACATTCCATGCACTATTTTGGAGTGATGGATGATAATTTTTTTAATTGCCTTTTCATTCCACAAGGTAATGCCTTTAATTGGGCCTTGCCCAAATGCTACCCGTCGTTGAGACATGTGATTAAGAGTGAAAGAGCGATGGGCTTTGTTACTACTGTGCCTCTCATATTCCGGCATCCAGATATCAGCAACTGATAAGACTTGTCAACCAGTTCTTCCAAAGTCTTCCTAAATTATAAAGCTCCAAAATAGAGGCCAAAAGAGAGCAGGTCTGGGAAGAGCAAAGCATACAATGGGCACCACCCGTGAAAAGGCCCTGCTCTGTGTAACTCCTGCCCTGTCATTTGATAGGGTGCCCACTTGCCCTCCTTCTTGACATGGAATGCTCTCTATTGGAGTCTCCAGGTCCAGTACAAAGACCAAAAGAAGGGAAAGCAGGGACCTTGAAGTTCCCAACAGCTGTTAAGCAAGCAAGCAAGCCCACAGGTCACCTTTGTCACAGTCAGGACGCCTATGTCCTGGCCAGGCCCGCACCCAACCTTGTTTTTGGACAAACTTGTTTGTCCTCAGTAACCAAAATTATATTATCAACATATACAAGCAGAAAAGTTGTTTTCCTTCATTTGCAAGTAATTGTACAAAACAAAGTGGCACTAATAAAGAAAAGTTCCAGGGTGGCAACAGAAAGCAAACTTAAAATGCTTTTGCAGTTCATAAAAACTATACAGCAATATCAAGTTACAGTGGTACCTCAGGTTAAGAACTTAATTAGTTCTGGAGGTCTGTTCTTAACCTGAAACTGTTCTTAAGCTGAAGTACCACTTTACCTAATGGGGCCTCCCGCTGCTGCTGCGCGATTTCTGTTCTCATCCTGAAGCAAAGTTCTTAACCCGAGGTACTATTTCTGGGTTAGTGGAGTCTGTAACCTGAAGCGTCTGTAACTTGAAGCGTCTGTAACCCGAGGTACCACTGTATAGGAAAACTGGTGCTATTAACAATAATCCTTCTAGTTGGTTAATTGGTTCAGCAACTTCCATGCACATGATGTGTGATGCTAATTATTTTCCCCAAGAGTTAAATGATAACTAATCAGAGGCAGCTACAGGAGAGCTATGAAATTCAGGTGAGGGTCAGATGCCTTGTCAATCCCAGCAGGTATATAAGAGGATGACCCGGCCTGCCCAGGCTTGCGCTGGACTTCAACTCTCACCAGGACCAGGTATCTTGGTCAATGGCCAGAGATTTTGGGAGCTGGAAGTCCAGAGAGATCTGCAGGGCACACCTTTGCCATTCCTGTTGTAGGCAGACAAAATCCCTCCAGCCCACCACTTCTCTCATATTTTCACTCGGATCAATACAATCATTACTACTTTTGAAGAGCGGTGCTGACACCAAGTGGTGATTAGGATAATTTGCAAGATGTTTCACTTGATATGCTGCCGAAGACCCAATTATTCTGCATAAGGAGTCTCTGGCTGTATTAATCTCAGGGGCTAATTTAAACCTGGCCCAGAAACAGATTTTTTCAGGTCTTCCGCTGCTCTGTACATTAGGAAGTTTCAGAGCCAGCATTAAAAAATCCATTTCTAATGGAGTAGGGAGAATGCTGGAGTTGCTGTGTTAGTCTTAATACACGTTTATTTATTTGTGCACAGAATGGAGAGAGAGAGAGAGAGAGAGAGAGAGAGAGAGAGAGAGAGAGAGAGAGAGAGAGAATGTGCAGGCTGAGAAGGCAGGAAGCAGGCAAGTACAGAAATCAGCAGTAATAGCTGCAAAGTAGCACCATCCAGCTCCCAGAAAAATCTAGTGCTCCAAAGCCTTAGAAAGCAGCTTCTGATAGCCAGAAACATAGCTAAGCAACATATTCCAGCCTGATTTACATGTTTGACCAAATTCTAGGGTGATCACTTATGCACCACCAAAAAGGATGAAATTTATCACCCTTACAAAAGAGGACATTGACTCGAATAATATCTGCTTACAATAATTTATATGTAGAGATATAAATGTAGAAATAATTACTATGATTTAGACAAAAATGCAATGCATTCATCCTCCTCAATCTGCTGTCCTGGGGACAGGTGTTGACCGGCAACTTCAAGGGCCCTGCATTCCCTTGTTTTTTGTTTTTTTTAAACCGGACAGCCCTTGAAATAGAGGACTGTCCTTGGATTGCTCTTAAATAGAGGACTGACCAAATTCACTGCTTCTCCATACTTCTGCTTGTCTTGTACCTAGAAAGCACAGGTCCAAGTATTTTTCCACTTGACCCACACTTTCAGGCATGGATTTGAGTGGTTTGATGCGTTCTAACATTTCTCTGATGAAAATAGTGCCTTCTTCTTCTTCTTCCTCTTCCTCTTCCTCTTCCTCTTCTTCTTCTTCTTCGTCTAGGTGGCTTCCAACATATATAAAAACGTAATGAAACATTAAACACTGAGAAACTTCCCTATGCGTGGCTGCCTTCAGATGTCTTCTTGTACAGGTTGTATTGTTACTTATTTCCTTGGCTTGGGGGGGGGGGTGTCACATGACTCCATATCCTTCAACATTCCTTTGATGAAAATAGGGACGTCCTCAGGAAAAGGACATTCCAGGATCAAATCGGAAACCAAGACGGCTTCTGTAAATTTGGGGACTGTCCCTGGAAAATAGGAGGGTCTGGTTCCCCTTTGGCTTGCCCCTTTCCAAGGGAAAACCCTCTCTTTAGTGCTAACATCAATCCGGAGGAAACCTGAACTGCATGCTAAAGAGCCATTTTCCCTGGGGGAAAGCAGTAGGAGAAGAGGAATGTGGATAAGCCCTCAGACAGTTGCTATTGTTGTTGTTTAGTCGTTTAGTCGTGTCCGACTCTTCGTGACCCCATGGACCAGAGCACACCAGGCACTCCTGTCTTCCACTGCCTCCCGCAGTTTGGTCAGACTCATGCTGGTACCTTCGAGAACACTATCCAACCATCTTGTCCGCTGTCGTCCCCTTCTCCTTGTGCCCTCCATCTTTCCCAACATCAGGGTCTTTTCCAGGGAGTCTTCTCTTGTCATGAGGTGGCCAAAGTCTTGGAGCCTCAGCTTCAGGATCTGTCCTTCCAGTGAGCACTCAGGGCTGATTTCCTTCAGAATGGATAGGTTGGATCTTCTTGTAGTCCATGGGACTCTCAAGAGTCTCCTCCAGCACTATAATTCAAAAGCATCAATTCTTCGGCGATCAGCCTTCTTTTTCTCCCCATGCCATCCACCCATATAGGTGGATGTGATCACATGGTACATCGCAGGATGCCTTGCTGTAGCCAGTAACCTCCTGGAACTTGTTGCCCAATAACTTGTTGCTATTGGATGTTGGAAGTTGCCTTACACCAAGCCAGAACACTGGTCCATCTGGCGTTGTACTGACGGACTATACCAGCCATCTCCAACTTGGTAGTTCCAGATGTTGTAGACTATAGTTCCATCACTCCTGGTCATTGGCTCTGTTGGCTAGGGCTGATGGAAGCTGAAGCTCAAAACACCTGGAGGGCGCCAGGTTGAGGAAGCCTGGTCTCTGGCAATGACTCACCAGGATTCCAACAGACCTCTTTCCCAGGGACAGTCGGAAAAGCCGTGGATTTGAACCTTGGACTTTGCAAAGCAAATACTCTCCTACTGCTGAATTACAGCCTTCACCCTATCATCATGTACCAGGCTATAGAAAAACACAGGGTATATAAAATTATATCCTAACAACCTGTAATGGCTTCATAACAACACACACCGGTGTTTAATTATTTTTATTGTGGCTTTAGGGTGATGAATTGTTTCATTTTTAACTGCATTTCCTTCTCCTTGTGTTTTATTGCTAGGTCAGCCACCCTGCATGCAAGAGAGGCAGGGTAAAAATAATTTAAGCAAACTTTTTTGTTGTGTCTTCCCCCAAGGAATTCTAGGAATTGTTGCCTGGTGAGGGCACTGATCATTCTGCTGAGAGATCCCTAGCAATGCTAGCAGTTAAGATTGGTCTCTGGGGAGAAAGAATGAATGGTCATTCTAGGTGCCTATATTACGTGCGCACACAATGCAACTGTTTTGATGGGGAAAGTGGCATAGGGAGAAAAGGTTAACACACAAGTTGGGAGCCTGCCAGCATCAACATTTTCATAAAAGAATGCCTGGGGAGGGTGGGGGGAAGAATCATTCTTCCACGCAAGATGTAGTTGGTCCCTTAGTCTGTAGTGCAGAGCTGGCCTTAGAAAAGATAGATCCTTTTTCATAACATCATAATAGAACAATATTATTGCTTTTTGCACCAGGGCTCAGTTCAGAACATGCAAAGTGACACATTAGTCTCTGACAAAATAAAAACACTATCCCAGTCTTCACTAACAGCCATTTTGCTCACAAGGACTCCCATTCTCCTGGAATGTAGAACAGAATCTATGCAAGAGGCTACGCCATTCATCCTGGTGATGGTGGTGATGATGATGATGATGATAATAATAATAATAATAATATAATACCCTGCCACTCTGGGCGGCTTCCAGCAAAATATTAAAATACAATAATTAATCAAATATTAAAAGCTTCCCTGAACAGGGCTGCCTACAGATGTCTTCTAAATGTCAGATAAGGTAAAGGTAAAGGGACCCCTGACCATTAGGTCCACTTGTTACTGACTCTGGGGTTGCGGCGCTCATCTTGCTTTACTGGCCAAGGGAGCCGGTGTACAGCTTCCGGGTCATGTGGCCAGCATGACTAAGCCGCTTCTGGCGAACCAGAGCAGCACACAGAAATGCTGTTTACCTTCCTGCTGGAGTGGTACCTGTTTATCTACTTGCACTTGACGTGCTTTCGAACTGCTAGGTTGGCAGGAGCAGGGACTGAGCAACGGGAGCTCACCCCGTCTCCGGGATTCGAACCGCCGACCTTCTGACTGGCAAGTCTTAGGCTATGTGGTTTAACCCACAGTGCCACCCGCGTCTCCAAAACATCAGAGAGTTGTTTATTAATTTGACATCTGTTGGGAGGGCATTCCACAAGGCAGGCGCCACTACCGAGAAGGCCCTCTAGGCTGGTGTATAATGGAAGGTGTATTCTGCAGCATGTTCTTGACGTAACAGTGCATCCATAATGGATTTAATTCTGCTTTATTAGCTGTTCTGGGATGCTTCCCCAATGCTACCATATTATTGCTGTCCAGAGGGGCCAGAGCACAATGAAAGCAGGACAAAAATAAACCAGAACATTTGTGGTAGAAAAAGTTACAGGAGTTCAGCTGGAAGTTACAGAAGATGCACTGATTTGACATGAAGCAGTATCCACACCCCAAAACTTTAGCAGACACAAATAGTACTGACAATGTGACTGCCAATAGCGTCATAATCATGAATGCCCAGTTTAAACACATCCTGTCACAACCTGGAATCTGAGTCTTCTCAATCGGAGAGCTAATCTGTGCATTCAGAATAATCACGTGATACAGTCCAGTTTGGACTATTCCACTGCAAATGGCGGGTGAGGGAGGTTGCAGACAGGGACCCCATAAGATTCTGCCCCCAGAAGCTGGCTTCTTTAGATAACTTTCTGGTAAGGCTAGCTCAGAAGTCTGAAAAGAAGTTCTGTAAACTCTGAATGCTGGATTCCAGTACAGTGGTACCTCAGGTTCCATACGCTTCAGGTTACATACACTTCAGGTTACAGACTCTGCTAACCCAGAAATAGTGCTTCAGGTTAAGAACTTTGCTTCAGGATGAGAACAGAAATCGTGCTCCGGCAGCACAGCGGCAGCAGGAGGCCCCATTAGCCCAAAGTGGTGCTTCAGGTTAAGAACAGTTTCAGGTTAAGTACGGACCTCCGGAACGAATTAAGTACTTAACCTGAGGTACCACTGTATTTCAAAGACTAGATGGTCTAAGGCAGGGGTTCTCAAACTTTCTAGCCCTAGGACCCATTGTGACAGCTGAAAGTTACTGAGGCCTGCCAGTTACAAAATGGTATGCAACAGCAGAGCTGTTCACAAAACAGAGCCAGAAGGAGACAGAGTTTGGCACAAGAAGCTAGCAGTTGTGAGTCAAGGACCCGCCACCTGCTTGAGGATAAGAAAGACACAAGGATGCAGTATATTAGGTTAATGGGCTAAAAAGGCCATAACTTTATTGATTACAGCATGTGAGTGGTATTGGCTTAGGCACTGGAAAAAACAACAGAGTGTGACTCCACTCCCCTAGGGAAGGGGTGAGTCTATCAAGGGTTAACCACCAGTGGGAGGAGCTTGTTGATGCAAATACAACTTGAAGCTCCCCCTGATGTCACCGGGGGTCGTGCCATGGCCCTAGCCACCAGCAAGGGCGTTGGACAGGATCCACGACTGCATGATTCCTTTAATGGAATAACCCAAAAGTGGAGGGGTAGGCAATGGCCACACCCTGCCCTCCAATACACAAACATATTTGAAACCCAGCAGCGCAATGAGAGGGCAGTGCTGCCGCGGCCGCATTTGAGCGGTGTTGTAAACAAAAATTGCCCTTTTCCCTTATGGGGTATCCAAGAGCCCATATAGAGTCCTTACATAGCTTCCCTATTGGTAGGAGAGAATAACAGAGGCCAACCAGAGAATATTGAGAAGCAAAGCAGCTAGTAAGCTTGATCTTTATTGATCTGTTGCAACAGGGTGCTCCCCTCATCCGCAGGAGAGAGGAGGAACCCAGAAAAATGGCATGCAAGGCCTTAGAAAGACTTTTGAAATTGACAGCCTGTAGATCAAGACCACCCCCAGAAACAACATACATACATCACAGAAGGGGTGTAACCTAAGACACCTCAGATACATCATACCTACATCACAAAAAGGCGGTCTTAAAACAGAAATTTGAATGTTGTTTTTCTCCTGTCGTTGTTTATCTCCTGTCTGGCAGGTTACTTGATTGGCTTGCCTGGGTAGCCTGGCCAGTCATTTGTAATGATAAATACTTAGTTCCTGGGCCATGTCACAGGCTCACACATCTTAAATGTGACCTTAAGACAGGATTTGTGAGGAAAGAGACAATGGGAGGTTTCCCACTTTGACCTTGCAGAGAAAACATTTGCTCAGTTTAGGAATCAAAATGGTTCCAGGTCGGTCTTCCTGTGCTGATCTATGTATGTGCTTGGTTGGTACACTTATGAACATTACCATATATGTAAGACCATAAAATTCCTATCACAGCAGCTAAATCCCACCCCCTCAGCTTCTGCCCGATTGGTTGGCTGCCAGGGGGCGCGGCGCGGCAGCCGGGACAGCTGACGCAGGGGCCGGAATGCCCCCTGCCGACGCGGGAAACGGCTCTTGCTCACAACTCCTCCCCTCTGGAAAGAGGAGAGGCTTTACTGACATCACTTTCTACTGATAGCCAATGCATTCATGGAATTTGCTATTTCCCATGTGGCAAGGCATTCTACTGGCCGCCTTTAAGTACATACACTTGCCCTGGAAGTATTGTGGGTCAGTCTCCTCATTTTAGGCAGAAACAGCTGATTCAGAGACTGTGCTGGTCCTGGGGGCTAACCGAGAGGCAAGGTCCGAGTCCAGTCCGAGGTCGATGGTGCGGTATGGAGGCTGTCCGTCAAAGCTGTAGCTGGGTCCAAGGCAAGGAGTCAGGTGAGGTCAGGAACTCTGGCAGAAGAGCAGGACAGGGTTCAGGCAGGAACCAGCAACCAACAATGTTGCTCCCGCTACTTGGGACTGGGGCTGGCTGGCTTTTATCTGCCCTGAGGCATAGGGCGGCCCCGGTCCACAGGTCCACAGGTGACTCGCCTCTCCTGGCCTGGAGGTGAGCACTCCTCCTGCGAGAACTTAGTTCCCTCCGCCTCTCTGCCCTGAGCCTCTGCAGCTCAGGAGAGGCTGGAGGGTTACTGGACCCAGAGGCAACCTCCTCTTCCCCTGATGGGGCTGAGAGTGGAGCACCTGCAGGCAATGGGTCCTCCATCACCTCAGGGGCCAGAGCCGACTCAGCTGATGCCTGCACCTGAGGATCCAGCACAGGTGAGGACCCTTCAGGCTCAGGCCCCAGCCCCGGCTCAGCTGGTTCTGGAGGTGGGGGTCTCCTGTGCAGGCTGGGATTCCTCAGGTTCAGCCTCTGAGTCCGAATCCCAGGCCATCACAGAGGCTCTAAATGAAGAAGGCTTTATTTCCTGCCTCCAAACCCTCACATGACCTTCAAAGTACCTTTCTTTACTCATCACCTGTAATTTCTTCTCCTTTCACACTCGTACTGAACATTAGTGCCTCCTCCCATGCCCCATCTCCAAACTGCCTATTTATGTCATCCCTCCTCCCTGGTCCAGGGAATTTTGGGAATTGTAGTTCTGTGAGAGAGGAATAGGAGTATCCTAACAGTTCCAGCCCCCTCAACAAATGACAGCTCCCAGGATTCCTTGGGGGGGGGGGGGAACCATGTGCTTTAAATCTATTGTGTGAATCTGCCCGTTGACTTTGAGGTTTGTAAGTCCTATCTCTGTCCAACTGTCACCTGAACAATGTTCCACTGAGTTTGGTAATTAAATGTAGGAAAGGTTTATGGATATAAAATCGATATAAATTGTATAGTGAGGGTGAGTTCCATGGCTTCTAGAATCCTGGCCTTCCAGTGTTCTTCCCAACCTTGCCACTGAGGCACACAAAAAGCTCATTTTTCATTTGAATTTTGGCTTAGCAGGGTTTTAGGATTACTTGTAATTTTGTTATGAATGGATAATATGTACGGTGGTACCTCGGGTTACAGACGCTTAAGGTTACAGACGCTTCAGGTTACAGACTCTGCTAACCCAGAAATTGTACCTCGGGTTAAGAACTTTGCTTCAGGATGAGAACAGAAATCGGGGGGGGGGGGAGGGGCAGCAGCAGCAGCAGGAGGCCCCATTAGCTAAAGTGGTGCTTCAGGTTAAGAACAGTTTCAGGTTAAGAATGGACCTCAGAAAGAATTAAGTTCTTAACCCGAGGTACCACTGTAATTTAGATAGGTTCTAAATTTAATAATTGACATGCGGTATGTTGATAAATAATAGAACCAAAGAAGGGACAAGAGGGAAGTCAATTTGTTTTGTTTTGTTTTTGTATTGTTGTTGTTTCTATTTTTGTTATTTTTGGACAATTAATAAAATGTTATTAAAAAAAAGAATTTTGGCTTGGCCAATTTATATATACCTAATGCCATTGCTGCTCTAAAAGAAATTTAAATGTGTGCACATACACTGCAGACTCCCCCGAGCTCCTAATTTTGGTATTCTGCGCAACAGTTATAGCAAATGAGTTAATAAAGCATGAATTTTGTACTATGCTATTTGCGACAAAAGCACACTTTGTTATTTATAAAGCAATGAAGAACCTTCCGCAGCGTAGGCTGGGGTGGCAATCATCCCTAAGAGTAATTTACTCTCTTTAATTAGAGCTATGTCACATGGGAGGGAGGAAAAGAGCACCGACTGAGCTCTGAGTTAACTTTTGAAAAGAGACACCTCATCTCTGTTCACTGGGGGTCTAGCCAAAGCATAGACCCATCACTTTTGGGGCCTGGTCCTAGGCTCTCGGCTCTGCATTGCTGCTTTGCTGCTTTCCCCTCCCCAAGCAAGCCATTTCCAGGATCTGGTGCTGGGGGCTTGCCCTGCCACCCCTGGTGTGCAGCATCAAACTTTGGCTGGATCTAGACACATCATAGAAGTGTTTCAGTTTAAAGCGCTGTAAATTTAAACAGGGAAAACAGGTAGAGAAAAACGGGACTCCACGTTGCCACCTGGTGGTACAATGTTATATTGCACATACAACCATATACTGTATTTTTCAGTGTATAACATGGCCCTATGTATAAGATGACCCCTATTTTTTTTGGACCGCAATTTTTTTTTTTGGGGGGGGGGAATTGCCCAGAGTTGCTAGGCTTTTTTGTGTGTGGGGGGGGGTCACCACTGCCAATCACTTTACAGCCTGCCCGCCAATGCAAATCACATGCATAGCTGCAGCCACCAATCGTCTGCATGCACACCACCAAAAGCCCACCAGCACACTTGACGCAACCACCTCCAATTGCACGCATGCCTTGCCACTGCCATAAATAGCCGGCCCAATTGCTGCAGCCAATCGTCAGCAGGCCTTGCCGCAGCAACCAATCACATGCCCAATTGCCGCTGCCAATCGCCTGTTGACTGCTGCCACCAATCGCCTGTCCCCCCTCTGCTATCCTTGTATAAGGCGACCCACAATTTTTGCCTATTATTTCTAAGGAAAAAATATCGTCTTATACACTGAAAAATATGGTAAATCACTTTTTCTTTACCAGTCTAGCTGAGTCCTTTGTTGGTGGGCTGCCAGCATTGGGGAAGAGCAGATACACCAGTGATACATATCTTGTGACTTAAGAAGTCAAATTCTGCATAGGAGCCATATATGATAAACTTATTGGCTTTTGCTGTCTGGTTAGAACTATTGAAAAGTGCACCATGGGATGCCCCTGCGACTCCCGAACTCCGAGCATCTGGAACTGCGCAGCTCTGGAAAAGACATTTCCCTTCTTCTCCAGTGCACTTCAGTGACATATGATATATGCACACTAATCTTCTAGCATAACACAGCAAGAAGCGTGAGACATCGTAGAGCAGATCTAAGTATTTATTGACACACTATGTACAGACAAAGGAGTCATGGTGTCTTCTCTCTCCAGCTCCAAGAGAAGAACAGGCAGAAGTAAAAGCAAAAGTACAGTACAAATAGTACACACAGTGGAAGAGATAAGACTGTCTTCCGTTCCCATACTCTTCCCAGACAGGCATGTGATTTACACCAATCTCATCTGCAGCATCGGAGGCATGAAATACTAACAGTTAGGTCCTCTTCACTCAGCACCAGCCAGCCATTTAGCAGTGGAGTGCATGCAGATCTTTGCATGTATATAATATAATATAATATAATATAATATAATATAATATAATATAATATAATATTATAATATAATATAATATAATATTATAATATTATATTATATTATACACACACACACACACACACACACACACACACACACACACACTACCATCTGTCTGTCTATCTATCTATCTATCTATCTATCTATCTATCTATTTATCTATCATCTATCTATCCTACCTTTTCAAGCACAAAGAACCCCAAGAAATTTTCGAAATCCGCCATAAACTTGGGTGTGTGCATCAGGGCAAGAACATAACAAAGAGCCTTTCAAGGAGGAGTGGATTCCGCCTCTGGGAAACACACATTGGGGCCAAGATGGATGACTACTGAGGGATGGTGGGAATGAGGTAGGCCAGGACTGGCCCTCCATGTGAGGGCCAAATTTAAAATTTTCTGCTTGTCTGTTTGGGCAGATGGTGAAGGAGCCATTCCCATCTAGTTAGGAGAGGAGCCTTTGTGGAAGAAGTTGGCTTGGCTGCTGATGCCTATTCCATAGCATTCAATGGGAGCAGTTGAGAGCAGAGCCAGATCCTATCTGCATGGCCACACACTTCCATTTGCATGATGGAATCTTCTGAACATTATTAGCGTATGGTGGAATATTGAGCGTTTAAGATTATGACACAGAAACAGAGCATGCTGGGAACTCTCACAGGCAGCCCAATTTTGTGTTCCTTGGGATTGTCTCTTGGTTCCATTTAGGTTGCGCTGTTCTGCCGATGTTCACTGTAGTCTATTTCCCCACGTGCTTGTAGCCTGACACCTTTAGCCAGAAGACATCCATTCTCTTTACTCTGTGCACTCCTTGCACTGACGAGCACCCTCTCTTACAAATTTGTCTCCTTCAAGAAATGACATCTTGTGTTCTCCCCTCAATCCCCTTTAGTAATAGAGACCAACACGTACAAGATGAATTAGAAATGACAGGCCCTAAGGCGTCGCCAGCCAGACCCACGTATCAAACCTCTTTTGGTCCCTTATGTCATCTTCATTAATGATAGCATCAGACAGACAGCACCTTTATCATGAGAGCTGCGACAGGGCAGACGGCGTGTCATTATTAAAGATGTGCCTCAAGTCAAGGGAGCAGCTTTGTGGCCACAGACAACTTTTGTCCTCCAGGGACCACTGTTGTCAGGGTCTTTTTGAATTCTGCTTCGACAGGCAATCACACACACACACACACACACACACACACACAGAATCAAGGCAGGTATCATCAGCTGGGGTTGCACTCTCATTCAAGTCTTTTTTTGTAGCATCTGAGAATATTTGTATTCTTCTTCTTCTTTTTTCCAATTTTTTAAAATTCATTTTATAACACAAATACAGTCATACCTTGAGATGAATACGCTTTGGGTTAGGCAAATTCGGGTTGCGCTCCGCGGCGACTCGGAAGTAACAGAGCACGTTACTTCCGGGTTTCGCCGCTCACGCATGTGCAGACCGTCAAAATGATGTCACGCGCATGCGCAGAAGTGCCGAAACGTGACATGCGCACGCGCAGACACGTGGACACAGGTTATGTTTGCTTCGGGATGCGAACAGGGCTTCGGAACGGATCCCGTTTGCATCCCGAGGTACCACTGTAAACAACACAAACAGAAAAACAAACAATACAAACAGATTCTTGTCTTAAACTTATTTTTTCTAAACATTGTTAGGTGGGCTTCCCCAAGCCCCCCCATCTGATTTTCATTTTACCCCATCTTTAGCAGTTTACATATATCATAATTTCTAACCATTTTTTAAAATCACACTTTAACCATACTTTTACCAACTATAGAAGAATGGCAGATGAAGATGATGGACCATATGGAACTTGCCAAATTGACTGGGAGACTCCGAGACCAGAGAGAAGAGATGGTGGAAGAAGATTGGAAGAAGTTTAAGGGATATTTGAAAAAAATATGTTAATATTTAAATCTTAGAATAGCTTTGGAAGTGGATTTAGGCTGCAGGGTTAGAAGTTGAAGATAGTGTATTTTAAAATAGTATTATTTCTAAGGGATAAAATGTGAAGATTTTTATGGTTAAAGAGAATATTTGTATTCTTCTGGTGACTGTAATATAGTCAGTTTATGTGAGGACTCCTGATAATCCATTGCACTCACACAGGGATTAGTGGAAGTCATTCATTCCTCTCCTAAACACTCTGCCTCTCCCCAATGATCAACACTGTCAACTGCTTGGCCCCTCCTTAGCAACAGGCTCTATACTTTCTTCCCATTCCTCCCCCAACCCTGCCTGCTTGGACCAGCCCTGCCAAGGAGTCGCCACAGGGCTCGTGACACTCTCCTCCTCAATAAAATAAAACCCAACATTATCTGGCAAAGTAACCCACATTCAGCCCCGTGGAAAGCAGAATTCAGCGGTGTGTATAAGTTATTCAGGTTAAACAAATGAGGCTCTTGGTCTGCATATTCTGCCTCTGCTGATCAGGAAGTGGATGGGACAAAACTCCCTTAGCCACCATCCATTCTCTGCAGCCTTTGGCTTCTGAGAGCTCACCAGACAAGGTGCGCACACACTTTCTCAAGAATACCTTCACGCTGAAGCCGGGAAACTTGATTTGTTGTTGTTCTTTAAATGGTGGGGGAGCTACGATTCTCAAGTAGATTCATTTTTCACTCAGCACCGCTCTGCACTTTTTCTATACAGTGGTACCTCGGGTTACATTCGCTTCAGGTTACAGATGCTTCAGGTTACAGACTCTGCTAACCCAGAAATAGTACCTCGGGTTAAGAACTTTGCTTCAGGATGAGAACAGAAATCGCGCGGTGGCGCCAGGAGGCCCCATTAGCTAAAGTGGTACCTCAGGTTAAGAACAATTTCAGGTTAAGAACGGACCTCTGGAACGAATTAAGTTCTTAACCCAAGGTACCACTGTAAAGTTCTTTTGAATATAAAGAGTCTGGACAATGTATAGTCTTTACAAAGAAGCTATCAATCACCTAGAGGAGTTATTTAGCTTCCTAGCTGTAAGCTACTCTGCTACTTTG
This sequence comes from Podarcis pityusensis, assembly GCF_964106645.2. Lineage (NCBI taxonomy): Eukaryota > Metazoa > Chordata > Lepidosauria > Squamata > Lacertidae > Podarcis > Podarcis pityusensis. The sequence goes on from NC_138042.1 coordinate 37,165,634, forward strand.
CATATCATCAAAATTTATTTGATATACATAACCTGACTAGTAGCAATGGTGCCTAGGAGTTGGAGGGAGTTGATGGGAGTCAGAACTGAACAACATCTAGAAGACTACAGTTGCCACACCCCTCCGGTGTGGGCTCCTGCTTCTATATTCTTTTGAGAGATAACGACCACTTTCTTTAGTCTCTCTGTCCCAGGTCAAATAAATTCCAGCACTTTGCTGTAGAACACACTTTGCTATCCTTCTGTTTTCTGAAAGTGTCTAATGTTTACCAATGTTATTATTTTGATATAGGCTATGCAATGAAGGCATATTGGGGTTTTTCTGGTGTGTTTCTTTTTTGCAGCAGCTCTGCAGAGATGGAAATCTCATGGATGGATAACAATGAAGGCCTTTTCTTGTCTGGAGATGGCAATTGATGGTCTAGGTAGCTATTTAAGCTGCTGTGATGAATTTGTTCCACCCAAACCTGAGGTATGTATGCCACTCGAGAAAGCTATTTAAATGGCTTCTCCCCCCCCCCCCCCCGGTCCTTTCAGACTATTTAGTTTTCCCTCCAACCCATTTTCTCAAGGATTTGCAAGTGCCTGGCATGATGGAAATTTGCTATGACAACCATCACACTCCATTGTGCTTTTATATATAAAACAGCAGCGGTAACGATGAACTCCACTCCATTAGAACTTGGCGGTAGCTCTTCTTTCCTGACACTCTGAGTAGACTGGGCTAGATTTGCAGGTCTAATTGTAGTCTCAGAAAGAAGTAAACCTTTAAACGGTTGCAACCCGCTTTGCCCTGCACCACACATGTTGTCTGTCCCAAAGTTCAAATAAAAAGAAAACGAGAACATAGGGTAAAGTATGCCAGGCAGATTCCTGCTTGGGAGGACAAGGCCAAATCGAACATTGCATCACCCCTGATCTGTAATCACGCACAAAGGAGGTATTCATATTTTCTGTCCTGGTGCATTTCACAGCTCTTTCTCCTTTCGCTGCCCCCATCAGCACAGTGTCAGATTTCTTTCTATTTGTGTTCACACCAGGGAATGCTGATGGGGCACCCCAGTGCAATTTACAATGGTATATGCAAAACAGTTACATATATAAAAACAGTTCAAAAAGTTTCTTTTTTAAATGAATACTGTTATGCCTACCAGCGAGGTTGCTTGAGAGTGAACAGGCGAGATCCCCACTGGTCTTTTCAAAGGCTTTATTATCGGGGTGTGATGGCCTGGGATTCAGACTTGGAGGCTGAACCTGAGGAATCCCAGCCTGCACAGGAGTCCCTGCCTCCAGAACTAGCTGAGCCGGGGCTGGGGCCTGAGCCGGAAGGGTCCTCACCTGTGCTGGATCCTCAGGTGCAGGCACCAGCTGAGTTTGCTCTGGCTCCAGAGGTGATCGAGGACCCATTGCCTGCAGGTGCTCCACTCTCAGCCCGTCAGAGGAAGCTGAGGTTGCCTCTGGGTCTGGTAACCCTCCAGCCTCTCCTGAGCTGCAGAGGCTCAGGGCAGAGAGGCGGAGGGAACTAAGTTCCTGCAGGAGGAGTGCTCACCTCCAGGCCAGGAGAGGCGAGTCACCTGTGGACCGGGGCCGCCCTATGCCTCAGGGCAGATAAAAGCCAGCCAGCCCCAGTCCGCGGGAGCAACATTGTTGATAGCCTGTTCCTGCCTGCACCCTGTCCTGCTCTTCTGCCAGAGTTCCTGACCTTACCCGACCCCTTGCCTTGGACCCCGCTTCAGCTTTGATGGACAGCCTCCACACCGCACCCTCGACCTTGGACTGGACTCAGACCTTGCCTCTCAGTTAACCATCGGGACCAGCACACGGTGCAAAAACATTTACAGTCCAGAACGTCTCAATTCCATGTCTTGCTCAGTCACTAGCAGAATCTGAGAGTGGGCGGTCCTTAAACTTTCCCCAGCAGAGTAGTCTCTTGACCCCCAGCCGACGCCTCCCCTCTCTGCACGTAAACCTACTGCGCACAGAGGGCGTGGATAAAGGGGGACCTGCCTCCCCCCCGCTTTGCTCAGGTACAGTGTCCTGGCTCTTTCTTGCATTCTCCGAGCCCTGCAGCTCTTTCCCACTAGAGGGGGGGCTTTCCTCCTCCCTTCTTGCGATCTTTGAAGGCTCCCTGTAACCCAGCTGCCCTTCCACCTCTCGCCTCTGAGCTGATGGCAGTTCCCTGACAAATACTTTATTTAATTGCAGTAACAAAAACCAAACAATATCACAAGCAAAAAAAGAAAAACAACAAATTACAGAAAAGAAAAAATAAAATGTAATAGAACACACCAAAAAATACATAAAAACATAGACTTCCCTCCACCCATGTTTGACCTCTTTCCCTTAATCTTCTTTTATTCGTTGTGTTATTAATATTACATTGTTTTTATTCCATTTCCATCCATTTCCTCAATATTTCTTCCCTGTAAACTTTATTCATTGCATATCGATATATTTGTCCCAGAACAATGTTTTTTCATATACTCCTTTACACAATCCCATTCTTCAATTCATTTTTGATCTGTTTGTCCTCTTATCGCCACCGTAAGTCTACCCGAAACTATATATTCACAAAATTTGACTTGCCCTCTCAAACAGACGGGATTTTCTCCCCCTTTCATTTTTTTGCTATAAGTATTCTGGCAGCAGCTGTTGCATATAAGAATACTTTTCTTTGGTCGCAGTTCAAAAAGTTTCGTATGCCAAGAAGATCAGAAATCAAGAAGATAGAAATTTTACTAAGGAATGGGAAAAAATTATAATTTATCTTGGAGAACACTGTAAGCAACTAAAAATGGACTGTAACAACACTTGTAATGTCACAAGAACTATGGGAAAACAGGGATTTTTAAGAAAACGGAGAATTTTATAAGATGCAGTTGAAAAAAAAAGAATTCTGACGGAACCGGTAGAGGGGCAGAGGGAAGTGCAAGGATTCAGTGAATCCTTTACAGTATGATTATGATTTGAATATAAATGTAAATGGTAAAAACCAATAATTTTTTTAAAAAAAACCCCACAACCCTCCAAGAAAGTTTCATATAGAAAAACTTTTTTTAAAAAACAACAACAACCATTATAAATATAAAAGTTTAAAACAACAGGACATACTTACAATCCAGTTCCAAGACATATATCAAGTGGGATAAAGATTTTAGAAGACTTGTTGAAATTAGCCTGTGGAACTCCCTGCTACAAGGTTTTCAATTCACTGGCATCCCAACTCCAGGCTATATCACTTTACCTTGATTCAGATTGGGTGATGTTTACTTGATAGCTTGGAGGACGCATTGAGAGTGCTTGTGCTTCCTGCTTTTCCCTGAACTCTTTCTCACTTTTTACTTCTTTTAAAAAAACTTTATCTGTATTCACACCAGAGAAGCTGAATGCGTTCTTCAGTCTCCAGGCATGTGCAGATAAACCTCTCTCACAAACCCTCAGGAAAACCATTCAACTGTCCTTTTAATTGGATTCACGGTGGATAAAGAGAGGTTTGTCTTCTCCTCCCATTAGTAGCACCAGAAGTTGTGGTCACTCAATGAAATGGATTAGTAGGAAACTCAGGAAAGGCAAAATAAATATTTCTTCACACACCCTGCAATTTTTTGTTTGTTAAGATCAATTATTATTAATTGCACCATCCCTGCTGATTGTATTTACTTGTAAATTCCTCCCTTCCCTCTTTGTAGGCAAATCCTGCTTTCTTCCCTGAAGGAAAAAACTCCTGTCTTGAGTGTCCCACTACTTGGTGAAGACGGAACTGAAATGGCATCAAAGAACATTGTTCCAAGTTAAAAGCCTAGGGAGTCTCAAGGGTTGTGGGGCTTCTGAGTACTTTTGCACAATTTAGCCACTAGAGGGAGAAAGAAACACACTGAATTAACTTGAATTACCATGGAAAAAATTAATACGTGTTGCAATGCTTGGCTAGAAAGTGGTACCTCTTATGAATACCAACCCCCTGGTATTCTGCTAGGCAAAAGGAAGTTTTAGGACTGCACCGAATATTTTCTAGTTTTGCTTTTCAGGCCAAATATAGAACCTCAATATTTGAATATTGAATTTGACAATTTGAATATTGTCAAAATTCTTTATTGTGAAACTAAATCACCTTTTCACCTGTTCCTCTGTTGTTTCTCTTATTGGCTGCAACTCCTGCACCAGCACAACCCCTCAAGAATTGCATCCTTTCCCCTTCCTGGATTAGTCACATAGCCCATCCCAGCCAATCAGGGAGCACAGGCTCTTTCTAGACCCCCCACCCGCACAAATTCCTTGCTCTTTCTCCCACCCACTCAAAGCTGTGCTCTTTCTTGCCCCCACCTGCCCAATTTTCAAGCCACAGCCAACCTTGCCTGCCACTCAGGGGCGGAGGAAGGGGGCGGTGGGAGCAGTGTGCCCTGGGTGCCATCACTGAGGGGGGTGACATTTGGCACGCCACACGCCTGCGACTTCCAAGCCTACCCCGAGTTGTCAGGCGAAGGAGTGGAGCTGCACTGCCTTGCCAGTGGACTTCCCCCCTTCTTCCTTCGTTTTGACAGCTCGGGGGAGGCTTGGGAGTCACGGGTGGGCAGCACGCGGTTGCCCCCCACTCCTGGGCTGCTTCCTGGGGAGGGAAGCCTCCCCTGAGCTGTCAAAAGGAAGAGGGAATGGAGGAAGGCTGCTGGCAAAGCGGCGTGGCTCCCCCACCCAGGAAGCAGCCCGCCATGGGCGGCTCGCCACACCCCCTATGGGCGGCTCTACCCCCTATGGGTCCTGCCTCCAGGTGCACAGCATGTGCGCAGCTCTGGGTGCCGGAGAGGCTAGCTCCACCTCTGCTGCCCCTGCCTTACCTTTGTTAGAATTCCTGCTCTGTGACTGCAGTCATGGGATTGTTGTCTATCACATGATGGTATATGTTTTGACTCCACAGTGTGGGAAGTGACGGAGACAGGATATTTGTGTTACTGTGTTCCGTGAAGTGGGACTATTGTCCTTTGTTCTTTTTTCTCTTTGCTGTCTGATGCTAGAGAGAGAGGGAGCCATGTTGCAGTGCTCTGTGTGTGTTTATATGTAAATAAAGCAGATTAGCCAAAATGCTTAGTTGCTGAGGTCTGTCACGCAAGCTGCAAAGACTCTGCGGATCCCTAAGTGTGCCGGTGCCGGTTGGCATCGGTCGCTGTGATGTTCGGGCAGAAGAAAGCTTTTGAAGCTCCCGAACGATCGACCAGGAGGGAGGGAACATGCCAGTCAGGCATGTGTCTCTGCCAGGGTCCTACTTGAGTGCAGGACGAGCTCCTGACAACCTTTGCTGTCTGTCTGTCCTCTGCTGCCTCGGTGGTGGTTGGCTTCATCAGTAGGTCTTCTCATGGCCTTCTCAAGGCCTATTCCTCTTCGCTGGCAGAAGCGGTGTGTCTACTTCCAGATGTGCTGCTCCCACTTCCGGCTGTGCGGGGGTGGCCATGGCGAAGGCTGTCCCGGCCACCCAGGAGGAGGCAGTGAAGGTGAGGCAGTGGAAGTGGAACATCCCAGAATTCAAACAGAAGCAAGGGCGGCTTCTGTGAATCAGTGATGTGCTGCTCAAATCAGGACAGTTGAGTGATATTGGGGTATTTGAACAAATGTACAAAGGCTAGTATTTTTCCATAGCAAAGGTGGGGTAAGCTAAGTTTTTGCGACTGAATCACAGGTTTTCAGAGAGTTTACTTACGTTAATGAAGTAGCCCACACCACTCTGAGCCAAAAGTTTGTTTTGCAAGCACGCAGAGATCTCCCTAGGCATTCGCCAACATGCAGCAAGCTGGAAGAAGAGGGAGACAGAGTTCTTTTGATTTTTAAGCTGAAAAAATTGGTTTTGGGCAAAGATACGTTCTTGAGCCTTTTACTGGGATCAGTAGATGTAAGAATAGAAAGGTATAGCTGATACAAGGCATCGTTTATTGTTTTTGTAATGTTTAAACCAAGTTTAGGTATGGGGGTGGCACTGTGGGTTAAACCACAGAGTCTAGGACTTGCCGATCAGAAGGTCGGTGGTTTGAATCCCCGTGACGAGGTGAGCTCCCGTTGCTCGGTCCCTGCTCCTGCCAACCTAGCAGTTTGAAAGCACCTCAAAGTGCAAGTAGATAAATAGGTACCGCTCTGGCGGGAAGGTAAACGACGTTTCCGTGCGCTGCTCTGGTTTGCCAGAAGCGGCTTAGTCATGCTGGCCACATGACCTGGAAGCTGTATGCCGGCTCCCTCGGCCAATAAAGCGAGATGAGCGCCGCAACCCCAAAGTCAGCCACGACTGGACCTAATGGTCAGGGGTCCCTTTACCTTTACCTTTAAACCAAGTTTGTGCAAGTAAAGCTTTAAATCTTATTGTTTTGTGATGAGAATTTGTTTTCTACACGAGAGGCCGGATCCGGGAGAGAACTTCTATTGGCAACATTAATGATTTACACAGAACGGGTAAGGCAATGAGGTTTATTTTATAAAGCCCCAGTGTTTGGGCTAATTTCTCAATCCAAGTCTTGCTTCTTGAACCAGGAGGACTAAGCCGCTACCAGATCTCTTGCCCTGCTTGTCAGCATGCAGACGTCCACCTGCTCAGTGCTGGCTTGGCTTTGCATCAGCCTGCCTTTCTGGTGACAGCCCCCCTTCCGCTTGTTTGAAATGGGAGGCAGCCTTGTCTCTAGCCTGCTAGCCATGTCACAGAAATCCCTCTCCTTGCTCCCGGTGGCTCAGCTGTCCTTTGTCAGCTGTGTCATCCTTTCATATCTTCAACAGCGACAAGAGCATTTTGCGGTTTTCATGTTTGCCGTCTTGATCAGTTGGAACCGGAAAGGCGTTGAACACCCATTTGGGACAGAGGGGTGACAAATAAAACATCTATTTCCAGCCATAAAACAATAGCCTTACAAACAGATATTTAAAGAGTAACAGGATAATGACTTAATCTCCTTTGTCACAGTAATGCACTTTAAATTGCTGCCTAAAACCGCCACAGCCTTTATTATCAAACTTCCTGTTGAAATCTCTTCCTTTCCTGGGTGTGTGTTTGTGTGTGGCTGAAAAGGAATTATGGGAAGGTGTTTTGCCCTGCAGTGGCAGTTCTGGGGTGTAGCGTGTGCCAGGAACACAGAACAGGGCTGGTCTTGGAGTGGGGCTGGTAGTGTTACCCCAGAAGGCAGGCAGATCTTCTTTTAAAAAATCATATTTATTTGGTTTTACAAATATGAATTTATAACATTCCAAAGACATATCCCTATACAGAGATTAGTGGGACACGGGTGGCACTGTGGGTTAAACCACAGAGCCTAGGACTTGCTGATCAGAAGGTTGGCGGTTCGAATCCCCACAAAGAGGTGAGCTCCCATTGCTCAGTCCCTGCTCCTGCCCACCTAGCAGTTTGAAAGCACGTCAAAGTGCAAGTAGATAAATAGGTAGTGCTCCGACGGGAGGGTAAATGGCATTTCTGTGCGCTGCTCTGGTTTGCCATAAAGGGCTTAGTCATGCTGGCCACATGACCTGGAATCTGTACGCCGGCTCCCTCGGCCAATAAAGCGAGATGAGCGCCGCAACTCCAGAGTTGGCCACAACTGGACCTAATGGTCAGGGGTCCCCTTTACCTTTATACAGAGATTACTCTGAATCTCGAGACTTCCACCCACCCCTTCCATGGGTCCTATTGTCAAAATGTACAACTGCATATTATTCCATATTCTATATTTTGTATCCATCCATATTGTACACAGTATTTATTACATTACAAGTGGGTTTCAAATCCTGCTAGTGTTTCCATCTGCTTGCAGTGGTCTCCTAGATAAGTTACAAATTTTCCCCATTCTTTTAAAAAGTTTTTGTCCTCTTGGTTCCTGAGTTTTCCAGTCAGCTTTGCTATTTCAGCGTAGTCTGTCAGCTTAGTTTGCCCTTCCTCTCTGGTAGGGACGTTTTCTTCTTTCCATCTCTGGGCTAGTAGCATCTGAGCAGCTGTTGTCCCGTACATAAAAAGTCTATTTTGCTCCTTTGCGATTCCGGTACCTATAATTCCTAATAAAAATGTTTCTGGGTTTTTTTAACAAAGGTTATTTTAAACACCCCCCCCCCATTCATTATATATAATCTCCCAGAAAGCTTTTATTACCTTACACGTCCACCACGTATGATAAAAGGTACAGTGGTACCTCGGGTTACATATGCTTTAGGTTACATACACTTCAGGTTACAGACTCCATTAATCCAGAAATATTACCTCGGGTTAAGAACCTTGCTTCAGGATGAGAACAGAAATTGTGCTCCGGCAGCGCGGCAGCAGCAGGAGGCTCCGTTAGCTAAAGTGGCACTTCAGGTTAAGAACAGTTTCCGGTTAAGAACGGACCTCCAGAACGAATTAAGTACTTAACCTGAGGTACCACTGTACCTTCTTTTTCTTTACATTTCCAGCAGGTATTTGAACTTGTTCCGTAGAATGCAAATACCTGCTGGAAATGTAAAGAGAAAAAAAGCACTATGATGTCACTTTAAACAGTCGTGGCTTCCCCAAAGGATTCTGGGAACTGTAGTTTGCTAAGGGTGCCGAAAGTTGTTAGGAGGCCTCCATTTCCCTGCTAGAGCTACAATTTCCAGCGGTCCTGGGGAAGAAGACTGCCCAGCCGCTCTCGAGAATTGTAGTTCTGTGGGGGGAATGAAGATCTCCCAGCAACTCTCAACACTCTTAGCAAACTGGAAGGTATCGCAGAGGCTACCCTTGGTGTGTGTTAAGAAGAGAGAAGAGTTTGGATTTGATATCCTGCTTTATCACTACCCGAAGGAGTCTCAAAGCAGCTAACAATCTCCTCCCCCTTCCTCCCCCACAACAAACACTCTGTGAGGTGAGTGGGGCTGAGAGACTTCAAAGAAGTGTGACTGGTCCAAGGTCACCCAGCACTTGCATGTGGAGGAGCGGGGAAGTGAACCCGGTTCACCAGATTACGAGTCTACCTCTCTTAACCACTACACCACACTGGCTCTCAGTGAATATGAGCTGAATATGCGGGAAAATACCACTGCCCAAGCTACTTGATACCTAAACTACAGAATGAATGGATGACATTCTTTTCATTCTCCTTCAGATCTGCCCCTGGGATCCTGCACGCCATTATTTTGTCAGTTGGAATCCTATCTTGGCGTCCTCCACCAGCCTACAGGAATTAAACTCCTGACCGTTTTTACAATCTACCTTAGTGATGTGTTACCTCGAATAGCTTAATCCTTTTGTCTCTCTAGGCAAGCTGAATCATCCCGGAGAGTTCTCTTAGGAACTAATCTTTGTAGCATTGCGCTCCGGCTTTCGACCAGGACTCGAGGCTAGCCGAGTCTGCCAGCCGAGCCTCTTTTCAGACATTTTGTCTGGAGGCTTCCAGGCAGAAAGAAGATTTTTGGGGAAAGCAGCATTGCGTGATATCTTCCTAAGCCTGACTTTAAATCGACCTTGAAAGCTGCACATAAATAGAACTTTTGCATAACAGGGGAAAGGCAGGCAAACAGGGGAGGAAGCAAGGGCTCTGCTCTTACAGCTGACTAAATTCAGCTCAGTTCGTTAAAGTTTCCCCTTCTGAAAAAAACAACACCTGGAATTTTAAGCTACCATTGGTCTATAGAGGCGATTTCCAAGTGGATCTTTCCTCTGAAGGTTTTATTCTTTTCACTTCCATTCATTGTAGCATCAGGTACCCTTCAAAGGTTTTGAGCAAACAGAGCCCCCACCTTGCTGGCTAGGAAATTCAGGCCTTGAAACCAGGGGCATAGCATGGGGGTGCATGGTGGCCATGGCCCCAGTCACATTTTTAAAAAAATCTCTCTCTCTCTCTCTCTCTCTCTCTCTCTCTCTCTCTCTCTCTCTCTCATTTTTATTGGTTTTTACAAATACAAAATACAAATAAACAAAGAATAAAAAGTACCGTATATCTATATAAAGAGATTCTCTGAATCTCAAGACTTCCCCTCATCCCCTCCATGGGGTCTCATTTTGAACATCTACTACTGTATATTCATCTACACTCCAGTTTTTTTAATATCAGACCATATTATCCATTGTAATTTTTACACTACAAGTGAAATCAAGATCCTGCCTTTGTTTCCATCTGCTTACAGTAGTCTCCTAAATAACTTATAATTTTTCCCCATTCTTTTATAAAGTTTTTGTCCTCTTGGTTCTGAGGTTTCCAGTCAATTTTGCCATCTCTGCATAGTCCATCAGCTAATAGCATCCAGGTGGCTGTTGTTCCATACATAAAAAGTATTTTCTGCTCCTTTGGTATGTCGGTACCTGTAATTCCTAATAAAAAGACTTCTGGTTTCTTAAAATTTATTTTAAGCATTTTTTTCATTTCATTATATATCATCTCCCAGAAAGCTTTTATTACTTTACAAGGCCACCACATATGATAAAAGGTACCTTCTTTTTCTTTACATTTCCAGCAGATATTTGTGCTTGTCCTATACATTTTTGCTAGTTTAGTATGGGTCAAATACTACTGATACATCATTTTCATATAATTCTCTTTTAGTATACAGCATGCAGTAAATTTCAAAAATTGTGTCCCAGGCACAATTTTTTGAGGGGGCGGGAACTAGGTGCCCCCCACAGGCGCTCCCAGTGTGGCCTGGCCCAGTGCTCCTCTGTGTCCACCAAGGGCCGCGATAATGTGGGGATGATTAGGAAGGCAGGAGAGGATATATTTTTAAATTACATCCTTCCTAACTTGCGCTAGCAAGTTCCATATTCTAGCAGAGTTCCAAACATCCCCCTTTTTAAATTACGCAGTGATCAGCTTGTTGCTGACTCATCTGAGCCTTACTATTAAAGGTTCCTTCCTGGTAAAATCCCTTCTAATCCTTCTGAAAAAGAATAAACACAAGAATCTGATTAACGTTAATATAAAAGTAGTTTAGTCACCGATTCATTCAGGTTCACAGACATATCCCTGATGGCAGGCTTAGGTCACATAACAGCTAGAACTATTCGATAAAGAAGTTAGTCCCAAGTGACTGCGACTAAGCAGTCACTTCTCCAAACACACAGCAACATACAAAATGGAGAAGACACACTGCTCAGAATATGGAGGCCGTGTGCTCCTCCATGTTAGCACAACAGACCACACCCTCTTCAAGTCTGTCCCAGCTCAGGAGGAAACAGGAAGTCTTCTCCTGAGTGGTACAAAACATCCCCTAACATGTCCACTGTTGGACTGTTGTACTTGACTGCAGTTTTACATCCCACAGATAGCTGGCCAGGCTGCCCCCTGCACAGTTGGGCAGGTGGCTCAGTGTGGCCCCACTTTGCCCTAGTGGAGGCATGTCCAACTCCCAAGAGACTGCGATCTACTCACAGTATAACCCACAGTTGCAATAACAAACCTAGACAGCATCTTAAAAAGCAGAGACATCACCTTGCCAACAAAGGTCCGTACAGTTAAAGCTATGGTTTTCCCAGTAGTGATGTATGGAAGCGAGAGCTGGACTATAAAGAAGGCTGATCGCCGAAGAATTGATGCTTTTGAATTATGGTGCTGGAGGAGACTCTTGAGAGTCCCATAGACTGCAAGAAGATCAAACCTATCCATTCTTGAGGAAATCAGCCCTGAGTACTCACTGGAAAGACAGATCGTGAAGCTGAGACTCCAATATTTTGGCCACCTCATGAGAAGAGAAGACTCCCTGGAAAAGACCCTGATGTTGGGAAAGATGGAGGGCACAAGGAGAAGGGGACGACAGAGGACGAGATGGTTGGATAGTGTTCTCGAAGCTACAAACATGAGTTTGACCAAACTGCGGGAGGCAGTGGAAGACAGTAGTGCCTGGTGTGCTCTGGTCCATGGGGTCATGAAGAGCCGGACACGACTAAACAACAACAACAGACCACAGTTGTTGAGCTTTTTGGGGGGAGATGACCTGTTGGGCATGCCTGCCCTAGTGGGAGTGGGGTCATTCTGGTGGTGTCAGTGGCAAGGGCTGGTCAGGCACCTCTTGCCCAGTGTGCTCATGTAACATGTGACAGCGACTGTTGCTACGCCACTACTTGAACCATGACCCCCCCTTCAATAATCTAATGCTGAGACCTTTCTGATGGGTTGTATCCAATAAAGTTCTACCCACTGAAATTACTGGACATGGCTCCCTTAGGTCGTGTTAGAGAAGAGATTTGGAACCTGTGGCCCTCCACATGTGCGGGATGACAATTCCCACAATTCCTGGCCATGCTGTGAGCCGTACATCTGCATGGTGCTGACAGAGCTGCCTCCCTGCCTTGGCTACCCCCTTGCATTCCCCCTCTGGTAAAGAGATGCCCGTCCTCTGAACACTTAGCAACAGCAGTGGGCTCTTATGCCCCTGCATTCATTGCTTCATAAATGACTTTAAAGTCAAAAATAACCTCTGAGCCTGGATCTGGCAGGTCCCCAGCCTTATCTGCTCCCTCTGATAAGGATGCAAGAGGCCCTCTGTCTTTGCTGCCCCATTGCTGCATCTTACTCCCTTTACTGATTTGTTGGTTGTAACTGTGCGAAAAAGAGAGGGAACTCTGGAGTGCCATTGGCAGCCCTAAGGATCTGTGAGCTCACCCTAAATGGCACGATAATGGCGCTAAATTATGTGTGAATGTGCACGGTTTTCAGGTCTTCGGCCATAGCACTAGCAAAACGTTAATTCTGCATTTGGCGTCGTTGCCAAAGCGTTCCACTCCCATGAAAGCGCTGGCAGGGATGTGAGCGTCTAAAACCCAAAAGCTGTGTTTCCTTCCAGGTTATTTGACTAAAAATAGAGGAAGATAAAGAAGCAGCCCTTCCGCCCGGTAACAAAGCAATGCTAACTCCTGCACTTGACTGAGCAAATCCATCGCTTTAGCCAGATAGCCTTGACCTAATACAATGCTGCGGAGTCGACTGCTGAGCATCGCTCGCGCCTGCTCCATTTTCATTCTGCCCTTTAAAAAATGTTTGCATTGCAATACAAAATTGTACAACATGATTCAGCCTGGTTAAGATGAGCAGATAACATTTTCAAAAGCAAAAGCTGCAGCCACCCACAGAGATTGCATTTGGGGGGACATAACACCTAGGCCTCTAAGCACCAGATAAGGCTACCCAATTTGGCCTTGCCTGAATTTGTACCTAGGGTGGCCAGATGCAAAAGAAGACAGAGCTCCTGAACTTTTAATAGCCGTGTGCGGAAGACTGAATTTTCAGCAGGTGTTATATGTACTCCATTGAGCAATCTAGCTTTCTGCACTAGCTGCTGCTTCTGGACCAACCTTAAGAGTATTCCAACAAACAGCATGTTATAGCAATCTAATTGTGAGGTTACCAATGCACAGGTCACAGGATCTAGGCTTTCTCTGTCCAGGAGTGGATGTAAACAGGCTTACCTGCCAAAGCTAGCAATAGATGCTCCTTGCCACTCAGGTAACTTGTGCTTCCAGGAGTACCCTAGATCAGACACCTATGCTTTCAGACTGATGGCAACCCCATCTACAAAAGGTGAATCTCCCAGTTCCTGGTCTCACGAACCACCCACTCCCAGTGCCATTTGCTTATCAGAATTCAACTTTAGTATATATTAGCTCCAGACCCTCCAAGTGTCCCTATTTTCCAGGTGCACTCCCAGATTTACAGAAGCTGTTCCGGTTTCTCATTTGATCCTGGAATGTCACGCTTTTCCTTAGGTAAAGGGACTCCTGACCATTAGGTCCATTCGTGACTGACTCTGGGGTTGCGGTGCTCATCTCGCTTTATTGGCCAAGGGAGCCGGCGTACAGCTTCCGGGTCATGTGGCCAGCATGACAGCTGCTTCTGGTGAACCATGGCAGCACATGGAAACATGGTTTACCTTCCCATTGGAGTGGTACCTATTTATCCACTTGCATTTTGACGTGCTTTCGAACTGCTAGGTTGGCAGGAGCAGGGACCGAGCAACGGGAGCTCACCTCGTCGCGGGGATTCAAACTGCCGACCTTCTGATTGGCAAGCCCTAGGCTCTATGGTTTAACCCACAGTGCCACCCGCGTCCCACTCATGCTTTTCCTTAGGACCTCCCTAGTTTCACTGGAGAAATGTTGGAGGGTATGGAGTTATGAGACCCCCCGAGTGAAGGAGATAAGTAACTATACAGTCATACCTTCGTTGTTGAACACCCTGGAACTTGGACGTTTTGGTTCTGAACGCCGCAAACCCAGAAGTGATTGTTTCGGTTTGTGAACGTTCTTTTGGAACCTGAACGTCTGATGGGGTTCCGTGGCTTCTGATTGGCTGCAGGAGCTTCCTGCAGCCAAACAGAAACCGCGATTTGGTTTTCAAACATTTTGGAAGTCGTACGGACTTCTGGAACAGATTCCGTTCGACTTCCAAGGTACGACTGCACAACCTTTAGAAGACATATGAAGTGTAATAGGGAAGTTTTTAGTGTTTAGTGTTTTATTATGGTTTTATGTGTCTCGAAAGCCAACCAGAGTGGCTGGGGCAACCCAGTCAGATGGGTGGGGAATAACAACAACAACAACAACAACAACAACAACAACAATGGAATAGGACATCCCTATTTTCATCAGAGAAATGTTGGAGAGTATGTAGCTCTCATCCAACAGCAGGCCAAGAGAGGCCGTGTGGTGAGTTGTGACTGATACTGGAAGCCAGAGACAGAGATATGTGTTGTCTGTGCTGGAGCCAAAGCTTCTTCCTTGGAAACCTAATTGGGAAGCAAGGTTTGCTGGAGTGTGGCGCTGCGAGCCCCTCCATCCTATGCTCAAGTTGCATACATGTGTGAACAAAGCCATACATCCTGAACACACTACTCTCCATTGACCTTCTTTGCTAGGAAACGGAACCCTGGGTCAGTGCTGGAATTCCTGGAGTCTCTCGCCACCACAGAGACTGGGGTGCGCACAACAATATGAGCGAAATAAATTTTATCGCTCTGTGGTATCTCCTTTGAGCCTCTTATAGTAAAGCAGGGAGACAACACTTGTCAAAACTTCCTTGCAAATGAATCCAGTTGGTACTTTGAACTGTAAATGGCCGCATGGGTGGTGTTTTGATTGCCAGCCTGCCATGGAGAAGGCATGGAGAAGATGGATTGTGAGGGTTTAGTCAGTGCCATGCTTCTTATTAGCAGGTGAAACTGGCAGAAGATACCCAAGGGAGTGGGTGGGAAACAGGTATAAGCTAGTTTTCTCCTTTTAAAAGAAATGAAAAGATGGCGGTGAGTGGAGTGGGCAGTAAAGTGCTTTCTTTCTGTCTGTCTGTCATTGCTAAAAGTGGCTGGGAACTCTTGGCAGCTATCTATTAGACTGCAGCAAACAATTCATCTGGAGGCTGGGGAATGGACTGTGTCATTACTGGCCGCTAGTCTTACATCCCCCTCTTAAGTCAAACATATTTGTCAAACCTGTTGGCTATATATAACACAGATGTGTGTGAAATGCCAACTGCCTGTCTCCTTTGGGTTCAAAACTGCAATTCTTGTGTGAGAAACTCGGATGTGAAACTTGATTTCCTAGGTGGTGGCAACGTAGGGAGGAATTTTCCAGAACAGAATATAAATGTGGCAGCGGGGTGTGTGTGTGAATAGGTTAGGGAATTTAAAGGGGAATATCTCAAGGTGTAATCAGCTCCATTTAAAATAATTGGCAGCCTGACCATCATTGGCATCAGGAGGATGTGGGTTGCACACTGAGAGTTTAAAGGTGATTTCCAATGAATGTTTATTATGGCATTGAATGTTTATTATGGCATTGGTCCACAGGATGTCATTTTTATGCTGTGAAAAACCCTGAGATCTACGAATGCAGGGTGGTAAATCATCATCAACATCCAGCTGTTATTCCCATTGACTCCAATCCGGATTTACACTTTGTGAGTACCGTAAATTTCAATAAGTTTTTAAAATGCCAGTGCCCCATTTACAAAATCTGAATGACCCATTTGCAGTATTAGTGGTCTTAAGACACATAAGGAACAATGGAGCAAGCTTCATTACAGTGTGGTGTAGTGGTTAAGAGCAGTGGACTCGTAATCTGGTGAACTGGGTTCGATTCCCTGCTCCTTCACATGCAGCTGCTGCGTGACTTTGGGCTAGTCACACTTCTCTGAAGTCTCTCAGCCCCACTCACCTCACAGAGTGTTTGTTGTGGGGGAGGAAGGGAAAGGAGAATGTTAGCTGCTTTGAGACTCCTTAGGGTAGTGATAAAGCAGGATATGAAATCCAAACTCTTCTTCTTCTTCTCTTCTTCTTCTTCTTCTTCTTCTTCTTCTTCTTCTTCTTCTTCTTCTTCTTCTTCTTCTTCTTCTTCTTCCTGAAGGCTTATGAACTGGCTCTTCTGATTTCCAGAAGTCATCCAGGAAATTAATCCAGTTTGTTCAGATTATTTCTGGAGTGGATTCAGCAGGTCCAGCTTTCAACTAGTAAACTGAATTTGAGTGGCTCTCGCCGCCATGAGAGGCCAAGGTTTTTGACATGGACCGCTTCACCTGTTGATTGCTGCCTGTCACTCACAATGCACAGTGTTTATCTGCATAAAAAAAGATGGCTGCCAGTCTGAACCTCAGCTACTTTTAGAATGTTTAAGACTACTCTGCCTCCCTTTAGGACAATATGAAAACATCGTGTGTGTGAGAGAGAATGAGAATAAGAGAACAAGGGAGCGTGGGTGCTTTATTCTTTTTAAAAAAGTAACTGAAAGGAAATAAAAGAGCTGAATTAAGCTGCACCCGTCTTTTCTCACACAGGACAATAAATGACAATCTTTAGTCCATTAGAGAGAGAGAGCGAGGAAAAGCTGAATAATTCAGGAACCTAGATTTATAATTTCTATTAATTCTGACATAAAATAAAAATAGCAGTTATTCCTTGGCTTCCAGCCCCAACCCCACATTGCTATATGCAGGGGCTTGTAGATAACTGTTAATAATAGTTCTCAGAATATCATTATAATGAGCAAGCTAAACAGAAGTCTTTGTGGAAAGTATCATTAATGAACATGCCTGCTGCTTTAACACAGACTGGAAAGAATATAAGAGCTTCACCAAGAAAGTCTACATTTTCAGAGGATTGCCATGTTGTTTCATACAGACAGGAGGTATCTGTCTTTAACACTGGGATGAGGAACCTGACTCTACAACTTCCATCATCCCTGTTCACTGGCCATTCTGGCTGGGGCTGGTAGGAGCCGAGATCTGATGACATCTCAACAGCCACAGGTTTCACCATGTCTGGGTAACAATGGAGAGGCAGAAAATCTCCAGGGACTCAGCTACATCAGTAAAAAAAAAAAGTGTTTTAAATGCGATGTAACACTGTGACACCAGATGGCGCTGTAGAGTTCCGTTTTTTGGCAATGTGATTTCCCATTATGAGGTTTACAATGGGTTTTCCTGAAACTTTTTAAAAAATGTGTCTAGATCCAGCCCAGGAGAAACTTTCCTCACTAAGCACCTGCTAATTCAGTACATGTATATAATGTCATTATCCCATAGCGCAAACAAGGCAGGTGGCCTCCCACCTGGATTCTGATCAGACTCAGACCTGCTTAGCTTCAGCAAATGTGCTGCACCATTTGACTTGAGCCAGGCTTTGTGACCCATGCCAGGGTAACATGACTTTCTGCCTCTCATGCAGCCATTAAAGGCACTAAGCCATACCAACTCCAAGCCGCTCAGAAACTATAGCCTTAATACATTTTCTCCAACTTTATGATAAGTATAATGGTTTAATTAACACAGAAATGAAAAATGGCTAAGGTTATATTGCAGAAAGTTTAACATGGGGGTTTTCCATAGAGCTATAGTGGAAGCACAGAAAGCACTTTGAGCTCTTGCTAACTAACAACTAATTAACTAACAACTAACATACTAACTAACTAACTAACTAACTAACTAACTGATTGTTGTTTCTCTGGTAGCTAACATGTGAGGGTTGTAACCTTAGATCATGTGATGAAGGTATTGGGTTGCAAATCTCCATTTTGAAGGGAGTTGCCTTTGAGTCTTTTCTCCCAAATTCAATGGAGTGAAGATGTTAAAAGACGCTCTCCTGGAGGCTTGAATGCAGGCTGCAGATCTCTCTCTCTCTCTCTCTCTCTCTCTCTCTCTCTCTCTCTGCTTCTAGGTCTGTTTTGATTATTTCATATTTTGGAAGATGCTGCACCTGGACAGCACAAGACATTGTATGGATACTTTGGACGTATCATTTGATGTATTCTGTTTTATTTTAAAGAGTTCTGCCAGTAAAAGTTTGAATAATATTTTTATGGGTCTAGACAATGATTCATTCCATAAGGAGTCAGTTCTTATGCTTCCAGTTGCTTCAAACTGTGCAATATTAATATCTGCAACACTTTAGTCCTCAAGTTTAAGGTATTGTCAATCATCACTTGCAGAGAGGACAACTCATATTTCCCCCTCAGCTGTCACCGTCGAGCCTTCTGTATAAAATTTGTATTTGCTGAAACACCACAGAATCGCAAGAACTCAGCCTCTGTCACACATCATCTGTCCTGCTGCCTCATGAGCAGACATTGAACCAAACTGAAGTGTGGTTTTAATAAGTCGTTGTCCTTTACTACTCTCTCATCCACCTTCACTCATTTCAACAAATGGGTCTTGGTTGCTGGCCTATCAGCGTGCAACTCGGGTGGCCACTTCTTACTGCCTCTGTGCCTTTAACAGGTGACTTCCATGCAGAAATTTCACAGGCAAAGCTCTCCCCTGCACCTGATGTAGAGAAAAAGTGATGGGGAAAGTGACACCTATTAAATTTTTGGCATGACATACTGCTGTTCAAGGTGCAGGGGCAAGACTCGGGTGAGGTTTTTTTGGCTATCATTTTTATAACTCTGGAACATCATTTTGCTGAAGGGCATATGAAAGAAAACCTCAGCTCACAGCTGTTAAGGGTTTGACAGTAGACATTATTGGAAATAACTGCATAATGCTCACCAGCAACTGTATATTGTTGTGGGCCCTTGCGTGAAATACTTTCCCTTTATTTATTCATTTAAAAGTGTTGATATACTGCTTAATATTTTAAAAAAACCTCTAAGGTGTGTACTGTCTGGCAAACAAACAATACATCATTAAAACAAAAACACAACCTAAAATCTGTAAAACAGCAATACAGTGGAACCTCGGTGGTCAAATGTAATCCATTCCGGAAAACCGTTCGACTTCTGAAACGTTCGACAACTGAGTTGCAATTGCCGGTTGGCAGTATTCATTGAAAAAATGTAGAAACACACCTAGGAAGCCGTTCAACTTCCAAGGTGCGTTTGAAAACGGAAGCATTCACTTCTGGGTTCTCGGTGTTTGAAAGCCGAAATGTTCAACTTCCAAAGCTTTCGACAACCGAAGTTCCACTGTAAAGAAACACACAAAAGCATGTAAAACAGAAGTTCAAACAGAGCCCAGTCTTATGGGACAGGGGAAGCCTGGGCAAAAAGGCCAGTCTTCCCAATACGTCTGAAGCAACTGATGGTTGTTGCTTTGTACATATGTCAGAGGGAAGGACATTCCACAGGAGAGGGGCAATGGTTGTTGTTGTTTAGTCGTTTAGTCGTGTCCGACTCTTCGTGACCCCATGGACCAGAGCAGGCCAGGCACTTCTGTCTTCCACTGCCTCCCGCAGTTTGGTCAAACTCAGGCTGGTAGCTTCGAGAACACTGTCCAACCATCTCGTCCTCTGTTGTGCCCTTCTCCTTGTGCCCTCCATCTTTCCCAACATCAGGGTCTTTTCCAGGGAGTCTTCTCTTCTCATGAGGTGGCCAAAGTATTGGAGCCTCAGCTTCAGGATCTGTCTTTCCCGTGAGCACTCAGGGCCGATTTCCCTCAGAATGGAGAGGTTTGATCTTCTTGCAGTCCATGGGACTCTCAAGAGTCTCCTCCAGCACCATAATTCAAAAGCATCAATTCTTTGGCGATCAGCCTTCTTTATGGTCCAGCTCTCACTTCCATACATCTCTACTGGGAAAACCATAGCTTTGACTATACGGACCTTTGTTGGCAAGATGATGTCTCTGCAATGGGACAATGGTAAAAAACGCCAATTTTGGGGTCACTGCCCTGTGACATTGTTGCATGCCACCCCAAGTGGTGCAAGATTCCTGGGGTTCCAAGCATTTCCCCAAGGTTTCTGTTTCCTTTGGAATGAGGTACAGCAGAGACTGTGGTTTATTTACACATATATACAACCTGAGCCCGCAATGGAGGGGTTCATACCATTAACACCCCAATAAGCCTTCCTTCCCTCTGAGCCACAGCCTTGGATTCAAATAGAAATTAAACATTGCTCTGTGTCTCTCTGGCTTCCCAGACTTTTGCTTTGCTTCCAGCTCACATCGCTTCAACTTTCTGCTCTCAACTCATAACTACCCATGAGTTAAGGGAGGGAGCCCACAAATTTCCTATCTCACACACAGCCCCTTCTTTTGTTCTCTTATTGGCCCATTGCCTAGGCTATCACCTCACCAGGGAGCTAGTTTGGCAATTCCAGGAATTAGAAGGAGGCCCAGGCGTTCAACTTGACCCCTCTTCCAAACTCATAACACTACTCTGTAGGGTGCAATACCGTGAGGAGAATCTCCTCAGATCTAACTGACCCTAAGGCAGGTGGTCCTTAAGGTAACCTGGTCCCAAGTTGTTCAAGGCTTCATATGTTAACAAGAAGACCTTGAACATGGCCTGGTAGCTGATTGTCAGCCAGTGCAGTTCCTTCAGTACAAGTGTAATAATATGTGTGTGTCCAAGCACTCTTCTCAATAACCTGGTTTCAGCCTTCTGCACCGAATGACATCAGTGTCGTCACCTGGATTCCTCGCCTAGGATCTTATCATTATTATTCTTATGTTTTATTATTAGTATTTTATTATCTCTGCTAAGTTTTAGGTACTGAGATTTTTAACTTATCTGCATCTGGTTATTATTATCTTTCTCCCTGTCCTGACCATCCCTCCGAGGTTATATTTATATTTATAATCTTTCAATTTGGCTGGTCTATTTACTTAACCGACCTGGAACAATCTACCAGAGAAAAGGCCGCCGCCCATGGGACAGAGGGTCATTGACAAATGATAATCCAGCTTCTACCTAGGGTTTTAATAGGTCATAAGATTATACGGTGACTATATTTGTAATGTATATTTGTCGGTGTTTGTCCTTTGATGCTATGGCCTGTTGGCTATGCAAATAAAGTCGTTGTTGTTGTTGTTGTTGTTGTTGTTCTTCTTCTTCTTCTTCTTCTTCTTCTTCTTCTTCTTCTTCTTCTTCTTCTTCACCGGCTACATTGCCCAAATCAACCCCAAGGGGAGGCCCACATAGAGAGCATTACAGCAGGCCCCTCTAAATTTACATACTTCCTGACTGGGGATTAAACATCATTACTTGAAGAAATTTAGTCAAATGTGTACATCACCCAGGCCTAATTAACACCCCAAGAAGGTCTTGCTTGCGTGCCAAGGCACCTGAGCCACAAAGTTTCCAGGAGAGCAATAAAACACACTGACAAGGAGTATTTTGGTTTATGGGTTCAACTTTATTGGTTACAGATGTGAGCAGTTCAGCTTAGGTCAGGCACCCCCAACCTTCAGCCCTCCAGATGTTTTGGACTACAGTTCCCATCATCCCTGACCACAGGTCCTGTTAGCTAGGGATCATGGGAGTTGTAGGCCAAAACATCTGGAGGGCCGCAGGTTGGGGATGCCTGGCTTAGGTATTGTGGTGAAGCCAGGCTATATCTTGACTCCTGCCCATCTGCAGGGAGTCCACAGAAGGGTAAACCACTGATAGGGGTGCCCTATGACTTACATCAGATAGTGGCACCCCAAGGGGTCCCCATAGGGGCTGTGACATGGCCCTAGCCCACACCCAGTCTTCGAACAGCATTCACATCCCAGATCCCTTTAACAGGATACCTTTACTGAGGAGGGGCAGGCAAAGGCAACGACCTCCCCTCCAACTAAACAAAGGCTTACCCAATGCTTAACCTCACAAAAGTTGTGATGATTGCTACTAGGTAGGCGAAAACCCAATGGCCGGTGCCAATTTGCCAAGTGGAAAAAAAGCCTACCCAGCCCCAACAACATGGCGATCGACAATGACCATAGCAAGGTCATATCAGAGCAAAGCAGGAAAAGAGGGTGGGTGGGGAGGGTGATCCGACGAAGAGGCAAGAAGAGGGTGCCGACTGGCCACACTGTGATTTCCTATGGCCACACTCACCCTGGCAGCAGATTGGCTGGGACTGTCCCTAGCACAGATGATGCGGCTGGCCGTGGTGTGGGGGGAAGGCAAAGTACCTCCACCCCTACACCGGAAAACTGTTGAGTCTTGGCTGACTGTCTACAATGCCACCCACCGGATAAAAGGTGAGTGGACTTCTCCCATAGCTACAACCTTGGATTCTAACAGAAATTAAACATTTGTTACCTTTATGGCCCATGTTTGGGGCCATTACCAAGAAGCTGATGCAGCTATTCCAACAATTGAGTCCTCCATTACATTTTAACCCTTGCTGGATCTAGGAATTAGAAGGCTCTCAGGCATAAAGCCTACCTCCTCTCCAACTTACAACAATAAATTACAAGGACTTTCAACAGCAGCAGGATCACATTTTGTGTAAGCAGAGTAGGACTCAATTTGTCACTATCCTGGAATTTCAGTGGCTTCATATGCTGCCTGTTTAATTATTTCCAATAAGATGGCACCCTTCCATTGCATCAAATGCAGCGCAGCTTCATCCATTCAATTGTCTGGGCGCTCGTTTCAAATATTTGGATTAACAGAGGTTCAGCTAAATGGGGGGATACTTATTTACAGAGGGTTATATTTGCATGAGAGGCACAGAGTGAATCCAGAGTCCAAAGAGAACTGGATAAACAAGGTTTGGCTTCATGAGCTTTCGGCTGTGTTTGTATTGAAAGTTGAGAGTAATAATGCAGATCGGCTCTGTAATTTGGGTTACGAGATTGATGTAATAGGCCTTGTGGTACTAATATGATTTGCTATCTGATTCATGTAGCTTTATGGATGATGGCTCAGTTTACATGGAAAATTCATTGGCACATGCAGACTGGGTTGCCAGTGTTTGTTAATTTGTTTCTGTCGGTGGGTCACGGCTGTTTGGTAAAGATTGCTGCTTCCTCAGTAAACACAGAAGAAGTTGTGGTGTCCCCCCCCCCCCGCCTGTCTCCCCTGCCCAGAGAAAACAGATCCAGCTGGGTCAAAATCTCTCACAACAGAAGCATGACTTGATTTTATAAGATACCGGGTCACACTTTCAGCCGGCATAACCAAAGACATCATCATCATCACTCGAAAGAAAGACGGAGAGAGGAACAAAGGCAAAGCAGACAGGGAGGCGTTCAGGAGAGAATTGCTATAAGGAATGCTTTTGCATTAAAAATAAAACCCCTCGCATTTTCTATTTTATTTTGCATGGTATTTGTTCAAGGATAAAAGGTACCATCTGTCTCTCGCCTACGCAGCGAGCCGTGTCACATTCCAGGCGCTATTAGGATAGCTGGTGGCTGGATTAGAAAAAGAGAAAAATCTGAACGTGGGAAGGTGAGCACAAGAGCAGAAAAATTAATGAGTCAGTTCTCTAGCAGTTGGCAAATGCTTGTTGCCAAGGTTCTAACGAGAAAGATCAAGAAAGGTATCTCTTGTCCCCCAACCCCCTTTGTCAAAAAGATATCTGTGTAGCCTGATTCTTGTCTTTGTAGAAGGGAGTACAGAAAAAAGAAAGAAAATCTACCAGAGCAATAACATGGAGGGTTGACTGGCAATGCATGCAGAGATGCTGTGATGGTAGGTCTCTGAAAGAATGCATGATGGGAAAATTATGGCCCTATGAAGACCAAGTGGATTGATGGATAGGCCCTACCAACAGGGCACCCCTGAGTTCTAAATATTTCCCATCTTGTATTTATTTACAGTCAGTTCCAGTCCTTTACTCATTCTTCCATCAGTCTCACAGGAGAGACATCGGCCAATTTTTGAGTGATTTGATGTAATATTTTGCCAGTAAAAGGACCCCTGACCATTAGGTCCAGTCGTGACCGACTCTGGGGTTGCGGCGCTCATCTCACTTTATTGGCCAAGGGAGCTGGCGTACAGCTTCCGGGTCATGTGGCCAGCATGACTAAGCCACTTCTGGAGAACCAGAGCAGTGCACGGAAACGCCGTTTACCTTCCCGCTGGAGCGGTACCTATTTATCTACTTGCACTTTACGTGCTTTCGAACTGCTAGGTTGGCAGGAGCAGGGACCGAGCAACGGGAGCTCACCCCATCGTGGGGATTCGAACTACTGACCTTCTGATCAGCAAGTCCTAGGCTCTGTGGTTTAACCCACGGCGCCACCTGCGTCCCATTTTGCCAGTAGCTACACCAAATAAAACAGTATGTTGTGTCCTGCTTTGTACGCTATGGAAGGAGCAATAAGCTCCTAGCACCACCATCTGAAACCTGCTCTGGAGGAAGGAGCAGAACCAAAGCAGTGACTTCCGCTCAGGAAGGCAGTCTGTAAAGATTGCCATGAGGCCCAGGCGTCCTGGTGGAGATCATTTGCCATGGAAACAAAAACAATCTCTGGACTAACACCTTGGGGGAACACCAATAGATGTTATATCACGGTGATGAAAGCGGGTATTGTTGTTGTTTAGTCGTTTAGTCGTGTCCGACTCTTCGTGACCCCATGGACCAGAGCACGCCAGGCACTCCTGTCTTCCACTGCCTCCCACAGTTTGGTCAAACTCATGCTGGTTGCTTCGAGAACACTGTCCACCCATCTCGTCCTCTGCCGTCCCCTTCTCCTTGTGCCCTCCATCTTTCCCAACATGAGGGTCTTTTCCAGGGAGTCTTCTCTTCTCATGAGGTGGCCAAAGTATTGGAGCCTCAGCTTCATGATCTGCCCTTCCAGTGAGCACTCAGGGCTGATTTCCTTCAGAATGGAGAGGTTTGATCTTCTTGCAGTCCATGGGACTCTCAACAGTCTCCTCCAGCACCATAATTCAAAAGCATCCATTCTTCGGCGATCAGCCTTCTTTATGGTCCAGCTCTCACTTCCATACATCACTACTGGGAAAACCATGGCTTTAACGATACGGGCCTTTGTTGGCAAGGTGATGTCTCTGCAATTACAATGAGAATAAAGTCATTTCAAAAGCCTAAACTGGAGGCTGATCTTCCCTGAGGATGTGACTAGTTCTTCTAAGAGCTACTGTGTTCACCCCCCACTTTGAGGCAACAAATCCCATTTTCTTACCTTTTAACCTCCCTGCAGATTTATCAAGAGGAGGCCATCTTAACCACATATTGAGGTTATCCAGTCCGTGTTAGGATTGCGAAACAGCCTGATATCTATCTGTAGGCAGACTTCCATTCTGAGATCTGTTATCTGACTTTGATCTCAACATCTATTTCCAGCAAAATATCAAAACAAAAGAAACTGTTACAGATCTGGGGGTAACAGAGTTGGGGGTGTGTGTGTGTGCAAGGGCATCCGTAACTGTGAGAGTTAGTGAATGTTAGAAATTAGCAGAGGGGTGGAATTTAGCTGATTTTTGGAAGGGTGAAGTGGAAAATACAGGCCAGAGCCACACTTGAGATAGAGGTTGTTAAGCATGACAAAAGGTGTTGAAGGCTCATCACAGGGAAATCCTTGGGACTCTGCCAAGGTTATGTTGAGTGATGATGTAGGTTACAGGGAAATTGTCACCTTTTGAAACCAGTCTCGGAAGAGGGAGAGGGAGAAGGGGGCAAGGAGGCAGAAGGGGAGGATTTTCCTGGCAATGGATTTTCTCGGAAGGAGAAGCAGGAAGCAGGAAGAATGCTATGTGGCGCTGGTTGGAGAAGACTTTAGACCCAAGCTTGCTGAAGTTATGAGAGTAGCCAGGAAGGACACCTTTGGCACATAATGTTCTGTGCTCCCTTCATTGAAGGTGTAAATCTGTGTAAAACAAACCCTATTTCTTAAAGAAATGGCAGTCTCCACTGCGTCTTGCAGAATAGATTATACAAATCCAGGAAAAGATGCGCACTGACTTCTGTGACCATAATCCAGACTGGGGCAGAATTCTGCTTTTCTTGCTTTTCTTCCTCTTTGCTATGCTACCCTATCAGTTCTGCTTGCTTGCTTTTAAATTTTATCTCCAGTATTTATATTTAGGCTGTCAGTATTACAGGGATGGAACAGGTCTTTCCCGTCTGCTAAAACCCCCCCACCTTACAAGCAAAGGAGCACTCCCTACCCGCTTTGCTGGTGCTCCTAAAGCCATTTAATTTTGGAAAGCAAAAGAGAAGTGCATTTAATTTTAAACAGCTGACCTTTTCTGTACAAGGTTGGCTGAATTCCTGCATCGTTTGCAGGGGTTGTCACATTAATTGGGGGGCTCTCTTTGGAATGATGGGTGTAGCCTTGCGCTGTCTTTCGTCAGGGTGAGAGGTACATATTCTGTTACGTTTCTCCAGCTTTTTTTGGATAAACAAGACTTGATACTTTTCCTTCACAATCTCTTTTTAGATCTTCATCCCTGCATATTACCATAATTGGTGGAAGTAATTAGAAGGGGAAAAGTTACTTAAAGACAACAACAGTTACTTAAAGACAACATGTACTGCATCGTCTATGGAAGAGATTGCAACCAGAATGGAAGAATCTGCTATGAGAGCAGCATAAAGAGTAAAAGGAAAACTCTACAAATCTACAAAATTTGCTAACCTTTTGACCATTCAAGGAGAAAAAGTGAACTCAGCATCCAGGTTCAGGTTTAGGTTTGGAATTTTAGTTCAAATGTGCCCCACCCCCTACATTTTAGAGAAACAAACATTATGGATGAACAGACCATATTATCCGAACAACAACTTGCACCAAAGGTTTTTGTAGAAGGGAGAATTTATATCCAGGTGTGAATGCTTAAATTCACAGACAGGGGGCCTTCACAGTAGTGGCGCTTACCCTGTGGAATGCCCTCCCATCAGATGTCAAGGAAATAAACAACTATCTGACTTTTAGAAGACATGTGAAAGCAGCCCTGTTTAGGGAAGTTTTTAATGTCTGATGTTTTATTGCTTTATTATTATTAATAATATTCTGTTGGGAGCTGCCCAGAGTGGCTGGGGAAACCCAGCCAGATGGGCAGGGTATTATTATTATTATTATTATTATTATTATTATTATTAATAATAATAATAATAAGTTGTTTTCCCATTGCAAATAGGGGGCATGAGCCCTCTGTTTCCAGTTGTCTAGAGGTGGGGACAACAGATTTTAAAAAAACCCTAATCTGCACCTTAGCCCTGATCAAGCTTGCCACCTCCCCCGATGATTTAGCAATTTTTAAATCACCTATGAAATGTCAAACTACATGACAGATCTAATGTTGTCAGGACTTCCAAAGATGTACATTTTTGGGATGTTATTGTTCCTGACCTATGCTATTACACACACATTCTGCTTTCCAAACACGATACATTCCCAAGAAAAGGTCCGTTGAGCAAGCGTTTGCATAGCAAGCTGATGATTTCCATTATTTCCTATGGGGACATTTCTAATCCGTGATCTCTCTCTTGCACCCCTGCTCTCTAATTTTTCTGATCTCTCTTTCCACTCCCTGTCTCCATGGTTTCTGTCCGAAAATGGCTGCTACTGTTCAGCAAAGCACGGACAGCTGTTTGGATATCCGAATCCTCAGTGCGTATAGCGAGGTTTGGGCACAATTCCTTAAGTTTGGATAACTGAATTTCTCATAATTAGCGGGTGGACAGTTGGACCTACATATACTGGAATTAGATTTTAACTTGGTTAACTTAGTTCAGCAGCACGGGGTGTGGCCAGGAAACCAAAGCTGAAAAGTGCCAGGCTGGTTTCTGATGAATAGCGCTTGTCTCAGGTTCTGATGAATCTGGAAGGTAGTAGAAAGGTGATGATGAGTTTCCTTGCACCCCTCAGTTGAAAGCACAAGAAATCATGTCTGGACAAAGTGTCAATTTTCACTCTTTTTGCCACAGCTTTTCCGTGCTCTAGGTGAGCTATGTCAGCTTGGGCTCTGCCTATGCTGAGGATTCAACAAACTTCCCCCGTCTATAGCAGCTCATAAACCGCTACAACTGATAAACACATTCTTGGGGTGGAAAGCTCATTTATTTCTATACAAGGTCCAGGCAGGGGTGTGGTGTGGGGGAGTCCAGGGGGGCTGTAGCCCCAGGCGCATGATTTTGAGGGCACTTGAAGCAGGCACCCGCATGCAAGGATCCCACCCTGCCTGCCACTGGGGGTCTCTGGGCCCCAGAGCCTGGTCTGGTATTGCTGCAGCCCTTCCGGCCCCCTCGCTCAATGGCTGCCCAGCCAGTGTTGGGGGTGTGTGTGCCCACCAAGGGCCGTGCCAGCTGGCCATGCTGCCCCCTGTGTGGGTAGGTGGGCATGTGGAGCAGTGTAGCTTTCTGAACCCTCAGTGCCCTGCACCCACATGACAGCGTTGGTTGCGAGGGCTAGGCTGGTGCAGTGGGTTTTGTTCACCCTCCACACCACACCCCTGATCCCACCCTGTCGTACAGACTATGGTTACCAGATTTTTTTCAATGAATCTGGGGACACTTTTTAAAAAAAAAAAATTGAGTAGCAACAGGATGGGATGCGGGTGGCGCTGTGGGTGAAACCACAGAGCATAGGACTTGCCGATCAGAAGGTCGGTGGTTCGAATCCCCACAACGGGGTGAGCTCCCGCTGCTCGGTCCCTGCTCCTGCCAACCTAGTAGTTCGAAAGCACGTCAAGTGCAAGTAGATAAATAGGTACCGCTCCAGCGGGAAGGTAAACGGCGTTTCCGTGTGCTGCTCTGGTTCACCAGAAGTGGCTTAGTCATGCTGGCCACATGACCCGGAAGCTGCACGCCGGCTCCCTCGGCCAATAAAGTGAGATGAGCGCCGCAACCCCAGAGTCAGCCACGACTGGACCTAATGGTCAGGGGTCCCTTTACCTTTACCTTTAGCAGCAGGAAGGTGAAGCAAAAGACCCTGGGCCCAAGCACACATGCATATTGTAGAAAGGTGCAAAGCCCTTCTTTCACACCCTGTGAAACATAAATGTGGAGAGTTTTTTTAAAAACTGGGCAACTGCGTGCTGCCCACCCATGACTCCCGAGCCTCCTCCGATCTCCTGCCCGCTTCCCCCTTTGTTTTGACTGAAGGGCTTTGCACCTTGCCTGACAGAGAAACCACTCGCCTTGCGCCCTTCCTGGGCAACGGCCGCCCACCTGCAACTCCTGAGCCTCCCCTGATCTGTCAAAACAAAGGGGGAAGGGGGCAGGAGATCTGTACCGCCGGAAGTCCCCGGTTCCCCATCGGCAGTGGCAGTGGCAGCGAGCAGCTCCTGAAGCCAGCCAGAGCCAACTGCGCTACCAGGCTGGCTCTGGGCTGCTGAGGCTGCCGCTGCCACATTTCCCAGGGACAGGTTTGCAAATCTGGGGACATTCCGGGGACAGAATTTGTCCAGGGACAGATTTGCAAATCCGGGGACTCTCATCTGGTAACCCTAGCACAGATGTGTGCTAGGTGCTGGCAAAGGACGAAACACCGATGGGTCCAGATCAGCGATACTCCTGACCAGCTGTATCACCAGGCCCCATACCCAGTGTGCACCAACATAGGAACGATCAAAACTTAGGAAAGTGGTACCTACACCTGTGTGTGTGTGTGTGTGTGTGTGTACTAGGGAGCAGGTGGTGCTGTGGTCTAAACCACTGAGCCTCTTCGGCTTGCCAGTCGGAAGGTTGGCAGTTTGAATCCCCGCGATGGAATGAGCTCCCATTGCTTTGTCCCAGCTCCTGACAACCTAGCAGTTTGAAAGCACGCCAGTGCAAGTAGATAAATAGGTACCGCTGCAGTGGGAAGGTAAATGGCATTTCCGTGCACTCTGGTACTCATCATGGTTTTGTTGCGCCCGAAGCAGTTTAGTCATGCTGGCCATATGACCCGGAAAGCTGTCTGTGAACAAATGCCAGCTCCCTCAGCCTGAAAACGGAGATGAGTGCCACACCCCATAGTCACCTTTGACTGGACTGAACCATCCAGGGGTCCTTTACCTTTACCTTTTTACCTTTTACCTTGTGTGTGTGAGAGAGACAGACAGACAGACAGACAGACAGACAGACAGAGAGAAAGACACAGAGAGAAAGAGAGAGAGAAAGAATAAAAAGGAGTTGTGATTTACAGTGGTGCCTCGCAAGACGAAATTAATCTGTTCCGCGAGTGTCTTCGTCTAGCGGTTTTTTCGTCTTGCGAAGCAACCCTATTAGCGGCTTAACGGATTAGCGCTATTAGCGGTTTAGCGGCTATTAAAGGCTTATCGGCTTAGCGGATTAGCTGCTAAAAGGCTATTAAAGGCTTAGCGGCTTAGATAAAGGGGGGGGGGAAGCAAAAAAAAAATCTCAAGACTCGCAAGACATTTTCGTCTTGCGAAGCAAGCCCATAGGGAGATTCGTCCTGCGAAGCAACTCAAAAACGGAAAACCCTTTCGTCTAGCGGGTTTTCCGTCTTGCGAGGCATTCGTCTTGCGGGGCACCACTGTATAGTGGAAGCCTGGCTTGCATATACAGATGAGATATAGCCTTATCAGCCTATTAAACCCCCATGCCCAAATCATGCCTCCTCGCCCCTTTAAGAGATGATCCAGGCTGTTTGTCATGCTACACACAACTCATCTGCAGTTTGAAAGCTGGGAGGAAGGAAAATAAAAGCCAATGGAAACATGTTTACCCCTTGAGCAACTCCCCCCGCCTTCCTGAGACAAAGAAACAGCTTTTCTTACAGCACTAATCTTCTTTGTATTCCCTTTCCCCATCATTAATTAATTCTTTACACCTGCTTGCCACTGGTTAGATACTGATCATTTTGCTAATTAACTTTTGGAAGCTGCAATGCCCGTTGCTGTTCAGCCCGGATGCCTGGGCCTGGGCATCCTTTTTCTGCAGAAGGAGAGATGCAAGGAAGTCTTGGGTTCAAATGTTGCCTTTGCCATTAACCCAGTAAATGGTCTTAGCCAAATTGCTGTCTCTCAGAGGTTGTATCCAACATTACTAAGAACAGACCCTCTGAAATTAATAGACATGCCAAACTTTTTTTTGGTATACAATTTCATTTATTTTCAAAAACAATATTAATATAAATTTGTAAAATTTATATGCCAAGATATAAGACTGCTTTCACTAATACATGCATTTGCACCTATACTTTCCAAGAGGATCTGCATTTTTGCACCCATTGCTTGGTGTTGCAAAATTCAGAGAAGTGCAGATTTCAAAGAATGGCTGTGTCTTGGTTCATGTGTTGTTTCAGAAAGTGAGAATTAGGCAATTTCACCTTTAAACGCAGAGTGACTTGAATTCCCCCCCATTCCTAAGTGGAACTCCCAGGTTCTCTGAGTTTCATATGGAGGGTAGGTGGAAATATTTTGCTTCATCCCTGCATTCATATATGTTGGGAGAGAAGGACTCGCTACACAGCCTTCCATTTTCCCTGTGTTTTGCAAACAGGTCTCCAGAGGGTTGGGATCTCCAACTTTGCCTTGCCTTGACCACTTGGGAAGGCCAGAGGCAGCACAAATTTCTGGCCCTTGATCTCGTGAGGGGATCTCCACACCCTCCAACATTTCTCCGATGAAAATAGGGATGTCATATTCAAGAATAACAACATTTATACCCCGTCCATCTGACTGGGTTGCCTCAGCCCCTCTGGGCAGCTTCAAACGTATACAGAAACACAATAAAACATTTAAAAATTCCCCTATACAGGACTGCCCTCAGATGGCTCAGAGATCAGATAACTCCATGTTGTTGTTGTTGTTGTTTAGTCGTTTAGTCGTGCCCGACTCTTCGTGACCCCATGGACCAGGGCATGCCAGGCATTTCTGTCTTCCACAGCCTCCCGCAGTTTAGTCAAATTCATGCTGGTACCTTCGAGAACACTGTCCAACCATCTCGTCCTCTGTCATCCCCTTCTCCTTGTGCCCTCCATCTTTCCCAATATCAGGGTCTTTTCCAGGGAGTCTTCTCTTCTCATGAGGTGGCCAAAGTATTGGAGCCTCAGCTTCAGGATCTGTCCTTCCAGTGAGCACTCAGGGCTGATTTCCTTCAGAATGGATAGGTTTGATCTTCTTGCAGTCCATGGGACTCTCAAGAGTCTCCTCCAGACCATAATTCAAAACCATCAATTCTTCGGCGATCAGCCTTCTTTATGGTCCAGCTCTCACTTCCATACATCGCTACTGGGAAAACCATAGCTTTAACTATACGGACCTTTGTTGGCAAGGTGATGTGCTGTTTTTTAAGATGCTGTCTAGGTTTGTCATTGCTTTTCTCCCAAGATAACTCCATACCCTCTGACAATTATCTGATAAAAATAGGGATGTCCTAAGGAAACCAGGACATTCCAGGATCAAGTCAGAAAACAGGACAGCTTCTGTAAATCCAGGACTGTCCCTGGAAAATAGTGACAATTGGAGGGTCTGGATCTCTGCAAAGTGATAATGGCAGTGCTATAGGAATGACAGGTCCTTTGCTGGCGGCTGGGCCCTGGCAAATGACCAACTGCACAAACCTCTGGCCCCAGCTATACACAAGATTATTCCATTGCTGTGAGCATACAGCTGTCTGCTCTGCTCTGCCAGAAACGTTAGCAATCCTCTGCTTCTGCGTGGGGAACCCTTTGCATAATAGCACACCATATAAACATAAAGAGGTTTTAATAGGCCATCTCTCTGTGCTCATTTTCATACCCTGGAGTTAGAAATCTATTTCGCAGGCTGCTGTGAAGGGTTCCTGACTTACAGCTCAGATGCTGTTGTTAGCACAATGGAAGCCGTGTGACTATAATAACCTTCGGCTTCCAGTAAAGAGGAGCCGCTAGAACGAGATTTAACCATCACCAGATTGACTTGCGGTTTTACCACATCCAAACTTCAGGGGGCAATAGAGACACAGTATCCTATGATAAAGTAACCCCCTGTGCATGTGTGTGTTTCTGCTGCTAAGGAAAACTCACACTCCTGTTCTGACGTTTTGGGGGTGGGAGAGAGTTGCGAGGAATGTTTATTAGCAAAATAATCCAGTGGAAAGCAGAAGAACTGATGCAACTAATGGAGCAAATAACTTGTTATTGCAGGATCCTCATATTGGGGACTTTGTGTCTTGCTAAGCATCCACCAAGCCACAGATGGGGAGGCTGTTAATCATTTCAAAGAAGCTACTTACAGAGAAAATTACAATACATTGCACAGAGTTTCTGCACTCCTGAGTAAAGCTGCACAGAATATTCTCTAGCTCTTGCCATTCACTTTTAAACCACCGTATTTTTTGCTCTATAAGACGCACCAGACCACAAGACGCACCTAGTTTTTGGAGGAGGAAAACAAGAAAAAAAAATATTCTGAATCTCAGAAGCCAGAACAGCAAGAGGGATTGCTGCGCAGTGAAAGCAGCAATCCCTCTTGCTGTTCTGGCTTCTGGGATAGCTGCACAGCCTGCATTCGCTCCATAAGACGCACACACATTTCCCCTTACTTTTTAGGAGGGAAAAAGTGAGTCTTACAGAGCAAAAAATACGGTAACACACTTGCTGGACCAGAATGAATTTTAAAAACAGACACGTCACCTTGCAAGAGTATTCATATTGTTCTTGTAGCTGCATGGTGCCCATTCCTTGCCCCTTTCTCTTCTTTCTCTCTCTTTTCTCTCTCTCATTGCCCTGTGCCTCACATCAGCCCGCACCGCCTTTTAATCCAATTGGCTAGGCCAACCCATGGGATTTGCTGTGGCGTCACCATGCCAGAAGCAGTGGCCTGATGACATAGACAAATTTTGCAGCGAGTTCTCTGGACTCTAGTTGACAGGCTACAAATTTGGCTTGAACCGGGGCTTGTTCAAACCCAGCATTTATAAACTGAAACAAAAGTTTGTGGATGTGGACTTATTCCAGCCACGCTCAGAATTCACACTGCCTGAAAGTGATGTGCTTTTAATCAGGATCATGTATTTATTTGGAATGACTCATTCCATGACTCACTGCTGTGCGTCTTGGATTCCTCAGTATAAGATTCGGTAACAGGATTATTTGGGACTATACGGGCTTAGCGTTAAGGTGTTAAACAAAGACTCAGACCTGTGTTTTGGGGTAGCTTCTGGGTAGAGCATTCAGTCTCCCAATTAGCATGTTTGTGCTCTCACTTGCAGTTCTACTCTGCCCCTAACTTTCATGTTAACTGATTTGTTTCTATAAGGACCTGTGCTTCTTACACTCCCTGCCCTTGATAACTTGTTGTTGTTGTTTAGTCGTTTAGTCGTGTCCGACTCTTTGTGACCCCATGGACCAGAGCACGCAAGGCACTCCTGTCTTCCACTGCCTCCTACAGTTTGGTCAAACTCTTGCTGGTAGCTTCGAGAACACTGTCCCACCATCTCGTCCTCTGTCGTCCCCTTCTGCTTGTGCCCTCCATCTTTCCCAACGTCAGGGTCTTTTCCAGGGAGTCTTCTCTTCTCATGAGGCAGCCAAAGTCTTGGAGCCTCAGCTTCAGGATCTGTCCTTCCAGTGAGCACTCAGGGCTGATTTCCTTCAGAATGGATAGGTCTGATCTTCTTGCAGTCCATGAGTCTCCTCCAGCACCAGAATTCAAAAGCATCAATTCTTTGGCGATCAGCCTTCTTGATGGTCCAGATCTCACTTCCATACATCACTACTGGGAAAACCATAGCTTTTACTATACGGACCTTTGTTGGCAAGGTGATGTCTCTACTTTTTAAGATGCTATCTAGGTTTGTCATTGCTTTTCTCCTGAGAAGCAGGAGTCTTTTAATTTCGTGGCTGCTGTGATCACGGAGCCCAAGAAAGTAAAATCTCTCACTGCCTTGATAAGTTGATAACTAGTGTCACCCTTGATAACTAGTGTCACACAATTCCCGAAATAAGCGCTATGGGGGGAAAGTCTACAGCTCATATCTCACCTCAAGCACTGACTGTTTGGGTAGCCAGGAGATAAGCTGTTGCCTCTTAGCATCAGCCCCCAACTTGTAACACGGGAGCAATTTACTGGCCTATCTCGCAGGGTTGTTGTAAGGAACAGTAAGGTCATATATGTGATGCACCTTTGGAAGTGCTGCATAAGGCTCAGGGAGAGACAGCAGTGGTGTATGAGGTGGAAGTGGTGCCATTCAGGGGAGAAGATGGGGCAGCGTAAGACCAAGGAAGCTCCCTTTCAACAAATCAGAATGAATGCTCCATCAAAAGGTCATCTGGAAGCGCCTTTGGATCTTGTTAAATCTGTTCAGGAACACAAGTCTTTCCGTCATTAAGCAGAACTGCAGTTGGATTTTCCTGTACTAGCTTAACATTGTTTTTCTGCACATAGAATTACAGTGGTACCTCGGGTTAAAAACTTAATTCGTTCTGGAGGTCCGTTCTTAACCTGAAACTGTTCTTAACCTGAGGTACCACTTTAGCAAATGGGGCCTCCTGCTGCCGCCGTGCTGCCGCCGCACAATTTCTGTTCTCATCCAGTATATCTGAAGGAACGTCTCCACCCCCATCATTCTACCCGGACACTGAGGTCCAGTGCCGAGGGCCTTCTGGCGGTTCCCTCACTGCGAGAAGCCAAGTTACAGGGAACCAGGCAGAGGGCCTTCTCGGTAGTGGCAACCACGCTGTGGAACGCCCTCCCACCAGATGTCAAAGAGAAGAACAACTACCAGACTTTTAGAAGACATCTGAAGGCAGCTCTGTTTAGGGAAGCTTTTAATGTTTGATGTATTACAGTATTTTAATATTTTTTTGGAAGCCGTCCAGAGTGGCTGGGGAAGCCCAGCCAGATGGGCGGGGTATGAATAATAAAATAATAATAATAATAATAATGATAATAATAATCCTGAAGCAAAGTTCTTAACCCAAGGTACTATTTTTGGGTTAGCGGAGTCTGTAACCTGAAGTGTCTGTAACCCGAGGTACCACTGTATAGAGTTGGAAGGGGCCATAACCATCATCTAGTCCAACCCCCCTGCAATGCAGGAATCTTTTGCCCAACGTGGAGCTCGAACCCATAACCCTGAGATTAAGAACCTCTTGCTCTACCAACTGAGCTATTCCTAGGTCCACGAAAACCCCTTAATCCCAATTTTATTTTATTTCACTTTGTTCTTTGGTAAATTTACAAAAAGAAAAGCACACACCAATAATTAAATTTTAGAAAGGGGCAAGATTAGATGCAGCGCACAAACCATTTTTTAAATATAAAAAATAAGACTCCTTGTGCTCTATTCTGTCCCCTCTTCTTTCTGCCCAGGGCAGCCCTACTCTCTGCCTGCCCCTCAGAGCCAGTGCATTATGCAGGGCTGGGCCTGTTAGAATTCCTGCTCCACGATTGCAGTCATGGGATTGTTGTCTTTCACATGACGGTATATATTTTGACTCCACAGTGTGGGAAGTGACGGAGACGGGATGTTTGAGTTACTGTGTTCCGTGAAGTGGGACTATTGTCCTTTGTTTGCTCTCTTTGCTGTCTGAGGCTAGAGAGAGAGGGAGCCATGTTGCAGTGCTCTGTGTGTGTTTATATGTAAATAAAGTAGATTAGCCAAAATGCTGAGTTGCTGAGGTCTGTCACGCAAACTGAGAACACTCTGTGGATCCCTAAGTGTGCTGATGTCTGTTGGCATCGGTCGCTGTGATGTTCGGGCAGAAGAAAGCTTTTGAAGCTCCCGAACAATCGACCAGGAGGGAGGGAACATGCCAGTCGGGCATGTGTCTCTGCCAGGGTCCTACTCGAAAGTAAGATGAGCTCCTGACAGGGCCTCCACTGTGGCAGCCTCTCCACCTCCTCCTCCTTGCCCACTCTCTAGCAGCTGCTATGAGCTGCCCAAGGGAGGAGGCTGGCAGCAATGGCCACAGAAAGGCCACGGAGACACAACGGGATGCCCCCTCACAACCACTGCTGCTCGGGACAAGCACTGGCTCCTGCTCCTCCCTCAGCTTGGTAGCAGCAGCACTGGCAGGGGAAACAGTGACATTCTGGGATCAAGTCAGAAGCTGGGATGGCTTTTGTAATTCTGAAACTGTCCCTGGAAAATCGGGACACTCGGAGGGTATGCGGCAGCAGTACAGATGTAAATCTAACATTGGCTTATCTCCAAAACAGAAAGAGAAGGGAGGATGGATGTGTGATCAGAGAGCAGGAAGGACGACCTATGAACTCATGTTTTTTTTTGTAAATATATTGATTCACCAGGTCTGTATAATTCCAAAGGCCTATGTTATATGTGTAGCTAAACCTTGGGGATTTATCTGCATTTCTTCAGATGGGCAAAAGGCAGATATGATATGTGACTTGTAGCAGATTTGAAAGCTGTTGCCCTGATGCCAGAGAAAGGTTGCAGACAGATGCAACGGCCCTGTCTGCTTCCTCACTTGTCAATGTCTTTTTGGAAAGATCCGTACTGCTCTTTGCCATTTCCCTTACCCGGCGAGTTCCTGGGGACTCGCTCTGATCTCGGCTTTCAGGACAGAAAAACCAAGCAACGTGCCTGAAAAAGCAAACTGTGGATGTCTGGCTGGAAATGTTTTAAACTGCACAGCAGAAGTCTTTGCGATGTTGAATATTCTCTGAATACGATGGTTTGTGCCATACATTTGGTTCCTGGTTTTTTACATTAGGGTTGCAGTATTTAGATGCTTAACCAATGATTGGCTTGACCAGTTGAAATGGCACCCTTCCTCATATAAATCTAGTTACTGAAGAGAATAGCCTTTTCTGTGATGGCCCCATGACTCTGGAAGTCCTTTCCTAGGGACATCTGCCTGGAGCCATCATCCAAGCATCAGGATGCTAAGCTAAGATAGTCCCACTTTCCCAAATTTAGAATTAACACTGCCAATCTATGATCTGCAGATTTTTTTAATAAAAAAATCATTTTTATTAGATTTTACAAAAGTAAGTTTCTAACAATACCAAATACATATCCGTATAAAGAGATTACTCTGAATCTTGCGACTTCCCCCCACCCCTTCCATGGGTCCTAATGTGAACATTTTCAACTACATATTATTTTAGAATCTATATTTTATATTCATCCATATTATCCATAATACCTGTTACATTACAAGTGATATTAAAATCCTGCTAATGTTTTTATCTGCTTACAGTGGTCTCCTAAGTAAATTATAATTTCCCCCCATTCTTTTTTTAAAGTTTTTGTCCTCTTGGTTCCTGAGCTTTCTGGCCAGCTTTGCCATTTTGGTGTAGTCTGTAGGAATGATTGCTGGGTCCTGAGCACACTCCCCGCCCACAGGCAGCCTCAGCTGCCTGCACGCGTGACCTTGGGGTGCGGAGCACACTCCCCCTCACAGACAAAGCCACAGCTGTCTGAACATCATGCCCTCTGTCTAACCTTTTGCGATCTCAGTAGCCTGCAGTGTCCTGTCTGTGACCTTTGTCTCTGAGACCTTTGTCTCCTTCGTCATACACTGTGCAAGGGGAAAATGACGCGGTGGAAACAGGTGCCAAAATAACTTTGTACCACCCCAAGATCTCGGGACTGGAAGATGTGTAAAGGTCACAGTCCAAATGTATCTGCCTGGGTTTGCATATTGTGTCAATAAAAGGAGCCTCCACAGAGCTAGCTGGCAGCTTGCTTGCAGCTCACCTGTGCGTAGCTCACCTGCTTTACCAACTCCTGCCTCATGTCCTTCACTTCAGTAGTCCATCAGCTTAGTTTGCCTTTCCTCTCTGTCTGCAGATTTTATTTTATGCTGTTCTTTTACTCTTCTTCCAGTCCTGCTTTCTTGTGGCATCTTTTAAAAAGGAATCTCTTGTATTTTTCACTTCATTGTTTTTATATCTTGCCCTTCCTCCAATGTGGAGTACAGGACAGCATAGCATAAGGAGACTATAAAAACAGGTGTGAGGAACCTCAGGTCCTGGGGGGCCAAATGTATCCTTCCAGGTCTTTCAAGCTGGACTCTCCCAAGGCCACATACTATTGGACAATGAGCTGGGAGACCAGGGTTCAAAGCCCCAACTCACTCTAGAAGGTCACTGGGTGACCTTGGGCCAGTCGCCATCTCTCAGCCTGAGTTACCTCACAGGAGTGGGAGGAGATTCCTCCACACCACCTTGGAGGAAAAGGTGGTATATACGGGTAATAAATAAGTAAGTAAATGAAAATAGGTAATCAGTGTCTGTGTGTGTCTATAAACTTATTATCGATCTGTGGGGTGTAGGGGGAGAGAGGGCACATCTGGAACCAAAGCAGCCTACCACAACTTACTGGAAGTGGATCAATAAAGAAAGGCATTGCCAGGGCTGGATTTTGGTTTGATGAGGCCTTAAGCTACTGAAGGTAATGGGGCCCTTTCTATGTCCAGCTGTCCTTTGTCAACAACAAATTGCTGCTGTTTTTTGTGTTGAATATATGCTATATGGTAATTTATGGACCTAATAGGTATCTAAAGCCATTTGCACATGTAGCCATGCCACCAGTCCATGCAGAATGTACGGTAAGCACCCTATATATAGAGAGGAGCAAACCAGTGACATTTGAGGGAGCAGGCTAGCAGGCGGGGCCCATTACTTACACCATAGGAGCCTACACAGCACAAAACATTGTTGCTGTATGTAGGTTTTATTTTATTTGTTTTTTATCTTATATTTAGGAAATGTACATCCAGTTTTTTCCCTTTAAATTTTTTTGGGGGCCCCAAGAGCGTAGGACCCTAAGCTATAGCTTGTTTTGCTTATACGTAAATCCAGCACTGGGCATCACTGCCAATTTAATCCCCATCTAAAAAATCACGATGGGCTTCAGCTGCTGCCTCTGCAGCCACAACTGCAACCAGAGCCTTTGCTGTGTGTTTGCACCGTTCGGAAGCAATTTGATCTAATACAAAGCATGCCAGTTTTGAATTCTAGCAAATGCTTCCTATTCTCCTTGTTGAAGAGACAAGCTTAGCAGATAACACAGATGGTCTAACACAGCTCCTTCTCTGCAAGCAACAGCCCATCCTTGTCAGGAATAACACTGACCACGTGGCCTTCAGATAGCTTGGCAAGCATTAACTGAAAACCCAAGCTGGTAAAAGCATTTCTGACCTTTCAAGCACTTAACGCCATTAAGTACTTTTTAAAAAACCGAATTCTCAAAGATCACCTTTCCACAATTGGAACCAAACTATTGGGCTGAAACATTTTGTGCTTGTATTACTCTGCTGCTCTGACCAGCTCACAGGATGGCAAATAACTGCAATTTGAGCTGCTATGTCCGCTTAATGGACAACATTGATTCTATCGTGATTTTTTTTAATGGATATTTTATATAATTTGAATCCCCTAATTCCTATTTTAGCTGTTTTCTCTGGTTTTATAACACAGTTTTGTTGGTTTTTAAGGGCACTTTTCCCCCAAGTACTTTTTTTTAAAAAAAAAAACTTTGTATACCATTTAGAGATTTTTAAAATAGCAGGTGGTTTATAGAGGCTTTTATGTAATTAACACTTTTTTATATATACAAGCCACTTAGAGGTTTTGTGAATTAAGTGGTATATAAATCTTGTTACGTGAACAAATAAATAACATACGCACACTTTTTTATTTTTGATGCGTGGGTTGAGGTAACTATTGCCTCCCAAGCACATTACCAATGACAGGTTGCATTCACCTATTCTTGACCTTTTCTTCGGTTAAATCTTCAACTTCACAGCGTGCTCTTGGTTTTTGGTTTGCTTGGTGGCCAGTACTCTCCCAAATCACAAATCCATTGGATGAACCATGTCTACTCAAAGTCCTGTTGAATTCAATGTTGTTGTTGTTGTTTAGTCGTTTAGTCGTGTCCGACTCTTTGTGACCCCCTGGACCAGAGCACTCCAGGCACTCCTATCTTCCACTGCCTCCTGCAGTTTGGTCAAACTCATGCTGGTAGCTTCGAGAACACTATCCAACCATCTCGTCCTCTGTCCTCCCCTTCTCCTTGTGCCCTCCATCTTTCCCAACAGCAGGGCCTTTTCCAGGGAGTCTTCTCTTCTCATGGGGTGGCCAAAGTATTGGAGCCTCAGCTTCAGGATCTGTCCTTCCAGTGAGCACTCAGGGCTGATTTCCTTCAGAATGGATAGGTTTGATCTTCTTGCAGGCCATGGGACTCTCAAGAGTCTCCTCCAGCACCAGAATTCAAAAGCAGCAATTCTTTGGCGACCAGCCTTCTTTATGGTCCAGCTCTCATTCAATAGGAAGGGCCATAGGCTCAGTGGTACAGCATCTGCTTCACCTGCAAAACATCCCAGCTTCATTCCCCAGCACCTGACCTGATGGGAGCTTGAAGGACCCTGCCCTGCCTCTCTCCACCTGGCTTGGGGCAAGGACTGCTGCTGCTGCTCGACAGAGAGGGCTCCTTTTAAAAATTGTTCTTATTTTTTATCTATGTCATTTTAAATTGTAATTGATACTACAGTCATACCTCGGGCTGAAGTAGCTTCGGGATGAATATTTTCAGGTTGCACTCCGTGGCGACCCAGAAGTAACGGAGCGCGTTACTTCCAGGTTTCGCCGCTTGCGCATGTGCAGACGCTCAAAATGACATCACACGCATGCACGGAAGTGGCAAAACGCGACCCGTGCATGCGCACACAGTCGCATCTTACCTTCGCTTCAGGATGTGAATGGGGCTCCGGAACAGATCCCGTTCGCATCCAGAGGTACCACTGTAATGTTGTATTTTTAGTGTTAGATTTTATGATTTATGTGGAAATTTTTTTCCATTCGGTGGCGTACTTTTAGATGTGTTTTATTTATTGTTTATGACTTTTGTTATGTTGGTAATTATGTAAATCTTGTCATGCTGTAAGCCACCTTGAGCACTGGAACTATGGAAAGTTGGCATGCAAATAAAATGACGATGATGATCTCCATATCCTTGTCTAAAGCCCTGAAAAGCCACTGCCACTTCAGGCTTCTCCACACTTCCGCTTGTTCTGTGCCTTGAAAGCAAAGGTTCAAGCATTTTCCCGCTTGTACCGTGCTTTCTAGGAACAGGTATGAAATGTAGTTGGGTTCCCATGAGGCAAGACACAGTGATTACAGCAAGAAACTTTATTGAACTAACAGAACTGGACAACAGGGGCAAAGCAACTGCTTATATACATTTCTGAAGGCCTGGGCCACTCCCAACGTGATTGGCTGACTAAACTTCCAAGTTGCGAATCATGACTCAGGGCCAATGGCAGAGGCCCAAATCCTGAAATGTTCTGTGATTGGATATCATGTATCAAATCAGAACACAGGAGCTCAGAATCCTTAATCCAGACTCAAGCTCAGGCAAACACAGACTATGGAATACATAACAGGGTATGAGCAGTTTTGCCTTTCCCCTGCCTCTGTATTCCAGAAAACCTGGTCTTTGCAACTAAATCAGAACAAACAGCAATCTGCAGAAAACCTGGTTGCCATTTGTTCAGCACTAAATCGTGTGTTTTCTGGGGGTGGGGAGTGGCAGGGCAAACAGAAGAGTGGGTGAGCCCTCAGTATAGACCAGGAATCCCCAAACTTGGCCCTCCAGCTGTTTTGGAACCACAGCTCCCATCATCCCTGGCTAACAGGACCAGTGGTCAGGGATGATGGGAGTTGTAGTCCCAAAACAGCTGGAGGGCCGAGTTTAGGGGTGCCTGGTGTAGACAATACTGAGCTACATAGGATCCAACTCCTAGAGGTGGAGCTTCCTTCACACACCCCCTTATAAAATATTTGAGGGGGCTGTCCCGCCCACAAAGTTGATGGACATTGCCATTCAAATTGTGTGTGCATGCTGCATCTTATGATTGATTATGCAGGGTGGGGCTTCCCTGGGCCCCCACAATATTTCGTTCAAGTTGACACCCCAGCTGACCTAGATGGACCAAAGGTCTGACTTGGGAAAGGCTACATTCCTATGTTTTGTGGAGACTGCTCCCAAGTAATTGGAGTTAGGCTTGCAGCCTTAAAAGGGTAAAATCAGCTTTTAGCTAACAACAATGTCCAAGTGCTCTTTAGCTCATACAGAATTAACACACCTGCTTTACTCAACAGGGTTTCCTTGAACTAACTCAGCTGGGAGGTACTGGGGCAACTTTTAAGTATAAATCTTCTTTTTTTTTAAGGAGCAAAAGACTGTACCTCTGTGCTATTTTCTCGCGAGACTGATCCTGCCTTGTGGCTATCTTCAGCAAAGGAGCAAGTACAGTGGTACCTCGGTTTTCGAACGTAATCCATTCCGGAAGACCGTTCGAGGTATGAAATGTTCGAAAACCGAAAACTCAACAGCCGACAGCTAGGCCTCAGGATCTTGCACTCAGTGGAAGCTGGGTTCGACTTCTGAGGAGTGTTCAAAAACCAAAGCATTTACTTCCGGGTTTATGGCATTTGAAAACTGAAATGTTTGTCAAAGGAGACATTCAAAAACTGAGGTACCACTGTACAGCTTTAGAAGACCAATGGATTTTTACAAACAAACAAACCACCCAAAAGAGTTTCAAAGCAGCAGCTGATAAGGGAACAAACAGGTATCGTATTGTTCGCCCCATAAGACACACCAGACCATAAGACGCACCTAGTTTTTGGAGGAGGAAAACAAGAAAAAAAATATTCTGAATCTCAGAAGCCAGAACAACAAGAGGGATCGCTGCGCAGTGAAAGCAGTGATCCCTCTTGCTGTTCTGGCTTCTGGGATAGCTGCGCAGCCTGCATTTGCTCCATAACACACACACACATTTCCCCTTACTTTTTAGGAGGGAAAAAGTGAGTCTTATAGAGCAAAAAATACGGTAGTTAAGAGGCAGTTGACAAGGTGAGCACAGGGGATGAATCTGGGAACATTTTGTTTTCCAAAAGTGCTTTTTCCCAACTACTAGATGAACATTCAGTACAGCCTTAATTAGGGCGGCAATTGTCTATTCACTTACCTAGGAGTAAGCCTCATTGGGGCTTACCTCTGATTAGACACATATAGGATAATGCAGTTAATTTGAAGTTTGGAAAAGCTCAATTAGCTGCAGATTAAAAGTTTATGGTGGTACAAAATGAAAAACACATTTCAATCCTCCACGGGAGATCAATGATGATTGCTTTCTTCCTCTCGATGAAACATCCAAACATTTATCTTCTAAAATTATCATACAAATGTACCCATTTAATCTTTCACTTCCTGTTGTTGGCTCCCCCAAAGTTCTTTCTGCTAATTAAGGATGGGCTTCCTTGTGTTCTTCTTATATATGCTGTTTGTATAGGTAGACTTGTATTTTCTTCTTAACACCAATTTG
The DNA here is from genome assembly GCF_964106645.2 of Podarcis pityusensis. NCBI lineage: Eukaryota > Metazoa > Chordata > Lepidosauria > Squamata > Lacertidae > Podarcis > Podarcis pityusensis. Next base: position 37,209,920 of record NC_138042.1, read on the forward strand.
TGTGATTGCCCATCATACAGCAAGCTATTTATTTATTTATTTTAAAATAACCAACAACAAACGCACACAGGAGTATATCAGTTTTCCAAATAATTAATTCAGATACCACAATGCTTAACAGAAAGCCACCAATATAAAATTAACACAATATCAAGGAAATTTAAAAACAGGAAGGGGAGCAACAGAATACTGTGCATTTTTCTCCTACCATTCTCCCTTTCCATTGCATGTCAATGGAAGACCCTTCAAATGGCGTGGTAGTGGCAGAGGAGTCTCTTCTTGGACTACTGCAATGCGCTCTACGTGGGGCTACCTTTGAAGGTGACCCGAAAACTACAACTAATCCAGAATGCGGCAGCTAGACTGGTGACTGGGAGTGGCCGCCGAGACCACATAACACCGGTCTTGAAAGACCTACATTGGCTTCCTGTACGTTTCTGAGCACAATTCAAAGTGTTGGTGCTGACCTTTAAAGTCCTAAATGGCCTTGGCCCAGTATACCTGAAGGAGCGTCTCCAACCCCATCGTTCTGTCCGGACACTGAGGTCCAGCTCCAAGGGTCTTCTGGCGATTCCCTCACTGTGAGAAGTGAGGTTGCAGGGAACCAGGCAGAGGGCCTTCTTAGTAGTGGTGCTTGCCCTGTGGAATGCCCTCCCATCAGATGTCAAGGAAATAAAAAACTATCTGATTTTTTGAAGACATCAGAAGGCAGCCCTGTTTAGGGAAGTTTTTAATGTTTGAAGTTTTATTGTGTTTTTAAAATTCTGTTGGGAGCTGCCCAGAGTGGCTGGGGAAACCCAGCCAGATGGGCGGGGTATAAATAATAAATTATTATTATTCTCCAAGTCTTCTACACTGCTGCCACTGTTGGCTCCATTTGTGGACTCTTCTCACTTAGTCACCACTTTACTTCCAGGGTAGTGAACCATTAGTTGGGCAGGAATGACACAATCAGCCCCATCCACATGATGACTGGGCTTTCAAACGCTGAAGTAGCAGCGGGCATGAAAACATGGGAAGTGGCTCTTGTGTCATTATCCTAACATATGGAGGGTCCCTTTGACATCGATTCAATCAACTGATTGTTGGGCTTGCATAGCTCTATGCAACCCCTGACAATCAGCTGATGGTTGGTCCTTGCAAACCTCCTTTGGCTCAGCCTCATCCTTCCCTGCCTCTCACCTGGCATCATATATGAGACTGGGTGTAGGAAAGGTGGGCATGGCTTGGCCCAAACAGCCTCATGGGTCAGATGGGGAGCCTAATAAGGCCCATGGGCTGCAGGTTCCCCATCACTGGCATAGAAGATGACCCAAATGCCCATAGGCAGCTAGACCAGAACCAGGTCTGAGATCCTTCATGGCTATCCCTAATACTTTTAACCACCCCGACCATGTGCTCACTAACTGTTAAGTTGTGGGTGAACATATCAGACGACACAGCGATTCTTCAAACAGCTCTTGTTTATTCACAGGCCAGAACAGAACTGAACTGAAGGGTTCAGTCAGCCTGCTTAGATAGCACTCCAGTACAACGTAACTGTAACAATTTTCTAAAACTATCCAATCACTGAAGGTCACTTTCGATCCTTTATTTGCATACCTATCCATAGTATCCCCCTTCTGGCCCAGGGTGAGAACTTCAGTACATAACATTAACCATGGTGAGCAACAGCAGCAGCATCTGCAGTGTGCAATTATGAACCCCCCCTTCCATGTGGGTAAAATTTCCCACAATGCCTTGCTATAGCATCACTCTGGTGGGGCAGTACAGGGAATTTTGAATCGTGGGCAGCTCACAGTTGCCTGCTGCAAGGTTCAAAGATGTCACGCAAGACAGAGGTGGATGGACCCAAGCCTACATAGAATCCTCGAACTCTAGAGTTGGAAGAGACCACAAAGGTCTTTTATTCCAACCCCCTGCAATGCAGGAATGTTTTGCCCAGTGTGGGGCTTGAACCCATGATCCCGAGATGAAAAGCCCCATGCTGTATCAATTGAGCTATCCCAGAAATCACAATGGGCAATTTCAGGGCTCTAGGTGATGATTGCTCAAGGATGCTGAGTTTTGTGGCTGGCTTTTATAAGCAGAGACTATGGCTTTTTGATACTTCAGCACAATGCCCCACAGCAGTCTCAGTACTTCTCTTTGCCTGGAACACTTCTCTGTTTTTGTTGGCATCAGAATCTCGGGACAGATGACTAGAGGATGCAGAAACCACTTTGAGTTCAACACATCGTTGTGAATACAAACTTGTGAAGATGAGTCTGAGTCTTGCCAGCTCCTGGCTTCTGTGGAAGCTTCACAGTTCCATCTCCTGCCAATGCAGTTGGACTTGGTGATGGCGAGGCAGAGACTCAAAACAAAATTGATTCTGTTAAAGACAGCATCCACGCAGAATGCTGCATGGCATAGCTGCCCACATACAAAAGGTAAATTCAAAACAATATATAATGTTATAATTTCCACCTCCCCAAGTGTTATGTATATGTTAGCAAACAAAACTTTGCCTGTAACTGGAGGCATAGCAGCTACGAACATCGTTATTTATTACCAATGAAGAACAGAGAAGAACCGAAGAACAGAATTGACTCAGTATTCCAATCAGATAAGTTGCCGTACTGACTAAAGCTACATTAACTGATTAAAAAGAACAACCCACACACTTTTCGTGTCCTCCCAGCTGCTTTGCTGGGGACGTGGGTAGCGGTGTGGTCTAAAGCACTGAGCCTCTTGGGCTTGCCAACTGGAAGGTTGGCGGTTCGAATCCCCATGACGGAGTGAGCTCCCACTTGTGTGCTAGCAGTTCGAAAGCACACCAGTGCAAGTAGAAAAATAGGTACCACACTGTGGCAGGAAGTAAACAGTGTTTCTGTGCACTCTGGCTTCCGTCATGGTGTTTTGTTGCACCAGAAGCGGTTTAGTCATGCTGCCCACGTGATCCAAAAAGCTGTCTGTGGACAAACACTGGCTCCCTCAGCCTGAAAGCGAGATGAGCGCTGCAACCCCATAGTCGCTTTTGACTGGACTTAACTCTCCAGGGGTCCTTTACCTTTACAGGGACCCACTTGCTGGAAAGCTAGCATGGGGGATTTGCCTCAGCTGTCAAACTGATTTTGTTCCCCCTAGGTCAGGCATCCCCAAACACGGCCCTCCAGATGTTTTGGGACTACAACTCCCATCAGCCCTAGCTAACAGGACCAGTGGTCAGGGATGATGGGAATTGTAGTCACAAAACTTCTGCAGGGCCGAGTTTGGGGGTGCCTGCCCTAGGTTATTCATTCATTCATTCATTCATTTACCATTTCCCCACAAACATTTCTGTTTACAGCAGAAATATTAAAAAAACCAACATATATGGTAAAAATAAATATGCATAACAATCCAATCCCCTGATCTTAAAAGGGTCAAATTACACAAATTTTGTACAGTGTATAATATAAAATATATGGTACAATGGCCAAGTCACTCTTCAATGTGTGTTCAAAACATAAAGTTTCAGTAGCTGCCTAAACCGAAATAAAAAAACAAAGCTAAAATAAATATATCAAATGATCCAGCCTGTATACATTGTCCTCAGAAGACTCATTGTTCCAAGCCTGAAGAAGATGGCAACCTTTTAGGTAAATGTCAATATTTTCTACACAACGCTGAAAGTTCTCTGGGGCACGAACCAATTGATTGTCAGCATGTGGTGAAGCCAATTTTTCTCCTGCTGGTGATGGTTGCTACTGATGAACCTCAGACTGGAAATAAGGCTCCATGTACTGATATCAGGTTTTACTAATTTTCCTCCCTGCCCCGTAATATTTGCAAAGCAAATCTTCCCTTAGTAAAATCTTATTCACAGGAATCTCCTGAAACAATTGGTTACATTCTGGGTTTCACAGGAGGATGGGTGTCATTCTGAGAAAGTGAAAGATTCTATTTGTTTAACTTTCATTTGAACTTCACTTTCTACAGATGCTCAGATTTATTTCCCTTCACAAACAAAAGCACTCAAAATCCCTCTACAAAATGAAAGTTGAGATTCTAAACCACTTGACCCACTAGCTAATCAAGCATGTGAAGGCCATGCTTCAAGCATCTAATCAGCGTCTAAGGAAGATATATCTTTCTGTATGCATAAAAATGTAAGGCTATCATTGTGCAGCCCCCATTGGAGGATTCGTAGTACCCCATCACAATCCTAGAATTGTATGAAATCAGGGTGAGGGAAGGAAGCAGGCTGCACTACAGCAGTGGCAATGGCATGGGAGCAAGGAGGGAGGGGCATTGAAAAATGAACGAATTCCTATGCCCCACAAATAACCCAGAGATGCATTTTAAATAAAAGCACACATTCTACTCATGTAAAAACACGCTGATTCCCGGACTGTCCGTGGGCCAGATTTAGAAGGCGATTGGGCCGGATCCAGCCCCCGGGCCTTAGTTTGCCTACCTATGGGTTAGGCTGAGAAATAGTGACTGACGCAATGCAATGAGCTTCACAGCTGGGTGGGATTTTAAACCCTAGTTTGCCATGTCTCTCTCTTCTGAGTCTAGTGGCAGAATTGGAGGAAGAGCTGTCTTAAAATGGTACAGGAAAGATCTATTGTATACAGGCTTACTTTGATGTTCCATGAGGTGTCTAATAAAGTGCCAATAAATAAAGAAATCTTGGCAACAAAATGGCATCAGCTTATGGAAAGTAGTGAAACTTGGATGAAGTATTTGGCTCAGGAGTTTTCATGAGCTTTGGCAAAAACACTGTCCGAAAAGGGAATTAATTTTCAGGGATGGGCAAATTTCTTGCATTTCAGGGGTGGTGGTCTTAACTTTATGAGACAGCCAAGAGTTTATTTTTCTTAACTGTAACTACAACAGTCTTGTTATTGCTTCATCACAGCAGCCTACCTGCACCTGTGGGACAGAATGAAACAGCATCGTTCCCAAACACATTTTGGGGGAGAAAAGTGTTAGAATTCCTGCTCCATGATTGCAGTCATGGGATTGTTGTCTTTCACATGACTGTATATGTTTTGACTCCACAGAGTGGGAAGTGATGGAGACAGGATGTTTGTGTTACTGTGTTCTGTGAAGGGGGACTATTGTCCTTTTTCTCTTTGCTGCCTGATGCTAGAGAGAGAGGGAGCCATGTTGCAGTGCTCCATGTGTGTTTATATGTAAATAAAGTAGATTAGCCAAAATGCTGAGTTGCTGAGGTCTGTCACGCATGATGCGCAAACTCTGCGGATCCCTATGTGTGCCGGTGTCGGTTGGCATCAGTCGTTGTGATGTTCAGGCTGAAGAAAGCTTTTGAAGCTCCCGAACAATTGACCAGGAGGCAGAGAACATGCCGGTCAGGCATGTGTCTCTGCCAGGGTCCTACTTGAGTGTAGGCTGAGCTCTTAACAAAAAGCACCATCTCATAAAAGTGAGGCCACCCGTCCTGAAAATTCACAGAGTCACTAAATGCCCCTGTCACTTTTGAAAAAAGTGATTTGAGGGGGAGGATAATTGGCTTAGCTTGGGCACATACCTCTCCAAGAAGCCTGTGTGGATTGGACATCCTTGGCAGCATCTTAGATAAGAGACACCATTGCTTCCAATGAGTTGAAGGAGAAGGCTGTTGCCAGTGCTGACCAGCTGCAAGGAGGTAGATGGGGAGAAAGCTGACTGGGGAAGGAGCGTGTCTCAAAGACAAAGCATCTGCATTGCACAGAAAAGGTCATAGTTACAATCCCTGGCAGCTCCATTCCAACAAAAACAGAAATGGGAGTGGAAATTGCCAGTGTTTGACTTTTCACTCCATGGCCAGAATGGAATTCAATCCACCAAATACAATTGGTATTTGCTGTCAGTTGTTGTTGCTTTCAGTCTGCAAATGATATGCAATAGATACACCGCCATATGCCTGCATTTCTTTTGCCTCAAAATGAATGGCATTGGAATTAATAGTGTGGATTTTGTCAGAAGCTGAACTGCAGTGGAACAGAAACAGTGCTGCATGCCATAAATCTGGGTTGGAACAGAAACAGATGCTTTCTTACATCTGCATCTCCTGTCTAAAACCCTGGGGAATCACTGCCAGTCGGTGTAGATAATGCTGAACAAGATGGAAACATGGAATAAGGCAGCTTCCTTTATAGCACAAAGAACGATGCTCATTCAGAGTAGTGGTAAATGTGCCTCTGTTTGATGAGCCTGGGTAGCAGAGCCATGCTTTCTTGATGACTGCAGTGTACCATGGTGTTTTTGTGTTAATATCCAGGTTTAGAGGAACAAATGGATGACACACAACTGATACACAATTGGGGTGGTGGATGGGCTTGGCTGCACTGCACCATGAAGCAGACATTCATTTCAGTAGCTGAAGGATCGTCTGTCTACATTCCCACATTGCACTTTTCAGATTATAGTGTGGAGGAAATAAATGCCCTCATTCTCGCAGCTGTCAAAGCATGGTTTTTTAGGTCCCCGTGGCCAGTTGCCTGCAACCTCCTCTATTTGGCTTTGCTATTAATGAGTCATGAGATTGCTGGGGAGACCAGGGACTCAACGTTCCATTTAGCCAATTGCTCAGTGCATCTGCCCCTCTCTTGTGTCCATCTGGGATGGCTGGCGTAATTACTTTCTGGGACAGCTACCTGTACCTAATGAGATGCAAGGAAATCCATACCTTATGGTGAAACTCACCTTCCTCCACTGACACAGTACATTATAGCTAGGATTTCCAGGCGAGGAAGTCAGAGGATAAGGCTGCCAGATGGATTGTAAGCAACACATAAGGTATTTTTGGAGGGGCTTTGCTTTAAGTTGTGGGTACCTGCGTCAATAAGAGATTCTCAAATAAGGAATATTCACTGCACTCGATCCAGATTTACTCATACTTATAGCAGGCCCATCGAAGCAAAAATAAGTATACAGAAGAGCTAGTTCACACATGCCTGAAAATAGTTCAATTGCTCAGCATTTGATGATGTACACCCAAATATGTGAATTGGCTCTAGGAAAAAGCATTGTTTTGCGATGATATGCATGTTCTCTCTGTAGCATTTTATCTGTGGTGCAGAAGCAGTTTATGGTGTGGCAGGGTTTACCTGATCTACCATCACTGCTGTTGCTGGGGCTTACTATGCAAAAGCCTTTGATTGTGTCGACCACAGCAAACTATGGCAAGTTCTTAAAGAAATGGGAGTGCCTGAGCACCTCATCTGTCTCCTGAGAAATCTCTATGTGGGACAAGAAGCTACAGTTAGAACTGGATATGGAACAACTTTCAAAATTGGGAAAGGAGTACGACAAGGCTGTATAAGTGATGTATGGAAGTGAGAGCTGGACTATAAAGAAGGCTGATCGCCAAAGAATTGATGCTTTTTAATTATGGTGCTGGAAGAGACTCAAGAGTCCCATGGACTGCAAGAAGATCAAACCTATCCATTCTGAAGGAAATCAGCCCTGAGTGCTCACTGGAAGGACAGATCCTGAAGCTGAGGCTCCAATACTTTGGCCACCTCATGAGAAGAGAAGACTCCCTGGAAAAGACCCTGATGCTGGGAAAGATGGAGGGCACAAGGAGAAGGGGACGACAGAGGACGAGATGGTTGGACAGTGTTCTCGAAGGTACCAGCATGAGTTCGACCAAACTGCGGGAGGCAGTGGAAGACAGGAGTGCCTAGCGTGCTCTGGTCCATGGGGTCACAAAGAGTCAGACACGACTAAACGGCTAAACAACAACAACAAATATTAAAAGTGGCTTCTCCACAGGCTGTCAAATACGTGACAGGGGTCAAAGAGCAAGAGAATATGCATGGTATACAAATGTAAGCTGAGGAGATAGAAGTGTTTGTGTGTGGACATGCAACCTCCCTGGGCTTTCATTCAGGGATGGGATGTACTCAATTGGCATATCCTACTCCTACAAGCAATCTGCCCAAGCTCAGTCTATGCTTAATCGCTGGTCCAACAACAACAACAACAACCTGGAGGGAGGAGGGCAAAGTGGCAGTGAGATGTACCACACAGGCTTCACTGTTGTCCTGCTCCTCTAACTCCTGGTAAGTCAATCCATCCATCTCCTTTACTGCCATAAAAAGAGCGCGAATACATGGATCAAAACACAACACTGGCAACGAGTCATAGTAGGAGATACTTTCGGATCAAACTGTCCAGACGTCATGCGATATAAAGGTGGCTCTTAGGACCTATGGTGACGTAGTTTTGTGGCGTCACTCAAAAATCTCTCCCCATTCCCATTCATTCGTACAGTTATTCAGCAGAAAGGACACCCTGGAAGAGGCGGTGTGATAGATCCCCTCTTCCAATAAGGGCTCCAAATGCTTATCATATATTTCTGCATGATATGGGCAATAAAACAAAACGTGTGTGGTAGATTCGACCTGCTTTGTGCTACAAGGGCAGCACCTGTTAAGTCACAGTGATAAATGGTGACAGGAGGTCAGGCAAGCACTGTTGTCCCACCCCACTACCTACTAGTGATGGCTCCTTCACACTTGCTTCAAACCATAGTCTCTGGTCTATGCCCATGTCTTTTGTGGTGGGTTGCTCTTTTTATTATTAAATAATTTTCGATTACTAAAGTCCAATAACAGCCACATTTCATCAATGTCAAATTACAATTCATATCCAAATATGTGTCAATTATAAAGCCAATTATAAAATTTGTGTGACTTCCCGCGTGCAGGAAGTTCTTATTTCTTCCTGCTTCCAAAATCCTGATTAACCCAATTACATTCAGTCCTGATCTTAGTCCCTTATCAGCAGCTACAGAGTTCTTGACTTCCATTCATATTAACACATTTAATAAATTTTATTTCTGCAGAAGGAGTTCTATATCCTGTAAAGTCCCTGTCTTTTTCGCTCTTTCTCTTCTTCTGTTCCCATGTAATTTCAGCTGTGCCACATGCCATCTTTGTTTGTTTGAGTATAGATAAGGAGTAATCTGGCATCCCCACCATAGTTCCCAGCGATTCTTCAATTTCTCCTTCTCCTCCAACCCATGTGTGGTGGGTTGCTCAAAGCTGTAGAGTGGAGATCAATGGGGCAGCGCTGTCATTCCATCCTCCTCCGTGACTCCTCTTTGTTCCACATCCAGGTAACCCACTGGAACTTCTGCCCTCGCTCAGCTCTAAATGCTTCCAAGTTAGGGCTGGGAGATAAAGAGATTGGAGGAAGACCACATGGTGGTGAGAAGGATTTGCTCACCAGTGATCTTCAATCCTTGCCCATTGCCATCTTCCTAAGAATAGTTGGGCCATGTGGTGATCACACAGGGTCCCCGGACGTTTGACGGTCTATTGATCCCTGTGCCACCACTGTGATTGCTTCCCCGCTGCCACCAACCCGTTTCTCTCAGGTACACACAGAATCCAGACAGTTGTTAACATTAAATCAAATAAGCAAGTTTATTTTATAAGCATGAACAAGTGTATGGTTTCAGATAATTTTTCTTGTCAGTTTCTTAATCTTAGTTTCTTTACCGAACTATACCTTCCTAATAACTTCTAACTGATTATCCCAACTGTCTCTCTGACTCCTCCTAACAGTTTCTCTCACATCAAAACTCGACCAACCCACAGACTTATCCTCCCTCTTCCTTCTCCAACTCCCAACCGACTTCCCAACAACTCCAACTCTAACTCTAACTCCTCCCCTTGGGTTCCCACTGGCCAATCACTTCACAGTCATTTAACCCTTTCCTTATGACCCACCTAGGAGGGCAAACGCCACAGGCCATATGCCCTTTTAATGCCTGGCTAGAGAGTTCTTTCCTGTGCCATTTAGGCCAGGATGTCCAATAGTTATGATCTGATCTAACCAGTGTTTTGGGACAATGGTATAATTGTGGCCTGGATGAATGCAGCAGATAAGGTTTTCAAAGAGAAACAAACTGCCTCTTGTGTAGAGAGCCCTTTCTGTTGAAATGTCATCTAGCTATATGCTCTTTCTCTGTGCAGCTGGGGCGGAATACATTGCGCAGATGGCCCCTCCATGGCACACACGTAGCACAGCTGTTCATTCCTGGCGCACACTCGCACAATGAACGCTGTCCATTTCCTTTGGCATTGATCACAGAGTTTTCCATTGCAGCAGACTACTCTCCCTTTCAGTCGCTTGTTAGCTCGGTAGAGACTTTCTCTTCTCCCCAGTACTGGGCAGCCATCGGACTGACTTGTTTTGTTGCTGGAATCAGATGGATGCAGCTGGCACAAAACCCAGCAAGACCTAAGTCTATCTGTATGTTTATGTAGAATGAGATGCTACACAGAGCTGGTATAGTTCTGGACCATACGACTGTATGGAGGGGAATATATTGTTGAATGCCCCCTCCCTCCTCCCAATGCACACATACACAAACTCCTGTGTAGTACTATAGCATAATAATAATAATAATAATCATAATAATTATACCCCACCCATCTGACTGGGTTTCCCCATATTGTAGCTTGTAGTAAAAGTGTTAAATCATTCTCACTGAGGGTTACTTAGGGTTGCCATATTCCAAAAGTAATTTGGAAAATTGCTGAGCTTTTTAAAGGAAAACCTGAAAGTTGTTCCCCCAGGCACCATTTCTGCCTTTGAAATCTTGGTGATGTCCGAGAAAATCCAGATGTATGGCAGTCCTAGTTTACTGCAGAGAGATTCTTCCTCCTCCCCTCAATGGAAGAATAAATATAAATTCTCAACCTGCATCCTGAAGTGGTACAGTCGAGAATCCTGTCAGCATTCTATTCCCAATGTTCAGGCTGTGCGTGCCGCTGTTTATGTTGCCAAAAGAGCACCACCTACACCCAAAAGGGAGGGAAGGGAGAACTACCCCCCCCCGAAACATCTCAAGGAGACCGAAGGTAGGGTGAAACTGTTAATTTGGGTTCTCTCCAATTCTCATTTTTCTAATCTTAAATTCAGTTCTCCATATTTCTGCTACAATCTGAGTAAAAATGGAGGGTTTCTGCAATAGCTCTTTCACATATCCAAGTCATCACTTGATGCTGCAGCCATCAGTTGGAGATCATGTGGATGTGAATTAGCCTACAATCTCTGAGTCTTCTGGAAGCAACATAAGCACAATATACAGTAACTCACGACACTGATGTACAGTGCAAGGGGGATCCTGAGTTGCAGGATCTAGCAGAAGGACCATTGCTAGTTTCCTAAATGAGTAATCACTGGCCTGCTTTCCACTGCATTGCAGTATCAGCACTGCAGATGGTCAGGAGGTGGTATTGCACCTACCACTTAAGCAAGGGTCAGGTGACACAAGGGACCAATAGGGCTCCACCTGTTCTTAACTGAGTTGCTTACTGTTGCCTGATACCTCCATTTGAGCTGCTTATCACCCACGCACAGACTAAACTGTTCTGGGATTGGTCATTCCTGCTTAATCACGTGCTTGTCTCCAAACCACCAGCCTTTGCAGCTAGTAGAAAAATGTAAAACCCTTTCTATGGCTACAGAGACACGTAGGAAGCAGTTAAAACAACTCAGACTAAAAGGGATGTAGGGACTTGCATTGCTAATAATACCTGCTCATTATATTCAAAAATGTGGCATAAATTCCACCCAGTGAACATAGAAGAGGACAAGGCCGTATTGTCAGGGTCAGAGACTAACATTAATTGAATGTGATTATACATCCAGGCATTTGTGCTTAATTTAGGAAAGTCAACATGCTAACCTCTACGAGCTCATTTTCTTTTTAAAAAGCAAGTTTCATTTGCTTTCAATTCTGAGCATCTCGTAATTGGAGTAGGGGGCAGGTGCCTAGAAGGAAATTTTTATCTTGTTCAGGCCACTGAGAAACTATGTCCTGATAGCTTTCTACTGGGTGTGAGCCATTCTGCTCCACAATTTTCTGTGTATGTAGATAGGGTGGCAGCGGGGTATGTGTGAGGGATGGTGGGCTGAGTCAGCCTGGCCGGGTTGGATGTTTACATTCAATATTCACATTCAATTAATGTTGGAGGGGGTTGAGTTCTTTTTCAGTTGGAGGGGGTGGTGCACGCATGAAGCCCCCCCTCAATGTTGAGTGCAAATCAGTGCTTCTATTGAGGAATCTGGTGGTCTGCTTTCCTCCAGGGTACAGGCTTTTCTCATGAGGAGCCTGTCTGCTATGTGGGCCTGGAGAAGGACCACTTGATACCTATTTCAGAGACTTCACCTTCAAGGTAACGGCCAGGCTGACACAATGTACAGACCCTCCAAGTGTCCCTATTTTCTAGGGACAGTCCCAGATTTACAGAACCTATCCCAGTTTCTGATTTGATCCTGGAATGTCCCGCTTTTCCTTCGGACGTCCCTATTTTCATTGGAGAAATGTTGGAGGGTATGGTAGGATGTCCCTGTTTTCATCAGAGAAATGCTGGAGGGTAGGGAGTGATGTGATCCCCAAGCCCAGGAGATACCTAGAAGACATCTGAAGGCAGCCCTGTATAGGGAAGTTTTAAAATGTTTAATGTTTTATTTTGTTGTTATATATGTTGGAAGCTGCCCAGAGTGGCTGGGGCAACCCAGTCAGATGGGTGTGGTATAAATAATAAAATTATTATTATGGAGTAGGACGTCCCTATTTTTATAGGAGAAATGTTGGAGGGCATGAATGTGTACTCACCTGAGGTCTGAAGTCCGGAGGATTTCTCTGATGTGCCTACTGATCTTTGGTCATTGGATGGGCTGGCTGATCAAGCCCACCTTCTAAGGGATTTCATTTGCTGTTTTGCCCATGTTCAATCCTGTGAGGTACTTTATTCAGAGGTAAGGACTTGCTAATGGAGCTTCATCACTGAGTGGGGATGTATATCTCCAGCCCAACAATCTAGCCACTGGGGGTGGTGGAGGAAATGACTTTCTCTACTGTGAAACATGAATGCATAACACAAATCTGGGTGTGCAAACACTTTAAGAAAAAGCAATGAAAGAAATGGAAAAAGCAACAGATGAGATCCCCTTAATAGCTTGGCTACATGCCAAGAACTGATATCTATCCATATGATCACCAGATCTGGACTTAGGCCGGATCTACACTGATGGTTAAAAATATGGAATAATGGCTATCAATGAAATTTCCCATTGATGACGGATTGCTGCTCTACAGCGGCCTTTGGTGTCACATTTTTATAAGACATTTTTAATGTCATAACTGACCAGTGTAGATTTGCCCTTAGTCAAGAGACCCACCCCTTTAAGAGCAATGTTGGTATTCACAGTTACAAAGGAATCTACCTTATACTGAGTTAAACAGCTGGCCCACCCAGCGCAGAATTATCTACATTGACTGGAAGCAGCTCTTGCGGAATTCAGGCAGGGATCTCACCAAGGGATGCTAGGACTGAACCTGGGACCCTTCTTCATGCCAAGCAGATGCCCTGCCAGTTCCCAGGCAGCGTAGCTTTCCTTACCTCTACACTCATAGCTGAAGTTTTGCCTAGTTCTCTTGCCAGTCCTGTTCCTGGCTGGCTTGGGGAGGAGGGAAATGGAGCATTCGCAGAAGGAAGGGAATTGGGCAGGTGGCAGGCTATAGTTATAGCTGGGGAAAGCTGCAGCTGCTGGAACTGCTGGCAGCAAAGCAAGGAAGCATCAAAGGAGACACGAGCCCCATCTGCAGTCTTGGGTTATGTGTGCGCACGCATGCAGAATTGTTCTGAGTGGGCCAAATAAACGCACAAGTTGTCACTACCTTTTTCTTGAAGCTGCATCCATTTTCAGACATTGTGACAAATTGCTCAGGCACCAGTTTAAAGCACCTCTTCCTGAGGGGGTTTTCTGGGAAAATAGGAATGACAAAGGTCTCAATTCTTGGCAGCAACATTTAGGGGGCCACATACCAGGGAGGGGGGCTGGGGCAAGAGGCAAAAATGAGCAGAGCAAGAGATGGACTTTTACCTTTGTACAGTAGGCCACATTTTGGCCACATGGGGTCAGTGGTTCATGTGCACACACCAACACACACACACACACACACACACGAGTCTCTCCATGAAGGTGAGGAAGAGGCATTTTCCCTTTCCAGCTAGCCAAAAACACTCGTGGATGACACTAAGCAGGGCTAGTGGAGGACGTGACCAGCCGGACGGAAAGGTCAAGCAGACCGCATTTGGCCCCCCAGGCTTGACATTCCCAACCCTTGCTATACAAGGCACAATCTTCTTGTGTCTGCTAAGGTCGGGCAGAGCACATTTCATGGGAACCACAGAGCTCAGAGAAGACTAAATAATTTAAGTTTCCCCTTTGAAAAGTTCCAAGTCACGGCATCACTAAATTAGCCATGAAAAGGGGGGGGGGGTTGGAATGGCCTGGGTGAACCTGATTTTTGTAAGATTGCTATAGCAACATGGAAATTCCTTGCCAGGGAGGAAAGATTGTAAACAGGAGCAGACATTGCCAAAAACGGCTTTCTTTCCCATTTCCATCATTCTAAATTCATATAGTCAACTTATAACAGAGCTAAAAATAGTCTGCATTTGGTTCTGGTGCCAATGGAGCTGCCTTTACCCTGTGCTTAGCTGCTTTAATTGCTTTCCTGCTAGGAAGCCCAGGACTGTCAGAGGAGCTAACGATCTCCACAACCAGAAAAAGAGGACTGTGTACTCAGAGATGTTAGATCCCTCGCTATGACATTCCAAGCAGCCAGATGGTAAAGTTCTGTAGATTTAGAGAACAGCGAGATACAGCATTTCATCGAGGTCCCTGGGGACAAAACATGGGAGAAACTCACAATAAGCAATTATTGTCCTTTCCCCACATCACAAAACCACATTTCATCATTGCAAATGTAGAACTATATTCTCGTCTTTGCGCAATGTGCAAAGTTCAGAAAACTGTGCAGTTGGGTTTTTAAAATAAAAAAAGAGTATCTAAGAAATCATCAGTAATGAGCAGGATTCAAGAATATCATGCCCAATTAAAGACATTGATGAATCATATTCACCCACTAAACTCACATATTCTTCTGGGGAGGCAGAGAGCCAGAGTTTTAAAAAGAATAGTTCTGAAAGGGGGATGCTTTGTTTTTGATAACATTTAACAAGTTGGCATTACCTGAAATATAACAGGAATGCAACAGCCCTAATCAGACATTCACATGAAAGTGTGTGGGCTCAAACTAGGGGGAGAGAAGGAGGCAAACACACAACTTCTGTTGTAGATTTTCCTGTGTCCTGCTGAGCACGCTTAGTGGCGCCTCTAGATGTGCTTTTTATTCCACATTTATGATGCTTGTGGTGCTTATAATGCTATCAGGGAAGTTACACACCATCTCGCTTTCAGTGCTGTTGAGTAGGGTGGGGGCAGGGCTGAAAGCAAGATCGCGAGGAATTATACCATTATAAGCACAAATCATCATGTATGCAGACTTGTTGCTCCACTGTCAATCATTGCATGTTCTCAAAGAGTCCTTCTGAAATCCTGTCACATTTTATACCACAAACATTCCGGTTTATGTTTTGCTCCTCCAGACAGCAATAATGTCGTAACAACTAATGAACTGGGATGATGTACATAATGAGTTAAAGAAAATATTTAAAAACACTTTTGTTAAAAACCATAAGCCTTTTTATTGGGTATTGTTGGTGAAGAGATACCAAGGGAAGATAAAAGACTGTTTACCGTATTTTTCGCTCTATAAGACGCACTAGACCATAAGACGTACCTAGTTGTTGGAGGAAGAAAACAAGAAAAAAATATTCTGAATCTCAGAAGCCAGAACAGCAAGAGGGATCGCTGCGCAGTGAAAGCAGCAATCCCTCTTGCTGTTCTGGCTTCTGTGATAGCTGCACAGCCTGCATTCGCTCCATAAGACGCACACACATTTCCCCTTACTTTTTAGGAGGGAAAAAGTGAGTCTTATAGAGCAAAAAATACGGTATGTATGCAACAACTGCGGCAAGAATTCTTTTAGCCCCAAAATGGAAACAACAAGAACTACCAATGAAAGAAGAGTGGCAGATGAAGATGATGGACTTTGCAGAACTGGTGAAGCTGACAGGAAAAATCCAAAACCAGCATGATCAAGTATTCCAAAAGGACTGGAGTAAATTCATATGATATCTGAAAGACTATTGTAGGCAATTAACATCACTAGCAAGGTTATCTGAAGACTTGTAATGAGAAGTTTTCCACCTTTCTATATTTATTCAAATTTTGAGCTATTTTGTAATGAGTGTCATTGGAATTGGAAAGGGTACAAAATGCAATGGTATAAAGGTTAATTTTGAAAGCCATGAGGAGGGAAGGGAAGGAAGTCAATAGGCTCTAAAGAGTCAGGGAGGTAAAGTGGATAAAAATGATGTGAATGTATATTATTATATGGAAAATAAATAAAAAATATATATACAAAAAACAGCAACAATATAAATCTACTGCAAATGCACTATTATTGCAACAATGACACGCTGTGGAACATACCTGCTTTCAGGTCAATGCTTGAGTAGGGCTAATTCTTCATTTCAAGCCAATGAGTTTCTCTCCCACATTTGCAGAACTTTAATTTGGGAGGGTGTGGCTTGTTACAGCCGGCTGCCATTCATTGCTGGCATCGATCCTAACAGGAAACTCTAATCCTGGGGTAAAAGTAGCTAATGCAAACAAACAACATGCTCCCAATCCTGGCTTCTTCTGTTTTGTTGATGCTCCACGAATGGCTGCCAGCACACCTCAACTTGTTTTTAATTGTCAGGACTGCATGCACTGGCATGGGGTGAAGTAGTAGCAAGGTTGAGGGAACTTCAGGTTGGCAGTGGTGGCCCCACAGGTTTGTATACATCCATGGGGCCATGGCTGCAAAGCTCCCTGATCTCGCCACTGCTGCCTTGCCCTGTCCTGATGGGCACAATTCTTCTGGTGAGAGCACACTGCTGCCACCTGATCCATGAGCCACTGCTGCTCTGTGACATGAGAGTGACTCAGCCAATCACTGCCAGAGACTTAAACCCCAGTGCCACACAACACCCCCTAGTGTGATACAAGTATAACTGATGGTCATATATCTAACATCAGGGCTGTTTTGAGTTCCTAATATCCGGACCAGTGGCGTAGCGTAGGTTGCCAGTGCCTGGGGCCACATGGAGTAGTGTGGGGAGGGAGGGAAACAGACAGAGTACGCATGTACATTCAACTGCCTAACAGCGTTTGCATCACCCAGGAGATCGCAGGCACAGAGATAAGCAAAAAAGAGTTGTTCTATTGTCTGGAGCTGAAGCTGAAGCTGAGGCTCCAATACTTTGGCCACCTCATGAGAAGAGAAGACTCCCTGGAAAAGACCCTGATGTTGGGAAAGATGGAGGGCGCAAGGAGAAGGGGATGACAGAGGACGAGATGGTTGGACAGTGTTCTCGAAGCTACCAGCATGAGTTTGACCAAACTGCGGGAGGCAGTAGAAGACAGGAGTGCCTGGCATGCTCTGATCCATGGGGTCACAAAGAGTCTTTAATTTGGCCAGAGCTGCTTAGGTCAGAGGTTGAGAACTAACTGCTCTCTGGATCCTGTTGGACTCCAACTCCCATCAGGCCCAGTCAGCATGGTGAGTTCTGAGGGATGATGGGAGTTGTAGTGCAACAGCATCCAGAGAGCTGCAAGTTCTCCACCGCTGAGTTAGAATGTGTTAGTCTATTACAGGGGTCAGCAACCTTTTCCAGCCGTGAGCCGGTCCACCGTCCCTCAGACCATGTGGTGGGCCGGACTATATTTTGAAAAAATATACAAACAAATTCTTATGCCCCACAAATAACCCAGAGATGCATTTTAAATAAAAGCACACATTCTACTCATGTAAAAACACGCTGATTCCTGGACCGTCCGGGGGCCGGATTGTGAAGGCGAATGGGCCACATCTGACCCACGGGCCTTAGGTTGCCTAACCCTGGTCTATTATTTGCGTGACCCAGGCTCCTGTATGTGTATTGCTATGGAATAAAGAAGGTACTTGAACTTAACCCGAGTCCTCTTGCTTGACTTTAGGGCAGCCCAGCTGAAAGGTCATCTCACACAGTCAGTACACTCTTTTATCTCCATGTAAATAAAAACACCACTAAAGAATTAAATTTTTTTTTGTTCTAGCTAAAATACAGTGTACAAGAAGCTGCCCATGAGGTTAAGCTATTGCTGTTGTCATCTGTGGCCAGTTTCAGAGAAACTAACAGATTTGAGCTGGAGGACTTGCAAGTGCTCACTCAGTGACAAAGTCTCCATGTCAATCAACCTGCTTGGAAATAGAACATCGGGCGGTGGGTGGGGGGGAGCTTACAATGCACATAATTATAGCAATTACAGAAAAGTTCTGCAATTTCAGTAATTACAGGTGGCACGTTTTGAGGAGTTATTACAGTCTCAGATAGAAAGAACTGATTTACTGGGATAAAAGAGCAGCGGCGGAAGAGCGTTGGAACCATCCGCCTGTCTGTACAGAAAACAATAGGAGAGAGAAGCCAGGACGAAAAGCACACGCAAAAAACCCCTGAAGCATGAAAGTGCAAGTGTTTTTCAACAGGAAGTGCAGTGCGCATCACCATTGTTTCCACCATAGATAAGGATGCATGCTGGGCAACAATGCAACATTTAGATTATTTCATTATTACTTTTTTTTGTTGTTTCTTTACTATGATTCCTACCCAAACAGTGACTGTTTCGGTATCTTCTCACAGCTAGGTTTGAAAGCAAAATTCAAATTCAAGCAATTCCTTGCACAATGCAGCTGGTAGATCCACCATGCACATCAGAAGGCGCCTTTAGCCAGTTCAAAGAGCTTAGAAGTTTACTGCAGTGAGGATAGGAAGATGTCTGCAACTGCATTGGCAGCGGATGTGGAAGCATGCTTCTGACCACTGAACTCCCTTTCTGGATTGGGGAAAAATTGTTGGGGTGAGAATCATTCATTCCCAGAAACAACACTGTGTGAGTTTCCAGAAGCTGCACAAAACTGGTTGTTTAAAACAGATGCAAGGTCACTCACTCTGAAGAATGTTCCAAGCACGCGCAGCTTCTGGCCTGGACAAAAGAATGATATTTAGTCTAAAATCTGCTCTCGTACTGTTAAGATGTGAGAGAGGGTCTGGCAGCTTTTAGGGCTAGGCCCAGAGTGTTTGAGCTGAACCTCTATCAGGGATCCAAAAGATGACTGTATCTTGTATAATTTGCAACCCTTACACTTCAGACCGACAGCAAAGATTCCTGACTGTGCTCGATTGTTTCCTGTGATTTATTTCTGCATTACGTGCTAGAATTGGAACTCCTACAGGCTTGGAGGCTGGGTGATACTCTGCTAAAAAGCAGCCTGGTACTCGGGTGGTGCTGTGGGTTAAACCACAGAGCCTAGGACTTGCCGATCAGAAGGTTGGCTGTTCGAATCCCTGTGATGGGGTGAGCTCCCATTGCTCAGTCCCTGCTTCTGCCAACCTAGCAGTTCGAAAGCACGTCAAGGTGCAAGTAGATAAATAGGTACCGCTCCAGCGGGAAGGTAAACGGCATTTCTGTGCGCTGCTCTGGTTCACCAGAAGCGGCTTAGTCATGCTGGGCACATGACCCGGAAGCTGTACGCCGGCTCCCTCAGCCAATAAAGCGAGATGAGCGCCGCAACCCCAGAGTCGGCCACGACTGGACCTAATGGTCAGGGGTCCCTTGTGCTGGTCCTGGGGGGGGGGGGGTTACCGTGAGGCGCGGTCAGAGTCCGGTCCTGGGTCGAGGGTCTGGAGTCTGTCCATCAAGGTTTCCGTAATTTTTCAAATGCCATTTCTTTTATCATAAATGGATGGCAAATAGGAGAAAGAGAAAGACAGGGAGACAGAGAGAGGGAGAGAAAAAAGGCAAGTGAAAATTTTGGCATAGAACCTATTCAAATACTCCACTGGGGTTCCACCCAAACCAATGTACTATGTTTGCTTGCAATTACAGAAAAGATTGCGCCCTAATCATGCTTCTCAAGAGAGTAGCTAAGGACTCATTTATTATATGACCACTGCCTTCCATAATAAAGTAAGTATTTCTAGGAAACTTAATTAAGTTTTGTTGGTTCATATTACATAACCAAGAACATTTAATTAATACCTTAAGCAGAAGCAAAACCATTTAGAGGATTAATGTCAGGTATTTAATTAATTTTGATAAGAGAGCCTGCTAGCTATGAAAAATGGCAGTTTGAGAGTGACCCAGAAATGAACAAGTGCAGCTGCACAGACATTGGGTTGTGAGACCACGAGGCCCCAATGAAAAATGAAGGTTTCTCTGGTGATCCATTGATCCTGCTTTGGAAAAAGGGCAAACTATCAGCTTAGGGGGACCAAGGTAGAGGAAGTTGGGTGCACATAAACCTTATTACATGGTTCAGGGATGCGCTTGGGACCATCTCTGTCCATAGATAGGGATGAATGAATCTGTCAGGATCTGCTAATTTTGGTTCTCTCTGTTTCTCATTTTTTGAATCTTAAATCCAGTTCTTCACATTTTTGAAGCCACTGGATTTTTATTTTTAAGATGTCTTCCGGAAAATCCGTCAGCATTTCAGTGTGAATTTCATCTTATAATAGCATTTTAATGAAATTTCATTTAATGTATATAGTACAAACAACTGCACAACTTTCTGAAGACATCTGAGGCAGCCCCGTATCAAGAGGTTTTTAATGTTTTATGTTTTGTGTTTTTATTATGTTGCAAGTTGCCCAGAGTGCCTGCGGCAACCCAGTCAGATGAGCAGGGTATAAGGAATAAAGTATGTATTTATTTATTCAAAGTAATGCATTTGCATGTTATCTTCACTAATATATGCATTTCTAGGCAGACGTTACCCTAGCATGTACACTTTTGTACGCATTACTTGGATGCAGAACTACGTTGCAAAATCCAGAGAAGTTTGGGCTGTGTTTTGGCTCTCAAATTGTTTTCGGAATTTGTTCACCATTTGTGCTGGACCCGGGGGGGGGGGTTACCGAGAGGCGTGGTCAGAGTCCGGTCCTGGGTCGAGGGTCTGGAGACTGTTCATCAAGGGCGAAGCGGGGTCCAAAGCAGGAAGACGGGCGTGGTCAGGAACTCCGGAAGAACAGGTCTGGGTGCTGGCAGAAACAGGTTTCCAATGACGTTGCTTCCGCAACCTGGGACCGGGCTGACTGGCCTTTATCTTCTCTGAGGCCAGGGGCGATCCCGGCCCACAGGTGACCCGCCTCTCCTGGCCTTAAGGCGAGCACTCCTCCTGATAGAACCCAGTTCCCTCCGCCTCTCTGCCCTGAGCCTCAGCAGCTCAGGAGAGGCTGGAGGGTTACTGGACCCAGGAGCAGCTTCACCTTCCCCTGACAGGGCTGGGAGAGGCGCACCTGTAGGCAATGGGTCCTCAATCACCTCCGGAGCCAGAGTGGATTCATCGGGTGTCTGCTCCTGAGGATTCGGCACAGGTGCAGGCGCTTCAGATTCAAGGCCCTGCCCTGGCTCAGCCGGCCCTGGAGGCGGGGACTCCTGTGCAGGCTGGGATTCCTCTGGTTCAGCCTCTGAATCAGACTCCCAGGCCATCACATCATTAAATGCAGACTTACTTGACTTTCTCAGCCCTCTCTTTCTGTGGAGGTCCAAGGTAGCCTCCATGGTGAGGAGAGCCTATCACCAGCATCACTTTAGTGCATCAACGGCATCCTTTTCCGGGACAAGGAATTATTGGCCACTGTGATAAATGCATTGGAAACCTCAAGTTTAGACTATTATAATGCTCTCTATGTGGGACCTCCCTTATGGCTGGAGGTTGCAGTTTGCTGCAACATGGGTGGTGAGTGGTGCCCCTTACTGATGCATTTCACAACAGTGCTAAGAGATCTACATTTCAACCAATGGGATGGTTGCACCTGTCTATATAACCTTACATTGTAACAGTTGTTTTTCACTGCAGAAACCACCATGTCATAAGTTCCATTATCTTGATATACTATACATGGTATGTACACCTACGGTACAATTGTTTATATTACAGTGGTACCTTGGGTTACATATGCTTCAGGTTACATACGCTTCAGGTTACAGACTCCACTAACCCAGAAATAGTGCTTCAGGTTAAGAACTTTGCTTCAGTTTTGAATAAACATTCACAAACTTTTTATTGATAATAATCAGCTAAATAGTTTGAGGATCTATACAACTTTGTTTTGTTTTGTTTTTTATAAATATTTTATTAGATTTTCTTATACAAAGTCAATAGTGTAATACAAAAAAGAGAGAATAAAGAAAGAGGAAAAAAAAAAAAGAAATATAAAAAGAACCAACTTTCCAAACCATTTTTGCCAATCTAATCGGACTTCCCCACATCTTCCAGACCCTGCGTTCTTTACAATAAAAACATCAGCAATTTGTTACCTTGTTTCATACCTTACTGTATCTTTCAGATATTATGTTTCTAAGTTCAAAATGCTATTTCCCAATTACCTATACCTTAAAATAAACATAATAAAGTTACTTCACGTTTCTACCTTGTCTTTCTTATAACTTAATTTCCAATTCATCAAATCTAGTTGCTGAAGCTATAATTTCCAAATCATGCACGTTCTTAACATTCATACAGCTTATAATGTTTTTGCAAATAATCCTTAAATTTTTTCCAGTCCTCTTCCATTGTTTCTTCTCCCAGATCATGGATTCTGCCAGTCATTTCTGCCAATTCCATATAGTCCATCAATTGCGTCTGCCACTCTTCCAGTGTGGGTAGATCTTGTGTCTTCCAGTACTTTGCAATTAAGATTCTTGCTGCTGTATATACAACTTTGTAACATGCAGAAAACAGCATTCTTAGAGAAACCAAAGACTGGAACTGAGGGAAGTCGGGGGGTGGGTGGGTTTTGTGGGAGGGGGGAGGGAGGAAAAATGGGGGGGGGAACAAGGATGATATGTTTTTGGATAATATGTCTTGTTATAATTTTGAATAAAAAATAAAATTAAAAAAAAGAACTTTGCTTCAGGATGAGAACAGAAATCGTGCTCCGGCGGTGTGGCGGCAGCAGGAGGCCCCATTAGCTAAAGTGGTGCTTCAGGTTGAGAACAGTTTCAAGTTAAGAACGGACCTCCGGAACGAATTAAGTACTTAACCCGAGGTACCACTGTCTTCTTATGTTGCAATATGATACTATATTCATTTATATTATTTAGAACATGTACAACTGATGAGGCCCATGAGGGCGAAACAAGGCATTATTCTGGAAATCCTTGTCAAGATTCTGTGGAACTGTAGTAAGCTCCCATTTGGATTTTATGAACAAAGAGATACGTGGAACAGAAACTAGCAGACATTTGAACTCTATGAATGAATGAATGAACTGATCTATTGGGACTCCTGTTTACATTGTTGTACTTTATGTGTTGATTATGTGCTAGAGAAGTATTTGATACTGTGATAAAAATACAGAAGAAGAAGAAGAAGAAGAAGAAGAAGAAGAAGAAGAAGAAGAGTAGGAGGAGTTTGGATTTGATATCCCACTTTATCACTACCCGAAGGAGTCTCAAAGCGGCTAACATTCTCCTTTCCCTTCCTCCCCCACAACAAACACTATGTGAGGTGAGTGAGGCTGAGAGACTTCAGAGAAGAGTGACTAGCCCAAGGTCACCCAGCAGCTGCAGGTGGAGGAGCGGGGAAGTGAACCCGGTTCACCACATTACGAGTCCACTGTTCTTAACCATTGTTTATGCCAATGCACAGCTGGTCACATTTTGTGTTTGTTGGATGTATTTTACGTAATGCTAGGTTTGATGTTGTTTTACCAATGGGATGGCAGCACTGAAGGATGTTTCTTCACTCTGCGGGGAGCATTCAAGAACACCTCCCACCTCCATTGTGAAGTATTGCACCACAGACACAGTTCAGCCACAGTGCAATGCTGTTGGTGGAGGCCATTCTTAGACTTTGAATGATACTAACAGCAAACCCTCTGTGTGCAGAAAAGACTTGGCCAAGCGAAGATTGCCTCCAAATAATTAATGGTCAGAGCACAGTGCAAGCCAACTCCAGATCTTCAGTAGTTCGCCCTGCAGCACAACATATTTGCACAGATGCCTCTTTCTGCCTGAGAATATACAGTAGAAGCAACTGTAGCAAAGCAAGCAGCAGCTGGGACAGCAAAATCCTGCAACGAAGTCATTACACATTCCAGTATATACAAAAAAGACGAGTCACCCTGGGTAGAGAACCATTGTGAGGTAATAATTAATGTTAATGCCTCTGATTAAATATGTATATGCAACCCTTTGGAATATTGAATGGGAAAACACACACGCACCCCCAGCAATGTTGCAGTGAGCCACAGGATCTGATCTATGCCTACAATATTACTTACTTTAATAATTGATTTTACATGGGGTAAACGGCAAAACTTTGCAAAACTTTTTTCAAGCCCATAAAGATTTGTGAAGGTTTTCTTTAAGGAAACAATAGAACATGGAATTTTGAAAGCATAGAGCTAACTGGCCTTAATCAAAATCCTTCTTTAGGCCAGAATCTGAAATATAACTGTATGGAGACAAGTTTCATTGGCATTAACATATACTAGGATAAGGATGCAAAACAATGGAGGGTGTGAAAAACTGCCATTGTAATTTAATTGCAGTATGCATAGTATTTACAGTATTTAAACGGGAGGCAATTAACTTGTGATGTCTCTAGGTCATTTCACACATTACCGAGGCAAATCTGGGTTTACCATATATATGGACTGTTTGGAGCATTGAAGGCAATCAGAGCAGTATATCAGTCACATGATGCACATCTTTTCAAAAGCATGCTCACTGCAGTAATGTTTTACATTTCCAGGTATATAACGTGTGAAGTGATCATATCCAGTGGCAGCTGGTGGGGTAGGTCAGCAGGACTTTCCTAACCACCTGACCTCTTTTTTTAAAAAAATTATTTATACTTTTCAAATATATTCATTTCACTGATTTTACAATCATTTTGACATTTTAAAACTTGACTTCCTTTGCCCTCTTCCTGCGGTTCCTTAAATTTATTTTTAATATCTTCTGCATATCCAAATTACCTTAACTTACTCATTTATCTTCTTTATATATATACTCTTATGTAGCTGCAGGTTATTACAATAATCCTACCAGGTTTTTATCTGTTTACAATTTATCTGTAAAAATTCAATAAAACATTTCCATTCTTTTATAAAAAGTTTGTTACCTTGATTTCTTATTCTTCTGGTAAGTTTCGCCATTTCTGCATATTCCTTAAGTTTTTGTATCCTTTGCTGGGGCTTCTTCTTCTTTCCATTTTTGGGCAAGTAACATTCTTGCTGCTGAGGTTGCATACATGAATAAATTTCTATACAATTTAGGTGGTCCTATCCCTATAATTCCCAAGAGAAAGGCTTCTGGTTGTTTTTTTAACAAATGTTATTTTAAACATCCTTTTCATTTCATTGTATATCATTTCCCAGTAAGCCTTCACCTTACTACAAGACCACCACAGGACGTACCTGACCTCTTGGTACTGACATCACTGTGAACTGTTGTTTAGTCGTTTAGTTGTATCTGACTCTTCGTGACCCCATGGACCAAAGCACGCCAGGCACTCCTATCTTCCACTGCCTCCCGCAGTTTGGTCAAACTCATGCTGGTAGCTTCGAGAACACTATCCAACCATCTCGCCCTCTGTCATCCCCTTCTCCTTGTGCCCTCCATCTTTCCCAACATCAGGTTCTTTTCCAGGGAGTCTTCTCTTGTCATGAGGTGGCCAAAGTATTGGAGCCTCAGCTTCACGATCTGTCCTTCCAGTGAGCACTCAGGGCTGATTTCCTTCAGAATGGATAGGTTTGATCTTCTTGCAGTCCATGGGACTCTCAAGAGTCTCCTCCAGCACCACAATTCAAAAGCATCAATTATTCGGTGATCAGCCTTCTTTATGGTCCAGCTCTCACTTCCATACATCACTACCGGGAAAACCATGGCTTTAACTATACGGACCTTTGTTGGCAAGGTGATGTCTCTGCTTTTTATGATGTTGTCTAGGTTTGTCATTGCTTTTCTCCCAAGAAGCAGGCGTCTTTTAATTTCGTGGCTTCTGTCACCATCTGCAGTGATCATGGAGCCCAAGAAAGTAAAATCTCTCACTGTCTCCATTTCTTCCCCTTCTATTTTCCAGGAGGTGATGGGACCAGTGGCCATGATCTTCGTTTTTTTGATGTTGAGTTTCAGACCATATTTTGCGCTCTCCTCTTTCACCCTCATTAAAGGGTCCTTTAATTCCTCCTCACTTTCTGCCATCAATGTTGTGTCATCTGCATATCTGAGGTTGTTGATATTTCTTCCGGCAATCTTAATTCCGGCTAGGGATTTATCCAGCCCCGCCTTTCGCATGATGAATTTCACTGTGAATTATTATTGGTCAGACCAGCTCAGTATGATTGACACTAGAGTTTCCCAAATGTGGGTCTTCAGCTGTTGCTGGACTATAACTCCTATCATCCCTAGCTAGCAGGACCAGTGTTCAGGGATGATGGGAACTGTAGTCCAAAAACAGCTGGAGACCCAAATTAAGGAAACTCTGATCTACCCAGATTGGCAGCAGCTCTTCAGGGTTTCAGGCAAGGAACATTCCCAGTTCTACTTGGAAATGCTGGAGATCAAACTTGAGACCTTTTGCATGCATAGTAGATCTCTACCTCTAAGCTATGGCCATTTCTCATTATAAAAACATCAGAATAAAAAACACAAAAAACACAGGCACATAAGAACTGCTGAGTAGCAGCCACCTAATGTTCAACACAATGCCGTCAGTGAGATCAATACAGATTAATCCAGCCCTGTGAATTCAGGTTTGCATGTCATGCTTTTTCTCTGCTTTGATCAGGGCTCTCCTGAGGCTCTTCCTCAAAGAACCACTGGAACAAGATAAATGTGAGCTAAGATCCTTGCACCATCCCTTGAAGCCACTTTATTAAGAGGAGCAGCCAATTTCAATTTATTTCAATTAAGTCATCTGCTCCAGCATGCAAGGAATACATTATTTTTCTCCTAGGACACAATTAGTAGGCATTAGACAAAGCGGGTATGATTTCCAAGTGTTGGGAGAAGGGGATGAAACGCTGGCCTCTGTCAACATCCAGCAACATTCTCCTCTCTTTGCACATTCGTTGGCTGCCATCCTGTTCACATTCTGTCTTCCAACACATAAACTCTAAGCTGTCATGTTGAAATCAATTGATTTTTTATATATAATAAAAGGGGTCCTCTAAGCCTATGCTTTCAGGACGTGCCAGTACTCAAACTTCAGACCCAACAAGACTTTCACCAAAGACTAGGGGAAGCACAACCCTCTGGGAGCTGCCAGCCCAGATAGCAAACCTGGAGACTCTCTGCACATTCCAAAGCACAGCCAGTGACCTCTTCCCCAGATGACACCCTGTCTGAGGGATCGCCAATGATAGAGACCACTCCAGTCTTCTGTTGGGTTTTGGAACTCATGGAGGAAGTGGAAGCAACTAAGAGCACCTTTTCCAATCACAGCTAGGCTAAGTAGGACCCTGGACAGCTCCCAATGGGCCCTGATGCCCAGCTGTAAAAGATGCTGCAACCATCTTCAGCACTCCCAAGACCTCAGCAGTAGCAGTGGGAGTGAGCTCAGGTTGATGGGATGGCCTGACAGTTTGGACCTGCTTAGCAGCCCAAGGACTCTCATCCATTGGGTGCGGGGAGGAGGCAATTTTCATGCATGCTCTGGATCCTGATGCTGGGCAGTTCCAGGACGATTCAGGGCCATCTGTTCATGAGTTCTTAGAGCTGGTGCAACAGCTTGGCCTCACCACAACTCCTTTTTTATTTCTACCCTATCTTTCCTGCCTCTCCTCAGATTAGGCACCGATTCCTGGCTTCCTGCTTCACTGGCTATGCAAGCACAAATGCAGGATACAAATACTTTGGACCAGAACAGTCTCCATCCTGGAATTAATACTAATACTAATACTAATACTAATACTAATACTAATACTAATACTTACACAGCACCCATCTGACTGGGTTGCCCCAGCCACTCTGGTCAGCTTCCAAGATAATATAAAAAACACAGAAAAACACCAAACACAAAAAAACTTCCTGATACAGGGCTGCCTTCAGACGTCTTTGGAAAGCGTATAATTGTTTATCTCTTTGACATCTGATGGGAAGGCATTCCACACGGCCGGTCAAGTGATTCTGAAGGGCCAATCCAATGCTACTGCCTGATAGATCTAAGTCCAAAGTCTGCTGCACTCTCCATCTTGTTGCTGAGAGAACACACTGAACTACCTCCCCTGCACGTCTACAATGTTTCCTTGGGCCTGTCTATTGTCTTAGCAGCCTTCCCTGTCATTTTCCCCAAATCTTAAGAACCATTGCATCACCTTCATTTGGGCTACAAGCTCCATCCTGGTAATTTTATTTATTCTATTTATAAAAAATTAACACACTGCCATTTATATACTGCACTATCAAGGCCATGTACAGCAACAAAATATATCGAGACACTTGCAACCTCTCCTGCCCATTTCTGAACTGTTTGCCTTCGTATATGCTCTGCTTGTGCATTTGTCAATGAAGCAAACATGTGGCAGCTAACACCACACACTTGCTTTATTGATAAGTGCACAAGCAGAGCAAATATGGAGGCAAACAGACACTCTTACAGCAGGAAGCAGATCATTAGCCCTGGGGAAAACTACATCCCAGGTTTCAGCTAGCTGCTCTCAGCTCATCTCTCACTCTTTTAAAGTGCAAGCTGCCTCTTCCTTTCTCCCTCTGTCCCTTCTACCCAGCAGAACACTAGTCTGCAATTCCACCCCTGCAGGTGAATTACCCGATCAGGAAACATCTGCATCCATTAAAGGAACATTAAGGTTCTTTTGTCAAATCCCTGCTATACCACCAGGTAACAAGTTATGCAAAACTGTAGCAACAGGCCCATTCAAAGTAATCAAAGAGCCGCAGGCCCAACAAATATTAGGGGTGGGGGGAGGGATTGGGACACTATGTAACATCAGTCAGAATGAACGTTCACCTGAGGGAAATATGAAGAGGTATAATTTGACTCAGATAAAAGTCAACAGGTTATTAAATGGATTTTGCAACGTACTTTGCAAAGACTCGGGCTGCCAGTGTGTAGAGCAAAACCTTTGCATATCTTGTTAATTTTGCAAAACTATTCTAAGGTATAGGGGACGTGGGTGGCACTGTGGGTTAAACCACAAGGCCTAGGACTTGCTGATCAGAAGGTCGGCGGTTCAAATTCCTGCAATGGAGTGAGCTCCCGTTGCTCGGTCCCTGCTCCTGCCAACCTAGCAGTTCGAAAGCATGTCAAAGTGCAAGTAGATAAATAGGTACCGCTCCGGCGGGAAGGTAAATGGTGTTTCCGTGTGCTGCTCTGGTTCGCCAGAAGCGGCTTAGTCATGCTGGCCACATGACCCAGAAGCTGTACGCCGGCTCCCTCGGCCAATAAAGCAAGATGAGCGCCGCAACCCCAGAGTCGTCCACGACTGGACCTAATGGTCAGTGGTCCCTTTACCTTTTCATTCAAAGGTATGTCTAAATTTTGTTTAGAATCATTTGGGTGCCCAGCACAAGTAGAAAAACAACATGTTTCCAGAAATGGCCGAAATGTTCCCGTGTAAGCAAGGAAGAGCCTTTCTGAAGACGGGGGCTATTTGTCAGGAAGTGCACCCCCCCTTTGTTTCAGCAATATATTTTCCTGCTTTCTTTCATGCCGGCACTATTTGCTTGCAAAAGCTGGTGTTCAGATGATTCAATACAGATATGAATCATGGTTGCACGATGATACTATCATATGCATTTCTAGTAGCTTCATTCACAAAGTGACCCAAATGGATTTGAGAGATAATACTAACGTTAAAACAGTATAAGAAACTAAAACAGGAAAATCGATGGCAGGTGGTACATGACTTACTCGAAATTGGCACACATCAATAACACCTATTCAGGGATCCTGCAGAGAGGCTATGACACTACAGGATCATACATGTATATGTGGTGGCAGCGTACCAAATTGTGGGGTGCTATATTTACCAACAAAGGTCCGTATAGTTAAAGCTATGGTTTTCCCAGTAGTGATGTATGGAAGTGAGAGCTGGACCATAAAGAAGGCTGATTGCCGAAGAATTGATGCTTTTGAATTCTGGTGCTGGAGGAGACTCTTGAGAGTCCCATGGACTGCAAGAAGATCCAACCTATCCCTTCTTAAGGAAATCAGCCCTCAGTGCTCACAGGAAGGACAGATCCTGAAGCTGAGACTCCAATACTTTGGCCACTTCATGAGAAGAGAAGACTCCCTGGAAAAGAACCTGATGTTGGGAAAGATGGAGGGCACAAGGAGAAGGGGACGACAGAGGACAAGGTGGTTGGATAGTGTTCTCGAAGCTACCAGCATGAGTTTGACCAAACTGCGGGAGGCAGTGGAAGGCAGGACTGCCTGGCGTGCTCTGGTCCATGGGGTCACAACTAAACGACTAAACAACAACAACATATTTAGCAAAATAATAGGAAACAAATATTGTTAAAATACAACAACTGACATTGTTAAATCTTTTTGTGGAAGAAAATGAGGATCTGTTATTTAAAACCTTGATAGACTTGGTGACTGTGAGAATAATATTGGTTCACTCTTGGAGGACTTAGGAGGAGCAAACTTAGATCAGTGGTATCCTAAACTGTGGCAAGTAGCCCAACTGGAAAAACTTACTCAAAAACTTGGGTAGCAGGACCAATGGTCAGGGATGATGGGAGTTGTAGTCCAAAAACAACTGGAGACCCAAGTTTTGGAAACCCTGCTTTAGATAGTGGTGTTAGAATTTTTACATCTGTTTATATAAGATATATGTGAAAATTTTCTCTCTCTTTTGATTGTCTTTAACAATGATGGTGTGATGTTGGAATGAATCCACGACAGACGAGTGGCAGGTGTCATATGAGAGGCGTCTGCCGGGGCAAGCCCCGGGAACTCTCTTTTATTGAATATTACAAACATTGCCACAGGTGTGCTTGTGGCTGATTGGTTGATACAAACACAAAGCAACTTGTTGCTGATTGGTTAACATAGGTACAAGGCGGGAATTACATATGAACATTAATCACCGATAGATTAAAGGCTGGGAAACGGAGCTGGAACTAGACAGGCATAAAACCTCCTAATTAAATTATAACTAAAGATTGATATAGCATGACTAAAACAATTACTAATGATTGATCATAACATGAAAGAATATAATAATCGAGTTCCGTAGATGTGGTCAGCTGTGCATTAAGAGCAGGTCATATTGTTTGTTCATGAACTTAAGATGGACTGAGGAATGAAGGAATGTCTTGGTATTTGGAACAGGTTTGTACAGTGTGTGCAGAAGCAGAGAAAAGATTATAAGCGAGACTTCCCAGAATGCCAGAGAAAAGAAGCAATAGTTCTCATAGCAAGACTTCCCATAATGCCGCAGTTATGTGCAGAAAGAGAACTTCTCTTTAGTGTGATAACATGGATAACAGTAGCAATTAAATTGCAGAAGCAATGTATTCTCAAAAGCAAAAAAAAAAAAAAAAGCAAGAAAATGGGGGGGGGGGATGAAAACTAGATGAGACTTTGAATGACGTGGTGCACAGCTTCACCAGGAATACTGCTGTATTTTTCTCTTTTGTCCTTGGGATATTAGGCTGTGCTTATGGAAGAAGGCAGGCATGTTTGCTCTGCCTGAGCAGATCTATTCTGCTGAGCTGCATCATGGCTCCATCTTATCTTCACATTCTAGCACCAACTATTTGATGCAAGTGATCTGGAAAATTGTTTCCCTGTTTATATCATTTTGGATTTCAGGGGACAGTAGCAACAACATTGCATTCCCTGCCAGTGGTTCAACAGCACTCCATAGTGT
The DNA here is from genome assembly GCF_964106645.2 of Podarcis pityusensis. NCBI lineage: Eukaryota > Metazoa > Chordata > Lepidosauria > Squamata > Lacertidae > Podarcis > Podarcis pityusensis. Next base: position 37,241,773 of record NC_138042.1, read on the forward strand.
TTTAGGAACCAAAGGTGGGCAGATGGGGAATGTCTGAACATTCTCTCATTTCAATTGGTCGCAGCCTTTATTCAATCTTCTAACAAGCACAAATCCTTCAAAAGTGATATCTCTTACTCACACTTTTTTGTTTTTGTAATTTGTTGATTGCTTTTGAGGGATTCATGTTTCTTAGCAGATTGAATAAAGTTTGTCAACCCCAGTCTGACTAGCTCATCTTGTAAGATCTCTTCCCCTTTAGGCTGACTGGCAGAGGTACCAGCTTATGAGAACAATTTGGGGGCCCAATGTTGTGATGTCACATAACATCTTCAGCATCTATCTTTATTATACAGTTCTTTCCTCTACAAAGGTTGTGGAGTCTAGTATACCTGAAACAGCAATTCCTGCTTGATAACTCTCAATTTCAAATCTACAGAAACTAAAAACTACAGACTCTAAAACAATTTCCCCTTGCTTTGGTTGTATAACACATTATAATCCCCTATTCAACAACTCTCTACATTGCTGAACATCTACTTTACAAAGCTCAGAAAAGCATTTATAAATGGTAATTGTGGTTTTGGTTTTCTGAGAAGATCCAATTACTCTTTCCAACAATTTAGAAGATGCCAAAGAACTCAAAGCAAGTAGTTCTTAGATGCCAACAGGTGTAACTGAAGTTACTGCTACTCTTGAGGAAATCATTTTTATACCGCAATATAGAAAATACCAAAAATTCTCCATCTGAACCTATCAGATGATTCAGTGTATAAATCCCACAATCAACCCATTTCTTTCACAAAAGACGGCCTCTTTATCTTCAAATCTATTTTTTTAAAAATAATTTTTTATTAAAATTTTAAACAAACAAAAAAAGAAAAACAACACACACAAAAAACAATACAAAACTTAACAATAAAAACACAAAACATAACAATTAAAAACAAACTCTCTTTTCCATTTCCAATTTTAAATTACTTATTTTCTGGACTTCCTCATACCTCCCTCTTTTGTATTCCAATCTACATTGTTTGTCCAGCAGTTTCTTTTCCACTTTTTTAATCCCAATCTTTAATTTAATAACACGTTAAGATATATAACTTCAACTTTTTTAAACCTAATCCTTAATCTTAATGTCATACAACTTTAAATTTTTCCCTTTTATTATCAAATTTCCATTTCTTTAAACATCTTTAATCTTGATCTTTAATCTTAATCTATCCTTAACTTTAACCTGTACAGCTGGAAACCACTTGTTTTCAGTCCAACATCACTCTAACATTCCTTAATTTTGCAGTGTTTCTGAAGATAGTCTTTGAATTTCTTCCAGTCTTCCTCCATCGACTCTTCTCCCTGGTCACGGATTCTACCAGTCATTTCCGCCAATTCCATATAGTCCATAAGTTTCATCTGCCATTCCTCCAGCATGGGAAGTTCTTGTGTCTTCCAATACTTTGCGATGAGTATTCTTGCTGCTGTTGTTGCATACATAAAGAAAGTTCTATCCTTTTTTAACACCATTTGGCCGACTATGCCCAGGAGAAAGGTCTCTGGTTTCTTAGGGAAGGTATACTTAAATACCTTTTTTAATTCATTATATATCATTTCCCAGAAAGCCTTAATCTTTGGGCACGTCCACCAAAGGTGAAAAAATGTACCTTCAGTTTCTTTACATTTCCAACATTTATTATCGGGCAAGTGATAGATTTTCGCAAGCTTGACTAGGGTTATGTACCACCTGTATATCATTTTCATAATATTCTCTCTTAAGGCATTACATGCCGTAAATTTCATACCTGTGGTCCATAACTGTCTTCAAATCTAGATTACCCTAAAAATGTTAATTTGGCAGGAGCCTATGGGTCAATTTGTAACTGATTAGACAATATATGGCACTTCACTCTAGTTGCTAAGATAGTAGGTGGTATTAGTCTTTGTTATGTTTTGACCCTAAAATTACCCATGTTGGGGTATTCACAGAAGAAGAAACAAGCTAATCCTAATCTATGCATCATGTATAAACTAAATCAAAACTTTCTTCCGATACTGGTAGCTGCATTCTCTTAAGTGATAGGTGAGGTGGAGATTTGCTCCAAATAAACTTCAGATGCATAACACTGATCTTTTGAAAATACAGTTGATGAATACATAACAAAATACCTCATAGCATGTATATTATCTGAGGCAAAATATTTATCTTACTTATATTAACCTTACCTCAATTACTAAAAGATTGCATGTCTGTTTGCACTAAGGGCTGTTTCTCAATGGTGAAATTTCTTTCAGGTAACATAATAACACGAAGGGAGGGATATAAATCATAGACATATATACATAACAAACCAAGTGTATAAGTGTGCCATTTTTCTTCTCCAGCTCAAGTGGTACTTGGTTATCCTTCAGCTGTAGTGAGTTCATTTGTGGCACTATTTATTGTGCCTCATGACACACTTGGGAAGGTCTTTGGTCAGAGCCAGTGGCAGGCGCAGGGGCATAGTATGGGTTGCCACAAACACACAAATCTTGATACCCGCAAAGCTGATGCAAAAGGTAATTATCAAAGCATTGAAGAACTCACTTGATTAAGCCAGATCATTGGGAGGCTTCTATTCTCCAAAACAGTTTAGGGTGATTTGATGCGGAAATTTCTTTCTCATTTTGAGCTGGGTGATTTGTCCATCCAAATGTATTTGCCCATACAAATGGACAATAACACAGTAATATAGATTTCATCAGGGCTGGATTTAGATGAAGAGAGGCCCTAGGCTACTCCACTTGTGAGGCCCCTCCCCATCCCCCACCCTCACAACTAGAAGGAAATGGAAGAGTGTTATGAACAAAACTGAGTGAAGCTAAAGATGATGATGGGTATTTAAAATTCTACCATTCACAATTTCTCCTCTAAAGGACATAAGATATTATTGTTAAATACCATGGTGATTTAAAAAAATGCATAAAATGAACACTGGAAAACTTTTGCAATAACTGAACTTTTTAAACCTTTTGTGGCCTGGGTAGGCCTGGAACTAGTTCCCATGTCTTGTTCCTCTCTAAGGAATCAATTTCAACCTTCATGGTGTTTAACTATGGCTCAGCATCCTCTGAGGATAAACTCTGGACCTCTTGGAAGCTTGAAGGTTCCAAACCTTCTCTGAGTTACTAACAACAGCTGTATCTGCTATGACTGTTTTAGCAAACTCTTCAGCATACCTTTTGGGTGGTTTGTGGCCCTTTCAGATCTGCGTACCATACACAAGTCTCCCATGCTAGGCTTCTCCTCTTTAGGAGAATGGTGGGCATTGAATTTGTGGGTGCTAGTCAATTTCCCTTGCCTCTAATGGGATTGAAACAAAGGCTTAATCCACAAACCACTGAAGCACCTCTGTTTGGATTTTATAGTACCATATTCCCATCGGAGTGAAAAGGAACAATTCCATTTATTTTTTTAATTCCAATGGTTTAACAAGAATGTCAGACTGGAATACTGTGCCCAGTTCTGGGCACCACAATTTAAGAAGGATGTTGACAAGCTAGAACGTGTGCTGAGGAGGGCAACCAACATGATCAAGGGTCTGGAAACAAAACTATCTCAGTCCAACAGAAAAAGAGAAAAGAGTAAGTCTTTATCTGGTGCTGAAAAGATGTAAGTGAAGGAGCCCAGCAGACCTCAATGGAGAGAGCATTTCACGGATGGGGAGCCACAAACTGAAAAGGCCCTCTCTCTTGTCACCAGTATCTGAGTCTCCCTTAGATGAACCCATCCAATATGAATGAAGAGCACGCTGCCCGCCCCACAGGTGGTAGTTCCCCCCATAGCCACACCAGGAGGTTGAGAACAGCTCATTTTCATGGCTTCCAGCTTTTGGTCCTGAGGTCCAGACTGCAGAGTCAACAGATGTTCAGGTTGGAACCCCGTCATTAAACCAAGAATAATGAATTCAGAGAAGACTGAAGTTGCATGCAAACACACACGGGTGTGTGTGTGTAAGTACCACAGGACTCATTTGGGCTTACTTCTGAGTAGACACAGATAGGCCTCCACATTTGCACTGAACTTGTAGGACATAGAGCAGTTGAGGGTTCTGCGACAAGTTTTCAGCAGATGTCCTTTGAGATAAATCAGCTCTTGTGCCAGATGGCTTGGTGCTAAGGAGGTGCCTCCAGTTCACTTTGATTCCGCTCACGTTACCTTTAACTTCAAAGTTTGAAGAAACTCTTGCTCAGAATCAGGAGGGAGCAGTTCAGAGTGACAGTCGTCACCTTTTGTATTTTTAAAATTCTGCTGCAGAGCAGATAAAACCTGACTAATTATTCTGTGTGCCCCCTTCCTTCTCCGACAACGTGACTGTAATGGTTGCTAAGCAAACAACAGGAGGCTGCTGTGAAAAAGCACAGTTTTAAAAAGAGAGAGAAAATTAAAATAAGTGTATTTAAAGCTCACCATGTTCCATGGAAAACTTCCAAGAAACTAACATTTGGAGGCAGCAAAGGTTGATAAAAAAGCACTGGTCTTGGAAACGATGCCAAAACCCTGAAGCAAAGTGTGTGCGTGTGCGTTTCTTTTGTGCTCTGTGATCACCACGAGTTCTATCCAGTGCCAAGTTGCTTGATAGCAAGTATCACTGAACTCAGAGGGACATCCTTCTGAACAAATATACATAATGCTGGGCCGCATAAGAACTAAAATGCTACACAAAGCCATGGGAGCGTTTATGGCTTGCAGCCCAACTACAGAGCTGGCTAAATGTTCTGTGTTCTGCTACATCACTGCTGCCCCCATCTTATAATTAATTTCAGACACCGGGGGTCCTGATTCTGATCAGGACTGCCAGTGGGAACTTTTGTCCTGAGCATCATATTTGCTTGTGGGTGGAGTGGAATTGCTAGGGATGAAAGGGAAAAAAACCCCTCCCCTATCTGATCCCCCATTCCTGTGTAATTGATTAAAGGGGGGTGGGGAGGAGAGCTAGCCTCCCTGCAGTTGTTGACCCTTATTTTAAACAGAACTGGTAAAAATAGACATGGAAACATAGGAAGCTGTCTTATACAGTGGTACCTCGGGTTACAGACACTTCAGGTTACAGACGCTTCAGGTTACAGACTTCACTATCACAGAAATAGTACCTTGGGTTAAGAACTTTGCTTCAGGATGAGAACAGAAATTGTGCTCCGGTGGCATGGCGGCAGCGGGAGGCCCCGTTAGCTAAAGTGGTACCTCAGGTTAAGAACAGTTTCAGGTTAAGAACGGGCCTCCAGAACGAATTAATTTCTTAACCTGAGGTACCGCTGTACTGAATCCAGCGCAGTACTGTCTACACAGTACTGAGGTCTGTGGATGAAGGGCGGTATACAATTTTTTTTAAAAGTACAGTGGTGCCTCGAAAGACGAAATTAATCCGTTCCGCGAGTATCTTCGTCTAGCGGTTATTTCGTCTTGCGAAGCAACCCTATTAGTGGCTTAGCGGATTAGCGCTATTAGCGGTTTAGCGGCTATTAAAGGCTTAGCGGATTAGCTGCTAAAAGGCTATTAAAGGCTTAGCGGCTTAGAAAAAGGGGGGGGGGAGCGAAAAAAAATAATCTCAAGACTCGCAAGACATTTTCGTCTTGCGAAGCAAGCCCATAGGGAAATTCGTCCTGCGAAGCGCATTGAAAACGGAAAACCCTTTCGTCTAGCGGGTTTTCCGTCTTGCGAGGCATTCGTCTTGCGGGGCACCACTGTATTAATATTTTGTTGAAAAAAAATCAATTATAAAGAAATAAAGTGATACAGAGAAAGAAAGGTGGGAAGTGAAGGGGGAAAGGAACAAAGATGCATAAGAAACAAAACAGTATACAAAAATGCAATGTTATATATTTCCATACATTCTTATATACCGTATTTTTCGCACCATAGGACGCACCGGACAATAGGACGCACTTTGTTTTAGAGGGGGGAGAACAAGAAAAAAAAATTCTCCCCCTCTCTGCCCAGTGCCCCTTCAGCGAAGCGGCAGGAGGCGCTGCGCAGAGAGGGGGAGAACATTCCCCCTCTTGTTTTCCCACTCTAAAACAAGGTGCCGTTTAAGGTGCGTTCAGGCGGCTACCTTGGAAGCCTGGAGAGCGAGAGGGGTCGGTGTGCACTGACCCCTCTCGCTCTCCAGGCTTCAGGTTCCTTTCGACCTGCTCTTTGGGGCTGGTGGGGGGAAGCCCACCACCAGCCCCAAAGAGCAGGTCAGGGAGCAGCGGAAAGGCGCAGTGGAGAGGCTCCTGCCATAGCCGCGCGTCACCTCTCCAGCCGGGAGAGGGTCGCGGGGTGCTTCTTTAGCCCCGCGCTCTCTCTCCTGGCTGGAGAGGTGACGCGCGGCTGTAGAGGCTCCTGCCATAGCCGCGTGTCACCTCTCCAGCCGGGAGAGGGTCACGGGGCTATGGCGTCTTCGCTCCATAGGACGCACACACATTTCCCCTTCATTTTTGAAGGGGAAAAAGTGCGTCCTATAGAGCGAAAAATACGGTAAATTGTTTGCTGTCCCTTCAGGAGAGCTTCATTTACATCCTTCTGTTCTCTGACATGCTCAGAGAAAGACTACCAGCCACCACCCATTCAAAATGGCAAATTTGGAACTCAATACCTTTGTCACTTGATCTAAGGTTACAACAGTTAGAGTAACAGAAACAATCAGCAATTATTCATTAAGGAGCCCTTTAGAAAACAACTGTGGAAAAACCCAAATGTTAGCAAATACACATTTTGCCATTTTCCATTTTAAACCTCCATTAATACACATTCACCTTTCATTTCTGTTTGAATAAAATCAATTATACTTGACATGTTTTGGCTCTGGAGGGAGCAGTCTCTATGCAGCTGTCCAAGGGCCCCAGGCAGAGGCACAAATGCAAGCTTTCCCTTTGCATAGGGGACTAGTTTCCACACACAGTCTTGCATACACCTATCTGTCTTCCATCTTGACAAGCAAAAGGCATCCTCAGAGTTCAGAGACATATTCCAGCTGGGCAAAAAACAAAACACCCGGTGAGAGTACGAAGTAAAGCTGTGGCCTGGAGAGAAAGGGGATGTGACTAGGGAGGGAAGAAGAGCCTGGAAGAGCCCTGAGGGCCAGGTAGAGGCCACATTTGGCTCCCAGAACTGAGGCTCCCCATTTTTGATGTCAGCTTTCTTCCATCCACACTGTGATGGCCTGGGAATCGGATTCAGAGGCTGAACCTGAGGAATCCCAGCCTGCACAGGAGTCCCCGCCTCCAGGACCGGCTGAGCCAGGGCTGGGGCTTGAACCTGAAGGGTCCTCACCTGTGCTGGATCCTCAGGAGCAGACACCAGCTGAATCTGCTCTGGCTCCTGAAGAGATGGAGGACCCATTGTCTGCAGGTGCTCCACTCTCAGCACCGTCAGGGGAAGAGGAGGTTGCCTCTGGGTCCGGTAACCCTCCAGCCTCTCCTGAGCTGCAGAGGCTCAGGGCAGAGAGGTGGAGGGAACTAAGTTCCCGCAGGAGGAGTGCTCGCCTCCAGGCCAGGAGAAGCGAGTCACCTGTGGACCGGGGCCGCCCTATGCCTCGGGGCAGATAAAAGCCAGCCAGCCCCAGTCCCAGGTTGTAGGAGCAACATTGTTGGTAACCTGTTCCTGCCTGCACCCTGACCTGCTCTTCTGCCAGAATTCTTGACCTCACCCAACTCCCTGCCTTGGACCCTGCTTCAGCCTTGATGGACAGCCCCCATACCACACCCTCGACCTCAGACTGGACTCGGACCACGCCGCACGGTAACCCCCTGGGACCAACACACACACAGAAAGTGTGGAAGAATCTGCAGCCAAATCCCAAATGCATCATTGCTAGAGAGTCACAAACAGGGGACCGTATGTTGTCACATCCTCTAAACTTTTGTGGCGGAAGGGGGAACAGTAGAAAACTTTATTTTCTTTTTCCTGTCGCTGCACACTCTTTTTCTTACCTACAATGTGAAAGGTGGCTGTGAGCTCTCTTCAAGGGAGCAGCACACCATTTTGAGCTGGGATATGGACTTTTGTAACTTTTAAGGATGATAGCCTATCTGATTTTCATCACTGTATCTGTCTGAATCCTGCCAAGTCTTTTATGTGAGTAAACCTTATATTTTCTTTTGGACTTAAACAGTCTGAGCGTGATTTCTTTGTTAAGAGGTAAACGCAGAAGGAAGATGATCCAAGAAGGAAGATAACCCAAGTCTGCCTAAGCATTGCTGGATATCATAAAATGTTCGAGTAGAAGGTTACACAACCTTGCCTCCAAAGCTTCTAAGGATAAGCTGTGCACAGACGGCGGATTTTTAACTCTGCTGAAATAGGTATTCACATTCTTACACAAGTAAGAAGAAGAAGGATAATTAATTAACAAAATATCTGCCACTCATCTAAAACCATCCAACAAAAAGAAAGTCCATGCCAGCGCTTTGATTTGAGCCCAGAAACAGTACGGTGAAGATATTACAAAAAGGGAAAACTGGTACCAGAGAGCTACCAGGTTTCTGCCTTTTGTACTAGTTCCAAGATTTCAAACCATCTCTAAGGGCAGCTGCATGTAGATGGTGCTGCTGTAATCCAGTGAGATGCTACCTGGCAATGAATGGCAGAAGCCAGTTCCCTAATTTCCCCCCACAAGCTATGGGAGGAAGGAAACTGACTTTTGCAGGTGGGCTGAGAAACCTTCCAGCAGCTAACAAGAGCTGTAGCATCCACAGGAGGGGCTTTCAGACAGCTAGATGGAACCAGTTGCATACAGTGAGCACATAGTATGTGTGATTAGCCTTGCTTTGAATAATTCCATTAGGAGGCTGCTGTGGGAGGGAAATTTGAGGTTAAGGAAGCACATTTTCAGTCTCCCTCCCTCCCTCTCAAAGCAGTATCATTAGAAAATGCCTTGTACCAAAGGATATTTTCACTCCCTGGTAAACCAAATCCCAGAGCTAGGCCAAATCTTTTTTTGCCAGGTAGAGAGTAAATTGAAGTAATGGGAATTGCAGAGACATTCATTAAAATAATTACAGGCTATTGGTTTTCTAGGGAGATTTTCTTCAAGCCTCCTATGCAATTGAAATGAGCATGTTTCCATTTCACTGCCTCTGTGCTTCGGTGCTCCCACTCATCTCTTCCAGCTCTGCCGCTGCCAGTTACTGGCGGACCCACTTGCTCTGATCTCCAAACCAGGATAAGATGGAGTCGCAAGAGTTGGATTTGGGATGAACTCTGCAGGAATGCCAGCGAGGGGTGGGTAGGCTCAGGGGACAAAATGTGTCTTTCTAGGTCTCTCTGTCTAGCCCCTGGACCTCACTCTGGGGTTGTTTCTTCTTGCTGGCCCTGCTATGCACCTCAGGTGTTTCTGCCTATTTGCAGGGGCGTACCTAGGAGGTATGTATGAAGGTATGGATGTATGGAAGTGACAGCTGGACCATAAAGAAGGCTGATCGCCGAAGAATTGATGCTTTTGAATTATGGTGCTGGAGGAGACTCTTGAGAGTCCCATGGACTGCAAGAAGATCAAACCTATCTATTCTTAAGGAAATCAGCCCTGAGTGCTCACTGGAAGGACAGATCCTGAAGCTGAGGCTCCAAGACTTTGGCCACCTCATGAGAAGAGAAGACTCCCTGGAAAAGACCCTGATATTGGGAAAGATGGAGGGCACAAGGAGAAGGGGACGACAGAGGACGAGATGGTTGGACAGTGTTCTTGAAGCTACAACATGAGTTTGACCGAACTGCGGGAGGCAGTGGAAGACAGGAGTACCTGGTGTGCTCTGGTCCATGGGGTCACGAAGAGCGGTACACGACTAAACGACTAAACAACAACCTAGGAGGTGGCAAAACTGCCCTCCGCTGGGGGAACAGACCCAGGATGGGTCACAAAAATCACCCCAGATTCCTCTGACCAAAGAAAGAGAGTTGGTTGTGTGTGGAGGTGAGAGGCATGAGAAGCAGCTTGGTTAGATGGCAATCGCCTCATAAGAAATTGAGATAGGGGGTTGTGTTGTGTTGTGTCTTTTTACAATGCAGTCAAACCAACAATGCATGTTTGCTGGATAGGCTCATGATAGGAGCTGAAGCTCAGTTTTCTTGTAAATTTGCTAGAGAGAACTCTGAGAGACATTCCCTCTGTGTCTTGACAGCGGTATGGCATAGCCACATATAATCTCCTCACCTGGCTGGGCATTCCCTCTTTGCTCTTTCACTTCATTCCAACAATGTAAGAACATAAGCTAAGTCTGAGCCACTGCTCAGAATTCATTTTAAACTGGACTAAAGTATGTATTTGTAACTGGATTGCCATTTTAAGCCTGCCTGAACAAGGCTGCCGTATCCGTTACTCTTCAACAAGTATTCTGAGTGAGCAAATGCAATTTCCCCCTTTTACAAGACTGTGCAATTATTGTTTTAAGGGGGCGAAATGGGGGGGGGGGGATGCAAGGAGAATCCAATCTGCCTTAAAGCACCATGGATTGCTTAAACTCAAAGGCTAAAACTAGCCTATCCATGCTTCCCTTTTAGCCTGCAAAGGGATGCACTCTGCTGAACTCACAAACATGAAGAACAAAGGATAATATCTAATAAATATACTACCCGCTAGCACCTACACTTCACTACATATGGGGTAGGGTGATGGGAGAGCTGAGGAGAGGGGGGGATTGTCTCTTCTGGCAAGCCAAAACACTTGCCCTAACAGAAGAATATCTGAAGGAGCGTCTCCACCCCCATCGTTCTACCCAGACACTGTGGTACAGCACCAAGGGCTTTCTAGCGGTTCCCTCACTGCGAGAAGCCAAGTTTCAGGGAACCAGGCAGAGGGCCTTCTCGGTGGTGGCACCCACCCTGTGAAACGCCCTCCCACCAGATGTCAAAGAGAACAACTACCAGACTTTTAGAAGACATCTGAAGGCAACCCTGTTTAGGGAAGCTTTTCATGTTTGATGCATTACTGTATTTTAATATTTTGTTGGAAGCTGCCCAGAGTGGCTGGGCGGGGGTATAAATAATAAATTATCATTATCATTATTATTACCTTAGTAGTGTGACATTGAACACTCCCCAGTGTGTCCCTTGAGCTGAAAAAGGTTCCCCATCCCAGATCTATAAGTAACTCTCTGTCTCATATATGTCGATATGAAATGAATTGTTGTGCTTTATCTGGCTAAAGGCTAATCTAGCCCAGTATTCTCTTTTCGAGAAGGTACAACAACTACATGCCTCTGGTTTCTCACCAGTGTGCTTTCTAATGGGCAGCTGCTAGGACAAATATATAACACTCAAAATGAAATTTTAAAATGTGAATATTTGCACAGTCCAACTATTGGTTTTTTGTGTGGGGAAGGGGGCATATTTCCATCCCATTGAAACACATAGTTGACACAGAATCAAAAGTGGAGTATTCAGTGGTAAAAGCAGCAAATTGTCCTAGTAGGATTTCATATAGAATCTAGCATGTACTGTGGAACGGCCTACCTACGTCTTCCATCCCACTAATTTCACTTCCTTCCTTGAGGGAAACAAAAACTTTGAAGACTGCAGCATTTTACTAACTCATCTGTCTGCCTGTGAAGCCAGTGGTGGATTCAGAATTCCTTCTTTGCCACTTAAGGGGAAATTAGAAGGAAGAAAATGTTCAGTCAAGAGATCGTTCTTCAGACTAGAGTGCTGTGCCATTTCTTTTTATAATGGCCTACCGAGAATTGGATTGTTTCTTTTTCTTCTTTCCAGCCCCCCTCCTGCATGCATGAGCCCTGTATTCGATGAAATTCACTTTTCTAATTATCCCTGCTAAAGAAAAGCAGGAGGAAAGCGACAAAAAAGGGTTTCTTTTTATCTCTTTCTATTTTGTCCCATTACTTCCCTTGCTCACAAGAGCCACTGTGGCTTTGAAAACACTCTTATTGAACTGAGAAGGAGCTCTCTGGGTAGATGTTGCCAGCCATTATTGTACCATAAAGGTGTTGAAGGAGACTCACAACAGAAATCACAGGAACATGAGGTCTTTAATTAGATTCCCTCCGCAGATGTTCTATTAATTCCATTTAACCTTCACAATGGTTCTGGATCACACACTTGCGCACATCATGACACTCCTAGTTGTGTTCACTTGAAAGTAAGTTCTACTGAGTTCAGCGTAGCTTACTCTCAAGTAGACAAACCCTGAGTTTGGTGAAAACTCGCCTCTTTACCCTGATTAATATATAATAGGCTCCTACCCTACTCTCCTGACTGTGTCCCAGGGTTGCACAATGAGCATGCTGATTTATTGAAATGAGTCGTGGGCAACATACAACTGCCAAAAGCAATGCAACTTCCAAATGTGCTTTGTCAGGAAGATTTTGGGCATCACATGGCAGGACAGTGTTAAGATTCTTCAAACAGTGTTGATTCTTCAAACAGCTCTTGTTTATTCACTGGAGGGTTCAGCCTGTTGAATGGTTTCTTTAAATGTAAAGGTTCATCACTGTTCCACCTGATGTGTATATCTTTAAGGGGCCAGAGCAAGGGCCAGAGCAAAATAATGAGACCCAGCTTTAGAGCTGTGAAACATAGCAGGTGCTGCTGAGTTGTACTGATTAAGCTGCGTCAGCAATTGGGTGTAGTATATAAGGAGCAGCTCCTAGCTCTCCCATTACCCTGGGGGATGGGTTGGTGGTTGGGTCTGGTTTGTTGTTGATGTATTTAGTGTATAAGGAGTTTTTGTTTTTGTAATTAAAACCTTGTTTAAGCTATTTTTGAGTCCCTTTTTCATGCATGGTCTCCCCAGCAAGCTCTCTGCAGCGCTACCATACTGCAAATAGCCAACACAGCCAGCCTGCTTATATAGAGCTCCAGTACAACGTTACTGTAGCAACTTTCTAAAACTATCCAATCACTGAACGTCACTTTTGATCCTTCATTTGCATAACTATCTACAGTATCCCCCTGATGGCCCAGGGTGAGAACTTCAGTACATAACAGACAGTCTCAAACAAAGATGTGTTCTCTTAAGTAACAGTGTCTGCATTCTGTGGCCATTAAGCATGCTCAGGCTTCATTTGGCTGTTTTTGGGGTGTTTCTCCTCTTCGGCTTTTCTCTATGAAAGTTTTCATTTTATTTTACAAACCTTGGGGTTATCCTCCTTGTATGTGGTTGACGGCATCCTGGCAAAATAATCGAATTGAGATTAGACTATAAGTCGATAAATAAACGACAGAGTTCTTGCACCCACAGCTCAAACATCTGAATTGTACTTTTCTTTTACATATTTTGAAGACATCATCTAAATTTGTGGTTCTCAGGCTTTCTCCCCAGCAGACCACTTGAAAATGGCTGGAGATGTTGAAGCACCACTTAATTTTGTTGCTGTTTTACAAACCAAAGCAGATACTTGATTTGTATTTTAATCACAGTAGGCTTTCCTTTCTAATGCAATGGATGGAGAGAAATAATAAGCATCAGTCCTCATAAAAACGATTGCTGTACCATGAATATCAAGGGTCCTAGGCCCAGGCTGCTTAGAAAGATTTGTTTGACAAATACATTTTTAGACTTGCATTAGCACTGTATTATGAAAATCACAGGCCCAAGTCAAAACTCTGTTTGTCTGTTTGTTAATCTTGCCCTGGTCGAAACAGCCTCAGTCTCAGTCATTAGGGTGGGAAATCAACTTCAGGGCCATGTACATATTTTCTTGACTATTCTGCAAGCTTTCCACAGACCATCTGAATGAAGCTCATGGACTATAGGTAGTCCATGGGCCATAGTTTGATAATCTCTGACTGAGGTAAATAGGAATTTTATTGTACAGCATTGAAGGTGTTTGACCCACTGGCTCTTCCTTATTGACAATTAAAAGCATTTTCTCGATAGGAAACTGGAAATACTTGTGGGGATGATTAGGGAGGCAGGAGAGGATATATTATTTAATGACATCCTTCCTAACTTGCATTGGCAAGTTCCATATTCTAGCAGAGTTCTAAACACACACACCCTTTTAAATTATGCAGCGATCAGCTTGTTGCTGACTCATCTGAGTCTTTTTATTAAAGGTTCCTTCCTGGTGTCATCCCTTCTAATCCCTCTGAAAAAGAATAAACACAAGAATCTGATTAACGTTAATATAAAAGTAGTTTAGTCACCGATTCATTCAGGTTCACAGACATATCCCTGAAGGCAGGCTTAGGTTACATAACAGCTAGAACTATTCGATAAAGAAGTTAGTCCCAAGTGACTGCGACTAAGCAGTCACTTCTCCAAACACACAGCAACATACAAAATGGAGAAGACACACTGATCAGAACATGGAGGCCGTGTGCTCCTCCATGCTAGTACAACAGACCAGACCCTCTTCAAGTCTGTCCCAGCTCAGGAGGAAACAGGAAGTCTTCTCCTGAGTTTGTACAAAACATCCCCTAGGTAAGCCTTTAATATGTTATTACAGTGGTACCTCCGGTTAAGTACTTAATTCGTTCCGGGGGTCCGTACTTAACCTGAAACTGTTCTTAACCTGAAGCACCACTTTAGCTAATGGAGCCTCCTGCTGCTGCTGCTGCACGATTTCTGTTCTCATCCTGAAGCAAAGTTCTTAACCCGAGGTACTATTTCTGGGTTAGCGGAGTCTGTAACCTGAAGCGTCTGTAACCCGAGGTACCACTGTATATTTGTATTTCCAGTTTGATTTGGTAAATCTCTTCTGGAAAGGCTGATGTTTGATGCAACCGGTCTGGGAAAATCACTGAGCAGACGCTTTGACTTGAATTCATTGGAACTGAGTGAAGATGGCGGCTGCAAGCAGCGAATAGACCTTTGGATTGATTCGGCACAAACACCAGCGTGTGAGGAGATGCTGCGAACTTATAGAGGGGAATCATAGCCATAAAATCCACACAGAAACACATCATTGCTTGTTTTAACTTGCTTGTGGGAACAACTCAGAGGTTGTGAAAGAAGGAAGGTTAACAACAGAAAGAATTAGAGGAACCATCGGAAGTGACTGTGAAAAGCAGTTGAAGTATGAGATGATCAGAACCCTCCGAATTTGAAGCATGGGAAGTCCTATTAAACATTTATAATTTGGCAGAATATTCAGATTATTTGATATGTATATGTATAATTTGGAATATTTAATGTGATTGGATTGGATTGTTAAAGTGGAAAATTTAATAAAAATGAATTAAAAAAAACAACCCTAACATGTCCACTGTAGGAATGTTGTACTTGACTGCAGCCTCCTGCTGCTGCCACGCCGCTGGAGCATGGTATCTGTTCTTATCCTGAAGCAAAGTTCTTAACCTGAAGCACTATTTCTGGGTTAGCGGAGTGTGTAACCTGAAGCGTATGTAACCCGAGGTACCACTGTAAAGCACTGCTGAAGAGCACAATAGACATGCCCAAAGAGAGAACACCAGAGCATTTTGTTCCATTGTTAAATGTGTTCAAATTTTTTGAGTGCAATATACACGCAGCTCCTAATTAAATTCAGCGGAGGAAGAGCAACACAAGAAACCTGCCATGCTTCTGTCAACTGGAAACAGTTTATGGCTCAATTAGATCTTTGGCATGACAGAGTTTCTACGAAGAGAAAGATAATAGGTGCAACCAGATTGCTGTGTAAGGCAGAAAAGTGGAAATCTATAATGGCTGGAGGAAAATGATGCAAGTGGTGTTGCAGAACTGGGTTTGGGGACTAGACATAGACTTCAAAAGCAGCTAGATTCCACTACTGCTGACCAGAAAATATTTCAGGCTGATAAAAATCCGCTGGGGAAAAAAAGACTTGTGCTTTGGTAATGTTGAAATTGGAGTTACGAGGCAGAAAGTGGAATTTCTTGAATGGCACACAAATTGGAAGGAGAGGTCAGGCAACAGCAAAAATGACCAAGATAAAGACCACCAGAAATGGAGGCAGGAAGTAACAGTAGGCTCCTCCAGGCGACCTGTTTGTTGAGCATTCACCCTGATGTGCTTGCAGAGAAGTTACAGGACAATGAACATTCATCCTGAATTCATCCTGATTTGCCCGTGTGGTGTTTGAACATCTTTTCATTAATCTTTTTTTCTTCTTCACCCTACACTTTTCAGTACATTTCCCACCCATTGTGCTGGTCCTGGGGGGGGGGGGTTACCGTGCGGCATGGTCCGTGTCCGGTCCGAGGCTGAAGCGGGGTCCAAGGCAGGGAGTCGGGCGTTGTCAGGAACTCTGGCAGAAAGCAGAACAGGGTGCCACCAGGAACAGGTAACCAACGATGTTGCTTCGCAACCTGGGACTGGGTGGGCTGGCCTTTATCTCCTCTGAGGCATAGGGTGGCCCTGATCCACAGGTGACTCGCCTCTCCTGGCCTGGAGGCAAGCACTCCTCCTGAGGGAACTTAGTTCCCTCCGCCTCTCTGCTCTGAGCCTCTGCAGCTCAGGAGAGGCTGGAGGGTTACTGGACCCAGAGGCAACCTCACCTTCCCCTGACAGGGCTGGGAGAGGTGCACCTGCAGGCAATGGGTCCTCGATCACCTCCGGAGCCAGAGCGGATTCAGCTGGTGTCTGCTCCTGAGGATCTGGCACAGGTGAGGGCCCTTCAGGTTCAAGCCCCTGCCCTGGCTCAGCCGGCCCTGGAGGCGGGGACTCCTGTGCAGGCTGGGATTCCTCAGGTTCAGCCTCTGAATCCGAATCCCAGGCCATCACACCCATTTTTCTAACCGTGCTTTCTTTTCTTTAAATGGATTTGTTGTGCAGGAAGAGCACTTGGATTGCACAAACCTAAATTTCCCAGTATGTGTGCGTGAATCCCTCCCATAAAATGCTGCAAGCCTGGAGGCATGCTGTGTTGGTTAAAGAGGCTAGGCAAGGGGGATACAGCCAGTGATTTGATAGTGGTGGAATAATATTGATTACCAGGCACATGAAAATACAGGCACCCAACGTATATGATGTTAGGTGATTGGCAGGGGAGTGTGGCTTGGTCCAAATGGGGAGGTCTGGCAGGCTGTGTGGGAATGTTCAGGGTGGCAGGAGAGGATATATTGTTTATTAATATCCTTCCTAACTTGCGTTAGCAAGTTTCTTTACTTAGCAGAGTTTACATTCCCCTTTTACATGCACAGCAGATAGCTGGTTGCAAGCTCGCGTGAGTGTCTCACTATTATATAATTCAGTCTGTCTCAGATTGAATTGTGTGTTCCTGGTAAGTTCCCTTGAATCCCTCTTAAAAGAATAAAGGCGCCACAATCTTATTCAAAGTCAATAAAAGAAGTTTACTTACATCAGTTCACAGTTGGATCCCTGAAGGCAGACTTAGTTCCAAATATGTACGTGTGGATCTACCCCATATGGGGGAATAATTCCACTGCCTCTGAGCAGTCCTAGCTAAAAGCTGGTCAAACGAAGGAGGTCAAAAAGAGATAGAGAGAGAATGGCAGCATGCCTTGTCCTTCTACCAGGTCTGGAAAGGTCATGCCCACCCACTAGACACATGCAAGGAAGGATGCTTCAGCCAGGTGTAACAGGAAGTTTCCACTGGCTGGACCAAACATTCCCTTGCATGTCCACTCTAGGAAAACAAGGAATGTTGTCCTTGACTGCTCTCAGTGGATTACATCACACAGGCTGTGGGCTCAAGGTTCTCACCTTATCCTATAGGCTTCACATGGTTCTCTCTCTGTATGGAATCTTGGGAACTGTGGTTCTGATGTGTGTGTGACCTAATGGTCTTAAGAGACAAGTCTTCACCAGTGCTTTTTCCCTAGAAAAATAGTTGCAGGAACTTTCACCTTTTTGGGACGGACAACCCTAGGAGTGCCAAAGTTGTTGAACTTTTTGTAGCACAGCTACAAGCACCGTTCCTATAGCAACACTTAAGAGGAGCTGGAACTCAGTTCCAGTGAGTTCCAGCTGGGGGAAAAAGCCCTAGTCTTCACCACCCTCACAAAATTACATTTCCCAAGACTGAACTGGTATGGAAAGGTTGTAAGAGATGCCAGCCAGCTCCATCTGTCAAAGGGGATGACAGCTGGCCTCCCACTAATCCCATTTGTGGGTGATTGTGATGTAACTTCTACTATGATGCACTCATTGTTCTCTTGGTGATGGCTCAAGCTCAGTGGGCAGTTTCAGTGACGTAGAGGATGAGGAAGGATCTCATGGGAGCAGATGGATGCTGCTCCAATGGAGGGAAAGTTTGGGGAAACCAAATGGGAGGAAACAATTTCCGCTCACCCCTTCCCTTGCGACACTGTGCGGGCTCCTGCGACAGGTGAGCCCCCCACCTTTGTTCCAGGGAGGCCATCGCCCTGCCCCCATCTCAGCAGGCCTATGGGCAGCCGGCTGGGGGTGGGGCGAGGGTCAGCATAAGAAGCCAATGTGACTCAGCCCAGGCTCACTTGGGGTGGCGAGGATGCGGTGGCCTTTTTCTTCCGCCCCCCCTGGCTTCAGGCCTTCTTAGGCCTCCTGCACCTGCAGCCACCCCCCCCCAGCATCAGGTGGGAATTGGGGCCCTACAGCCTACTTCTGGGCCTACTCAGGCCTTCCTCGACTGGCGCTGCTTGTGGGACTGGTTTTCTGGGATCTGGAGGGTCTGCTGGGGTCTCCTCCCAGCACCAGTACAGTCCTTTCCCTCCCGCCTTTGGCCTATGGTTTCTACTGTTGCCATTTGGCCTTGGGGGTGCATTCTTGCTGCTGATTTTGCACGCACTTAGCAGGTCACTGGTTGCTGTCTCTTAATTATTAGGATATATTAATTTTTTTTAAAAAATGTCCATTAGCACCTTAGAGACCAACTAAGTTTGTTTGGGTATAAGCTTTCATGTGCATGCACACTTCTTCAGATACACTGAAACAGAAGTCACCAGACCCTTATATATAGTGGGAGGGTGGGGTGGGGTTTTTCTCAGGAGGGTAGTAGGAGATGGGTGATTGACTCAATGGGTATGGTAAACCTGTTGACGACTGTTACAGATAGGTAGCCGTGTTGGTCTGCCATAGTCAAAATAAAAAAAATCCTTCCAGTAGCACCTTTAAGACCAACTAAGTTAGTTCTTGGTATGAGCTTTCGTGTGCAAGCACACTTCTTCAGATACACTGAAACAGAAGTTGCCAGATCCTTCTATATAGTGAGAAGGTGGGGAGGGGTATTACTCAGAAGGGTGGTGGGAATGGGAGATAGGCAGATAGCTGGGATGAGCCTGCTGACGACTCTTAACGACTGTAATGGGTCTTACAGGAAAAGGCAAGGGGTGAGAAGGTGAGAAATGGCTTAGTCATGTATAATGGGATAAGAATCCAATGTCTTTGTTCAAACCAGGTTTCTCCATGGTTTTAAGTTTGGTAATGAGTTGCAATTCAGCAGCTTCTCTTTCCAGTCTATTTCTGAAATTCCTTTGTAGTAAAACAGCTACTTTGAGATCTTGTATAGAATGTCCTGGGAGATTAAAGTGTTCTCCTACTGGTTTCTCTGTTTTGTGATTCTTGATGTCAGATTTATGTCCATTTATTCTTTGGCGTAAGGTTTGGCCTGTTTGTCCAATATAGAGAGCTGAAGGACACTGTTGGCATTTGATGCCATACACAATGTTAGATGATGAGCAATTGAATAGTCCCGAGATGGTATGTGTGATGTTGTTGGGGCCAGTAATGGTGTTGTCCGGGTGTATGTGGCAGCAAGGTTGGCATCTGGGTTTATTGCAGGCTCTGGTGCCAGTGTCCGTGTTAAGTCTGGTTGTAGTATTATTGTGGGTTAGGAGTTGTTTAAGATTGGGTGGCTGTCTGTAGGCAATGAAAGGTCTTCCTCCCAGAGCTTGAGAAAGAGAACTGTCATTGTCCAGGAGAGGTTGTAGATCTCTGATGATGCGTTGTACTGTTTTAACTTGGGAGCTGTATGTGATGACTAGAGGTGTTCTGTTATTTTCTTTTTTGGGTCTGTCTTGCAGCAAGTTCTCTCTGGGTATAAGTCTGGCTCTGTTGATCTGTTGTCTAACTTCATCTGCTGGGTATTTTAGTTCTGAAAAGGTTTGCTGTAGATCTCTTAGGTGAGAGTCTCTGTCTGTAGAATTGGAACAGATGCGGCTGTAACGTAGTGCCTGGCTATATACAATGGACTGTTTGGTATGTTTGGGATGGTAGCTAGAGGCATGTAGATATGTTTGTCGGTCAGTTGGTTTACGGTATAAGGTGGTGTCCATGCACCCATCCTGTATTTTTATAGTAGTGTCCAAAAAATGTATTTCTTGCATAGATTGATTCATTGTAAGGTTGATTGTGGGGTGAAAATCATTAAATTTCTGGTGAAAGGTGTTCAGGGTCTGTTGACCATGTGTCCAGATGATAAAAATATCGTCAATGTATCACAGATACAAGAGAGGTTTGAGTGGGTAGGAGTTTAGGAAACGTTGTTCTAAATCTGCCATGAAGATGTTGGCATACTGTGGGGCCATGCGGGTGCCCATTGCTGTGCCGCTGATCTGAAGGAACAGGTCATCACCGAATTTGAAGTTGTTGTGGGTAAGGACAAATTGGCAGAGTTTGGTGGCAAGGTCCACTGTGGTTTTATCTGAAATGGTGTTCCTTATAGCTTGTAAACCATCGTTGTGTGGGATGTTGGTATACAGAGATTCCACATCCATAGTAGCTAGTATAGTATTGTTGGGAAGATTATTTAAAGATTGTATTTTCCTCAGAAAATCTGTGGTGTCACGTACATAGCTTGCTTTTCAGTATCTCCTTTAGCAGCGCATGCGCAGTAGGTTGCTGGTTTTGTCTGTTAGACTTTAGTGTAGTTACCCAACTTTAGAATTCAGCTTGCTGCCACAGTGTTACATTGTCGAGTAGCTGGTAATTGCTTGTCCTCACGCTGCTTATGCCATCAGGTCACCTGCAACTGAGCATGGTGATACCTCCCCTCCCCACAAATGTAGATGTATAGTGAGGGGCACCCCTAGCAGTGCTGTGCAGGCAGCAAATAAGATCAAGGAAAGGGTCCCGTCTACTGGCAGGAAGGCCCCCCTCCATCCCGCATGCCACGGCCAAGGGTTTACAAAGGGAAAAATAATACTTAAAAATAAATAAATCCTAGTCGGTATCTGTGTTGGATTTGAAATTGTTTTTCTATATACAATTGTTTTAACTGTTTTTCTATATGTTTTTGTTATGCTGTGAAATTGCTTTGAGAACTTTCATTGGAATTGATTCAGAGATGATGATGTTGATAATTCCCCAGGGAAGATAATACCATGGCCTACAAACATATACATAAAGGGTAGAAAACTACAAGAAAACTGGCAGCAATACAGACCTTTGAGGATTTGGTAATTTGTATGCAGATTTCAAAAGGAACTGTAATTTATCCTTGAACGAGCGTTGGAAAGCAACAAGTCATCCTTAAAAAAAACAACCACAGGAAAGAAACTACGTTTAAATAATCTGATGTGATGTAAGAAACTGAACGTGTTGCTCTGTCTTGAGAAGCATAAAAGTTCTCAGGTAAGTGTTACCGCCATGCAGGTAGGTAAGTCCAAAGGAGCTATTGCAAATACGTATCCTTTTATTTGCTGGCTGACCTGTTCAATCACCGGAGAAACTGACAATGTGAAAATGTTTATTTGATCACCCAGTGGCTTTTTTGCAGATTGGAAATGGACCTTCCAATTGAAAAAGATCTATAATCCGTCTATTCTTGAAAAAAGAGGTGAAAAGCTTAAGGAAAAGCCTTGTTTTCAGTAGGATCAAGGAAGAAAGAAATTAATAAGAACTAATATGTGACAGAAGAAATGAAAGGTGCTGCACTGCTTTAAGAAGAGAAGCAGAAAACATCACAGATGGGCATTGCCAATGAATGGGTGGAGGTTAAATGATTTCAGTAATATATGGGATAATAAATTAAGGTGGGCTTCTTTTCAAATTCAAGAACAACAAGAGCAGGACTTCCATCCAAGAGGTAAGAAACATCTTTCAGTTCTAGCACAAGAAATGGCATATTCTGAAGGGACTGAGATGAAGCACTCCAGAGTTCAAGGTGATCAAATGAGTCTCTGCACGCCACACCGTATCAGTTCATTTATTTGCTTGGCTTCCTAAATATTACTTTGTCAAGGTTTGCTTACAAAGGGGGAAGTAATACTTAAAAATAAATAAATCCTAGTCGGTATCTGTAATGATTTGAAATTGTTTTTATATACAATTTTTTAAACTATTTTTCTCTATGCTTTTCTTATGCTGTGAAATTGCTTTGAGAACCTTCATAGGAATTGATTCAGAGATGCTGATGCTGATAATTCACCAGGGAAGATAATACCATGGCCTACAAACGTATACGTATACATATAAGGTAGAAAACTACAGCAAAACTGGCAGCAATAAAGACCTTTGAGGATTTGTCTTGGAAAGCTATGGAATCTAGTTTATGGCAAGCTTAAGAAAGCAACAGATCCATAAGAAATGAACAAAATTATATGATATGAGGTAAGGAATATAATAACATGCATCAAGAACAGAGAAGTGAACATCATTGGCATGGTAAGTCTTTAAGGGGTACATCCTAAATGGAAAAGAAAGCAACTTCTTGGCTGATTTTTCTTTCTCTGTCTATACAACCTAATCACTGGAGACAGCTACAAACTGACGAACATTTATTTGATCATTTGGTAATTTCTATGCCGATTTGAAAGGGATCTTACCAAACAAAAGGAACTGTAATCTATCCTTGAAAGAGCGTTGGAAAGCAAAAAGTCATCCTTAAAAAAAAACAACACCACGGGAAAGAAACTACGTTTAAATAATTTGATGTGATGTAAGAAACTGAACGTGTTACCCTGTCTTGAGAAGCATAAAACTTCTCAGGTAAGTGTTACCGCCACACAGGTAAGTCCAAAGGAGCTATTGCAAATACGTATCCTTTTATTTGCTGGCTGACCTGTTCAATCACCGGAGAAACTGACAATGTGACATGTACATACTTATGTGACCATTTAGTAAATTCTCTGCAGATTGGAAAGGGGATTTTCTGCATTAAACAGAACTGTAATCTGCCCATTCTTCAAAGACACCACCACAAAGATATCTGGAGGATCAAGAAACAATTTTGTAACCAGAGGTGTGGAATAATGTAAGACATGTAAGTTCAATGGAGGGAAAATTTGGAGAAAGAAAGTGGAAGAAAACAAAAGAAAATTATCCCAGGGAGCAAAAATCTGTAAAATACAACAGCTTAAAACTGCAGCTCACCTGCTTAAGACTACCAATTTTTTGTTTATTTGTCTGATATTAGGGACACTCAGAGAGAATCCTGGTCAAGCTATGAACATCGCTACTGCTCATATGCCCCACCAATGAATGGGTGGAGGTGTAATGATTTCAATAATATATGGGATAATAAATTAAATTGTGCTTCTTTTTAAATTCAAGAACAACAAGAGCAGGACTTCCATCGGAGAGGTAAGAAACATCTTTCAGTTCTAGCGCAAGAAATGGCATATTCAGAAAGGGACTGAGATGAAGCACTCCAGAGTTCGAGGTGAGCAATTGAGTCTCCAAACGCCACACCGTATCAGTTTATTTATTTGCTTGGCTTCCTAAATATTACTTTGTCAAGGCTTGCTTACAAAGGGGGAAATAATACTTAAAAATAAATAAATCCTAGTCGGTATCTGTATTGGACTTGAGATTGTTTTAACTATTTTTCTCTGCGTTTTTATTATGCTGTGAAAGTGCTTTGAGAACTTTCATAGGAATTGTTAATTTCTATGCTGATTTGAAAGGGATCTTCCAATTGAAAAAGATCTATAATTTGTCTATTCTCAAAAAACGAGTTGAAAAGCTTAAGGAAAAGCCTTGTTTTCAGTAGGATCAAGGAAGAAAGAAACTAATAATATATGACAGAAGAAATGAAAGGTCCCGCCCTGATTTAAGAAGAGAAGCAGAAAACACCACAGATGGGCATTGCCAGCATGCAGGTAGGTCTAAGAGAGGTAACTTGTACTGGTCGTTTTTCCTTACTGGCTTACTGGTGAAATCTTTGACATGTACATACTTGTTTGACCATTTAGTAACTTCTCTGCAGATTGGAAAGGGGATTTTCTGCATTAAACAGAACTGTAATCTTCCCATTCTTCAAAAAGAGAACTCAAACAACTACAAAGAGATCTGTAACATCAAGAAACAATTTTGTAACCAGAGGTCTAGCATAATGTAAGAAATATAAGTTGCACTCTTGCAGGAAGAGTCATGTATGAAGCATCAAAGAAGAGCATCTCTGGTAGGTCTTGAAGATGTCTCCCTGCCCCCCAAAACACAGGTACTTTGTTTCCTTTTCTTTGTATCTATAGTTTTCTTCTGAAACCAATAACTGAAAATATCAGTGTTTAAAGTTACTTGTTCATTACGATGTCTTCTTGCAGGGTGAAAAGGAATTTCCCAATTTTAAAGGAGCTGTAATATGCCCATTCTTTAAAGATACAGTCTCATCCAGTGGCTACTATTCATCTTATCAGGGGAGCCTGGTGGGGATGCCCAAGGATGAAACAGACCACCCAGCAAGCCAATCCCTCATAACAGCCCAATCTCTACCATGGCATCAGCCATGCTAAAATCATCTCTTTCTTTGTTCTTCTGGTGTATGTTCTAGACAGCTGAGACCCATCATCAGCCTTCTCTTAGCCCCCAGTATTTGTCCTCTATCTGAACCTTGTTTTCTTTTCTCCATTAACCACACTAATCATCCCCCAGCTTTGCTCTCTTTCTACAGAGCTTATCCATACTTCCTCTTGCCCCACTGTTTCCCCCCTTTGTGACACTTCTGGTTCCTCCATTGTCCAGGTCCCACCTGCCTTCAACTAACTGATCTCTGCACTGTCCTCCTTCCTGCCAGCTCCAGTCAACACCAGCTGCCACTGCATCTAATGAATACTTGAGAGGGAAAGATTATATTTTAAAATATTGAAGACAATCCATGAAATCAATTCAACTGTCTTATGAAGCCAAGAGGTAGATTTGTCTACAGGAATTTTAACAGCCCAAGTGTTTTCATCTAGATTGAAAGTAATCAAGAACAGCCGAGAGGTAAGAAATTAATACTCCAATGAATCAAAGCAGTCCTTGCTGCAGTCACTAAATTTTGCTTTCTAATAATTACAGCACAGAATGCATGTGAAAATGAAGAAAGCAATAATTCTACTGGAAATGTCCTGGATCCAAAGCATAAAATATATACCGTACTTTTCCGTGTGTAAGATGAGGTTTTTATGTTCAAAAATGTGCCTCATCTTATACATGGATAGTGAGTGGGATGGACGGGTGTTTTGCAAGAGCATGTCATCAACGATTGTTGGCTGCTAGAAGGGCTGCTTTGGATTGGCTGCTGCTTCTCTAATTGGGTTGGTGATTGGTTGCTCCGGATTGGCTGTCACTACCATGACTGGTGGCTGCTGTTCTGGGATGTGCGCGATTGCCAGCAGACAGCTTTTCTCAGTTGTGTAAGAGATTTTTTTGCTTGGGAAGGGACTGTTTGCGATTCGCTATTGCTGTGGCAAGTGGGCAATTTTTGGCAATTTGCCCCCCAAAAGCTGTAAAACTCTGGTCAATCCCCCTCAAAAAAGCTCAGCAACTCTGAGGCATCTCCACCCCCCCCCCATTTTCTTAAATTTGAATCCCCCAAAATAGAGGGCATCTTATACAAGGGGGCATCTTATAGACGGAAAAATATGGTACCTTCTGTCAGAAGAATTTTAGAAGAATTTTTTTTTAGAAGAATCATAAGGAAAGCCTTAGCCATCTGATATATATGTAAATGTCAATACTAGTAATTGCATTTAGGTCTGTGGCTATTCTGTCTTATGTTACAATGGTACACTCCTCTTTAATTCGGGGTCTTTTGTTCTTCTTTTCTGACACAGTGCATATGGAAGGCATTGAGATGTTGCGTCTGGTGGATGTAAGGAAGACTTTGCAGGACAGAGTCTCAAACAAAGATGTGCTCTCTCAAGTCCACGTTCCCAGCATGTCCACACTCCTGTCTCAGTGATGTCTACTCTGGCTTGATCATGTACACAGAATAGAAGATGGCAGAACCCCTAAGGACGTGCTCCACGGGGAGTTGTATTCAGGCACCAGGCCTGTTGGCAGACCAACTATGCGTCATAAAGATGTCTGCAAATGTGACATGAAGACTGGCAACATTAACCCTGCCACGTTGGAATCCTTTGTAGGCAGCCACAGTGCCTGGAGACAGACAGACAGGTCATGAGTAGGAATGCTAACTGGGAAGAGCGCAGGGAGAATAAATGCTAAGGTGCACCTGAAGACACTTTCATCTGCCCCAACTGAAATAAAACATACCTCAACAGGTACTGTAGCTCTCCAATGGTTTGGCTAGCAGGACCTGTGGTCATGGATGATGGGGCTTGTAGTCCCAAAAACAGCTGCAGACCCAAGTTTGGGAAACCCCATTTTAGATGTTTACGGCTGCAATCTGGAAAAAAACATTGTAAAACCCTTTGTAGAGCATAAATCAGTGGCTCCCCTTTCTTTTCCTCAGTATCAGACAGAATAACATCATGACTGCACACAATTCTTTCATTTTGCAGGGGAGGTCAAGGGGAAAAAAAGACCATTTGGAAATCACGAAATAGCAAACATTACCTTGCCTCCCCCTTCTGTTCTGGCTGCTGCAAGGATTTTCCATACCCTCCCCTTTTGACCGAGGTTGAATGGACGCAATTCAAATCATATTTGGACTGGGCCAGGAGTGGAGGAGAGAGGAATTTGGCATGGTGAAGGACTGCTAATTACATCTGGCAGGAGTTTATATATGTGACTTTGTTTTTTATCTGCGGGCTGAGGAAAATAACCCCCAGAATTTTAATGGCGGAGATAAATGGCGGAGCAGGCATCTTGTTGGGGAGTTATTTATAGCCCAGCAAGTCCTTGAACAATGGAAGTAATGTTTTCAAAGTAGTGGAATGTGAATGGACAAAGGACGGTGGCAATAAATTATCTCTACACTCCAGGTCTGGGAACAGAGTGCTGGAAGGACTACATGCATGAAATGGATATTTATATATTTGTGAAACAACAAAGGTGCTGATTGCAAAGGAACAAGAAAGATCAGCTTTGCAGATGGATTAAAATTAATAGAAGGATGAGAAGGTGATTAAAGAAGAAGAATGAAGTGGCATCATCAGGAAGCAACGGACATATGTTTGTAACAGGAGTGGGAAACCTAATGATTATTTCTTAAATTGTATTAAATCTTAATAATTAGGACCGATTTGTTATAATTTGGAAAACTAATATATATTATATGGCTGCAATATGAAGCATGCTTGCTGGAAGTAAATTCTACTGAATCCTGTTGGAAGAAAACAGGACTGACTTTGGAGTAAGCACTGGGCCGCATGGCTGCAATGATATTCACACTGAGATTATATCTCATAGGGCTTCCGGTTTCGGTTGCCTTAATGGCGCAGCTCCCAAGACAACGGGAGATCGTTGGTGAAGGAACAAACAAAGATGATTGAGGGTGGGGGGGGGGGAGAGCTTCACTCACAGATCATCTCAGTACCTGGCTTTTGCTCTGACATGAAATAGGCACTGAGTGCAAAAGCACTTTGCCCGTCGGTAACCCACCTATGCTGCCATTAAGAAGCAGCTGTTCTTCTGTTCATTAAGAGTTTAATTAGGATTAATATACAGACGCATGCTGGTAATTATGGGACAAGAACAAAAACTGCCAAATTGAAACAGCTACAAAGGTGTAAAGATTTGAACTGGAAAGAAGACTTCCTTTAATGCAAAAGATGGTACGTGGGGCGGGGGGAGACTCCAGCTTCCTTTTTATATATATCTTGTTTGTTACATAAATGACTCGACACCCCCCCCCCCCGGAATGCTAAAAAGTTTTAATAAAGAGAAAATAAAAGAGAACGGGGATATAGTTATGAATTGCAATGCAGAATAGAATTGTGTGTGAAAATTGAAATGGATTTTAAACAATTGGACAGAGTTAATTTTCACTGTATTGCTGCTTTAGCGAAGAAGACTTTGAAGATGTGCCAAGGCTTTGGTGGGATGCCAGATCATTATTTTGAGAGTTGGAGAAGCTGGAGACTCTCCAAGGCTTTGGCAGGGTGCCAGATTACCCATTTCATAGACTTGAAAAAGCGTGGAACAATGACTCAGTTGTAATTAGAGCCTCACTCTCCAGAAACAGAGATAGTGGAAACAGCGATGTTGCGCAGGGCATGATGGAAACCAGGAAGAATGAACACACAATGTTTTATAAGGACAAAAAGAAACAATATGGGCAAAATAAATAAACACAAATATAAAATATCACACACAGGAACAATAAAGGACATAGAACTCCACTTGCAGGAATACAAATTATTAAATGTGTTAATACGAATGAAAGTTAAAAACATTGTAGCTGTTGTATAAGGGATTATGATAGAGATTGAAATGTAATTGGATTAAATAAGACTCTGGAAGCAGAATTAAATGAAATTATCTTACCTTGAAATCTAGCACACAGGGGGCCATCTAAAATGTGTAATTGGCTTTTTAATTGATTGCTACTGGAATTGGAATGGTAATTTGGTATTGATACAATAGGTGGGCTGTTGTTCCATATCCATGTGCACAGTGAATTATGAAGCCTTTCATTTATCTTTTTATCCAAAACCTAAACTACTTTTTATGGTTTTGGAACTTTATCTCATAGGGCTTCCAATTTATTATTATTAGGTGAGTTATGGAATCCCAGGTGATGAGTGGATCTTACTCAAGGAGAACATACAAAGGCTGGCCTACCCTCAGCGCCCTCATAATTGCTTGAGCCTCACTTTGGACTCGGCTACATCAGAAAAAAAGGGTTTTAAATGTGTTATAAAACTGTGACACCAGATGGCGCTGTAGAGTTCCATCTTTCGGCACGAGATTTTCCATTATGAGGTTTAGAACACGTTTTCCTGAAATGTTTTTTTGATGTGTTTAGATCTAGCCACTGTTGTTCTGGATGTTTGCTGATGACAGGAGGCAAACAGGCAGTCTCTTGGGATGGGAAGATATACTGCAACAATTGTGTTGCAGATCACATTGGTGTTATCAGAATGCAAACTTTACAAATGAAGAACAGTCAGTAACATAAATTATAATAAACCATATCATATTGGAACATAATCACACCAAATTCATATGTCCATTGTCTGCATTGGAAACCATTCTGAAAGTCTCATAAAATATATTGCAAAAGGGACCTCTACATTTACAGGTTATTTGATAATTGTTAACTCAGTTTTAACAGACTTTCTCCTTACCTTTGCCAAACTTTGTTAAGCAAGTCAGTTTTCTTTTCTTTTCAACCTTCCAGTGCCTTGGGTAATGTTACTCTAGCTGCTTTTAGCAACATCCAAAATATAGAGGAGTGACTCCGAACAAAATATTTTGCCAAGAGTGTTTACTACTTGTCAGGGCTGCCTCAAGTCTCAGCTCACAAAAGACCAACGCCTTTCTTTTCTTATATACAAAAGTGTTTATTGCAGTTCATTCTTTGCTTCAGATCCGAGGCGCGCAGCCCTACGTCTGCTAGGCTTAGACCGCTGAAGTCCCTTCTGAATCTGTCCCTCCCCTGCACCAGTTTAAGAGGCTTGCGCTGCTCCACCTCTTTCTCTCTTTCCTTTTCCGCAGGGTCTTTCTGCCCGCTGGGGTTTCGCCCCTCCTGGATTCCTCCGACGCGGAATCAGACTGCTCTTGCCCCCTCCTGCGGGCTTTGGGACCTGGCCCCTCCTCCGGGCTCCCTGTACTTCCGCGCGCCTCTACATTTGAACTTGGCGCGCGCCCCCAACCTCTAACTTTCCTTTTGACAGCTACGCTACTCCCTTCACTACTCCCCTCCCCTTCCGGGAGGGTGGCTTGCTCCGACCTCCCTCCTTTCTCTACTGCCGGAGCCGCCTCCCCTGATACACTGGAACCTCCACCCCCTTCGCTGCACTCTGGCAGGGAGGCTGGTCCTGACGCCCAGCTGCCACTTTGGGATCCCCCGCTGGCCCCCTGCTCCTGACAAGTCCCCCCTGGGGCTCCCCTGGCCTTGACCACCGGCGCCCCCTTCTGGGAATCCTCTGATTCGCTGGAAAGACTCATGGAATCTCTAGAGTCATTGTCATCCTCTTCCTCGCTGTCCTGGGATTCATCCCCATCGCTCTCCATCTCCTGCCTACCCTGTGCCTCTGTCCCTGAACCCCTGACATCCATCCCCCCCTCGAAGCCCCCCCTTCCCCCCTCCCGCTGCTCGGGCGCAGGTTCCGGGAGCTCCGTTGTAGCGGGGGTAGACGCTGGATACAGTTCATCGACGTCGATCTCCTCTGCTTCCAGTTCAGTGTATGCGTGCTCGAAACCGGGGTCCTCCCCCAACACATCCAAACCCTTCCCTCCCCCTGTTACTTCAGGCGATGCTGCTTGCCAAGGCCCCCTTCGCCACCCCACTTCTGGTTGATAGTCCCACCAATTCATCCCCATCGCTCTCCATCTCCTGCCTACCCTGTGCCTCTGTCCCTGAACCCCTGACACTACTATTTCTCACCACATACGATGGAAACCTCCTCTATCAGAGTGCCAAAATTGTCACTTACCACCTCCTCTTTTATAGATTTTACTGATTTTCCAGGATGTCAAATACCACTGATTACAGCTCCTCAATGTTTAACAAAAAGTAGAGACGTATTCCTCCTGGGACTAAGAAAAACCAGATTTCTTTTCCAGCTATCCAATAGGCTGCATTTGTCTCTGCTCCATTTGCTTGTGCATGTTTCATGATGATGCATCTCGCACTGTACTGCAATGTGACAGAACAGCCTGGTTTTATCATTCCCTCTGTTCATGTACGCAAAACGGCACCAGGCATGAGTAAGATGGAGGTAGCAGCAGGTTCTGGAGATTGTGGAGCTTTGCAGAAGTACAGAAATCTGTGGGGAAAGCCCTAAGGGGCAAACCGTCAGAGTAGCCCAATGTGTTCTATGTTCAGTGACTGACCGAGGCTGTGTATATATTACTGTCTACCCTGGCTCCAGCACACTCTCACCCCTGGTGTTTGAAGCTCAGCTTCTTGAGAAGTACCCCAATTTGATGTGCTTTCCTTCAAACCAGTTTCCATCATATTAAAAAATGGAAGCTTTGATTAAGTTGAGGTGTATACAGTTCTGGTAGACATTGCATGTGTGTAGAAGCCAATGCATGTGCAGATGACAGTTTCAGTTAATTGGGGTCTGGTGCAGGCGCCAACTCTACTCAGCGCCCCCACAAAGTAGTGGGGCTGGGCCCCCACCTCAGTCTTGAGGGGCCAGGTGCAGCCGAGCCTTCCCTTGGCATCGGGCCTCATCAGGGCTTATAGCCTCCTCCCAATGCACATGATGTCACACGTGTGTGTCGCACATGTGATGTCATGCACAAGCGATGAGTCCCCCTCCCCATGTCAGGTGGAACTTGGTGCCTCTGGGCACAGGGAAACAAATTGGGTAATGTTCATTGGGAGAAGGCAGTCCGTCCCCTCTATGGGAATTACTGCAGCATAAGAATGCAACTTGAAAAATAAGCGGGGCAAAACAACCTTGCTGTATCTCAAGCTGCTAATGTCTACATAAAAAGGTAAAAGAGGTTAAGGATCCAGTTTAAGGCGACTATGGGGTCGTGGCGCTTATCTCGCTTTAGGCCGAGGGAGCCGGCATTTGTTCACAGACAGCTTTCTGGGTCGTGACCAGCATGACTAAACAGCTTCTGGCACAACAGGACACTGTGACTGAAACTACAGCACATGGAAACACCATTTACCTTCCTGCCGCAGCGGTACCTGTTTATCTACTTGCACTGGTGTGCTTTTGAACTGCTAGGTTGGCAGGAGCTGGGACAGAGCAACAGGAGCTCACCCTGTTGTGGGGATTTGAACCTCCAACCTTCCAATCTCAAAGCCCAAGAGGCTCAGTGGTTTGGACCACAGCGCCTCCCTTGTCCCTTTTAATGTCTACATAGCCTGACTTGGAAAGGGAGAGTAACAAAAAAAACTGGGAAGTGGGATAGACTGGTGGAGGGACTGGGGTAACAGCAGCACACTGTGCTGCAACATTTTTTGCAGGTTCCTTTTATGCATAATAATAATAATAATAATAATAATAATAATAATAATAATATACTGCATGGGATTTACCCCTCCTTAAAAAAATTGATTGAGCTCTTGGCCTCCAGGTATGCTATTTTGCTTTTGAAACACCACAGTTACATAATGGTTTCAACCACAGCTTCAGGCCCTTCTTGTTTCACAGATTTGATGCCATGCTCTTTTTAATCATTTAGTGGGATCATTTTGCCTGGCCACACCATGAATAATTTTTTTTTTTTTTTGTCTTGTAATTGTTTGCAAAGTCAAATGAAGGCTCTGAACCACCTGCAGGCTTGCTGAATCAGCTAAACGTTGGGGCTGTGAAATGTGTAGCTTGATTCAGCGCTAACCACAAATACAGTGGTACCCTGGTTTTTGAGCGTCTCCGTTGACGAACGTTTGGGTTGTTGAACACCGCAAACCCAGAAGTAAATGCTTCAGTTTTCGAACGCGTCTCGGAAGTCGAACTTCTGAGGCAGCTTCCACCGAGTGCAAGATCCTGTTGGTTGTTGAGTCCTGTCAGCTGGGAAACTGCGCCTCTGTTTTTGAAGGTTTTAGAACTTGAACGGTCTTCTGGAACGGATTACATTCGAAATCCGAGATACCACTGTGCCATTGGCTTCACTGTAACATGGTCATGACAAACGTGTATACTAGGTCTAATAGTCACCCAGGGAACTGATGGCTTTGTCACTAGGGAAATTAAAACTAAGCTGGACACACAAGCTAGAAATAGATCACTTCGAACAATTTATTAATAGGAAGATATGAGCTGGCCTTCCCTGTCTCTGTCATTTGTTACTGGCAGCAGAACAGACCAATTTCTGATCTTTCCCCCGGTTCTTACATGCTGCCAAGAGCTGGGAGGAGGATGTCAAAGCTTCCTGGTCTGAGAAACAGGGTAGTTTGCTCTCGTTTCCCATGGGATCACAAGTAGCAAATGACACAGGGCTGTTAAGTGACAAAATTGTTTGTGGCTTGGGGGGAAGAAAAAACAAAACAAAGCCAACCAGCCACATAGTAAACTAGTGCTACTTTCCTCTTCAGCTAAATAGATCAATTTGTCAGGCAGCCGTTATTAACTTTCTTTAATTAACTCCCTTCCAAGGATTTGTATTAATTAAAGATCTACTTAGGCCAACTTGCTGGAAAAACAGCTCCCCCCCCCCAGGAGTGCACGGAACGGTGTGCTTGTGTATCCTGCTTGCAAGTCCTTAGGTAAACCGACTGACACTAGGAGATCCACACCACACACTGAAAGCACATCCAATGTGAATTTAAAGTACACGCCCCCACAAAAAGAATCCTGGGAAATGTAGTTTGTCCAGCGTGCTGGGAATTGCTGCTCTCTGAGGGGTAAATGACAGATCTCAGGATTATTTTCTGGGGGTGGGGAGTCACGTGCTTTAAATGTACACTGGGTGTGCTTTCAATGTATGGTGTGGGTGGAATGCCCTCATAATGTAGGTGTGTACTGCAAACAGGATTTATATCAACCCAGATTTCCACTCTGACTTCCACATTATCCTCACAGACCCTCCAAGTGTCCCTATTTTCCAGGGACAGTCGCAGACCCACAGAAGCCATCCCAGTTTCTGATCTGATCCTGGAATGTCCGGCTTTCCCTTAGGACATACCTATATTCATCGGAGAAATAGAAAAATTCCTTCCTGTAGCACCTTAAAGACCAACTAAGTTAGTTCTTGGTATAAGCTTTCGTGTGCAAGCACACTTCTTCAGATACACAGTGTGCTTGCACACGAAAGCTTATACCAAGAACTAACTTAGTTGGTCTTTAAGGTGCTACAGGAAGGAATTTTTCTATTTCGACTATGGCAGACCAACACGGCTACCCATCTGTAACTGGAATCATCGGAGAAATGTTGGAGATAAGTAACTATACAACCTTTATAAGACATCTGAATATGTTGGAAGCCTCCCAGAGTAGCTGGGGCAACCCAGTCAGATGGGGGGGTATCAATAGTAAAATAATAATAATAATAATAATAATAATAATAATAATAATAATAATTCATTATACATTCTTTCCCAGAAAGCTTTTACTACTCCACAAGACCACAACCTATGATAAAAGGTACCTTCTTTACTTTTACATTTTCGCAATTTTACTCGGAGTCAGGTACCAACAATACATCATTTTCGTACAATTTTCTCTCAATGAACAGCAGGCAGTAAACTTCAAATCCTCTTTCCATAACTTTTCCCATGCTGACAATTGTATATTATAACGAAAACCTCTTCCCCAAGGTATCATCGACACTCGTGACTCTTCACCAGCCTGACTCATCTCTGCCTCTTGACTTCCTTCCTTCCTCGCACCTACTTCAGCTTCTGCCTCTGATTCTGGACTCCACTCTGACACTGAATCTCCCAGCTCACTAAGCCCAGTTACCTCTTCAGCTTTCAACACCTCCTCCTCCCAGTTTTCTGCCTCTTCTCCCTCTGACCACTCACTGTCACCCCCCCCCCAGCAATCTCTGGGCTCTGAGCCTTCTTCCCTTGGTGGTTCTCCAGCTGGTTCATCGCACCATTCCTCTGTGTCCAACCAGCCCATGACAATAATATCATATGTTGTATGCTGCCTGAGTGATGTTTCTTTACTGGAAGGTCGAGATATAAATGAAATAATAAAAAACAGAATGTTATTGCTGCTAAACGGCATGAACTTTATGATGGGACCCCTCACTTGCACCCCTTGTACCACTCTCTGAAAAACAGAGCAGCGTCTGAGAATACAGAAATCTGCCTCTCCTGCTCAAATCTATGGCAAGAAAGCTAAACTTAGCATCTAATTAACAGCCATTTTACTCATTAGGTTGCTTTGTTTTTTTTAAACGGGCCAATCTATTTGCTTTTAGTTCCTCAGCTTCATTAGAGAAATAAAAACCATTTGACAGAAATAGAAATCACTTTGTGGGGACGATGGAAACCGATGGGTGGTGAAAGTT
The DNA here is from genome assembly GCF_964106645.2 of Podarcis pityusensis. Classification (NCBI taxonomy): domain Eukaryota; kingdom Metazoa; phylum Chordata; class Lepidosauria; order Squamata; family Lacertidae; genus Podarcis; species Podarcis pityusensis. The sequence continues at coordinate 37,276,815 of NC_138042.1, forward strand.
AGCAACAGTAATGAGGTGATCAGTTCTGCTGTCGCAGGAAACTCCTTGTGATTCCAACACGACAACATGGTTTTAGAGGACTTTGGGGAAACAATGTGGGGGGTAGAGTGAAAGTCAAAGATATGACTGGTGTCGGAGCCAGAGCAGCAGCGGTGGGACAGGTTGGGCTGCATTGCTCACCTGGTTTCCCAACCCTTGAAGATCCCTGCTGGTTACTGAGAAGGATGAGGCAGCGGGGTGGCTTGTGCGGTGCAGAAGCTGCAGCAGGAGCATCAAATCCAGGATTCTTGGGGGGGAAAGCCATGCACCTCAAATATCCTTTAAATGTACACTGTGTCTGCAGCCTGAGCCACACGTCAGCTATTCAGTGATCTGACTTGGGACGTCATCGTGATTTAACTTTCAAGGAACAAATGGCATCTTGAGGGCAAAGCCTTTTCTTTTCTCAAATTATAAAACATAATAAAAATAAAAACCCTCCTTTAATAGAATGCCTCTGTTATGTACTGAAGTTCTCACCCTGGGCCTGCAGGGCGATACTTTAGATAGTTTTCACTCAGGTCCACATATGCAAATAAGGGATTGAAAGTGACGTTCAGTGATTGGACACTTACAGAAAGTGTTACAGTTGCGTTGTAGTGGAGCTCTATATAAGCAAGCTGGCTGAACCCTTCAGTTCAGTTCTGTTCTGGCCTGTGAATAAACAAGAGCTGTTTGAAGAATCGCTGTGTCATCTGATATGTTCACCCACAACTTAACAGCCTCCTTTTTCTTTTCTTTACATGCCAGGATGCATCACATTGGCTCTCATCACATGTTGGAAGACACACCCAAAACAGAGAAGAGGGAAGTTTATTTGATTGTATAAAAATGAGGGAGCAAATGGCTTGGCTCTCCCATAACGTCAGAAAAATTCCCATCAATTTTAGCCACATTTTAACTCGGAGAAACCTCAGTCCTAACACTTTGTCCCACTACTTTTCTTTTCTTTTTTGCTTTTAGTCATGTTCTTGCTTGGAGCAGTGTAGCTCATGCAGCACTTACAATGCTTCTTTCACGTCAAGAAAGATGCTACCGCAGGCAAGGGGGTTCTGGCACTTAGCGATAACTTGCCTTCCTAAACTACTTTTGTCACTTCCCACTGAATCAATTCCATGTTGCCCACATCTGTGTTGAGTCACAATGCCCAGAAAGGAATGCAGATCTTAAAAATGTTTTATTGAATAGTCATAATAATTATTTATTATTTATTTGCCACCCATCTAACTGGGTTCCCCAGCCACTCAGGGCGACTTCCAACAAATTAAAACATTAAACACCGTAGAATATCAAACATTAAAAATTTCCCTAAACAGGGCTGCCTTCAAATGTCTTCTAAAAGTCAAATAGTTGTTTCTCAGCTGCTGCATTCTGTATTAGTTGTCGTTTCTGGGTCACCTTCAAAGTGGCCCCACGTAGAGCGCATTGCAGTAGTCCAAGCAGGAGATAACCAGAGCATGCACCACTTTGGCAAGACAGTCAACGGGTAGGTAGGGTCTCAGCCTGCATACCAGATGGAGCTGGGAGACAGCTGCCCTGGACACAGAATTGACCTGCACCTTCATGGACAGCTGTGAATCCAAAATGACTCCCAGGCTGCGCACCTGGTCCTTCAGGGGCACAGTTACCCCATTCAGGGTCTCAGCCAGTGTACCAGATGAAGCTGGTAGACAATTTATGTTATTTCACAATTTATGTGAGGGTTATGACTTATTTCACAGATGTCTGAGACATGCATAGGACCATAGGGAGCTGCCTTATTCTGAGTATATACAAGGCAGACCTTGTTACCATGAGCTTTCTAAAGGTTGCATCATAAGATAGGCAGATGCTGCCACATAGATGGCGTAAACATGTGACTGAGAAGCCAGCTCTCTTCAGATCCTGTGGAAGAGATTTCACTGCTCTAAGCCTTTCATTTGCCACAGCTCCCCGGAGCAATGAAAAGCTTCCTTGCCTTCTGCCTTTTACAACCTGCTACTATTTACTGCAGGGTCACTGGAAGCAGCTTGAAAGCAATTGTGCTTCCCTCAGCAAGGTCTTAAAAAGCTAGGCTATTATACAAATGCTCCGTCAACAAAAGGCTTTCAGGGGAAAATGGACTAAAAAAAAAAAAGGCAACTGGTTAGAATTGTGGTATATTTCAGTCAGACCTTACACCCTGCCTGGTATTGATTGGCCAATGGATGTCAAAAATTGCATTGCTAAACTTCAAAGCAAAAGCAAGATGAATGTATTAGTATAAAGTCAGAATAAAGTAGACGCTTTAGACACTTCAGTACAAAGCAAGTTGCATGTATTAGTATAAAGTAGACACTTCCTGATTATCTGTATTAATTACCTTCTAAATGACTGTGCAAGAAGCTACAGTTAGAACTGGATATGGAACAACTGATTGGTTCAAAATTGGGAAAGAGTACGGCAAGGCTGTATATTGTCTCCCTGCTTATTTAACTTATATGCAGAATTCATCATGCGAAAGGCTGGGCTGGATGAATCCCAAGCCGGAATTAAGATTGCCGGAAGAAATATCAACAACCTCAGATATGCAGATGACACAACCTTGATGGCAGAAAGTGAGGAGGAATTAAAGAACCTTTTAATGAGGGTGAAAGAGGAGAGCGCAAAATATGGTCTGAAGCTCAACATCAAAAAAACGAAGATCATGGCCACTGGTCCCATCACCTCCTGGCAAATAGAAGGGGAAGAAATGGAGGCAGTGAGAGATTTTACCTTCTTGGGCTCCATGATCACTGCAGATGGTGACAGCAGTCACAAAATTAAAAGACGCCTGCTCCTTGGGAGAAAGGCGATGGCAAACATAGACAGCATCTTAAAAAGCAGAGACATCACCTTGCCAACAAAGGTCCGTATAGTTAAAGCCATGGTTTTCCCAGTAGTGATGTATGGAAGTGAGAGCTGGACCATAAAGAAGGCTGATCGCTGAAGAATTGATGCTTTTGAATTCTGGTGCTGGAGGAGACTCTTGAGAGTCCCATGGACTGCAAGAAGATCAAACACATCCATTCTTAAGGAAATTAGCCCTGAGTGCTCACTGAAAGGACAGATTGTGAAGCTGAGGCTCCAATACTTTGGCCACCTCATGATAAGAGAAGACTCCCTGGAAAAGACCCTGATGTTGGGAAAGATGGAGGGCACAAGGAGAAGGGGACGACAGAGGACGAGATGGTTGGACAGTGTTCTCGAAGCTACAAACATGAGTCTGACCAAACTGCGGGAGACAGTGGAAGACAGAAGTGCCTGGTGTGCTCTGGTCCATGTGGTCACGAAGAGTCGGACACAACTAAACGACTAAACAACAACAACAACAACAAATGACTGTGAGGAATATTGGTAAAATAATGCATAACATCTGCCTGCTAGAGGAATCCTTTCAAGGCAAGTTGGCACCATGGGCATCCACATGAATTTTTTTATGGGGGAAGACAAAATTATTTATGCAAGCAAGCAAGCAAGCAAGCAAGCAAGCAAGCAAGCAGACAGGCAAACAGTGTCTGCACATTTTGCCCCACATCTCAGGTTCTACAAATGCCAGAAACTTACTCTTAAAAATAAAAATAAAAAGTTAGGAATCTGGGGATCATAGTTTATTGTGGGGGCAGGTGCCCCACCCCCACTGTGAAGGCTCCTGAATGGCACTCATTTACATTTTTCTGAAAGTATGGGCCAATTCACATATGCATATACATCAGTTGATGTGGCTGTGACAGCTGAATGTGTGTACCACTGCAGTGAACTACTGTATTTGGGATTGCATGAAGTGGTACAACAATCTCACTGGCAGTTTTAGGTCTTTGATCTTATGCAAACGCACATCACCATTGTGATGCTTCAGACTTCAAGTGGTGAGCATGTATATAGCCACCCTTTGTGACTTCCGACATCTTAAGAAAGTGAAACTGGATCAATCAGCAAGAAGACAGTGTCGTGGCCACAAGGGAGGTATAACTGCTGCTGCTTGCTGTCTGTCTATCATCCGTTGTTGCAACCTCTGAGTTGTTTGAGGAAGTCCATGCATGAAATATCCAGCAATATAAAAGTAAGTCTATGAGTGAAAGCCATAATACTGATGCCATTGGACTTGGGTGATGCTGTGGTCTAAACCACTGAGCCTCTTGGGTCTGCTGATTGTAAGGTCAGCAGTTGAATCCACGTAATGGGTTGAGCTCCTGTCACTTTGTCCCAGCTCCTGCCAACCTAGCAGTTTGACAGCATACCAGTGCAAGTAGATAAATAGGTACCACTGCGGCAGGAAGGTAAATGGCGTTTCCGTGCGCTCTGGCACTCATCATGGTGTTCCGTGCAACAGAAGTGGTTTAGTCATGCTGGCCACATGACCCGGAAAAACTGTCTGCAGACAAACGCTGGCCCCCTTGGCCTGAAAACAGGGGTGAGCACTGCACCCCATTGTCAAATTTGATTGGACTTAACCGTGTCCTTTACCTTTACCTTTACTGGTGCCATTGTCATATTGTTAGCCATTTATTCTGATAGAGCAAGCTATATTGGCTCATGGACACTTCCACTTGTACTGTGCCTAGAAAGAAAAGGTCTGAGCAATTTTCCATCTCTCTCATGCTTTCTAGGTTTCTTAGAATTCATGAGGAATGCCGGCTATGAGACTGCTAATGATCAACGAAATAACAATTAAAATGCTATAATATAAAGCACTAAACCATCCATAATAAATGCAGCACAGCGCTCTGATAAAAAGAAATAAGAATCCTCAAGCCTTTGGACTATTGGAAGCTTCAGAGAACAAGTAGAAAGATCTAGTCGAGATTTGCCTGGAGCAGATTGTTGGATGCATTCCAGATGGCTGCAATCCATTGCAGAATTTTGGTGCAGCAGAAACCCATTGGTCTCATGCCCCCTTTTAAATACGTAGCTGTTCTTGAACCAAATATATAGGAACAAATTTCCATACCAAATTTCCATTCTAGATATTCCCTTCTACTTTTGCTGTATTTTATTTGGCACCTGTTATTGTACTTTATAAGGGACATGGGTGGTGCTGTGGGTTAAACCACAGAGCCTAGGACTTGCCAATCAGAAGGTCGGTGGTTCGAATCCCCGCAAAGGGGTGAGCTCCCATTACTCGGTCCCTGCTCCTGCCCACCTAGCAGTTCGAAAGCACGTCAAAGTGCCAGTAGATAAATAGGTACCACTCTGGCGGGAAGGTAAACAGTGTTTCCATGTGCTGCTCTGGTTCACCAGAAGCGGCTTAGTCATGCTGGCCACATGACCCGGAAGCTGTACGCCGGCTCCCTCGGCCAATAAAGTGAGATGAGTGCCACAACCCCAGAGTTGGTCACGACTGGACCTAACGGTCACGGGTCCATTTACCTTTACCTTATTGTACTTTATAGTTCAGTTGGTAGAGCATGAGACTCTTAATACCGAGGTCATGGGTCTGAACCCCAGTTGGGGGAAAAAATATTCCTGCATTGCAGGGGGTTGGACTAGATGACCCTTGTGGTCTCGTCCAATGCTCCAATTCTATGATTCTATGTTTTCTTATATATAAATCTAACTAAATAACTAATGAAATAATTCTTCTCATCTTGTGGCATTGCCACACCCTTAGAAAAACATACCTGAAGAGGGGAAAATATAAATCATTGGCATGCAACCTAGAAAATGGCACTGCATGTCAGGAGAAAGCTTGAGCACAGAAAGGATCTCAAGGAGGGCAAAACTGGCTGACTTCTAATGGCGAGAAACAAAAATCGGATTAATGGTGCTACTAAAAGCGCCAAGGATTTGCAATCTCCGGGGACACAAAAACGGAGAGAGAATGTGAAAGATGAAAGGAAATGATAGCACTTGCTGATGCAAAGCCCCAGGACAAATAGGAGTGACGAGGGTCTTAATGAATTTATACGAGTGGAATCTGGGTCAGCCTACAAACTAGTTATTATCCAGTCCCTTACTTTTTTTTAAAGGGGCTTAGGAGCATATAAACAATTGTAATCGAAATAATGATTTGGTTGCAATGAAATGTTTCCATTGTACTCCTAGCCAGGGTCTGGAGATTTTTTTTTAAGGGGTAGTGTCAGGGAACTGCCATCAGCTCAGAGGCGAGAGGTGGAAGGGCAGTAGTGTTACAGGGAGCCTCCGAAGATCTTGCGAAGCAGTTCCTCCCCTGGCGAGGAAGAAAGCCCCACCTCCAGTGAGGAGGGGGTGCAGGGACAAGTGGAGAGCCTCAACACCCAGCCTGAGCAAAGCGGAGGGGAGGCAAGTCCCCCTTTGCCAGCGCCCACTCTGCGCAGTAGGTTTGGGCACAGAGAGGGGAGGAGAAGGATGGGGGTCACACGACTGTTATGCTGGGGGAGGTATAAGGACCGCCCACTCCCAGATTCTGCTAGCGGCTGAGCAGACATAGACTTGCGACACTCTGCACTGTAAATAGTTTGTACAGATAATAAATCTTGGAAAAGACAGGTTGGAGTCTTGCCTGTTTGCTCTTGAGCAACCACACCAGCACTTGACAGCTAGGATGTAGGGGAATGTTGGAAATGTGCACATAAATACTTCAGAACACCCCATCTCCAGCCAGTTTTCCCCCCCAGCTGGAACTCACCAGAACTCAGTTGTGGCACCTCTCTGTTGGGTGCCATTGTCATTATAGGAGAACAAGGGAGGCATTTATGGTGAGTTACGGCACCTCCTTTTCTAGAAGAATTGCACGGCCTCCAGCATGTCTAGAAGTTACAGCCTGGATCCAAGTAACCTGGTGCACTAACAAAAACCAGAGCAAGCACTCCAGTTAGCCTAGTAGGGCTTCCTCCCTCTCCTCCTCCTCCTCCTATCATCCCCACATTTCTGCTCTAGGGGGTCATGAGAGTCCCCAGAAAAGCACGTGGAGGAAGGAGATGGGAGAGGAATAATTTTACCTGGCAAGTAGAATTGCTTGCACTGACATAAGGAGCAGAAGACTGCAATATGAAGTCCTCCAAGCATCTCTACAATGAACAAGACAGAAAATACCCTTTCTCATAAAGCCCCCATTTTATATAGAGCAAGTGTAGGGAACATCTGACCCAGGGGCCAAATGTGGACCCCCAGCCACTCTGGGTGGCTTTCAACAGAACATTAAAAACAGAATAAAACTTCAAGCATTAAAAACTTAATGGCTTTTAGTCAAACACAACAAATGATTGATTGAATATCTTCAACAAGGCCACACCCCTTTTTTCCAGGCCACACCTCTTGTTTGTCTGGAAGGAGGACAGAGAGAAGTGTGTGGATGTGTGCAGAAGCTAGGCTACTGTACAAAGATGAACATTTACATGTGTCGCTCAGTTTCCATTCTGGCCTCTGTAAAGTTGCCCAAAGCGAATGTATCCCTGAGGCTGAAAAGGGTTTCTCGCCCCTAAAATAGCAAAACATCCACACGCCACTTCCTCTCCTGACCCAATATGCATTTGTTTTGTACATATGTCCAGAAACATCAGAAAAATAGATGAGGAAGTTGATTTTGCCTTTCCCCCCGCCTTGACAGCAGGAATGGAACGGTTGGGGTTGCAAAAACCCTGCAAACCAGCAAGGCTGATTTTTCCAGCTGGTTGTCATCTCTAATCTAGAGATGTTCTGCTCTCTGTCAATCGCAAAGATTGATGTTGCACATTCAGATTCCTGTCCATGCCTGAAGAGGGCTCCCTGGGGCCTGAACACACAGAGAGATAACATCCACGGCTTCATCTCAGCCTCAGATAGGCTGTGAGGATCCCGACACCTCGGCTAAGTAAAATAAATGAGACATTTTGTATCATGGATTGTTACTCCATTTGTTTTTAGGGATTTTTTTTTTTGAGGGGCGGGGGTGTTAGGGTGAGAGAAAAAGCGAGAGAAATTCAAATGAGATTGTAGACACACCACATGGCTTCTCCCAAAGACTCCTGGGATATGTACAGTGGTACCTTGGTTCTCAAACACCTTGGTACTCAAACAACTTGGAACCCAAACACTGCAAACCTGGAAGTACCATAAGTGTTCCAGTTTGCGAACTTTTTTCAGAAGCCAAATGTGTTCCATTTTGAGAGTTACGCTTCCGATTTGAGTGACACACTTCCATTTTGAGAGCCGCCCCTCCGTTTTGAGTGTTACGCTGTCTGTTTTTGCTATCTTTTTTGCGTTTTTGCAGATCTTGTTTGTTTCGTTTTCGTGACTGTGTGGAATCCAGTTCAGCCATTTTGCATTACTTTCTATGGGAAAGCGCGCCTTGGTTTTGGAACGGACTAAATTTGACAACTGAGGTACCACTGTAGTTTGTTTAGGATGATGTGAATTGTAGCTCTGCGAGGGGGTAAACAGCAGTTCCCAAGAATCTTTGAGGAAGTCATGTGCTTTAGGTTGCAGACAGCAATCTCTCCCAGCCCTGCTTGGAGATGACAAAATGGAACCTGGAACCTTCTGCATTCATAGCTTGTACTCTGTATCTAGCACAGAGCATGCAATACCACGTATGACTGCTTATAGTCCCAGCCTGGACCCAAGAGAAGGAATGGAATCTAGTTCCCTGCCTCTTCTTAAATTGATTTATGCATGTAGATTCTACTTTCCTGCCCCCCCTCCTCTGTGGATTTTCCTCTCCTGCATTCTGCAAAATACTAATAAATGACACTAATGACAGAGGATATGCTTGTAATGAGATAATTGCATCGCAAGGCACACATAAGGGGCACGCAAAGTCCTTCCAATTTCCCAAAGGTTAGGGACGGTTCTTGATAATCAGATGCACCACAGACGCGCTAATTGGCTTTATTGAAACAGCATATTGCAAGACAAATTGTATTTTCAAGGGACTAAATGAAGATGAAATTAGAAACGCTAAAAACTCGCTTTGGATCACACATGACTCATGTTCCCAATGACTTCAGAATCGCCACCGGCCAGTTATAAATACTGCCTTAATTCTCACGTGGTAGGATAAAGCCAATTAATAAGCGTGAAGAAAGCATTCCTTTTTATAGCATTCACAGAAATGGGAAATGACAGACCTTGAAGCGCAGGGCAAATGAGACCACAGTTCTCAGAATGTGAGGTCAGCATCCTTCAGGGGAGCTACAAGGTCTTTGCTGGCTCCTCGCAATCTTTTGATTGGGCAAAGAGATGGAATGCTCTCCTGTCTGTTCCTTTCCAATCAGTGCTACAGTCACCTTTGCAAATTGAGCATCCTCACAAAATGTCTCATGGGTGTGTAAGGGCAATATAGTCCAAAGACCCTAGAGACCACTGCGCATAGGGATGATCTCCCCTGAAGGACAGAATCCATGTCAAGGTGAGTGGATCACCTACTTTGGGAAGAGTGTAGGGGGTTTCATTGCTCTATAGCAGTGATAGCCAAACTTGGACCTCCAGCTGTTTTGGGACTACAGTTCCCACCATCCCTGACCACTGGTCATGTTAGCTAAGGATGATGGGAGTTGTAGTCCCAAAACAGCGGGAGGGCCAAGTTTGGCCATCACTGCCCTATAGGAATACAAGGCACCTCTCATTTACAGGGCGGGGAGTAAAACTTGGGACTACATTCTACTGAGGCTGGGACTTCATCTATTTTCTCCCTTAGCTGGCCCCTGTTCCTCTCTGCATAGCTCCACCCTGAGTTTCATTTCTTGAGATGTTTGAAGTATTATGAGTATTAAGTCATTAAAATAGTGGTTCTCAAACTTTTGGCGGATATCTTTGCTTGGTTCCATAAACTTGTTGTAAATCAAGCCCCCTTGGGAGAAGCTGGCAACTCTCCCAGGCTCCCGGCTTGGTCTACGATGACCTCCCTGGCTGCAAGTCCCGCAGGATCCAGGCTAGGTCTCAATAGGCGACACCTCCCAGCGTGGGAGATGCACATCCCCTCCCTCCTGCTCCCCTGGCAGGGAAAGGAGATAGTCAGAAACGTTTATTTACATTGTTTTATTTCTGACTTTTCAGCACTACAGAAAACATGTCCGTACACTTCAAACTTCGGCAAACAAGTAGTAAAGACTTCCTGTACATACGCAAGAGGAAGGTTTCAAATTACACTCTGAGCAAATTCCGGTGAACTGCCCTGTGAACTGACTGTAACATTGTTTCCCACAGTCAGCCCCATCATGTGGTGTCAACAAGCTGGCTGTCTGCAGCTGCGATGATCTCATATTCTGACAAAACTCACCCACAGTGCCCTCTACCCTACCCAAAAGCATTATTCAGAATAGTTTGCATGACCCAGTAAGGAAGAAAATAGCACAATAAAATTCAAAACAGTAATGATAAATTGAACATTTATTCAAAAATTCAATTAAAACTATTTAGTTGGTTTAATACAGCAAAATTGATTAATTTGACCCAGTGATATCAGGTTTTCATATAGTCATGTACACCTTCAGCATCCCCCTGCCACCCCCTTGCCTCTTTGTGTCCCCCTATGTGTAGGAATGTTGAGGAAGGAAGGATATTGATTAAATATAATCCCTCCTCACTTACGCTAGTGAGCAAGCAGCAGAGCACATTCCATTGCAGATTGCTGGAAGCAAGTTGAGGATCCATTAAAAAAGGTAAAGGGACCCCTGACCATTAGGTCCAGTCGTGGCCGACTCTGGGGTTGCGGCACTCATCTGGTTTTACTGGCCGAGGGAGCCAGTGTTTGTCCACAGACAGCTTCCTGGTCATGTGGCCAGCCTGACTAAGCCACTTCTGGCAAATCAGAGCAGTGCATGGAAGCGCCATTTACCTTCCTGCCGGAGCGGTACCTATTTATCTACTTGCACTTGTACGTGCTTTTGAACTGCTAGGTTGGCAGGAGCTGGGACTGAGCAACGGAAGCTCACCCCTTTGTGGGGATTCGAACCGCTGATGATTCATTAGAATCCTTTAAATTAAGCAATCCAGTCTGGCTTGTCCAGTCTACATTGTTCCTGGTAAGTTTCCCCTTTTATTTCCCTCTTAAAATAATCACACATTCTTTAAAAGTAAGAGTCAAGTTTTACTTTCATTCAGTTCACAGCAGTAATCTGAAGGCAGGATTTATCTTGTGGTTAACAGTTACATTTGTAGAGAAAAGAAGTCTGAGCTAGGCCTCAGACTTTCGATTTTGTGGCTTCCATCCTTTGTAAGGATGAGCCATGTGCTGGCTAGGAGCCAGAAGAGGAGGTCCAAGAGAGAAATCCAAAAGGAGAAAATGGAAAAAGGGAAGATGGCTGCATGGCTAGCCCTTTTACAGGGTCTGCTAGGGTCACGTCCATTGACGTGGTCACACACAAGGGGAGGAGGCTCCAGAACAGGTATGACAGGACGTCCTCCCTGTCTGGAGCCACATTCCCTTGTGTGTCCACACTAGGCAACAGGAAAATGTTGTACTTGACTGCTTCATTGATGATACATCCCACACTGTAATTCCCCTGCCCCTTAGGGCATGGGACCACACACTCTGGGAACTGCTGCATTGAAAGGTTCAGGAGCTCTGCATCTTTATTCCTTAGTGAGTGATGGAATGAGGCTTTAAGGATGGTGTGATGGCCTGGGATTCAGACTCGGATGCTGAACCTGAGGGATCCCAGCCTGCACAGGATTCCCTGCCTCCAGAACCAGCTGAGCCGGGGCATGAGCCTGAAGGGTCCTCACCTGTGCTGGTTCCTCAGGTGTAGGCACCAGCTGAGTCTGCTCTGGCCCCTGAGGTGATGGAGGACCCATTGCCTGCAGGTGCTCTACTCTCAGCCCCGTCAGAGGAAGCTTAGGTTGCTTCTGGGTCCGGTAACCCTCCAGCCTCTCCTGAGCTGCAGAGGCTCAGGGCAGAAAGGCGGAGGGAACTAAGTTCCCGCAGGAGGAGTGCTTGCCTCCAGGCCAGGAGAGGCGAGTCACCAGAGGATCGGGGCTGCCCTATGCCTTGGGGCAGATAAATGCCGGCCAGCCCCAGTCCCAAATTGTGGGAGCAACATTGTTGGTTGCTAGTTCCTGCCTGAGCTCCTGACCCGCCCTGGCTCCCTGCTTGCATGCCTGTTCCTGACTTCACCCGACTCCCTGCCCTGCACCCAGCTTCAGCTACTACGGACTGCCTCCACGTTGCACCTTTGACCACGGACCGGACTTGGACCTCGCCTCTCGAGTAACCCATGGGACCAGCACAGATGTGTTGCCTGCCTTGACCCTGGAACCCAATTCTCTCTCCTTTTGGAATCCTTTCAGCAGGAGCAGAAGAAGGGCCCTGTTGGATTAATCTAATATAGCATCCTGTGGGTTGGTTTCAGAGTTTATCAACGGCTCTGCATTCAAAGAGTGGTGGCCAACCAGAGGCCCATGGAAAGCCTGCAAGCAGGACCTGAGAACAACGGCATTTTCCCCACTTCCAATTCCCAGCCACTGGGAACTGGAAGGTGGGCTCAGCTCCCCTTTGGTGTCATCATGATTTTTGAGTGGAAATTTCAGATTTAAAGACATGGACCAAAGAATGCACTTCTCCAAAGCCCCAAACTTCAGTTTCCTCTTGGTTTCTGCCTCCCCAGTGTGTGCATGGACATGTGCTCAGCTTACAAATCCTCTCCTACTCTGTCTTCTCGACTGCCCACTCCAGCTAGGCATGCTGGATGTCCATTCAAAGACATACCACCTTGAGATTATCAAGGGGTATTTATATCGTCACTTCAATGTACTTGACACTTTAGAACTTGCTGGACCACAAGTCCTACGAGCTCCAAGCAGCATGATTGATGTTATAAGACTTGATTGACAGGAGTTGTAGTTAATCATTTGGAGGATACCACAATATCTATTCCTGTTTTAGGTCAATGCCCATCACTGATTCCCATTCCTCTTTTATCTCCTCCAATGCCTCACAATATCCTTCAGCAAGGAAGTCAGGTCTTTCTCCCACACGCAGTGGTGGTCAGCTGGGGAAGATGGTAAGCTGTCTGTAGACCACCACGTGATCTGCCACTTTCTCAAGCTACAGCTAGATTTAGTTCTTTCTTTCTCTCTCTTTTCTAGATGCTACTTCCAAGATCTTGATTACATAGCGTTACTCATGACCAATGTCCCCCTTGGTAGCCAAATGCCTCACATTTCAGTATTTGCTGCTTTGCTTTGATTGGAAGGTTGTTTTGTGAACTTATCAGCCTTCCTCCACTGCCAGAGGCCTTATCCTCCTGCTTTTCCATCTGCTTGTTCTCCAACCCACTCAAATATCTTCTCTACTTCATGCTCACATTTTCTCAGTCGCCCACACTTCTATTCATTGCACCAGGCACTGAAAGTCGGATCATCTAGAAATGATTAATGAGAGGAAATTACAAGAGAAGATGAACAACACAGTGGCTTCTTTGTCTTCATGAGACCTGGTGCATGAGGCTCAGGAACTCATAAGTATCATTGTCACCAAGGGGGTATTGATGCTTCAGAAGTTGAAGGCTCACACTCAGTAATGAACTTTAAGTTTGACTGCCCCATGGCTTTGGTGGTGCCTTTCAATAATTTTTAGACTCTAGACTTAATGGTCTTTGGGGGGTAGTGATCTTGTTAGATGGCAATGAGCATTACTTCACTTACTTCAAAATGTGGTAAGTCAGGATCCCTGCTGCTTTAGTGGACTCCTCTTGCTCATTCTTCTGAATTGGACCCTGGACTGCTGTCCCAAAGTCCTTGGTCTGCACTGAAGCAGCCCTGGGCAAGTCCCAATCCGAGGTAGTACACTGAGCACATGAAGCTGCCTTATACTGAAACACACCATTAGCCTATCTAGTACCTAGCAATGTGGTACCCTCTGGATATTTTGGACTACAACTCCCATCAGCCTCAGCCAACATGGTCAATGGTCAAGGATGCTGGGAGTTGTAGTCCCTAACATCTGGAAGACAGCATCTTGGGCATGCATCATCTAGTGTAGGAGTGTGACCCCCCAGATGTTGCCAAACTACAGCTCTCATCATCCCCTGACCATTGGCCCTGTTGGCTGGGGCTCTTGGGAGTTGGAGTCCAACAACATCTGGAGGGTGTCATGTTGACTTCCCTAAAGGTAAAGGTAAAGGGACCCCTGACCATTAGGTCCAGTCGTGACCGACTCTGGGGTTGCGGCGCTCATCTTGCTTTATTGGCCAAGGGAGCCAGCGTACAGCTTCCGGGTCATGTGGCCAGCATGAATAAGCCACTTCTGGCGAACCAGAGCAGCGCATGGAAACACCGTTTACCTTCCCTCCGGAGTGGTACCTATTTATCTACTTGCACTTTGACGTGCTTTCGAACTGCTAGGTTGGCAGGAGCAGGGACCGAGCAACGGGAGCTCACCCCGTCGCAGGGATTCGAACCCCCGACCTTCTGATCGGCAAGTCCTAGGCTCTGTGGTTTAACCCACAGTGCCACCTGTGTCCCAGACTTCCCTTAATCTAGTGTAATATTGTGTGCCCCGACTGGAAGTGGCTGCCTGGGGTGTGTGTGACTAATGCCAACGTCTTTTCCTGAGCTCCTATCTGAGATCTTTTGTCTCCTGGAACTATTTCTGCACATATTGCTCTTTTTGCTTCCCCTGCCCTGAGAGCTATTTTGATTATATTTTTTAAACGGAATATGAAGGGAGGAATTCAACATATTGCTATGGCAATCATTCTATCAGAAAACACTTCTCAGCTTGCCAGAATAAACAGTTACCGGTACCCTTTTCCACCTCCCATTTGCTGTTCTGGGCCCCATTGCACAAGCACAAGTCCTTGCACAGGCTTCTGCTACCAGGACTAGTTAGTTTAATCCCTTCCAAATATTTAAAGTTCAAGACTCTGTGGCAAATATCTGCTCTGCCACTGAACTGTGGCACTATAGCATTGTCTGTGATATTGATGTCAAGTTTGTTTGGTAGACTTCCACAATTCCCTGAGTCAAATCTACCTCTCAGGGTTGTTTTGAGCCTACAGTGATGTTCTGATCTCTATGGAGGAAGGGTGGAATAAAAATGTTCAAAGGGAAGCAACCTACAAAATTAATCCCACAGCATCTATGATCCTTAAGCTGAATATGTCAGATACTGACACTAGTAAATCTCTCCATCCTCTTTTTAAAAACGATCCCTTTAATCCCATTTCTGAGCGATGAACACCAAAAATTGTTTACCAAGTGGCTACGTCTGCCAATTTAGTTAAGATTATTGGAATGCAAAAATAGCAATCAGCCTGGTTATGCTTGACATGCATTTTATAATACACCACAATAAAAGTTTTTATTATTAAATCTTAATCTCATTTTTTTATTTTACATGCTTGAATTCTCTCCTGCTCTTATTTTTAGTAGAGGAGCACATGTTTGTTTTTTGATGTTCTGTTCTGAGTTTTAGAGATGTTTCATAGTCAAAACAAAGAATTTTGTTTTTTATCTGACTGCATAAAAAGATGACGTTGTAGCCAATGATGCTCTCCTGTCCCTGAAGATCAGGCTATCACATAGAAAGAACCAATAACTATGATGGGACAGAATTCCAGGGACAGAATGAATGGATTTATGAGATAACTTGTCCAGATCCACAAATCCAGAGATCGCACAATGGTCCTTAGATTTCTGCTCTTCCTGCTATAACAAGCCTCTAAAAGTGGTGACCCACCAAGTCAAATGCAGACCACCAGGCATATGTATATGTCAGGCTGTCAGGTACTCAAATGATTTGTCCCCAGTGGGTTACCATAGATGGTATCTGAGCACTATTTGGCTTAGGGAAGATCACCAGTTGTGCTGTCTTTTCTATAAGGATGTATTTACCAGTGGTGTGCATTGGCACTATGTGTGGGGCAAATGAAGAGGTAAACCAGGGTGAAATCGTGATTGGCTAACATTGGTCACATGGGAGGTATCTAGTGAAGAAGAGACTCCATTTTACATGAGGCTAGATGACCGTGTTTTAGAATCCACTGTGAACACTGTTAAGTTGAATAGAGTGTTGGGAGTGCTTCTTCTCTGCTTGAAAGAAAGAGAGCAAAGTTGCAGGAGAAGGTAAAAGTGGAAATCTCTCATAGGAGCTGCAAGGCATGCCCTAACTGAGATACAGAAGGATGAATGCTCAGCTCTAGAAAGGGAGGAAAATATAGTTGTTTGGAAGTTGGAAGAAGAGACAGTAGGTCCATGCTTGGAGAATCATGTAACTGTTAATATTATTCATCTGTAACTACAGTGGTACCTCAGGTTAAGAACTTAATTTGTTCTGGAGGTCCGTTCTTAACCTGACTGTTCTTAATTTGAGGTACCACTTTAGCTAATGGGGCCTCCCGCTGCCACTGCGCCACCACCATACGATTTCTGTTCCCAGCCTGAAGCAAAGTTCTTAACCAGAGGTACTATTTCTGGGTTAGCGGAGTCTGTAACCTGAAGCGTCTATAACCCGAGGTACCACTGTATAAGTTTCTGCAAGTAAAGTTTTTGAATGTTAATGTCTGGACATTGGTTTAATTCCCAATAAGGGTATCAGTCATTGATATGATTTGAGCTTCCTAGCTGTGATTTTGCTTCCCTTACTTCAACAGTCATCCCTGCAGTTTCCTTTGAGCAGGACATAATGTCATCAAGTCTCATCACACTTAGAGGCACACGCCCTATTCTATTCAAAGCACACGGCAGCAAGGAGACCGTACCCTAGCTGCCCCGGCTGTGAGCACCTGGGTGACTTCCTCTGGAGTACTATAAAAGGAAAACTTTTATTGAAAAAAGAATGGGCAGCCCTGCAGCCCTCAGATCACCTCTTAATGAGAGACACAGGACAGCAAAATCTAAAACGGGCTCATTATCTGCTCCAGGTCATGCTCCACCTGGACCAAATCAGGTGAGTCTGCTCTGTGGATTTCTCCTCCATCTGTGCAGTTAACTTTTCAGAAACCTAATGCTATGTTCAGAAAACTTTCCCACAACAACAGAAATGTGCTTTCCCATATTTCCCACATTTATTTCATCTCTATTCACCAGCTGACTAGGTAGAAGCATTGTGTGGACAGGCGGAGTCCCCAGATCCCGAGCGGTCCCCCCCCCCGTCATGTGGAATAACGACTCAAGACAACGTGCTATGGGATTAAATTGGCCACAACTTTATTAAATTTCAAATGTGGGTAGACCTTGGCTCAGGCATTGGGCGTTCTCCCTCCCCAGTCCCCAGCCGGGGACCTAGGGAGCATCAGGGTTATCCAGTGTGTGTGTGGGGGGGATGGGCCGGCTCTGGAGAACATATGTTCAAGCAGAGATAGCCGCCCCCATTACGCCGCCGCCACAGGGGAGAGCAATGATGACCTTTCGGCGTACGGTCAAAGCCTCCCTTCAGAAACCCCTTTAATGGGGAACCCTGGTATCGCCACCGCAAAGAGGAAGATGGACTAAAGGATTCCGCCCAAGGCCTGATACCGCCAAAGTTGTGACGTTTTGCTACAGGAAAGGCGAAACCTGCCAATGCAGGGAAATTCCTTTCCGGCCCTTTAACAGCGACCTTATCGTAGCAGCGCCCGCATACCTGTGAAGAAAAGTTAACCTGCAAAGGAAGACATTAACTGAGGGTGGGTAGGGTGGGAGAAGCTCTGGAGCCAAGTGAGGATTCCCAGGTAAGATCCTCCCTTTATTGTGTGGGCAGGTAATCCTTCCCCCTACCTGGCCTGGTCTCCTTGGCAACGCTTCCCCCCCGGTGGGATTGGACAACTGACTGAGGTAGGCAGGGACCTCCAGGTATCCCACCTGAGGGAAGGCAAAGCCAAGCCTATGCTGAAGGGGCCGCTCCAGATCCAGGGCTGCGCGCGTCCACGCAAAGGGCGCCCCCCGTTTTAAGCGGGGAGCGGTCATTCTGAGTGAATGAGATTCTGAAAGGACATTTGTGTGATTGGGCACTTCATATTTCTGAAGTCCTTCATTAGACTATTCAGTGAGCTGGGATGTGCAGTGGATAATAATGTGGCACTCGGCTGATGGGGATAGGGACCGGGGTGCCTTGGCCAGCACTTGAGAGCATCTCAACGCTGTAAAGAAAGACACACTCTGATTGCTGTGGGCACCCCCAGCCTTGTCAAGACGCCTGCTGTGATTAGCAGCATTTAGCACCTGACATGTAGGTGAAAATCTAACAGGCTGCCATTTTACATTACAGTGGTACCTCCGGCTACAGATGCTTCAGGTTACAGACCTAAAGCCACTTCCAAGCTGGAGAGGAGGTGGGGTTACGGGCTCACGCCCTCCCCACGCACGCGGGGGCTGACTCACAGCCCCCGCAAGAATGAGGGAATCCTCGGGCGCGTCATCTCCCTGTCCAGCCAATCGGCTGGCCAGGGAGGCATGGCCTGGGATATTTAGGGCCGGCGCGGACGAGGACCGCCCTCTCTTTGCCGTTCCAGCTGATCCAGCTTCCCACCCCACCCCCCCACTTAGTTTACTGCTCTGACCTTGCTATGGACTTCGGTTGGTGGCCGTCAAGGGGCCTGGTAGGAATTTTTTCCACTTGGCAAATTGGCACCAGCCATTTGGTTTTTCGTCTACCTCATAGCAAATTGTCACAACTTCTCGGCATTGGCGGTTAGGCATTGGTAGGGGTATTGTTATGCAAATGAGGGGGGAAGGAAGCGCCATCACCTTCCCCCAAAGCAAAGGGTAGTCCAGTAAAGGATTCAGGGGGCGTTGCCCTGTCCGAAGCCTGTGGAGGTGTGGGCCTAAGGCACGCCCCCGAGCGGTGACCCCGGGGGTACTCCTAGTTGATGTACATCAGCAGGACTCCCCCCACTGGTGGTTAACCCTTACCGGCTTTCATGCAATCAGGCTGAAGCCGGTTAGTCGATAGGACCAATGCCTAAGCCAATACCGCTCAATTCCTGCAATCAATAAAGTTGTGGCCTTTTCCACTCATTAACCTTAAATACCGTGTCCTGTGTCTTTATTTCCCAAGGGGGGAGGGGGACTTGCCACACAACCCAGAAAAAGAACTTTGTTTCAGGATGAGAACAGCAGTGGCGTAGCGTGGGGGGTGCAGGGGGGCCGGCCGCACCGGGCACAACATCTGGGGGTTAGGGGGCGCAAATCCACGGGTTAGGGGGCGCAAATCCACGGGTTAGGGGGTGCAAATTACTTGCCTTGCCCCGGGTGCTGACAACCCACGCTACGCCACTGGAGAACAGAAATTGCACAGCGGAGGCGTGGCAGCAGCAGGAGGCCCCATTAGCTAAAGTGGTACCTCAAATTAAGAACAGTTTCAGGTTAAGAATGGACCTCCAGAACGAATTAAGTTCTTAACCCGAGGTACCACTGTATTACCCCTACCTTCTCAAATGAAGGAAAGAGGACAAAATGAGCCCAGCAAGGGTGGTGCAATGGTTAGCATGTTGGACCAGGACCTGGGAGACCAGGGTTTGAATCCCCGACTCAGCCATGAAGCTCCCTGACCTTGGGTCAGTCAGCACCTCTTAGCCTAACCTACCTCACAGGCTTAATGTGAGAATGAAATGGGGAGGAGGAAAACGATGTACACCACCTTGAGTGTCTCAGCAGAAAAAAGGTGGCATATACATGTAATAAATAAATGAAATAAACAAGTGGGGTGCCTAAATAACCACCTGCCACTTGGCTGTGATCAATTTGAATGGCTAAAGCCTGTCCAAAGGCTAAAATGCTACCTAAAATAAATGCATGTTATATAAGTATGTGATTTTTATATATTGTGTTTTGACTTTTGTATGTTTTGATTCTAAGCATTAGGGCATTAACGTTGGGCAAAATATTCCTGCATTGCTGGGAGCTGGACTAGATGACCCTTGCGGTCCCTTCCAACTCTACAATTCTGTGATTTTACGATTCTATGAAAAAGGTGAAAGCATCAACCAAGGATCACATAATAATGTGCTTTTCATAGGGGCTCAACTCGGCCCTCCAGATGTTTTGGGACTACAACTCTCATCATCCCTGACCACTGGTCCTGTTAGCTAGGGATGATGGGAGTTGTAGTCCCAAAACATCTGGAGGGCCAAGTTTGCCTATGCCTGGTCTATTGAGTATTCATCCTGATTTGCTTGCAGATAGTCTACATGGAGGTTAGATTCTGATCCTCTCAACTCCAAACATCTGAAAGCACATTTAATAATAATAATAATAATAATAATATATTTATACCCCACCCTCCCTGCCCAGGGCTGGGCTCAGGACAGCTAACACCAAATATGAATTACAATAAAACATAATAGAAACAGCAACACCAACCAACCAACCAACTAACCAACCAACAGTTAGGTAATTAAAATACAGCTTAAAATGCAGCCTCATTTTAGTATTAGCCCATAAATCAAGACCATAAAGGGAAGAAACATCAGATATTCACCTGAGCCAGCTATCCATGCTGGTCCTACATGGGCCAGCAAAAAAGCCAAGGGAAAATTTATTTACCCAAACTCATATCAGGAGTCAGAGTGAATCTAAGCCGAAGGCCAGGCGGAACAGCTCCGTCTTGCAGGCCCTGCGGAAATATGTCAAATCCCGCAGGGCCCTAGCCTCTTGTGACAAAGCGTTCCATCATGTTGGGACCAGGCCTGAAAAAGCCCTGGCCCTTGTTGAAACCAATCTAACCTCCTTGAGGCTTGGGACCTCCAAAGTGTTGTTATTTATGGACCTTAAGGTCCTCCGTGGGGCATACCAGAAGAGGTGGTCCCATAGGTACGAGGGTCCTGGGCCGTGAAGGGCTTTGAAGGTCAAAACCAGCACATTAAATCTGACCCTGTACTCCACTGGGAGCCAGTGCAGCTGGTATAGCACTGGATGAATGTGATCCCACGGCAAGGACCCCGTAAGGAGTCTCACCGCGGCATTCTGCATCCACTGGAGTTTCTGGGACAACTTCAAGGGCAGCCCTGCGTAGAGTGAGTTACAATAAAGCACATTCTTCCCCCCCAAAGCATTGTGGGAACTGTAGTTTTTTAAGGGTGTTGGGAAGTGTAGCACTGTAAGCAGCGAGACACAGCTTTCAGGATTTAAATGTATGGCATTTTTGTGACCTCCAGGTCGTCTTCGAACATTTGTTCTGATATGCTTGTTGGGCAGTTATACAGCAATGAAAATTTGTCCCGATTTACTTGCGGGGTGTTTTATATGTCTTCTTGTTATTCGTTTGTTCAGCCCATGCTTTTCAGTGAATTTCCTCCTTTGCTCTCCTAACTGCAAAAAGTCAATTTATTTATTTAAAAGGTGGATTTGTTGTGGTGCTTTAATCCGCTGAAATGGCTTAAAGTTTCTGGTGCTCTTAAAGAAGAAGACAAATCACATGAGCTCTAAAACATGGCGATGGTGGTTCAATGAACTCATCCTCCTGCCTTCCTTAAATTGACGTTCCTGCTCCTCTTCCGTCTGTGAGCAGCCAGATGACCTATTAAAAGTTTCTCTGCTGAAGTTAATACTGTTTGCATCCTCAGGCATCCTCTTCCTCTTCCTGCCACCACAGTGAAGCATTTCTGACATCACAATGAAAAGTGATTGATTGTGATTTCTCCAAGAATCAGTGAAAAATCAGCCAAGACTTGCAGGCTGATTAGAAAAAAAGATGCTGTTTCTATTTATTCCCCAGCAATCAGCTGTGATGGCAGTGGGGAAAGAGGGAGAGAGGGAGAGGGCATTGCACTTTGATTACATTTTGGTTAACAAATTCTCCCTTGTTTATCAGATAAGCCTTCAAAACAAACCTGGTTCCATAAAAACAACATGCTCGGACTTGTCTTTCTTTGCAGTCCTAAAGGTGTCCAGCTGTCTAAACTGTATTTGGACCTCTGATGCATGCTAGCAGCTAGCACAGTGCACCTGGAAAATAGGTTACATTTTCGAGCATAATGTGTCTTTAGGACAGAAAGCATTTTTGTTCTTTGTTTCCCTCAGTCTTCAGAGAGAAAGGTCCTTTGGCATTACAGATGCATCCTGTAGCCAGCATCCAGGAAAGTAACTACAGTGGTACCTCAGGTTACATACGCTTCAGGTTACACACTCCGCTAACCCAGAAATAGTGCTTCAGGTTAAGAATTTTGCTTCAGGATAAGAACAGAAATCGGGCTCCAGCGGCGCGGCGGCAGCAGGAGGCCCCATTAGCTAAAGTGGTGCTTCAGGTTAAGAACAGTTTTAGGTTAAGAATGGACCTCCGGAACGAATTAAGTACTTAACCCGAGGTACCACTGTATTATTGTTTTATTTATTAAATATCACTACTGTGACAAGCCAGATTGCATTGCGTATTGTCTTAAGAAACTCACACGAGTTTGCAACTCGTTTTCTGCTGTGTAAACTTACTCTGCTAAGTAAAGGAACTTGCTAGTGCAAGTTAGGAAGGATATTAATAATACAGTGGTACCTCAGGTTAAGAACTTAATTCGTTCTGGAGGTCTGTTCTTAACTTGAAACTGTTCTTAACCTGAAGCACCACTTTAGCTAATGGGGCCTCCCACTGCTGCCGCGCTGCCAGAGCACAATTTCTGTTCTCATCCTGAAGTGAAGTTCTTAACCCGAGGTACTATTTCTGGGTTAGCGGTTTCTGTAACCTGAAGCGTCTGTAACCTGAAGCGTATGGAACCCAAGGTACCACTGTAAATATATCCTCTCCTGCCACCCTCAACATTCCCACAGGCAGCAGTGAACTTTGAAGAGGCTCCATGCAGTGCACCCTGCCCCACCCTTAGGTACCCAAGCTATCTCAGGCATAAGCAAACGCAGCCCTCTAGATGTTTTGGGACTACAACTCCCATCATCCCTGTCCACTGGTCCTGTTAGCTAGGGATGATGGGAGTTGTAGTCCCAAAACATCTGGAGGGCCAAGTTTGCCTATGCCTGGGCTAGCTATTCTGCCGAGTACAGGTGGAGAATTCTCAATATCATCTGTTCTTAAAGGGTCATTGTTAGTTTTATTATTACTTTTTGCTACCTCCAGGCTTGGCGTAGCATGTCTCAATCTGAAATCTAACCAGAATGTCTCATCTGTGCAGGCAGCAGAATGTTGATTTAAATAGACTAAATTTTCCTTCCTCTTTCATGACATATAGATGAAGAAGGGAAGTGTGTGTGTGCACGCCTTATGATAAATCCATCTTTTTTTTCAAAAGACCTGTCCCCTACCATGGCATTTGTTCAAAGTGACGACTTAAGAAGAACTCAAAATGTAGGGCATTTTACGTTGATCCAAGCAGAAACAAACAGACTGCTGTGTCATGGGGAAAACATATCACTACTGTGACATTTTGGGCACAGGTGCATCGCTAAGTTTTACTGAAGCCCAGAAAAGTGAAATTTGCAAATGCTGTTGGAGGTGAACCACTTTTAAATCAGAACCAGTGAAGGTGGTGAAGGTCCTGTGTGTGTGTCTGGAGGCGGTTGGAGGATGGATGGCGGCTAACAGATTGAGGTTGAATCCTGACAAGACAGAAGTACTGTTTTGGGGGGACAGGAGGCGGGCAGGTGTGGAGGATTCCCTGGTCCTGAATGGAGTAACTGTGCCCCTGAAGGACCAGGTGCGCAGCCTGGGAGTCATTTTGGACTCACAGCTGTCCATGGAGGCGCAGGTCAATTCTGTATCCAGGGCAGCTGTCTACCAGCTCCACCTGGTACACAGGCTGAGACCCTATCTGCCTGCAGACTGTCTTGCCAGAGTGGTGAATGCTCTGGTTATCTCCCGCTTGGACTACTGCAATGCGCTCTATGTGGGGCTACCTTTGAAGGTGACCCGGAAACTACAACTAATCCAGAACGTGGCAGCTAGACTGGTGACTGGGAGCAGCCACCGAGACCATATAACACCGGTCTTGAAAGACCTACATTGGCCCCCAGTACGTTTCCGAGCACAATTCAAAGTGTTGGTGCTGACCTTTAAAGCCCTAAACAGCCTCGGTCCAGTATATCTGAAGGAGCGTCTCCTCCCCCATCGTTCTGCCTGGACACTGAGGTCCAGCGCCGAGGGCCTTCTGGCGGTTCCCTCACTGCGAGAGGCCAAGTTACAGGGAACCAGGCAGAGGGCCTTCTCAGTAGTGGCGCCCGCCCTGTGGAACACCCTCCCATCAGATGTCAAAGCGATAAACAACTACCTGACATTCAGAAGACATCTGAAGGCAGCCCTGTTCAGGGACGTTTTTAATGTGTGACATTTTAGTGTATTTTTCATCTTTGTTGGAAGCCGCCCAGAGTGGCTAGGGAAACCCAGCCAGATGGGCGGGGTACAAATAATAAATTATTATTATTATTATTATTATTATTATTATTATTAAGCTAGGTACTTTGTGGTTTTGCAGAGATGCATCTGATGTATTTCCCCCCACTGTGTTCTCTCTGGGCATATGATTTCTGTTTTTGATTGTTTACAGATTCCAGAACTCAAACCAATTTGCTTTTCAAAATCCTCTGCAAACTTTGATGCTGAGTATTTGCTAAACACTCAGGTATTTTCTGAACCTTTTTTTGTTATAACCTTTGCTTTCTGTACTTAACGATATCGGATAGTTGGCATGCAATGTGCTTTACTGTCTGAGGGCATTTGATACATGACAGGAAGCAGCATTGAGCTTCTGATGGGCTCTGACAGCATATGAGATCGTTTGTCAAGCATCAAATTATGTTGCCAATGAGTCTAAAGCAGTCTAATCTCAAGGCAAATTTTGCTTTCCAATTTTGAATTATGAATAGCAATTGAATTTTTGCATATTTATGAATAAGTTCTAGCTTTAGCTTTAGGGATACTGGGTTGCAACCTCACTGGCTGCTAGCAAATCCAAGGATGAGGCAGGAGACAAAAGCAGCTGTGACTTCTCTTGCCTGCTCCTTTCATCGCACCTGCTCCTTTTATCTACCTCCTTCCCCCACTTTCTCTGCAGCATATCTAGAGACTTTGTCATCACCTATTGTGGTTGTGAACTCCAGCTGGAGAAGGCTCAGGTGAGGGTCAGATGCCTCATCAAGCCCAGAAGCAATTACAGGAAAGCCGTCCTGGCCAGGCCTGTGTCCTTGCCAGGCCATAGCTCTCCTGACAGATGATTTGGTCTGGAGCCACAGTGTGGAAATAAAGGATGAGATTACCCACCAGATACCAGGCACTCTACTATTCAAATTAGGCCCCAATGTTTTTCTTACAATCCCCTTCTCAAAGAATGTGCCCAATTTGAATTCATCAGTTTTAATCTAGCATGTCAATTCTCAAAACTTTCTTATTTGAACACTCAACAATTTTTGTATAATCTTGTTTGTTCTCAATAACCAAAATCATATTACCAACATATACTAGCAGAAAAGTTATTTTCCCATTTTGTTATTTTCCCCCCCATGAGACATCAGTTGAATTGAACCACATATATCAGTGTGAATAAGTTGGCATGGCTCTGTTGAACTTTTCTGGCTTTGCTTGGGGATAGAAGGTCTTGTTTCCTTCTCCAACAAACAACGTTCACATATTTCACTATTTAGGTCAACTTTACAATATTTAATTTCCATTCCTCCTCACCAAATCTTTGTTTGGCAGGTCTGCTATAATCCTGAAGACTCTGTGTCCAAGCCTTTTGTGCCACAGATGAACACAGGTTGCACTTGAACAAAATAATGAAAGAAACTAAATACAGCAACATGAGGTAAGCTTCATGGGGTTTTCACTGCCAAACGTTGCAGGGGGACTTTGGGTAGTATTTGGCACCACTTTAGAGTAAATAAGATGACAGCAGGTTTTTGGCGAAACCGTGACCCCGTGGGTTAGGGCACCAAAGCCTCATTTTTTGGGTTGCAGGAAAATGTGGGGTTTTCACCGCCAAACATTGCAGGTGGCCTTTTGCTGGTGTTTCGTGCCATTTTGGAGTGAATCAGTTTTTCGGGAAAATCATGACCCCATGGGTTACGGCACTGAAAGCTGATTTTGTTGGGCGCTTGGAAACATGGGTTTTTCACTGGGAAATGTTGCAGATGGTCTTTTGCTGGCATTTGGCACTGCTTTGGAGTGAATTGGATTTCCTTACTGATTTCCTGCAAAATCTTGTGAGATCTCATCAAAGTCTTGCAAGATGGCCTGCGTCCTAGCCAGGCCTGTGTGTGGAATTGAAGCGACATGCAGCCTTCCATGTGAATAACTCCCAATCCTTACCTTGTTTGGAGTGAGGCATTACTTATTTTTATTCTTGGACTGCACTTTTGTGCAAGCATGGTAGATCACAAAAGGTGTATGTGCACATGGTAGATCACAAAGGGTGTATGTAAACAAATACCCAAGGATCTCAGCTTTCCTGGCTTGGAGCAACACACACCCACACACCTACACCCACACACCCCTGCTGTTTTGTGCAAATCTGGTAGATTGAGAAACTAAAAAAATAAATAAAGGTGTGTGTTTCAGGTAAACAGGTGATTTCCTGCTGATTTCCTGCAAGATCTTGCGAGATCTGATCAAAGTCTTGCAAGATGTCTAGGAGAGCAAAATATATCCTAAGATTTGGGAGAGATCTAGCAAGCACTTTCAGGGACCAATGCCAGCATTGCTTCTCCACCAGCGGTGGAGGTGACACAGCTGGTGGTACAGCTGCAGTTCCTCCGGCAGGTGGCTCAGTGGTGGTGAGTGCCCCACTGGTGGTGTATCAGAACAGGGTGGCACTTCCTGTTTTGCCTTAAGTGGCAAAATGGGATGTACCACCCCCTGATCTCAGGATTCCAGAACTTACAGCTGTCAGTTCTGAGGGAAGGCAGGCAAGGACCCACAGCCCACATGGGGCTCATTAAGTCAGGGAGGAGGTGTGTGATTCCTCAGCTGGAGAAGGCTCAGGTGAGGGCCAGATGCCTCGTCAACCCCAGAAGCTATAACAGGAAAGCTGTCCTGGCCAGGCCTGTGTACCATTCTCCTCCCTCTGTCAAAACCAAGTGGGGGCTTCTTCCCATCACTCTTCCCCTTGTTGTCTATTTAGGAAAAAGACAGGCTGAAGGAATTGTTTTCGTACATATTCACAGCTGTGCATGTGCCATTGCTCATTCATCTTCAGGACAGGTTGCTTCCCATTCACATGATTGATGGTGGGACTGGATGGGAAATACAAACAGGGGAAGGGAGGCATCCCTAGCTAGGAAAACATCCACCCATTTTTATCATCCTCTGGTGTGTTCTTCCCCCTCCTTTCCTTTTGTAGGTTCTCATCTGTTCCCCCTTTCCCCATGAATGGGCCCAGCAAGCACCATAACTGAAACAGTCACATCTCGGCTCCTGAGCATCTACGTTACTGTACGTTTCGGCTGCCTAACGCTGAAAACCCGGAAGTAAGTGTTCCGGTTTTTGAATGTTTTTCAGAAGCCGAACGTCTGACATGGCTTCTGCTTGAGTGCAGGAAGCTCCTGGAGCCACTCAGAAGCTGTGCCTTGGTTGTTGGACATTTCAGAAGCCAATTGGGCTTCCAGAATGGATTAAGTTTGACAACCAAGGTTTGACTGTACACTTGCCAACTATCCACCACCTGCAATGATGCAAAAATTGTGAAATTTGATTGAATATTAGATATAGATACAGATTTGGCTCTAACTGTCCCAGTATTAATTACATTTAACCTTCTAGATAGAATGCATTAGGTGTGATGTTTGTGTAGCTGCATTTTGTAAACCCCATGCTTTCTTCCGCTGACCTTCTAAGGGTGGAAGGAAGCATCTCTGTTGCTTTTTCTGATGGGCCACTCATTTGTTCTCCCCTTATATGCCTCTTCTGTTTCCACCCTCCCGGGACCCGCCTAAAATTTGTCACAGGTACCAGTGTCTACCTAAACGCTATTGTGTAAAGGTGAGTAATGGCCAGGTGAGTATTAATGTGTTTTGTTCGCCCAAATACCTGTTGTGCCATGCAGGTAGCCATCAGTGATTTTACTTTCCATTTGATTGATATCAAGAACCATTAAGATCCCACGACACAATGCTGTTCTAATTAGAACAGCAAATCGGTCTCCAGCGGTGACATCCCTCATAATTAAACACTGTGAGCAATCAGCTTAAAAGGGAGAGCTGCCAAAAAGGTATCATCAAAGTAGGACACAGTCCAAGTGACACGTTTTCCTGCTGAGGGACTAGGGTCCTGGTCCACTGCAATGTGTGAAAGCTTTGGAATTGCTTCTGCAGACTCTCTATGTGCAGCAACCTATTGGCTGAGTAGACAAAGTCAGCAAAAGAGAAGAGAGAAGCTTAGGCAATGAGAAAAGAACCCCAAAGTGCTCCAGCCAGAGTTTTGTCTTTCTTCTGAAGGCACACCAGGGATTCAGGAATTTATCAATCTCAGTTTCTCATGTTTCCAGAATTAAATTGGTCACATTTCTGTATCAATTTGCCTTTTAAAAAAAAGTCATTGTGAAAATTCATCCACATTTTTGGGGCGTTTCCCCTAATATAACTTTTTGTATGCAGTTTGCCCCAATGGCCATTCCTTGCAAGCAATTTTTGCCCAACAATGTGTTTATGTGCATTATTTTCAATGATAAATTCATTTTTAGGCACACTTCCCTCCAATATATGCATTTTTTGCACATATTATTTGGTTGGAGACTTGCATCACAAAATCTGGAGGTGTAAATTTTGAGGAATGGGTGCATTTTAGTTATTGCATGATTTTGGAAAGAATTGATTAGTTAGGTTTGAATTAAAATGTGAACCCAATTTCTCCCCCATCCCGAAGTTAGGTGTGTGTGTGTGAGAGAGAGATGTGTGTACACACACACACAAACACACACACACACACACAGAGAGAGAGAGAGAGAGAGAGAGAGAGAGAGAGAGAGAGAGAAAGAGAGAGAGATTTCCCACTTGCTATGGGTGGATTTCCTGAAATATGAACATAACTAATGGGTGGCAACCTATGATTGGTCATTAGTGACATTTATTAGCTAATTGGCTCTGGAGAGGGAAGCTAGTCCCTTCCTTACTTCCCCAGAGATTAGCCCAGGTCTGAATGGCCTTCAGCCCAAGCCATTGTCATGCATATTCGGAGCTTCAGTCATATTTCACTTGCTGTTCCAATGTTTGGGGGGAAATGTGCACCTTGATGTAGAGAGGATGCCATTTGCTGCTGTACCTCAGGCAACAAAATTTCTTGAGCTGGCCCTCACAGGGACACTGAGAACAGCCGCCCCCCAACCTTAGACAAAATCCCATCACCGTGGCCATCTGTGGGCAGAGTGCCTCAGGAAATATTAAACACGGTCTGTATATGCAATGCAAAGCAACTTGATTTGCTATATTTTCGGACAACCCAGCAGCAATGAAATGGTGCCCACCTGGCTATATCAGGTCTCCATTGGGTAGAATGCAGATGGTCAGCTAATTGCATACACGGAGCTACAAAGCAACAGAGTTTAAGAATTGCTTATCTAGGGCATACATACACCACCAATAGCAGAATGAGAGGTCTGGTGCAGAAAGCTTCATTTATTTTAAGGCCCAAAGGGATTATTGTTCTATCTTTTGGCCTGCTTTCTCTTACATAGACTAGACTGGCAAATCAGTCCTAGTTCTAGAACTTGACTAAACTTTTCACGTAGATTGATTAGAATTCGTCATATACACTTGCAGAATTATATATGTAACAAAAAGGGCTTTCTTGTTACTCAACGAAGGGGATGCTCCTCTCATCCTTTAAGACTGAAATCCTATTCTTATCCAGGGATAAGTCCCACTGAGCTCAATGGGGCTTACTTCCTGGTAGTTTGCAATGTCAGTGACCAACAAATAAAGTAGGATTGCAAGTAGGATGGCAATGTAAATTTATTCAGTTGTGTCCTAAAATGTATCCACTGCTTGACTGTAAAACAACAACATGCCTCAAAGCAGTTTACAAGAAAGATAAAACAACAGTTTGCAAGAGAGATAAAACAATACAACTATCACAAAAAATAGCAATAATAAGACATTGAAAAAGTTAAAATAACGACAGACTAAAAACAAATTAGGGATGCGGGTGGCACTGTGGGTTAAACCACAGTGCCTAGGACTTGCCGATCAGAGGATCGGCAGTTCGAATCCCTGCGGCGGGGTGAGCTCCCATTGCTCAGTCCCAGCTCCTGCCAACCTAGTAGTTCAAAAGCACGTCAAAGTGCAAGTAGATAAATAGGTACCGCTCTGGCGGGAAGGTAAATGGCGTTTCCGTGTGCTGCTCTGGTTTGCCAGAAGTGGCTTAGTCATGCTGGCCACATGACCCGGAAGCTGTACGCCGGCTCCCTCAGCCTATAGAACGAGATGAGCGTGCAATCCCAGAGTCGGTCACGACTGGACCTAATGGTCAGGGATCCATTTACCTTTACCTAAAAACAAATTAAAGCACACATCAACTTTCCAAACTTCTGGGTAGGTATCACAGACTGGTTGGATGCAGAAGAATGGAGGGAGGAACCAGTTGGGGAACTCCCAAAGGTAGATGGCTCATAGCCTGGGGATCAGTGGTGGGAGGATGATGAGTAGTCAGAGGGAGAAGAGGGAGAAGACTGGGAGGAGGAGGGTCAGACAGAAGCTGCAGAGATAACAGGGCTTACCAAGGGGGGTGGAATCTAGGGCAGAGAGAAGTCCAGAATCAGAAGCAGGAGAGGAGGGAGGTCAAGAGACAGAGGTGTGTCTTAATGGTGAAAAAGCATAGGTGTCTTCCCCTCCTGCTGCAACAAGCTCCCCTCCCCTCTAGTCTCCCAGAACCAGGAGAGGTATGAAGAGGGCAAAGGAGAAGGAGAAGGCACAGGCACAGTCTCATATTGCTTGGGAAAACCCCCAGAAAGGAGGGGACTTAGGCAGCTGTGGGGAGACAGGGACCTTCAGTCTCAGCAACTGCTTCAGTGGGGTCAGGGCCGTCTTTATCCAGGGGTGCAAGGGGTGCGGTGCACCCGGGCGCCGAATTCTGCGGGGCGTCAAATGTATATGTACTGTAGTATACCAGTCCCTCTCAATCGGCGGCAGTGAAAAGCAATGGAGCAAAAGACCTCCCCCCCGGTGCTCTGTTACTCCATAGCATCAAATATTCCTGATGAGTCAGGAAACAAAAGCAGTCCCCGTCCCCCGCTGCATCATTGTTACAGGTGAGCGATTTCCCCCCCAAAAAACTCAACAACTTTGAGTTCACCCCCCCAAAGGGTGGCTAAACTAAATTTGGGGGCGCTGGGCAGATCTTTGCACCCCAGCATCACTTTTGCTAAAGACGGCCCTGATTGAGGCAAGACTCGCTGGAGATGAGTTGCTGTGATCCTTAGGCGTGACACTGCTGTGCAGGTCCTGTTTTTGGACCTGTCTGGTATCAATAGGCAGGGAGATGTGTAGGTGCTGCCACACTAAAAGACTTGAGTTCTAACAAATATGGAATGGGCGTTGTGTGGCCTCTGTAATAGTGCCAATTCCACCAATCAAAGTGGGGTAAATGACTAAGAAGTAAAAGCAGGAAACGCAACAAGGCTCTGCTACGCTCCCTCCCAGCATAGAAACATCTCAGCCTGTCCCACTGTTTCTCTTTTGTTTAAAATTTGACTGCAAGCTGTATGGCTTGCCAAGCTGAAGACAGCTGCCTAGTCATGTCTTCTGTACCTGCCAGGTTCTTTGGGTGCCCAGGTGCAAAAGAGGACAGGGCTTCTGTCCTTTCAACAGCTGTGTGGCTGCTGTTCCAAGAGGGAGTTTCAGCTGCACCACAAACTGTAGCAGCTGAAACTTCCTCTCCCACAAGAGGTTTCTCCTCCTCTGGCCACCTTACAGGTGCTTGACAGCTCATCTGTTGTTTTGTCATCTAAGGAAGGTAACAGAAACCTGAAGACATATCAGATCTCTTCTGGGTCCATTTTACATGGCTGGTGGGCCTTGACAGGTTGCAAATGATGCTGTTCTACATTTATAATCACACACTATTCGGCTGGAGAACTACATTGCAAAATTTAGAGAAGTGTGACTTTCAAAGGATGGGAGTGTTTCAATTTGCATATTGTTTCAGAAAGTGCAGATTTGATACGTTCACTCATCTCTAGATTATAGACATGACAAGTCCATTGGTTGACAATTATGTAACAAACTTAATTTTTAAAAGTGCACTGAAAGAAGCTTAACTGTGGGTGAACTGGTGCTCACCCCCTTCCCTCCTCATCTCTCACACATCCAACTTTAAATGGAATTATTTTTTGCTCTTCCACTTTGCTTCAGGAGGCAAATTGGATCCATGCAAAACCAATACAAAAATGGATGTTCTGATGTTTGCGGGCATGGTGTTTCTGGAAAGATGCTTATTTTTATCTGGAATTGCCTGCTTGATTTGAGGTATATGAGAAAAGGGCCCGTGTGATGGATGAGATCATCTGAAGATTACCTAAAACCATTAGGCAGAAGAAAGAGAGAAAAGGGAACAGAGTCCTTCAAGGTGATCGTCAGCACCAAACATTCTGGAAAAGCAACCACATAGAACAACTGTTCAGTATGTTCAGCCAGTATGGTGTAGTGGTTAAGAGCGGTAGTCTCGTAATCTGGGGAAGCGGGTTCGCGTCTCCGCTCCTCCACATGCAGCTGCTGGGTGACCTTGGGCCAGTCACACTTCTTTGAAGTCTCTCAGCCCCACTCACCTCACAGAGTGTTTGTTGTGGGGGAGGAAGGGAAAGGAGAATGTTAGCTGCTTTGAGACTCCTTAAAGGGAGTGAAAGGCGGGATATCAAATCCAAACTCTTCTTCTTCTTCTTACATGTAAATGTGATTTAATTTATATTTATTCAATCCAGTTAATTCCAAAACACACCAAATGTCCTTCTTGAAGGGCAAGATTTTGTTTATGCATGCTGTGGTCTAAACCACTGAGCCTCTTGGGCTTGCCGATTGGAAGGTTGCCAGTTCAAATCCCCATGACGGAGTGAGTTCCCATTGCTTTGTCCCAGCTCCTGCCAACCTAGCAGTTCGAAAGCACACCAGTGCAACTAATCCAGAATGCAGCAGCCAGACTGGTGACTGGGAACAGCCGCCGAGACCATATAACACCGGTCTTGAAAGACCTACATTGGCTCCCAGTACGTTTCCGAGCACAATTCAAAGTGTTGGTGCTGACCTTTAAAGCCCTAAACGGCCTCGGTCCAGTATACCTGAAGGAGCGTCTCCACCTCCATCGTTCTACCCGCACTGGTTGATGATCTCCGGCGGGCTAGGGACAAAGGTGAGAGCTGTTTCCTAGTTCTGCTGGATCTCTCAGCGGCGTTTGATACCATCGACCATAACATCCTTCTGGACCGTCTTGAGGGGCTGGGAGCTGGGGGCACTGTCATACAGTGGTTCCGCTCCTTCCTCCTGGGCCGTGTTCAGAAAGTGGTGGTGGGGGATGAGTGTTCAGACCCTTGGGCTCTCACTTGTGGGGTGCCTCAGGGTTCTGTCCTCTCCCCCATGCTTTTTAATATCTATATGAAGCCGCTGGGAGAGATCATCAGGGGGTTTGGACTGGGTGTTCATCAGTATGCAGATGACACCCAGCTCTACCTCTCCTTTAAATCAGAACCAGTGAAGGCGGTGAAGGTCCTGTGTGAGTGTCTGGAGGCGGTTGGAGGATGGATGGCGGCAAACAGATTGAGGTTGAATCCTGACAAGACAGAAGTACTGTTTCTGGGGGACAGGAGGCGGGCAGGTGTGGGGGATTCCCTGGTCCTGAATGGGGTAACCGTGCCCCTGAAGGACCAGGTGCGCAGCCTGGGAGTCATTTTGGACTCACAGCTGTCCATGGAGGCACAGGTTAAATTCGTGTCCAGGGCAGCTGTGTACCAGCTCCATCTGGTACGTAGGTTGAGACCCTATCTGCCCGCGGACTGCCTCGCCAGAGTGGTGCATGCTCTGGTTATCTCCCGCTTGGACTACTGCAATGCGCTCTACGTGGGGCTACCTTTGAAGGTGACCTGGAAACTACAACTAATCCAGAATGCAGCAGCCAGACTGGTGACTGGGAACAGCCGCCGAGACCATATAACACCGGTCTTGAAAGACCTACATTGGCTCCCAGTACGTTTCCGAGCACAATTCAAAGTGTTGGTGCTGACCTTTAAAGCCCTAAACGGCCTCGGTCCAGTATACCTGAAGGAGCGTCTCCACCTCCATCGTTCTACCCGGACACTGAGGTCCAGCACCGAGGGCCTTCTGGCGGTTCCCTCACTGCGAGAAGCCAAGTTACAGGGAACCAGGCAGAGGGCCTTCTCGGTAGTGGCGCCCTCCCTGTGGAACGCCCTCCCACCAGATGTCAAAGAGAACAACAACTACCAGACTTTTAGAAGACATCTGAAGGCAGCCCTGTTTAGGGAAGCTTTTAATGTTTGATGTATCATAGTATTTTAATATTCTTTTGGAAGCCGCCCAGAGTGGCTGGGGAAACCCAGCCAGATGGGCGGGGTATAAATAATAAATTATTATTATTATTATTATAGATAAATAGGTACCGCTGTGGCGAGAAGGTAAACGGCGTTTCCGTGCGCTCTGATTTCCATCATGATGTTCCATTGTGCCAGAAGCAGTTTAGTCATGCTGGCCACATGACCTGGAAAGCTGTCTGTGGACAAACGCCAGCTTCCTTGGCCTGAAAGTGAGATGAGCTCTGCAACCCCATAGTTGCCTTTGACTTGACATAACCGTCCAGGGTTCTTCACCTTACCATGACAGCTGACCATCAGCTACCTGAGTGGGAGCTGTTGAGGCAGAGGGATGCTAGGACCCAGAAGAGACCAAGTTGTTGTCTTTTTGTCATTGTTAGGGGAAGTGACTTGAGCACTGGATATAAAGGCTGTCTGTGCTACTGATCAAGGTGTCGAGAGAGAGACTTGAAAGTCATCAGTTGCATTTCAGTAAATGGAAATTCTCTCTATTTCTCCCTACCCCCTGTCATTATTAGCATGGGTTGGCTTATTAAAAAAAGAATATTAGTTGCTTATCATTAATAGTTGAAGTTTGTGGTCTGTTGCTGTAGGAGGGTCTTTGCGAAAAATGCTTACGGAGCCAAAGTTTCAATATGAGTGCAAGGCTTTAAGTACCGGTAGATGCTAAATGCCAGTCTATGGAGATGTAAGCATTTACTTGAAAGCAAGGAAGGAAAAGAGTTGTGAAATTTTTTTCCTTATGGAAGGGATTATCTCTATGACATTAATGTGGTCTTATAGTTTACTAAGGAAACTCAGATTAAAGTGCTGCCAATGACCCCCCCCCTGAGAAATCTATCTTTGTGAACATTGATCTCAGATAACTCCTCAAATATTTCCCAAATACCAGTACTTATTTGCCAATATCCACTGATGTCTTTATCTGATTCCCTCTGCACACTTTAAAATATTATTTTACAATGATGGATTGTAAAGGACTGTTAGGACTGTACTGAAATGCCCACCCTGCAGCCCGGTTTGTGGGCTGTGAATTTTGGGGCCATTTCTCTGACTTTGGGGGAGGGTATACGCTCCAACAAAGGTCCGTATAGTAAAAGCCATGGTTTTCCCAGTAGTGATGTATGGAAGTGAGAGCTGGACCATAAAGAAGGCTGATCGCCGAAGAATTGATGCTTTTGAATTATGGTGCTGGAGGAGACTCTTGAGAGTCCCATGGACTGCAAGAAGATCCAACCTCTCCATTCTGAAGGAAATCAGCCCTGAGTGCTCACTGGAAGGACAGATCCTGAAGCTGAGGCTCCAATACTTTGGCCACCTCATGAGAAGAGAAGACTCCCTGGAAAAGACCCTGATGTTGGGAAAGATGGAGGGCACAAGGAGAAGGGGACGACAGAGAATGAGATGGTTGGATGATGTTCTTGAAGCTACCAGCATGAGTTTGATCAAACTGCGGGAGGCAGTGGAGGACAGAAGTGCCTGGCATGCTCTGGTCCATGGGGTCACGAAGAGTCGGACACGACTAAACGACTAAACAACAACAACAACATACGCTCCAATTCACCTCTGGGCAGGGGTGATGAGAGTCATGGTGGTGTCTTCTGTTTTCTTATGAAACTTTATTTTGCTGATTCCTCTGCTGGTAGCATCAGCAGTAGCAATGAATCTCCACTCTTAGTGGATGAGTCATCATTTTCTTATCCCCAAAGTGATCTGGATGCAGTATCATTCCAGAGTTTGGGAGTGGTGAAACGGCAGCTATAATGGCAACCAATATATATTTTTCATCTCTAAAATGCCCCTAATGCTACTACAGTCAGGGACACAAACAGTAGCAAAATAATATTTGAAAAGGAAGCTTCTCCGTCCCCTGCCATTTAAGGTGAGGGAGATGGCAGCAATTGCATTAATAATAATAATAATAATAATAATAATAATAATAAACAACTTTTATTTGTATCCCACCCTCCCCGGCCAAGACCGGGCTCAGGGCGGCTAACATCAAATATAAACACTGATATAAAATCAAACAATAATTAAATTACATCTTAAAAACAAGTCAGGATAAAATTAAAATCTGAATTAGATGGCTTTCCGCAGGATTTGGGTTGGGAACAGTAAATGCTCATCAGGCCCAACTGATCTTATATGCGCCTGTGAGAATGCTGGGAGACCTCTTTCATGCTAGTTCTTATCCAAAAAGGGAAGGGGAGTCAGGCTGAGCCCTGACCAAAGGCCTGGCAGAACAACGCCATCTTACAGGCCCTGCGGAAAGATGTCAAATCCCACAGGGCCCTGATCTCTTGTGGCAGAGCGTTCCACCAGGCCGGGGCCAAGGCCAAAAAGGCCTTGGCCCTGGTTGAGGCCAGACTAATCTCCCTGAGGCCCGGGATCTCCAGGATGTTATTATTTGCAGACCGTAAGGTCCTCTGTGGGGCATACCAGGAGAAGAGGTCCCGTAGAATAGATGTTCCCTGAGTGATGGACCAAAAGTAGGGATTTGGCGGCTGCAATTCCTCCTCCTCTTCCTCCTCCATGTTTGTTGCATGATCCAGAAACTGATAGATCCAGAAACTGATAGATCCAGAAACTAATTGCTCTGGAGGATTTTCCAGTTGGAAAAGATTATGATGCTGTCAAGGCCCTGCTCTCACTGTGGGATGGCAAGATAAGACAGGTGGTTGACACAATTGTTCCTGAGCATCTTCTCCAGCATTGTGGCTGCTGGGTATTCTGGGGAGTTATGGGCTATGAAGCAAGTCAGATGAAGACTAGAGTGTAAGTCAGGCACCCCCAAACTTGGCCTTCCAGCTGTTTTGGGACTACAACTCCCATAATCCCAAGCTAACAGGACCACTGGTCAAGGATGATGGGAATTGTAGTGCCCAAACAGCTGGAGGGCCGAGTTTGGGAATGCCTGGTGTAAGTGGTGCAAGCCCCCTCTGAGGTCAACCCAAAACTGGTTGGTGTACATATTCATGCCCACAACATGGCAGTACATGCAGAAAAGAGGCTGTCTTGCATCCTCAAGTAGCCAGCTAGCAGAGTTCTTTGGGGTAATCTGGAGGCTGCTGACTCCCACTGTCGGGGAAGGATTGTTGGCCCTCCCCCCCGAAAAAAACCCTGCTGTGACCGACACATATCAAGGACAAAGTCACTTCACTTTAGCTCCAATATTCATGATAAATGAATTGCAAATGCAACGGAGCATTGACCCTGACCCCAAATGAAACAGAAGGTCTTCAGTAGCTGTCTATCAGTATCCTAAAACTTTGGCTCTGATATCTGTTAGCACTGAAGGAAGCATTTGGAGACACCAAGACTGGATTCTACCCTGGAGAAAGTGTCTGAAAATCTGTGGAAATCAGGAAAAAGGAAATGGAGAAGTGTTGGAGCACACGAATCCATCTCCATATTTAAGAGCATATCTCCTAAATGTATGCCACCTACACAGGCCACCCATATTCACAGACCCCCTTTTGCTTGGCATTAGAGGAGCCCTGGGCTAAAAAATTCCATTGATTGATGCACTTAACTCATAAATTTGCCAGTTGCATTTTCTGCCACGAGGCTCTGGCACTGATGAGCAATCAATAAAAACAACCCTAAATCATTGTAAAGAAAAGGGAGGGAATAAAAGACAGAATATAAGGAGTATCGTATCATCAGCTATAGCATTTGACCTGAGAAATGAAGCTTACAACAGGGAGGGGGGGGGAGAGAAAGCTCTATTTTACATTCCGACAGATTTCATGACAATGAGAGAAGGATCCCTGGCTGATCTTAACATTTATTGAAGTTTGTATGGTGCAGGGATATCCAGTGTCCTCTTAATGTTGCTGGACACCAACTCCTTACAGCCTCCATGGCTAATGGCCAGGGAGGATGGGAGTTGTAGTCTCAACAACATCCAGAGGACACCATGTTGGCTATTCATGATATGGGGAAAGCACTCTCTTTAGAGATGCAAGACTGGGGCCATTTCAGGTCTTTCAATATAGAAACCAGCGCCTTGAATTGGGTCCAGAAGCTAATTGATAGCCACAGCAGACAAGCCAGAACTGTCCACTCCTTCGCTTCTGTCAGCAAATTCGCTGACACAAAGCAAGCCCTGGGACATTACAGTGGTACCTCTGGTTAAGTACTTAATTCGTTCCGGAGGTCCGTTCTTAACCTGAAACTGTTCTTAACCTGAAGCACCACTTTAGCTAATGGGGCCTCCAGCTGCTGCTCCGTCACATGATTTCTGTTCTCATCCTGAAGCAAAGTTCTTAACCTGAGGTACTATTTCTGGGTTAGCGGAGTCTGTAACCTGAAGCATCTGTAACCTGAGGTACCACTGTACTATGGATACTTGGATCTTAAGCTGTGCTGCTCAAGGAACCTGGATTGCTCTTATGGGCGGGAACTTCCTATCCTGCTGTTTTGTTACAGATGGATCCGAAGTGCTGTGCAGAGATGGATTTAGAGCATGGGTAGGCAAACTAAGGCCCGGGGGCTGGATCTGGCCCAACTGCCTTCTCAATCCGGCCCGCAGACGGTCCGGGAATCACAATGTTTTTACATGAGTAGAATGTGTCCTTTTATTTAAAATGCATCTCTGGGTTATTTGGGGGGCATAGGAATTCATTCCCCCCCCCCAAATATATAGTCCGGCCCCCCACAAGGTCTGAGGGACAGTGGACCGGCCCCTTGCTGAAAAAGTTTGCTGACCCCTGTTAGAGGAACTTGACTGGTTTGCCAACATTGTGTGCTGAGCCAAGAGAGGATACCACAACAATGACTTAGAATGGAAGATGAGAAGATAGGGGATATGGAAATTTGGCGTCACACAGGGCTCCCAGAAATTTGAAATCCCAAAGTCCACCACTGTTGTGTTTTATAATAAATCCTTTATATATAAAGGATATTTATAAATCCTTTATATAAATCCTTTACAGCATTTGAGAGGCCTCATACAAAGTAGTGGGTTTCTGATGATCATCTGCTCCAGCTGAGAAATATTGCACGATCCTTTCTTAAATCTCCAGAATTCCAAAACAAATAATCATATCTTACTGCACTGACTTTTGTTTTTAAACAATTTGAATATCCCAGTATTCCTATGACTGCAGAGAGGTATTCATTTATTCTTTACATTCCCCCCCCCCCCCGTGACTCCTAATCAGCCACCTTTTTTAATACTGGCATACTAAACAGAAATGCCTTGATACTTAAAATTTCATCTACCCACGCATTACTCATCAGAATGATTCATCGTTTGCAATTGTGTGCCCCCCCCCCTTCTACAGACTGGTACTTCCCAAGAATATAGTTCAGCATGATATTAGTTCAAGCTGATACCTAAGACTTGTTGGTAGTAAATAAGAAATAATCTGTACATTTGACAAGAGGCCGTGACTCCTCAGTAGAGTTCATGTTTGAGGCAAAAAAGAGACAGAGGTAGGAATGGAGGAACCTGTCAAGTTCAATTTCCTTTAGTTTCCTGTTTTTCCAGGCTTAGGTCTGTTTGATTTATTTCCACATACAATAGAAACATATAATTTTTAAAGCTACATTAAAAATCGTACTCAATTTTGTGGGAATGTCTTCTTATATACACTTCTTTTGGTATGCAATTTTGCTTAGTATATGCATTTTTACAAAGGAATATACCCGCAACAGAACACAGCTTTGCATGCTATTTTCAATTTTTGTGTATATTACTTTCATACATTTTCATATGCACTGTGTATTTGGAGAACTGCATTGCAAACTTCAGAAAAGTGCACATTTCAAAAGGGAGCTTCGTTTTGCCTTGCATATCAGTCCAGGAAGTGTGAATTTTGTACATATATGTGTATACTTGGTAAGTGTAAGGATTAGGGTTCAGCTCGTTCCCTCACTTCAGGATAAGGCTGGAAGGTTTCCAACCCTTTTCATTACTGGGCTTCACTTGGGAGAATTCTGGCTTTCTACTTGGACTAAGCAAACAAAACCTTCCATTCACCTTCCTAATTATCTCCTCCTGCAACCTCTCCAGTTACAGGCTACGTCCACCTCTGTTGAACCCTTTTTGCTCTGAAGTTT
Source organism: Podarcis pityusensis (assembly GCF_964106645.2). Taxonomy (NCBI): domain Eukaryota; kingdom Metazoa; phylum Chordata; class Lepidosauria; order Squamata; family Lacertidae; genus Podarcis; species Podarcis pityusensis. Next base: position 37,317,191 of record NC_138042.1, read on the forward strand.
CTGGCAAACCCCAAACCTCCTGAGTTTTGTACCTTGTTCCATGTAGTGTGCTCTCTCTCCCCCTCCCTCTCCCCCCTCTCTTTCTCACATACAAACTTCCTACTCTCCCTCTTGCTCCCTCTGTGTTCAAGCACACACAGCCATTGCAGCATTCCAAGACTACCCTCCTCTCCCTGCAACACCTACTGCATCTAAGAGCAACACCCTAGACTAGCTGTTCCCACAATTTCCTCCTTCGGGCACACTCACCTCCGTATCCAACCCATCAGGGGAGAGGTGCAACCGCTGGGCGCAATGGCTGATTTGCCTTCACCCTTCACCCTCACAACACATCATAATCTGAAGTGAACCAATTTCTCCCAATCCCTAGACAAAGAACTTTTGTGTGTGTGGTGGCCTTGAAACTTTGGAAATACCTTGACTCATCCTTTTTGCAGGCTTTCCATTGAAGCAGTTTTTAATTACTGGCCTACTTTTCCTGATTATATTTTAGTAATACCAGTTCTATTAGTTGCTGGTTTCCCTGTATTGATGAATGTCCTGGTTGTATTTCTGTGTTTTGTCAGAAGCCACTTTGAAAGAGTTTACTCTCACAAAAGCAGAATATACATGCTTTAAATAAAATGCATGCGGGAGGTCTTAAATCTGGCTCCAGGCATCTCAGGATCCAGGTTCTCAGAGAGTATCCAGAGCTGTTATCAATTAGCACAAACAGTACTGGGTTAGAAGGACAATTGCTCTGATTCAGGGCTTGTCTTCCTCTTCTCCCGCTGCTTTCCCAAAGGGAAAACTGCTCTTTGGTGCTCATTTGGAGCAAATGGCAATTCGGGTTTTCTCCAGATTGACACTTGCTCTGATTTAGCACTGAAGAGTGGGTTTTTCTTGGAAAAGGAGAAGGCAAGGAGTAAACCACTCAGACCTATGCTTAGAAAATGTGGGTCAAGTGGGGAAACTGCTTGGACCCATGCTTTCTAGGCACAGGATAAGCAGAAATGTGGGAGAGCCCTCATTATAAGGCAGCTTCATATGTTCACATATTAAACAGTGGCTAGGATGCCTGAAATTTTTGGTGAGGCTCAGCTGCATCATTCACCAGCACATCCCATGCTAATTGCTACAGCTCCACACACCCCATCATCACATGATCTACGAAGCTTCTGCTAGCTCTGCCAGCAGCTCTGCTGAGAAGCCAAGCTCCTCCTTCCACCAGCTGTCACCTGGCAGCAGCCATTCCATCAAGCTGTAGCAGACGATGGAAGAGATGGGATGCAGGGAGGGCTACTCCATTGATGCAGCTAAGGGACCAGCAACTTTTGCTGACTCCTCTCCTTGAACTTTTCCACCCCAGCTTCTTAATTAGGAACTTATACCAGAGTTTACTTTCTTCTCTCTTCCTCCTAATCAATTTTCATTTTCGTGTCATATTAGTGGCTGTCTTGTTTGTACTGATCTGCAAGACTCTGGAGAGGCTTTTTTGACTGAAGAGCAGGATTAAAAAAACACAACAATTCTCCAAGTGGCCTTTTAATTACAATTTTCTAAGTACTCCAGTTTATGCAGCGAGCTCCCCTTAGCTGTGTTTTATGCGGATTTTAGTTTTCTTTTTGCTGAGCTTTCTGCTTTGCGATTTCTTACATTTTATTTTAAATGGTTTTTTAACTGCACATTGTATTTTGCATTTTGGTTGGATGGGTAGCATATATGTATAACAAATAAATAACTTCAAACACACTCACAAACAAATAAAAGGACCTACTTATTATATATTATGACCCTGGGAAAAGCCAAATGTTATAGATCATAGAAATGAAGAGTTGTAAGAGACCCTGAGGGTCAACTAGTCCAATCTCATATCATAATCTGGGTAGGGAACCCTTTTTAGCCCTTTTCCATAGTAGGCCACCTTCTGAGGGCCACAGACTAGTGGTGGGTGGGGCAATGGATGTGCCTCTTATATTTATACCAAAGGTTACAGTCCCACCATGCAAGAGTTTCTATAGGTACATCTATCCATGCAACCTAATAGAAGGCTTTAGGATAGTTCAAGGACACATTCCCTACCCATATAACACCGGTCCTGAAAGAGCTACATTGGCTCCCAGTATCTTTCTGAGCACAATTCAAAGTGTTGGTGCTGACCTTTAAAGCCCTAAATGGCCTGAAGGAGCATCTCCACCCCCATCGTTCAGCCCAGACACTGAGGTCCAGCTCCGAGGGCCTTCTGGTGGTTCCCTCACTGCGAGAAGTGAGGTTACAGGGAACCAGACACAGAGGGCCTTCTCGGTAGTAGCACCTGCCCTCTGGAACGCCCTCCCATCAAATGTCAAGTAAATAAACAACCATCTGACTTTTAGAAGACATCTGAAAGCAGCCCTGTTAAGGGAAGTTTTTAATGTTTGATGTTTTATTGTGTTTTTAATATTCTGTTGGGAGCTGCCCAGAGTGGCTGGGGAGACCCAGCCAGATGGGCAGGGTATTTTTATTTTATTTTATTTTATTTTATTTTAGTTTAGTTTAGTTTAGTTTAGTTTAGTTTAGTTTAGTTTAGTTTAGTTTAGTTTTCTAGCCATGCAAAAGAACTGGAGGAGGGTGTAGAGGAGGGCCACTGGGGAGTATGGCCAGGGGAAAATCCTGAAGCCTAGGCAGAGAAGCTGAGAGAGGGCACAATTGGTCCTTGGACCACAAAAAGTCAACAGGAAATGATGCCAGACCTACCTAGTTCAGACAGATTCAGGCTCGCCTGTTGAATTTATATGATTATTTTTCAGCTTGCACTTTTTATATTTGATAATCCTTTTTAGCCAGTGCTGTTTTTCTAGAAAAAGAGATGCCATAACTCACCCTGAACACCTCCCTCGTTCTCTTAGAATAGCAATGGCACCCATACGACTGGTGTCAGAACTCACCTGACAGGTGCCAGAACCCACCTGAGAAGTGCCGGCACTGAGTTCCTGTTAATTCTGGCAGGAAAAAGCCCCTGGTTTTAGCTATATGCAATGTAGAGCTGACATGAATTAGATCCTGCAGATTCCCAACATTCTTCTTTGTAAATTTGGGTGCTGAATGTCTGAAAGAACTTCTGAACAGCTGATATCTGTGTTGGACAACCCATGATTTTACTTCAGATCATGTTACCTGACAATTGATATTGTACTTCTTCTTTTCTGATGATTGATTTGTTATTTCCTGTTGGACAGTACTAACATTGATGGCTGACATTTAGTGGTCCACCACAGTGGCTTGCATCCTTGCGAATAAGGATGAGAAGACTTCCACATTGTGTAGTTTACCCCAAATTACCCCAGTATATTTGCCATATATCTGCAGAACATTGCAGAAGTCACTTTTTTTGGGGGGAGGGGAACAAATGTTACAACATTCGGGACTATATAGTTTGGATGGTTTTAAATGTGAATTAGACAAATTCATGGAAGAAAAGACTATCAATGGCTTCTAGTTGTGATGACAATGTTCTCCCTTCGCTTTGAAGGTACCTCGGAATACTACCAATGGACACAAGCGGGAAGAGCACTGTTACAGTCATGTCCAGCTTGTGGACTTCCCATTGGCAATTTGTCCATTGGGAAAGGCGGGTGCTGGACTAAAAGGGACTTTGGCCTGATCCAAAGAGGCTCCACTTCTGTTCTTCACTGATGTTTGAGGATCCCCTGATAAGCTTCCAAAGAGCTCGGCATTCCCTGGAAGATCATTTGAAAAAACACTGGTACATTGCATTCAGCAAGATTAGATAACCATGCAGTAGTATTTAATACTTCACAGTATTTCATAACTGACATGTAATAGTATTTTTCACGTCACCCTAGTTTCTGAGCGGTGAGAGATTCCACGAGTTCCACCAGGCCCTTACCCAGAGTTTGTGTTTCCTTTGGAAATGAGGCACAGCGGAGATTGTGGTGTCTTTATGATATATGGTTTATTTATGCACAGATGCAACCTGAGTCTACAATGGAAAGGTTCCCAGCATCCCATCCCATGAGGATCTTGTTTCTCCCAGTGCCGGATTAAACTCTTTGGAGGCCCCTAGGTAGTCAAAATCTTGCCCTGCCCCTCCTCACAAAGGATCTCCTAATATGTTTTTAAAAGCTTCTTATCTGGAGGTTTCTCATGTGTGCAGTCTAGTGGGCTAACATTGAACTAAGAAAGCTTGATTGTAGTTTTATTTCAAGATCAAATCAATATTATTTTGATCCGTTGTCACAGGGTCCCTAAAAGCTGTGGGGCCCATAGGCCAGTGCTTACTCTGCCTATTTGGTAACCCAGCACCAGTTTCTCCCATTGTTGCAGCCTAGATTCAAACGTGAAATCAACCATGGTTTTCTGACCCCCTGCAGCCGGCTACATTTTTACAACCTGCAACTATTTTTCCTCCAGCTCTCATCATGACCCACTGCAGCCCTAATAATCCACTATTACTATCCTTTGTCTCTGCAAAACTAATTCAGAGCTCAGGGTGGGGTTCTACCCCTCCTCTGTCTGGCACAGAGTCCTCACTTTGCTGACAGCGCATCTCCCTGTATTTGTTAAGCTAAGGACTCATACCTAGAAGCCATTATCAGGCTGGACTGACTATTCCAACAATTGAATCCCTGCTAGTACCATGAATTCAGGGGGCCTGATTAATTTCTAACCCTTTACTGGTTCCAGAAATTTGGGGGAATCTGACCCTCCCAACAACCTGGACCGGGGTGCCATCTCACCCTCAGGATTGTGGGTGCCCACCGCTGCAACATGGACATGTGACATCACACTCACACGCCTCCTCTCCTCCGCAGCCAGCGAGGTACTCTTTTCTGTGGGGAGGGGCTCAGACTCGGGGCAGAGAGATGCTGCCTCCACATCTGAGCACCCCCCCCCATAAAGGGTGCCTTGCTGGTTGGCTGCAGAGGGTGGGACTGAACTGCTTTTTTCTCAGAGGCAGAGCCACTGCCACCTGCCGGCTTTTCTCCTTGACTTTGTGGGTGCCCGGCCCCCACAATTACATTATTGTGGGGGCCCAAGTATCCACAGCCCCCTGCAGTTGGCTCCTATGATCTTGTGACAGTATTTTTTTAATTTGACAAAATTAAATTGATATCTGACAGCAGTCAACAGCTGACAGCCTGTGGCATTTCAGATCTGATGGCTGCCAAGCTCAAATCTATCAAGTATTGTTAACAAGTAAAAAATAATAATTGCATTTTGAAGTGTAAACTTCACATCTAAAATGTGAATTCAAATGTTTGAATTCAAAAACATTCAAAATCGAGAAATGCACGATAAAACTGTTTGCCAAATTTTGAATATTTGCAAATGGTCAATGGGCTACAACAGTGGTGGCCAACATGGTGCCTTCAAGATGAGGCTGAACTCCAACCCCAATTAGCCCCAGCCCACTGGCCAGTGATCATGGCGGGGGCTTTAGTCCAACAAAATCTGGGAGACTTCAAACTCAATGCACATCATGTTGCACTATTGCAATTGCATGCACTTGTCCAAATGTATGTTTATAGAAGTGCCCACTGTGAGCATGGCTGTAACATAATTATGAAACCCTGGACATCTGAGTATTGTGGATAGTTCTGCTCCTCCCACAATGTTATCCCTTGCTCTCTGCTTAAAACTAAGCACTGCAGAGATGGCCTCCTGAATAAGGATGAGCATAAGATTATTCAAGCAATTGAGGATCTGGTAAAATTAATTCTATCCCGCATTGACAAAGGATATGAGTCTATGGATCCATGCACATGAATTATTTGCTGCCCTCAATAATTGAGTTTACTTCAGAGACCTTTGTATGCGCAACACATAAAATTCTAATGGTTTCCTTTGCCAGTTTCCTGCCAGAATGGTTTGCTCATCTCAGTAATGTGAGCAGTGCCAAATAGGAATTGCACCCTAACTTAGCCACCCACCCACGGGACAGCTAGCTTTCCTGGTCTTCAGTCACATGCTAGCATCAGTTTCTTGTGTTACCAAGAAATGGAGCCCAAGGTGAAATTACACAGATGAAGGGTCAAGGCTCTGGAGAAAGAGGGTGGGGTTGCTTATTTGGCTATGAATCCTACTGAGTTCTAAGGAACAAAGTAACCAAGTATAATTGGAAGGAACTCACTGCCACACACACAATGGTATCTCTAAGAACATCCCTTAACCTCCTCCCCTGGCTACCATTCATTTCCATGGAGAAAAGTAAAGTGTTGGATTTGGGACAGTGATGGATGCCCATCACTTCCATTCCCCACCATTGACACTCGAAATTGTATGACTACTGAATATGTTGAGTTCTCATTAGGCTATAATTTGAAGGGCAGGTTGCAAATCTTGGGGATTCCCGTGAATATGACACTGTCAAGTGCAGTTATTTACAGGACTTAGCAGACTACATCGATGTGTGCATTGGCTCTTACCGATTGTGTTAGTTACACCAGCTGATCACAGCCCAATGTGGTGTTAAGCATCCTTAAACCCATTCAAATCAATTGTGACCATGCTCCAACCATCCATGGTTGGAGGAAGCAATGCTTCTGAACACCAGATGCTGCAAACCACAGGAGTGGAGAGTGCTCTAGGGCTCAATCCTGTTTGTGGGTTTCTCACAGGCATCTGAGTAGCCACTGTGGAAACAGTGGACTGGAAGGGCCATTGGCCTGATCCAGCAGGCTCTTATGTTCTTGTGAATGCCAGTTGCTAAGATAGCACTATGGTGTTCATGCTCTTTTTGTAGGCTTCCCAGAGGTATCTGGTTGGCCACTGTGAGAACAGAATTCTGAACCTGCAAGGCCTTTGGTCTGATCCTGCAAGAGTCTTCCTATGTTTTTATCTACATCACATAGTTCGGTTTTATACTGTCATGGCTTCAGCCAAAGAATTCTGGGAAGTGTCGTTTGTCAAGGGTGCTAAGATGTCAGGCTTCAGGGAATCAGCGTCCTCACCCATGGCAGTAAACCAAAGGTCAAACAAAAGGAATGTCTTACCAGTTAGAATCTTTAATAATCACAGTGAGAGAACAAAGAATATGTCTCCAAGAAATGGCGGTGCTCCCAATTAAGGGTCACCCCCTCCGTCCCTATTAATCTACACCACTCCTATGTCTTGTAATCTGAGTTTGTACCCTCTGCACTTTCTGTTCAAACACTTTCTGAGCTCTCCATGTCTTTGAAGAAGGGGGTGAATGCTGTCCAGAGACTGTGAATCTGTTAACCCTCTCTCTTCCAGTGTTTCTTCTCCTAGCTGTTCCCCATCGAGTATTTCCCAGTTTCTGCCTTCTGAACTATGCACCTCTGCAAACCACTGTTCCAAATCTATACTGTCCTCCTGCTCTTGGGAAGATTCAGGAGCAGAAACAGGAGCAGGGGGTGTGTTGCTCCCACCATTCCTCCTCAGTGCAGCCCTCCTCAGCACGGTCCCTGACACAAGATTTCTCTGCTAGCGAGACTGAGGCAGCAATTCTTTTCACATTTACCTGGGAGTTTGCCCCATTAACCTCAGTTGGACTCAGTTCTGAGAACTGCATTATTAGATGATGATGATGATGATAAATTTTTATTTGTACCCCGCCCTCCCCAGCCGGAGCCAGGCTCAGAGCGGCTAACATCATATAAATAATACAATATGCATAAAAAACAAGCAATCAATTGATTAAAATGCATCCTAAAATCAATTCAAATAAATTAAAATTAAAACTGGACAAATGACAATCCTCAGGTTAAAATTGAAACTGATTAATACTCGCCAGGACCAGCTGTTTCCACTGATATTATAAGGACCTGTGAACGGGCTGGGAAACCTCCTTCGTGCTTGTTCTTATACAAAGAGAAAATGAGTCAGACTGAACCCTGACCAAAGTCCTGGCAGAACAGCTCCGTCTTGCAGGCCCTGCGGAAGGATGTCAAATCTCGCAGGACCCTGGTCTTTTGTGAGAGAACTTTCCACCAGGCCGGGGCCATGGCTGAAAAAGCCCTGGCTCTGGTCGAGGCCAGTCTAATCTCCCTGGGGCCCAGAATCTTCTGGGTGTTGTTATTTGCAGACTGTAAGGTCCTCCGTGGGGCATACCAGGAGAGGTGGTTCCATAGGTACGAGGGTCCTAGGCTGTATAGGGTCCTCATAAGAACCTAAGAGCCTGCTTGATCAATAGTCCATCTAGTCCAGCACCCTTTTCTCCCAGTGACCAACAGATGCCTATGAGAAATCCACAAAAAGGACCTCAGTGCAAGAGCACCCCCCAATCCTGTGGTTTCCAACACCTGATATTCAGAAGCACTGTCCGCTCACCCCCTCCAAGAGGTGGGCGGGTTTTGCGACCCCACCTTGCTACAGGGTTGGCGTTGTCCTGCCCCCATCTCAGCAGGTCAATGGGCTGCCAGCTGGGGGTGGGGCAAGGGCCGGAAAAGGGCTGATGCTCATGTCTCATTTCTGGGTGGTGAGCTCCATGGACAAGGTTTTAGCGCGTGGGATCGCAAACTTCTCTGACTATGGAGGCAGAGCATAGACACTGTGACTAGTAGCCACTCTGAATTTGTCTAATCCTCTTTTAAAAATTGGTAACCATTGCTGTCTCTTGTGGGTGTGAATTCCATAGTTTTGGTCTGTGGTCTAGCTATTTCCTCATCTTACGTTGCCAGTTTGCTGAAGCAGACTCCTCTTCTAGGGATAACAAATGCCCATAAGTGTGAAAAATTGCACCTTCGGTCATAGCAACATGACTTCGAAATGCTCTTGTGCAGGTGTGCCTGGGCTAATCTCTGCTAACCTTTGGATGGGCAGAAAGGACTTGGATTTTTAGGTGGACCTTTGGCCCAGAGTAGTCTTCTTCAATTTGACATCCTCCAAATGCTATGAACTCTAACTCCCATCAGCCCCAGACAGCATGACCAGTAGTCAAGGATACTGAGGTCAATATAGTTCAAATGATATGGTGGGAATCATGTTGGGAAAGTCTGGGCTAGGCTGATGTTAACTGCTGTTTGCTATATGCAGCTTTTGGTGTTTCTCTGTTGTTTTATTGAAGGGGTGGCTTTATTGCTTTGATTGTTCTATGTCATTTTAACTTTGTAAGCTACCTTGGGGAGGGGGTGCTTGCTGATCGAAAGGACAAGATATAAGTACTCAGACTAAATCAAAATAGCAGGTGCCTGGTTCACATACTGGGGTGGTGTTCAATGAAGTTTTATAAAGACTAAAATTAATGGTCCAAACTTAGTTATGTTCAGTGGGTCTGCAATGAGTAAAACTCACCCTTGGCTTCTTTAGCCTTGATGAATGGCAGCCGCAGAGGTGAGCTGACTGCATTGTCATGCATTGGATTTGAAATGCTGTGGAACTATTTGCGCCTTTGATGTTAGAGCTGCAACGGCCAAGGCTTCATATGCACAAGTCATCCCTTGATGCTGCAGTCAGCAAAACAATGGGGCGGGGACACCCTGCGAAGCAGTCCAGCGAGAGTGAGACGGAGATCTGCAATCACGTCTGGCAGGAGGTGTCAGCCTTCACATCAGAATAAAGGAAATCTGTTTTCAAAACCCATGCATGCTTTCATGGCAGTAAGTGCCATGGAAAACCATGGGACCGATTTAAAAAGATGCCTACAGTCAAGGTTGTATGGGTGACCAAGTCATCTTCAAGAGTAAACCCATTGAAATCACCGGCTTAAATTAGCCATGGCCAATTTATTGCTTAAAAATGGGTCTGCTCTGAGTATGACCTAAATGGATTCAAGAGGATAGGATTCAGCATCCCCAGTGCCCTCACCTTCTTACTCGGGTCAACCCACTCACGTTTTCACACGTGCCAGAATGGGCTTTCGCTCCTTTGACCTTGAATCTAACTGGAAGCGTAGCAGCGCGTTCTAATGACCCGCTTCCTCTTTTCGCTTCCTCACGAGGGCTCCCTACCCGCCTTCTTTTTTATTTTGTTTTTTTTTAATTGGATCGCTCCCCCGTCATTCTGCCTGGCTTGCCCTTCCCTCCACCCGCTCCCCGCTGCCTTTGTTGCAGCCTGTTCGGGTCGTTTCCTTCCCGTCACGCCAGCACAGAGGTACCTTAGGAGGCTACATCAGCTGACCGGGTCTGCAGCAAGAGTCAGGAGGATGTAGCCCTATTGCAGCATTTTTAATTGAGGCGGGGTGGGGAGGGGGGAGGGCGAGGCTGCTGCTGGGCGAGGGGGATCGAAGGACGGAAGGGTTCCCCCTGGCTTCCTTCGCCTAAAGTCACCTCACAAGCACACACACTCACACCGCCTCCTGTTCAATCTGCCGTTTCCTCGGTGGAAGCCTGGGGAGCGCCAGGCAGGCGGTGCCATTCTATGTCCTGGTTTACTTTCGCTTCTGACACGCCCCGCTAGGGAAAGCATCTTGAAAGCTTGACATTCCCCAGCCATACTGCTCTGTTAACCTTCAGACGCCCCTTTGCAAGGGAGGCGGGCGGAGAGAAGGGAGGGCAAAATACTCTTCGAAATCAACACAATTTACCAACAGCTTGCGGGGAAGAGAGAGATCCCTCTGTCTCGAATGTATTAGGAGGCCATCTCCCTACTCTCTCAGGCTTGCGATGCCATCCCAACAGCCGCCGCCCTGATATTTGTCCCTGAGCCTCCAGCCCTTCTCTCTAGAGTCCCAGATTCTCGAGAATAACAATGAGCGTGATCACGGGTGTGAGGCATGAGAGTATCGCTTCCGCGCGAGAGGCTTTGCAGAGAAACTGCTGACTTCGCTTCCCACCCACCCTGCCAAATCCCCACCTCCACGACTGTTTCCGATGCTCTCACGCCTTATTACAAATATAACAGTTTGCTCCGTTGAACAAATGCAAAGGCTTCCGCACTCCCCTCCCCCTCCCCCCTGTCAAAACTACAAGCGGGTGGTGTTGTTCCGTTGGGTTCCCCGTTCGATTAGGTGCCCCCACCCCGGCAATCTGCAGTCAATCCCCTCCCTGCCCCCTCCCCGTAACTGCAGGTGTGCCGGCAGCAACCTCCTGCGGCAGGAGCAGCTGCTCGCCTCTTGCAACCCTTACCGTGGGATGCTGGGGAGTTGGGGGGGAGGGGGGAAAGCGAGAGCCAGGCAAGAAATGCCGATCCAGCAGCCTCGGTGGCGGGAGGAGGAAGAGGGAGGAGGAAGGAGGCAGCGTAGTGTAAGGAGGGAATAGTGTCAGTGGGATGGTCCGGAAATCCCGTGATAAAAAGAGGGAGTAGAGAAAGTAAGGAGCTGGCGGCTTGTCCTTCCTCCGTTGCTGCCTCATCGTGCCAGGACCCTGTTCAAAGGAAGATAACTTCTCGCGCCTGCTCCTGCCTATGCCCTTCAAGCGACGCCTTTTAACTCCCGAGGAACACATGGACCCGGCTAGGAACGGGAGGCTGATCTGCTAGGAAAGCCGGGAAAGGACCTTGTCTCCGTATCTCAAGGAGGGGAGAGAGGACGGCAGGAACCCAGACGCCGCAAAGAAGGTATTTCTCGCTAGTCCTTTCCGCCCGTTTTCGAAAGGCCGGAGCTGTCCGTGGTGCTGAAGCTTCGGTGCTCAGCAATGTGTCCTTAGTACGGTAGTAGGCACCGCCCGGTCGCAGGGAAGTGTCCTTGGTGCTGAACACGCTCTTTCCCCCTCTCTTGCTCAAACGCCCTGCTGCTGCTTGCTGCTGCTTGCTGCTGCTGCGAGCTCCCCCACGGATAAGGAATTGCTCGGTTTCCCCCCCCCCTCGCTGTGCGGCGGGTAAGCTGTCCTATGTGCTGAAAACCCCGCTATACTTTGTGGTTGCAGAGATTGGTAGTTGGCTGTGTAGAAGAGGAGGGGATCTATGGGACAAGCTTCGATACACGTACTGCTTGGCGAAGCCTCCCAAATCAGGGCACGGAGGGGGTTGCAGCCAGCTGCCTTTGCAAGTTCACTGGTTGAGAGTTTTATTAGCTCGTGGAGGGGTTCGTTTATATAATATTGGTACTTGGACGCCTTGGTGCAAAACACATTACCTGGAAAAGTACCCCCCCCCTTTCCCCAAATTTTGTGTGTAGTCTCATTGCAACCTCATTGGAATTTCAAGCATGTCTCTCGTTCCTTTGGTGCATGCATTGACCCCCCCTCCAAAAAAAGCAGGAGTCTGAGGTCACATTATTTCTTTGCCTGTAGAAGTTTGAAGAGGGAAAATGCTCAAATGATGCAGCACTGTGTTCTGTTTAATAAGTTATCTCCAGTTCGCATTCCCCTTTCTCTAAAGGAAAATAGGTCTGCCTAAATGTCTTCAATATCATTATTTAAAATGAGAAAAGAAAGAAGGGTGTGTTATTTAACTGAGATGGAGCATTTTTGGAGGGATTTGCGGTGCATGTGGTTCTCTCTGCAGAGCTTTTAGAAAGGAGCATCATTGGCTAATAAGTCTTACCTGCGATCTTCCCTTTCTAATAATCCAATTCACTTTTGGAGTTCAAGTTCTGTTAAGCAGCTTGACATGAACATGTCAAATAAGGTATAGCATTTTGCTTGTGAAAACTCCTACCCCTGGGGAGTGGGGATGTCTTATTTGCTACTTCACAGCTTTAACTTAGTTGCCGCAACCTGAAATTCTATGCTACAATTCTAAATTATTGTGCTGAATCCCAAGAAAACTTCCTAATAACTTTTAGTGAATTTGACATTGTTTTTAAAGGGAGATACATCCAGTCTACTTTAGGGTCTCCTAGCTTACAAGATCTTGATGGCATTTCAGTAGCCAATTTGCATTAAATCTCTCTCATAATGTGTCTGATATTTAACTCAATTTGACTGGAGTAGCTCTTCTGGTCAGTGATGCAGACATGCGGTTGGCCATTAGGAGATTCTGACAGAGAAGCCTGCTGCTGAGAATTCAAGGAGCACAAGCACTTCAACCTTCAAATGCCCCCCAGCCAAACGTCTGCTCTTAATAGCTAGAACTTGCCCCCCTTTAAAGCACCATCTCTCAAAAACCACGAAGGACTACCAAGCTGAAAATGTTGGACTCTTTACTCATTCGAAAATGTCAACTAAACCCAATAGCTTTTGCAGTGAATTGAATATTGCTTTCTAATGACCCAGTATAAAAACTAAATGGGTGCCTGGCAAATTCAATTAAACAGCTCTGTGTGCAGATCTATTTACATAGCAATTGAATGTTCAGGTAGGTTTTTCTTTTCTTTTCTTAAATAGCTCTTGTGTGCTTGATTTTCTACTGAAAGATTCAGAGTGAATAGTATCTAACTCTGGGAATAGTTCCCCCTTAATTCAGTGCTATCCCATGGCAATGTATCAGCAGTAGATTGCCCATTTTCTTTGACTCCCTAAAGATCATACTACAGAATGTTAAGGAATATACAATGCTCCCTTGATCACAACATGATCAAGTAACTTTGGCTCCAGTGTGATAAATGGCCATGTGTGTGTGGAGCGGAAGGGAGGGAGTTCAACCTAGCAGACTTTCAAAAGGACATGTAGATCTAATGCAGTAAGACATAGAGCTGGGGCCCAGAATACAAAATGCAGCAACCCTAATGCTAATCTTTTGCTTTGTGAATTCAGCTGCAGGCTGCAACTCAAGACCTTGTCTCCATCTGAATTGCATGTGAGAACTGCTCTGGTGGGAAGGAATCTAAAGCCATCACCATGGAATTTGTAATGAAGCAAGCCTTAGGAGGTAAGAGGAAAATGGTGCTATTTTGTGACTGCTTAATGGGAAAGGAATCTTATGTCACCTCTCTGGAATTTGTAATGAAAGGGCAATTGGTGTGACTGCTGCTATTTTGTAAACATGAATTTACACACTTTCGCTCTCCCTTGACAACAACCAGTGAAAAATTCAAATGGATACTCATACTGAATAAGGGAATTTGAGGAAGCCCAGTGCAGACCACCAAACTGCAAGGCTTACATAAAGAATGCTTCTCTTTGCACATTTACCTTTTATTCCTCCTCCCGATATATTATATAAGGTATCCAAACTGTGAAACTTGCAACTTATAATTGAGGTTTTACTATTTGCTGAATCACTGTGCCAGTAGGGGGCAGCACTGAAAGTTGCCTCAAGCCTATGGCTGGTTCCTGAACTTCCAGGCTCCTATTCTAAATGCTCAGATGCTGTTCATTATTTATTGTCTCTACTAAAAAACAAACAAACCACTTTGACAGCATTCTCGCAGGAACTGTGAAGAGAAGAATGATCCAAACCAGAATAACTGGAAACGAGCCATATGCTTTATGGCAGAGGGAGAGAGAAAATATATTCTTAATAGCAGGCTTCCTCAAACTCGGCCCTCCAGATGTTTTGAGACTACAATTCCCATCATCCCTGACCACTGGTCCTGCTAGCTAGGGATTATGGGAGTTGTAGTCCCAAAACAGCTAGAGGGCCGAGTTTGAGGAAGCTTGCTTAATAGACCAGCAGCACACCTGCATTAGAAACGTTGTTTTAAACCAGTTCATCTGCTATGGTGCTCAGTCATGGGATTATGAGGACTGTAATTCTGTGATGGATTTCTGCTATGTAATTCTCGGCACAATTATTGTGATCTGCAGAGAAGGCTTTTCTCTGGGTGAGATGTGTTATGTGGTGGCTGGTCCATTTGGGTGAATGGGGAGCTGCCCCACCAACCTCCATCAGTACAGGGAGTGGCTCTGGCTTTCAGCTTCCTCCACCTTAGCCTCCATACTGCCCTTGTAGAACTCAATAGGAAGGAGGATGGCAACAAAGCAATAATGAGTTGGCTCTCCTGCTCCTTGGCTCTGTCTCCAATTATTGTTGGTCTTCCTGCTTTCTGCCCTCCCTGTTCCAGTTCTCACCAGCCACCACCAGAGCCTTCTCTTTAATGGCACCTTATTTTTTTGGAATTCCTTAGATATATATGACCGATGCCTTCATTGATATCATTTCGGCACCAGGTTAAGACCTTTGTGTTTGCCCAGGCACTTTGGATGTATTAATTTAGTGTTGATTTAGCCTGCTCTGTGCTTTTAGCCGCTTCTATTGCTTGAGGAGGGGTTCTTTATTTTTTTAAACAAGGGTTTTTATTACGTATTATATATGTGCATTATATGACCTTATTTGATGTGCTGTACCCTGCCCTGGTATCTGCACATAAAAAGGGTGGGCTACACATATTGTTAAAACAGAATAAAAATAAAGAAACACACCCACAAAGCACCCAAGTTGCTCGGGGAAACCCCTATCATTCACACCGGTTTCAACCTCAAGCTGATGTGCAGTTGTGGTATCGAAGTATCAGATGGCACTTGGATGACTGGTGTGAATAAAGTGAAATGGAGAATGCTGCAATAAGAAAGCCAGTGTCGATCATTAAAGAGTCCTATTGTGGTCTGCTTTGGCTGGTGTCTGATCTTTTAATGGATGCTCCATTAGAATCAAGTGGGCATGGTACAAATGATTTACAAGAAAAAGTACAAATGAAGATGCTTCTGTATGACTTGGCTATTCAAGTGCCCTTATGGAGGGCTTCTCTTCCTCCTGTGCCATTACAGGGCGCATTTCAAAAGGCTTTTCCATTGGCTGTCATTTCAAGTCCTATTAAGGCGTTCTTTGAAGGTCATTGATAGACTCCTGGTGATTTTGCAAGTCATGCAAGGTTTTCTTCCGCATACATATTATCCTGTTGGTGATAGGATTGTTGTTTGTTATGCTGTGTGGATGCAATTTGCAATATAAACACATTATGAAGCTATTTACTTCATCAGGCACATTTATATTCAATTTAATTCTTTTTTTATGTACAAGGAAATAGTTTTTCTCATTTGCAAGTGATTTAAATGAGTGGTTTGATATGAGAGAGAGAGAGAGAGAGAGAGAGAGAGAGAGAAAGTGTTCGTATTTAGATTGTGATTTTTTATTTTTTTAAAAAACCTTTTGGCTTTTTGGCTGCAGCGCTGCACATGGCTGGGCTTATAAATTCTGTTAAAGTCAATTTCTATTAAGAAACCTTATCATTGGAAATGTATAGCATTCTATCCCTTTGTGGGCATAGCTGTATCCATGGGAAAAGGATTGTCAAAAGATCCAATTGGGCCACATCTCTTCCCTTCCCTTCCCTTCCCTTCCCTCCCCTTCCCTGGGAAACATTATACCTACTATATGATGCAGTTTGGGGAACAAGTAGCACTATAGCACGGTGGGTACTAGGAGTTTCATGTCAACCACTTGTGAATCTCATTCTTGGTGTCCTGACTTGCAACTTACTCACACCTTGAGGATCAGAAGGAGGAAAGGAAGTGGGACGCTATGTACAGTATCTATTTCACTTATTGTTGTTGTTGTTTAGTCATTTAGTCGTGTCTGACTCTTTGTGACCCCATGGACCAGAGCACGCCAGGCACCCCTGTCTTCCACTGCCTCCCACAGTTTGGTCAAACTCATGCTGGTAGTTTCGAGAACACTGTCCAACCATCTCGTCCTCTGCCGTCCCCTTCTCCTTGCGCCCTCCATCTTTCCCAACATCAGGTTTTTTTCCAGGGAGTCTTCTCTTCTCATGAGGTGGCCAAAGTATTGGAGTCTCAGCTTCAGGATCTGTCCTTCCAGTGAGCACTCAGGGCTGATTTCCTTCAGAATGGAGAGGTTTGATCTTCTTGCAACCCATGGGACTCTCAAGAGTCTCCTCCAGCACCATAATTCAAAAATTTCACTTATTACAACAACAATAAATTTAATCTGATTAATTACTTGCCCTTCACCATACATTCCCAGGCTGGGCCACAGCAATTTTAAAATACAACGTTAAAAACATTTTAAAACAGAGTAGAATCCCTGTGCTTGTTCCTGCAGGGGTCTACTAATATGCCTCACAGAAAAGCATGATGCCAGGTGTGGGGAACATTTTGCTTTCCAGATGTTGCTGAACTACAACTCCCATCAATCCCAGCAAGCATGGCTAATGGCCAGGGATGGTGGGAGTTGTAATTCAGTGATGTCTGGAAAGCCAAAGGTTCCCCATGCCTGGATTATGTCTATAGTCATTTTGCACCCATCTTATAACATTGGCATGGAATCAGCAGAGAGGAAGCGAGAGAGGCAAGAGTAACAATGGTTGGATTCCTGTGTGAGGTAGGGCATCATTATTCCCATTATTACATTGGAGAACTGATGCTAACTAACAGTGACTTGACCTAGATCATTCAGTGTGACTGTGATGGCAAACTGCAATACACCAGGAGCAGGGAACTGGATCTGGCTGGTGGGCCAGATCCTGGGATCCCCCACCTTGGTGGGCCATTATGAAAGGTGGGCAGAGCTCCACCCATCTGGCAATCATTATCTAGTTACACTATGATACCCAATGAACCGTTCTTCCTTTGTAACATATCAAGTCACACCAAAAAGTATAAATTGAAGCCAAGTAGGGTGTGAAGTGACTACCAATCAGCTGATAAGTGGTGACTCCTAGCTTGCTCTCTGCATGGAGAACTTGGTAGCACTGCCAATCTCGTGAGCTTGAAGTTACCGACTATCAGCTGATAGATGGTGACTCCAAGGTGGGCTTCCTTCAAGAGTTCTCTGCATCACCAAATCTCCATTTCAGTAGTGCAGCCAATCCCAGGAGACTTGTTCTCCCCGCCAATTGGCTGATCAGAATTGTCCTTCACCTGGATGTGATAGGGCATGTGTATTCTCATGAGCTCTTCATTTCCAGTTCTGACACAGTCGAGGCAAGGCAGGTGGGCCAGCGCTAAAGCAGGTAAGCACATTTGGCTGCAACATGGAGATCACATCTCAATGACTTCAACTGGGCCCTCCTGAGGGTAGATGCTGGCCTCTGACACCGGCCATGCTGCCATTGTGTATAACTCTTCCTGCCAGACGAGGGATTATGTGGGCCTTCCCTCCTGACTGGTATCTGCTGAGAGGGAGGATACTGATTTGGGTGGAAGGTCCCATCAGCTCTACCTATACATAAACACGCCAGTAGGTGTATATGCAGGACTCAAGCCCAAACACTGTCATTTTGTGCTTCATTAAGATAGGTGAGAGCATGACTACGGTTCAGGATGCAATAAATCCCACCGGCTTTGGTGATGCTATTTACGGGCTTTTAATTAGACCTACAGTTCCGTTGTTCTTGAAGAGAGTGGATCTTTTCGAAAAAAACAACAACACACCAGCCTAACCAATCAGCAATTTAATTGCTGCTTTCTAACATAAACTTACTCACATATCCCTCTTGGGTATTACATCAGAGACGAGAACTTGGGAGAACAGTTTGTGAGCTTTGGTCTCACTAAAGCTAGACATGTGGTGGCTTGTAGTATTAAAAGGGGGGGGGGAGCACCTCTGAATATGTTTTGTACAAATTTAGTCTGCCAACATTTTGAAAAGAGGCAAATGAGTCAGGAAATCAATAAGAAGCACAGAAGCGATGCTCGCAAGGCAGGTTGGAACTGCACTGAAAATACAACTGTATTTCCCCACTTTGGAGCAGACCGAGGTTATAATAGCAGGTTCAGACCCAATTGATTTGTTTGGCAATTTTAAATTAGCTAATTTCAAACTAGCTGGACTCCAACATTGTGCAAACACACTGATATGAAACAAAACAAATTAAATCTACCAAGGCTTTTGCTTTTAAATGAGATATTCTTTGTCATTACCTAGGAACAATGAGGAATCTGCTTATGAACTGCTTATTGAGAATTTGTAGTGTGGTTGAAATTCTGGAGCTTATTTGCAGCAATATTGACCTTGAAACAATGTCAAACATGCAGCCGGCATCAAGGCAGACATTGGAATTTAGAGTGAGGCAAGGTTAAGAAAGCAAATGAAACAAACAATATGATCTGATCTGTTAGCTGGCAGAGGCCGTAAAGTTGTCTTGGGAGAAGAGAGTGCTATAAATCGATAGAAAAATATAGGAGCAGGGCTGGTTCAACATATTTTGGTGCCTGAGGTGGGAAATCCAGCTGGTGTTCCCATCCCATGTGGTACAACCATATTAGCAATAAATAAATTAATGGAGAATGGCATTCAACTAAATTTTACTCAGAGGAGACCCATTGAAGTTAATGAACATGGTTAATGTAGGTCCATTTATTTCACTAGGTCTACTCAGAAGTAAATCCCACTGAGTTTAATGGGACTTACTTCCAGGTAAGTGAAGGTAGACTCACAGCCTAAATCTGCCTCCTGCAGCTGCTATGATGCAGTGTACACTCATGGAGCCAGCAATGCACAGGGATACCTTGTTTTCATCACACTTTGCTTTATTGGGCTTCACAGATATTGCTCCTTACGTGGATGTGGGTGCAGCTGCAGGCAGCACAGCCACTTCCAGGGGAAGGAAGACCACCACCAACACTGCTGCCCCTCTTTCAGCCACAGGAGTGGAGGACTGGCTAGGACTGGTGCTGAGATTTTCCCCTCCTGCCCCTGCAGCCAGGAAAACAAACAAAAATATATTATTCACTTTATTGCAATATTTGCTTTATTGTGGTGGTCTGGAACTGGACTCACAATATATCAGAGGTTTGCCTGTATAGGGAGACATTAGACAGAAGGGAACTTCTAGCCTAACTTCTGGGGCAGAGACCTATTTTCCCTGATTTAAGCACCTAGACTAAATGGAACTGTATCACTAAGATTGCAGATAGGCCTGTAACCTCCTCCAATGGATTAGACTTTGAATCACGTGATTTTGTATGATGTCAGGTGACTGACAGGTTGGCAGCCCTGCCCACCTGCCATGATGGCTCATGGAGGCATCTGACTAGGCATAGTATGCCCATTTTTACTTGCATTTATGCATACGCAGACAAGTGGACACATATGGATTTGCATAACCAGATGGTATTAGATCAGGCTTCCTCAACCTCGGCCCTCCAGATGTTTTGAGACTACAGTTCCCATCATCCCTGACCACTGGTTCTGCTAGATGGGAGTTGTAGGCCAAAAGCATCTGGAGGGCCGAGGTTGAGGAAGCCTTTATTAGATCATGAAATTAGGTAATATTGCTACATTCTTCTGCTTTTGGTAGATATTTAGTAGTAGAAGTACTGAATCCTGAACAGAATTATCCAAGATCATTAAGACTTGAAGCAGGGTAGTGATCTCGCCTGCAGACCAGGGGGGAGGAGCCTGTGGCATTCTGGATTTCATTGGATCCCCACTGCTCATTAGTCTCAGCCAGCATGAACAATGGTCAGGGATGATGAGACATCTGGAAGACCACAGATTCCCCATCCCTGCGAGAGCATTCTGTCCCCAAATTTGCTAGAAGCTCCCTTCATGTATCACCTTGATGCTTTTTTTTCTATTAGTGGTTCCGCAGTGCTGTAGTTTTACAAAGAAAGAAAAACTGCCCGGCAACAGTACATGACTTGGAGATCTAGCAAAGTGAGGTATTGAGGGTGCACAGCTTATCATGTTGCTATCATAAAGCATTCTTGTATTAGGAGACCTTTTTAAATAATCACATGCACCCATCAATCTCTCTTGGCTGTCTCCAAACTTTCATGCTTTTGTTGCTTGAGCGCTTTGACACCAGTGTTCTCGTTCACACCAGCTCTTTCTGAGCAATTTTCAGTTCTTAAAATCCCTGCTAGGTGGCATGGTAAACCACTCTAGAGCATGCCTTGTCTCCGAAAGAGAGTCCTGAAGTCATAGAAACGATGCATTAAGAGCAGGAGACACTCCTCTTTTTGAAGCTATTTTTTAAATTGGGATTCTTCATACGATACTTAAGAAAAGCAAGGAGCAAAAAGAGGGAGGATCTCAGCTTGGAGAATGAATGATACAGAGGGATGGCCAAAGGATGAAAAGCCTTATTGCTGAAATGAAACCAACTCCCACCGCAGCTCTCCCATTGGCTTAGAGCAAGCTCCCCCAACTTGGTGCCGTCCAGATTTTCCGGACTACAATTCCCATCAGCCACCTCCAGTGTAGCTAATTGGCAAGGATGATGAGAGATGTAGTCCAAAACATCCCAGATTTGGCGAAAGCTGCTCTTGAACAGCGTGCAGAGATCACATCACTTTAATTCTGACTCTTCTACACAAGCTTTCTGTTTGCTTCAAGAGATTGGTAGCTGTTACTTTTTAACCTGTGACAGGCTTGGGTCCTGCATATTTTAGGAATAATATCTTTGGGTTTATTCTATCTCAGGAGCTATGGATTTGGTGTGGTGCTGTGTTTTTCCCTTTACAGGGATTTGTTCTGCTGGGACATGTGGCTGGGATTTTTCCATGGTGGAACATCCATACTATTGAACTCTCTACCTAGAGAAATCCACTTGGGCTCTCTTTCACCCTCTGCTGTAAAACCCTGGCCAAGGCATTTTAATTTCATAAGATGCATTGTATGTTTAAGGTCTCAAGTTCAGACCCTGGTATCGCTAGGTAGGGCTAGGCAAGGTCTCCAGTCTGAATACCTGGAGAGCTGCTGCCAGGTGATGTAGAGTAGACAATATTGAGGAGGATGGACCAAGGGGCAGACTGGTTTAAGGCAGCTCCCTACGTTCACATGTCAAAGTACTAAATGTTTCAGCTGTGGAAGTTTAAAATTCTTTGGCAGATTATTTTCAGAATGTCCTTACTGCTGCTGGTTATGCTGTTTATCCTATAGGTGCAAGCAGCTGATCACACATAACTCAATCAGCAAAGGGCTCAATAGAATCTTGCTGACTGCACACCATGCATTTAAAGCACATCATTTCTCCCCTCAAAGAATCCTGGGAAGGAGCGTCTCCACTCCCATCGTTCAGCCCAGACACTGAGGTCCAGCTCTGAGGGCCTTCACTGCGAGAAGGCAAGTTACAGGGAACCAGGCAGAGGGCTTTCTCGGTAGTGGCGCCCTCCCTGTGGAACGCCCTCCAACCAGATGTCAAAGAGAACAACAACTACCAGACTTTTAGAAGACATCTGAAGGCAGCCCTGTTTAGGGAAGCTTTTAATGTTTGATGCATTACTGTATTTTAATATTTTGTTGGAAGCCACCCAGAGTGGCTGAGGAAGCCCAGCCAGATGGGCAGGGTATAAATAAATAAATAAATAAATATATAAATAAATCATCATCATCATCATCATCATCATCATCATCATCATCTCCACGGAGCTACAATTCCCAGCACCCTTAATAAACAACAATGATAATATTAGGAACACCTATAATATTATAATATTATCAGGACACCTATAGCTCAGTTGGTTAGAGCATGGTGCTGATAATGCCAAGGTTGCAGGTTCGATCCCCATAGGAGACAGCTGCGTATTCCTGCATTGCAGGGGGTTGGACTAGATGATCCTCAGGATCCCTTCAAACTCTACAATTTTGTGATTCTATTTAGGGGAAGCCATGCTTGTTAAATTGATTCCTGCATTGCAGGGGGTTGGATTTGATGATCCTTGAAATCCCTTCCAACTCTGCAATTCTATGATTCTATGATATGAATGGTGTGTGTTCAGCCTACAGGTAACCTGCATGCATGGGGCAAGGAAAGGCGCAGGAGAATATAGCAATGGTCTGTTGCAGCCATAGTGTGTGTGGATGCCCATTCAGGGTTGGGCTGCAGCTTCTGTTCTTTTGCTGCTCTGTTCAGTGTTGTGTATATGTGTGTTGCTCTTTCTTGTTTTATTCAGGTAACATATTTTATTTTGTAGTACAGTTCACTGAATGCCTTGCAGTGACTCATAAATTCAGACATAAGCGAAATATTAAAACCTGAAAAGTTTGTGAGCACGGTTGTTTTCTACTCAGCGCACGTACTATTGCAGTGAAAAAACAGAAAGGAAGGATGCAGGTTCATTGTGTGACATAGGAAAAACCAGATGGCGTGAAAGAGTGGTTCCCCCTCCTTTCACATCCCTCCTTTACGTCCTGCTTTTCTTCCCTAGTTTGTGTAATATCCCTTCCTCCTTCATTTGCCAGCTGCAACAGTCCAGGTAATTCTATAGAACTAAAATTACACACACACACACACACACACACACACACGAGAAAAAGCAAAGCATCAGCATTTTTAAAAACAAACTAACTGGCTGGAGACTAAGGAAATGCAAATTATGCACAGATGCTTCAGAAATGATAGGATTAGACAAGCGTACATGACACTTTATTGACAGGTTGTTAAAATAGTCCCAGGCCATAACAGGGCATCAGGAGGCTGCTGCAAATAAAAGAAGGTGTACATGACAGGGTATGTATGTGTGTTTTAAAGTAATGCAAAGTTATGTGCACTGGGCGAAGAATTCGGGAGCAAAAAGACTGCCACCAATAGCAGTTATAAATAGATAGCCTTTTAGCTGCCTGCCACCAGGTCTTGGTTCTGTGATGGAATTGTTTGTCCAATCAATTTGGCCAATCCAAGCAGAACTGCTGTTCACTGCAGTCATCATTTGGTAAACCAATAGTGAATTTTCCAGCTGTCAACACCTAGGTAGACCAAACTGTTTATGTGCAAGAGGCAGAAATGGCATGTAGGCTGGGGCAGAGCTGCTATACTAGGTTCCTGATAGGTGGGTAACTGTTGCTTAGTATTTATTTTTATTTATTGCATTTATATTCTACCCTATACCCGGAGGTCTCAGGGCGGTTCACAAAAAGATCACAATATATAGCGTCAAAATAAGAACAATAGCCCAATAACACCCCTCCCAATAGCCACGTTTTAAAAGGGTATAGGATATCAACCAGGTCAACCAAAGGCCTGATTAAAAAGGATCATTTTTGCCTGGCACCTAAAGGTGCGTAATGAAGGCACCAGGCGAACTTCCCTGGGGAGAGCATTGCACAGATGGGGAGCCACTGCAGAAAAGGCCCTGTTCTTGTGTTGCCACCCTCTGGACCTCTCAAAGAGGAGGCACACAAAGAAGGGCCTCAGAAGGTGATCTCAGGGTCCAGGTAGGTTCATATGGAAAGAGGCAGTCCTTGAGGTATTGCGGTCCTGAGCCATTTAAGGCTTTATAGGTCAAAACCAGCACTTAGTAGGAGGGAGAGGGGCAGCGGGGAGGTTGGTGCAGTGAAGTGCGTCAGCAGAGCCAATCCAGCCAACACCTGCTGGTCTGTTTGCACTGTGCCAGCCTCCCTGCCCCCTTGCCTCTCCCCCTCCTGGTAAGCAGCAGTGGCGCAGTTGCCAGGAAACTTGTATCTTGGCCCTGAGCCTACTCGGGGATGGTAGCAGCTGTAAGGTAAAAACTAAAGGTAAAGGACACCTGGACTATTAAGTCCAGTCAAAGGAGACTATGGGGTTGCAGTGCTCATCTTGCTTTCAGGCCTAGAGAGCTGGCGTTTGTCCACAGACAGCTTTCTGGGTCATGTGGCCAGCATGACCAAACCGCTTCTGGCGCAACGGGACACCGTGATGGAAACCAGGGTGCACGGAAACACCATTTACCTTCCCACTGCAGCAGTACCTATGTATCTACTTGCACTGGTGTGCTTTTGAACTGCTAGGTTGGCAGGAGCAGGGACCGAGCAATGGGAGCTCACCCCATTGCGGAGATTTGAACTTCCAACCTTCTGATCGGCAAGCCCAAAAGGCTCAGTGGTTTAGACCACAGCGCCACCTGCATCCCAAAGCAGGAGCTGTAGCATAGCAACACTGAGGGTATGGGGCACATGCTCCCCATCCCTGGCCTAGAAAACAACAACCCTACTGGTCCAGTAGTGGAGTCCTAGATAGAACAGCCATATTTGATCCAACCTGACTTAGGAGGATTTGGCTCATGATTTGACTGTGCCCAAGTCAGATGCTGCCTCCAGGCATTTTGCTGCCTAAAGCTGAGCAACAAATGCTGCCCCTAAGTCAAGGTGTTTAGTATCCAAACCCAGTCAAGTTATTCAGGCATCAGTGGCGGAAAATCCCACAAGCTCCTCTCCCGCTATATGGAAGTAAAAAAAACAACAAAACCTATTTGCTACCCTTTGTATCCTCATCTTGTCATCAGATAAAATACTGTTTCTCTAATAATTACGTGCTTTCTGCACATTCACAGATTTCATTTTCTAAAGAAAAATGTGGTTTCTTGTAGGCTTTCCTCCTCCTCCTTCTTCTTAAAGATTGGTGAGCAATCAGAATAGAAATCAGAGTAATTGGATTGTTTGGTTGAGGAAATATAAATGCACTTTGGGGAATAAAGGAGAGGCTGTTCTGTTGAAGAACAGGAGTCCAATTGACAAAAGAGAGGGCATGTAATTCTGTGTTTTCCTCTCTGAAGCCATGGATGTGATATGATGCAACTTAATGAGGGAAGTGCAGTTCTTCTGTTGTCATAGCTTCACAAAACCTTCTTCCATCTTCATCAAAGCTCTGCAGTGAGCTCAACCACCATCTAAAGAAGAACCCTTATCCATATCCCAATTCATAAGGACATTTTCTTTCCTAGGCAGCAGAATTGTGGAGAAATGCATACACCTCCCAGGCATCCATAGTTTATTGATAATAAGCCGCATCAAAAAATGGTTGCAATGTAGATGTGGATTATAAATGCTTATGGGTGTGACATGAGGAGTGAAATGGAAGTTCTAGGCGTTCTCAAGCTTGTCAACTGCTTTTTGTTTTACTGCTCTGAAAAGTGTTTGGGTGGATAACCAGCCTCAGGGTAACTCTGATAGCCAGAAAATTTCAGATCTAGTGAGTCCAATATTGTTTAGTACAGGTGTGCTGTGGCCATTATATTTGTTTTGTTTATGTAGCATTTGGAAGCAGCCCAGTCAGTTTTGGATCTTCTGGCATGTGGACCTCCAAATGTAAAGGGATGCTGGAGAACTTTGAAACCTTTTATTTTTATCCTGTTTTTATTCTGTGAACCGCCCTGAGATCTTATGATCTAAGAAAGAAAGGAAGGGAGGGAGGGAGGAAAACGAGATCAGAAATTGTCAATGTTCGCTTGTTTGTCCCATGTCTGGAATGTAAATGATCTATCAAATACAATTGGCATTCATTGTTGCTGCTGCTGCTTTCAGTCCACAAATGTTACATAACTGATTACATCCCCCTCCCCTTTTGCATTGTGTTTCCTTTGTGAAATTCCGAGTTGCATAATTTGCCCACAGCAGACAGTGAGATGAATATGTTTTTAGCTGAAGACCAACTGTAGTGGAACAGAAACAGAGCTGCTTGTGATAAATACAGAGTGGGATGGGAAATGATGCCTCGTTTGGGAACAGAGTGGGATGGGAAATGATGCCTCGTTTGGGAAATGAAGTCCTCATTGTGACAAGCATATGTTTGCAAGCATGTGGGTGCTTATGTGTGCGAACTTATAGGCGCACTTGTCAGGTAGCTGTGATTGACTGCAGCTCCCTGTTGAGTGTACACTGAAGTCATATTGCCTCTGTATAATGTGCGAAAAGTCCCTTATACCAGGCTCAACTTTAACCCAGGGTTTGATATACTTTTGAGAGCTAATCAAGGAAGAGGTCAAGATAGTTGTGTAAGAAGCTGCATTTGACACATCTAAATGAAACTATCCTCTCTCCTACTGCCCTTAAAAAAGAGCATGTCCTAGTTTCTCCCTCTACCAAGAGACAGTCCACTTAGTTGGTTAAACTGTGATTTCATTATAAATAGAAGGGTCCCAGCAGAAGGAAACAGATGCAACAAAC
Organism: Podarcis pityusensis; assembly: GCF_964106645.2. Lineage (NCBI taxonomy): Eukaryota > Metazoa > Chordata > Lepidosauria > Squamata > Lacertidae > Podarcis > Podarcis pityusensis. The sequence goes on from NC_138042.1 coordinate 37,343,717, forward strand.
TCCAGTTGTTCAAATTCTCACTTCTCCTTTTATTTATTTATTGGCCTCTTTGGAAATTCTTTAGTGAGGATTAGGCTAAAGGCATTCACTTCCACAACAGACTTATTAAGCCACCCCAAAGTGTTTTGATGAAATCCATGCAGTTTGTACAGACGTGGGAAAATGTTATGCGGCCATTGATAAAAGATTTAAAATGAAGCATTAAGCTCGCAGAAAGCTAGGGTAAGCATATGCTGCTAAGGTCTCTTTCATATTTCATTTGGGCCAAACCCATTAAGCATGCTGACATTTCTTTATTATTTATCATTTTAAGGCTTCTGAAAACAACACACGTTATCTCATAAATGACAGCAGGAGGGCAAATGTTTAGCTAGAATAGGTGTGGATAACTAGGGGCACCAGATCACAGTTGCCATCATTCCTGACCACCGTCCTTGCTAGAGAGCCACAGGTTTGCCACTGCTGAACTCTAAGAACTGGAATGATCAGCACAGCTCTTTTATATAAGAAAGGGAAGGAACTTTCCTTTATTTTTTGAACTCTGAAGGGAGGTTATCTCGAAAAGTGTTGAGGATGGCAAAATGGCTTTGCTGCGTGTGTTCTTGCTTTGACAGACTGCTCTGCTGATAGTCGCTGCCACGGAGCTACTAATCTGCACTGCAATAGGTCACCATTTCACCGCTACACACACACACACACACACACACACACACACACAGCTCCTGTAAGGCTGCTACATCACTATATAGTGTCGTTTTCAGAGGTGTTGTGGGTAAAAAAGATGATGCCTCCTATTTGCTGACACATTGCAAACAGAGTCCTTCCTATGGGTGGGGCACTGTTGAAAAACCAATCTCATTCCTAGCCCCTTCACACTATTGCAAAAATGATTGTCTGTTACCCCAGCTATCATCCCGATGGTGCAGCTGTTACCCATTCCAGTTGCAGGACCCATGTGCTGCCCAGAGTCCCTCTTGGCATGTGCGCTGTGCCCCCACTGCTTACCCCATCAAAACCAACATCCCTGCATATTGTGAAAGGGCCAATATTTACAAAGTGCCCCCTCTAAAGATAACCCACTGGCAGTAGCATCAAGGACCAGGAAGGCCAGTGAGAGACAGAGACAGAAACAGAGATAGAGGCCGGATCTACACTGACCTGTTTAATGCTATTAGAACGATATTAGATATATCATTCTAAAACGTCACAGGGCATACTTGTAAATTAAACTGCTTTTTAACTCCCCCCCCCCCAAAAAACACACACACTGTCTTTCTACTGCTGGTTGCTGGTTTCTCTGCAGCGCCCTCTGGTGTCACAGTTTAATAACGTATTATGAATGTTGAAAGGAGGGTGTCTTGTGTCAAAATACGTTATCAAAACCCTTCCTTAACCCTTCCTTAACATTAAAAACCGTGAGTATAGATCTGCCCAGAGCCCATAAGATGATTTGGCAAAACCACACACACAACCTTTCTTGCCCCATTGCCTGGCAAACAAGTTTGATCTATGTCATGGGTAGGCAAACTAAGGCCCAGGGGCCGGATCTGGCCCAATCGCCTTCTCAATCCAGCCCGCAGACGGTCCGGGAATCAGCATGTTTTTACATGAATAGAATGTGTCCTTTTATTTAAAATGCATCTCTGGGTTATTTGTGGGGCATAGGAATTCGTTCGTGTTTCCCCCCAAAATATAGTCCAGCCCCCCACAAGGTCTGAGGGACAGTGGACCGGGCCCCTGCTGAAAAAGTTTGCTGACCCCTGATCCACAGCAAAACATTTGCAGAACGTTTACAATTTGGTGTGCATGGCTAGGAAGGCACGCAGGCACATTGAAGCTCTCTCAAAGATCCTCCCCTCCCCTTTTGCACATGAAGAGTAGCCAACTATGGAGAAGTGGTCCTCTGTAATCCTCTCTACTAGGTCAGTCCCACTCTGCAGTGTTAATCAAAGTGGGGCACCTCCTCCCCCCCTGCACCTCACTAGGATGAACCTGACCGCCATGACAGTCCATGTGCCCACAGAGGCATTTTCCTGCTGCCCCAAAGGTCTCTTTCCCCACCATCCCCCAATAAAAGAAATACTTTATTGTAGCCAATAAAATAGGTTGTGGCGAGTGCTTGGTTGCAGTGTGTGTGTGTGTGTGTGTGTGTGTGTGTGTGTATGTATGGGGGTTGCTCACAGCAATATCATCTGTTTGCAAAGGAGCCCATGGGCCCCCCAAAATTGTTGACTTCTGCACTAGAGAGACAGCTAAACTTCTCTCTTTTTTGGCAGATGGTCCTTTGTTTATAGGAGTGAAATCTAGAGATGGCTGTATTCAAAATAAGCCACACCTATTAATGTCCTGGGATGCGGGTGGCACTGTGGGTTAAACCACAGAGCCCAGGACTTGCCGTTCAGAAGGTCGGCGGTTCAAATCCCCACGACGGGGTGAGCTCCCATTGCTTGGTCCCAGCTCCTGCCAACCTAGCAGTTCGAAAGTACATCAAAGTGCAAGGAGATAAATAGGTACCGCTCCAGCAGGAAGGTAAACGGCGTTAGCATACGCTGCTCTGGTTCGCCAGAAGTGGCTTAGTCATGCTGGCCACATGACCACATGGCTGTATGCCGGCTCCCTTGGCCAATAAAGCGAGATGAGCGCTGCAACCCCAGAGTTGGCCACGACTGGACCTAATGGTCAGGGGTCCCTTTACCTTTATTAATGTCCTGGTTAATTTTCACAGCATCCCCATGGAACCCTATAATAAAGAGTCTCATGATTTGGGGACAATAGATGGAAAAAAATATTCTCTCCATCTCAACAATGTTATTTGAAGCAGGATGCTCTTAACTTTTGTGAGTATGTTTGTGTGAGATTTTCCCACCTTTACGAGCTTTTTAAACCTCTCTGCTTTTGGTCAACTCCTGGTGTTATTTATAGAACACAATGCATCCATCAGATGAGAGAAGCACTCAGCATCTGGTCTGAAATGTGTTAAGGTGTTCAAAGTTAATAATTAATTTCTCTCTCTCTCTCTCCTTTAAAAAAGCAGTAAATAATTTTTCAAATGCTACCCTTGATAGACTGGAGGCTGAAGATGCCACCAGCAACTCAAGAAAGTTTTGACAAACAGTTTTTGATAAGGGAGATAACTTTTTCATTGGCTATTTATTTATGTTGTTAAAACTATTTCTAAATCACCTTTCTTGTAACAACACAAGGTGCTGCACAAAAATTCATCAAAGTTACATTAAAACTTCCATACAGAATAAGTGAAACAGTAACCAATATGAGGCCAGAACAGACGTACTAACAGTGCAATTCTAACTACAGGGACTCAGAATTAAGACCTATTGAATTCAATGGTGGTTATTTGCATGTAAGTGGGGTTAGAATTTATTGTGTTCTAATTATTACGGTCAACTGGTATCATAGGAATACAGGAAGCTGTTTTATACCAAGTGAGACCATTGGTCGATCTACTTACTACGGTCTACACCAGCCTTTCTCAGCCTTGAGTCCCCAGATGTTCTTGAACTACAACTCCTATCATCTATGACCACTGGTCATTGATATGATTCCTGGGCAACCATCTAGGGACCCAAGGCTGAGAAAGGTTGGTCAACAGTGACTGGCAGCAGATCTCCAGGGTTTCAGGCAGCTTAACCTGGAGATGCCAGGAATGGAATCTGGGGCCTTCTTCATGCAATGCAGATACTTTCTCAATGACTATGTCTCTCTCCCCAATTTATCAATGTCCAGCAAAGGCTTAAAGGAATAAATGACCCAACTATAGAACTCCCTCCTTAGACAAGTAAGGGAGACATCTAGGTTGGATCCAGGTTAAAACTGATTTCTTCACCAAACAACCTGTTCATGCCTACCATGCTTGTGATATTCTGCAACTGATTTTCCCAATTTCCCCTCCCATTTCTGTTTATACCATTTTTATTTGGCTGGTCCTTTTCCCTGTCCATATCTGCTTTATTCTTACATTAGTTTTTTTTAGTTGTTCTTTAATTTTTTCATGAATGCTGTTCTGAGCCACTTTGCAGACAGTAGAATGGCATATCAACTTGGAATGGCTCAAATCCTTTCAGAAAGGATGGAGAAGCTGCTGTGGCCCTCAACATTTTCTTGGACACCAAATCCCATCAGCTCCAGTCAACATCACCAAAGTTTGGGGATGATGGGAATTGTAGTCCAGCAACTTCTGGAGAGCCAGAGATTCCCCTCCCTTGGCTCACAGGAATAAGAAAGAACACGAAACATGTATAACTTGGGAGGCATATCATTTGAACCAGGCCTACGTGTCTATGGGGTGAATTCAGTGATTAGCAATTTGACTGTTGGGTTTCCTGACATTCAACAGAATGGGACTCTAGAAATAGCTGCAATGGCCACATTCACACCATACATTTGAAGTACTCGTGTGCCACTTTAGCAGTCATGACTCCCCCCGAAGAATCCTGGTAACTGCAGTGTGCTAAGAATGCTGAGAGTTGCTAGAAGACCCTTATTCCCTTCACAGAGCTACTGTTCTCCCAGTGGTTTAGCAATCAACCCTTCTTCCCAAGGACAACTGGAAATTGCACCTCTATGAAGCGAATATGAGGGGAATACAAACCGTTTATTTTGCATAGCCCAACTGAAAATCCAAGGAGTGTGTTACTCTGGAGGTTGTTGTTGTTGTTTTTGTCATATCTCTATGACTCACGATCAGTAAGTTATTTCATGATTCCCCTTTGGCCTTTGGAGCTGGACACTGCCAGGGACATTTTGAGAAGTGAGGTAGTGTCTCTCTCTGAGATGAGACAGCCTGACATTTGTTTAATAGGATGTTAATGGAATAAGGATGACCTGACTTCTTTTCTCGGTCTCACTCAAATGTCAAGTTTTACTTTTGATGGCTTATATTTCAGATGAGCCCCAAATGACAACAGGGCACAAGCAAGACCCATTGAATTTATTAGCATTATAGGGCACAGCCTAGACAGGCCCCCCTGCTCTCATGTTTGGATTTTTCAGCCAATACAGTTGCAAGCCTCCCCCCCCCCCCCCGAATGGCATCAAGCCATCAATTCAGAAGCAAAACGCACTTACTGGTACATTGCCAGTAAAATCAAGAAATTGTGTGCGTTAATATAAATGTGATGTTGGTAAATGGGTTTGCATAGGCTATTAGTGGGGTCATATGATTCAAAGTTAATGCAATTCAGAGCTATTACAGTAAAATCATAGATTTCCCATAGTTGAGATCTAAATTTAGGTCTCCATGCTAAAAATTTGATGCCTCCTCCTTTGGCTTTGAAACAACAATAACAATGAAGTCATAGCTTGAAACCCACATCAAATATTCTCATAAAGGAGGCTTCTTTATGTAGGCATACGTTGAAAATATATTTGCTCATTGCCAAATATACAGATGAATGAAATAACTTCAGGAGACTTGGAGGCTGCTTGCATTCAACAGCTCAGTTCTGATTTGTTTATTCCATGAGGAGAGACAGATGTCCTTTTGCCAACTGGTTATTTACCCCAGGGTACAAGCCACTCCTGGGGAATCTGTCACTTGTTAGCTGTGGGTCCCTGGCAACATTCTCATGGCACAGAGGTGGAGAACCTCTGACTGGTGGACCAAACTTGGTCCATCAGGCTCCCCTTTTGCGGAAGTCATGCCTCAACGTGATGTCAGGTATGGGGCAGGTAAGGGCGGGGCTTCCCTTTAAGCTCTAGGGTTGCCAGATCAGGAGCATCTCAGTCCCTGAGATTTCAGGACCCAGACCTGAGACCTAGGAGCACCTCTGGAGATTAAAGTTAAGTGGGAGAGGGGAGAGGAGGAGCGCAGACCCCCAGAGTGTTGATGCTACAATGTGCAGCCAGCTCCTGTTGAGATGAAGCCCGTTTTCAGAAGGAACAACGTCACCTTTAGTGCTGTGCCAAATTTTGTCCTCCAATTTCTCCAGAGTTTACTTGTTCCATGAAATAGGCTCCTACTTTTCTACCTGACACATTGGAATTTCTTAAGAATTTGCAGGATGTGGGTTGAGCTTCCCTTATCATTGGCAGTTGGCCAAGGGAGGTGGGGAAAGCATTCATTTCCCTTTGTTGTTGTTGTTTAGGCGTTTAGTCGTGTCTGACTCTTCGTGACCCCATGGACCAGAGCACGCCAGGCACTCCTGTCTTCCACTGCCTCCCGCAGTTTGGTCAGATTCATGCTGGTAGCTTCGAGAACACTGTCCCACCATCTCGTCCTCTGTAGTCCCCTTCTCCTTGTGCCCTCCATCTTTCCCAACATCAGGGTCTTTTCCAGGGAGTCTTCTCTTCTCATGAGGTGGCCAAAGTATTGGAGCTTAAACTTCAGGATCTGTCCTTCCAGTGAGCACTCAGGGCTGATTTCCTTCAGAATGGAGAGGTTTCATCTTCTTGCAGTCCATGGGACTCTCAAGAGTCTCCTCCAGCACCATAATTCAAAAGCATCAATTCTTCGGCAATCAGCCTTCTTTACTTTTCAGCAAACATTTCTCCAGTGTTCTGCAACCTCCCTGACTGCTTGCACTTCCAAATCTGAAAAAAGTCCATGGGTTGTTGTACTTGCAAGCCAACCAACCAACCAACCAACCACTTATTTGCAAAAATGGCTTCCAAACAGTTTACAACTATAAAATAATAATAATAATAATAATAATAATAATAATAATAATAATAATATTTTTTATTTATACCCCACCCTCTCCAGCCAAGGCCGGGCTCAGAGCGGCTTACAAGCAATAATAAAAACAAGATGAATGATTACAACTTAAAAACAAAAATAAAATACAACATTAAAATAATGGAACATTAAAATATTAAAATGTAGCCTCATCGCAGGAGGAGAAGGAAAAGAAAAAAGAGAGGGAGGGAGGGAATCAAATTGGCTCCAAGCCAAAGGCCAGGCGGAACAACTCTGTCTTACAGGCCCTGCGGAAAGAAATCAATCCATAATTATAATACACAATGCCATTCAAACATATTTAATTAAAATATACAATAAAGCAAACACCTGGATAGTGTAACAATTAAAACAACTGAAAAAAACAGCTAAAATAGTTTAGAAGAATGACTTGCCTATACAGCAGGCAGCGGAATGCTAGCGCTGATAGGGCCTTCCTATTTTAGCAGTGAGATTATCTCTTGATGTCTTCTCCTGGGTTTTGAGTGAAGCAGGGAAAGCTGGGAAGGCTGAATACCAACGACCTGAGACTGATTGATCTGCTAATCTTGTTTTTAAGGGAAATCTTTCCATTTTAAAACAACAACACTGATTTATTTAAAATGTAAAAAATGTCTTCACTTTAGAAAATAATAGCAACAATAAACAGCTGTCAGTAAGTAGCCTCTGCAACTTCACATACTTACAAGAAAGCCCGGCTGAGGGTATCAGGAAGTTTTCATTTCAGGAAGTGTGGGAATTCTGGAAAACTTGGGAATGAAGACCAGATACAATTTGTCAAATGAAAGACATTTACTTCACCCCTTGAAAGTAAAGCAAGCCCAATGAAAAACCCTGCACCCCACCTATGAAAATTCCTCAGGAATGTTCTGTCCCCTCTTTTAAATGCCATTCCCCCCCCCCAAGAATTGGGGGAAACAACAACCAGCAAAAAAAAAGCTCAGGACAAATGTTCAGCAGAGCACTGCCCTGTGGCGCAGCCCTCTGCCTGGCCACAGCCCTGCGGCGCAGTTCGGCTTGCCTTGCTGTTTATTCTCTCGCATAAATGCACTCTGCTTACAAATATGCAAGCTTTCTCCCCCTGCTGCCCCGCTGTGAGCACTCAGCCGGAGATCTGCCAGTCAACCTGGTTTCTTTCTGTCTCTCATATCATTAACTGTAATCAAAGCCCTGCAGGCAAAATTAGTCTTTTACTGACTCCTGTGCAGCCCAGTTGTTTCAGCCATGCCCTTGTTGGGGGGAAATGCCATTTTTTGGCTTCCAGGAGGATAGCACTTTCAGAGCTGATGATCTTTTCAAGCAAGCAAGTCCCAATCAATGAAGCACTTGCCTTTCAGCTCTGTTTGTTCTGCAGTCCCTAGTCTTCAGAACTCAGTTCCATGGATTTAAATGGGGATCCATGCAGAGGGCATAAAAACCATTTTAATTGCTCCCAGCCATTAGACTGGAGGCACGTAGCACATAATTTCACCCAAAGGTGGATATGCCCAGAAAGAATGCAGAAGAGAGAGAGAGATCATGTTCTGTACGATAAGCAGAAGGAATTGTTAATACTGATTATTATCAAATTATATTTGTATCTCACCCTTCAACCCAGAGGTTCCCAGGGCAGTAGAGAACAATATATTAAAATGCACAAGAACCACAAAATAAACAATGTGAAACAGATCTCAAAACAAAGCAGGAATCAGAATTTCAGACAACTCACCAGCAACCTCACTCTTACATCAGCCAACCTGGGAAATTTAAGATGCATTTATCTGACACCTAAATGTGGATAGTGCAAGGGACAGTTGAATCTCGGGGGCAGGGGAGTTCCACATCTGAGGTGCCACGTCAGGGAAGGCCCTGCTCTAGTAGTGATTACTGTCACCACGATCCTTTTAGCAGCAGCAAGAGTGAAAATGAGGTCTAGTTTTGGGTTCAGCTGCCTCTTTCCTTTTTAAGAGTTATCCAGCTCTGCAGATGACTGGCTTTGGAGTTCATCATTCTGAAAGCCCCTTTGGTCCCCGTTTTTGAATTGAAGTTGGCAAAAAAAGGACTGTGCACATGAGCCACCAGAGGGAAATAACCGTGACAGAGAGATCAAGTGTATATAGTGAATAGAGATAACAGTGTAATGCTGTCTGACAGCGGGGAATGGGAAACTGAGCTGTCCACAAAATCATTCTCCTGTAAGTGCAAGCCTCCATTATCTTTTGTTGTTGTTGCTTTTAAAAAATGACGAACACTGAGGTACAACTGGAGGCAAGAAAATGGTACCTCTTCAGAGATCTGATGATCAAAACAACTACCAAAGTGTTGCAAACTGCATCATATTGAGGATTTTCAAGTATAGTGGTACCTCGGGTTAAGTACTTAATTCGTTCCAGAGGTCCGTTCTTAACCTGAAACTGTTCTTAACCTGAGGTACCACTTTAGCTAATGGGGCCTCCTGCTGCTGCCACGCCGCCAGAGAACGATTTCTGTTCTCATCCTGAAGCAAAGTTCTTAACCTGAAGCACTATTTCTGGGTTAGCGGAGTCTGTAACCTGAAGCGTATGTAACCTGAAGCGTATGTAACCTGAGGTACCACTGTAGGTCTGTAAGTCTTAAATCAAAACTTCAGTCAATTAGTTGATGAGGGCTGGCTTTAGTAGCTGGGAGTAACTTTTAAATGGTGAAACACTTTCTTTTCTGAAGCTTGTTTGGTTGTGGTATATTTCTATTAAAAGGAAATGGGGGGGGGAACCCACCTTGAAATGCATCCCCCCATTTCAGCAACGGATTGTAGCCTCCCCCTCCTGCAGATTGTAACTTTTCTTATCCGTCTTTCCATAGCTCAAATTGGCCTCTGTACAGAGTTGTGGGCAATGTGAAAGTGGTATCTCAAAACCTGTTAATCAACTGATTGGTTGAAAGGCATGTGGTTAATCAAGGGGGAAAAAATCCTTAATCAGTGGGCAGCTCTAATTTTTGAGTGAGCTCTCCCAGTTTACGGACACTGAATCAAAACGACGAGTGGTTTCCCAACCTGGAGTGTATTACAGAATATTCTGCAAATAAAATCCTGTGCATTGCAGTGACATGTTTAGCTGCAATGCAGCGTGGAGGGAAATCACTGATTGTAACGTGAAATGCTTTCTGCTCTCTCAGGGCTGCTTGATCCAAAGCAGCTTAATAGACTGTAGATTGTCCTCATTTTCACTGTGTTTATCTTCCATCTTAAAGTGTTTAAACAACCTTCACTTCCCTCCATTTGCTGATGGCCAGAATCTATTCAGCTCTTACCATTCACCCTCTTGTACTCCAGTAAGTGGTACAGATTCTGCTAAAAGACTTCATTATCACCTTTTCCAGCTACAGAAGGAGCAGACACTTAGTCATAGAAACAAGTTGAAAATCTTCCCTGGAGCTATAGACATAACTTGAGAAGGGGGGAAACCATTTCAAAATGTGACATAATGAAACAGTGTTGCATTCAAATGATTATATTACTTTACAGGGTCAGGCTAATCTATTAGTCTGAATGCTTTAACCAATGAAGTTTGGAACACAGAATGAGTTAGCCTGCAAGTGAAGATGACAGGTCTATCGTCAGCTAATTAAGCTATAGATTTGATAATAATAATGATAGTCGTTTCATTACCACTTTATTCTTTGGGTATTTCACTAAGGGTGGAGCTTGGATCCTCTTGAGGAAATTATAATTTCCTGTGCATAGGAAGATGTGGGTGCACAGAGATGAATATAAAGTGAAGGCTAAGAGCATGGATAGAGATGGATTCTGTAACTGGAAATCCAGAAATGAAAAGGATGAATTTGCTTCCAAAATTTCCACACTGTGATTTGTGATGTTTAATATTCTCCAGACATTTTCGAAATCATAGGCTGTTTGATGAGTGTGTGTGGCAAGAATGTGATTTCTATATGTGGCACCCAATGGCATTTGATTTCAATACTTGATATTGTGACGGTATTTGATGGTTGACATGTAATGACATGCATTTGGCTGCATTTGTTATCAGACTCACAATTGTATTGACCACATGTGTTCGTTGGCATACCATGGTATTTGGGTGAATCTGAACTTGTGTAGCCAATGAATTCAATTAATATGTTATTCTACTTTTAGGCAAAGTGATTCAGATATGCCATAGATATGTATGTGTTGAGACTGGGATTCATCTAATCCTGGAAAGATCATGAAACAAGGATTGACCAAGGACAAATATCTTGGCAGTGTTAAATATTCAATCATGATCAGCACCCTTAGGACGGGATTACCTAGCCATTTGCAGGAAAGGTTGACACATGTGCATCATTTGTTGTCATATTATGTCACTACTCCACATTTGGGGCTGGTTCACACAGTTATCTAGCCACTGATAGTTGTTCCATAGTAAAGGTAAAGGACTCCTGGATGGTTAAGTCCAGTCAAAGACAACTATGGGGTGTGGCGCTCATCTCACTTTCAGGCAGAAGGAGCCAGTGTTTGTCCACAGACAGCTTTCTGGGTCATGTGGCCAGCATGACTAAACCACTTCTGGAACAATGGGACACAGTGACAGAAACCAGAGTGCACGGAAATGCTGTTTACCTTCCTGCTGCAGCGGTACCTATTTATTTGCTTGCACTGGTGTGCTTTTGAACTGCTAGGTTGGCAGGATCTGTGAAAGAGCAATGGGAGCTCACCCCACCACAAGGATTCGAACAGCTGACTTTCTGACTGACAAGCCCAAGAGCAGGGATCAGCATTTTTTTTCAGCAGGGGGCCGGTCCACTGTCACTCAGACCTTGTGGGGGGCCGGACTATATTTTTGGGCGGAAAATGAATGAATTTCTATGCCCCACAAATAACCCATAGATGCATTTTAAATAAAAACACACATTCTACTCATGTAAAAAAACCAGGCAGGCCCCACAAATAACCCAGAGATGCATTTTAAATAAAAGGACACATTCTACTCGTGTAAAAAGACGCTGATTCCCGAACCATCTGCAGGCCGGATTTAAAAGGCGATTGGGCTGGATCCGGCCCCCAGGCCTTAGTTTGCCTACCCATGCCCAAGAGGCTCAGTGGTTTAGACCACAGTGTCATAGTACTGGGTAGGAACAGAGGATGATGCAGTTTAAAACAGATTTCTGCCCAGGATTTGGTGGTTCCAGTCCAATAAGGCTTTGTCCATCACTGTCTATGAAACACCCTTCCTGTATAAATCTGGTTGCCCCCCTCCCTTAGTATTTTCCTTCTGGTGTCACCTCAAGGCCTATTTATTTTGTGGGTCTTTGGAGCACAATAAAACTGACCCTTCTGATAGTCCTTTGGCACTGATTCTTTTACACTTGCATTATTTATTTTTGATTATGATTCCAATGTGCTTTTAATGTTGCATTTTTAGATATTGTTAGCTGCCCAGGCTCTTCCTTGCCTCCTCCTCCTCCAAATCTGTTCTGGAAGTTCCCCCAGGCCTTTGGAGCAGATTGAGGAGGTGGGAAGAATGGGAGAGAAAGTCCCATTGTGGAAGCAGAAGTCCTTGTGGTAACAGGATGACTTCATTGGCTACAACCCTGTCAGTGTTTGTAAAAAAAAAAAGAAAAAAAGAAAAGGGTTTTGACCTCCCTTTGTCGCCTCAGCCTGGTCCTCGGACCCTTGTCGGCATAAAAGAGTCCATGAGAAAAGTATCCTTGCAGAGTACTTTCTGCTTTTATTCTTAAAATTCTTTCTGCAAAAGCGACTGACCAACTGTACACACATCAACACTACCAGCTTTCACTAACCAACCAACCAATCCAACAACAAACTAACATTTCTCACTCTATATATATAACCTGGTGCAGGCCGCTGACTCATGCTGACCCAGCTTTTTAAACATAAAAGAAACAGCGGCCAATTTTTAGCCGTGACAAACCCAAGAAATCGAAGAGCAGGATGTTCAACTTTAGCATAAATAAAAATGTCACACCATCGAGTTAGGTCAAAAGCCTAACCCCACTTAGCTGATAAGTGAATGTTCAAGCACTAGCTGATTTCTACTTCTTCTTTTCTGCTTTTTCACGTCACACCTAACCTGTTATTATGCTCGTGAATAAAAACAGGGCTGGCGAATGAGGTAACAATTTATGCAGTCAAGCACGTATTCAGCAGATCTGGCAAAAGCGTAGTGTTCTTTGCCTTTTGAAGAGCACTTGAGTCAAGCCTGACAGACAGTGACTCAGTTGGACAGCCAGGAGCACCAAAATAGCACTTTGAAGTGTCTTTGTTTTTCTAAAAACTAATCCAAAATGAAAGGCAGGCAGGTGGGAGTGAGGGTGTTGGTTCTACAGAAGCAAATCCTTCCACAGTTCAGCACCGCTGATTTCATTAGCACCAAGGAGAAGGCAGGCCACGGCTGGTGTTGCTTTAGTAATATTCCATTTATAAATGAATGCTTGGGTCGAACAGAGTTGGTGAAAAGTATTGCGAAGAGGAGGTCGCTCAGAAGATGCACAACAAAAGCAACTTCAGTGAAAAGTAGTTTGGGGAGGAGAAAAGTGTGGAGCATGCTGCTGCTTGCAATGCAGAATCAAAACTAAAAACAGAGAGCCTGAGAGCTGACTCAGGAAGTTTCTAATATGGCAAGCCAGGAGGGGCAACAGACTTCTGCAAGTTTCAAGTGCTCAGAACTGTCCCTGCTGCAATGGATACAGGAAAATCAGTTACCTGTGAGGGTGATGTTTGAATGAGAAAAGCGGGGAGCAGGGAACCAGAAGGTCAAAGAAGCTTTGCGTCCCCACCCCAATCCTTTGGCCTATTAAAAAACCCCCAAAGGACAGAATAAATCTCACAAAGCACCCTGTAGCTCAGGCATCCCCGAACTCGGCCCTCCAGCTGTTTAGGGACTACAAAGCCCATCATCCCTAGGTAACAGGACCAGTGGCCAGGGATGATGGGCACTGTAGTCCCAAAACATCTGGAGGGCCGAGTTTGGGGGTGTCTGCTGTAGCTCATAGGAGCCAACTCGTAGGGGCCAAGGGGTTCCCCAATAAAATATTTGAGGGGGCCAGGCCACCCCAAAGTTGATGGGCATTGCCAATCATATGATTGATTATGAGGGCAGGGCTTACCCGGCTTACTATGCCCCCCCAATATTTTATTCAAGTTGGCACCCCTGCTGTAGCTGATAACAGAAGGATTTTGAAACCACACATAGGTGATAGCTTGTTAAAAATAAACCCACCATCCTGAGACACACTGAAGGAGTCTGGGTTATACTGTTCTCTTTCTATCTCTTTTCCTTCTGGTGTGGTACATAGTATACTGTACATAGTATATTTAGTGTTAAGGTTAAGGCTTATTATCAGTTATTGCGAGTTTAAGTCTGCTGCAACTGGATTTCTCATTGACGGTGCCAATCCTGAATGTATTGGATTTGTGACCATTATGCTCATTTGCCTTCAGTAACAGTAAAGCTCTGCTGGATGAAATACAATTGCCTCTGGTTTGTTTTTGGGGAATCCTGTAATGTGTTTAAGTTGTTACTCTGCTAACTATACATTGGAATCTGCTCTGGATCAATACTGAGTAGAATTTAAATGAAACATTGGACACTGTTTGCACGGAAGTCATGAGATTTCACCATCAGAGGGCACTTTATTCCAAGGAGTGTGCCTTATAGGCCTCACTTGGCTGTTTGTAGGTATGTGCCCTGAGGGAAGGAACAACTGAGGGAAACCAGGCCAGGAAGCACACAAACCATTGACTTCTGACAGAACCATAATGGCCTGAAAAGATGATTTCCTGGAGCTCCATGTGGCCTGAGGGAAGGCTGAAGTGAGGAAGCCAAGGCAGGGAGCTTCTGTCATCAGCTTCCCAATGGCCTGAGGAGATTCTGTCACTCTACAATTCATTCTTGTATACAGTGGTACCTCGGGTTACAAACACTTCAGGTTACAAACACTTCAGGTTACAGACTCTGCTAACCCGGAAGTAGTACCTTGGGTTAAGAACTTTACCTCAGGATGAGAACAGCGGTGCCAGCGGCGCAGCAGCAGTGGGACGCCCCATTAGCTAAAGTGGTACCTCAGGTTAAGAACAGTTTCAGGTTAAGAACGAGCCTCCAGAACAAATTAAGTTCTTAACCCGAGGTTTGTTGTTGTTTAGTCGTTTAGCCGTGTCCGCCTCTTCATGACCCCCTGGACCAGAGCACACCAGGCACTCCTGTCTTCCACTGCCTCCCACAGTTTGGTCAAACTCATGCTGGTAGCTTCGAGAACACCATCCAACCATCTCGTCCTCTGTCGTCCCCTTCTCCTTGTGCCCTCCAACTTTCCCAACATCAGGGTCTTTTCCAGGGAGTCTTCTCTTCTCATGAGGTGGCCAAAGCATTGGAGCCTCAGCTTCAGGATCTGTCCTTCCAGTGAGCACTCAGGGCTGATTAAGAATGGAGAGGTTTGATCTTCTTGCAGCCCATGGGACTCTCAAGAGTCTCCTCCAGCACCATAATTCAAAAGCATCAATTATTTGGCGATCAGCCTTCTTTATGGTCCAGCTCTCACTTCCATACGTCACTACTGGGAAAACCATGGCTTTAACTATATGACCACTGTACTTTAAAAATGATAAACTGCTTATGGTACCTTGGCAGGAAGTTGGTATATAAATCAAATCAATCAATTATTCAATCAACACCTATACATTACTATAAATGGACCTGAACCAATGGATTCAAGTTACATGAAATGAGATTCCAACTAAACTTTAGGAAGAACTTTCTGACGGTAAAAGCTGTCCAACAGTGGAACAGTCTCCCTTGGAAGGTGGTGGACTCTCTTTCATTAGAGGTTTCTAAGCAGAGGTTGGGTGGCCATCTGTCATGGGTGCTTTAGTTGAGATTCCTGCATTGCAGAGGGTTGAAGAAGAAGAAGAAGAAGAAGAGTTTGGATTTGATATCCCGCCTTTCACTCCCTTTAAGGAGTCTCAAAGCGGCTAACATTCTCCTTTCCCTTCCTCCCCCACAACAAACACTCTGTGAGGTGAGTGGGGCTGAGAGACTTCAAAGAAGTGTGACTGGCCCAAGGTCACCCAGCAGCTGCATGTGGAGGAGCGGAGACGCGAACCCGCTTCCCCAGATTACGAGACTACCGCTCTTAACCACCACACCACACTGGTTGAACTAAATGACCCGTGGGATCCTTTCCAACTCTACAGCTATATGGTTCTATGATTCTAAAATGGCAAATGTGATTCATTGTGAGCAACATTCATTTGAGAAATTCAGTTCAGTCGTCTTTTAAATATGAACGTAATAATTCTGAATTTCTGAAACAACATGCAAACCGAAGCACGCAGCCTTCCTTCAGAATTAGAACGCAGTTTTTCAGCCAGGTAATGTGTGCACACAAATGCATATACTAGGGTAAAGTATGCACAGAAATAAACATGTAATTGAAAATAACATATAAAGTACAGGGTGGTTCATAATTCTGTATACTTCATTATGAATCACCCTGCGTAGGACTAGCTGACTCTTGGGGTCCATTCTAACACTAGAATCCTATGATTCTATGATTTTATTGGGGAAATTGTTTTGCAAAGTAGTATTTATTAGAAGAAAATTGAACTAAAATGCTGGGAAAAAATCATGTAGGTTTTTTTTTTAAAAAAGAAGACATTTGTAAATGACTGCAGATATATGGAGAACTGAATTTATATTGGAAAAATGAGAAACAGAAAGAAGTGAAATTGACAGATCCATGGATCCCTAGAAAGTATATCATTTATGCACAGTGAGGCAGTAAACCTTAACTAATAGGGTCTGAACTGGCAGTGACTGACTAGGAAAGAGAGCTTGGTGTCACAGTGGACAGCTCAATGAAATTGTAAACCAAGAGTGTAGCAAGTGAAATAAGTTTGATTTTTTTGTTAGGGATCACCTGGAAATGGATTGGAAACAGGACTAGCAATATCATAATGACAAATATAGTGCAACCACACTTGGAAGGTCTTTCTAACATTGTTGCTTGGCAACCCTAATTGGGAGTCACACATAAAGTGAATGGATAGTTTGATTGATAAAGTTGCTCTTGACCTCCAAAATTCAGAATTCTCTTTTCTTTTTAGTTTTTGAATTTTGAGTTGTTGATGGAAGAAGCCTCTGTTTTTAAAACAAGTTCCGATTTAAGGCAGTACTGATAAGACCATCTTACTCTTGGCATCTGACCAACACTATCACATGAAATATTGTTTTAAACTGCAGAGGTCTCCTCGAAAACATGGCTTTGTAATGGAAAACCTGACAGACTCGCTGCTACTTCTGGCGCTAACAAGAGTCTCCAGAAATTCTTACACGTTTAGCATTTCCCATCAGGGTTCTCCTGGAATGTAATACATTTATAGCAAGTAATCACTTGAAAATGTCGGCAGAAGCTTTTAGATGAATAACCTGCTGGGTTTTTAAAAAATATCTTTATTAAAGAACACTGATTGAAATATTAGCTTCTCAGTAGGGGTTATCTATATTTTGGGGAATAAGTGTTCTTATCAAAGTTCTTTAAACATTTAGACACACTGATATGTTTTTGCCCTTCATCAAAGAAGGCGAGAGTTCAATTATTTGTGAAAGGTTCCCCATGCTTTTGTTCCAATTCATTCTCTGTCAAGAACAAAGAAAACCCATTAAAAAAACACAGTAACACAAACATCCTGTCTCCGTCACTTTCCACTTTCTGGAGTCAAAACATACACCATCATGTGATAGACAAAAATCCCATGACTGCAATCATGGAGCAGGAATTCTAACAGTCCCTCTGATGGCAGAGTATTACTTATTCTACATTCAGGGAGTCTTCATACAGCTTTAGGATTGCATCCTCAACCTGGTTTTGTCCATTTTTCATTCTATGCTTCTTGAGTTTTCTGCTGTATCATATTTTATTGTTACAGTTCTTAGCTTTTTAACTTGTTTGATTTTAGGTTGTAGGACACCTTAAGAGCCTTATTTGTTACAGGGTGGGCCAATAAATGTTGTAAAGACATATTTTCCATGTATATGAAAGACAGTTGCTGGGTTTTTTGGGCGGGGGACTTTTTGTTTTACAATTTATACGAACAAATCTCCATATACCAGCATTTTACTACCCACCAAAATTGTTATTATTATGACTATTATTAGTTAAATTTATATACCGCCCTTCATCCGAAGATCCCAAGGAAAATAACTAATTACATGATCCTTTAACTAAATAGTTCATTCAATGCTTACATTCCTCTTTCTTAAGATGAATACATCCAATTTGTTTTAGGGAATCTCCTTATATAAGCAGAAAGGAATGACCAATCATAGGAATTTGCTTGTCACTTTCAAGCATTTCCAGTTTTGTTCCAAACGTTGAGTACACATTTCCTGACAAGCCTGAATAGCCAACTTTAATTTGTGATACCCTATATTTTAATATGCTATTCTCTGAGCAGAAGTATCGGATTCATTTTCCAATACTTTGTGTAAGCAATTCTAGCTCATGCAGTCATCTAAAAGAGAAGTACCTCATTATCCTTAGTCACCAGTCATTTGAAAAATGTCAAAAGAAATGCCTTAGCATCAAAATGGAATTTCTTGTTAGGGATTTTATTTACTGACACCAGCACTGGTGTTCCAGGCTCTCTTCGCTTGTTGACATTGTCAAAAGCAGGGGCAATTCCTGGTTTCTGTCATGTTCCAGCTTGTCTTCCTCTTTGGTGATCACCCGTAGCTGAGTAAGATTGTCTTCCATGAACGCAGTTTTAACAGAGAGTCTGTAAGTGACCGTGGAGACCAATTCTGGATCCATACATCCTTCCACAGTGGGGACATAGGTTTCTGGGTGGGAGCTGATCATGGTGAGGGTTTGCCAAGCGTGCCTTCTTCTTAGCACGTTTCTCCCTTTCATCCTGAGTTCGAGCGTCTTCAAAACCCATGACACCTTTGGTAAAGGCTGTTCTCCAATTGGAGTGCTCACCGGCCAGTGTTTCCCAGTTGTTGATGTTTATACTATATTTTTTAAAAGATTTGCCTTGAGAGAGTCTTTAAACCTCTTCTGTTGACCACCAGCATTACACTTTCAATTTTTAAGTTCGCAATAGAGTAGTTGCTTTGGAAGACGATAATCAGGCATCTGTACAACATGACCAACCCAATGAAGTTGATGTTGAAGAATCATTGCTTTGACACTGGTGATCTTCTTCCAGTACACTGGCATTAGTTTGCCTGTCTTCCCAAGTGATGTGTGCCCAACACATGGAACCTTAGTTCTGGAATGTTGGTAGGCTTAGTTCTCAACAGGTCCCATTGACTTATATGAAGCCAAATGAACAGTTATGACCACTAAGACTGCTTGGGGGTGCCAAATCTTACCCTACCTGAGACATTTGAGGTCAGCAAGGGCAGCAGGTGGGCACATCACAGGAGTTGGGAACATTTTCAGATGAGAGTCACATTCACATGCCAGGAAGAGGAGGAGGCAAAAGTAGCAGAGCAATGAATGTACACGTTGCCTTAGTTCAGTAGGCTACTTTCTACATGTACTCGCACACCTGTACTTCTCCTCCAGCCAAACAAGCAAGATGTATTATTAGATACACATTCAAGCCTTTCTTTTAGGGATTATAGGAACAGAAGTTTTTTTTAAAAAAAGATGATTAAGTTGTTTATGCATGTAACAACAGCAACTTGGATTCTCTATGCACAAAAATGGAAGGAAGAAGAAGATCCCACTCAAGAAGAATGGATAAGTAAGGTGATGGACTATGCAGAAAGGGCAAAATGAACAGCCAGAATAAGAGTTCCTAACAATGAATGCTTTGCGGAAGAATGTGAGCTCTTTTTGGACTATTTAAGGAAAAATTATAGCTTGATGAACTCACAAGCAGGATTTGAAATATAAGCAACAGAAGGGGAGAGAGAGAGAGAGAGAGAGAGAGAGAGAGAGAGATTCCAGCCAGGCAAAAACACTCAAGGAGAGTGCAAAGCAGGACCAGCTAGAGAATCCTGGAGGGCAACATTTGGCCCAAAGACTTGAGGTTCCCCACCTCTGGCTTAGTACACTCTGCAGAACTTTGTTTGACTGCACCTCCTTCCTTTCCCCCCAGACATGTGAATAGATGCCACTGGGGACTCTATTATAGTGGGGCAAAGCCTCTCCCTTCTCTTAATACTGGCCTCCCCTGACGGGGACCCAACATGAGTGCAGCGCCGTCGCCCCCACGATGCCCCGCAGCATTCAGGCCCTACTGCAACACCTGCCCACTTCCTGCCTGGAGTGACAGCAGCAAGAGATTACCAGACCAGCAGGTTAGAGATATTCAAATACTCTGACACCATACTGAAGTTAAGTCTTCATAAAAGATAAGATCTTTCTCCAAAAAGACAGCCAGCTCTGATAGGGCACCTTCAACCAGGACATCACCAGCAGAAGAAAAGTTAGAATGAAGCTATGCTCTAATGTCAGAAAAGTTTTGATTTTTAAGAAGCAGCACCTTAAATCCCAGATTATTCCCACCTGTACATACAAAGGTATTGAGTACATCCAACTCACTGAGCTGGAACCTAAGGATTCATGAAAATTGCTGAGAAGATTCCTGGGAAGTCCAATCAGAATTTGTGTCAAAGAAGAAGCACCAATCTTGGCACTGGCTGGCACTAATTAACAAACGGAAGGCTGCAGAAACAATGTGTCAGAGACATTATTTTCAACGGTGTTAAAAAATGACCAGAAGATTTCTCAGGTGAGACATTAAAACCCTCATTTATGAACCAGGCCATGGAATGCTGCAGACCATAGAGGTATTATCAAAAAATGGACTCAGTAAAGGTAAAGATACCCCTGACCATTAGGTCCAGTTGCAGACGACTCTGGGGTTGCGGTGCTCATCTTGCTCTATAGGCCAAGGGAGCCGGCGTTTGTCAGCAGACAGCTTCTGGGTCATGTGGCCAGCATGACTAAGCCGCTTCTGGCGAACCAGAACAGTGCACAGAAACGCCGTTTACCTTCCCACCAGAGTGGTACCTATCTATCTACTTGAACTTGATGTGCTTTCAAACTGCTAGGTGGGCAGGAGCTGGGACCGAACAATGGGAGCTCACCCCATCACAGGGATTAGAACCGCCGACCTTCTGATTGGCAAGCCCTAGGCTCTGTGGTTTAGACCACAGTGCCAAACATGGGCTCAGTAACCAGTGCTTTTTTTCTGGGGGGTATTCAAGGGTATGCAGTACTGTCACCTTTTTTTCCTGGAAGAAAAGCACTGGTTAAAAGTGTGGCACTTACTATAATAATTTCATGGTGAGTACCTGCATCTCTTTTTTTCCAAAAGAAAAGCACTGTCAGTAACTATACTGTGTCCCTTTCAAGTGCTCAGTTCATCTCTCATACATTCACTTAGTAATTCTTATAACAACTCTGTAACGTAGACTGACATTCTTATCCCAGTGTTGCAAATGCAGGCTGAGGCTGGCAGAATACAGCTTTTCCCCAAGCCACCTAGTGAATTTGGAGTCTGAAGAGAGATCTGAATGGCTCAAACTCCTATGGCAGAAAGAGGAACTCCTGCTGCTGAAAATGACAACACTTATTCAAACTCTTCCCTCTGTCTCTATAGAAGGTATAGTTCAACTTACAGATTGCTCTGTCTCTTCCGAAGCACTGCATGGTGATTGCTGTCACCTTATCCAGGGCCGGCATTACCATTAGGGAGAGTGAGGCAGCTGCCTCAGGTGGCAGATGCTAGCGGGACCAGCAAGGTATTGGTGGGGAGACACAGGAGAGATCTTCTGAATGTGCCACACAGACTACCCTTCACCCGTAACCAAGTCGGCTATTCTTAGCAATGGGGGAAGATGCTGTCCCATTGCTAGTGGAAAAGTTAGAGTCAACTGTTAGGCTGGTCAACTCCTGTATAGGTCACAGGACGGCTTTTGCCTCAGGCGGCAAAATATCTTTAGCCAGACCTGATTTTACCAACACAGGGAAACACCAAAATGGAGGACAAAAGAGGGCACACATTCACATATGCTGAAACTAATGTTTAGATGCAAATACAGAAATAACCAGAGACAGCCCAGCCATTGGACAGAGAGAAACCACTTCCTCAGGCAGCAGAAGCCCCCAGGTGGATCTCTGGACTGAAATTGGCACCATCTGGCAGGGCGCATGACACTGCAAGAGTGGGCCATGGCAATGGCAGCAGCAGCAGGTGTGGCGGCAGTGGCGACAGCAGCGGCAGCGTGGCACTTCTTGTTTTGACTCAAGTGGTAAAATGGAACATGCCAGTCCTAGAAATAACCATTATAAATTAAAAAAGAAGAGAAGCCAAGGATTTGTGTTGGGGTTTTTATTGATTGATACTAGAATTGGTTTCCAAAATACCCTAGCTTGTTAACATTGCCACCTGTCCAGGCACGGTCAGGGGGCAGCTTTAAGACTCCCGCACTCCTTTTTATGGCGCTTTATCTTGAATAGGGATGGGGGAGAATTTAGATGCACTTTGTATTTCAAAGGCAAACCTTGCACTTTCTGAAACAATATGTAAACCAAAACACAGCTATCTTCCTAAATTCACACTTCATCAGAATTTCTCAATGCAATTCTCCAGCCAAAAAAGGTCATATAGTGACCTAAAGTGTGTCTATATTCAGGAAGGTAACTTACAAAAATGCATTGCTTTAGGTGGGGATGATTTGCAAAAATGTGCTTGTTAGTCAAAATTGCACACAAAAGTCTGTGTATAATAGGAGAAATTTGCTCTAAAATGCTGACGAATGTTCATGAGGACACTAGAAAAGTTTGCACACTGATGTGCAAATGTGTAGAAACTGAGCTTATGATGTGAAAAATGAGATAAACTGGGATAAACTGAAATGGACAGACTGGCCAATCCCAACCTTCAAACCAGACTTGGACCAGACAACATTCCAAGCAGAGAACACTTTAAAATAGATGCTTATCCTCTGTCAGCCCTTCAGGCAGACAACTGTCCTCTGCAAAGTAGGAGCCATGATGCACAGGAAGGAAATAAGTGATGCAAGAAGTTACCTAATTCCTGCCTTGCCGAAATTCTAGGCCTTTTCAAAATTAGTGAGAGATGCAAAACACATTTAGTAAAGAATTGTTCCCGGTTTCCCGCTGCACTAACGGCAGGGAGTCCTTTGGCCAGTTTATAACAATGTCTTTCTGCCTCACTGATGGATGATATAGGGAGCGAACCAATTCATATTGCTTTGCAGAGAGATGGTTGCTGGATAAACAATTTTAGTTACTGAGGAAGGCAAATCTCAGTTGAATGCTAAACACCACACCGACCCCAGATTAATTGCCTGTTGGCTGGACTGTATCTGCCCTTCCTTATGCTAAGCCTCCATTCACCGTGTGCAGATCAGGGGGAGCACAGCCTGAATAAAAGGAGAGTGGCCTCTTGTAATGTCTGCAGTTTTATCGGGCCTGTTTGACTACAGTTTGAGATATTAGTTGTTTTTAATGCCAATGATACATGGCCAATCAGATATGACTTTCTGGAAAACGAGGCTGAGGTCACTTGAAGGTAGTTTGAATAAATGTGAGTTCCCTCCCCTCCAGAAAGATACAGAAAATGTGGAGACTTCTCTGCTTCCTCTAAATTAGTAGTTAAATGTATTTAGATGTTCTTAACCATTTCTAAATGCTTTAAATATGTTTTATTTTTACTGCATTGCTTCTATTAGTTTGTTGTTTGCGGCCTTTGGAAGGAAGGGTCAGATTGAAATTTAATAAATGATAATATTTATAATGATGAGTTCCATACTCCATCCCATTTTCCATTCCTCTTCCTCAACCATCAGTCAGCATTCTATGCATTCTATGTCTACTGAGCATGCTCAATCCACTATTAGTAAATATGGTGTCCATTCACCTATTGTGTTGAAAACTCTGTCTAGAGGCATGGTACTTGTCTTCTCCTCAACCCCCAAACTATACCAAAAGGAAAGGAAAATTACAAAGAAACAAAGAAAAAGAGGAGGATTTCTCTCGCTCTCTTTCTCTCTGAAGGCCTGCAGTTAGCATGAATGGCCAACACAATTATTATTATTATTATTATTATTATTATTATTATTATTATTATACCCCACCCATCTGGCTGGGTTTCCTTTTAAATAAAACATCAAACATTAAAAACTTCCAGATACAGGGCTGCCTTCAGATGTCATCTAAAAGTTGAGTAGTTCTTTATCTCTTTGACATCTGAAGGGAGGGTGTTCCACTACCAAGAAGGCCCTTTCCCTGGTTCCCTGTAACTTTGCTTCTCGCAGTGAGAGAACAAACAGAAGACTCTCGGAGGAGGACCTCAGTGTCTGGGCTGCACAATGGAAGTGGAGACGCTCCTTTAGGTATACTGGGCCGAGGCCGTTTAGGTCAGCACCAACACTTTGAATTGTGCTCAGAAACGTACTGGGAGCCAATGTAGGTCTTTCAGGTCCGATGTTATATGGCCTCAGCGACCACTCTGAATCACTAGTCTGGCTGCCGCATTCTGGATTAGTTGTAGTTTCTAGGTCACCTTCAAAGGTAGCCCCACGTAGAGAGCATTGGAATAGTCCAAGCGGGAGATAACTAGAGCATGCACCACTCTGGTGAGACAGTCCACAGGCAGATAAGGTCTCATCCTGAGTACCAGATCGAGCTGGTAGACAGCTGCCCTGGACACAGAATTTACCTGTGCCTCTATGGACAGCTGTGAGTCCAAAATGACTCCCAGGCTATGCACCTGGTCATTCAGGGGCACGGTTACCTCGTTCAGGACCAGTGGCGTAGCGTGGGGGGTGCCAGGGGGGCCGGCCGCACCGGGCGCAACATCTGGGGGGGCGCGCTCGCTGCCTCCGGAGTCGCCGAAGAGCCTCGGGTGCAGGCTGTAGCAGAGCCCCATGTCTCATGGAACCGACGAGCTGTGCGCGCGCCCGGGCTGAAGGCGTCCGGCAGGCAGCGGCTCTCAGCCCCGCGCGTCAGGGCCGCGGAGGACGTGCCAGACAGCCCCTCCTCACAGCCCCGCCTCCGCTGCTGCTGCTGCAGCTGCTGGGCCATGTTGCATTTTCCTCGCCTCTCTGCCCCCCTCCTCCTCCGGGCAAGCGGCGTGGTTTGGGCGGCAGCGCCAGCAGCAACTCGACTCAGATCGGCAGGTTAGGGGTTGGGGGGGGCGCAAATTACTTGCCTTGCCCCGGGTTAGGGGGCGCAAATTACTTGCCTTGCCCCGGGTGCTGACAACTCACGCTACGCCGCTGTTCAGGACCAGGGAGTCCCCCACACTTGCCTGCCCCCTATACCCAAGACAGTACTTCTGTCTTGTCAGGATTCAACCTCAATGCATTAACTACCATCCAAAAGAATATTTCATCACATCCGAAGGCGAGGGGGGGAAGGGGAGAGAGAATTTTGGAACCACCAGCTCTCCCTAAGTGTGATAGACAGCTGTGAAATAATAAAAGGGAATCAGTATTGGATGATGTTTTTCTAAACCACAATGGCTAGGACCAAACATATCAGTGAGGACCAGTGGCGTAGCGTGGGTTGTCAGCACCCGGGGCAAGGCAAGTAATTTGTGCCCCCTAACCCGTGGATTTTAGTAGGGGCAGAGAGCTGCGAGTGCGAGCGCCCCCCCAATGTTGCGCCCGTTGCGGCCGGCCCCCCTGCACCCCCCCCACGCTACGCCACTGGTGAGGACTGAGCAGGCTCAGTGGACCTGGAATGTCGAATGTCTGATGCAGAGTGGAACAGAAAACCAGCGTAGAAGGGATATGTGTTGAAGTATTCTGTGGAAAGAGCACAACTGACAGGCTGGAACGCTGCATAATGCAACATCATCATCATCATCATTATTTTGCATGTCCCATGCACCAACTGATTCATTTCATAAGGTCCTGGGAAGGGAAAATCAAGCTGAACGAGACAGTTTGGGGACAATGAAGTCCATTTCTTTCCATATTGGCACAAGACAATGCCAATTCAGAACTCAAGACAAGAAGTGTTAGTGCTGGCCTAATTTGATGCGTTGAAATGAAATGGAAATGAAATCTGCTTATCAGAGAAGCATGTATATCGACGTTCCGTGAGCTCAACGTCTCCTGCAGGGATTATTGTCTTGAGCAAGTTGACTCAACAACCTGTTTTGCAAGCAGAAATAGTGTATGTAGAGATAGAGATATGAGTGATTTGTGGAATCGCAGCATCTGCTGGTCAATTTCTTCTGTTCTGATGCCAAATTTTCATGTATTTGTGACTCCCAACCAATTGTAAAAAACTTAAAAGGGGAAACAACTGTGCTGAGTATTAATCATTAACAATAGTAAAACAGAGAAGCAGCAGAACCTTCATTTCTCAAGAGACTGTTTTGCTTGCATGTCATTAATTATTTTATTGATAACACACACACACAAAACACAATAATTTGACAGTTTTGGCCTCAATGCAAAGAAAGCCATGGGGGAAATGATAGTATGCAACTAGGACTGTGCATTGACAGCAGATGTGAAGGTATATGCACTTCTGCAATAAGTTGTAGAACTAACCAAGGATCCCTGCAAGAAGCTGTGAGGCTTAGAAAGAAATACAGCCTGACTATCTGCATTGCAGTGCAGCTGAGCCTATTTGTTCATGTGCAACATCTTGTGCAGGTTGCAGAGAGAGATCTGCAGGTTCCTGTTACCAGTTGCAGAGCTCCAATAGTTGTCCCACTGGCTCACACCAAGGGGCCATCTAGTCTGCCTGGAACAGGAATATACCAAGAGATTACAGCAGAAACACAGTGTGTGTGTGTGTGTGTGTGTGGGGTGTCCATTATGGCATGGATGAAAATAGGGACATCCTTTTCCATAATCATAATGCAGTGGTACCTCGGGTTACATACGCTTCAGGTTACAGTCTCTGCTAACCCATAAATAGTACCTTTGCTTCAGGTTGGGAACAGAAATCGTGCTCCGGCAGCGCGGCAGCAGCAGGAGGCCCCATTAGCTAAAGTGGTTAAGAACAGTTTCAGGTTAAGAACGGACCTCCAGAACAAATTAAGTACTTAACCTGAGGTACCACTGTAATTGCATTCCTCCAAGGAATTGTGAGGTGGTGTGTTGTTCGATAAGCACACAGAGTGTCGACATGCAGAGGGCTGGGAGGCCAGCTGGCAAGCCCAGCTCAGACGTCTCCTTCCATCGGCCCGTGCTCCAACGTAAATCAGTGACCCAGACTTCAAAACCCAGGGCACGCTATTAGCAGAGTGTAGCGCACACACAGAATAGGCGTGAGGCTTGTGAAGTCATACTATTACTACAGATTTATTAAACATAAATCAGAACAAAGAAACATCTCGTCTCTCTCTCATGTCGTCTCAGAGAGAACAGCAAAAGCAAAAGCCATACACAAACGGAAGTTCCCAGCATACTGTGCTGAAATGTAAACAGACATGTGACACACAACAATTCCACATGCCTGTTCCTTAAGGTGGAATAGAAATGGCAACACAGAGTGCAACGAGACTGAGTGTTTGGGGGAGGGAGGGAGGGAGGCTCATTTAATTTCATTGTACACAGGTTGTACAATGACAATAAAGTTGTTGTTGTTGTTGTTGTTGTTGTTGTTGTTATTTTACTATTTATACCTCACTATTTGCTCCAGCCGCTTTGGGTGGCTTCCAACATATATAAAAACATTTAAAAAATGAAACATTTTTTAAAAGACTTCCTTATACAGGGCTGCCTTCAGGTAGGTCAGGGGTTGCATGACTCCATACTCTCCAACATTTCTCCGATGAAAATAGGGATGTCCTAAGGAAAAGCAGGACATTCCAGGATCAAATTAGAAACCGGGATGGCTTCTGTCAATCCGAGACTGTCCCTGGACAATAGGGACACTTGGAGAGGCTGTTATTATAGCCTTTAAGGATATGGACTTTATGTTGGAATCAGATGCCAAGCGGGCAGGAAACCAGGGAAAGGATTTGAAACGGTTCATCGTGTGACCTGAAAGAGGAGAGAAATGCCTGATTTTCAGCAGCTGAACTCTGCATAATGACGAGGGGTGCAACAACTCAGAAACGCCTCCAAACTTCATCTCCAAAGAAGGAAAGGCAGCAAGAGCTGATGCACTCCCTAATTCCGTCACTGAGCAGTTGGAAAGATGAAGAATGATTGCCTTCTGTTTGTGATGGCGAGAGAGCTCTGCTCTGCACACTACAAAAGGAAGCCCGTGCGGCAGATGTTCAACTCTCTGTGGTGGAAAATGTAGAGAAAGAAAATAGTATTCTGCAAAAACAGCAGGGATGTGTTTACAGGGCAAAGAAGCTTCTCTCTGCAAAGTTATGGGATGCCTATGTTTATATTCCCAAAGTAAAGTACATCTGCAATGAGTCATATCCAACAACCACAAGCAAAAAAGAGAATATCTGAAAGATCAACAGTAGAGCTGCATTTTTGCTTTCATGAGTTCTGGCTGGTTACAAAAAAAAGGGGGGTGGGAATAATCCACAGGAATTTTATATATTTTCCTGACTCCATACTGAGACACTTAAGGTGGGTATAGGTAAGAAATGTTTGGAATAAGGATAATGTGATATTTTTCACTTCTTTTTATTTGGGAAGGAAAGAAAATAGCTTGCTGAATTACCTTTTATGAGTATTCTTTTGTGCAGATAAAAATAGTAACTTTCTGAACCACAGAACTGGATTTTAATCAGTGGATTAATCAAGTAATATTCCTGTTGGCTAATCAATAAGGACAAATGTTGATTACTGAAGTGTAGAATAAAGGGTACAATTGTTCATTTTCTTGATTTTTTTATTTTACAATGGTACCTCGGGTTGCAGATGATTCAGATTACAGACTCCGCTAACCCAGAAATAGTACCTCGGGTTAAGAACTTTGCTTCAGGATGAGAACTGAAATCGTGCTCTGGCGGCGCGGCAGCAGCGGGAGGCCCCATTAGCTAAAGTGGTATCTCAGGTTAAGAACAGTTTCAGGTTAAGAATGAACCTCTGGAACGAATTAAGTTCTTAACCAGAGGTACCACTGTATTTTTGAGGTTCTGGCCTTTTACCGGAATAGATAATGTTTTAAAATGGGCTCTCCTTTTAAGAAGTGGTAGTTCCTATTGGTGTGGGAGGTGGAATAACAAAATCTAAAAAGCAGAGCCCAGTTCATGTTGTTGTTGTTGTTGTTTAGTCGTTTAGTCGTGTCCGATTCTTCGTGGCCCCCTGGACCAGAGCACGCCAGGCACTCCTGTCTTCCACTGCCTCCTGCAGTTTGGTTAGACTCATGTTTGTAGCTTCGAGAACACTGTCCCACCATCTCGTCCTCTGTCGTCCCCTTCTCCTTGTGCCCTCCATCTTTCCCAACATCAGGGTCTTTTCCAGGGAGTCTTCTCTTCTCATGAGGTGGCCAAAGTATTGGAGCCTCAGCTTCACGATCTGCCCTTCCAGTGAGCACTCAGGGCTGATTTCTTCAAGAATGGAGAGGTTTGATCTTCTTACAGTCCATGGGACTCTCAAGAGTCTCCTCCAGCACCATAATTCAAAAGCATCAATTCTTCAGCGATCAGCCTTCTTTATGGTCCAGCTCTCACTTCCATACATCGCTACTGGGAAAACCATAGCTTTAACTATACGGACCTTTGTTGGCAAGGTGATATCTCTGCTCCCCCCCCCCCCCACTTTTTTGGATGACATATTAAGGCTTTAGCATCTCTCTCTTTTTTAATATTGCCAGAATAAAAAGCGTACCTTCTGAAGTTATTGAACGAAATGCATCACCTGGAATGTCCAAGGATCAATTTGCAAAATGTAGCCTTCTGATAACCCAGCAAGGGCTCATGCAATCTTATACACTCTCTCCCAGGAGCAAGTCCCATCAAACTCTGTTGGACTTACTTCTGAGTAGATATGAGCTGGATTCCCTGTTAATCTAGGGCAACAAATGGCTTCTCCCCCCCAGATGTCTTTCACACAGGAACACTCTGCTCTCACGAACTTGATGTATTTCACCTCACCATCCATCTCACTCTCTTCTCCCAGACAGTGGCAAGCTATTTAGTGACAAAATCTGGCAATATACAACCTGCAGGGAAAAATTAACATTCAGCTTGGCCTCAGGCACTTGTCTAAAGAAGCAAAAACCCAGAATGTTTAACAGTCAAGTTTGGAAAAGGAGCTTCAATCAAAAGTTCTTCTGACAGATTTAAGACAGTCATTGTTGGCACAGTTGAATATATTGCATTTTGTATTGCATGTATTTAACACTTACTAACCTAGTATAATTCAGTAGCAGTGTTTTCAACAGCAAAGAAGCCTAAGAATGAAAAAAGTCAGCCTTTATTTCTCCTTTGAAGATAACGGTTCCAAGAAAAGATTGCGTTTTCTAAACATTTCTTATATAGTTTCATGGCATAAAATAAGTGTTTGTGCCAATACATCATTACCTTTAAAACAAATGTATTTTATGAGAGATATTATCTCTACAATGTCATTAGGGAGAGGTGATTGTCTCAAGGTCAGTTCCTCTCAATTTCTCATTTATCCACATTTCTATATCACTTTCCTTTTGTTGTTGTTGTAAGTCATGATATAAATTCAGCATTTTAGTGAGAATTTATCCTAATGTACACAATTTTAATATGTGATTTTGCCTAATACACACCTTTCCACAAAGCAACTCCTCCTAATGCAAGCACACTTTACATTGTCATGTGCCTTTTCTGTACACATTACTGGCCTGAAGAACCACACTGCAAAATTTGGAGAAGTGTTCATTTCAAAGGCTGGCAGGGTTTTTTTTGGCTTGCATATTATTTCAGAAAGTGCAAGTTCAGCAGCTTGCCTTTAAATTCAAGCTGAACTGAATGAAATTTCTCCTCCATCACTAAATCCTATATATTGTTAAGTGGGTGTTAAGTCCCATTGAACTCAGTGGAACTTACTTATGATTAGAGACGTATAGGATTGGGCTACAAGTAACCAGAGGGGTGCCCCCAAATGGCAGAGATATTTAAATTTTTTTTTTAAACTGGAGTCAGAGCTGTGTAAATACATATTGTTACAAAAGTTGGGTGCCTAGTGGTTGCAAAAGTCCATAAGGTTCCAGGCATTCACTCAGGGTCTGTGTCCCTTTGGAGAATTGAGACACAGCTGAGACTGTTGTAGCTTTAAGAAATATGATTTATTCACCAATTTACACCTTCAGTCTGCATGGAGGGAGTCCAGATCTTACAGCATGGCCATTTCAAGAGGTGATTGTCCGCCACAGCAGTGCAGCACTCGAGTCCAAGACGTCTCTCCCAGTCTCCCCAAGGAGGATCCCAGTCTTTCTTCTTCCTTCTTCTTTCCAGAACACCCTGCTAATAACTCTTTTTTCCTGTCACCTCACACCCAGTTACCCTGGCAACCTTCCCAACCCCCAGTCTCTGTTCACACCTCAGGACAAGTGGAGAAGACAGCTCTCTTGCATCGCCAATGACCCTCTATTGTTTCTTAATGGCCCTAGCTTGGCCAGGTCATTTTGCAAAGGCTTAGCTCAGGAATTCCTCTACATTTCTCCCTTCACATCCCAAATAATCAAAATGCTACCATTTGTTAATTTTTATGGTTTGGGGAGAGGCAAATCTATAACAATATTTCCGAGCAAGTCAATTACAAAAACACAAAATACGCCATTCAGCAATATTTCAGATGTGAAATACTAATACTTTGTGCAGTGTTCCAAATGCAAAATGCACACAAAAATATTTGCACCAATTCAGGCGAGTTTCCCCAAATGAAACACTGAGCACATTCCTTAGGGTGGCTGAAAGGGAGGCAGGGCATTTAATGCAGATGCAACAAAAATAAGCAGCAGGCAAAATTATTGAAGGTTTGGACTGTTGGAGATCCCCCTCCTTCAAGGAAGAGACAGGGTCCTTGAAGCTTTTTCACTTTGAAGAAAGATTGCTAGTGAGGGAGGACATGGTAGAGATTTCTAAAGTATGCATGAGGTACTGAGAACAGGCAGAGAGTTTCCTTTCTCTCCCACTCTTACAATACCACAACTCGAGGCCAAACAATGACATTGATTGGCAGTAGGCTCAGAACAGTCAAAAGGAACAGCCAAGCCAGCATGGCTAATTTTGAGGAATGATAGTAGTAGGGTCCAACATCTGGAGGACCACATATCACCAACCTCTGCATTAAAGGATAGAGAAAGGGCTTATCACGAGATGCTCTTTTGCAGATATCCTTTTGCATATAGCTGTAGTTCTTCCCTGACACCATTTGAACGCGAGTGTCTGAAATTGTGTTGCTAATAATCCCAGTTCTGTATTATTTTTATTATTTCAAAAAGTGACATCTTTTCTAGGCCAACTGTCTTTGATCCAAAGAGCATATTAAGCCGAAAGCTATTCATCCTTTCCTTTATGCGTTCTCCCATCTAACAAGGTTGCTAAATTGTATATTAGGTAGATAGGGATATATATTTTTCTCTCCCTCATCAATCCAGAAGTTCTGTGTCCTTCAGTTATCATTTGACTTTCCTCCAGGAAAAGGGGGAAAGAACTGAAATGACATCAATTATTTTTCTTCTCCAATTATCCCCTGATCCCTTGAGCTTTTGTAAGTAATTCCACACACCGAGGTGACTTGATCTCCACAGCTTAAAGAAACGTGGATCAATAGCAGACATGGCCTATATATTTAGAGTCAGAGGGAGAAACTCAGCTCTTCATTGAGAGATGAAAATAGACCAAGCACAGATCTTTTTGCTATCCCGCTTGTGAAAAGAGCTATAAAAAGTTCTAATGCTTTTGGACCATAATACTGCTGAATTGGTTTTGCCCCCTACACAAATAAATAGTGGTAAATTGATAGGACCATGGCCTCATGACACATTTATCCCATTCTTGAAGTGAAGTGGCTGAGTCATTAAACTCTGGGGCACAGTCCATATCGGGTTTTGCCTTGC
Source organism: Podarcis pityusensis (assembly GCF_964106645.2). Taxonomy (NCBI): domain Eukaryota; kingdom Metazoa; phylum Chordata; class Lepidosauria; order Squamata; family Lacertidae; genus Podarcis; species Podarcis pityusensis. The sequence continues at coordinate 37,376,343 of NC_138042.1, forward strand.
AGCTCAAGCCCATGCTCTTTACTCAGAATTAAGTGCCTCTCAGTTCAATGGAACTTACTCTCCAGTAACTCGGTATTTTGCCTGTCTCATGATGTCCTCACAGTGTACATTTCCCTGCTCCTATCTGGGGCAGCCAGTGAGGTGCAACATGGTTGTGAAAATGCAACTCTCTGGTATCATAATACCAGGTGATTCAGCATTGGTCTCAGTGTTTTAATTGCTCAGCAATTTCATTTGGGGAATGAGGCCCATGGTATGTACCGTAAGGCCAAATGTCTTACCCATTTACCACAATTCACTAGCGAAGGGAAAAGAAATCAGTCTGGCAAGATTATGGGTCAAAGCAGGGAAGAGAAGAACTTGGCGTGTGGTCTCACTTCTTGACAACATTCCTGTGCTGAGAGGACCGTGTAGTCCTTCCCCTAAAAAGGTTAAGTCCAGTCAAAGGCAACTATGGGGTGCAGCGCTCATCTCACTTTTTAGGCTGAGGGAGCCAGCATTTGTCCACAGACAGCTTTCCGGGTCATGTGGTCAGCAATGACTAAACCACTTCTGGCGCAACGGAACACCGTGATGGAAACCAGAGAGCACATAAACGCCATTTACTGCAGTGGTACCTATTTATCTACTTGCACTGATGTGCTCTTGAACTGCTGGGTTGGCATAAGCTGGGACAAAGTGACAGGAGCTCACCCCGTCAAGCGGATTTGATCCGCCGACCTCCGCAAGCCCAAGAAGCTCAGTGGTTTAGACCACAGCGCCACCCGCGTCTCTTCCCCTAATATGTGGATCTAAGGTCCCATGCTCAATCCTTATGACAGTTGTTCTCAAAGGGTGTGGTGCATCACTCTGGTGTGGCAAGAGAGGATGGCAAGTGTGGTGGGAAGAGTCAAGGACAACCAAAGAAACATTTAAACATTTCAGGGTGGTATGGATATACAACCAGAAACAGTATCTGCACCTCTCTTTAAGAGCATGGGCTTTTCTTCTGTAAAGGTAAAGGGACCCCTGACCATTAGGTCCAGTCGTGACCGACTCTGGGGTTGCGGCGCTCATCTCACTTTATTGGCCAAGGGAGCCGGCGTACAGCTTCCGGGTCATGTGGTCAGCATGACTAAGTCGCTTCCGGCGAACCACAGCAGTGCACGGAAACGCTGTTTACCTTCCCGCCGGAGCGGTACCTATTTATCTACTTGCACTTTGACGTGCTTTCAAACTGCTAGGTTGGCAGGAGCAGGGACCGAGCAACAGGAGCTCACCCCGTCACGGGGAATCAAACCGCCGACCTTCCGATCAGCAAGTCCTAGGCTCTGTGGTTTAACCCACAGCACCACCCGCATCCGGGTTTCTTCTGTAGTTCTCCACAAAATATTTTTGTGAGCAGGGCTTTTCAGCTCTGAAAAATATGAAAGATTAGGAAAGATAAAGGCTACTTTGTGTTGATGAGATGAGGGTTTGTTTGTCTCAAAGTAGGTGTCAGGGGTTCTGACAGTAGGCCTCTTGTAAATGAGACTACTCAGCAAAAACAAGCTCACACCTCTTAGTGAGTGTGTAGACATACTTAAGGTACATAAGAGCTTCATTTATAATTATATTTTGGGAATTATTCCTGTTCTTATGTAGCTGCATTGTTCTACACTTTCTGGATCATATTATAAAGTAGTTGTGTTCTATGTTATAAATCAAACACAAGTTTGCCTGCCAGTATTTTGCAGGAGGCATTCAATCGCATACCAGAAATTTATGTTTGCACCATTTAAAGTGGATTAAAGTGCTCTGTTGCACTCAATCCAATTTAATAAAGCACAGACCTTTTGCAATTAAGAAAGTGATGGTAAAATGCACTAAAAAGTGTGGGGTGATTAATGGGAAGATGCATAGTGGTTATGCAAGCAAATCGGGATGAACGCTCATTGCCGAGTAGCCTCCCCACAAACAAATCTAAATGCATGCTCAACAAAGACTAGACATTGTATACACTCTGCATGAGCTTCGTGCAAGCAAATCAGGATGAATACTCAACAAACAGGTTGCCTGAAGGAGCCCCAGGAAACACTTTGCCACTTGAATCTACAGATGTGATAAAGTAGTCCAACATCACTGTGGAATCAATATTACTGGGAGAGTCTGCCTGCTTGTCAGACTGCACTGCAGTCTTCCTCCTGCCAACAGACCATTCTTTTTTCTGCTCAGCTTGCTGCATGGATAGGCATGTAGAACAATAGTCAATGCAGGCAGAAAGTGAACTTACATTTATATGCCACGCAGAGACTGCATCTTTCTCTTGGAGGACTGCCATTGGCCCTAGACTGGTCTATTTTTGTGCCATTGGTTTTGGAGAAAAACTGCTCACATGGTGCAATGAAAGTGCATCTGGATTCCGGATCAATATATGACTCTACACTAGATCAATATAACAGAAAGCTTATTCTGTACCAAGGAGTGCCCTTAAATTCCTGCAATCAAATGAGACAAAACCAAATCATACGGTGAGATTGAAAGAATACTATTTAGTGTGACATGGCGCATTTCAGTCTCCAGAACACTTCACATAAATTAGTAACCCTTGCAATGACCCTGTAAGGTCAGTGCTATATCCCCACTTTGCAGTTAAATAATAGAATCATAGAGTTGGAAGGAACCCTGATGATCATCTAGTCCAACCCCCTGCAATGCAGGAATATGTAGCTGTCCCATATGGGGATTGAACCTGCAACCTTGGCATTATCAGCAAAGATCACACACGCAATCTGATCTAATACAAAAAAAGTCACAATAAATTTAAAATAAACAACTCATATTAAATACAGCAATATTCTACAATCCATTAGAATATAATAGTTGTTGTTGTTGTTTAGTCGTTTTGTCATGTCCGATTCTTCGTGACCCCATGGACCAGAGCACGCCAGGCACTCCTGTCTTCCACTGCCTCCCTCAGTTTGGTCAAACTCATGCTGGTAGCTTCCAGAACACTGTCCCACCATCTCGTCCTCTGTCATCCCCTTCTCCTTGTGCCCTCCATATTTCCCAGCATCAGGGTCTTTTCCAGGGAGTCTTCTCTTCTCATGAGGTGGCCAAAGTATTGGAGCCTCAACTTCAGGATCTGTCCTTCCAGTGAGCACTCATCAGTTACAATAAAGAATTACTAAGCTATCACCAATAAAAATAACGCCAAGTCACAATACATCAGATACCACAAAACACACAGAACCATGTGAAAGGATCAAACTGAGAAATAAGGACATACAATTTATAAATTTATAAAGAGAACAACTCTTCTCTCTTCCCAGTGGCTTCTCTTTATCTCAAATTCTTGGTTTGGGAAAGGCTCCAAAGTCTGGAGGGTGGAGCAAGGCTGATGGAAGAAGCCATGGTCTGATGGACAACAGAAAGTCTCTCTCCTCTCACATCCCTTCCAAGCCCATGTCTTAACCACTAAGCAGGGAAACCAGCATAATCCCTACCTTTTGCCTAGTCTCCAGTTTCTGTATTAAATGACTGTAATCACAAATTCTTTGTTGCCAGAAGGGCACACACATTTGGAGAGGCTGTACCTGTGGCCTGCTACCTCCGAGAACTCTCCTATGTCAGGAGTTAGAGTTGTGACCTTCTCGCACCATATTAGAGACTGTTTGCCCTCCAACGCTGCTGGAACATAGAATTCCAATTCATCTTCTTGATTATGCCTGAAAGAAATACACCCAGCAAGGACCTCACCCACCAAAGACACTTCTGGGGGTACTCAGCTTGAAGTGCATGATTAGTCACAATGAAGCTAATTGGGGGATGTGCACTTCCAGGTAAGCAGTGCTTATTTTGCTGATCAAGATTAGAATGCTGATTACGCTCGGCAGATCAAACCTTGATAGAAATAACACTGAATGGAGGGTGGGAAAGTGTATCATCTTTGTATTACTATTTCTATTAAAGCCTTCATAAATTTGTGTTTTGCTTAACATCGCTACAAATAACCCATGGCACTGCAGAGGTTCCTCTAGGAAAGGAAAAAATAACCTGTAATGTCTCCTAGAACTATAGAATTTTAGAGTTGGAAGGGATCCTGGGGATCATCTAGTCCAACCCCCAGAAATGCGGGAATCTTTTGCCAGCGGCGTAGCGTGGGTTGTCAGCACCCAGGGCAAGGCAAGTAATTTGCGCCCCCTAACCCGGGGCAAGGCAAGTAATTTGCGCCCCCTAACCCGGGGCAAGGCAAGTAATTTGCGCCCCCTAACCCCTAACCTGCCGTCGCTGCCAGCTTCTTCTTGCTGCTGCCTGGTCTGGTCTGGTGTGGTTCTCTCCCGTGCTCAGCGCTGCGCTGGGCGGCCGCTGCACTGTCCCTCCCCCAGATAGTCCCTCGCTCTCTCTCCGCACCGCACGCCTGGCACCCACCCCCTCCACAGTGGGCGGCGACCCAGCGGCTCGGATCGGATTCGCACAGCCAGCACTGCAGTGAGAGAGAGTGAGTGAGCCAGGTAGGGGCAGAGAGCTGCGAGTGCGAGCGCCCCCCCCAGATGTTGCGCCCGGTGCGGCCGCCCCCCCTGCACCCCCCACGCTACGCCACTGTCTTTTGCCCAATGTGGGGCTCAAATCCATTACCCTGAGATTCAGTGTCTCATGCTACAGCAACTGAACTATCCCAGTTTGGTATAGGATCTGTCCAGAGGCAAGGGAATGATAATGAATTGCAAGGGAAGGGGGAAACTAATTCTGGCTTGTGTTCTACTCATTTGGTACTAAAAATGTGAAACTAATTTGACCGGAGTGGATGTGGTGCAGAGACAAGAGGACTTGAATGTGTAGCATTCGTTTGGCAAGCATTGTAGCAGAACTAGGAAAGAGCACAGAACAGACAAGAGCAGGGTGATACATTATTTCAACATCCTTCCCTGTGATTGGAGAGTCCTGCTAAAATAATTCATTCTGATTAGAATCTAGACCCGTCAGTTACAAAATAACTCTCCCTCCTCTACCCGCCATGGTGTGTTTTTTTATATGATAAATTATGGGGACAAATGTTTGTATTTTGCACACACACACACACACACACACCCCGACTGCAGTGTCTTTATAGATCCAAATCTCTGAATCGATTTGAAGCATTTTGGAGGTCACTGGTTTAGGGCACTTTGGAAAAACCCAGCTTCACACTGTGCAAGTCCTGGATCTGTCCAAAGCTACCCACTTAATTTTGGGATTTATCCAGTACACACCCCTGTAATTTATGCAACATGAAGGAATCAAGTTCTTTCTTGATCTTCTTCTTCTTCATCATCATCATCATCATAATTTTTAAATTAGTTTTACATAAAAATTATACATCATAAACATAATATTTGCACACATTAAAAAAGAAAAGGATTCTTTTGAACCTTGAGACCTCTTTCCTTCCCTCCATGGGTTCCAATTCTAAACCACTGTGCTGCTTGGACTTGCTGATCGGAAGGTCGGCGGTTTGAGGGTGAGCTACCATTGTTTGGTCCCAGCTCCTGCCAACCTAGCAGTTCAAAAGCATGCAGTGCAAGTAGATAAATAGGTACCGCTCTTGTGGGAAGGTAAACGGCGTTTCCGTGCACTGCTCTGGCTTCGCCAGAAGTGGCTTAGTCATGCTGGCCACATGACCCAGAAAAACTGTGTGTGGAAGCGGACAAACGCCGGCTCCCTCGGCTTGTAAAGCGAGATGAGCGCTGCAACCCCAGAGTCGTTCGCGACTGGGCTTAACTGTCAGAGGTCCCTTTACCTTTACCTATCTGTTATATAATCATAGTATCCAAAATCCATGTTACATTACAAGTGTCATTGTATTCCTGCCAATGATTTCAACTGTTTACAGTGATCTCTCAAATTTGTTAGAAAGTCATTCCAGTCTTTTAAAAATACTTGGTCTTCCTGATTTCTGATCTTTCCCTTCAGTCTTGCCATTTCTGCATATTCCACCAGCTTGGTCTGCCACTCTTCTCTGGGCAGTACTTCTTTTTCTTTCCATCTCTGGGCAAGAAGCATCCTGAATCAAGCTCTTTCTGGCATGGAGTTTATTTTCTTAGCCCAAATTGCACACACTGTTCTTGAGTTAGCAACAGAGAAATCTGCCTTATACCAAGCTGCCCCAGTGGTCCATCTATGTCAGTATGGTCTGATTAGTAGTCCTCTAGGGTTCTTTCATGGGACACGGGTGGCACTACGGGTTAAACCACAGAGCCTAGGGCTTGCCGATCAGAAGGTCGGCGGTTCGAATCCCCGCGACGGGGTGAGCTCCCGTTGCTCGTTCCCTGCTCCTGCCAACCTAGCAGTTCGAAAGCACATCAAAGTGCAAGTAGATAAATAGGTACAGCTCTGGCAGGAAGGTAAACGGCGTTTCCATGCGCTGCTCTGGTTCGCCAGAAGCGGCTTAATAATGCTGGCCACATGACCCAGAAGCTGTATGCCGGCTCCCTTGGCCAATAAAGCGAGATGAGCGTCGCAACCCCAGAGTTTGCCACGACTGGACCTAATGGTCTGGGGTCCCTTTACCTTTACCTAGGGTTCTTTCACCCTACCTGGAAACACTGTGGATTGAACCTTTTGCATGAAAAACAGATGGACTGTGACCAAGCTAATGCCCTGTAAGGTGATTAAACTTTGGCTTAGTTCTGACTGAGCTGGTGAAAGTCTATGGGTTGTACCACCAAACTGCCACTGTGCCCACCTTGTGCTGACCTCCTCACCATCTCACCTCTTCCCCTCTCCCTCCCAGTAACCATGGTGTTGCAGCTGATGCTACTCACTACCTTTCCATGCTCCAAAGTTCCCTGGAGATTATCCTCTATCATGACACCATTTTTAGGTGTCTGCTGGTGGCCTGACCTTTACACCGCAAGTGTCTTACATAATTATTAAGGAAAGAACAAGATACCGCAATAAGAATACTTGAGAAAGGATAATAAGGTTTCCAGGATACAAATGGATATATATTTTTTCATCTAATATCCGTGACACAAATACTATTTAGAGTTTCACAACAGTAAGCTGTTAAACTTCACAATCTAATGGTTTGCTGCTCTTGAACTTCAAATGGTATGTGTTGCTGCAGTAAAGTGGGGTCTTATCACCTCAGTGTTTCACACCAAACATTTAAAACACTTTGAAACAACTTTAAACAGTTATAGCTTCCCCTAAAGAATTTTTTGGACTTGCAGTTTCTTAATGGTGCTGAGAGTCCCCCATACCCCTGCCAGAGCTACAGTACTTATCGTGGTTTAACAACCAATACCTCCTCACAAGAAACTCTGGGAATTGTAGTTTTGCGAGGGGGGTAGGAGGTCTTCCTAACAACAACAACAATTTATTACTTATACCCCTTCCATTTGGCTGGGCCTCCCCAGCCACTCTGGGCAGCTTCCAACAGGATATTAAAAACATCAAACATTAAAAACATCCCTAAACAGGGCTGTCTTCAGATGTCTTCTAGAAGTCTGATAGTTGTTTATTTCCTTGACATCTGATGGGAGGGCGCCACTACTGGGAAGGCCCTCTGCCTGGTTCCCTGTAACCTCACTTCTCGCCAGGGGGGAACTGCCAGAAGGCCCTCAGCACTGGACCTCAGTGTCCGGGCTGAATGATGGGGGTGGAGACGCTCCTTCAGGTATACTGGGCTGAGGCTGTTTAGGGCTTTAAAGGTCAGCACCAGCACCTTGAATTGTGCTCGGAAACGTACTGGGAGCCAATGTAGGTCTTTCAGATACGGTGTTATATGATCTAGGTGGCCACTTCCAGTCACCAGTCTTATAACTCTAATAACTCCCAGCATACTTTACAGACCACAGCTGCCATAATTCTTGGGGGGAAACTGTGATTGTTTAAAGTGATATCATGGCGCTTTGAATGCGTGGTATGAAGGTGGCTTCTGAAAAGGCCCAACATTCCCTAGGATCATTCATCAGAGTGAGGCATTTTCATTTGGGAGGCCCTGGAAAGCCTTGGCAAACCTACACATCAGTTGGCCGCAAAAAGGGGCAGGGGTGAGAAGGAGAAGGTGGCACATGGGTGTTATGTACTGAAGTTCTCACCCTGGGCCAGCAGGGGGATACTGTTGATAGTTTTCACTCAGGTCCACATATGCAAATAAGGGATCGAAAGTGACGTTCAGTGATTGGATAGTTACAGAAAGTCGCTACAGTTACTTTGTACTGGAGCTCTATATAAGCAGGCTGGCTGAACCCTTCAGTTCAGTTCTGTTCTGGCCTGTGAATAAACAAGAGCTGTTTGAAGAATTGCTGTGTCTTCTGATATGTTCACCCACAACGTAACAATGGGGAAATAGAGGGGGCTACTCTGTCTCAGGCTGCAGCACTGGCCCTTAAAAAGACCTGGAGGAAATGGTCGTTTGGAAAAATTTCATAATACAAGGGGAATCTCCCTGCTCCCAATATCCCCTGGGATATATGAAACATATGTGATGCAAGCAGGAACAAAATTAGCAGCCATCTTAAAGATGCATGACCTAGCACCCTCTAGCCACTCATTACCCAAAGTCTTTTGAGGATATATATATATATATATATATATTGCACCATTTGTGAAGTCTCCCCTGAATTTTATCTGATCCCTTGCAGACTATGCTGCAGTGCATTGCTTTATGCCTTTCATCCCTCCTCTGAAAGAAAGGGGCAGTCTTTGAAGGTTTGAAAGGCATTGTATTGAGAACAAGGCTTTTGGAGCGGAAGAGGAATCTCATTCTGGCAGCCATTTTCCTTACTGTTGCTCATTTTGTTCTTTGTGCTCGGAAAATTAGGATGAAAGGGATCCATGTCCCCCAAGTAAATCTGTCTTTTCAGAGTGCCTTTTCACTAGAGTCCACAACAGCAAATTCTCTTCTTCCTTTTGGTGGGCAGGGGGGGGGGGGGCTTCTGAAATGGATGCACCAGCGGCAAACAACGAGTGTGATGTGAAGCAAGTGGCCTGCACCTTTTAACAGATTCGACATTTAATGGGAGAAAACTTAACACTTTTTGTAAATAAGAAAGTCTTCTCAAAAATCCCTGCCACCACTAAAAAGTAAATTGTTGACTGAGGTTTATACATAAAAATGTCAAATTCCCCTCTCGTTCCAAAATAAATGATTTGTTAAGCCACCTACAACTGCCTCTTATTTTAAATTGAGGAATTACATAAGAAACTACTAGTAGTAGCCACAAGTAGCTTGAAAGGGTCTCTACAAGTCACAGAAGAGCCTTTTTCTTTTAATTCTTGCTAGGACAGGATAATGTTGGTCACATGACTAGCTCATTTCTTAATATACATTTTTGGTAAAATTTTCAGAATTTCACAAATTAACTTCAAATCAAATAATGATATAACATCTTTGTTTCATCGGTTGGCTTTGCACTCACACCTCCACAGTGTTTTTATTTTACTGCATTGTATATCAAATTCTTATCTATGATAAAAAACACCCTCTAATGCAATTATTGTATCATTTCCACCCCCCTGCTGCTCATATCTCAAATCCTGCCAGTGATTTCATTTGACTAGAATACTTTCAATTAGTCCACAAAAGACCTCATGGGTTGCTCATTTCCACCATCTTGGCCCTCCCATATGTTGACCCAGTCACCTTGCTCCTCCCCATGGCCTTGTGTTCAGACTCATGCCAAAATACATGCTGTTCACTCTGCTGGCATGACATTTCTTGGAGTCAAAGGCAAAAAGCAATTGTGGTGGCTGCATTATCGTGAAGCAATGCAGTGAACTCTGATCTGTTGGATTGTAGCTTATAACAGGATTGGGGGACCTCTGGCCCTCAAGGTGTTGGCAGACTCAGATCTATGGCCATTGGCCATGCTGGCTGGAGTTGATGAGAGTTTCTTTCTCAGCACTATCTAGAAGACGGCAGGTTCCCCATTTGTACTTTAAAAAATAGTATACTTTTGAAGTCCCTCATTAAAAAAGACTTGGATCATACGTTTATGCCAGCATTTCCCCAAAAGCAATGCAGGGAGGTCTTTTGGCTGTTGCTCAGCCAGAAGGTTTGGTTTTCTATAGGGTCCAGTTCTAACATTTATATTCCATGCCCTCCAACATTACGCCAATGTAAATAGGGATGTCCTATTCAACAACAACAACAACAACAACAACAACAACAACAACAACAACATTATTTATACCATGTCCATCTCACTGGGTTGCCCCAGCCACACTAGAGCGACTTTCAACATGTATCAAAACATAACAAAACATTTAACATTAAAAAAACTTCCCTATCTGAAGGGCTGCCTTCAGATGTCTTCTAAAGTTTGTATAGTTACTTATCTCCTTGGCTTGTGGGTCGCATAACTCCATACCCCCTGATGAAAATAGGGAAATCCTACCATATCTTCCAACATTTCTCTGATGAAAATAGGGGCCTCCAAAGGAAAATCGGGACATTCCAGGATCAAATCAGAAACTGGGACAGCTTCTGTAAATCCGGGACTGTCTGTGGAAAAAAGGGACACTTGGAGGGTCTGGTACAGTGGTACCTCGGGTTAAGAACTTAATTCGTTCTGGATGTCCGTTCTTAACCTGAAACTGTTCTTACCCTGAGGTACCACTTTAGCTAATGGGGCCTCCCACTGCCGCCACGCGATTTCTGTTCTCATCCTGAAGCAAAGTTCTTAAGCCGAGGTACTATTTTTGGGTTAGTGGAGTCTGTAACCTGAAGCATCTGTAACCTGAAGAGTCTGTAACCCGAGGTACCACTGTATTCAGGATTGGAAGCAAATGTCAAAAGTTCACAATGGGCAAGATACAAAGAGCCTTGGAGATTTCTTCTATCTAAAAGCAAAATGTTCTTTTGATCCATGGTCCAATGCGCATGGTTCACAAAATGACAAAATGCACTGAATAAACTGGCACACACCCAAAAATGTATTGTTTTAGCTGAAGCCAATGGAGCAATGCCTCTTGTTTCATTAAAACTGTGAGTTTTCCTATGTGAGTATAAATGGATTGGAGACTCATAAGTGCTGTGTGCTTTATTTTACTAGCAGATAATCTATTAAGTCAGCAAGGGGTTCTGTACAGTTCAACTCTTTCAATTTGTTCTTTCCCCTTCCTCTAGTGCTTCGTATTGAATACCTGCCCCATGAGGACCTGGGCAAATTAAAAATAAAATAAACCAGCAGACATAAAACAACCTGTTTGAGTATGTTAAAAATCCCTGCTGCTAGCACAGAAAGAAGATCAAGGCTCAGTAGCAGAAAGAGGAGGCATGGACAGCCCTCTGTAGACCCACAACTGGATCTCCCAATATATTTTTAAAAGCATCTGCAAGCACCTGAAATTGGACTGCACCAGTGGTGGCAACCAGAGGATTGGTTAAGCCTTTCCTCTTCACACCATTCCCCCCAACTGCTTGATTCCACCCCAGCTCCAACTTGCTGTCAGCTCCATTTGGAGAGGAGGAAGGCATGATTATTTATGCCTTAATGCTTTATTGTTTTAATACCGTAAGCTGTTTTGTATGGCCACATGCAGAAAAGCAGGGTGAAAATAATACCGTATTTAAAGGTAAAGGTAAAGGGACCCCTGACCATTAGGTCCAGTCGTGGCCGACTCTGGGGTTGTGGCGCAAATCTCGCTTTATTGGCTGAGGGAGCCGGTGTACAGCTTTCGGGTCATGTGCCCAGCATGACTAAGCCGCTTCTGGTGAACCAGAGCAGTGCACGGAAATGCCGTTTACCTTCCCACTGGAGCGGTACCTACCGTATTTTTTGCACCATAACACTCACTTTTTTCCTCCTAGAAAGTAAGGGGAAATGTCTGTGCGTGTTATGGAGGAAATGCCTACGGGTGGCACGCCTACGGATTTTCCTCCTCTAAAAACTATGTGCGTGTTATGGTCGGGTGCGTGTTATAGAGCGAAAAATACGGTATTTATCTGCTTGCACTTTGACTTGCTTTTGAACTGCTAGGTTGGCAGGAGCAGGGACTGAGCAACGGGAGCTCACCCCGTCGCGGGGATTCAAACCGCCGACCTTCTGATCGGCAAGTCCTAGGCTCTGTGGTTTAACCCACAGCACCACCCATGTCCCTAATACCATATTTACTCGAATCTAATGCACACCCCTTTTTTGGCCAAATTATGTTGAGAAGTAAGGGAGCACATTAGATTCGATGGTGCATGGCATTCAAGTAAATACAGTAGTTTTTTGGGTCAGGAATGAAGAGGCCTTGGTCAACGTCTAGGCCCCATCCCCACTCGGAGCACAAGCACTCTCCTCCAAGTCCCGTCCCTGCTCTCTCATCGGCAGTGAGGACTGGGGAGAGGAGGGCAGAGGGCAGGATTGGCATTGCAAAAATAGTGAGGTCAAAATAGTAAAGCATTCTCCTCCCTCAGTGGTGCTGCCCTGATCCAATTTGTTCCTCCTTGGAACTGCTTTTAAGTTTGCTTGCTTTGCTTCTTTAAAATGGGGAATCTGAGCACAGATCTCCAGCGCAAAGTGTAGCTTGGCCCCATTTTTCAATTTCTGCTGCACCTACTCAACCTCATGAATTGCCAGTGGCAGGTGCAAGATGGTGGAGCCTCCTTTCAAGCTGATATAGGCAGCCTATAATTTTTAGGAGAAAAAGCTGTGCCCCCACTACTTTTCAATATTACCTGAAGTGGAAATGAATTTCAAATTTGCGCAAAATATCTTCAGGATTGGTACTCTTGTTTCAGAAAGCCACACACAAAAAAGGAATTGCTTTTGATGTTTTAATTGGAGAGAGACGTTTTTAAAGACCCGTGGGCACGATCCAGCTCAAATGATAAACTGACATCCCATTGATTTCAGTGAGAGAGCTAAGCAAATGCAGAAATGAAGAGATAAACATTGAAACAAATCAGAGCATCCCTTTATAATAAGTATGATTCGTATGTTCTGTCCCTTTTACAAGTGCATAAGTTTGAATGCGGTTTACTTGAATATTTCTCTTTTGACACAATCTCAAGATCATTTCAAATAGATTAGTAGTCCACTGGTTTCCTAATTAAACAAGCTCTAGCCCAGGGTTAGGGAACCTGGGGCCTTCCAAGTGGTGTTGGTCTCCAACTTCCAACAGGTAGTTTGGCCAACATTCAGAGATGATGGGAACTGGACTCCAGCAACATCTGGTGAGTCACAGGTTCCCCATCTCTCGACTAACCAATAACTATTATGCATTTTGGAAAATGGTTTGTTCCTTTGTCTGGTTTTCTTGCTTTTTATGATGATAATGATTACAGACCTTCCCAAGTGTCCCTATTTTCCAGGGACACTCCTGGATTTACAGAAGCCGTCCCGGTTTCTGATTTGATACTGGAATGTCCTGCTTTTCCTTAGGGCATCCCTATTTTCATGGGAGAAATGTTGGAGGGTAGGGAGTTATTGTGACCCAATGGCCAAGGAGATAAGTAATTGCACAACCTTTAGAAGACTTCTGTATAGGGAAGTTTTTTCATTTTAATGTTTTGTTATGTTTTTATGTATGTTGGAAGCCGACCAGGTTGGCTGGGGCAACCCAATCAGATGGGTGAGCATAGCTGTCAACGTTTCCCTTTTTTAAAGGGAAATTCCCTTACAGTGGTACCTCGGGTTAAGTACTTAATTCGTTCTGGAGGTCTGTTCTTAACCTGAAACTGTTCTTAACCTGAAGCACCACTTTAGCTAATGGGGCCTCCCGCTGCCGCCGCACAATTTCTGTTCTCATCCTGAAGCAAAGTTCTTAACCTGAGGTAATATTTCTGGGTTAGCAGAGTCTGTAACCTGAAGCGTATGTAACCTGAAGCATATGTAACCCGAGGTACCACTGTATTCCGAATAGGATTCCTCACAAGAAAAGGGAAAAGTTGACAGCTATGTGGGTGAGGTATAAATAATAAAACTATTATAGTTATCATTATGGAATAGGACATCCCTATTTTCATCAGAGAAATGTTGGAGGGAATGTGATTATCTTTTTTAAAAATTGCATATGCAGTCTTGATTTTCTATTTTGCTTTGCTTTACCCTTATGTCTGGGATCACAATGTGGGCAACATCACCGCTCTTTCCAGGTCTGATTTCAGAATGGCTTTTAAGTTCTGTTTGCCTGCCGCCCCTGCCCCCACTCACATATTAGAAACCTTAGAGACAGGAAGCTGAAATAATAACAGATGAAGCGATGCAAGAAGTGTCCCCCTGCTGTTTGTCTCTGCCTTGAGAATTAAACAGCAAGGCTCCTTCCACTTCTAGAAACTCGAGCTATACAAATGGATAACAATGCCTTGGGTTGGGTTGGCTGAGGCATATGCTGCTGCTGCAGCTTCAAAGCAAGGAATGATGTTAGAAGGGTCACTGGCTCAATCTACTACATATATTTTGGAAAGCGGTTTGTCTGTTGGTCCATCTGTTCTCCATCCATTTGGACATCCCTTGAGATATCACCACCCAACTTGGCATGATGGTTCTCAAGAGGAAGGGGCCAGTTTTATCTACATTTGGATATAATCAGATGCTGTAGTGAATCAAGGTAGTACACTAAAATGTCCCAAACTACACCAATATGGACGCCTCTTTTGCCCAATTTGGCACGACAGTTCCAGAGATGGAGCAGCAGGTTTCGGTCTGTGTTTGGAAACCGCTGGACGCCAGTTTGAATGAAGATGACATATCAAACTATTCCCCACTACACTTATTTGGATATATTGGCACTCTATTTGGCATGGCAGTTCCTGAAATGGAGGAGCGGGTTTTAATCTCTGTTTGGAAACAATTGGACTTCATCTTGAATCAACATGGCAGACTGAACCATTCAACACAGCATTGTGTTGGACGCCTCTGAAGATAGCATAGTTTCGCATTGCCCATCAGGTGTGTGGTTCAGGGGAAGATTATTTGCCTGTTATCTGCTTCTTCTCTATGCAAATGGAATCATGGCCCAGTTATGTGTCTGAACCTTGGTAGTATCTAACGTAGACATATCAAGTAATCCAACTTAAATTGCTGCTTATATTGTATTGTGATGTGAATCCACAGCCTATTAATGTGGTTCACAGGTTGGTAGATGGATGGAATATGCAAGCAAGAGGCCCAGCAAAGTTTTGAATCAAAATACTGGAAACTGATAATGCCATGTTCAATTTGTACATAGGGATGAAAGTTCAAATATACCCTTGTGCATTTACATTTCATTTCATTTCTAAATCACTTTCCATGAAACATCCTGAAGTGATTTAACAATAAAAACATACATAAAAGCAGTTTCAGATCTTAACACCACAGAGGTTGTCTTACATAAATTCTAACTTTCACCGTACTGTTGGAGGGGATGCCAGCAGGTGGGTGCTTATAGACCAGGCACCTTCAAACTCAGCCCTCCAGCTGTTTTGGGACTACAATTCCCATCATCCCTGACCACTGGTCCTGTTAGCTAGGGCTGATGGGGAGTTGTAGTCCCAAAACAGCTGGAGCGCCAAGTTTGCGGATGCCTGTTTTACACATATCTGATGGGATTGTGGAGCAGTACAAAAGTGGTGCCACACACCCCTAACTTGGACAGTCACTCCAGAAGGATACCATGTTCAATGGTATCAAAAGCAGCAGAGAGGTTGAGGAGAATTAACAAGGACACATTTCTCCTGTCTCTCTCCTGACAGAGCTCACCATACAGGGCAAACAAATGAATCTAGAAAATCAGTTTCCTCCAAGAGCACCTGGATCTCATCCATAACCACCCACTTAAGAACCTCGCCCAGGAAGGGGAAATTGGCAACTGACTGGTAATTACTTAGAGCAGGGTTTCCCAAACTTGGGTCTCTAGCTGTTTTTGGACTACAACTTCCATCAACCCTAGCTAGTAGGACCAGTGGTCAGGGATGATGGGAAGTGTAGTCCAAAAACAGCTGGAGACCCAAGTTTGAGAAACCCTGACTTAGAGTTTTCAAATCCAGGGAGGGTTTGCTGAGGAATGGTTTTAGCACTGCCTCCTTCACGCAGGCAGAAACCACTTCCTCTCGCAGGGAGGCATTAATCACCTCCCTGGCCTAGCTGGCAGTTCTTATCAGCCAAGAAGGGCAAGGGTGCAGTGCACAAGTGGCTGTTCTGACCGATCCCAGCACATTGTCCACATCTTCAAGCCTTACTAACTGAAGTGCAGTGCTGAATTCGTTCCCTGATTTCTCCATCATATGGAATGGACCTCCTGGTGAGATGCTATCTGCGGGAGGCCTTCTCCTGCAGAGTGCAGTGATTTGTTGGGCATATAAGGGGTGAGACTATCTTTTAGGTCTGCAGGCATACAATCAGAAACAACAACAGTTCCTTCTTTTGAAGACGGCTTGTACAAGGGGAAGATTCTTCTGTGCATCCCATAATTAATTTCCATTGATCCATCACGGATTTATTTTTAGATGAATTAGCTGGGTTTGGTCTTCATAGGCATTTTCTCTTTCTCAATTATTTCATTTGGCAGTTGAGATTTTAATGAATTGTCTTCCACCACTCTGGCAAAATGCGCACACACACAGGTAAAATGACTACACCTCATGGCTAGAATCATGGGACCATTCTGAATGAGTGAATGAGAATATATATTTAGATCCATGTGCATCTCCAACTTATTAATCATTTGAAATCTGCATGATGAATCAATTTAGGATGCAATCCTGAGAGGCTGTAGAAAGTGGCATGAGTGCCATTCTGCTGACAGAGAACAGCTCCACCAATGAGATGGCATCTAAAAGGTAAAGGTAAAAGACCCCTGGACAGTTAACTCCAGTCAAAGGCAACTATGGGGTTGAGGCGCTCATCTGGCTTTCAGGCCGAGGGAGCCGGTGTTCGTCCACAGACAGCATTCCAGGTCATGTGGCCAGCATGACTAAACTGTTTCTGGCACAATGGAACACTGTGACGTAAACCAGAGTGCATGGAAGCATTGTTTACCTTCCCGCCACAGTGGTACCTATTTATCTACTTGCACTGGCATGCTTTTGAACTGCTAGGTTGGCAGGAGCTGGGACAGAGCAATGGGAGCTCACCCCATCATGGGGATTCGAACCACTGACCTTCTGATCAGCAAGCCCAAGAGGCTCAGTGGTTTAGACCACAGCGCTACCCGAGTCCCATAGATGGCATCTACACCCCAGACGAGCCCCTAGGACAGGGGTCGGCAAAGCTAATGGAGCCTGGGCCGGTCCACTCCCCCAGAGTTCTCTCTGTGGGCTGGATCACACACTCGCGCATGCACACACATTTGCAGACACTATTTCTGGTGCGGAGGAGGCATCTGCGTGCACATGTGCATGCACAGATGCTATTTCCAGCGCAGAGGAGGCACGGAGGAGGCATCTGCGTGCATGCGTGCATGCGCAGATGCTGTTTCCAGCGTGGAGGAGGCGTCTGCAACTTCATATTGGCTGCAGGAGCTTCCTGCAAGCTGCTAGGAAGCCCTGCCAGCGCCGTGGAAGTGATTCCACAAGCTGCGCTGCATTGGTTTAGCGCAGCGCGTGGGGACTTGTCTACTGGGCGGCAGGGTTCGGAGACAGCTCGGGGGCTGCTTAAACCACCCCTGCGGGCCAGATACAGCCCACAGCCCTTAGTTTGCCGACCTCTGCCCTAGGATTTGTTAGGGACTGGTTGGACACTGAGGAGTGTGGTTGGCACTGGGAGGAGGGCTGGAGACTGCCTTGGAGGAAGGGATCAGTGAACTGGAGGAGCCTGTGACAGCCAGGAGATGAGAGTCAGAGGCAGGAGAAGCTGTGGGATTGGAGAGTGAAGAACAGGCACAGCAGGAGGAAGGAGAGATAGGTCAGGCAGGTGTAGAGTCAAAGACTTACACACCTCCTCCTCCGGACCCCACCTATCCTGCTGTACTGTCTCCCAGGCAAGAATTGGGGAGGGAGGAGCAAAAGCAGGTTCCACACAGAAGCAGTCTTCTCCTGCTTGCGCACAGCACATGTAGAGGAGATACATAAGCTGAGGTCAGGGGCAGGGCCTCTCTGTTGCTGCACACCTAAGAGTTGCAGAGGGACCTAGGATTGATGGATATGCATTTCCCTAACTTGTAAGTGTACTCTTGACAATGAAGAGTTCATTCCTCAACCAGGACATTCCTTGTCTGACAGCACTGTGACATATAGTGAAATATAGATGGACCACTGGTGGGAGGTGGGAGGGTTATATTAGGGCAAGTTTGGATACATAAGATTCAAATTTGCTTTGTTCACTTGACATGCCCCTCTCCAAAGATTTGACAACTGTGCTAGCCCTGCAGGTGGTATGGTTAATACCCCATAATTGGTGTCAATGCAGGGGGAATTTAAAAAACAAAGAAACAGAAAAATGAATAGCTTGGGCAGGCATAGGCAAACTCAGCCCTCCAGATGTTTTGGGACTACAATTCCCATCATCCCTGACCACTGGTCCTGTTAGCTAGGGATCATGGGAGTTGTAGTCCCCAAACATCTGGAGGGCTGAGTTGGCCTATGCCTGAGCTAGGGCATAGGATGGAGTGATAGCTTCACCATGGATTCTCACTATCACCACCATAAGAGGATTGCTCTGTTAATTTATTTAATCAGACAACAGTTCCTTGATTTATTATGGACAAGTCCCATAAATATATTCCAAGAACATTTCTGTGTGAGGGGGAAAAAAATCCATTATAAGACAAGTCTGGGCTTGTAGCACCAGTATGAGCTCATAAATCTTCTGCTGTCTGGTCATCTTGTCATAGTGCACAGATCAATAGAAATATTCAAGGGAGATGAAATAAAAATAGCTTTAGAATGTCCACATGGTCTATAGATAGCCTTGATGCTTAACTGCAACTCACAGATTCTTCCTTTGTTTCGTGATTTGGTGCTACAGAAATACTTGCATAAATAAATTGATAAATGCATCAGTAAGTATACACAAATCTCAACAAGAGTGTGCACAATAAAATAAAATCTAAATTTCCCCCTGGGACTGCCTTACTTTTTCCTCCCCGGGACTGAATGAGTTGCTCCTATGCAGCCTGTAAAGGTCATTGAAAAGTGGTGACCTACTTTAAAAGTAAGGGTTTCTTTCAAGCTGCTTTGCAGCTATTCTTGGCATTGGAGATTTTTTTATATATAAAAATATTTTTTTTACTAAATTGCATGGCAAGAGAAGAAATCCTTTTGGTTGGTTTACTGTGAGCCTTGGTGTGACAATCAAACTAGCTCAGACACACAATGGCACCTGTCTTTCTCCTGATTGTTATTTGTTAAGCAGAAGCAGTCTCAGAAGCTGTGGAGCTTTGAGTGGCACAATGGCAGAGGTGGCTGCTTAACCCTTTCCTCTTCACCTGACCCATATCTTTTCTCCATGGTCGGAAGTAGCTGGGAGTGTGTGTTTTGAGCAGAGAAATGGACAGAGGGGACCTCTCTCCCATCACTTCCTTAATCACAGCTTTGTGGAGGGAGGAAATAATTAATACCTATTAATTATTGGACCATAAAGAAGGCTGATCGCCAAAGAATTGATGCTTTTGAATTCTGGTGCTGGAGGAGACTCTTGAGAGTCCCATGGACTGCAAGAAGATCAAACCGATCCATTCTGAAGGAAATCAGCCCTGAGTGCTCACTGGAAGGACAGATCCTGAAGCTGAGGCTCCAATACTTTAGCCACCTCATGAGAAGAGAAGACTCCCTGGAAAAGACCCTGATGTTGGGAAAGATGGAGGGCACAAGGAGAAGGGGACGACAGAGGATGAGATGGTTGGACAGTGTTGTCAAAGCTACCAGCATGAGTTTGACCAAACTGCGGGAGGCAGTGGAAGACAGGAGTGCCTGGCGTGCTCTGGTCCAGGGGGTCATGAAGAGTCAGAGACAACTAAACGACTAAACAACAACAATACCCACTTTCATCACCGTGATATAACATCTATTGGTGTTCCCCCAAGGTGTTAGTACAGAGACTGTTTTTGTTTCCATGGCAAATGATCTCCACCAGGACACCTGGGCCTCATGGCAATCTTTACAGACTGCCTTCCTGAGCGGAAGTCACTGCTAAACAACATACATGACCTTATGGTCACTGCACACACCAACAGGTAGCCTAGGAATGATCAGTACTGGAGAAACAAAGCAGATGTGGACTTGTTACCTGTACACACCATGCGTTTAAAGTAAGCTGCTCCTCGCGCCACCCTGAATCCCAGGATTCTTTAAATGTGCTTTAAATGTATGGTGTGCACAATCCTGGTTCAGTTATTGGGTGACAGATAACTTGGGGGGCATGTAAACTGGATCTCAGTTTTTGTTGGCATCTGTCCGTCTCAACAGACAATGGAGTGTGCCTCTGGGGGTGAAGTTGAACTGCTGTGTTAGCAGCACCCAAGTGACCACTCCAGGGCATGAGCCTGGGCAGTGTGTATGGAGATCTTGGGCTGCCCAGATGACAAGACCTCTTGGCCTGGCTGTTGTGGTCCAAAGGCAAGCAAAGCAATATGTTTGGCACCAGCTTGGCTGCAGGACTTGCCAGAAGGAGGCGTACAAGGCACCATTCACTCCACTCAGGATTTTCCTTCTCCTATGTAGGTGGGCTACCTTACCAGATTGGATAGCAGTGTAATAAAATAAATAATGTTGCATACCACCCCAATCTCTGAGCGGTGCAAGATTCCATGCACTTTACTCAGGAGTTCGTGGGTAAATGTGGCACAGTGGAGACTGTGGTGTCTTTATGATATATGGTTTATTTGCAGATATATACAGCCTGAGAAGGGGTTCATAGCATTAACATCTCAAAGGGTCTTATTTGTCCCATAATTACAGCCTTGGGTCACAGCGGAAAGCTAACGCCATGCTCTGCCTTTTACAACCTGCAACCTTTCCCCACTAGGTCACATCACATCACAGGCAACTCTAAAACTCTGCTTCAAACTTTGTCTTTGCCTCCCAAGTCAGAACTAGAGGAGGAGCCCCTCCCATTTGCCATCTGGCACAGAGCCCTCTTTCTTTGGTTTTCCTAATAGCTCATCAACTTCCTTTTGTTTTCTTAATGGCTCATCTCTCAGGAAACTAGCCTAGCTTATATTTTAACCCCTGTTGGATCCAGGGGTTCAGGAAGTTTGATTAAATTCTATTTACTGGATCCAGAAATTTAGGGGTACCCCCAAACACATAACACTATATACATATGTAGAATAAATATCCAGAGTCTACATTGATTAAATAGATTGCTTTTGCCCATATATCCAAAGGCTAAGGAGGGAAAAGCCTCTTCTACCAATATAGGACTGCTGTTTTGACAGAGAGAAATGACCCAGTTCAGGTCTTCCAGGGTCTTTAAACAAAAACCAGACACACAAACCATGCACACACAAAATCTCTTTATCTGCTCAGATCCAGAAAGGCAAGAAATGTGAATTTGCCTGACTTGATTAACTACCCAAAGAAAGTCCTTCACTGTAGTTCTAAAACGTCAAAGAGTCGCTGTGTGGGAATCCAGGAGCTTTCTATCTCTGTCTTATTTTCCCAAGGAGGGCAGAGAGAGCTTTCCTGAGGTTTTAAGGACAGCAAGCACCAAGAGATGAAAAAAGTGTCTCCCCCTCCCCAAGTACCTGGTGAGAGAGAGGCATTTGCAAAGGATCTTTAAATTGGTTTTTTAAGCCACGGCACAGCACTCTGGGTCCCTCAGCAGGTTGCCGTCTCCTCGGCTGAATAAACTAGATTGAAGGATTGTGATTTACATATGCAACCTTGCTTTTTGGAAATTGTCAGGTGTATCGATGTGGGTGGAAAAGACACATTGCCATTAAGCTTCTTCTTACACAATAATAAAAATAGTAAAGTTTCATTAGGTGGGCTGTAATCCATTGAGGTCAATGATACAGATCCCACTATGAGTTTAATGAAGCTGAGTTGCATCCATGGGAATTACAAGGACTTTCATGCAGAAGGAAAGTTTTACAATTCTTTGGTTCTTTTGTGTAGAACGAAAAGCAGTACAACTTGCTGACATATTTTCCTCTTTGGGCTACATTTACATAATTTGCAGGAGATTCTCATGGACGTTATTTAAGAGTCTCTCCCCTTCTTCTTCAAAATATCACAGCTTCTTAGCACCATAGAGGTTGTTGGATCCCCCACAGATCCAGAATGTAGTTTATGTATAAGGCTGTGCCAAATAATCCCCCATTTCACTGTTCAGTTCCAAAGTCGTACATTAGACCCGATGGAGCAAATTACCAGGAAAGGCTTCCCCAAACATCCATGGTATTTTGATGTTGTCTCTGTACCCAGAACCATCTTCTTCCTTGGCTCAGTGTTTATGTCTTCAGTTGACCCACACTGCCATTAAATCTGACTGCGGTGACAGTCATGATTTTGTTTACAAGCTTCCATGAATGTCAGCTAAGCTACTGAACAAAACATGTGCATCATCATAGCCGATAGGGGGGAAAAGCAATGTAGGCAAACAAGGTTGATGAGGACTATGAAGGTAAGGACAAGGTCACCTTCTCAACTTAGCTATGCATTCTCACCCAGTGAATCCTATTGCATGCAAACAATAGAGCAAAAGTGGAAAATCTAGCCAAAATCTAGCCTTACAGAGGCTTTCAGTACTATCAACCATGGTATCCTTCTGGGCTGCCTTTGTGGGACGGGACTTGGAGGCTTTAAATGGACTCTGTTCCTTCCTAGAGGGGCAAACCCTGAAGGTGATACTGCGGGAGTATTGTTTGATGCCTTGGCTATTGGCCTGTGGAGTCCCTCAGGGTTCTGTTCTGTTGCCCATGTTATTTGACGTTTACATGAAACCGCTGGGAGAGGTCATTCAGAGTTTGGGGTTTGTTGCCACCAGTATACTGATGACATCCGATTCTCTTTCTCCTTGCGACCACACCAGCTTAGTTATGGAATATAGCACAGGTGGTTTTTTTACTTTTTTACTTTTTATGGTAGTTTTGTTAACTTTGATATATGATGCCATTCCACTGTTTCATTTGGGTCTCAGCAGAGTTTGAAATTGAAATGCAGGATCTTATAGCCGTGGTCTAACTGTCATATCCATTGTCTTCATATTTAATCAGCTCTATTGATCAAATTGAGTTGTGGAAAAGTTTTGGCACAGCAAAGCTCTCTTCTCCCATTTTTGTGCTGCACAGAAATTGTCAGGCAAAACACGAAGTAGAAAGCGCTATAAAAACAAAGCTATAAAATGACAGCGTGGGAAAGGAAATATAGGATGAATTCTGAGTTTAGTGGGACACTGGGTTTAGTGGGGCTTGTTCCCAAGTAAGCATGCACAGGACTGCAATTTTGCCCCTTTTCTGACTGTCAGTGTAAAGGAAAGTCTTCTTTTTCTTTGGCAATCACTTGTAGCCAAGTAAGATTGCCTTCCATAAATACAGTTTTAAAAGTGAGTCCATAAGTGATTGTGGAGGCCAATTCTGGATCCACGCATCCTTCCACAGTGGGGACATAGGTTTCCAGGTGGGAGTTGATCATGGTTTTGCCAAGCGTGCCTTCCTCTTAGTGTGTTTCTCCCTTTCGTCTGAGTGTCTTCAAAACCCATGACACCTTTGGTAAAGGCTGTTCTCCAATTGGAGCACTCACCGGCCAGTGTTTCCCAGTTGTCGGTGTTTATACTACATTTTTTAAGATTTGCCTTGAGAGAGTCTTTGAACCTCTTTTGTTGACCACCAGCATTATGCTCATCATTTTAAAGTTTGGAATAGAGTAGTTGCTTTGGAAGATGACAATCAGGCACCCAGACAACATGACCAATCCAACGAAGTTGATGTAAAGGAAAGTACAGTGGTACCTCGGGTTACATACGCTTAAGGTTACATACACTTCAGGTTACAGACTCCGCTAACCCAGAAATAGTGCTTTAGGTTAAGAACTTTGCTTCAGGATGAGAACAGAAATCATGCTCCGGCTGCGACAGCAGCAGGAGGCCCCATTAGCTAAAGTGGTGCTTCAGGTTAAGAACAGTTTCAGGTTAAGTACGGACCTCTGGAACAAATTAAGTACTTAACCCGAGGTACCACTGTACATATGTATGTAACATGGAAGTAACTCAGAGACCAGTCCTAATTTTTTTGTGTTTGCTCCCAAGTCCCAGTCTACATTCACAATGAGACTTACTCCAAGTAAGTGGGTACTAACTGCAGCCTTAGTCACACTTAGTTTCTCATTTGTTTCTGTGGGGACTAAGTGTGTGACTAACAGTCTGATCTAACTCAAGCTCTTCAATGTACGTAGTTTAAACAAGGAGTGGCAAACCTATGTCTGGACCACAACTCCCATCATACCTGACCATTGCTCATGTTGGCTGGGGCTGATGGGGGCTGGAGCTCAACTCGAGGGCGACAGTTTCCCACCTCTGTTTTACACCTTCAATTGCAAATGAATGATCAAGGGATGTACATTCATGTGTGAACTACAGCCTAAATCTTGATTTGGGCCACGACACTGAGCTGGAACAGAGCTGGAAAGAAATTAACTGTTCACCATGCCTTGAAAAGGAGCTACTATTTCCTCCCTTGCCTGCCTTCCCCTTTCTTCTCGAATCCTGATTTGGCTTTGTAACTGAGAAAATGAAGATGGCTATAGGGGGAGAAAGAGTTGCTTGAAGGTATCTGGGTAGCATATGGACAACTTGGCAAGGTAAGCAAGGCAGGAATTGCAATATCCTCATGGGCAAACAAAACCTGTTCCTCAGAATTTGCATCCCAATTTTCATCCCACTTCATTTAGATGTGCATCTTTTAGAGAGAAGCCACTAAGGAGGCAGGGCCTGGAGGTCTGCTACCCAAAGTGTGGATGATAAATGAGAAATTTCACATCCATAAAACGCAGTGCCTGAACTTATGGGTACCAGCTTGTTCTCAGCAGGTTCAACATCCTCATGCTGAACAATGGATCGTGCACACACACATACCGTATTTTTCGCTCTATAAGACACACTTTTTCCCTTCCAAAAATTAAGGTGAAATGTGTGTACGTCTTATGGAGCGAATGCAGGCTCTGTGGCTTCAGGGAAAGCAACACGAAGCCTCTGAAGCCCAGCGGGAGCACTCCCGCCGCGCTCCGGAGGCTTCGCGTTGCTTTCGCTGAAGCCTGGGGAGCAAGACTCTCCTGGCTTCAGGGATAGCCACCTGAAGTCAGGAGAGGCGCTGCGCAGAGAGGGAGAGAATTTTCTCCCCCTCTAAAACTAGGTGTGTCCTATGGTCGGGTGCATACTATAGAGCGAAAAATACGGTAACAACAATAACACAATGAAAGACTGAAACATAGAATCATAGAATTGTAGAGTTGGAAGGGACCCCAAAGATACTCGAGTCCAATCCCCTGCAATGCAGGAATATGTAGCTATCCCATATGGGGACTGAACCTGCAACCTTGGTGTTATCAGCACCCCACTCTAACCAACAGAGCTATCCAGGCCAAGTGTACTTTCCCTATAACAGGAGCAACAACAACAATTGATCCTTTTTGAGGTGATGGAAAGGGGAAAGATTTCTTTTGTTGCAGAGGAAAGCTGACCACCATCAAGGAAATGGCATGTAAAACCCTACTCACCTACTCACATGATGGGGAAGGGCTATAGTAGTAGTAGTAATTTATTTATACCCCTCCCATCCGGCTGGGTTTCCCCACCCACTCTGGGCAGCTCCCAACAGAATATTAAAAACATGATAAAGCATCAAATATTAAAAACTTCCCTAAACAGGGCTGCCTTCAGGTGTCTTCTAAAAGTCAGAGAGTTGTTTATTTCCTTGACATATGGTGGGAGGGCATTCCACAGGGCAGGCACCACTACTGAGAAGGCCCTCTGCCTGGCTGACACAGAGATGGTCCCTTGGGGCTTGCTGTAGACAGAGGGAAGTACCTACACAGATGGCTGGGGAGTGAAGTGGGAGCTACAAGCCAGTTCAGACAACAGCTTCCCTAAGACAGGAACAACCTTTAGAAGTCTCTGTGTGTTCTTTGTTCTGCTTTCCTTAATAAAGAAACTAATTGTAAGTTAGCCAAGTGTTTCACTCTTTTCCTCTGACCTGTGAGCGACCTGCTCTCCTTGTCGGCTCCCTGACAGGTCCTGTGCGGACCAACATGGAAAAGAATGCAGAAATAGGGCGTAAGAAGTGATGCAACTGAGCTGCTTCAGTGAGGGGAAAGCAAAGAAGAAGAAACGACCCATGCGGTTCTCCTCGCCTCCAGCCAAACACACTGTGACACGTCAGGTGCTTAAATTATCATTTCCAAGGCCTGCGGTGGCTTGGAAACGCAGTTTCATGAGCTCAGCAAACAGAATGTTGGAAGGGTTTTGTCCCCCTAGTCCCCAGCTGAAGTGACGCATCATGTGCTGAAAATCTTGGGCCTGAACTGCACATGCAGCAGAATGATGCAGCAATGATATGGCACTACCCTGATCACATAAGACTGCCGGGCAGGGTGACAAAGAGGGCATGTTCCTCCTAGATCAAAAGCTCTCTGCCAGCCGATAACTGGGACAGCAGGGAGCAAGCTGGGCTAGAATTTGTCTTCTTAATGTCTTGGGCTCCCCCCACTTCCCCTTCTTACTTGAGAGAAATTTTTGTTTGTTTTTAACATGAAGGAGCATTCAGAAATGACTGTTACGGCCGGACAAATCTGTCAAATTTGCTTTCTCGCAGTTTCTCATTTTCCCAGCCTTAAAGTTCAGTTTGTCACTGAACTGTAGTAGTAGCAGGTTTTTTTGGGGGGGAAGGGGGGCACACTTCTATTATACTTGTTTCTGAAGGCAGTTTTGCCTGCTCTACACATTTCTGCTAGCAATTTTAGGTAATATGCATTTATTTTCACCAATATCTGCATTGTTATGCACACTTCATGCACATTTTGGTACATTTTTCTGGTAAGAGCACTGCATTGCTCAATTTGGAGGAATTCCAGCTTTGAAGGAGAGATGTACTTAGGTTCACACATTGCTTTGGAAGGTGCAAATTAGGTAAATTCACACTGAAGCCAAAATTATTTTCATCCCATCCCTGTTTCCTGTATACAGAATGCTACAGCCCACTCTTCAGCTTCTTCCGAATGGGCTATCTTCCCAAGTTGATGAGCCCCATCTGTCCCTCATTTCTCCCCATAACTCATTCAGAAACCGCCTTCCTGACCATTGGACCCACTATGGGTCTTGTCCGCTCAATTTGCTAGAGTCTGTCGTTTGATACGGGGGGTTACTGAGGGTTTGAGACCCATCAGCTACCCTCCCCTCATTTAGCTGGCCAATCAAAGCTGTTCCCATGGTGTGGCTGTCAGGAGTTCAGCCTACACTTGAGTAGGACCCTGGCAGAGACACATGCCTGACTGGCATGTTCCCTCTCTCTTGGTCGATCGTTAGGGAGCTTCATAAGCTTTCTTCAGCCCAAACATCACAGTGACTGATGCCAACCAACACTGGCACACTTAGGGATCCACAGAGTCTTCACAGCTTTTCGTGACAGACCTCAGCAACTCAGCATTTTGGCTAATCTACTTTATTTATTTACACTGCAACATGGCTCCCTCTCTCTCTAGCATCAGACAGCAAAGAGAAAAAGAACAAAGGACAATAGTCCCACTTCACGGAACACAGTAACACAAACATCCTGTCTCCGTTACTTCCCACTCTGTGGAGTCAAAACATATACCGTCATGTGAAAGACAACAATCCCATGACTGCAATCGTGATGCAGGAATTCTAACAGTGGCTACTGTCACACGATGACAGCTTCTAGGAGCTAAGTGTAGTTTGGGGACCCAAGGTGGACAAACTATCCCCAAAGAAGCACAACATTTTCCCCACCAGAGGTACTAAGCTTCCCCTGACACCCCATACACCCCTAGTTGGTGTATAAAAGCAGATGCCAGCACTCTGAGGCTGGGATTTCTGATGTTTCCATCTGGAGGTTTGCTCTGTGTCTTTTAAACCTACCCATTAAGCGGGAGACTTGAAAGCAACTATCAATCTCTCCCATCAGTATGGTTGCAAGTGTCTGTGCAGTGCACCTGCTGAAGTCAGAAGCCAAAGCGATCAGAGCTTTCCATCACTCCTTGTCCTTTCCCAGAAATGGCGGGGGACGGACGGACGGACGGATGGACTCTGAATAACTTATCCAGCAGAATATAAATTGACGGGTGAATGGTGTAAAAGAAGAGGGATTATACTAATAGGCTTACACTGTGCAATTTATATAGGTCACAGGCATCAACTAGTCTTGGTGCAGAATTTATTTTGCCTCTTGAGTACAGAATTTTAATACAGCCTGGCCCTATTGTTGTGCAGAAAAAGCTAGCCATCTAACTTCATTTTCGCTGGTCTACATGCACAGCTCTAGGTCACTCATCCCAGAGGTAGGGCTGTTTTCACAGAATCAGAGAATTAGAAAGGGACCACAAGTGCCATCTAGTCCAACCCGCTGCAATGCAGGAATCTTTTTGCCCAACGTGGGCTCAAACCCACGACCTTGAAATTGAGTCTCATGCTCTATGGACTGAGCTATCTGCTCTTGCTGATGGTTCCATTTTGCATTGTGCTCCTTGCAGGGACTATTTTATTTCTCCCAAGTTGTCTATGCCATTACTTTTTTACTGATCATTATTTATTGACTACCTGATCTAGGGAATATTGGTGTGTTGAATGATTCATACATCAGGAGGCTTTGCTCTTCTCTATTAAGAAATCATAAGGGAATTGAAATGACAGGTAGAGAGGGAAGAGAAAGGCCTCAGCTGCAGTATACTTCTAAAACTGTATCATTCTACTTTAAATAGTCCCCTACTGCCTTTGTTGCTGTTTAGTCGTTTAGTTGTGTCCGACTCTTCGTGACCCCATGGACCAGAGCATGCCAGGCACTCCTGTCTTCCACTGCCTCCCGCAGTTTGGTCAAACTCATGCTGGTAGCTTTGACAACACTGTCCAACCATCTCGTCCTCTGTCGTCCCCTTCTCCTTGTGCCCTCCATCTTTCCCAACATCAGGGTCTT
This sequence comes from Podarcis pityusensis, assembly GCF_964106645.2. Taxonomy (NCBI): domain Eukaryota; kingdom Metazoa; phylum Chordata; class Lepidosauria; order Squamata; family Lacertidae; genus Podarcis; species Podarcis pityusensis. The sequence goes on from NC_138042.1 coordinate 37,405,284, forward strand.
TTCCAGGGAGTCTTCTCGTCTCATGAGGTGGCCAAAGTATTGGAGCCTCAGCTTCAGGATCTGTCCTTCCAGTGAGCACTCAGGGCTGATTTCCTACTGCCTTCACAGAGCTACAATTCCCAGAGTTCCCTGGGATGAGGGATTGACTGTTGAACCACTGTGAAAATTACAGCTCTGGGAGTGGAATAGGGATCTCCTAACATCTCTCAGCAGCCTCTCCAAACTACAGAATTCTTTGAAGCCAAATTATCAATAATTTGCACTTTTCAAAACAATATGTAAACTGAAACACATCTCTTACAATTTGCCCTTATCCAGATTGTTCTGTGCAGTTTGTCAGTCAAACAGTGTTTACAAAAATGCATCTATTAGAGGAAAATGTGCGTAAAAATTAATCTGTTACTGAAAGTAACAAACAACATGCATTATACCAGTGGAAACTGCTTGTAAAAAATGTGCATTAGTCAAAACCTCATGTAAAATGTTTTTATTAGGAGAAATTTGCACTAAAGTACTGATGAATATTCATGTTTGTTTGTTTTTTAAAAAAATTGCAGATAGCTGCAAAACATCTGAACTGAAGACGTAAATAATGATAAACTGAGAGAAATGAAACTGACAGATCCTTCCACCCCTAGTTTCACATAAAGCAAAGCCTGGAACAACCTCAGTCCCACTCATTCCCATTAAAAAGTAGGCATCATTAATTGGTTCAGATGATTATAACCGCAAACTGTAACAGAAATGGAAGAGATGAGTTATAACAACAAGTAGAATAACATTTTGTTTCGGGAGAGGGAACCCCCAGCTAAATTGTGTGGTACAAAACTATTGGGATGAAACAAGGCATCTCTTAATTCAGTTATTTCCCTGCTACGGTCTGTGACCTCTGTGGCACTATAACAAGCCCAGTCTTTGTTTTCAGTGAGATAAGTAGGAAAATAGTGCCAAGATGGGCGAGGATAAAAGATTAACAAGAGATGGGGAGGATGGGATGAGATGGGGAGGCAGGTGTGTGCTTGGCTTGGCAAGGAATCTCATTATCCAGTTGCAACCATGGCTGGTTTGGGGCAACGCTGTTGTAGCCAAGGCCCTAAAAATGTTATTAAATTTGTGTAAAGTACTTCTCCATATGTAATTGCTTCTGGGCAACATATTGCGATGGGGATGCTGGTGTGTTCTGTGAAGTAGGGGCCCTCCTTGCCCTTTGTACAGATTCCCAGCCAAATGGGCTCCCTTAATAGGTCACAGAGGGCTGGCTGATAATCCTGGAGCTAAGAACACAGGTAGGTACCTTACCTGCCAGTTACAGAACAGTGTTGCAGTTGCAAGGTGCCTAGCGGAAAAGAGAGCAGCTGGGTTGTTGGAAATGGATGGCCTGAGGCAGCCTTGGGGTGCAGGGAGGCAGATTGTGGCTTGTGGGGGGCAGGTGCTGCTGCTTTGAAGACTAGCGCTAGCTATCTGAGTCTATGCTTTCTCCCTCCTGCTTAATGTTGTATAGTTCTAAATAGACATTTCCCAAACCCTGTAAGGGGCTGAGATTCAGCAGCTTTGAGAATGAAAATAGTCTTCCAAGCGACCAACCGTTGAAATCAATCTGTGGGGTTTTTCCTTTTCCTTTTTTGAAAAGCGAAATAATTATTCATTTTAAAAGGAGACCCTTCCCACCCCACAGTGACTCAGCTCTTTTAATAAGCTCCATTGACCTTCAATTAAGGTCCAGACATGTAAAAGTTGTCTAACTTTAATAGTCTTTAGGGGGGGAAATGAGTTGTCATGTAGTCGCTTGATTATGAAAATGTCAAGGGCATTTGCTTTAATAAAAAAAAAAATCACACTGGCTGCTTTAGAGAGATAATGAAATAGTTGTGGCAGGGGTGGGGGAGAGGTTAAAGGGAAACCTAATACAGTTGTGCTGTGTATGCGGGTGTGCGCGCGTGCATGTGCACGTGTGCATGGGGGTCCTAAGCGTACTGCCCCACTGTTCCTAACTCCTATGCTTTATGCACCCTTCCCCAGATAGCTGTCAAGCGTCCCTTATTTGGCGGGACAGTTCCTTATCCTAGTGCCATGTCCCACTGCTGTCCCTTATTGATGATGTCCCTTAAATAAGCTACTGAAGGTAATGGGGCCTTTTCTATGTCCAGTTGTCCTTTGTCAACAACAAATTGTTGCTGTTTTTGTGTGTTGAATATATGCTATATGGTAATTTATGGACCTAATAGGTCTCTAAAGCCATTTGCACACAACAAAATATCTATTTTATCAAAGTAATTGTTGAACCCTTATTTTGGCTGCTGATCCCTTATTTTCGAGGCTGCTGGTCCCTTGTTTTCAAATCTGTAAGTTGACAGCTATGTTTATAGGTGGTCTCTGACACGGACAGCATCTGTGGACTACAACGCCTATCATCCCTGACCATTGGACATCCTGACTGGAGCTGATGGGAGTTGTAGGTCATAGCATGAGACTCTTCATCTTGGGGTGGTTGTGTTCAAGCCCCACACTGGACAAAATAAATTCTTGCATTGCACTGGAGTGGAAATAGAGGACCCTCGTGGTCCCTTCCAATTCTGCACATCTGTGATTATATGATTCATGCCTGGGGACATTGTTCATAACATATTAACATCTGGAGAGCACTAGGTGGAAGGTTGCTTTTTCTTATCTCTGACTCATGTCCTTGCTCACCTCTAAAATATTTAGAATCCCTAAGCCCACCCTTCCTAACTTCATAATGCTCCCTTTTGAGATGTGACCCAGGTTCTCCTCCATTCATCTGACTGGTGGGGCTCGACCAGTCCCTCCTGAGAATGAGAATCTGGTGTTGGGGTTTGAGTGTGGCTGTGGAAGAAGGATTTAAAGGATAGGTCTTAGTTAGGAGGGGAGCAGCTTTGTTTTTCAGGGCAGAAGTAGGGGCAAGGACTTGCACAATAAGACATTCTCCTCCTCTCCTCCCTCATGCACCCTAAAATTGGTGTGGGGTGAGAGGAGAAGCCCCAGAAAACTGGGCGGGTAAAAGAGAACGAGGGTCATTACATATGGCAAGCTGAATGCGCAATCCCATGTGACCAGTTGTTGCTGAGACAATGTGGAACCTGACCGCATGGCAGTAGGTTTTCAGTGGCTAAGAGACTTGGGCATTTGGCCATAGATTGACGGTGAGAGTTAATTAGACAATTTCTCTCTGACTTTTGTTGTTGTTGTTGTTGGGGGTGGGAAGAGGAAACCATGACCTTTTTTTGGAGGGTACTTTCCCCCAAAGCCCCCGAGAAAAGATAGAATTTGGTTCTCTTTCTTTAGACAGCTGTTCTAATTGCAAGGATTTCTTCTGAACATAAATTAATCATTGGGGCTTTTGTTGCTGTACAGCCAAAAAAAAATGTAGCTCTTAATAGCATCTTTCAAAAAAAAAGTAAGGAGGAAGAGAGGGATGGAAGATTTTAATCCCCCCCCCCCCTTGCACCCCAAGTAACATATCTGAATAAAGAACAATGCTACATCAGTACCCCTTGTAGTACACGGCGTACATGACAATTAGCAATGTATCACAGAGCCACAGTCACTGTGATTATCAAGTGCCTTTTCTGTCTTCGCTGACATGGAGAGCATCTACAAGAACTCTGGGAACTGTCCTTTTGTTCCAAGGTGTCATCTACGCATATGGGTTTAGAAATGAGGAGCACCATCCACTCCTCTGTTCACACACACGAAGGGCAGGTGCCTGCATCTGCAAGGAGATGGAGACCTGGTGTGCAGGCCCTCTGTGCCCACAGGGAGTTATATCCCCAATAATCACTCCTGTATGGACCTGGAGGAGACATCATTGAGAAGTTCATGTGCTCCAGGGGACGTGGTAAAAGGTAAAGGGACCCCTGACCATTAGGTCCAGTCGTGGCCGACTCTGGAGTTGTGGCGTTCATCTCACTCTATAGGCCGAGGGAGCCAGCGTACAGCTTCCGGGTCATGTGGCTAGCATGACTAAGCCGCTTCTGGCGAACCAGAGCAGTGCACGAAAATGCCGTTTACCTTCCCACCGGAGCAATACCTATTTATCTACTTGCACTTTGACGTGCTTTCGAACTGCTAGGTGGGCAGGAGCAGGGACAGAGCAACGGGAGCTCACTCCGTCATGGGGATAAAGAACCGCCGACCTTCTGATCGGCAAGTCCTAGGCTCTGTGGTTTAACCCACAGCACCATCCATGTCCCTAGGGAACGTGGTAAGCCCATCTAAAAAAGATAAGGGTGTGGGGATATTGCATTGTGGTCTAAACCACTGAGCCTCTTGGGTTTGCCGATCAGAAGCTCAGCAGTTCGAATCCCCACGATGGGGTGAGCTCCCGTTGCTCTGTCCCAGCTCCTGCCAACCTAGCAGTTTGAAAGCACATCAGTGCAAGTAGATAAATAGGTATTGCTGTGGTGGGAAGGTAAACGGTGTTTCTGTGCGTTCTGGTTTCTGTCATGGTGTCTCGTTGCACCAGAAGTGGTTTAGTCACGCTGGCCACATGACCCAGAAAGCTGTCTGTGGACAAACGCCGGCTCCCTCAGCCTGGAAGCGAGATGAGCGCCGCAACCCCATAGTCACCTTTGACTGACCTTAACTGTCCAGGGGTCCTTTACCTTTACCTTCACCTCTGTACTGTTCAGGCACCCAGTTGCATGAGTCCCAGCTGAGCCAGGTTTTGGCCTCCCTTGCAGTTGGAATCTGACCTAGGGTGGGCACATAGGATCCAACTCCTAGGGGCTGAGGTCCCTCCGCCCTCCCATAACATATTTGAGGGAGCTGGCATACCTGCCAACATTTTGTGAGAAAAATTCAGGGCACCCTGGACCATCCCTCATCTCTGTTGCTCAACCCCTCTCTGCCGCTGACCCCTTCCTTGCCCACCTGCCTGCTCGCCCCCTCCTTCCCTGCCCTCTCTTTTGCTGTCTTCTGCATGGCCTGGATTGGTATCAGAAGCTGGGCCAACTTCTGTAAATTTGGATGTCCCTACTAAATCAGAGCATTTGAGGGGTCTGGGCTGGGCTCCCCCAAAGTTGATGGACATTGCCATTCAAATGGTGTGTGTATGTGTCTTGTGATTGATTAAGTGGGGTGAGGCTTGCCTGACCCCCCCCCCATATTTTTTTTAAGTTGGCACCCCTGGAACCCTTTATTCTTCCCATTTTCCACCATGTGAACCCAGCGAGATCTAAGCTGAATGCTCCAAAACAGACCTCATGGGCCATCTTTGTACAGTGGTACCTCAGTTCTCTAATGAAATCCATTCCAGAAGCCCGTTCAGCTTCCAAAATGGTCGAAAACTGAGACACGGTTTCCCATTGGTTGCAAGAGCTTCTTGCACTCAGCGGAACACATTCGGATTCTGAAAAACGTTCAAAAATGGAAGCATTTACTTCTGGGTTTTCGGTGTTCGAAAGCCAAAACGTACGACAACAGAGGCATTCGGGAACCGAGGTTCCACTGTATTTCTATACAAATAATTTAGAAATATTTACCACTTCGGAACCTAAGCTTTATTGCCTTTTACTAACCAGCTTCATATAACCAACATTCTTAAGTCTAAGCAAAGCAAGAAGGAGTTAATGTCATAGAATAGCTGTCCTGCCAGGCTTAGCTAGGCCACTCTCCCTCACCTTGGGAAGAAGGCACTAAAACCTACGGCTGTACCACTTTCTACCTGAGCAGGTCAGGTAAGAGATCCGAGCTGGTTGCTCCAAGCTCAGGCCACATGAATCTAACAAGCATCTCTTGAGTTCCTTTACCAATAATATAGGAACTTTCACTACTGAAACTAAGCCAAGTTTTACTACCTGTGCAACCTTTTCTTAATGCTGTATGGAAAAGCACATGAATCGTGCCTTTGAAGGGTTTATAAGGAAACCATTTTAAACTTACCAAATGTGTAGTCTCTTTCTTTGCTAAGGGAAGAGGGAAACTTTGGAAGCAACTAAGAAGGGGATATTTTAACTGTCTAGCAGCCTATTTTTCCACACTTTATTTTTCTGCATATTTTATGATTTTAAATCTCTGCTGGGGCTCTGTCACCAAGAGAGTGCTTGCCCCAAACCTGGATCTGATGCATCAAAGGAATCCTCTTTTAATTTACTTATTTTTCCTTTAAACAAAAACAAAATACAACACAAATCTGGATCGGCCAGCTATTGCTTGTAAGGGCTGGATTAATGCTCCAACAATAGCACTGATTTTCATAGTACAGGATTATATCCTCAATATCCAGAAGCAACAATGATTTGCAGCCTCACCTTAGCCAGCAGAAGCAGCCAGGCTAAGGCTGTGTTGTTGTGACATAATGATAGCCTATAAAGCAATGCTTAGAAGCAATAACCGTATCTTTTCTTCTGTCACTGTATCTCTGAATTCAGTTTCCTGAGCAGCTTACCTCATTACAGTCAGGGCAGCTCTAAGCAGAGATAAACTAACCGAAGATAAAGCTGATGTAGTTTTGCCGACTCAAAAATATCTAGTGCAAATAAAAATGCTAAATTTAGGATATGCCTCCACCAGCAATTTTCAGATAGTACAGTGCTAGCCGTGTGCAATGGTTCTATGTATGAGTTGTTGTTCCTACTAGTATTATTGTTTCAATCTATCTGTTGCTTACTGCATAAGGAGTCCTCAAGCAAATTTCATAATGCACAGAGCATAATGCTAGACTGTTGACGGGAAGTGGCCGCCGAGATCGTATAACACCAGTCCTGAAAGACCTACATTGGTTCCCAGTACATTTCCAAGCACAATTCAAAGTGTTGGTGCTGACCTTTAAAGCCCTAAATGGCTTCGGCCCAGTATACCTGAAGGAGCGTCTCCACCCCCATCATTCAGCCCGGACACTGAGGTCCAGCTCCGAAGGCCTTCTGGAGGTTCCCTCACTGAGAGATGTTAGGTTTCAGGCAATCAGGCAGAGGGCCTTCTCGGTAGTGGTGCCTGTTAGTTTCTGTTTGTGCCACTGTACAGTTGCTTGGAGTCACAGGACTCTGTTTACATTCTAGGGATTCCAGACTGTTGGAAGTCTCACTGAAGACAGGAGACGGATGTGATGTTTACTGGTTTCCTGTTCCTTTGTTTGTTTCAGTTGCTCTCTGCTTTCACAGAGAGAAGATGTTTCTTTTCTGTCTGCGTAAATAGAAATAAAACCTAGCCATGTAGCTTATACTATCTTGTCCTTCCGCATGCTGCTGTATACTTTGCATAATGGGGGAACGTGCTTGGAGCCTTATCAAAGGCTCAGGTCGTTAATCATTGTCGGAGGAGATTTGGAAGGCTCGACCGGAGGAGTCGTTCGGTCGAACACAAGTCCGACAGTGCCCACCCTGTGGAATGCCCTCCCATCAGATGTCAAGGGAATAAACAGCTATCTGACTTTTAGAAGACATCTGACGGCATCTGTTTAGGGAAGTTTTTAATGTTTGATGTTTTAGCGTGTTTTTAATATTCTGTTGGAAGCTGCCCAGAGTGGCTGGGGAAACCCAGCCAGGTGGGCGGGGAATAATAATAATAATAATAATAATAATAAATAATTCTATAAAATCAGAAAAAGTGATAAAATCCATGGGAGAAACCTATAAAACATACCCAACTGAATAGCAGTGTAAACATGCCACCAACAAACAATAAAATCATAGAATTGTAAAGTTAGGAGATGCACCAAGGGCGATCTAGTCCAACTTTCTGCAATGCAGGAATTACAGGTAAAGAATCTGTGACAGAAGACCACCCAACCTCTGTTTAAAAACCTCTCATGAAGGAGAGACTACCACTTTTCCATGATCCATTCCACTGTAGAACAGTACTTACCATCAGAAAGTTCTTCCTAATGTTTAGCTGGAATCTCCTTTCTTGTAATTTGAATCCATTTGTGTAGGTCCTACTCTCCAGAGCAGCAGAAAATAAGCTTGCCCTATCTTCCATGTGACAGCCCTTCAGATATTTGAAGGTGGCTATCATGTGACCTCTCAGTCTCTTCTCCAGGTTAAACATATTCAGCTCCTTCAACCGTTCCTCACAATACTTGGATTCCAGAGCTTTTATCAACTTCTTCGTCTTCCTCTGCGCCTGTTCCAGCTTGTCAATATCCTTTTCTGTCAAATACCTGGGAGAAGATAAGTTTTTTACCTGACAGTGCGAGGATGCTAATGATGGTGCCTGGCAGACCTCACTGGGAAGGTAGGAAACCCCCAGTTTAAAATCTCCCATAAAACCTGAGAGGCTGTGTTGTAACAGTAACTTAGAGGTGTTCCCTGGGCATCACCAAAACAGACACAGCTCCCTATGAAAGAAACTTATTTTTATATCAAAAGCGCAACTGAGTTCAGAACCTCCAGGCATCTTAAGAACAGAAGCACCATCACCACCACCATCTCAAAGGCAAGTTTTCCCACACTGCTCCTGGAGGCATCTGCCCCCTTCTCCAAATATGGTCTCCCTACTCAGCCCAATGCTGTTTCCATGCTCTTTATCATAGACTTGGCCTAGGCCACCCTACAGGTTTCATGGGTGAACCAGGGCTTTGGACATCTTCTCTGTCCACATCCTCTTTCAAGAGTTCTTCAACTTCTACAGAATGAAAACTCTTTAAGAATTCTCATTTATTACAGCTAGGGTATCTCGCCCATAGTCCTCCGGATTTTGCTGGATGTCAGCTCCCAGCGGTGCTTTCCATCAACAATACCAGCTGAGGCTGATGGGAGTTGGACGCCACCAATGACTGGAGGGTCAGCCACCTTCCATAGCCACCATTTCCAAAGAAAATGCTTTGATTGAAAAATGAACAAAACTACTGAGGATTTTCCACTTTGCAGCCTTTCTGTTCACTCCAAATGTATCGTGCCTCTGTCATATTAAATTCTACAGAGTGCAATTATCGGTCTGTGAGCTGTCTCTCTTCCACTGAGAATGGACCCAGTTGATATTAGTTGGGTACAATCAGTTCATGACTGTCTGAGCAGAGATGAAGGGTGATGCCAGTGGATAGGAGATTCGTCAACATCAGGGGATGAATTGCCTCTGCGTGTGTGTGTGTGAGAGAGAGAGACCACAGATCTAACACCCCAGATAAAACTCATATATCACTTCACATCACTTCTCACAATGTGAGCCTAGTTTCCTTTTCTAGCTGCCAGTCATCAAATGCACTGTAATCTACCAGAGAGACCAAGTGATGCATGCATGTTAAACCAGCACGCAAGTCATCATGAGAGGCTGAGAGAGAATTCAAGCTTAGGAGGGTATGTAGACAGAATCCATAATAACTTCTGAGTCCAGAGGAAATAAAATGTTCTAGTTTGAAATCTGGGTAAATATCTAGTACAGACATCAAACTGAACAGGAGCTGCAATATGTGTGTGTTGGGCTGAATAGAGAATGTGCACAAATTATTATTATTATTATTATTAATTGAATTTATATACTGCCCTATACCCGGTGGTCTCAGGGCACTTCACAAAATAAAATCAAAATATAAAACCACAAAATACATAATCAAAATAAAAGCAACAACCCAATAACCCCCCCCCCATACCAGCTATTTTGTACATTATGGGGAACATGCACAAATGAACATCTTAAGCAGGATTTTTCATACTGAATGGTCAATGTGCTTAATCTCCAAGTGATACTGGAGAATGTGAGAATTTCACATAGTGGTAAATGTACATAATATCTCTTCAAGGGAATATTCTTCAAGGGAACCATATGCTTAGTGACCTAGCGAAGGGTGAAATACTCTGTTTATGCCACCAGATTGTGCACAGTTGACAGCATCATTTGGAGTCTATGCACATTGATCAGGCAGTACACAACACCCCCCCCCCGTTTATTCTCTTTCTTTGGGAATGGGAAGAAATAGGATTTACTTGTCCTTGACCATATGTATGGACAGATGCATATTATATGTAAATGTGTATGTATATATATATATGGACTTTAAGTGGCCATTCTGCATGGACTGTTGTCTATCATATGAGGAAACATGTCAGGGTTTAAAATAAATTCAGATTTAAAAAATATGTTGGTGAAAAACATGAATGATAAGTCAAAAAATGTGTTAGAAAAAATGTCTGGTTTGCAAATATGTAAAAAAGTTAGATATTTGAGAATCTGGCTGACAGTAAGAAATCTGAACTTATATGTTAAACTGTGGAAAGAGATCAAGAAAGAGTTAGAGATTTGGGAGAAAATGAAGCTCTCCCTGCTTGGCAGAATCTCAGCTATTATAATGAATCTATTGCTCAGGATGCTGTTTTTATTCCAATCAAGTCCAGTTGTAAATAATTTAGGCTGCATCAAAGAATGGAAGAAGGATATTTCTAAATTTATCTCGCAGGGGGGGAAAGCCAAGAATCAAACATAAAATTATGATAGACATAAAAGAAAGAGGAGGCTTTGCCCTGTCAGCCTGCAAATGTATTATGAGGCAGCCTGTTTGTGTTGGTTAACAGAATGGATTACATTGGATAATGCAGACATCCTGGACTTAGAAGGTCATGACTTAAAATTTGGCTGGCATGCATGTCTTTGGTATTGGAAGGTGAAAATTTATAAAAGTTTTATGAACTGTATTCTTAGGAAGAATCTGTATAGAGTTTGGGAGAAATATAAAAATCTTCTGGAAGGGAAGAAGGCTATTTCTATTAAGAGAGTTAATATGGATAGACAGTGGGCAACCTACAGGGAATTGCTGTACATTACAGGGTGGAGTGGGGGGACTCAAACTGAGATCAGTGGAAAATGTAAGGAGCCATGTTCCAGATTGGTTACAATACCATCAGTTACATGAAATGTTTAAATTAGATAGGAAAAAAATGATTTTCTGGATCAAAGCCCACAATTCAAAAAAGAACTTTTACAAAACAAAGAAATTTTTTTGTCTAAATTGTATAATTTGTTATTAGAGTGGGAAACAAAGGACAAGCTTGTTAAAGCCTCAATGACAAACTGGGCAATAGAAATAGGTCACAATATAGATTTTAACCTCTGGGAAAAACTCTAGAAAAGTGACTTGAAGTTCACAGCATGTTATTCTTTGGAGGAGAACTACTTGAAAATGATTTACAGATGGTATTTAACTCCAAGTAGGCTTACTAAGATGTATAAGACTGAATCAGTTAAGTGCTGGAGATGCAAAGAGGTAGAGGGAATGTTATTTCATATGTGGTGGCCTTGTAAAAGGGTAAAAGAGATTTGTGTAGGGTTTACTCCTTAGCTTTTTCTTTCCCTGAAGATGTACGGCAAGATGTTTCCTCCAGGTTTACTCCTGAAGCCACAGTAACATCAGCATGAATTGGATTTAGAGTTGTGTGAGCAGATGTCCACTTTTGGAAAGGGGTGGTTTCTCCTTCCTTCCTGTACCCACTGAATATCCACTCTGGAGGACACGGAAGACATGCCAGAATAACTTGGGAGGGGCCAATGAGGATGCTTGAAGATTTTACTTGGTTCAGATTGTTAAGCAAACTGACCTGATTTGCACTTCCCTGACCAATGCTCAGCTTGGAAAGCAGCTCTCATTCAGTTTTCACCCTTCTCTGAATTTTTCAATGCTTTAGAACAGGGGTGGCCAACTCCCAAGAGACTGCGATCTACTTTCAGTATTAAAATCTGGCAATGATCTACCCCAGGTTTTTTTGGGTTCAGGTCAAAGTTGTTGAGTTTTTTTTAGGGAGGAGTAAAGTCCCATTTTTGGGACGGGTTCAGGTCGGAGTTGTTGAGCCTTTTTTTACGGAGGAGGAAAGCCCCGTTTTATACAAATACTTTCTTAGGAGGAAAATTCAATTTTTTTGGGGGGGGGGGTTAAAGGCAAGGGTCAAAGGGAAAAAGTCACTCACAGTAATAACGCTTTGAATGAAAACAGCCACAAAGAGAAAGCTCAGTTTTCCCTTCCACTGATCAGAAAACAATGGAGGGCTGGGCGAGAGGGTGGGACAGGAGTCAGTTTCAATGACACTGAGGAAAGGTAGCCAGCGATCGACCCATGATCTACCAAAACCTCACAGGGATCTACCAGTAGATCGCGAGTGACCTGTTGGACATCCCTGCTTTAGAAGACAGCAAAATGCATATAAAATGTGCATTTTAGGGTAAAAGGCACTAAAAATGCATAAAAAGTATACAGAAATGCTGAACAAAACATATGCAATGCATTTTTAAAATAAATAAATCACAGATTGATGTGGATGAGAGGTAGAACAGATTTAGAAATGAGCATGTGCAAAACTGTCATGCGTTGGAAATAAAGTTACCTGTTGATTGGCAAGAGGGTCCATGTGGGGGAAATCAGCAACATTTACCTTATTCTGTCTCCTTCTGTTTTCAAAAGGCTTCTCTGAATCCAAGCTCCTTCTTTGTAATGGGACTCCTTTTTAAAAATAAAGTAACTGGATTCAGCTCCTCATGCACAAGGGCAACATTGTACTCACCCACAAAGGTTCTTCTTAGTGTCTCGGTTGCTCCTCACATTGCCTTTTCATCGCACTCTTTCCTTAGGGGCTACCAAAGATATGGGGAAGATGCTGGGAGGAGAAGAAGAGAAGGATCCAGATGCTGCCAAGAAGGAGGAAGAACGACAGGAAGCTCTTCGGCAGCAGGAAGAAGAGAGGAAAGCTAAATATGCCAAGATGGAGGCTGAAAGGGAAAATGTGAGGCAAGGGATTCGGGATAAGGTAAGACGCACTATCAGACTGATCAGAGTCCAGCTGGGACATAAGCAAACATTCAGAAACCAAAGTGCAGCTTCTGTTTGGCTGCAGTAAGCTGCAGTTGGAAGTTGCAGAAGGTTTTAATAACAGTGAAATATTTCGCCAAGGCATTCCAATCACAGTGGCTGGATTGTAATTTTTGGGCCAAAAATGGGATTCACATGGTTTCAGTTGCTTGGAGTGCTTCTCTCACTAATTATTTGAATGTGGGGTTGTTTATGTGTGAAAGACACATTTTAAATTCATATGAGCATTTTGGCTAATGTATGTTTTGCATTCTCAATATAAACTGATTTTGGGGTGGAAATCACCAAAAGCCTTGTGTGAGAAGGCCCAAAATGATATTTCTCATTTCCTCCCTCCATCCTTTTCTGGATTCAAAGCTCTACTTAGAGCCTCTTTGATGGGCGGATGATTTATTTATCGTTGTTTGCTTTTGATATGGTTTTCTAGGGAGTGTCAGCTTTCTGAGTTGTACTTCTAATGTGTGGAAGGTCTTTGAAGAGGGAAGCTTTGTACCACATACGCATATCCAAATATATTGCAGGTATTAAAAAAATATTTTACCAGGCGTTCCAGAATTCCCAAGACTCCAGTTATCACCACAAATCTCTGATTTCACTTTTAGTCTCGTTCATGCTAGCTATGTAGCATCTGGAGAGAAAATTAAGTTCCAATACATAGAACCACCAGAGGTTACAGTACAGCAAACTGTAGATTGATGTAGGTTTACTAATTTTGTAATTGTGTGCTACATAAATGCATAATTCATTGCGTACAGCAAAGGGCTCCTGTTGACTGAAAGTTAAGATAGAGCTATTTTGTATGGACCAAGAACAGGGACTTCTCTGTAGTGAGCACACACACACACTCACCCGATGTAGATTTCCCTCCTTCTGGATGAAAGGCACTTGCCCAATCGGAAGTTTTTGATGTTGCAATACATCAATAACTACTTCACTACCTGAATCACATGGGAGACTGGAGAGGAATCAGAACAAAACAGGTTTGGGGGCATTTTAGCAAAATTCCCTAGTTTCAGCGGGCTGGATTCAACTTAAAAGTTGTGTGATGAGTCCAACTTCTGTTCTGTCCTTCCCCTGCCCCCATAAATCAGCTTTGAGAGGTTAGGAGAATTCCCAGAACAGCACATGTGTAGGGTAGGAGAGGGAACATCATTCTATCTGGCTATATTTTGCAAACATATTGCTGGAAGGGGGAGTGGGGTAGGCTGATATCATTGGAAGCCCCCAAAAAACTGGCTCAAAAGAGAAAAAAACTTGTTATGTGAAAATTCAGGTTTGAAGATGTTCTTTTCCTGCTGGGTAATGTAGAATATTCACTCCGCATCTGAGACTTCCCACCCCACTGCCCTAGCTGTCTGCAGGCAGAAGAATATTCTGGGCTTCTCTGAAGGTCAGGGGCCTCAAACGGAGATAATACTTTCCCCTCCCCATTAATCATGTTCTGTAATTCTGAAGATAAAGTTTACATCCCAGGTGACTGCCGTGTCCTCTCCAGCAGACTTTAATGACATCTTCCCTTTTAATTATTGATAACTCCCCAACGATGTGAATTTCAACTAGCACCAAGGATTAATGGGTTTCATAAATAACGTGTCTTAACTTTTACGACTATTAAACGCTATTGGTAATTTTAAATATAAAATAAAGAGGGGTTTTTTTTTCGTTTTGAAGAAGGGAGGCATGCAAAGTGCCCCCCCAAAAAAACTTATTTCAAATGCTTATATTGCTATTTCGGATCATTATGGATATTTAGCTGCATAAATAAATAAACAAACGGCAATGTTCTGTACTGTAATAAACACCTTTCATTTGCAATATTGGATATTGCCTGCATTTTAATCTAGTTACCATAAATTCATTTTAAAAGAATCAGAGGATAATTGCGGACCGTACCCCCCAGAGCAAAACAAATATCAAACAGCTCATATGCTTAGCAATTCTCTTTCAACAATGCCCTTTTCATTATTATTATTATATTTTTAGCACCATCTCAGAGCAAGTGATAGGAACGCCTAATACACTTCGGTTCGGCACCTGGCTTAGGTCACCAATCCTAAACCAAGCTACTGTGACCTCCCACCCCACCCCCTTGGAGTGCAGTAAGACCAGTATTAGCACCTAGAACAGCTGGGGGGATGGAGAAGAGGGGATGGAGAAGACTATCATTGCCAGTCTTCAATGTTTCCCTTTTACAGACAGCCCCTCTGGATGGTATACAAGCCACAGTGCTATGGTCCTTTGGAGTGCAGTAAGATTAGAACCTGTCATGTGACTTAGTTTTTTATTTTTATTTTATTTATTTTGGCCTGTTGTTTTTTATTTTGTTCTGTATTTGTTCTCTATTACGTCTAGATTATTCTCTTGAAATATTGAATCATCCTGTTTGTTGTGTTGGCTTTATTATTATTTGAAACTGTTGGTAATGTGTGTAATGAGAGCCAGTGTGGTGTAGTGGTTAAGAGCAGTAGACTCATAATCTGGTGAACCAGGTTCGCATCTCCGCTCCTCCACATGCAGCTGCTTGGGCCAGTCACACTTCTTCGAAGTCTCTCAGCCCCACTCACCTCACAGAGTGTTTGTTGTGGGGGAGGAAGGGAAAGGAGAACGTTAGCCACTTTGAGACTCCTTCGGGTAGCGATAAAGCGGGATATCAAATCCAAACTCTTCTTCTCATAAACTGGGGCCCCACCTCCTTTGAATGTTATGTATTTTGATAAAAAAATTAGTGTTCATGGTGCGGTACTTCACAAACAACAACTTCAACCAACCAACCAATAGTTCTTCTTTCTCTCTCTTCCTTCTCTTTTTCATTTTTCTTTTGGATTGGGTTTCTCGTGTGATCTTTGATTTTTGGTGGTTAGTAGTATTAACTAGATGTGTATCTTTACATATATTGGTAATAAATGAAGATATGTACAGGGAGGTGGGAGAATTCAACCCTCTAAGATAAAACTGTGACTGAGGGCTACATAGATATATTTATAATTTTGTGTTTTATGAGGATCATATGAGGATTATTATTCATGTACCTTCCTTTCTTTTTCTCTTTAGTTTTTTCTGTTTGGTATATGGTTTTTCATTATTCTTTTTAGTTTAGTTTGAATCTTATTGTATATTAGGTTGAAACATTTAATAAAATTGATTAAAAACAACACCAACCAACCAACCAACCAACCAACCAACCAATAGTCTGTTTAACAGCTTCAGGCCTTCTTCTGCTTCAATGAGTTAAAATGGCCAGACTGTTATGTGTGGTAACAGTGTAATCATCATGCAAATGAACAGGATATATGAATAAACTCTTAATCAGGATTCACTATTCAGCCCTTCTGTGCTGTAGAAGCTTATTCAGATGGCCACTGCTGGGAGTGGGCGGCACGCCATACTGTTAAGATCTAAATGCACCTGGGAGACCAAAAAACCCTTCACCTGTTGCCTGAAAAGCCATACTGTGGGCACCAGCTGGGGAGAAGGTTCCAGCTTCAGGCATGCCTGGTGTGATGGCCTGGGACTCGGGCTCGGACTCGGAACCAGAGGAGTCTCAGTCCACACTGGATCCTCTGCCTCAGGCGGCATCTGAACCGAGTCCGGGGCCTGATTCTGAAGAGCCCCAGTCTGCACAGGTTCCCCTGCAACAAACACCAGCTGGGCCAAGTCAGGGGCCTGAGCCTGCCCTGGCTCCAGATGCGGGGATTACCTCGTTGCCCTCTGCTGGGCGATCACGTACAGCTGCTCCACTACCAGTTGGGTCAGGAGAGGCTGAGGCGGCCCCTGGGTCTAGTAACCCACCAACGTCTCCCGAGCTGCAGAGACTAAGGTCTGAGAGAAGGAGAGACCTGAGTACTTGCAGGAGGAGTGCTCACCTTTGGACAGGGAGGTGAGTCACCGGGGATCAGGACCAGCCGTTACCCCGACAAAGATAAAAGGCTACCAGACCCCACCCCAGGTTGCAGGAGCAACATTGCTGCTTGTTGGGACCTGCCTGAGACCCTGTGCCTGACGTAGCCTGATTTCCTGCCATGGCCCTGTTGGGCTGACTTCTGGCGGAATCCTTGGATTCGGGACCAGACCTGGACTGTGTAGCTCGGGTTAACCCCTGGGCCCAGCACACCTGGAGGAAGTGGATAATTTAGACCCAGTCTGATTTGAGGCTTATGCTTGGTACTGAAATGGATTTGGTTACCTTGATGCCCCCCCTTTTTTTTGGAAGAGGGGCAATTACCGGAGCCTGGGAGTGGTGGGGGAATAATAAGTGATACCATTTAATGCAGTTCACAGCAATGTTCTTTCCCACTGGGTTTATTGGGATTTTGGCCAACGCCCAACCAATTACCCTATTTTTCCATGTATAAGACTATATTTTCCCCCTATTTTTTCAGGTTTAAAATTGGGGGTTGTCCAATTATACATGGATATTGCATATGGGGTATTTCTTTATTTTAAGTCCCCCCAAATAGGGGCCGTGTTACACACGGTGTGTGTGTGTAAAAAATACGGTAGTAGTAGTAGTAGTAATTTATTTATTTATACCCTGCCTATCTGGTTGGCTTTCCCCAGCCACTCTGGGTACCTCCCAACAGAATATTAGTATTATTAATAATAAAGTGATAAAATATCAATCATTAAAAACTTCCCTAAACAGGGCTGCCTTCAGATGTCTTCTAAAAGTCAAATAGTTGTTTATTTCCTTGACTTCTGATGGGAGGGCATTCCGCAGGGTGGGCACCACCACTGAGAAGGCCCTCTGCCTGGTTCCCTATAGCTTCACTTCTCACAGTGAGGGAACCACCAGAAGGCCCTCAGTGCTTGATCTCAGTGTCTGGGCTGAATGATGGGGGTGGAGACACACCTTTAGGTATACAGGAGTGAAGCTGTTTAGGGCTTTAAAGGTCAGCACCAACACTGACCCAGTGGAAAGTGACATTGACACAAACTAGGTGGAATCTGAAGGATGCCTGAAGGTCATACAGGGCACATGGAAGCAGAACAGCCTTCTAAATTACTTGAAACTAGGGATGAAGATTTCCCTTTGAAATCCAGGAAGCTGTGGGTACCTAATTCCCTTAAAGGCTAAAACTCAGCAAGGTGTCAAATCAATATATGTATCAAAGCCTCCTCTTGACTCCTAATGAGATCTGGGCAGATCGGTCCCTCATGCTTCCTTAGCAAATCCCAGCTCTTCCGGAACGTCTAGTTCTGTTTGGTTCTTATTTTACCTAAACAAAGCTCCTATTTGCAAAGAGTACCAAAAAAGCAAAGAAAAAAATTCACGAGAGATTAGAACGAAATTTCTAAGCTACATCTAACAGAGCAGAGCAGAGCAGAACAGAACAGTGAAAACCCCAATGAGTCAAACCTTTCTGTGTCCTTGCAGCTAGCAGTGGGGGATAAATTTGATTCAGTTCACTTTTAAAGACAAGCTTCGCTAAGGTGCTCTTTCCGGTACAATATGTGAATCGAAACACAAGCATCCTTCGAAAATTCACATTTCTCCAAATTTTGCAATGCAGATCTCCAACCAAGTAATGTGTACAAATATATACTTGGTTGAAGTACACATATAGAGGGAAAGCATTATAGAAAACAGCATTCAAAATGTATTCTAGTAGAGGAAGTTGCTTTGCAAAATGGTGTATATTGGGCAAAATTGCATGAAAATGAGCATATTATAAGAAATTTGCACTAAAGTGCTGATGAATTTTCATGAGGACTTTAACAAAACAAAACCAAACACAAACTGATGTGGAAATGTGGAGAACTGAAGACTGGGAAAAGGAGGAATTGGGAGAAACCAAAAATAACACACCTGTCCGTCCCTATTTGCAGCTTCTTTTGAGGTTTTATTTGAGTGGCTGTGCTGTGTTGCTGAAAAGGTCCTTGGTTGAGCTAAGCAAAGATTGATAGCCCTGGTATAGCCACTGTCACCCAAGGCTTCCCATTTTATTGGAGGGACAGCCAAGTTTACATTAAATTTAAAAACACCTTCTTCTCTAATTCAGATATTCCAGGGACCCCTTTCTTCACGGACGACTCTGTCGAGAAATTCCTACATGCCCTTTCACAGAGCCTATGTGCATTGGTGGGAATTCCACAAGGATGTTCTTGTGATAGGCATTTTTAGATCCCCCATTATAGTGAATGGGGAGAACAAGGAGCTTTGCTTTGTAAGAACATCCTGGAACCAGAAACACAAATCAAAGCAGAGACAGCCCAGAACAACTCAGAAGCAGGTTGATTTTTTTTTTTAATGCACAGATACACTGTTCTTGAGATGGAATAAAGGTCATCATAGTTTAATACTTCCATGTTCCAGTGAGGCAGGATCTCACCTGAGATTTTGGAATATACGAGCAATTAGGAACATAGGGAGCTGCCTTACCCTGAGTCAGAACACTGATCCATCTAGCTCAGTATTGTCTGCAGAAACTGGCATCAACTTTCCAGGGATGCAGGTGGTGCTGTGGTCTCCTGGGCATAGTCGGCCAAATGGTGTTAAAAAAGGATAGAACTTTATTTATGTATGCAACAACAGCAGCAAGAATACTTATTGCAAAGTATTGGAAGACACAAGAGCTTCCCACACTGGAGGAATGGCAGATGAAACTGATGGACTATATGGAACTGGTGGAAATGACTGGCAGAATCCGCGACCAGGGAGAAGAGTCGGTGGAGGAAGATTGGAAGAAATTCAAAGACTATCTGCAGAAACATTGCAAAATTAAAGAATGTTAGAGTGATGTTGGATTGAAAACAAGAGGCTTCCAGCTGTACAGGATTTAAAGTTATAGATAGATTAAGATTAAGGATTAGGATTAAAAAAGTTTAAGGAAATGGAAATTTGGTTTTTAAGAGGTAAAATTTTAATATTATAGTATATTAAGATTAAAGATTGGGATTAAAAAAGAGGGAAAGAAATTGCTGGACAGACAATTTGAACTGGAATACAAAAGAGGGAGGTACGAGGAGGTCCGGAAAATAAGTAAACTGAAAAATGGAGATGAAAAGGTGATATTGTTTTTAACTAAAAAAAATCCTTCCAGTAGCACCTTTAAGACCAACTAAGTTAGTTCTTGGTATGAGCTTTCGTGTGCAAGCACACTTCTTCAGATACACATCTGAAGAAGTATCTGAAGAAGTGTGCTTGCACACGAAAGCTCATACCAAGAACTAACTTAGTTGGTCTTAAAGGTGCTACTGGAAGGATTTTTTTTATTTTGACTATGGCAGACCAACACGGCTACCTATCTGTAATTGTTTTTAACTGTTTTCTTTCTTTTCTTTTTTGTCTTTTGTTTTTTGTTCTTTTTTCTTTTTTTGGATTATGTATGTATCTTTGAATTGTGTATTTCTTTTCTATGTTTTCATGTTTAACCTTTTATTGATGTGTTCTTTTTATTGGAAAATTTAATAAATATCATTTAAAAAAATAAAATAAACCACAGAGCCTAGGGCTTGCTGATCAGAAGGTCGGTGATTTGAATCCCTGCAACAGGGTGGGCTCCCGTTGTTCAGTCCCAGCTCTTGCCCACCTAGCAGTTCGAAAGCACGTCAAGTGCAAGTAGATAAATAGGTACCGCTCTGGCGGGAAGGTAAACAGCGTTTCTTTCTTTTTTTTAATTTTCTTTTTTTTAATTTTCAGTAAGCAAACATAGAAAACAAGTAAACAAAACAAGAAAAACAAAAAACAAGGTAAACAGCGTTTCCGTGCACTGCTCTGGTTCACCAGAAGTGGCTTAGTCATGCTGGCCACATGACCCGGAAGCTGTACGCCAGCTCCCTCGGCCTATAGAGCGAGATGAGCACCGCAACCCCAGAGTCGTCTGTGACTGGACCTAATGGTCAGGGGTCCCTTTATCTTTACACTGTTCCTGAGGTAGAATGAAGGTCATCATAGTTTAATACAGTGGTACCTCGGGTTACAGACGCTTCAGGTTACATACGCTTCAGGTTACAGACTCCGCTAACGCAGAAATATTAAGTTGGGTTAAGAACTTTGCTTCAGGATGAGAACAGACATCGCGCAGTGGCGGCGTAGCGGTAGCGGGAGGCCCCATAACTAAAGTGGTGCTTCAGGTTAAGAACAGTTTCAGGTTAAGAACGGACCTCCGGAACGAATTAAGTACTTAACCCAAGGTACCACTGTATGAGCAATTAGGAACATAGGACGCTGCCTTACCCTGAGTCAGAACACTGATCCATCTAGCTCAATATTGTCTGCAGAGACTGGCATCAACTTTCCAGGGTTTGTGGCATTCCCAGAAATGCTTGGAATTGAATCTAGGAGCTTGAATGCAAAGCAGAAGCTCTTCTATGAAATTATGGCTCCTCTCCACTGTCATTGTCAGCAGTCTTGACAGCAGACCCACACCAGTTAATCATCATATTAGAGCTTGCTGAAGAAATTGAGGTCAGTCAGCCTCCAAAGGCTTGAACGGTGCAGTCCTATACATGTCTACTCACAGACACTCCCCATTTAATTCAATGGAAAATACACTCAATTAAGTGTACACAGCAGGGCTTTCCAAACTGTGAGCCACTAGACCATCAGTGATCTGCAAGCTTTATTCAGGTGCTCCACAGCATGCCTGTGAAGAACATTACAATTTTAATTCTATGGAATTCAAACTGTTATAGAATGCAATGCAATGCAAGAAATAAAAAAAGAAATAAAATACAATTAAAGATCACACAGCATCTAGCACAGTGCATCACAATTGATGCAACAGGTAGAACCCCCCCCCCCAAATGATCCACCAAGACCCTCAACAATTTTCAAGTGTCCCATGGGGTGGTGGAGTTTGGGAATTTTTGTTATACAGGATAGTTTACTTCTGTCATGATCCATAGCATTTTGGTAGTTTGAGACTTGTAGCTATGACTATTAACTTGAGCAAACCACCATTTATTGCGGGTGGGTGAAATTTGTCTCCATGTGACTTCTCGCCATTCAAATTTCATATCTGAGATTTAAAATGTTACCTCAGAAATTGAGTGCTATACTCTTGTTGATATCTCTTGATGATTTTGACATTGGAAGGTGTCAACAATAAAGTCTCATAAGTTGCCAGTTGTCAGATACTAAATAAATGTAATTGCATGTCTTCTATTAAATCCTAAATACTTCTATCAAATCCTAAGGACCATTACATGACATTCAGCAAATATTGCCAAATACTAAATAGTATGTTATGTTTGCTATGAAATCAGTAAATACTAATGTATCAATTATCAAATGCAGAATTGAAATATCAAAGATGGAAATCAGTTTCATTGGCTGTAGAATACTAATACTGAATATTCAAAGACCATTCAGCAAATATTTGACTATTCAGAGGAAATCCAGGGAATAGGTAATGTCAATATATATAGAGGAGAATTTTGACAATGGTTTGGAACCATTCTTGTGATTCTCAACAGCATTGCATATTTCAGCTAACAAAAACTAACAGCAACTTTGCCCCCCCCCCAAAAAAAAGAAAGCTGAGCAACTTTCCCGTCCAGATTTTCACTTTTTGAAATATGGCAACCCTGTATTATTAGTATTAAATGCTGTAGCTGGGAAGCAAACAGATCTCTCCCCCCCCCCGAGAAAGTCATTTCATGTGAAATTATTCAGGAGGACCACAGCTGGCTTAGTTTAGCTTTTTGCCTGCTGACATAATAAATACCTGATTGGGTAGACATTACAAATTGGCTCCTCTTGTAAGTCTACACTAGTCAAAATGAATTGTGCTGTTTGAGGCATTTGGACATTTCATTTACGTCCTAATAAGTGTCAGTTGCTTGTTCTCAGAATCCTGCGTGAAATGGGAAAGACTGTTTAATAATCCATTATATGCAATAGAAATGAAATACAGGGGGCTACTGTTGACCTTTGAAGCCCTTCATATATCAGAGATGGCACTGGCCATGAATGGGATGCCTGTGAAAGTGAATTAACTGATGAGCTTTCATTGAAACAAGCAAGGGTAAATACATGCTATCTTATGGGAAAGGTTTGCAAAAGTCATTGTATGAATTAAGACACCTGAAAAATGTAAAGGGACCCCTGACCATTAAGTCCAGTTGCGGACATCTTACAGATACCTTAATTTCATGGCTCTATTCAAGGACAGGGACGCGGGTGGCGCTGTGGGTTAAATCACAGAGCCTACGATCAGAAGGTTGGTGGTTCAAATCCCTGCGACGGGGTGAGCTCCCGTTACTCGGTCCCTGTTCCTGCCAACCTAGCAGTTTGAAAGCACGTCAAAGTGCAAGTAGATAAATAGGTACTGCTCCAGCGGGAAGGTAAACGGCGTTTCCGTGCGCTGCTCTGGTTCGCCAGAAGTGGCTTAGTCATGCTGGCCAATAAAGCGAGATGAGCACCGCAACCCCAGAGTTGGTCACGACTGGACCTAATGGTCAGGAGTTCCTTTACCTTTACCTATTCAAGGACAGTCTTCAATCCAAGTAAAAAATTCCTTCCTGTAGCACCTTAAAGACCAACTAAGTTAGTTCTTGGTATAAGCTTTCGTGTGCATGCACACTTCTTCAGATACAAAGGTGCATGCACACGAAAGCTTATACCAAGAACTAACTTAGTTGGTCTTTAAGGTGCTACAGGAAGGAATTTTTTACTTCGACTATGGCAGACCAACACGGCTACCCATCTGTAACAGTCTTCAATCCAGACATTCTGCCTTTGACTCTAGGAGTCTGGTGTCCCTTTTGAATTCCTGCAGCACTTTGCACATGGAGCTGCCTTGGAAAATGGCTCGGACCTCAGAAACTTTAGTTAGTCCAGAAGATGACTTGGAGATTGAAAATTGAGGCTGGGCCATAAGAATCTATTACAATGGTGATTCATCCATGCCCTTCAACATTGGACTGGTGAAAATAGGAATGTCCTATTCTAATAATAATAATAATAATAATAATAATAATAATAATAATAATATTATCCCATCCATCTGACTGGGTTGCCCCAGACACTCTGGACAGCTTCCAACATATATTAAAACACAATAAAACATCAAACATTTTTTTTTAAATTTCCCTATATAGGGCTGCCTTCAAATGTCTTCTGAAGGTTGTATAGTTACTTATCTCCTTAGATGGGGGGTGGGGTGTTGCATAACTCCATACCCTCCAGCATCTCTCTGATGAAAATAGGGACGTCCGAAGGAAAAGCAGGACACTCCAGGATCAAATCAGAAACCAGGATGGCTTCTGTAAATCTGGGACTGTCCCTGTAAAATAGGGACGCTTGGAGGGCCTGTTTATATACTTCAGTGGCTTCCAAACTGCTTCCAGGCCCAATACAATGTATTGCACTTGACATTGGAAGGTCTTTCACAGTTTGGAGCAAGATTCCCTGAAGGACTGCCTCTTCCTACCTGCTTTGAAATCTTCTTCTTCTTCTTCTTCTTCTTCTTCTTCTTCTTCTTCTTCTTCGCTTTGAAATCTTCTTCTAATGCCATTCCCTGAGTTTCCTCAGATAAGTGCCTTATCAGTGGCACCCTGGTTGCAGAAGATTGCCTGGCTTCTTGTTCCATGTACACAACAGAGCTTCCTCTTCTTCTCCTGCCTTCTGTGTACCTTCAAAATCAGCTCTACAAGGTAGGAGAAGCACGCAGGGCAGATTTTGGAAGGGTACAGGGGGGAGGAGATGAAACAGAAATTCTGTTGTACCAGCGGAACTCTGCTGGCATAGCACTGGATAGAACCTCCTGTCTGTCATTGTTCTGCAAGCTACCTCGAAAACATTGCAGTCCATCATCTCAATGTTGTGTATTAAATGAAATGGAAGTCATTCCATTTTTAAAAGATGCATGTTTGAGCAAAATGCCCCATATATTGAATTCATGAGTTCAGACTCTGAATGCATTAAACACAAATGGCTGGATAGCTCAATTGGTAGATGATGATGATGATGATGATGATGATTTATTTATACCCACCCACTCTGGGCAGCTCCCAACAGAATATAAAAAATATGATAAAACCTCAAACATTAAAAACTTCCCTAAACAAGATCACAAGGCTCTTTATCCCAGGCTGGTGAGTGTGAGCCCCACATTGGGCGAAAGATTCCTGCACTGAAAGGGGTTGGACTAGATTGTCTTCCCTTCCCACTCTGCAATTCTATGAAATCATTACACTATTATTTTGAATAAGATGCTGCAAACTTTTGAACTCATTCAGAAACCACTCTGGATCCCCCCCCCGCCCCCGTCCCCCCCCCATGTTTTCAGCAGTGTCATAAATGCCTCCCTTTCCCCATGACTTTGGTCAGTCCCTTCCCCCACCCCCTGCAAGCGTTTAAAAGAATGAAAGAAGCAGACATTAGACTGAAAAATGGTACTGAGCAAGTTAAATGGGGGGGGGGGGGTTCATACAAAATGTATTTTAATACTCACAGGCACACACATTTCTACACCATTGAAATCTATCATTGCAACCTAGGCTTCAAAACTGGAACAGATCCAATTCAGTCTAATAAGTATTTAGATAAAATACTTCGGCACCTCAGCAATATATCTGCTGCATTCTTGTTGCCATAGCACTTGGTTTGATAAGCAGAATTCAGTGGTCAAACTTCTTCTGGGGCTGCCCCACTTCAGGCTGTAGGACAAGGAGTGCATATCTGAAGGCAATTAGCTCTGGATTTTTCTGTCTCAAACGAGGGAGGGTGTGTAGACTAGATGGCTTAGAGGAGCCCTTCCTACTCCCCACCCCTGACTCCAAAATAAAAGCTGTCCATTTAACCACACTCATTTGGCCCTCAGATTCTAAGTAGCGCCTTGTCGGAACATCAATGCTCCTGGTTCTGCCTTTCTATGTTGCCATGCCCCAAAGGTGTGCACTGTTGCTGATCAATCTAATTTCTCTTCGTTTGATGGGTTTGCCTAAAAGGAAAGTCTGCCAGCCACAGATTCCATTCATTAGGTTATATAAGCTTCACTGTGTTGTTTAGATCTGTCATATTCCTTGTCTTTTGTGGAGGGGGGGGGTAGAAAGTAACAATGTGGGGAAATGGCTATTTTGCATAGTGTGAATGACATAATGACATAATACTCATGGCAGGTTGGGGGCGGGGGAACCCAGTCTGCAGTCAGCTGCATTGCTCCAGGAAACACACAGAGCTGGTAAAGGACAAAGCAAGGTTACTTTAGATTTATACCAAGTGATGAGCTAGTGATCCAGCAGTAAAAAAGCAACTCCGCTTCCTGTGTGATGGTGCAGGACTGTGCAGTGACATTTCGTCATGGCCAGATGGCTTCAATTAGACGGGAGCTGAAATAAAATCACTTTGAAGAATTTAGCAACTCCCCACCCTCACCAGTGTCACAGTTTGGATGTTGATCTCAAAATCTAATCTCAATATTTTACATTAATTGGTTGAAATTTGAGTGTATTGATGGATGAAATGGATGGATGAAGTTAACAGAAAATGTGCTGTGTACTATTAGCAAGCCATCTATTGAGAACAGTCAACCACTGATGCCTGCTGTATGTAGGAGCAGAAAACATGGTGGGGTTGGGTGTGGCTGTTGTCCTGACCTGACCTCAAGTTGGTCTTACTGCTGCTGCTTACTGGGAGGTAGAAGGAGAGCAAGAAGGTGAGCTTGGTCAGCAGATAACCGCCGGTGCATTTGCACCACACCAACTTCCTCGAAGCCTTTCTCTGCTTGCGCTACCCCCCTGTAAGCAGCAGCAAAGTGACCAACTAGAGATCAAGTGAGCATCTGCTACCGGTTGTATGCCAGCTATCCAATATTGACCGCTACCTGTCATGAACCACCACTGACCACTAGTGGAAAATCTGACACCAAATGCTGATGTCAGAGATTATTTGCAAATATATACACTTAAGGATGTGGATGGAGAGGAGGTCTGGTGTTTATAAGTAAAAAATGAGCCATTGAGGAAGGGGATCTTCTGTATTCTTGAGTGAGGGAAGTTGCTGAATAAGTATTTAAAATCTGAGCAGAAATGTGGGCAGTTATTCACTAAGAATTAACATATTAATAAAATCTTCATAGTAATAAAAGCTTACTGCCTGGGCTTCAGTACTCAGGAAAACAAAAGTCCAGTTTCTGAGTTCAGTCTCTGTCACATTCTAGTGTGACCAAACAATCAAGAACACGCTTATGCATGTGAAGGGACAGTCTACTGAGATAATGGCTCCCATAACAATGTTGGTTAGTAGTAGTAGTTGTTGTAAAAAGAAACCGAAAACAAAAATATGGGTAACAGGTGGGAGCTGCAACTAATTGTTGCAGTGTGAAGTACTCTGTGCAGTATTCCAGTCAGCAAGGCACTCCCTTGGTTTTCCATTTCTCCATCACTCAGAATTCTGTGATCTTCATTGAATTGTAGGGGTGGTTGCCCCCTTAGTTTTTGTGAACCTTGGGATTCTGTTGAGCACACTGAAACCTCTCTCTTAGAATCATAGAATCGTAGGGTTGGAAGGGACCCCAAGGATCACCTAGTCCAACCTGCAGCTAAAGAATGCCTGGCAAATGCCCATATTGTTTGTTAGTGGCTCTGTTTTTGCTAAATAGGCATCACAACCGAGCATCTGAGTTTAATTGTGGAATATAAATGATACTATTTTTTTCCATATCGTTATGTTGGCTCTACTGCAAACGAAAAAGAAGCCATTTTGGGGAGATTTCTAACTCTGACCCTACCCTCTAGAGCAACAGAGAACATACTCTTCTCTTCCCCAGGCTAAACATAGCCAGCTCTTTCAACTATTTCTCACGGAATATGGTTTCTAGGCTTTGCACCGTTCTGGTCACCTTCTTCTACACATCCTCCAGTTTGTTAGTGTTCTTGAAATGTGCTGGCAAACACTTGACACAGCACTCTGGATGCTCTAGGCAGAATACAGCGGAAATAGTCCTTCTTTTGATTTAGACAGTGCGCTTCTGTTAATGCAGCCTAAGACACATTAGCTTATTTTAGCAGCTGCATCACGCTGCTGGCCCATGTTCAGCTTGTGATCAACTAAGACACCCAGTTGACTCCTTTTTACATTACTGCTGCCAAGCCAAGTCTCCCCATCCTACACTTGTGCCTTTGTCTTTTTGTTCCTGAATGCAGAACTTTGCTTTCATCTCTGTTGAATTTCATCTTTGTGAGAATCCTTTTCTGATTTTCCAAGGGAGTATCTCCTCACATTTTTCAGAGTAGCATCTCCTCATCTGGTCTCATTTGAATAAAAGCTTTTCACAGTACACTAGCTCTCTTCAATTCTTGATCTTTTCAGTGCTTGATGTATAAAATGTCTGATGTGCAAATATTGAAACCATGGTGGTTTGTATGGAGTGCCACCTCATCTCAAAGACCAAGTCCTGTCAACTAAATCGTGCTGGGGCTGGGCTGGGCTTTGGGCAACCGTCTGAGGGTGAGCCAGGAACTGGGGCCCTGAAGTCATAGAACAAGCCGAAACAACAAGCCAGGATTATAGATCAAACCAGGAGGCCGAGAACATAAGAGAAGCCTGTTGGATTAGACCAATGGCCCATCTATTCCAGCATCCTGATCTTGCAGTAGCCAACCAGATTCCTGTGGGAAACCAGCAAGCAGGATTCAAACACAACATCATTCTCCCCTCCTGTGGTTTCCAACAACTGGTATTCAGAAGCATTGATGCCTCCAATTGTGGAGGTAGTGCATCGCCACAAGAGCCTTCGTCTCCATGGCCACACAGGTTGGTGGTCATCACTGCCTCCTATGGGAAGGCCAAGTCAAAGAGCAAGCCACAAGTCAGGACTGAAGGATGAACCAGCACTCAGGAGCAACCCACAATCCAGAACCAAAGCACAAGTGAGGATGCAGGACCACACCAGAGCTCAGGAAGTCCTTGTTGCTCAAGCAAGGCTCAGCTGGAAAAGGAAGTCATGCTATACCCCTTCTTGTCCAGAAAGAACCAATCATCAACCTTGGTGGGCAAAAGTCAGTCTGGTAAATTCTTCACTAGGAAGGCTACCACTTGCAGCTTGGCAGATCATCACCGACAGTCTGTCAGAAAAGTATTTCCCAATAGGTAGAACCTCCTCTACTGTTTTCATTGAGGGACAACATACAGTGGTGCCTCGCAAGACGAAATTAATCCGTTCCGCGAGTCTCTTCGTCTTGCGGTTTTTTCGTCTTGCGAAGCACGGCTATTAGCGGCTTAGCAGCTATTAGTGGCTTAGCGGCTATTAACGGCTTAGCGGCTTAGCGGCTATTAATGGCTTAGCGGCTTAGCGGCTTTAAGAAAAAGGAAACAAACTCACAAGAACTCGCAAGACATTTCGTCTTGCGAAGTAAGCCCATAAGGAAATTCGTCTTGCGGAACTACTCAAAAAACGGAAAACTCTTTCGTCTAGCGAGATTTTCGTCTTGTGAGGCATTCGTCTTGCGGGGCACCACTGTATACAGGCTGCAATTGGCAAGGCAGGTCAGAGAAGAAGCGAAATTTCCCCTCCTTCGGCAAACTAGTTGCTTACTTAGAAGCTGCCGCCGCCACCACAACCTGAGATATCTGCATATCTAGACCCTTTTTAAACTTCTTTGCTGCCTGTCAGCATGGATGGAGTTTGCATAGTATATAGTAACAGACAATTAAAAAAAAAATCTTAATATGATAGGTCTTTGGGGGGAAAAGATTTTAAATCAAGGCTTGCTGCACACCACTGATTATTGCTGCAGTCACTTACCATAAAGCTTCTCAACTGGAAAATTCAAATGGAAATGAAGGGAAATATTAGTCCTATTCAAAATATTATTAATTAGTGTCAAGCTCTTTGACTTGCCCTAGACATATTGGAGCAGCAAAAATAAAGTAAATACCACTTTCCCCCTTCCATCATCCCTATCCTCTCTGACTCAAAAAGCTACAATTCAAATGAATTCTGATAGCCTGATCCATGGAATGATGGAACTAACAGATGAGCTTTAAAGCTGAGTGCACATGAAAGCAAGGAAGTCCCATTGAACTCAGTGGCACCAATTCCTGCGTTGGCAATCTCAGCAACATTCTGTAAGTATTCTTGACATCTGGGTTAGTATTCATGAAGGTTTTATTCACAGTAAGCCTGCTGAAATGAATGAACACGGCTAACTTAGTCCTCTTAGCTTCAGTAGGTCTACTCTAGGTAAAGCGTAGCTGAATACCACCCCTGGTCTTTACATACAGAATTACCCACTATCTCCCATGTGTGCAGCTCAGTGGCGCACTTTAATTCCTTTCCCACTGCCTCACAGGCCTCCAACACAGAGGATCCTCCTGGAGGCTTCCCATTAGGTAGAATACTGGGGTGGGGAAATATATTCAGCCAGAGGGCCACATTTCTTTCTGAAGGACTGCAGGCCAGTGATGCACAGAGTATGCATTGCTCCAGCTCGGTTTGCCTTTTCAAGGAACAGATGCAGCTGGCTCACCCGCCTAGACTGGGCAGACACACTCCTTGCCACAGCTGCCAGATTTATATAAAAATTTGCATCTGCTGATTCATATGTACAGATGCAAATTTAGAAATAATTACTGTGATTTAAGTAGAAATACAGTACATCTCACCATAGTGCAGAAGACCAGTGTTTGCCTGCTTTACACTGCTGTCCAAGTGCTGATTACTGATAGGCAACTTCAAGACCCTCTTTCCTCTCTTTTTATAGTTCTTGATATTTACACTGACTTTGTAGCAGACAGTCGTTCAAACAGAGGACTCTTTCAAAGAGAGCCCTGTCTTCTGACAGCCCTTCAAATCAGACAGTTGTCCTCTGCAAAGTAGGACACACGGCCACCTTGAGCTATATTTGGGTATTGATTGGTCCCCAGCCCATTCACCCAGCAGTGAGTTTCAGGGATGTCATGGTTGTAAAGGCATTCTTTTAAACACCCAGTGAACAACTAGTTTTCTTGGAGGATGGTTTCAAGTTTGGAATGAGAGGTCAATGGGCCAAAGTCTCAATTCCTCTTCCCCCAAAGTGTCCTGCTAGTAACTTCAGTTTCCATAGAAACTGCTTTCTCCATTGCCTTTCCCCACCCTTCTAGGTAGGCAACTTGAAGGTCCAGCAGTACCCTTAAAGCACAGTCAGTTGCTGATCCCTTGTTGTTGTTTAGTCATTCAGTCATGTCCGACTCTTCGTGACCCCATAGACCAAAGCACACCAGGCACTCCTGTCTTCCACTGCCTCCTGCAATTTGGTCAAACTCATGTTAGTAGCTTCGAGAACACTGTCCCACCATCTCGTCCTCTGTCGTCCCCTTCTCCTTGTGCCCTCCATCTTTCCCAACATCAGGATCTTTTCCAGGGAGTCTTCTCTTCTCATGAGGTGGCCAAAGTATTGGAGTCTCAGCTTCAGGATCTGTCCTTCCATTGAGCACTCAGGGCTGATTTCCTTCAGAATGGATAGGTTTGATCTTCTTGCAGTCCATGGGCCTCTCAAGAGTCTCCTCCAGCACCAGAATTCAAAAGCATCAATTCTTTGGCGATCAGCCTTCTTTATGGTCCAGCTCTCACTTCCATACATCACTACTGGGAAAACCATAGCTTTAACTATACGGACCTTTGTTGGCAAGGTGATGTCTCTGCTTTTTAAGATCCCTACTTTATACTAATCCTATACTTTATACTGATCCCTACTTTATACTAAAGCAAAGGCTAGATGCATTTTTATTTAAAATGGGAGCAGAGTTCAGCACTTCCATTACATTTTATAGAAATGCTGAAGCCAATGCTACCATCACATCTGGCTCCATGGGAATTGCTCACCAAATCTATGTACTGCCATAAGACACATTCACCTCTGACTTTATGGCATGATTTTGCTCTTCGGTGAGCAAATACCATGGAGCCAGACTTGATGGAAGTGAAGGAAGTGAAATGAGTTTTCAGGTCCAGGCTGTCCATTTGAATAAACTGTTTCAGAAGCAGAGTGCTTTTCCTTCAGTCTTCCTTACTCCTGCTCCCAAGTGCTTTTTAGCTTCATTGGGAAGGGCGAAAGGGATAGATTGACAGATCATTACATTTAGAAGCAGAGTTTTCTACCATCTAATCAGCTATGAGACTACATTTCAGTGAGCAACTTGAAATCCTTCCCAACCCAAATAATCTAGCTGTGTTAATTGCTGAGTAGGAGATACATGAAATGCAGCCAGGAGACAAGACAGCAGTAATCTGAACATCATCCAGGACAAACTGCAATTAGATGTTGTGTTTCTCTGCATTCTCCCTCTCCCTCTCTTCCCAATCACTGCGATAGATAAAACTAATATCAGCTTTTAAACCAGTGGGCAGTTAGGTAATTTTAGATTCTGGACTTAATGGTCATACCATTAGATGGCAATGTTTATTACAAACTTCCAAAATGTGGCAAGCCAGCCCAGGGCTTCACACAGTTGAATGAGCAGTGCTACAGTGGAAAAAGCCCTGGGACTTTTTGCAGAATGAGAGTGAGGACAACTTTGTCTGCGACAGCAGCGGGGCGATTGACAGGCTACTTTGACAAGTGAATAAGGAGCTCATGCTTACTTGTGATGTTTACCTTAGAGAATGGCGATGAAGAGTTCCATGTAGAATGCCAGAAAATGAGAGAAACGACCAAGCAGAGGCTGGGTACTTAATTCTTTTTGTTTGACGAGGTTCCTCCTTCATGCTAGCAGTTTGAACGGTACAACTTCGTTGTGAGATTGTCTGCATCTCTGTGCTGGCTTACCACATTTTTGAAGTAAGTACCCGTATTTTTCGTTCTATAAAATGCACCAGACCACAAGACGCACCTAGTTTTTGGAGGAGGAAAACAAGAAAAATAAAATTCTTAATCTCAGAAGCCAGAACAGCAAGAGGGATCGCTACGCAGTGAAAGCAGCAATCCCTCTTGCTGTTCTGGCTTCTGGGATAGCTGTGCAGCCTGCATTCGCTCCATAAGATGCACACACATTTCCCCTTACTTTTTAGGAGGGAAAAAGTGAGTCTTAAAGAGCAAAAAATACGGTAATTAATATTGTCATCTAATGGTAAAACCAGAATCTAAAAGACTATCCATTGTAGTGAGTGGAAGATGGGAGTTGGGGGTTGGGCTAGAGAGAGAGAGAGAATATGTAATTGTGACATGTAATTGCAGTTTGTCTGGGATGATATTCAGATTACCACTGTCTTGTCTCCTGGCTCCGTTTTATGTATCTTCTACTCGGCAATTAGCACAGCTAGATTATTTGGGTTGGAGAGGATTTCAAGTTGCACATTGAAATACAGCCTTGTAGCTAATTAGATGGTAGAAAACTCTGCTTCTAAATGTAATGACCCTCCCCTCCCTATTCATCCCTTTGGTCCTTTCTGGTGAAACAAAAAGGCACTTGGAGGAGAGAGGAGGACCATAGGTAAGGTACTAACCCATAAAGTAGAACTCATTTGCAAAAGCACTTCGGTTTTCCTTGATACAATCTGCCAGAGTTACTATCATCTACGGCTTTAGTCTAAGGCTGCAGACCTGCAATTTGCAAGCACAAGCGGCATGGAATAAAGTGGCTCTCATTGTAACCCTCTGCAGGCACCTGCTACCAGTTCATCCATTCTTTTTGGCACACTCTGACATTGTGGCCCTCCAGGCACTGTGGGACTACAACTCCCATCATCCCTGATCACTGGCCATGCTGGCTAGAGCTGGGTCCAGCAGCATGTGGAGGGCACTTCTTTGGCTACCCCTGACTCTGAGCCAAAACTATACATTACCCAAAAGTAATCAGAGGTAGTAGCATTTTAGTACTAAAATTCCTGCATGTAATAGGCAGTAACTGGGGAGCCAAGATAGCTGTGCAAGCTGGAGTTTTTGTTTGTTTGTTTGTTTCCCATTTTCCTTTTGCCATTGGCCTGTTTTAACTGTTGTGGGTGTTTTATATTCTAACTTTCCCCCCTTTTCTCAAGGCTGACATTTGGTGGAGAGCAGAGCAAATTTCACCCAGGAATTTCAAAACTTCAAGGTTCTTCCTGTGGTTCTGAACTGCTCAGGCAGCCTCACTTGTTTTATTTATGTGGGAGATATGGGCACACAAAGTCAGCCAACTAATAGGAATCTATATTAGACCTTGATGAAGAAGAGGGGAAAAGAGAGGAAATGGGGTGTCATGAGAGATTGTTCTGTGGGGGACTTACTCAAATGCCAAAATTCATGTTCTGCAGACCAGTAGGTCTAGGTCCTTTATTCAGTGTGGATGTTTGTGAGGGGGTGTCTACAAGTCTATACTCACTGCTTGTCTGAGGTGAGTAACTGGATATAAATAAAGACTGTGGGGCATGTATTAAACTAGCACTTTCAGGGAGAAAAGTCTAGCATAGCCCTCTCCCTAATGTGCCAGATTACTATACTCAGCGTCAAATGTGGAGGAGTATAAGTCATTTCCATACCATTTCTGCATTAATTTGGCTTTGCTGTTATTGTGTTTTTTTTTAAATCTGCATTAAAATTCTCATGTAAATATGTATATTAGCAAACATTTAAAAATGTATTTTCTCTCAAAATGAAGTTTTATAAATACACATTTCCTCACAAGACATATTTGAAAAGTCTGCTCACCTTATCTGGTGGGCGGTGTTGCAGTCAGACCACAGGCCTTGTGGTGACCTGGTGAGGGGACCGGGGGCTTGACTGACCACCTGCCGGCGATTGGCCTGAGCCAGGTCTTGGGCGGGCTTTCCTGGGGGCAGCGGCCAATCAGCACTGCCTGGGGTACGGTACAGAATTCTACTCCCTCAAGTCTATCCACCACATTCTGCATAATAGCTAGACTGGCTCCCCAACTGTAGGATAGTTTGAAGAGGCTGCAATGAAGTTCTATAGCAGAGACTAAGTAAGAAAGGGTTCCATACTTCTAATCCATATGACCTTTTATCAGATGCCTCCCCTGCTTGCTTTATGATGGAGGTAGATCTGGTGTAGGCTGATTCATGTAGTTTCAAAGGTGATAAAACATTGAGGGGATGCTCATCAAATTTGCAGATAACACCAAAATGGTAGAGGTAGCTTATGAATCGAGATTCAAGATGATCTTAACGGGTTGGAGAACTGCGTCAAATCTCATAATAGTAATTTCAACAGGGACAAATGTCAGATTCTGCACTGAGTCAGGAATAACCAGCTGCACTTGGCTTACACGTGAAAAGGAACTAGGGGTCTTAGTAGACCACAAGCTTAACATGAGTCAACAGTGTGATGCAGCAGCAACAAAAAAGTCAATGCTCTTCCAGCCGAATCAACAGAAGTATAGCGTTGCGATCAAGGGACCAAGGCTCTATTCTGCCTTGGTTAGAGCACACCTGGAGTACCATGTCTATTTCTGGGAACTGCAGTTTAATAAGGATATTGACAAGTTGGAACATGCACAGAGGAGGGTGACCAAGATGATAAAGGCTCTGAAAACCAAGCCCTATGAAGAACAGTTGAGGGAGTTGGGTATGTTTAGTCTGAAAAAGAGGAAACTGAGAGGAGATACGATAACCATCTTCAAATATCTAAAGGGCTGACATGTGGAAGATGGAGCAAGCTTGTTTTCTCCTATTTTAGAGAGTAGGACCCAAACCAATAGATTCAAGTTACAAGAAAGGAGATTCCAACTCAACTTCAGGAAGAACTTTGTGACAGTAAGAGCTGTTCGACAGTGGAATAGACCTCCATGAGAGGTGGTGGACTTTCCTTCCTTAGAGGTTTTTAAGCAGAGGTTGGATGTCTATCTGTCATGGATGCTTTAGTTGAGATTCCTGCATTGCAGGGCGTTGGACTCGCTGACCCTCAGAGTATACCTGAAGGAGCGTTTCCACCCCCATCGTTCAGCACAGACACTGAGGTCCAGCTCCGAGGGCCTTTTGGCAGTTCCCTCACTGCAGGAAGTGAGGCTACAGGGAACCAGGCAGAGGGCCTTCTTGGTATTGGCACCCCCCCTGTGGAACGTCCTCCCATCAGATGTCAAGGAAATAAACCACTACTTGGCTTTTAGAAGACATCTGAAGGCAGCCCTGTTTAGGGAAGTTTTTAATGTCTGATATTTAATTGTATTTTTATTTGTTGGAAGCCACCAGAGTGGTTGGAGAAACCCAGCCAGATAGGTGGGGTATAACTAAATTATTATTATTATTATTATTATTATTATTATTATTATTATTCCCAGCTGTATAACTCTGATTCTAAGATTTGGTGCCAAACACAAACCCAGGAACACATGCAGTCCCTTCCCTGCTGCAGAGAGGATTTGTTGGGGGGTGGAGATTGATGGACAAGGGGTGCTGAGCTCTCTCCCACCCCCAACATTTCTCTTATACCACACCCGAGACCGTTTCTTTCTTTCCAAGGGTTCCCAGTTGCTCCCCCTGCCACCCACATCAAGTGAGGGGAAGTCTTGGAAGGGGTTGTAGGAAAAACTTTAGCTAGGGTCAGAGTCAGGGTTCCCTGTCTCTCCGCTGCAAATGATTCCCCCCCCCCACCAGCTGCTGCTGTTTTGTAGCACAGAAGTAGTCTCCTCATGTTTCCAGGGCCATCTTTGCCTTGAAACATCTAGTTCCTTGGATTCAATCTTCCAGATGAATGAGGCTATGGAGCAGTCTCCCGCAGCTCCCAATTTGTTCTCGCTTTTAGTGTCTGATTTGTGAGTCTGGCATGTGCAGATATCTAATCATACATTTCTCTCAGGGACGTGTTCTTTCCAGGAGGAGAGAAGCTTGCATGTGATGTTCACAAGTGCTGTGTGCATTTCTCTTTTTTCATTTCAGTGGGCGAGATTAGCTGGTTCATTTTCTCTTCTCATGCCTTCCATGCGCTGTCACCACTGCCCTATAGTTCAGCAGGAAAAAATGATTGTCTCGTAATTGCTTTTTGTCGTTCTCTATGTGGGATAAATCAAACTGGAGCTGTCTTGGCTTCACACGGTTTTGTAAACAACATCTTAACCAAGTCCTGTTTGGATTCCCACCCAGCCTTTCCCCCAACTCTTTTCTTTCACTTCACAGATTTCAGTTTCGTCCCTTCACTTCAAGTTCTTGTTGGATTTTGGAATCCTGCTTCTTGTCCCTAACCTAGCACAAAATGAGAAATTCTGAACTTTAGCAACTGCAGGCTTGTATTTCCCCAAATATTGTGAGGGTACAGATTGCAGTGGGAGAGCTGTCCTTGGTGGTGGCCATGGGACTTAGTGACCTCTGTAGTATTTGTAAAAAATATTTGTACAGTAGTTTTTGATGTGTGCAAAAATTCATTTTGTCTCAGGTTGATTCATTTTTCAGGCAAAAAGCTAAGGATCAGAGCTGGGGTTTTGTCAATGTATGTAGTCCATATTATATGAATGAGCAACTTCCCCCACTATGCCTATACAGTACTGAATGGAACAAAAAGACCATCCTGTATCAGAAGCTTAATGCCTCACTTAGGGTACATTCATAGTATTATTCATTTGTATTCATGCACACACCAAGGATGGTCAGAGATGTCCTTTCACTGTGCTAAGGCGTTTATACCTTGGCTAGAAACAAATCAAGAATGGAGCCCCTTCCATTTCTCCTCCCACTTTGCTGAAGGGGCGCTTCGCAGAGAGGGAAAACTGTGCAGTGCCTCTCCAGCGAAGCGAAGCCTGGAGAGCAAGAGGGATCAGTGTGCACTGACCCCTCTCGCTCTCCAGGGTTCAGGCAGCTATCCGCAAGCCTTCAGAGCACAGCGGGAACTCCTGCTGCACTCCGAAGGCTTGGGGATAGCTGCCTGAAGCTTCTGGAGTGGAGCAGCAGTTCCCGCTGTGCTCCGGGGGCTTCAGGCGGCTTCAGCGAAAGCAATGCGAAGCCTCCGGAGCACGGGGGAAGCTCTCCCTCTGCGCTTCAGAGGCTTTGCCTTGCTATTGCTGAAGCCAAGGAGCCTGCATTTGCTCCATAACACACACACACATTTCCCCTTAATTTTTGAAGGGGAAAAGGTGCGTCTTATAGAGCGAAAAATACGGTAAGGGACATGGGTGGCAGTGTGGTCTAAACCACTGAGCCTCTTGGGTTTGCTGATCAGAAGGTCAGCGGTTTGAATTCCTGCAATGGGGTGAGCACCTGTTGCTCTGTCCCAGCTCTTGCCAACCTAGCAGTTCAAAAGCATGTCAAAGTGGAAGTAGATAAATAGGTACCACTCCGGCAGGAAGGTAAACGGCATTTCTGTGCGCTGCTCTGGTTTCGCCAGAAGCGGCTTAGTCATGCTGGCCACATGACCCAGAAGCTGTCTGCGGACAAACGTTGGCTCCCTTGGCTAGTAAAGCCAGATGAGTGCCGCAACCCCAGAGTCGTTTGTGAATGGACTTAATTGTCAGGGGTCCTTTACCTTTTTTAAAATACAGATTAAAAGCCCAGTACTGGAAATGCAGCAAGTAAATGATGGTATGAGCACAGCCTTAGAGGTGGTCTGTCTAAGATTAATTCATCTAAAACAATATCATTTATTTATTTATTTAGACTTTTAAAATGATGCCCAACTTTTGGAGGAACTTCTTCCACCAAGGAACTTATAGTCCTCCGTTTGATAAGAAAATATCAAAATACAAAACTCCACTTGATAAGAAAATATCAAAATACATAATGCAGTACCACTAAAAGATTGTGCAGCATAAAAAGTAGTATACCAAAATACCATATAAAACACAATAGCAGTAATGAAAACAGCATTAAGGTATAAAAACAGCAGCAATAAAAGCAGGCTAGTGTGGGAAGGCTTGGGAGCAAATAAAAGCTTTCAGAAAATACCTACCTAATTTTATTTGTATGCCACCTTTGCACAATTCAAACCATGCTCAAGATGGCTTACGACATGAAAAAAATACATAAGTACAACCCAACAAAAACAATCAAACAATAAATAAAACGGTAAAACATACACAACCAAACTGAACCATTTCCACATAAACCCCCCAGCACACAACTCCACCAAACAATGTTCCAGCCCAAGCGTATGTTCAGCAGCCTCAGCTTTTGTAGCTGGAGTCAGTCAGGACCCCATCCTCCTCATTGATGGCATTTGCATTCACAACATTATGTCTGATTCTGTCCTCTCCTCACCCACTCCTGGTGCAAAAGACCAATCACTCAGCCAAGATCACTGGCATTATTACAGCAGCTTTTAACTGAGTCAGGATGGAGCCCACTGCTGTGACTAATAAACACTCATGTGATCCTGGCCCACATCCTCCATTTGAATGGACAATTCTGAGAACATCATAACTGATTGCTACAGAGAAGAGATTTAAGGGCTCCTTCCTGTGGTACAAGTTTAAGGCATAGATGTCTGATGGATAATATTCCATATAACTCGTTCGTCGAGAGAGAGACACTCTGAGACTTCATAGCAGCTTTTTAGTTCATGGATGTGCTTCAGTGCTAATTATACTTATTAACCACTCTGACAGGGTCATTCAGATTTAAAGAGCAAAGTAGAAAGAGGCCTTTGGGGAAAATGATGTTGAAATCCATGTACGAGAGCATCGTTGCTTACAAGCTGGAAGTGAACCTGCTGAAAACTTTCTCTGTTTTCCCTCTGGATTTTTCGTGCTATTGTAACTCTTGCTCCCTGCAATGAAAACAAAGAAACAAACAATCATGCTAAGGTGTTAAAATATATTGGTTATCATACTTAGAATAGAATAGAATACAGTGGTACCTCGCAAGACGAATGCCTCTCAAGATGAAAAACTCGCAAGACGAAAGAGTTTTTCATTTTTTGAGTTGCTTCGCGAGACGAATTTCCCTATGGGCTTGCTTCGCAAGACGGAAACGTCTTGCAAGTTTGTTTCCTTTTTCTTAAAACCGTTACAGTAATACAGGGTGCATTGCTTGAAGAGGTGCAGTTGCGACTTGACTTCGGGGAGCAACTCATAGCATGCGGTGTGGTAGCCTTTTCTGAAGTTTTTGAAGATTTTTTTGAAAAAATTGAAACCGTGCTTCGCAAGACGAAAAAACTCGCAGAACGAATTAATTTCGTCTTGCGAGGCACCACTGTAGAATAGAATAGAATCATAGAGTTGGAAGAGACCACAAGGGCCATCGAGTCCAACCCCCTGCCAAGCAGGAAACACCATCAGAGCACTCCTGACATATGGTTGTCAAGCCTCTGCTTAAAGACCTCCAAAGAAGGAGACTCCACCACACTCCTTGGCAGCAAATTCCACTGTCGAACAGCTCTTACTGTCAGGAAGTTCTTCCTAATGTTTAGGTGGAATCTTCTTTCTTGTAGTTTGGATCCATTGCTCCATGTCCGCTTCTCAGGAGCAGCAGAAAACAACCTTTCTCCCTCCTCTATGTGACATCCTTTTATATATTTGAACATGGCTATCATATCACCCCTTAACCTCCTCTTCTCCAGGCTAAACATGCCCAGCTCCCTTAGCCGTTCCTCATAAGGCATCGTTTCCAGGCCTTTGACCATTTTGGTTGCTCTCCTCTGGACACATTCCAGTTTGTCAGTGTCCTTCTTGAACTGTGGTGCCCAGAACTGGACACAGTACTCCAGGTGAGGTCTGACCAGAGCAGAATACAGTGGCACTATTACTTCCCTTGATCTAGATGCTATACTCCTATTGATGCAGCCCAGAATTGCATTGGCTTTTTTTAGCTGCCGCGATTCCCATTACCTGCATGGATTCCCATTCATATACAGTGGTACCTCAGGTTACAGATGCTTCAGGTTACAGACTCCGCTAACCCAGAAATAGTACCTCGGGTTAAGAACTTTGCTTCAGGATGAGAACAGAAATCGTGCAGCGGAGGCACAGCAACAGTGGGAGGCTCCATTAGCTAAAGTGGTACCTCAGGTTAAGAACAGTTTCAGGTTAAGAACTGACCTCCGGAACTAATAAAGTTCTTAACCCGAGGTACCACTGTATCTTTTTCTTACTTGCCCACTGTTGATTGGTACCATATCCTGTTAGGAAATTGGTTTTGTTTGATATGTGTTCCTGCTGTAATTGTTTCTGCAAGTTGCAAATTCAGTTGCCCTCACCCCTGCTGCGATCACTCTAGATCAGGGCTGGAGGAGCCTTTCAGAGGCCACTTGTAAGTGGTGTGTATATCAGTCTGCATTTCTTAGTGCAGAAAGTATTGATCTGATGGGTAGAGATCTTTCCTATTCTAATTAATTCAAGAGGGTTCTGGAAGCTTCTCTGTGTGAAAGAAGCTTCATGATGTTTGGGTTATACCTTCAGAAAAGCTGAGTACAGCTGGTTTAAACTGGTTCTGTTATCTCTACTTCAAGGTCATGCTGACTATAATAAGAGGCCAAAAGGAGCCCGAGTTTCCCTTATTCTATCTCTTTTCCTTCTGGTGTGGTGTTTTGCACATAGTATGCTATAGTGTTAAGGTTTAGATTTAATACGTTATTGCAAGTTTAAGTTAAGTCTGCTGCAACTGGATTTCTTATGGACAGTGCCAATCCTGAATGTATTGGATTTGTGACCATTATGCTAATCTACCTTCAGGAGCAGTAAAGCTCTGCTGGATGAAATACAGTTGCCTCTGATCTATTTTGGGGGGAATCCTGCAATGTGTTTAAGTTGTTACTCTGCTAACTATACAGTAGAATCTACTCTGGATCAATATTGAGTAGAATTTCAATGACAGTGTATTAGGCTGGAGGCCGGAGTTGGAAGAGCAATGAATAGTGTTATAGATTTGGGGGACACCCCTAAACTCTAGAAATTAATAAATTGTAGGATTTTGATTAATTGGGATATGGAGGAAAGTACAAGTTGCAGAACTGTGTCAGACAAGGAATCCCTGGGCTGACTTATGCAAACCAGCCTGGTTGGCCTTGTGAAGGGCAAATCTGTTAACATGACAAAGAGGTTGATGGGAAATCCTTTAGCCCGGGGAGACAGATGGTGCCAGGGTAACTGTGTGTGAGGTGACAGGAGTCTTTTAGCAAGGTGTTCTGGGAAGAAGAATGGGGGAGAAGAAAGACTGGGATCCATTTTGGGCAGACTGGCTCTTCAAGCCCCTCTTGCAATGACCGTGCTGTAAGATATGGACTTCCTCCATGCAGACTGAAGGTGTAAATAGGTGGAAAAAACCCATATTTCTTAAAGCTGTGACAGTCTCCATCAGGTCTCAATTATCCAAAGGAACATAGACCCTGTGTGAGTGCCTGTAACCCCCTGTAATCTTGCTAGTGCTTGGCAGAGACACCCAATTTTTTGTAACAATATGAAATTTAGCTTTGTCCAGTAGGCTAGTTTCTACACACATCTCTATCCAGGAAAACAAGAGGCATTATCAGAGTTCAATGACACAATCCCAGCAGGAGAAACACTCAAGGAAGGTGTACTGCCTCGCCAGAGTAGTGCATGCTCTGGTTATCTCCCGCTTGGATTACTGCAATGCGCTCTACGTGGGGCTACCTTTGAAGGTGACCCAGAAACTACAACTAATCCAGAACGCGGCAGCGAGACTGGTGACTGGGAGCGGCCGCAGAGACCACATAACACCGGTCTTGAAAGACCTACATTGGCTCCCAGTACGTTTCCGAGCACAATTCAAAGTGTTGGTGCTGACCTTTAAAGCCCTAAACGGCCTTGGTCCAGTATATCTGAAGGAGCGTCTCCACCCCCATCGTTCTACCCGGACACTGAGGTCCAGCACCGAGGGCCTTCTGGCGGTTCCCTCACTGCGAGAAGCCAAGTTACAGGGAACCAGGCAGAGGGCCTTCTCGGTAGTGGCGCCTTCCCTGTGGAACACCCTCCCACCAGATGTCAAAGAGAACAACAACTACCAGGCTTTTAGAAGACATCTGAAGGCAGCCCTGTTTCGGGAAGCTTTTAATGTTTGATGTATTATAGTATTTTAATATTCTTTTGGAAGCCGCCCAGAGTGGCTGGGGAAGCCCAGCCAGATGGGCGGGGTATAAATAATAAATTATTATTATTATTATTATTATTAGTATAATGTAGGCTGGTGAGGGATGTGGCCTGTGGGAAGAGGGTGTGACTGGGGAAGGAGTGTGGTCTGGGAAGAGGCCCAGGAGCCAGATAGATAGGCCTGGGGGGCCACCTTTGGCTCTTGGACCTGAGGTTCCCCATGCCTGCCCTAGACCAACTGGGAGAATACCACTGGATTTTCTGGTGGTGGTCTGTAAAGTGAGCTTCCCTTTGTTTTGCAAAGGCAGAACCAGCCACTACAAGTGGCACACAACATTTAGCACTGCTGGGAACCACAGCCCTGCATCTCTTTCTCTCCCTCTCCCCTGTAACCTCCAGTAAGCAAAGCTGAGTGACATGACACCGCTGCAGTTCAGGTTTCCATGCCTCTGAAAGGAAATGTAGAATGGAGGTGGCAAAATGTTTGGTACAATGGCATCACTGCTGGGGATGTCTGGTCCCAAGACGTTTGGCTGCAGAATGAAAGATTGGTCTTCTCTGATGTAGAAGGTGGTTGTGGTGGAATTGTCGGGACGGGTAGATCTGTTAATGTTGGCTTCTCTCTCTTTCCAATTTTCCCAGTTTCCCAGTTTCCTGTTCCATGGGCCACATTTCTGCAGCTATTTGTGACTTTTAAAAAGTCATCCTGCATATTCATAAGCATTTCCATTACAGCTTGCTTTGTAGAATGTATTCCTTACCCTAGAAGTTGCCAGCCATATAGCCAGAGATCCAAGATCCAAACACGATTCTCTTTTGGGTGGGTGAAGATCTCCATTCATACCTGGGGAAACAGCCAATGATCATAATTTACATGTGATCAGCTTCTAGGGGAGAACTGTTAGGAAAGCCAATTTGGATGGGAAATCACAGCTTTTGAACCTGTTGGAGACATAGCTGTCAACCTTCCCCTTTTTTTGCGGGAAATTCCCTTATTTCAGTGCCATTTCCCACTGCTTCCCGCTGCTATCCTGGATTGTTAGATATCCTGTAGACTGTCTCCAGGACAGGTGAGGCTGCTGATCCCTTATTTTCAAATCTGAAAGTTGACAGCTATGGTTGGAGATGGCTGGGGTGGGCCAGGGGCTGATCTCTTACCCAAACCATGCAGGGAGGGAGTCCTAATACAAACAAGCAAATGGCCCCTGTTGTATTTTGACATTTCTCTTCTTACTGAAAAAGTTCTTGATTCTGCTTATCCACCACGTTGCCCACTCTTTTTCACACCTCCCCCTCTTTTTCCACCTCCCTTCCCATCACATTTTCTTCTCAAAGGATGCTCATAGATTCATGCGAACCTTCCTAAGGGTCATTGACATGAAGCAAAGCCCTTGTTAACGGGGTATTTCAAATTCTGGCATTGATTAATTCTGCCTCTAATGAAGAAATCAAACCCAGCCATTTGTTTTCTTCATCTGCAAGTTACGTCATGTCATTAACCTAGATTCCAAGCTGTTTCAGGAAGGGCCTCAAGGTACTTGGCAAAATAAATAATAAATTCAGTGAGGCAATAATTAATGCGGTCAGGAAAAAAAGTCTCCGATAAAACTCAGCTATTTTCCTTTTCGTTCTGAAGATAACAGTAATTAATGCACAAGAGAAGTATCCTACCCAGCACAGGCATGATTTAATAATGCTGTCTTTTCCCATGGCCCCCACCCCAAGCTGCAGAATAT
Organism: Podarcis pityusensis; assembly: GCF_964106645.2. NCBI lineage: Eukaryota > Metazoa > Chordata > Lepidosauria > Squamata > Lacertidae > Podarcis > Podarcis pityusensis. The sequence continues at coordinate 37,449,592 of NC_138042.1, forward strand.
GTCAGTCGTACATTCCAGAAGCCCCATATGTCGGACAGCTAAAGGTGTGTTGCAGTTTGAAAGCTGAATCAAAGCACCAATCATCAGCAAACAGGCATGGCGTCAGCAGCTGGGCAAACAGGGCACTTCCTGTAGCCCAAACTGAAGCCCAGCTGTTTCCTAGGCACAGATTAGCCCTTCTTGAGTGTGTGGTTGGCATCTGTCTGTCTCCTGCAACAATGGAGGAGTGTGCTTTGGGGGTGAGGTCAAGCTATTGGAAGGTTGCAGTAGCTGTTCTGGCTGTAGAGACCAATGTGGGAGAGACATGTTTTGTTGCAGCCGGGGCAGATGAAGGTGTCCAGTTGTGCTGCTGCATGGTGTTTCTTCTCTCTGTGTTCCTCCCAGCTGTCATTTCTCCTCTGGTCACTGCTATGGACCTGACTGACCCCCCCCCCCCGACACTGTGGATATCTGCAAGAGAGTCCCACATGGCCTGGTTGATGTTGCCAGCCTCCATGTCACATTTGCAGGCATTCTTGTAACACAGAGTTGGTATACCAACAGGCCGGTGTCTGAGACCATCTCCCCGTACAGCAGGCATAGGCAAACTCGGCCCTCCAGATGTTTTGGGACTACAACTCCCATCATCCCTAGCTAACAGGACCAGTGGTCAGGGATGATTGGAGTTGTAGTCCCAAAACATCTGGAGGGCTAAGTTTGCCTATGCCTGCCGTAAGGTAAAGGTAAAGGGACCCCTGACCATTAGGTCCAGTCGTGGCCGACTCTGGGGTTGTGCCGCTCATCTCGCTTTATTGGCTAAGGGAGCCAGCGTACAGCTTCCGGGTCATGTGGCCAGCATGACTAAGCCACTTCTGGTGAACCAGAGCAGCGCATGGAAATGCCGTTTACCTTCCCGCTGGAGCGGTACCTATTTATCTACTTGCACTTTGACGTGCTTTCGAACTGCTAGGTTGGCAGGAGCAGGGACTGAGCAATAGGAGCTCACCCCGTCACAGGGATTCGAACCGCCAACCTTCTGATCGGCAAGTCCTAGGCTCTGTGGTTTAACCCACAGCGCCACCTGCATCCCATGCCTGCCATAGAGCACATGAAAAAAAATGGGGGGCCCCGCAACACCCCAGATGGTGCCCTTGAATCCACCACAAATGCATTGTGATTGTGCCAATGATGTGTTGCAGAAGGACATACTCATGCATGTTTCACTTCTGCCATGACATCCTCACGTTGTACTTGCCTCTTGTGCTTACCCATTGCTCTCTCAAGGGATGTAGCATAAACTGTCACCTAATTATCACTGTTTAATGAACACAGATTATGTGTGTATATATATATATATATATATATATATATATATATATATATATTTCCCTTTAACATTTTGGGAACAATTTGCACCTCTCACTCCTCGGAGAGAATAGATTTCCCAGCACAACTGGAACACTGCTAGTTACAGGGAGACACAAATACATCTCAACATTTACTTATGCTGTGGCTGCCTCCAAGCCAAATGACACCCTCTCCTGTTATATATACATGGAATGGAACACAGATATTTTCTCCCCACCAAACAGCATAGGCAATGCAGAGAACAACTAGGAATGAAAATAAATGTATGAGTAGTCAGCCAGAGTGCCAACAGAGAGGTGCTATTTAGCAGATTGGGTAGCCCCGAATCATGTAACAGCGTTCTGATTCCTTGCTGCAGAGTCTGGTTTACTCTCTCACATAAACCATTCTGCCAGGGTGATCTGGGCGTGGCCGTCCTATGCTCAATGCCCTGTTCAGAAAGAAAACTCTCAAACTCTTCTGAACAAAACTCTCCACCCCTGTCTGTGAAAAGACAACGTACATTCTCATTATGTACATTTCTGAGCCATTTACAAAACTGGCGAAACTTGGTAAAGGCTTCAGACTTTTTCTGCAGCATATAGACCCAAACATATTTCGAATAGGAGTCTATCAGAACCATGAAAAACCTTGAATTGCCTCTAGAGAGCGCTAGAGGCCCCACTAAGTCTGCATGAATGACTTCATATGGTTTCTTGGCCTCTCTCCCAGACTCTGTACCTTTGGGAGCTTGCCTTGCCTTACTCTCAGCACAAGAAACTGTGGAGACATTCTTTCAACTTCATACCCTGAACCATATCAGGCATTTTTGCCACAGCCTGGAAATTCAAATGACCATAAACGCGATGGTAATAATGAATACATTGGTCATGCAACTTCTCATTCTTATCTACAGTTAAATTGCAACACTTTTTCTCAGTAGCTTCTGCAGTGCCTGTACCTGAAACAAAAGGCAATTGGTACAATCCATTTACACATTTTGCATACAGAATGAGCTTGCCATCTCTAAGAATTTCACAGCGAGATTTAGCAAACACCACCTTAAACCCTTGACGATCAAGCTGGGAAACACTCAACAAATTGTCCTGAATATCAGGCGCATACAGGACTTTCTTAATAGTTGCATTCAGGCTCTTTAAGAACACAGTTCCCTGAGCCATACTCGTGAGAACTGTCCCATCTGCTTGATGAATTTCTTTCTCTTGCTTCTCAAGCTGAACAAAGAGATTCTTATCTTTGGCCACGTGGTTTGAACAGCCAGAGTCGACCACGAAGAAACTCCGCCCACGTTGACTGGAACAGCGAGAGATCAAGGCCTTTGAAGTAGCAGGTGCATGGGGATTTCGTCCTCCTCCCCCTCTGCCTCTGAAGTTTCCCTTCTTCTTTGAAGACTTCTTACACTGGAAACTCAAATGGCCTTGTGCTCCACACGAAAAGCACCGCTTCAATTTCAAAGCTTTAACAGCAGCAGTTTCACTTTCACTTTCCCCTGCTGAAGACTCAGGCACATTTTCAAGCATATTTTTAACAGCACAGTCCCGGCTTTCTTTAACAGCCTGTCTGCGATCCCACTCATTCAAGAGCACGCTAGACACATAATCTTCTGTTAGCCGGTCAGAAGGCATTGTGGAAATCTGGGCAGCCACTCCATCATAAGACTCATCTAGGCTATTGATCATCAGCATTGCAAACACAGCCTCTGAAATAGCCAGGTCTCGCTGAACAAGGTCCTGTCTGAGACGCTTTAATTGAGACAGATGGCTAGGCAAATCACCACCTTTCTCCAACTGCAGCCTGCACAGCTTCTTAAAGAAAATCACACTGGAACCAGCATTCTGCCTCAGATGCATATCTCTCAACTTATGCCAAACAGCTTGTGCAGTCTCTTGACCCTCTAAGTTCACCAGCAAGTGGTCTGAAACACTCAAAACAATTGTCCCTCGGGCTTTCATGTCTGCAGCATGCCACTCAGCACAATCATCATCATCCTTATCTGGAGGGGCATCTTCTATCGTGTGAAATAGCTTCTCCCTCTGTAAAAGCGCTTTCATCTTTACTTGCCAAACTGCATAGGTTTCAGGCATGAGGAGAGGAAAGGACAGAGCCATCTGGCCAGAATGTGCACAGGCCATGTCTGCTATTACTTAGAGCAAGACACTTCCCTCGTGCAACACAGATAAAGCCTTGACTCCTTCAGCCACTCTCTCTCCCACTCAGAGCGCAATTAACAGGCAAACAGGGATGCTATCTTCTTTCTTTGGCAGTCAGCAACATACCTCCATAAATCAAGCAGCAGCAACAGCAACAGCGGCAGCTTGAACACTCTGCTCCAAAACAGCTCTGCTTCTGGGGTGCTACCCAGCTCGCCTAGCCCAGTCGGAGTTGAGGTGCATGAGTCCAGTTGGTGCACTGGCTCTAGGGCGATGCTGACACCTATATCCTAGATGTCTACATCCTAGACAGCATCTTAAAAAGCACAGACATCACCTTGCCAACAAAGGTCTGTATAGTTAAAGCTATGGTTTTCCCAGTAGTGATGTACGGAAGTGAGAGCTGGACCATAAAGAAGGCTGATTGCCAAAGAATTGATGCGCTTGAATTCTGGTGCTGGAGGAGACTCTGGAGAGTCCCATGGACTGCAAGAAGATCAAACCTCTCCATTCTGAAGGAAATCAGCCCTGAGCGCTCACTGGAAGGACAGATCGTGAAGCTGAGGCTCCAATACTTTGGCCACCTCATGAGAAGAGAAGACTCCCTGATGGGAGCTTTGGCCCAATAATATCTGGTGGGTCACAGAACCCCCATCCCCACCTCTGTGATAAAGGAACAATGCATAGGATAGTAATAATAATAATAATAATAATAATAATAATAATAATAATAGGACAGTGGTACCTCAGGTTACAGACGCTTCAGGTTACAAACTCTGCTAACCCAGAAATATTACCTCAGGTTAAGAACTTTGCTTCAGGATGAGAACAGCGGCGCGGCGGCAGCAGGAGGCCCCATTAGCTAAAGTGGTACCTCAGGTTAAGAACAGTTTCAGGTTAAGAACGGACCTCCAAAACGAATTAAGTTCTTAACCTGAGGTACCACTATAGTAGTAGTAGAAGTAGTAGTAGTAGTAGTACATTTTGATCCAAACTGTTCTGATCATAGCTGTCAACTGTTCCCTTTTCTTGTGAGGAATCCTATACGGAATAAGGGAATTTCCCTTAAAAAAAGGGAAAAGTTGACAGTTATGGTTCTGATGCACATCCCTCCGATTAATTGGAACTTTGCCAAGTTAGCAGTGATTGAAGCAGCTGTACGGCCTGGTCTCAGAGGAGGCAGGCAGCAGTGAAGAAGAGTTGACTCCAGTGAGCCCCCATCCAAAAAGCAACAAAAACTGGATCCAGCACTCACTGTACAAGCTAAGAAGTGGTGGGTTCTTTATACCTTCTGATTAAATAGCTTACCTACCCATCAGAAATGGCTCATCTGCAACACAGAGCTGCAACACTAGCTGCCCAGCGGTGGTTTTGCCACAGCTTACCAGGAGGTAGTGGTGGAGCAAGTTCCACAGGGAGGTCAGGACTGTGGAATGGTATTAGTGGAAGCAGTCAAGTTGGATTTGCTCCACTAATGTACTTCCACATTCCTGACCTCCCTGCCACCTCCATTTGCCCTCCAGGTAAGCCATCAGTGGCACAATTGCCAGAAAGCTAGCACTGGTGCGCCACCCCACTGGCTGAACATCTTCTGTTACCCAGTGCATCCCTGGCACACCATGTGGGTGGAGACAAGTGCATTTTCTGGACAGCTGGCACATTATTTCACAGTTGTCTGAAATGCGGCGAGATAAGGCAGGAAATGACAGCTTGCCTTCTTGTAAAATTAGGAATGTGCAGATCTATATCTGTGTCTGTATCAATAGCCCTAGTGGAGAAAGAGCCTGATTAAGATGGGCATGTGAGAGTCTGAGCAGTTAGTCACCATGATCTTGCTTTCTCTGATCATTCCTGCCAGAAAACGCTTAATAATCCAGATGTTCATAAATATTCAGATGAGCGGGGAGGGGGAGAGTTTGCAGATGCAAAATAAGTAAGCTTTATTACTCAGGATATTTGTAAATTCCTTTTTCCCCCCTTCCTTGTCCCAGTGCCATGAATATCCTAGGTTGCCTTCTTTCTTTACATAACAGCAATGGTTGAATTTTCAAGGAAAGCAAGTGTTAGGACACTGTTCCTGGCATGTAGCCATTTGCAAAGCAAGGCCTCTTATGTGAGACTTTAAAAAAAGATCCCCATGTTAGTTCCTCAGCTTCATTTCAGTTTTCACAATAGTTTCACACTTGGTGGTATTTAACTAAGCTTTACCGAGAGTAGACCCATTGAAATTAACATAGTGACGTAGTTGTTTGAAACTGTTTTTAATATTGTGTTTTGATGTTGTGACCTGCCCTGGGACATTAGTGTGAAGGGCGGGTAATAAATAAATTTTAAAAATTCATCCATTAATTTCAAAAATTCATCCATTAATTTCAATTTTTACTCTGCTCTGAGTAAAACTTAATTGAATACCACCTCTTGAAAAGAATGTGAAGCCCATGTGGAAACATTAGTTTTCTGAGGCAATTACACATCTGTGCTGATGATGAGTGGCAGTTGAATGTGCGAACAGAAAACATGTTAGATGAAGTGATATGAAATTCTTAGGCCTTCTACCTTTGATGACCAATTCACCCGTTATCACTAGGTGTTGCAGTCATCATGTGAGGTACATATGTGTGTTGCAGCCAAACCTATGTAGTGATGGGTGACGACAAACTGGACCCTACACATAGCAAGCAGGATGGCACCTCAACACTCAAATGTATTTTTCAACATTTTTTTCAACTCATTATAAATCTTTCACCTTAGGACATGTCCACCACATATGATAAAAGGTACCTTCTTTTTCTTTGCACTTCCAACATAAATTATCATTAGTATGGTAGATCTTTGCTAATTTTACTGGGGTTAAGTACCATCTATACATCATTTTCATAATGTTTTCTTTTAATACAGTACATGCAGTGAACTTAACCCCTTTCTTCCACAACCTTTCCCAATCTTCCAACATTATATTGTGTCCAACATCTCTTGCCCAATCCATCATTACAGATTTAACTTGTTCATCCTTTGTATTATGCATTTTAGATAAGTTTTTAACATTAGTATCTAACAACTCTGTTTCCAATTTGGATTTTCCCATTGCAAAACCATTTTTCTTATCAAGCTTATGCAACTCATTGAACTGATAATATGGTAACCATCCAACTAGTTTATCTTTGATTTGATCAAACGGTCTTCATTTAAATCCTTCATTTTGTGATTATTAAAGAATCTAACTGGCAAGACGTTCCTTTCATTTGATCTTCTTATTTATTGCCACGGGGGAGGAAGTCAATTCCCTAAAGCCTGACATTGGTAGAGAGGGCCAGTATCTTTTGCCCACTTTCTTTCAGGTCCTTCCTCCAGCAGCAGCACTCGTGAAACCTCCCAGTTTCCCAACCAGATAGTTGGATAGTGCTTTGTATGCCTCCTCCTGGCAATTCCTGCAGCCAAGCCAGGACCTCCACAGACACTGCCCAGGCTTGTGTCCCAGAAAGACCACTGTGGTGCCGCAAACACAGCGGTTTGACTTCACCCATGGAGGCACACTCCACTGTCTCTTGAGACAGATGGATGCCAACAAAGAACACATATGCATGGTCTGGATTCTGGTAGAGCCATTCCTGATCTAAGTAGTGCTAACTGGCCCAGAGGTCCTAAATTTACTCCCATTCTACCCCTCCTCCCCCCAAAAATTCTGGATTTCTAGAGGAAGAGTTTGGATTTGATATTCCGCTTTATCACTACCCGAAGGAGTTTCAAAGCAGCCAACATTCTCCTTTCCCTTCCTCCCCCACAACAAACACTCTGTGAGGTGAGTGAGGCTGAGAGACTTCAGAGAATTGTGACTGGCTCAAGGTCACCCAGCAGCTGCATGTGGAGGAGCAGGGAAGCGAACCTGGTTCACCAGATTACGAGTCCACCGCTCTTAGCCACTACACCACACTGGCTCTCACACTGGATTTCTAGCTTTAAAAAACGGATTTGGAAGGGTATTTCAAGAATGCCAAGTATTGTTACAATTTCCGCAGGAGAAAGCCACTGGACAATCTGGGAAGTGTGGTGCAGAGGGCAGTCAATTAACTCAATTAGTCAAAAAGCCAATGCTCGTGTTCTAGAGTTTGTAATTTAAAGCGATGCCTTTCTCAGTAACTTTCCACAATTGCTAACAGCTGCATGGCTGCAATGGCAGTCTGTACTCAACGGCAATTCACATGCTTTTAAAAGTGCTGAGGCAGTGAAATCTCTATCAAAATCCATTTTTTCCCAAACACCAACAGGAACAGTAAACAAAATACAATTTCTGCCCAACTTTTTTGGAAACCGCTAACACATCCTCTGAGCTCCTGCAGCTGATGGCTTATGAGATAGCACTGACATGCAATTATGAAATGGAACATCTTCCAAAGAACCAAATAATAGCTTGTTGGATGTGAACTAGCCTGTTAGACCTTCTCCCTGAATATCCGAACTAAAAATACACCTGCAAATTCACATAAGGTGAATTAAATTGATGAAAACAATGGCATTGGCCACATATAAGCAGTACATGCAAATAATAATAATAACAATAATAATAATAATAATATAGGCAAGCATTGCCCTGAACAGAATTTCCGATTTTATTGTTTTAAATGCTTTCTTTGTATATTTTAAATAAAGGATGTTTTAAGGCCCCAAGGGATTTGTTATTGTATCTTTTAAATATGTAGTGATTTTACACTTATAAACCACTTAGAAAACATTTTGGCATATATGTAGTAAGTAAGTAAGTAAGTAAGTAAGTAAGACATGGAATAACAAAGAAGTGGGCCGCCCTTTTTATTCCCTGTCCTAAAACAATAATCACCACACAGACAAAATGCTTGTATAAACTCTGTGATCTAACTACTTCTGTCCATCTGGAAAAATGCTGAAAAGTTTCTGCCCTCTCTGCCCCCCCCCCCCCATCTCCTTAAGATATTTGCAAGTCTTACTGAATCTGTTTGGGTGTGCCTCAAAATTTCTCAAATGGTTCTTCGTGCAAATTTACTCTGAATTTCAATTAAGGCAGTTTTTCTCTAACAGATGTCCCATCTTCAGAACTTAAGGTACACTTTAGACCATAGGCAGCCAACATCCCTGACCACTGGTCTTGCTGACTGGCATTCAGCAGAGAGCTCCTTTGAAGACACTCTGATCAGAGGATCAAAGAGGCTAACGGTGAGCCCCTTCGATGTTGTCCATTTGCAAGCATGGCTTGTATGCAAACTGAGCCTGCAAGAGGACATTTTTCCTCTGCATACAGATTTGCAGAGGAAAAAATGTCCATTTGCAGCTGCAGTTTGAATCCAAACCAGGTCTGCAAATGGACAAAGCAGGGTTCCTTGTCAGCACCCATCAGCTGATCAGCACTGACAGCAACCCCCTTTGAAGGCACACCATCACAGCCAATCAGCAAGCCCCTTTGAACTAGCCACAGGAGATTTTAATGATGTCAGATGATTGACAGGTGGGCAGCCCCACTCACTTGCCAATGTTGCCTATAGGGAGGTGGAGATGGTCAGGATCTATCTCAGCAGCCAGATCCAGGTCCTCACCACTGAGATGACAACTCAGGGTCTGAATTTGATGGAGAAGAGCTTACGGGATGAGTGTGCTTGATGTGCAATGCATCAGCAACATCTCAGCTTCTCATCAGCCATCACACCATGCCTAAGTCTCTATGCACGTCTGTACCAGCTGTTGATACGTACCTCAAGCTGGTGGTGCTGTCTGTATGGACTCCAATTTCTGAGTTTCATCTCAGGAGAGATGGCACCTCAGTGAAGTGTTACTAGCTTTACTACAAAGCTGCTCAAGATACAGGAACAATCACCAAAAAGATGATGGCTGCTTTTAAGGTCTTCCTTGAAATAGTAGCGGCACCCACTCTTGAGTAGGAATGCCAATTCTCCTATTTGTGGTGCAAGCTGAAGCACCTACTCATGCTAATAGACTCACAGCAAAGAGCACTAGTCTAACAATCAGTACAATATGCCCCATGATTTTTTGAAAAGTCTTTTATAATCTGTCACCCATACTGGCTAAAAACTCCATCATATCCCCAGCAGACAGGAAGCCTAACTTTGAAGATACACCCTTTGATATTTGTTTGGAACTTCTTTTTATTTCCCACCATATTTTTTTATTGGTTTCTCGCTCTGTACTAAAAACTCCATTTCCTTTACTGCAGCAGGCTGACAAGGCTGACATATAGCTTTAGTTATTTACACACCTGTGGTCTGATATTGTAGGGCTCAGTTCTCTGGAATAATGACAGCTTAGGTTCTCTTCATGGCAGTGAATGGTGAGATTTCTCCTTCCTTGCATCAACAGTTACGTCCATTTTACATTTGATTTGGCATCCAAGTAGATTTCTTCTCTTTGTGTGCAATAAAATCTTGCATAAACAGCGCTTGGAGCTGCAGCTACTGCTGCAAGGCTTCAGAAACTTGGAAGAATCTCTTTTCGTTTCACCAAATGTTAGGATTTAGCTGGTTTTTATTGCAAAAAAGTATCTCATATTAAAGCAGGCCTGACCAGCGTCTTCAGACTGAGGGGACAGATACTTCCTGGCCCAGTTCCTCTAGGGGTGCCATATCTCTGCCAATGGCCATGGCGTCTTCACCCATACCCTCAGTAGCCTGAATAGAGACCACAGATAGCCAGGCTTAAGAAGTTTTCTTGGAAGTCATTGTGAGATAGTAAGTGGGAACCAGGAGAATGTACCCTTTACCCAGAGCAAGGACTGGCAAACTTTTGGGGCCAGTGGGCACATTAGGAATTTTGAAAAAGCGGCATGGGCATCAGTCTCAAAATGGCTGCCTTGGAGGGCATAACACAACATGGTTTTGTGCTGGTCCCGAGGGTTAACCATGGTCCGCATCCAGTCCGAGGTCGAGGGTGCGGTATGGAGGCTGTCTGTTAAAGCTGAAGTGGGGTCCAAGGCAGGGAGTCAGGTGAGGTCAGGAACTCTGGCAGAAGAGCAAGACAGGGTGCAGGCAGGAATAGGCTACCAACAATGTTGCTCCTGCTACCTGGGACTGGGCTGGCTGGCTTTTATCTGCCCCAAGGCATAGGGCGGCCCCGGTCCACATGTGCCTTGCCTCTCCTGGCCTGGAGGCGAGGACTCCTCCTGCAGGAACTTACTGTATTTTTCGTCCTATAGGGTGCACCGGCCCATAGGATGCACCTCGTTTTTTTGGGGGGGAAATGAATAAAAAAAATTATTTCCCCCCCCCCCAGCCGCGGCTGCCACCCCAAGCCTTGCGCACACCTGCCCGAAGCCCTCCGGAGGGCGCCCCGTGCTTCGGGCTGCAGGCTACCTGAGCTGGGGCTGGGGCCTGAACCTGAAGGGTCCTCACCTGTGCTGGATCCTCAGGTGCAGGCACCAGCTGAGTCGGCTCTGGCTCCTGAGCTGATGGAGGACCCATTGCCTGCAGGTGCTCCACTCTCAGTCCCGTCAGGGGAAGGTGAGGTTGCCTCTGGGTCCAGTAACCCTCCAGCCTCTCCTGAGCTGCAGAGGCTCAGGGAAGAGGCGGAGGGAACTAGCGTATTTTTCGCCCCATAGGACACACTTTTTCCCCTCCAAAAATGAAGGGGAAATGTTTGGGCGTCCTATGGGGCGAATGCAGGCTTTCGCTGAAGCCTGGTGAGCGAGAGGCATCGGTGCGCACCGACCCCTCTCGCTCTCCAGGCTTTGGGACCTCCGGCCGGGCACGCAAGGCTTGTGGACACCCGCCCGAAGCACGGGGCGCCCTCCGGAGGGCGCCCCGTGCTTCGGGCTGCAGGCTGCTGCCCGCAAGCCTTGTGAGCCCACGGGAACTTCCGCTGGGCTTGCAAGGCTTGCGGATAGCTTCCTGAAGCCTGGAGAGCGAGAGGGGTCGGTGCGCACCAATGCCTCTCGCTCACCAGGCTTCAGCGAAAGCCTGCACTCGCCCCATAGGACGCACACACATTTCCCCTTCATTTTTGGAGGGAAAAAAGTGTGTCCTATGGGGCGAAAAATACGGTAGTTCCCTCCGCCTCTTCCCTGAGCCTCTGCAGCTCAGGAGAGGCTGGAGGGTTACTGGACCCAGAGGCAACCTCACCTTCCCCTGACGGGACTGAGAGTGGAGCACCTGCAGGCAATGGGTCCTCCATCAGCTCAGGAGCCAGAGCCGACTCAGCTGGTGCCTGCACCAGAGGATCCAGCACAGGTGAGGACCCTTCAGGCTCAGACCCCAGCCCCAGCTCAGCTGGTTCTGGAGGTGGGGAATCCTGTGCAGGCTGGGATTCCTCAGGTTCAGCCTCCGAGTCCAAATCCCAGGCCATCACAGGCTGCCACAACAAAAAGAGCACAAAAGAAAGAAGATACAAGAAAGAAGATTCCACCTAAACATTAGGAAGAACTTCCTGACAGTAAGAGCTGTTTGACAGTGGAATTTGCTGCCAAGGAGTGTGGTGGAGTCTCCTTCTTTGGAGGTCTTTAAGCAGAGGCTTGACAACCATATGTCAGGAGTGCTCTGATGGTGTTTCCTGCTTGGCAGGGGGTTGGACTCGATGGCCCTTGTGGTCTCTTCCAACTCTATGATTCTATGATTCTATAAAAGACACAGAACCACGAAATGGGGTGGACATGATTCCTCCTCCACCAACAGCCACTCCATCAATGAAAAAGGCACCTACATTAGCCACTATAACTGTCCCTCATACAGAGAAGTTATTTGCAGCTCTCCTCTGTTCAGAATAAGATGGGAGGGTGGGCTCCCTCTAACATCAATGGGCTCAACTGCTGCTGGCTCCAGAGAATCACGGGTAGATAAATTGCTCCCCAGTAGGGGATGCCACAAATGAGTAGCAGATAAATTAACACACCAGCTCTGGAGTGGGGATAGCAGTTTCCCCTCCAGCTGATGTCAATGGAAGAGGGGAAAAAAAGCAAAACGGAGACACACACCTGGAAATAAAAACCAGACTGAAAAAGCTGTGTCTCCTTCCTGCTCAGACCACCCCCTCATCATAGAGGGCAGGCCCTAGGAAGTGGAAGTTCATATGTCACTGGATCTTCACCACCGCTTCCTTAGTAATGCTCGGATAATCTGAAACCAAGTTTAGAGTATGCAAAGGTGTATTGATATCAATGTGTCCCATGACATTTTAAATAGACACAGAGTTTTTGAATCCCTCAGCTGAACCAGCACACAAATGAAAATTTGTGATTCGGCTTGTGAAATTATTCTGACTTTGACCCCTTGCCTGAGAGAAATCACCCGTGATCAGCGGAGAACGGAGTTGAAACTATGCGCCTAAATTTTGTGTTCATTTCTGTGAGTGTTGAGAGGGTTTTGTCGGGGTGGGGAGTGCTGCACCTGCTGAAAACACATTTGCCATCACTGTCCGTGGTCATTGGAAGTGGCAGGCAGAATGATTTTGCCAGGGATGTTGTGATGCTGTGTATGATGTGATGGAAGCTAGTACACAAAATAATGTGGGTTGCTGCAGTCAGTTGAATTGAAGAGGCCGTCATCAGTGAGAGCAAAGAAAATGCAAAGATCAGTGAGAGCAAAGAAAAATGGTGCTGAGAAGTCAAAACTGGGTGGTGGGGGACAAAGGCAATCCCAAACAACATCAAAAATAATTTGGCAAGATATACATTGTGGGACACGGGTGGCGCTGTGGGTTAAACCACAGAGCCTAGGACTTGCTGATCAGAAGGTCGGCGGTTCGAATCCCCACGATGGGGTGAGCTCCCTTTGCTCGGTCTCTGCTCCTGCCCACCTAGCAGTTTGAAAGCACATCCAAGTGCAAGTAAATAAATAGGTACCGCTCAGGCGGGAAGGTAAACGGCATTTCCGTTCGCTGCTCTGGTTTGCCAGAAGCGGCTTAGTCATGCTGGCCACATGACCTGGAAGCTGTACGCTGGCTCCCTCGGCCAATAAAGCGAGATGAGCGCCACAACCCCAGAGTCGGTCACGACTGGACCTAATGGTCAGGGGTCCCTTTACCTTTACCTTTACATTCTCAGTGATTTGTCTGACAGCATTGAATGTTCTACTTGGAACATGAATGCCAGAAATTGGGAGGTTATTTAGCATAGCCCTCCATCAGTGAAGTCTTTTGGCATGATGAAGTAAAGAGTTAATTTCTTTTTAGCCTTCAAAGGCTGCATATTAGTCCTTTCCTCTCCCTCCCACTCTTAGGGGGCAAGAGAGTGTGTTTCATTTCCTGCTTCAGTGCCTCAGCCTCATGGCTCAGGCTGGATGGCAAATCTATTGACTCATCCCCATTCTGCCACCAGGGCAATCCATATGGGTCCTTATGGCAGCATTCTTGGAGCAAAGTGAGCTCCCACGATAATGAAGAAGATAATGAATGAGCTTATGAGAAGGGGAATTGAGCTCTTCACACCTGGTGAACAGCGTACTGCCAAGCAGATGCCTGTGCCTAATGTAAATTAATGGAGCATCCTTGGTGCTTAATTGTACTGAAGTAATATCACGCCTAATGACCTTAGCGTGGCCTAGTGTTGCTGGGGAGGGAAGCAAAACTCAGGCACAATTCACTCCAAGGAGTTCTCTCTCTTTCAATGCCCTTCCCATGTCTTTATAATTTAAGACTTAAAGTATCGTCATAACATTTCTACACCCTTCTCTACAAATGGTAAAAAAAAGGATGGTAAAGTCCAGTCAAAGGCGACTATGGGGTTGCGGCACTCATCTAATTTCAGGCCGAGGGAGCCGGCATTTGTCCACAGACAGCTTTCTGGGTCATGTGGCCAGCATGACTAAACCGCTTCTGGTGCAATGGAACACCATGACAGAAGCCAGAGCGCAAGGAAACGGCGTTTTCCTTCCCGCCACAGCAGTACCTATTTATCTATGAACACTGGTGTGCTTTCGAACTGCTAGGTTGGCAGGAGCTGGGACAGAGCAATGGGAGCTCACCCCGTCATGGGGATTCGAACCACCGACCTGCTGATCAGCAAGCCAAAGAGGCTCAGTGGTTTAGACCACAGCGCCACCCGAATCTACAAATGGAAACGGGTTGAAATTGCTTCCTGAAGGAAAAGAAACCTCCCCTCCAGTGAACAGTTTGGTTGAGCCACAGACTTAGGGCCAGATGTGATCTGGCATGATTTGCACCATTAGGAATGGTGTGAATCCCATACACTCCAACATTCCATGAGGGCAAAGCAGGGAACAGAGGAAACGCAGAAGACCAAGGTGGAAGTGGCTGCTGCTGTTCCTTCTGTTCACTCCCATTCCTTTTTGGTACTCTTTCCCTCCCTCTTGGCCAAAGGGGACAAAGGAGGTGGCAACGACAAGGGGAGCAGACACAGGTCCAGGGGGCTCTGTTACCAGTAGTGGAGTCCCCTGTTGAAGTGGGTGTCTCAGCAAGTGCCTGATGATGCTAGGACCTTGAGCCATGAGGAAGCAGCAGCGATCAACCCTTATGTTATCTGTCCATGAGTTGGACTCCTTGTACCCAAAATAGAAGGGAAGGTGAGTTCTGGTGGCCTGAGGAGATGCTGGAATGGAGTGGAGGCCAAGGGAGAAGAGCAGTGGAAAGGGGAAGGCTTGTTATGGAAGCAGGGAGGAGTCCTATCTATCCCAAGGCAAGGAAAGGAGACAGAAACAAGATCAACTATACTTGAGCTCATCAATGCAAGGGGTGATTTCCCCTCAAGCTTTCATCTGTTGCAAAAGCACATCCCCTTGCCAGTGGTGGGTTCCTGCAGGCTTCCAAGTCCCGGTGCTTTCCATATGTTGTTGGACTACAACTCCCTACAGCTCAAGCCAGCATAGCCAATGGTCACTGAGGATGTCGTGCCCAAGGGTCTTCAAAAACCTGTAGCCAGCACTGCCTCTGAGAAAATAAAATAAAATAATGATAATGATAATGATAATGATAATGATGATAATGATAATGATAAATAAAATAGTTCAATCTCCCCTCCCTTCCAGTATGTAGGTCTACTCCAGAAGTTGCTGTCCCTTGCATCCATACGTGGAAGTACCCACTGAACTCTGTTGGTTGGACTGCCAGGGGATTGGCTTGCATTATGGAGAATGGTTTTGAAAGTCTAGACCAGTGGTTCCCAAACTTTTTTTGGCCATGCCTAAGCATCTCTAAAATCCTGACCCCCCCCATGACATATAATTCTTATTATTCAAAAAGTGAACTATTCAGGTGGAGGAAGCCTAAAGTGCCATTCACTGTTAATGACTCATTCTCGAATCCCCCCCTTAAAAATCAAATTGCCCCCCTGTGGGGTGCATGCCCCACATTGGGAACCACGGGTCTAGACCCATTGCTGCAAAACAATATTAATCATGCTATACCATGAGCTATAATTGAATTAGCCAAAGGGTGATGCTGGGGTATAAAAAGCAAAATTGCATGGAAAATGTATATATTAGCAATGGCAGATCCTGGGGTCTCAAATTTCAGCAATGCCTTGTGCAATGCCAAATCCCCCCGCCCACCTCTCACCTTTCATTCTACATAATAATTGTGGCACCCCCTGCGGTGCCCCCGAGGCTCTGCGCCCAGTGCGACCAAACCGGTTGCGCTCCCCCAAATCAGCCTGTGATATCAGGAGAAACTTGCACTGAAATGCATACAGTTACTTGTGGGGATTTTGAAGGAAATGGTAATGCGGTGCAGAAATGTGTGGGGTTGAATTTCTGGCTGGGGAGATGGGAAATGGAGAGAAAGTGAAGCTGACACATTTGCTTATCCCCCCGAGGCAATGGGCTCTTTGCTGGTCTTGGAGCCCTGGCAAATGCCCAGCCTCCCCCCCCCCCCCAGAACTGGCCATGCTGCAGATTCCCTAAGGCGTAATAAAGAACTTTGAAGTGTGTTTGAGAAACGAATAAATATTCATGATGCACGCTGAAAAATGCAAGCTGTAGCACAGTCCGTGATTTGGGGGGGGGGTACACAGAGACAGCTGGATCTGTCAGAATTGTCCTCCAAACTGCAGGCGAGGTGAAAGGGATCCACAGGATGGAGACGAGAAGAATGCCAAAAACAAAATATGCTTGATTATACTTGAGAAGCCAACAATATTATGTACCCAGGCTGCTGAAAGTTGTTGTTCGGAAATGAATAGGCTGATTTTCAAGAGCTTCCGACGGAATCGTGGGGCTTCGTTCCAAGAAGAGAGGGAGAAGATCACTAGCAGAGCAGTGATCCGCTTCTAAGAAAGGTTGCCAGGATCAAGACCTGCATAGAAGGCAGGCTTTCTGACCCGGGAGCCTTGCTCCTTATTAACCCCATTTTAAATGGGGTGTGAGACTGCCATATGTGAGGGCAGGAGGTAGCTATTTGATGGTTTTCTCTGAGTATGTTTGGAAGGAATTCAGGTAAATTCATTCAAGAGATCCAGCACTCTCAAGTGTCCGGAGTGCTTACCAAACCTTATACAGTGGTACCTCGGGTTAAGAACTTAATTCGTTCTGGAGGTCCGTTCTTAACCTGAAACTGTTCTTAACCTGAGGGACCACTTTAGCTAATGGGGCCTCCCACTGCTGCCGCCGCGCCACCAGAGCACGATTTCTGTTCTCATCCTGAAGCAAAGTTCTTAACCTGAGGTACTATTTCTGGGTTAGCAGAGTCTGTAACCTGAAATGTCTGTAACCTGAAGCGTATGTAATCCAAGGTACCACTGGATTGCTGCAGCTATTACAACTATACTGTAAGGCAGTAACACATGGCATGGTGGAGTGCTGCTGTTCACCTGACCTGCTGCTTCTTAGGTAGAGGGGGAGGTGGCAGGGAGGTTGGTGTGGAGCAAACACACCCACAGGAACGCCGGATTAGCTCCTCAGGTGTGTTTGCATTGTGCCAACCTCCTGGCTCCCTCATTCCCTCCCTGCCTCCTAGTAAGCAGCAGTAATGTGACTGACCACTGCTGCTCAGGTTCTCAGCTTGCATGTATTAGGGCTGTGCATTGGATTTGGCTGAATCCTGGACTGATTCAGGCTAACTTGCACCTTGCTGAAGCAGCTATCAATTGCTACATAGTGGATCTGTTGCTCAAAACTGTCTCTCAGAAAGCCAGACAGTCTCCAAACTGTTGCAGTTATTAATTACAGCACCATATATGGCAAACTCCAGGGTGGGAGGAGAGAAGGAGAGCTGGACTTTGCTTATTGAGAGCTGCAGGGCTCAGTCAATCTCCATTTGCGGTGCTTGAGGGGAGGGATGCTAAAGTCTTAATGCATAAGTTCTGTCTCTTAGAAAGAGTTTGGTGCCATTTGTTCAGCTTGTGATTTGTTTCCTTCACAGTATATATCTGTTTGAATGTTTTCCACCCTTTCCCAATCATCCGATTCTTTTTTAAACATTTGCTGTCTGTGGCTTAGTATCCCTCTCCCCCAGTTTGGCTCTAGTTTTTAGCTGTAAGGTTTGCTTACAGCTGTGTTCTGTTTAAGGTGTATTTCTTTATTAGAACTTTGTTGTGAGGGTGGGAGTCCTTTGAGTACAATGTATACAGTCAAGTGTAGAAGCAGCACAAATATTGTGTAATATTACAAACATCAGCGCAGTACAGTCTCTCTTTTTTCAAAACAACAACAACCCTGAAGCTTCCTGTCTATAATTTTGCAGTGTTACAATTTTGTAGGGGCTGGCATGCCTGCAGATTTGGTAGAAAACAAGAAAGGTATGGTTATTTTGGTTTCCCAATGCAAATCAAACCGATTTCCAACTATTTGTATTTTGTTATCGGGGGCAGACCAGATGATGTTCAGACTGATCTGGTCTGAATCAGGTCCAATCCAGAACTACAAATCAGGCCCAGAAATCATATTTGAGGAATCGGTGTACAGCCCTTGCATGTGTACACTCCTGCAAAGGAAAGCCATAACCTCAGAGGAATAATAATAATAATAATTTATTATTTGTATCCTGCCCATCTGGCTGGGTTTCCCCAGCCACTCTGGGTGGCTTCCACAAAGACCAAAAATACACTAAGATGTCACACATTAAAAACTTCCCTGAACAGGGCTGCCTTAAGATGTCTTCTGAATGTCAGGTAGTTGTTTGTCTCTTTGACATCTGATGGGAGGGCGTTCCACAGGGCGGACGCCACTACCGAGAAGGCCCTCTGCCTGGTTCCCTGTAGCTTTGCTTCTCGCAATGAGAGAACTGCCAGAAGGCCCTCGGCACTGGACCTCAGCGTCCGGGCAGAACGATGGGGGTGGAGACACTCCTTCAGGTATACTGGGCCGAGGCCATTTAGGGCTTTAAAGGTCAACACCAACACTTTGAATTGTGCTCAGAAACCTACTGGGAGCCAATGTAGGTCTTTCAAGATCAGTGTTATGTGGTCTCGGTGGCCGCCCCCAGTCACCAGTCTAGCTGCCGCATTCTGGATTAGTTGTAGTTTCCGGGTCACCTTCAAAGGTAGCCCCACGTAGAGCGCATTGCAGTAGTCCAAGCGGGAGATAACTAGAGCATGCACCACTCTGGTGAGACAGTTCGCGGATAGGTAGGGTCTCAACCTGCGTACCAGATGGAGCTGATAGACAGCTGCCTTGTACACAGAACTGACCTGCGCCTCCATGGACAGCTGAGTCCAAAATGACTACTAGGCTGCGCACCTGGTCCTTCAGGGGCACAGTTACCCCATTCAGGACCAGGGAGTCCTCCACACCAGCCCGCCCCCGTCCCCCAAAAACAGTACTTCTGTCTTGTCAGGAAGTCCACAAAATGTAGCTACAAATGAAAGTGTTCCAGATTGTTATACAATACATATCAAATTGCAATCAAAACAGAGCAACGAAGGTGTGGCTTCCCTGCTCCCTTTATCTGGGGTAGCTGGTGCCAGCTGATTATCATTGAAAGATGAATTTCTTGTTGGAAGAGCTCCTTTCTCCAAAGCCGATCCCCTCCCCACCCCTTTAAACATCCCCATATGCCAGTGAGCATTTGTGTTCCAGGGCATGTGGCGCTAAAGGTCAGCACTGACATCCAGCTGGCAGTGTCAATTTATTTCAAGTCCCAACAATACCCGTGTGGTTTGCCAAAATCTGTAATCACAGTAGGAAGAACCTTAGCAGGGAACAGGTTAGGGTCATTTGGATGGTGGAAGGAAAGCAAGGAGTACTGGGGAAATGAACCAAAATAGCAAAACAGAATCATTTCTTATCATAGGAACGTATTAGCTGCCTTAAACCGAGTCAGGTCACTGGTCCCTCTTGCTCAGCTCTGCCTACACTGACCCCCACATTCCACATTGGTGGGCTTACCCCTTGGCAACACTGTAATGTACTGAGAGCCACACAGCCACTTGGCTGTTGATCCATTGTAGTGTTGCCCCTTGGTAATCCTGTGAGCCTTAGGCAAGGTCAAGGATGGTGACCACTAGGGGTCCAAGTGAGAATGAGGGCTCAGGGGGCCTGGTCAGGTAAAGGTAAAGGGACCCCTGACCATTAGGTCCAGTTGTGACCGACTCTGGGGTCGCGGTGCTCATCTCGCTTTATCGGCCGAGGGAGCCGGCGTACAGCTTCCGGGTCATGTGGCCAGCATGATTAAGCCGCTTCTGGCGAACCAGAGCAGCGCATGGAAATGCCGTTTACCTTCCCGCTGGAGCGGTACCTATTTATCTACTTGCACTTTGACATGCTTTCAAACTGCTAGGTTGGCAGGAGCAGGGACCGAGCAACAGGAGCTTACCCCATCGCAGGGATTTGAACCGCTGACCTTCTGATCAGCAAGTCGTAGGCTCTGTGGTTTAACCCACAGCGCCACCTGCATCCCAAGGGCCTGGTCAGAGAGTTGGGGAAAGACAGGGCATGCTGGGCCTTATTTGGTTATTTTCGGCACAGCTCAATAAGCACTTTGCCAGTGTTGCTTTCCCAACGACAGAGTCGCTTGCTGCTTACCAGGAAGGAGAAGAGGGTAGGAGAGGCTATGGGGAGGACGGCACCAAGAGGAGTGCCAGAACAGCTCCACTGGTGAGTTTGCACCCCTCTGTGATTCAGCAGCTCAAAACGTGAACCCATCTCCACCCACCTCAACTGCTCTGCTTGAAACAAGGGAGGGATTAAAAAGAACAGAAAAAGAAAATTGTAGGAAAATGTTTAAGTAGCAAGGAGTTTCTTGAAAGCCCAGTTAGATGGGCAGGGTGCAAATAAAATGATGATAATGATGATGATGAAGAAGAATCACAGAGGGCTGCAAACTTGCCAGTGGAGCTATTCTGGCACTCCTCTTGGCTAATAATAATAATAATAATGATAATATTGGTATACCATCCTTTTTCTGCAGATCTCAGGGTGGTTCACAATGTAAAATGACATATAAAGAATGCAAAATACATAATAAAAATAAAAACATAAACAAACCAATAAGTCCCCTGCCACAATACATTTTAAAAGGCATAGAATGTCAAGCAGCCAAAGGCCTGGTTGAAGACGAATGTCTTCTCCTGGCACCTAAACTGGTATTATGAAGGCACCAGCCGAACCTCCCTGGGGACAGCATTCTACAAATGGGGAGCCACAGCAGAAAAGACCCATTCTCATGTTGCCACCATCCAGCGTTCTAGTGGAGAAGGAAAGCCACTTCCGTGCTGGCAAGGAGGTGGGGTTGTGGGCGTCACGCCCCTCCCCACACACACGGGGGCTGGCTCCAGCCCCCGCAATAACAAGGGAATCCCTGTTCACCTCATACCTCGAGCCAGCCAATCGGCTGGCGCCGGGGGCGGGGCCTCGGCTATTTAACCCAGCCGCAGCCGAGGCCCCTTCTCTTTCCTGCCCCACAGCTGACTCGGTTTTTCCCTCCCATCCCACCCTCTAGGCTAGGTTCCCTGACGTTGCTGTGAACTACGGTTGGTCGCCGTCAAGGGGCCTGGTAGGAATTTTCCCAAATGGCAGACTGGCACCAGCCATTTGGTTTTCGCCTACCTCGTAGCAAACCGTCACAACTCTTCGGTATTGGTGGTTAAGCATTGGTGGGGGGTACAGTCCTATTGTTATGCAAATGAGGGGGGGAGGAACACCATCACCTTCCCCCAGACAAGGGTAGTCCGGTAAAGGATTCCGGGGGGCGTGGCCTTGTCCTAAGCCTAAGAAGGTGTGGGCCCATGGCACGCCCCCACAAGGTGATGTCGGGGGGAGGTCCTAGTTGACGTGCCTCAGCAGGACTCCTCCCACTGGTGATTAACCCTTCCGGCTTTTAGCCGGTTAATAGTTAGGACCAATGCCTAAGGCTTTTTTTTTTTAAAGATATTTATTAAGATTTTCAAAATATTACAAAAGAAAAAAAGAAAAAAGAAAAATACAAAATAAAAATAGTTAAAAACAATTCAGTCTTTCAATCACTTATCTTTCATTTGCTTATTTCCCGGACTTCCTCACACCTCCCTTTTCTGTATTCCAATTCAGTTTGTTAGTTCAGCAAATCCCTCCCCTCTTTGTTTATCCTAATCTTCAAAGGACCAATGCCTAAGGCTAATACCACTCAATTCCTGTAATCAATAAAAGTTGTGGCATAATTTGACCCATTAACCTGAATTCTTGTGTCCTGTGTCTTTATTTCTTTGGGGGGAGGCGGGAACTTGCCACGCAACACAAAGAAGGGTCTCAGAGGAACTGGGGCCATGTTGAGTGTACCATGTTCCCCGGTGGAGTTTATGAAAAGTGGAGTTGAGTTATTGACACTTGGCTGGTCACATTAATGCGGGAGGGAGTTTCAGCAGACCAACTGTCAAAAGAGCACCTGCAGCTCCAGGGGAAACACTGAAGAGTTTGTCCCAGGATAATCCTTTGATCCCTTTGTAAATCCCATGTAATTTTCTTTTTTCCTTTTTGAAGCTGCTCGTTCTCGTCGAGTGCTTTGCTAGCTTTTGTGGAGAGTTTGTCCATACCAGTTATCCCACGAATCATGTATATTGAATTTCATCTTGATTCCAGCACGTGGCTTAATTAGAATGCAAAAGTGAAAGGAAAGGTGGGGATCACTCAGACAAAGCAATTACTTTTGGATCTTTTGCAGGAGATAATCTGACACCCTCTGTGCCCTTTCGCTCGTGAAGTGCCTTCTTAATTCAGCATAACTGAAATGGCTTGGAGTGGCCAAAAACTGGTCATTTCCCAAGCTATAGATTTTCACGTAAGTCTGAGCTGAAGGGATCTGGATTGCTAACTGATTTCATTTTTTAAATGCTACACTGTTTATTTCTAGGGAGTCCTTTAAAAAAAATATGCCAACATTTTATTATGCAACAGCTACATAGAATCACAGAATCATAAATTGTAGAGTTGGAAGGGAACCTGGGGGTAATCTAGTCCAACCCATTGCACTGCAGGAATCTCAACTAAAGCATCCAGATGGCCATTTAACCTCTTCTTAAAAACTTCCAAGGAAGGAGAGTCCACCACCTTCCAAGGGAGTCCATTCCACTGTTGAACAGCTCTTACTGTCAAAAAAGTTCTTCCTGATGTTTAGTTGGAATCTCCTTCCTTGTAACTTGAACCCATTGGTTTGGGTCGTACCCTCTGGAGCAGTAAAGAACAAGCTTGCTCCATCTTCCTTGTGACAGTCCTTGAGATATTTGAAGATGGCTTTCAAATCTCCTCTCAGTCTCTTTTCCAGGCTAAACATACCCTACAGCATTTCCCTTTTTATATAATGATGAAAGTACAGAAGCTGTTACATAAGGACACAGGAAGCTGCAAAGTCAGACCGTTGGTCCATCTACATTCGAACTGTCTGCACTAGCTCTCCAAAGTTTCAAACAGGGAGTCTTTCCCAACCCTAGCTGTGGGCTCAAATGGGACTGGAAATTCTCAACTGCTCATACCCAAAGTTAAAATCTAGCATAATTGTCAAACTTTGATTATACCACCCAATGCTGTCATACAACAACAACAACAACAACAACAACAACAACAACAACAACAACAACTTATTTATTCCCCGCCCATCTGGCTGGATTTCCCCAGCCACTCTGGGCGACTCCCAACAGAATATTAAAAATACGATAAAATATCAAACATTAAAAACATCCCTAAACAGGGCTGCTTCAGATGTCTTCTGAAAGTCACATAGCTGTTTATTTCCTTGACATCTGACGGGAGGGCGTTTCGCAGGGTGGGTGCCACTACTGAGAAGGTCCTCTTCCTGGTTCCCTGTAACCTCACTTCTCACAGTGAGGGAACCCCCAGAAGGCCCTTGGAGCTGGACCTCAGTGTCCAGGCTGAATGATCAGGGCTGAGATGCTCCTTCAGGTACACAGGGCTGAGGCCATTTAGGGCTTTAAAGGTCAGCATCAACACTTTGAATTGTGCTCAGAAACGTACTGGGAGCCGATGTTGGTCTTTCAGGACTGGTGTTATATGGTCTCGGTGGCCACTCCCAGCCACCAGTCTAGCTGCCGCATTCTGGATTAGTTGTAGTTTCTGGGTCACCTTCAAAGGTAGCCCCACGTAGAGCGCGTTGCAGTAGTCCAAGCAGGAGATAACTAGAGCATGCGCCACTCTGGCGAGACGGTCTGCGGGTAGGTAGGGTCTCAGCCTGCGTACCAGATGGAGCTGGTAGACACCAAAACTACATTATAGCAGTCTTTGCCAACCTTGTGTCCTCCAGATGTTTTGGAACAGCTCTCATCAGCTCCACCCAGCACAGGGCTTGTAGGAGTCATAATTCAACACATCTGGAGGGGACCAGGTTGGTGAAGTTTAAATTTTAGATTTTGAAGGTATCTTGGGCATATCTAACCCAATTCCCTATGCCATGCAGAACCCATGCTTTAGGATACACCTACAGCATCCCTGACAGGTGATGGACAAGTTGGTGTTAAGTATCTCCAGTGAAGAAAAAGCTCCCTGCTTCCCCAAGGCTGCCCATTGTACATCAAATTGCTCTTCCTGTAACTTGACGGACATTTGGAGACTAAGACACCCATTAGAAAAACAATTCACATTTATTTCAGATGCAAATCAATCAATGTCAAGAATTGATCAGATATAGATATCCAATGAACTAACATTGAGAACCTTAAAGATTGAAATACAACCAAAAGTCTTCTCAGATCATAATGCAATTAAATGTATTTTAAAAGGATATGAAGAAAAATCTTTCAGATGGAGAATAAATGAAAACCTGCTGGACGATCAGAAGATAGTGGAAAGGGCACAGAAATGCCTAACGGACTACTTTGTAAATAATGTGAATAAAGGCACAAGAACGTGTACGGTGTGGGATGCTAGTAAAGCGGTGATGAGGGGTTTCTTTATCCAGCAAAATGCAATTAAAAACAAAATGAGAGAAAAAGGGAAAAAGGAAATCCTAAAACAAATTATGGAAAATGAGAAAAAATTAACTACTAGGCCCAAGGATGAAAAAGTGAAACAAAATATAAAAGTGCTTCAAACTCAATTTGCGATGATAATTAATAAGGAAGTGGAATGGAATATTAAAAAAATGAAGCAGAGGAATTTTGAATTTGCAAATAAGTCTGGAAAATGGTTGGCTTGGCAAATTAAAAAAAGGAAAGAGCAAAATACAATAAACAAAATAAAAGTGGAAGATCAAGATATTGAAAATCCGAAGGGAATTAGGAAAGGATTTGTAAATTTTTATAGAGAATTGTATAAAAGAAAGGGGAGAGGTAATACAAAAGAAATAGAGGACTATTTAAAGAAGAAAGAGGTGCAGAAAATATCAAGTTGCAATAAAAATAAACTGAATGAGCCAATCAAAATGGATGAAATTATAAATGCAATAAGAGAACTTAAAAGTGGGAAGACACCGGGACCGGATGGATTTAGTGCAAGATACTATAAAGAAATGAAACACACCCTGTCTGTACCATTAAAAGAAGTGATGAATAACATTTTAAAGAAGGAGGAAATACCAGAAACCTGGAAAGAAGCCTATATAACTTTTATTCCCAAACAGGACTCAGATCTGACCCAAGTGAAGAATTACAGGCCGATCTCATTATTAAATAATGATTACAAAATGTTCACAAACATTTTGGCAAATAGGATGAAAAGAATTTTAAAGGAAATGATACAGAAGGATCAAGCAGGTTTCCTTCCTGGTAGACAGATGAAAGACAACATAAGAAATATAATTGATATAATGGAATATCTGACTAACAGGAAGGATAAACAAGCTATGTTAATTTTTGTGGATGCGGAGAAAGCCTTCGATAATATTTCTTGGGAATTTATGTTAAAAAACCTAGAAGTGATGGATATGGGCCAATCTTTTCTAAATGGTATAAAGGCAATATATTCTGAACAAAGAGCTGAACTAATTATTAATAACATAATAACGGAAAATATTGCAATAACCAAGGGTACAAGACAAGGGTGTCCTCTATCACCGCTGCTATTCATATCGGTCCTGGAAGTCTTATTAAGTTCAATAAGAAACAATGAACAGATAAAAGAGGTATCAGTTGGCCGTAATCAATATAAAGTAAAGGCGTATGCTGATGACTTGGTTATAATGATAGATGATCCTATAAAGAGTATTAAAGAAGTACTAAAAGAAATGGAAGAATTTGGACAGGTGGCAGGGTTTAAATTGAATAAGAAAAAAAACCAAAATAATGGTGAGAAACATAGACCAAGAAATTAGTGAAAGAATACAGCAACAGACAGAGATTGAGGTGGTAAAGAAAGTGAAATATTTAGGGATTGTATTGACTTCCAGGAATATTGATTTGTTTCAAAATAACTATGTACCAGTATGGAATAAAGTTAAATGAGATTTAGAGGTGTGGGGTAGAATGAAATTATCATTTTGGGGAAGAATTGCAACAATAAAGATGAGTGTGTTACCGAAAATGTTGTTTTTATTCCAAGCAATTCCAATAATTAAAGGAGTAGCAATATTTAAAGAATGGCAAAAAGTAATTTCAAGATATATCTGGCAGGGCAAAAAGCCAAGAATAAAATTTAAGCTGTTAACAGATTTAAAAGAGAGGGGAGGCTTTGCCCTGCCAGATTTGAGGTTATATTATGAAGCATCATGTATATGTTGGTTGAAAGAATGGATGAAATTAGAAAATACAGATTTGTTAGATTTGGAAGGATATGATAATAGATTGGGTTGGCACGCGTATTTATGGTACGAAAAGAAACGAGTGCATAAAGGTTTTGAAAATCATATTATTAGAGGCTCTCTGATCGAGGTATGGGGTAGGTATAAAAACCTACTGGAACCAAAAATCCCACATTGGCTATCACTATTAGAGGTGATGAGTGTTAAAAAGATCAATATGACTAGGAGGTGGATAACATATGGGAGTTTAATCGAGAAAGAAGGAAGTAAGTGGAAAATGAAACCATATGAAGAAGTGAAAGAACATGTAAATGATTGGCTGCATTACTTTCAGATTAATGAAATGTTTAGAAAAGAGGTTGCAGAAAGAGGCTATTTTGAAAAAGAATCTAGGTTTCAATGAGAAGTATTGAATAATGAAGTTAAAAATTTATCTATGATGTATAAATTATTATTAGAATGGCATCTGAAGGATGAAGAGGTTAAATCAGTTATGATTCAATGGGCCAAAGATTTTGGACATAACATTCAATTTGATGATTGGATAAAATTATGGAAGGAAGGGATGAGATTTACAGCATGCACCACAATTAAAGAAAATGTTATGAAAATGATATATCGATGGTATATAACACCAGTCAAATTAAGTAAGATGTATAAGGTGAGTAATAAATGTTGGAAATGTAAGGAGAAAGAAGGGACATTTTATCACATGTGGTGGGAATGTAAAAAAAATGAAGTGCTTCTGGGAAATGATATATAATGAGATAAAGAAAATATTGAAATATACATTTCTTAAAAAACCAGAAGCATTCCTATTAGGAATTTTAGGTGGTGAGATAAAAAGGAAGGATCAGAAAGTATTTTTGTATGCAGTAACAGCAGCTAGAACTCTGGTGGCCCAGAAATGGAAACAAGAAGAAATGCCCACGATTGAAGAATGGAGAACGAAATTACTGAATTATGCAGAACTGGACAGATTAACAGGGAGGATTCGCAACCGACAGGACCAAAGATTCACTGAGGACTGGAATAAATTTACAGAATATATTTAAAATATTTGTGATAATGATATAACGTTTGTAAGTTTCCAAGAAGCTCTGTAAGAAGTTTTGGTAGAAATATTGTTTAAATAATATGGTAAGATAAGATATACATAGTGCAATATAAATGAAGAAATGTGAAGATATGTAATAACTACGGAAAATTATCAGACATGTTGATGGAAGTCTAAAAGAAAAAAGATGTGTGATGAATTCTTAATGTTTAATTGTGTTATAAATTTGTTTTTATTGGGGGACTTCCGGGGTGGTGCCACCGGCAATGGCAGACTCCCTCTGAACTGGAGGGACTAGCTCCGCGGAAAACGGGTCTTCTCCGCTACGGCGAAGCGGGGACCCACTTAAAAATCACAGGCGGATGAAGCCGGTGACCATGGGACTCGGCGGGCACCTTTAGCGCCCCCCCAACCCGCTAAGGAACCCACTAACGGGCTCCGAAGTGAAGAGGGGGAAGTGGTGCGGTGCTGTGAGTCAACTGCTATTTCTGTGGAGCGAAGCCGCATAGCTGTTGCCGGAGAGTGCTGCCTTTTTCCTGGGACAATTTGGACTTTAAAATAAGCACCCGTGAATACTTAGACTTTGAACAATTGGACATCAAATAAGGACTTGCGAGTAGGAAAGAATCGGACTTTAAAAATTTACTTGAATTTGGTACGGAACGGGAAGGTCTAAACAGGAAGACATCCTTCCGTTCTTTTGTAAACAGAATAAAGCAAAGGCAATTTAAACTAGAGCTCAGAAAATCGCTTTTAAAAGATTGGATTTCACCATTTAAAATTGTGGAACCCCCCTTCGACAGCAGGAGAAGGAGGGGATCTTTTTGGACTGTTTAAAGTGACTTTAAAGTGAAGTAACTTTCCTCCGTCCTGATCCTGGAGCGGGCTGTCAGGACTGACGTGTGAAGTTCATTAACCAAAGACAAGTGTTTTTGACAGATGGCTAAAAGAAGAGAAACCTAGTGATTCCACTGTTCCCTTTCGCATTTTAAAGGATAATATATGGACAAAGTATCTTAAAAAAGGAAACTTTGTTGCAAGAATAAATAGAAGTCTTCCCCCTAGGGGGTGTCTGTGAAATTGTAACTGTGAAACTGTAACTAACTCCAGGGAGTCGACAGCTGTTACAGATTACAACCGTGGGAACAAGTATCTGACCTTGTGGAACAATGTATTCAAAAGCCTTGTTGTATGCTCTCTATAAAACAAACGATCTACTGGAACAATTACACGAGAAGGTGAATTGGATGGCGACTTCGACTAGAAATTTTGAACAGGCAGTGGGAAACTTTGAACAGACAGTGGGAAAATATGTGGAGCCCACTCAGGATTTAAATCAGGAGTGTGTCTTGACAGAACAGGAGTTTTTGACATTAAATCAGGAGTGTGTTTTGACAGAACAGGCCCAACAGGAATATGATTTTTTGGATTTGACAAATGAACTTGGAAAAAGCCATATCTGGAAAGGAAAAGTTTGGCTTGGTTTGGAAATGGGGGGCTGGATTGACCCCCCTATGCTGGGACGTTTGGACTTTTCAAATATGGCAACGGACCGTGAGATGTTTGGGACTGTGGGGGCTCTCAATTTTGGAGGGCCTTTGAAACATGCTTTTAAATACTACATGGAATTCATTGTTGAACATGGAAAAGGGGCTGATCTGTTGAGAAGGGTTAAAAACATTGTCAAGCTGGAGTTACCACGAGCAGGAGACAAGGGAAAATACAGTTACCAATATGAAGAAGAGCCGCAGAAGGGTCATGGAAGAGACTTGAGGGCCTCGGACATAAGGTTGCCAGGTTAATGGGCTAGATTGACGGGAATAAGTACTGACAAAACCCGGAACCAGGAGGAAGGGACGCTGGATGAAGATTGGATCTGTTTATACCTCTTTTTTTCTACTATTAGAACTGTTTTATAAAATTGATGAATGATAGGAAAATGTTGGAATGAAATTACTTGGCTTTAGCAAATATGTTTAAAGAATTATGAAAGAATATTATGATTATGAGAAGTTGGTAAGGATAAGATTTAAGTTTTAAGTGTTAAGGTTTATTTTATTATAGAAAGATAAGGTCAAGGATTTGCTGGGATAATTAATAACTAGGACACAAGGAAAGGGAGGAGGAGGAGGTCTAAGAAAGAAGGTAATGACAGTTAAGGATTTGAAAATAATGAATTTGTTTTTAAATGTTTTTAAAGTTTTGTGATTTTTGCATTCTTCTTTTTTTCTTTTTTTCTGTCATTTTTTCTCATTTGGAATTTTTTCTTATATGGTGGGAAGGGGTTGGTTTTTTTTCTTTTTTTCTTTTTTTTCTATTTTGTTAATTATTTTTATTCTTTGTACTCTCTTCTGCTTCTATTTTATTTTTTTATTTTTTGTAACATTTTGAAAATCTCAATAAATATCTTTTAAAAAAATATAAATTTGTTTTTATTGGAAAATTAATAAAAATTATATACAAAAAACAAAAACAAATTGCTCTTCCTGTCGGAACAGCTCTCCTGAAATGTAGCTTATTACTTGCCATAGTCCTTCCCTCTGAAGTGACGGAGGGCAAGTCTGCTCCACCTTCTTCATGATCAGCCCTTCAGACATTCATCTACCCAAGGCAACTTGGAGAGTGTGTGATGAATAATTCTTCCCCAGAGCAGCCACAGAGAAGCATTCCATATGGTTGAAAATCCACTCAGTAAATTACCAGTTGGGTTGGAACTTTTTTTTTCAGTCTTCTGTATTCAACTTTTGTGCAACCGAGCAGGGGATTAAGAGGGATTTGTTTCTTTATATAAATGTTCCTTGATTTTTAGGGGTCATGCCTCTTTCGTCAGCTTTGTCATTCAAGGCTGGCCTGACATTTTAAAGAGGCTGTTTGATTTAAAGGCTCAGCAATATTGACCACCAACAGGCCATGGCAGAGATGAGATCTTTGCAAGAAGCAAATATTAACATTCGGTACGGCATCCTCTCCTGCTTTAATTCCTGGTGTTAGCTGTGAGAGTGACAAAATTGTGGTTTTTTTCCTTCCTTCCTTCCCTCCCTCCCTCTCTCTACTTCCCTACAATCCTCTCCCCTATTCCCTGATGCAGTACGGAATAAAGAAGAAGGAAGAAAGGGAAGCAGAAGCCCAGGCTGCTCTGGAAGCCAATGCCGAAGGGAGTCTGACACGTCCAAAGAAGGCCATCCCCCCTGGCTGTGGCGACGAGGATGAGGAGGAAGAGGAGAGCATTCTAGACACCGTTATCAAATACCTGCCTGGTCCCCTCCAGGACATGTTCAAGAAGTAAATGGCTACAGACTGCCAGTCTGTCCGTGGACAGTAAAGGAAATGGATTTCCCATTGGCCAAATGGGGAATTTATACTTGCCACACATCACGCAACCTCTCCCCACCCACAGCTCCAGCCCCTTGCCATTTACTCAAGCCCCACCCCGACCCACACCCTCCTCCCTCTCCCATCCATCCCTTAATTTGTACATATTCACATCTAGTCGATGCCTCCAAGTGGATGTAAAGATGAATGAGCTGCAGTCTACACAACTTTTTATTATTATAAAGCCATAGTTCTGCGTATGTTAAACAGAGGCAGGTGTACATTAAGCAGAGAAAAGGGACTACAGCATGCTTGTTTTTGTCTCCCAGCAAGAGGGAGGGTTCACCCACAGTGAATGATAGGTGGCACACACACACACACACACACACTCCTCATTTACTAAATTTGTAACTAACAGAGAATCAAGGCACCCAGTAGGATGCCCCTTTATAGGTCTAAGTTGAAAGTACTCACTGTTTTTGGATAGTATAAAAAAAGAACCACCTTCCTCTTTTGGGTGATGGGGGCGGGGCAATGGCTGTAAAATTCTTCCCCTGTCCAGTAACATTGCCCACCCTCCTTCTCTCTTCCAACTGACTTGGTTTGCCCTCAGCAACATCACCACATAGACAAAACCGATCCGCTGCATAATGTAGTAATATTGCCATGTTCCCTGTGAGATGCTTGATTGGCTGGGATCACTTACATGATTAATCTAAGCAACATTCCTCTCTTAGATTTGTCCTCAGCGATGCCACCAAAATGCCAAGTACGATTGGCTACATAGCAATAGGGCATTGTCCCAGTGACCAGCCTGACTAACCCCAGAAGGCAATAGAGGCAGGTGGAAGTGGCAGATAAGCAGAGCGGCTAAGGGAACAATGGCCAGTGTCAAAAACAATGAGGGCCATGAATATATTCACAACCACTGCTTTGGAACAAATATTTCAGCCTCCACAAATCACTACTTTTGGCCCCAAAATGGAAATGGGAGGATATTCAGCAAAGCCCTGCCCTTGTAGGGTGTCTCCAGCCCAGCTGAAATGGAAACACATGTTTGTTTTCTGCTATTCCCATTATTCCTCATCACTGATAAGAGATAATGTCGAAACTGGACCATTCACTGCCCATAATTCCAGCCCAGATGTCAGTGGAAGAGCTGCGTTCAACTGCACTTTATAAGAAAGCATCTACGTGCCTCAGAATCTTCTAGGCAAGGGTCTCGTAGCCTTGAAAACAGCCATAATAGGAAGCTAGCGAGGAAGTTTCTTGACAGCACAATCCTACGTATGCCTGTCAGAAGTAAATCACAATATCAGAGAATTGTGGAGTTGGAAGTGACCTCGAGGGTCATCTAATCCAACCCCCCTGCAATGCAGGAATCACAACTAAAGCATCCATAGCAGGCGGCCATCCAACCTCTGCTTAAAAATCTCCAGTGAAGGCACTTTTAGTATGGTGAAACTTACTCCTCCCAGGTAAGGGAATATAGAACTGCAGTTTTGGCTTGCAATGTGCTGCCTTCCCTTTCTAGCTTAACAAAAGTCGGCCAGTACATTTCCTCTAATCCATAAAGTCTCCAGCTTGTTTGGAGACACTTGGATCGTCTGCACTATCCAGTCACCTCATGTTGAAGCTCTCAAGTTGTTTTTCATGGCCAGACGGGGAGGGCTAAAGGAACCATGCTTCCTTGGAGATCCAGCGGGTCCCTTCACTGAATTTCCAAGGTCTTAAAAAATGAAAGTGCACCTCTAATGCTTTACTTAACAGAGAGACTGGGAGCAGGAGACATGTACACTACAATATTCCACCCTGTTGTTCATTTCGAAGCGAACCTGCTCCAAATTGGTGGGTACTGGTCACTTAAACTATTATTAAAATGTAGATATGAGGCTTCTCTGCTTTGTATTGGCTTGTGATAGGCATCCTGTTTCGTACCCCCTTCAGAAAATAAATGGTTATGAGCCTTTGTCCAATGACAATGGCCAATTTTTCACCTGTGAAACTGAAGTTTGAAAACACTGAAGCTTATCCCAGGTCAGAGAAGGACCATAGTTCACTGGCGTAGCAATACTGTGGAGGTAAGAAATCCCAGGCAGATGGAGTTTGTGTTTGAGATCTGGGATAGCTGTTGCTTAGCCAAGAAGGTGATATGGAGCTAGATGAGCCAAAAGTGTTAAGCAGGTGCAGCAAGATTCTCTCTTGGTGCTTTTGCTTTCTAGATACTGTTGGCTTTCTAGATACTTCAGGAGATCAGCTTCTGCACACCAACATTTATTCTGTCCCAGTGCCAGAACTGAGGTTACCTTGCTGGTGTGGTGGAACTCAGTGTTCATTGTTTCCTATGTGTAACATTCCCAGGTCTGATCCTGGAATTGGAGCTGAAACACATGGTCAGCAGGACCGTGTGAAAAGCCTGTTTGTCGCTGGTCTAGCTATACCACTACTGGTAGCCAAGGAGGTGGAAGACTGATAGGGGGCTTCAACTTGTGCATTGAGGCTTCCCCCCCTCTCCTCCCTGTGTGTACTTTCCTTGCCCCCTAAATTGTCTGGGATGGTGTAAGGAGAACCCCCAGAATGACACACAGTGGGAAGAGGATCATTCAGTTTTGCAAGCTGATACGCTTCTGCAGATGGGATTTTGTGATTGAATTGAATTCCAACCTGAACGGTTGAATAGAAATCTTCTGGCATTATGGCCCATCAGAATAATGGGGCCTCACTGGCCCCACCCTCACTGTCACATTTCCAAAGGGCTGCTTCTACATGCATTGAGGCTGAAGGTCTGGAGCAGGGGTCTAGCTGTGCACAGATCGGTTTCCCCCATGATTTAGAATTACACAGGGAGTCCAGTGCTCAGGGGTAGAGGGAGGTGAGGATGGAGCAACAGGGGTTGAGCCAGCAAATGCCTTTAAATATTCGAATTCCCCACCTGTATTCCGAACTAACAACAGATATATAATGTGAGCCTGCCAATTGTGTAGCTCAGTCCTGTTATTGAAAGTTTCCCAGTCTGAATGGCCAAATCTGC
Source organism: Podarcis pityusensis (assembly GCF_964106645.2). Lineage (NCBI taxonomy): Eukaryota > Metazoa > Chordata > Lepidosauria > Squamata > Lacertidae > Podarcis > Podarcis pityusensis. Next base: position 37,483,505 of record NC_138042.1, read on the forward strand.
ATTGGCCCCAGAATAAAAGCTCAGTTGGAAATCAGCCAAGCGCTAAGTCACTTTTGCCAGACAGTGGCAAGACCAGCAGTCATATTGAATGTGTGTGTGTTTTAAAAATAAGATTTATTAGCACCCAACATCCTAAGGTGTGAGGTGGCAGGTGTGGGGTGTTGTTCATTGCTTTGCTGCGTTCTAGTTTGGCATATTGGCCATACCTATTGTACAAAGACAGATTAATTTCCAAAATGTTGACTATCGTTATATATCCATAATGCCAGAAAAGAAATTTTAAGGATATGCTATGTCCAGGCAGAACAACTCCATTCTGAAGCCCCATCTAGATCAATGTTTAAAAAACTGACTTAGAGCACATTGCTTAATCCAGTTTAGAATTTTGTTATTTTTTGAAAACAACAATAACCTTACCTTCATATTTCCACAGATAATACTAGGTATGTTTTCCCTTGAATCCCAGCAGTTTGGGGGTAAGGTCACAATTTTTGCATTTATAAAACATATGCCCCATCTAAGGTTCAAAGACAGGTGGTTTATGACATACTGAAACCCTTACAAATCAAACTTATACTTTAATTATTTTAAATTCTTTTTTAAAAAAAACAAAACCCTACACGTATAGAGAATAAGAGAAGAATCAACAGCAGATACAAATACAATACATCTAACATTCCTGGTCTCCACAGGGCCACAAGCACCCTCTGAAAGCGTTTGCTTCTCTGCCATCTTCTTAAAGCAATAAGGGAGCAGGTTGAATGTGGCTTCTGGGTCGGGAGTTCCAAATTGAGAACACTGTTTCTGGTGGCCAGCATTTCTGGTCAAAAGGAAAGCCCCACCAGATAACCTTCTGAGAGGAAAGTGGGCTTGTCATGAATCCTGAGGTAAACTTTTCATTTTCAGTGAACTGGTAGTGTAACAAGATTTAGGGTGTCTGCATTCCCTCACTGTGTTGTCTTACTCATCCCTCCATGCCAGCAAAAGGCTGCTGAGATGTCCTACCACTTTCTTTCCCAAATGCCAGGTCTCAAGTTGAGGCCACAGGTTTCTGAAACCTCATCTATAGCATGAATATGAGCTTTCTATTGGCATGTGCCAATGTCACTGGTCTGGTTTCCTCCAAAGAATCCTGGGAAATTAAGTCTGGTAAAGGTGATGAACATTCCCTGACAGTGCTTCCTTCGCTTCCACTAACCCTGGTCACAGAACTGAGATTCCCAGGGTTCTCTGGGGGAAAGTGATTCCTGTTATACCTATTAGAATCTGTAAATGTGGGGTGTGCTCTTATTCAAATTCTCATAGTGACTGAGCCTTTGGCTGTTTGGGCAAAGGAATCTTTATTTTTTCATCAACCATGCACCAGTGTATTGTCTATCTACAACCACTTAGGCAACGTTTCCCCTATTAAGGACCAGTTCACACAAAATCTGCCCTTGCTGAATGGTGAGTTCACTCAGTATGCCTTCCAGCTGGTTCTGTCCATGACAATGCTTTTGTCTGGCTGATCCAAGAAATACCAATCTCTTTTCAGTCCACAGTGTCCCACCTTGCAGAAGAGCAGTTGGGCAACTGATTTACCCTACGGCCAGCTTTGCAGCTTCCATTCTGCATGCTGGCCATATGCACCTGCTTGACTGTGGCCCAAAAAAGGAGATTAAGGCTGCAATACTAACCATATCTACTCAAAAGTAAACCCCATGCAATGGGGTTTGCTACTCCAGGTTTAGTGGAGTTCAAACTGCAGCTATAAACATGAAGAAACAGAAATAGTTCTATATGAGGTGTACCCCTGATTCTGGCCCATTAACAGAGACATATATTTAAATATTTTATTTTTCTAGGAGTAGAGGTAGACATGCTATTCTGCTAAAAGCAGAGCGAGTGAATTTCTCTCCAACGATGTTTCTATAGATGGGCTTGAAGCCACTGGAATCGTATAGTAGTATTTTTTTCCTGGCTTGTTCCATTTCAGGCAGCAGGCAGCTTCTCAAAGTTATGAATGTTCTCTAACGTTAGGAGAAAGCCCTTGCACATCCAGACCTAGCACTCCAGGCAGAAAGGTTCTAGCCAGACAATCTTCTTGATGTGCTGCTTTTCAGCATGCAAGGATTTTATTTTTTAATTTTTTTCAGATGGGGGAGTATTCAGAAATGAGATTCTCCCATCACCTGTTGAAATATGAACTGGTACATTCCAAGAAGAACTCTTGCCACCTGGTTTGGCTGACCAGATCGGCCCTGAATCAATGGCCTGGAGCAGTGCTCGACAACTTTAAGGTCCCTGGCCTCCAAAGTGCCTAAACTGCTGTCAACACAGTCACAATGGGCACTTCCCTTCCCTGAAATGAAATGTCGGCACAACCCCTCAGTTCTTTGCTTCTGGTATCTATGGAGTTGAGGACCACTAATAAAACACTAACACCTAGCACTCGGCAACTTGATGGGCACAAGCCAACACCAAAGAGAAGTGTGATTCTTCGCTTGGGTTCTGAATATCTCTTTCTCCTTCCACAGCATTTTTATTATTATTATTATTAAAAAGAATTAAATCACAATATGTTCAATCTCAGGTATATGGGTTTCTTTTTTTCCTTAAGAAAAAAAATAGTTTGTATTGATATGGAAAGCTTGGGCAGTTCCCCATTTCTGCATTTTGTTCACCTCCCTCTCCCAAAGCCTTTCTGTTTTATTTTTAAACAATCAATAAATTAAAGCAGCATTAATCAAAAGGCCTTCGCTTCCGGGGGAAGCCAGGTGATTACGAGTGAGTTTGGCATTGAGCGTCATGCATATATCTTTAGAGAAAGCCATATGAAATCAGACTGCAATATTCATTACGAATGCTATTCTGTGTTTTAAACGAACCAACGAACAAACTTGCATTGTGTGCTAAATCCCTTCAGCATTTCTCTGTCTATGTTTCCGGTACAATATGTTAGCTTAGTTTCCATCTGCCCAGTCCTTCAACATACCAGTGATGTTCAGTACATCAATCGAACAGGCTCTTAGAACCAATTGTTGTTAGGAATTCCATTGTTGTGATCTGAATGTAACGTCCTATGTATCTCTCTGAACCCGTTTACCTGTATACGTTTTATTCTGTGTTAACCAAGATTCCGGTTCTATGTGCTCAGTCAGCAACATCTTTCAGTAAATGTCTTTTTAAACAATGCTTGTTTTCACACTCGCGTAATACTAATACTAATAATAAAAAAGCGCAGAACACTAACTAGATGGGCATTTTCTAATAAGTGAAATGAAACAAACCAACAAAATGCTCTTTTTTTCCCTCTTCGGAATGCATGCAGCACCTTCGGAAGCAGCCAGAAGGTGACTTCAAGTAGAGACTTTGTGAATGTAAATTCTGTTTGTAATCTGCCTGCTACCTTTTCCTGCATGATGTGGGTTCAATGGTACAATGTTCTTTTCAAATGGAATCACAGCCAATAAACAACAACAACAAACAAACAAACAAATGGTAATAATAAAAGTGATTTCATCCCTCTCCCCCTCCCCTATGCTTACCTGTGGAATTCCTATTAGGAACTAAGAATATAGGACTCGCCAAAACATTCCATGATTCAAAATTTGGGTTTCCAACCAATGGTACACTTTATAGAAAACTGCAGCTGATCCCAGCTCTCTGGTGAATGTATTTGTACAATGCCTGTGTATCCAAACAGCCATGGTGTTATTTTTATTAATCAATTAATCACCTTCCACATGTATGTCTCAAGGTGATGTACGTAGTATAATAGAAACAAGTATTTTAAAAAGAAGTTTAAACAGCAAAGAAAATAATAGCAAATGAATAGCGAAACAATAAACGGAAATGCCCCGTGGCTAGGTTGGCAGGAGCAAGGACCGAGCAATGGGAGCTCACCCTGTCGTGGGGATTCGAACCGCCGACCTTCTGATCGGCAAGTCCTAGGCTCTGTGGTTGCATTTTTACCTGTACCCTAACATCGCTGTCTAGCTGTAGAGATGTTAAAACTGAGACATATTAACAACATATCCCGCTGCATCCAAATATGAACAGACGTGTGCATTCAAATGTGCAACCTATTGAAAGCAATGAAATGCAGCAGCAGTCAGTCAGAGCGGTGGCTGTGCACACCTGGCCTCTTGGTAGCGGCATCACTGCTGCTTACTAGGAGGGAGAGTAGATGGCGCATGGCGGTGAGAGGTCGGCGCTGTGCAGGCACATTGGGACAGTGTATGGGGCTGGTCTGGATCGGAAGATTGGGGAATGCAATCACAGGGAGATCAGCTCCTAACAGAAGAGGAGGGGGAATATTCACCATCACCACCCCCTGCTTCCAGTGTTTCCAGAAGCAGAGAGACAGGCAGACACAGAAGCTGCACAGTTGAGAGAGGAGCTACCCAGCTATGAGATAGTCGCTAAGCAACCAGAAGGGAGGGAGCAGCTGGGCAATACATCAATCGAGAGTGGGGGGAACCCGCTCCCTCTCCCCAAACTTGAAGGTCCGAGTGTGTCAGAGAACAAAGGAGATGCAGGGGGGAGGGACTTCCTGTTGGCACGTTTCTTGCTTCGGAAGTGAGGAGGAGTCAGAGTAGGCAACTGATATCCTTGCAGAGGGTTGCCTGTTTGTGCTTGCAACATAATGCTGTAATAAAAGGACTAAATCTACCAAATACCCATTACTTCTTATCGGTGAACTACCAGAAGGGAGAGGGGAACTCCCGTACCTGACAGAAGTCCAATTCTGCATGATGATCAATGGACCAGCACAGCACTGACCCCTCCTGCCTCCCCCCAACACTTTTGATGCAGTGTGAACGGGCCACATCCACACTTCAAAGCCTGCTCCAATATGCATTTGCTTATTCATTGAATAGCATTTTTGTACCACTTAACATAATAGAAATCTGCAAGTGGTTTGCATGAAAGCAATAAAAGTACAACAGTGACATTCAATATCAATCGATTGATCTTTATTGCGGTCAAAGACCAGACAGCAAAGTTAACAACAACATATGCCACATCCGCATCAAGAAACAGAATTAAAAATTCTCTATAAACTCATTTACATCAAAAAATAGCACTTCTTCAGCTGACGTCTGTATTCCAGAGATTAAAATCAGTACTCATTCGTCGGCCATCACTGTCACCGCGGCCTGTCTTGTTCTCGTTGCCATAAAACAGAATTTCACGACAGGCCTGATGATATCCAGATCTTTTAGGCATTCGATAAAATTCCCTACAAATGAGCTGAAAATGGAGACTACAGTATATATCAGAAATAAAGCAGGGATGTGTGAAAAATAGCAAATTTAAAATTAAGAGTCAAAGTCCAGGAAAGTTTGGATATACACATAAGTTTTTAAGAAGTGTTTAAAGGTCTTTACTGTATAAGCCTCATGAACTACCCAAAGGAGGACATTCCAGATGGTGGTAAAGGTAAAGGGACCCCTGACCGTTAGGTCCAGTCATGGCCGACTCTGGGGTTGTGGCGCTCATCTCGCTTTATTGGCCGAGGGAGCCGGCATACAGCTTCTGGGTCATGTGGCCAGCAGGACTAAGCCGCTTCTGGGGAACCAGAGCAGCACGGAAACGCCGTTTACCTTCCCGCTGGAGCGGTACCTATTTATCTACTTGCACTTTGGCGTGCTTTCGAACTACAAGGTTGGCAGGAGCCAGGCACAGTTTCGCACTTTAAAACTCCATGACCAAGCAACCTCGGCTGATGGCGCTTTGGACAGGCACATGCTTGCACTTTGCCGGGGGGGGGGGCTCCAGTCCTTGCCACCAACACCGTCAGAATGACCCTACCCCCACTGGAGCAAAGGGGGGTGCACTGAGCCGTCTGCCTGCCCACGCAGGGGGAAACCCGGCCAGTCGATGCAGCCCTTGGCGGGCCAAGAGAAGCGCTGGGCCAGGCTGCGCTGCGTTCGTTTGCATGGGGGTCGCCCAGCACCCCCCCCACTACACCCCTGTATCCATTTTCCAGCCTGGACCATTCCCCGCAAAAACCTGAAATACAGTGGTACCTCAGGTTACAGATGCTTCAGGTTACAGACTCCGCTAACCCAGAAATAGTACCTCGGGTTAAGAACTTTGCTTCAGGATGAGAACAGAAATCATGCTCTGGCAGCGCGGCGGCAGCAGGAGGCCCCATTAGCTAAAGTGGTGCTTCAGGTTAAGAACAGTTTCAGATTAAGAACAGACCTCCAGAATGAATTAAGTTCTTAACCTGAGGTACCACTGTACAACAAATGGCAATGCAGGTTTTCAGCAGATTGCCCTTTGTTCTGATTCAGCAGTAAAGAACAGGTTTACAGGGGAAAACTCTGAAGCAAGGGGATGGGTGCTCAGAAATGGAGCTTTATAGCATGGACCCTGCCTGGAAAGCTTGGTGGGAAGGTGAGTGTGGATAACCCCTAAGCAAAAATAATGAAATAACCTGCAAGTCCCCTTTGGAAGGTCTTATAAATCGGCTTGGTCTGTATTTACCTACTGGGCATACTGGTCCCCAGTTATTTAGGGCTTTAAATGTCAACAACGAAACACTGAACATGCTTCAGTAGTTAGTGGGCAGTCACTGCGGATGATATGACAACCAGTGCCAGATTTATGTATAGGCTAAGTAGGCTGCAGCCTTGTTGTTGTTTAGTTGTTTAGTGATGTCCAACTCTTCGTGACCCCCTGGACCAGAGCACGCCAGGCCCTCCTGTCTTCCACTGCCTCCCGCAGTTTGGTCAAACTCACGTTCGTAGCTTCGAGAACACTATCCAACCATTTCGTCCTCTGTCGTCCCCTTCTCCTTGTGCCCTCCATCTTCCCCAACATCAGGATCTTTTCCAGGGAGTCTTCTCTTCTCATGAGGTGGCCAAAGTATTGGAGCCTCAGCTTCACGATCTGTCCTTCCAGGGAGCACTCAGGGCTGATTTCCTTCAGAATGGATGGGATTGATCTTCTTGCAGTCCATGGGACTCTCAAGAGTCTCCTCCAGCACCAGAATTCAAAAGCATCAATTCTTCAGCGATTAGCCTTCTTGATGGTACAGCTGTCACTCCCATACATCACTACTGGGAAAACCATAGCTTTAACTATACGGACCTTTGTTGGCGAGGTGATGTCTCTGCTTTTTAAGATGCTGTCTAGGTTTGTCAATGACAAACTGTCATGGTATTGACGGAGAATGCAGGGGGGGAGGAGAGACAAGCAGAGGAAGGGGGGCCGGAAGTGCCAGTGGAGGAAAGGAGGGGAAGTCAGGAGGAGGGAAGGCTCTCAGATGTTGGAGCAGAGCCTCAACTCCACACAGGAAGCTCTGGCACAGACAGCAATGCAGTGCCGGTTCCTTATCTCTCTCGCCCTGACCTAGCCACTGTGATCCACGCGACGGTCACCTCCAGACTGGATTATTGTAACTCGCTCTACGTGGGGCTGCCCTTGAGACTGACCCAGAAACTCCAGCGGGTGCAGAATGCCGCGGCAAGACTCCTTATGGGGTCTTCGCTGCGAGATCACATTCATCCGGTACTATACCAGCTGCACTGGCTCCCGGTGGAGTACAGGATCAGGTTTAAGGTGCTGGTTTTAACCTTTAAAGCCCTATACGGCCTAGGACCCTCGTACCTACGGGACCGCCTCTCCTGGTATGCCCCACAGAGGAACCTACGGTCTGCAAATAAAAACATCCTGAAGGTCCCAGGCCTCAGAGAGGTTAGGCTGGCCTCAGCTAGAGCCAGGGCTTTCTCGGCTGCGGCTCCAATCTGGTGGAACGCTCTGTCACAAGAGACTAGGGCCCTGCGGGACCTGACATCTTTCCGCAAGGCCTGCAAGACAGAGCTGTTCCACCAAGCCTTTGGTCAGGGCCCAGCCTGACTCCCTCCTCTGGCAACCTACACAGAACTTTGCTTAACGGTTGCCATTAATTTGATTTTAATTAATTTTTATAATGAAATGTTTTAGAATGTTGGGTTATTTGATTGTTTGATTATTTGTTTGTTGTTAGCCGCCCTGAGCCTGGCTTTGGCTGGGGAGGGCGGGATATAAATAAAATTTATTATTATTATTATTATTATTATTATTATTATTATCTGCTCAGAAAAGGAGAGGGTTAAAGCAGAGGGGGCAGAGACATCAAATGAGAATGCCTCGCCTCTTCTGCTGGAAAAGGGGCGGACGTAAGTCACTCCGAGAATCTGACTCACAGGATTCGGACGTCTAATTATGTGTGCTGCTTGTACATATGTAAAATAAAGGATGTATATATGTGTCTCTGAGTGAGCAGAGGCATTTCTTGTGGAGAGCACTCACAAGCCATCACACAAACCTAGACTGAAGCCTAGGGCCTCTAAATTTAGGGGGCCTCGCCAGCCCACCCGCTACCCAGTGGGCAGTCTCCCCTCTCCCAAAAATGCACAATTTCAAAAACACCATAAAAATACAATAATTTAAAGAGTAAAAAAACACAGCATGCAGAGCTGGACAGAGCTTTGAATTCCTTCAGTTCATTAGTGTTGTTTCCTTCCTTTGTGTTGTAACAGCATGCATGAAGTACACGATAATAAAAGATTGCAAAACAGCGATTTTGATCATTAAAAACAACAAATTAAAACAATATATTATTTATAGCCTTCTCTGTGTGCAAAAGCAATGTTGATACATAAGTCCAAAAATAAATTGCCATGAAATAATCATGTTTTTCACTGCCATAATCACTGCAATTCAACACCCTGTATAAATAAAAGGCGCTGTAACCTTCCAACAGATTGACTTCAGCCCCAAAGGAGCACTCCTCCATGGTCTCCTGAGACAGACAAATGTCAGCCAATAAATAAAACTGCTTAGAAGCTGAGGCAGCAACATCTTGCCATGACTATATATACCTAAATGAATCCAGATTATTTTTGTGTGGTGTTGTACTGAGGAGTGCCAACGATCCTCCAGAATGGTAAATTATTGCATGAAAAGAATGAGAATATAGCCATATGTACAACCTCATTGGGATGTGGGTGGCACTGTGGACTAAACACTGAGCCTTGGGCTTGCCGATCAGAAGGTCAGCGGTTTGAATCCCTGCTCCCGTTGCTTGGTCCCTGCTCCTGCCAACCCAGCAGTTCAAAAGCACGTCAAAGTGCAAGTAGATAAATAGGTACCACTCTGGCGGGAAGGTAAACAGCGCTTCCGTGCGCTGCTCTGGTTCGCAAGAAGTGGCTTAGTCATGCTGGCCACATGACCCAGAAGCTGTCTGAGGACAAACATCGGCTCCCTCGGCCAGTAAAGTGAGATGAGTGCTGCAACCCCAGAGTCGTCCACAACTGGACTAAACATTCAGGGGTCCCTTTACCTTTACAGTCTCATTAAGGTTGCTTGGGGTTATTGGTGGTGGGAGGTGTATCAGTATGCATAAGCATATTGATAAGTTTGGGTTACTTAGAAGAAACCAGAGGCTTTTCTCCTAGGCATGGTCAGCCAAACGGTGCCAAAGAAGGATAGAACCTTTTTTATGTATGCAACAACAGCAGCAAGAATACTCATCGCGAAGTATTGGAAGACACAAGATTTGCCCACCCGGGAAGAATGGCAGATGAAGTTGATGGACTACATGGAACTGGCGGAAATGACTGGCAGAATCCGAGACCGGGGAGAGGAGTTGGTGGAAGAAGACTGGAAAAAGTTTAAAGATTATCTACAGAAATATTGTAAAATTAATGAATGTTAGAAAAACGCTGAAATGAAGTTATACGGCTTTAGTAGAAATATTATAAGGAATTAAGTATAGATAGGTTAATAGAGTATTAAAGGAAAAAAATAAGCTTAGAATGAGTTAAGATAATTATAGGATTGAAAACAGAGGAGGACGGAAAGGAATTGCTGAAATAATTAACAGAAGTGGAATATAAAAAGGGAGGTGCGAGGGGGTCATGGAAATAAGTGAATGAAAGATGGGATAATGAAACTGGTTGATTTATTTTATTGTCTTAATCTTGTTTTGTTAATTCGATGTGTTGTATTGTATTGTTTTTTTTTTCTTTTTCTTTTCTTCTTTTTTCTTTTAGTGTTTTTGGAGAAATAATAAATATTATGTATATATATAAAAAAGTTTGGGTTACTTAAATTTATGCATCGTTTCCCACTACGAAAGGTTCTGAAAGGATTTACAAGCAAAATAAATAACCAAGGTAAAAACACATAAACATGTTCCAAACATAGAATACAAACATTTATTTCATATCCTGCCTTTCTTCCAAGCTAAGCACCAGCAGGGAACAGAGACAGAAGGCTGTGGCAAAGCATTGCTATGACAAAATTTTTTGAAATACCCCAAATAATCACTCACATGATTCAAAGCTACCCCATGAAGGAAAAGAACACTACATATATGAAACTCGCATGTTGTGGATGCATGTTAGACTAGAGCCCTTCTCCACAGCATCTACTTTTCCAGATGCAGGGAACTTCCTTTTTTCTTTCTGTATGGAAGAATCATAGAATCATAGATTGGGAGGGACCCCTCAGGATCTAGTCCAACCCCTTGAAATTGCAGGAATATTCAGCTGTTCCATACAGGGATCAAACCTGCAACCTTGGTGTTATCAGCACCGTGCTCTAACCTACTGAGCTAGCTTTCAGTCTTTTGAGCCCCAATCTGCATGCAACCTAATGAGCCTTCTCCTTGACAGGCTAGCTTTCTATGTGCAGGGAATTTATTTAGACCAGCTATCTGAAATATGAAGGGTTCCACAGTAGGAATAGAACTAAGCCCCCACAGAACTATTTGACTGGGATTTTGTGAGCTGGGCAGGCTGACAGCTGATACATTGGCTCATGAAGAAGTCTCTCCTCCATTTCATCCCTTTCCTGTGCACTGGGGGTTCTGTACGTGCAAGAAATTTAAAACCCCTTTCTTTCAAATGGCCCCAGAAGCAGGTGGCGCAGAAAAACAGCCTGGGGGCTTGTCACACTGGTCAGGAAGAATACGTGTCATTATGCCACAAGCATACAAGACTGAATTGAGCTTCTATTATTTCAGTACCTCACCTGCAGCCACATTTTCAAATATTAGACCTTACCATGCAAGCACCACTGGCATGTCAGCAGAACCTCCTTCCAATTATGTGACTTTGGACAAGACCGTTTGAGCGTGCTTCTTTATATAGTTTTAGCTACCCATTTGTAAAACACAGAGATTAAATGGGCCTCGTCGTTTCCTGGGGTTTTGTGTTTATAACTGTCATAAAGTGTTTTGTACACCAAAGTGCTCTGTAAATTATTAGTAATTGGAACGCAGGCCTGTCATTTGCATACGGCGTTAATGGAACGTGCCGCTATTCTATTAAGGCTTACTGAATCCGGAGCAGAAAATGGCCAAGCAATAAGATGAGCAAGTTACTCTTTGGCAATCATAAGCTAATGCTGCTGTTCATAGTTCTTTTGTGTGAGGAGATGAAGTCAAATTAAACCCGAGAAGGCTGGTGACTTGGGGGTATAGTATGAAATTTCATTTTCTCATGGTTTTTTAATGATAGCTTAACTCCACATTTCTTCCAGAGTAGCTCAGGACGGCATACAAGTCACAACTCCATCTTCACATCAACAGATGGGACGCAGGTGGTGCTGTGGTCTAAGCCACTGAGCCTCTTGGGCATGCTGATGGGAAGGTTGGCGGTTCGAATCCCCGTGACGGGGTGAGCTCCCGTTGCTCTGTCCCAGCTTCTGCCAACCTAGCAGTTCGAAAGCACGCCAGTGTAAATAGATAAATAGGTACAGCTGCAGCGGAAAGATAAATGGTGTTTTCTGTGCTCTCTGGTTTCTGTCACGGTGTTCCATTGGGCCAGAAGTGGTTTAGTCATGCTGGCCACCTGACCCGGAAAGCTGTCTGTGGACAAATGCCGGCTCCCTCAGCCGGAAAGCGAGATGAGCGACGCAACCCCGTAGTCGCCTTTGACTGGACTTAACCATCCAGGGATCCTTTCCCTTTTCCCTTTACAAGTCACAACTCCATCTTCACATCAACAGATTGATCAAGGAGGCTAAGAAGCAATCGTGACTGGTGACCCCGTGAGCTTCATGTCCGAGGGAGAACTTAAACACACGTCTCCTTGGTCATAGACTAAGACTATAGACTATAGCAAAACTTGGTGATGCTCTTCATAGTTCCTCCACCCTCAGAAGCTTAGGGGATGGCGAGCCAAGAGAGGGCATTCTCTGTGGTGGCCCCTAAGTTGTGGAAGTCCCTTCCCACAGAGTTACATCTGGCACCTTCATTAATGCAGCCTGCTGGCTTTTGACGTTTGAAGTGCACAAATTTTGAATCCTTTAAAGAAGACTAGAAACCTTTTCTGGTCTATTTAAAAAGTTGTTTCCCATATGTGAAGACCGCAGCAGGGGTTGAAGCGTAAGAAAATAGCAGAGTATATTAAGAAACACATTACAGAGGATGAAAATAAGTAAGACGGAACCTTAAAATGTAATTGTATGCAATTTGGGTTGTAAACACTGATGTTGGGTGAGTGGGAAGTCACTAGTTTTGTTGAATTGGAATACAACTTTTGAGTAACACATGTAATTTTCAATATGGAAAAAGAATAAAATATTATTTATTTATCCTCAGCATAGTTCTTGGATGTTCCTTAGTTACTGAGTTGGAACTTTAGCACTTATCTTCTATATGTTAATTATACTTTTGTATTTGCATTTGTTATACAGTGGTACCTCAGGTTAAGTACTTAATTCGTTCCGGAGATCCGTACTTAACCTGAAACTGTTCTTAACCTGAAGCACCACTTTAGCTAATGGGGCCTCCTGCTGCCACCGCGCCGCCGGAGCACGATTTCTGTTCTCATCCTGAAGCAAAGTTCTTAACCTGAAGCACTATTTCTGGGTTAGCGGAGTCTGTAACCTGAAGCGTATGTAACCTGAAGCGTATGTAACCTGAGGTACCACTGTATTACAATCATTTTAAACAGGCTCAGAGACAAGTGTATAGGATTTAAAGTTGGATCCCAACTTTTTGTTACGTGATTATATGACGGTGGGGAAATATTAGATGAAGGGCATTGTGCAGATCAATGGCACCCTGCGATATAACTTACAGTGAAGCAGACGATGAATAAGTTAAAATAAGATGAACCCAAGAAAAGAATAGAACACACCGTGTTCTTCCTTTTTTAAGGATTAAAGGGTGGGGTCAGGAAGACCTTCCACGTACTTTCTTAGTCCTTTTAGGAAAGGGAGAAAAAGGAAAGGCTCACCCCACGAAGGAGGCTGTAGCTTCTTTAAAACGGATTGCTGAAGGTGAATCTTCCCACATGTACCCCTTATTGATCCTTTGATACAGAGAAAGCTGCAGTTCAAAGCATCCCACACCCTCAGCAGGCGATTTCCTACTTTGAAGTACCGGAAATACAGGCGCTTGATCTTCTTTGGTGAACCAGCACAGGCATTCGTTCCAATTGCAATGGAAAGGGATGTTAGAAGTGGAATTTAGCACTAAGAACATCTCTTTCTACATATATATGGATTTATACCATGATCGCTTACACAGCACCCACCAAGGGGTGGGAGCAAGCCTAAATTAGTCATTTTGAAGTCCCGATTCAGTCAGGAGGACAGGTTGGTCATCACAGCAACTTAATTTGCGTGGACAGGCGGAGTCCCCAGATCCCGAGCGGTCCCCCCCCCCCCGTCATGTGGAATAACAACTCAAGACAACGTGCTATGGGATTGAATTGGCCACAACTTTATTAAATTTCAAATGTGGGTAGACCTTGGCTCAGGCATTGGGAGTTCTCCCTCCCAAGTCCCCAGCCGGGGACCTAGGGAGCATCAGGGTTATCCAGTGTGTGTGTGGGGGGGGATGGGCCGGCTCTGGAGAACATATGTTCAAGCAGAGATAGCCGCCCCTGTTACGACGCCGCCGCAGGGGAGAGCAATGACGACCTTTCGGCGTACAGTCAAAGCTTCCCTTCAGAAACCCCTTTAACGGGGAACCCTGGTATCGCCGCTGCAAAGAGGAAGATGGACTAAAGGATTCCGCCCAAGGCCTGATACCGCCAAAGTTGTGACGTTTTGCTACAGGAAAGGCGAAACCTGCCAATGCAGGGCAATTCCTTTCTGGCCCTTTAACAGCGACCTTAGCGTAGCAGCGCCCGCATACCTGTGAAGAAAAGTTAACCAGCAAAACCTGTGAAGAAAAGTTAACCAGCAAAACCTGTGAAGAAAAGTTAACCTGCGAAATAAGACATTAACTGAGGGTGGGTAGGGTGGGAGAAGCTCTGGAGCCAAGTGAGGATTCCCAGGTAAGATCCTCCCTCTATTGTGTGGGCAGGTAATCCCTCCCCTACCTGGCCTGGTCTCCTTGGCAACCCTTCTCCCAGGTGGGACTGGACAACTGACTGGGGTAGGCGGAGACCTCCAGGTATCCCACCTGAGGGAAGGCAAAGCCAAGCCTATGCTGATGGAGCCGCTCCAGATCCAGGGGCTGCGCGTGCCCACGCAAAGGGCGCCCCCTGTTTTATGCGGGGAGCGGTCATTCTTTTTTCAATTAAAAATACAGTAAAATGGCTACATACAAATTCATTAAAACAGAGAACATGGCACAGAACAATACACTGGACTACTGCAATGCACTCTACATGGAGCTACCTTTGAAGGTTACTCAGAAACTACAACTAATCCAGAATGCGGAAGCCAGACTGGTGACTGGGAGTGGCTGCCTAGATCATAGAACGCAGGTCCTGAAAGACCTACATTGGCTCCCAGTACATTTCCGAGCACAATTCAAAGTGTTGGTGCTGATCTTTAAAGCCCTAAACGGCCTCAGCCCTGTATGCCTGAAGGAGCATCTCCACCAATTATTCTGCCCAGACACTGAGGTCCAGCACCGAGGGCCTTCTGGCGGTTCCCTCACTGCGAGAAGTGAAGCTACAGGGAACCAGGCAGAGGGCCTTCTCGGTGGTAGTGCCCACCCTGTGGAACACCCTCCCTTCAGATGTCAAGGAAATAAACAACTATCTGACTTTTAGAAGACATCTGAAGGTTTAGGGAAGTTTTTAAAGTTTGAATTTTATTCTGTTTTTAGTGTTTTGTTGGGAGCTGCCCAGAGTCACCGGGGAAAGCCAGCCAGACAGGTGGGGTATAAATAATAAATTATTATTGCTATTACTATTATATCCCACTCATCTGACTGGGTTGCCCCAGCAACTCTGGGCAGCTTTGATTAAACTGTTAGCATGGGCTTAACTAAAAGTTACATTTGTTGAAAGATTTTGACAGATTTTTCTGAGCACTTGGGGTCAAAAGAAAGTAATTTAAAACAACTGTAGTTGAAACATTTCATTCTGAATCTGCTAGACCAGGCATGTCCAAAGTGTAGCCCAGGGGCCACTTGCAGCCCCTGGGCTGGTTTCAAATTGCCCCCCAGGCAATTTTGAAAAAGCAGTCTCTTGCGGCCACCGAGTGCCTGCCCACCAAAGCCATTTCCTTTTTGCGGGCTCATTACGAGCTCTCCCCTCTGCACGGGGGAGTCTCCAGCTGCGTCACCCCTTGGGCTTGCCGATCAGCAGGTCAGTGGTTCGAATCCCCACAACAGGGTGAATTCCCATTGCTCTGTCCCAGCTCCTGGCAGTTCGAAAGCAAGCCGGTGCAAGTAGATAAATAGGTACCACTGTGGCGAGAAGGTAAACAGCATTTCCGTGCATTCTGGCACTCGTCACGGTGTCCCTTTTGTGGCAGAAGCGGTTTAGTCCTGCTGGCCACATAACCCAGAATTCTGTCTGTGGACAAACGCTGGGTCCTTCAGCCTGAAAGCGAAATGAGCGCCGCAACCCCATAGTCACCTTTAACTGGACTTAACCGTCCAGGGGTCCTTTATCTTTACCTTTTACCTACCTGGGCCCTCCAATGTTTTATTCAAGTTGGCATCCCTGGTCCCAGGAGCCCATAAGAATCCTTCTAACACTGCTTTTATTCTGTTTATTTTTTAAATTGTTGATATTATCATTGGTATTAGCTGTTAGTTTCTGTTTGCCACTGAGCAGCTGCTTAGAGTCACAGGACTCTGTTTAGATTCCAGACACATTCCATACTGCTGGAACTCTCACGGGAGACGAGAGACGGATGTGACATTACTGGTTTCCTGTTCCTTTGTTCCTTTGTTGTTCAGTTGCTCACTGCTTTCATAGAGAGAGGATGTATATTTCTTTGCTGTCTACGTAGTAAGAAATAAAGCATAGCGATGTAGCCATAAATCTCATCACTTTCGCGTGCTGTTTTGGATTCTCTGCTGAACAGGAATGTGCCTGAGGCCTCATCAAAGGCTCAGGTCGTTAATTATCATTGGGGGCGATTCCGAAGGACTCGGCCGGAGGAAAATGAGCTTTATCAGCTTGGTCGCAGCGGAGATCCCTACATTAGCGTCCTTGCTGTAGGGAGCCCTGAAAATGTTTCTACATTGAAGGGCATGGCCTAAATCAGAGTTTTCCAAACTTGGGTCTCCATCTGTATTTGGACTACAACTCCCATCATCCCTGGCTAGCAGGACCAGTGGTCAGGGATGATGGGAATTGTAGTCCAAAAAGAACTGGAGTCAGACCATTGGTCCACCTAGTACAGTGCTCACAGCTCTCCAGGAATTCAGACTAAGGACATTCCCAGCCCTACGCTGGAGGTGTTGGGGACCTTCTGCATGCAAGCCGATGTTCTGCCACTGAATCACAGCCCTTCCCCAAAGTGCGTGGCACATCTCAAAATAAATACATCACCCCAATGTGCTTCCAGTCTAAACTAGGATAGATCACACTGCATCAAAGAAATGAAAAAGCAAGCTGTGCTTTAGCTTAGCAAAATAGGCATCTCGGAAATAATTACACCTCTGCAGATAGTAGGCATCCCTGGGGTTGTACTCTGCAAATATTACTTTTTTTATTAAAAATGTAAAAAAACAAACAAACCCCACCATACATGTTGCTAACACAAATACGGATAGATGTTGTAGGGTAAGGATTAGTCCCTCAGCAATAAGCAAGCTAATCAAATCACTTCTCCCCCAAACACCTCCATGTGTTTCCTCATTGCATACACAACCCAGGAACCGCTCTAAACAACAGCAGCAAGGATACTTCTCGCCAAACATTGGAAAACTCAAGATTTACCCACACTGGAAGAATGGCAGATACAACTGATAGACTACATGGAACTGGCTGAAATGACCGGCAGAATCCGAGACCTGGGAGAAGAGAGGATTGAGGAGGACTGGAAGAAATTTAAGAACTATTTACAAAAGTATTGCAATTTGAGTGAATGCTAAATAAGATGCTAGATTAAAATAACTGAGCACCACTAAATTTAGAAGTTTTTAAGAAAATAAGTAAGACTGTGAAAATTTAGCTCCTTCCGAGAATTATAAGATTATGAAATATAGAAGGGATATAAGAATTTAAATAAGATGATAAATTGCTGACAAAATGTTACAACGATGAAAGTGGGAGCGGGAGATGTGAGGAAGTCCAAAGAAAATGTGAAAATATGTTAAGATAAATGTTATATTGTTTATTATGTTTATTTTTACTGTAAAACCCAATAAATTGCTTTAAAAAAAAAAAAAAAAAAAGGAACCGCTCTAAAGATGCAGTTCTTATACTGCGTTCAGCCTCTCCAAGACCGTAAAATGCATGAAGGAGCAGGGAGAGGAAAACTGCAGCAGGGATGTGAAGCCACCCTGCCGGGTACTTTTGCAGCGCCCGAAAAAGCTTCTGCTCCGAATTGCTGTGTAATAGCTCTTTAGAAAAGAAATTGGCTTTTCTTTATGACAAGGGAGCATTAAAATGATTGGATCTGAATATGCATAATAGGAAGGTGCTTTGTGCCACTTTTGTAGGGCTATCTCAGGGCAGGACAAGGAGGTAAGATTAATATGTCCTTCAGGCACAATGGGGGGGGGGGCAACAGCTTAGCAGGCAAAGTGCAAGAGGAGAGCCATGAACTAGCAGGGGGGTTGTGTCAGGGGGGGGCATAGGAAAAGCCATTAAATATTGGATGCATCATCAACCTTTACTGGTACAAGGATACCCTCCAAAATTTCTCCGATGAAAATAATAATTAAAATTTTGTAATTTATACCCCACCCATCTGAGTGCGTGACCCCAGCCACTCTGGGCAGCTTCCTACATATATAAAAACATAATAAAACATTAAACATTTTTAAAACTTCCCTATACTTAGCTTGGTTTTAGAACAGCTTAGTTCTCAAACGTTTTGGCTCCCAGACGCCACAAACCTGGAAGTGACTGTTCCAGTTTGTGAACTATTTTTGGAAGCCGAACGCCCAACGGGGCTTCAACAGCTTATGACTGGTTGCAGGAGCTTCCTGCAGGAGATTCCAAACATTTTGGAAGTCAAACGGACTTCTGGAACGGATTCTGTTCGACTTCCAAGGTACGACTGTATACTGTGTGTGTGTGTGTGTGTGTGTGTGTGTGTGTAATTTTTATTAATGTTTTACAATTTAAAATACTCCTTTTACATCCTTAAGATGTCAATGACTTCCCTTCTCTTTCCATGGTTCATCTTACATACCAAAAATCCCTGCATATTTTACAAAAACTTTACCATTCAGAATTCCATTTTTATTGCATTCATCAAAACTTATTTACATTGTTGAATTTACCTTAATGCTGCCAGCCTTTTCAGCTGGACACAATTATTTCCCATATATTTAATAAATGCTTTCCAATCTTCTTTAAACGTATGTTCTTCTTGTTCTCTTATTCTGTGTGGCAAGTCTGCAAGTTGTGGACATTCTGTCACCTTAAGTTGCCATTCTTCTTTGCTCCAAAGTTTCTCCAGTGAAAATGGGGACATCCTAAGGAAAAGCAGGACATTTCGAAATCAAACCAGAAACCAGGACTGTTTCTGTAAATCCAGGACTGCCCCGGGAAAATAGGGACACTTGGAGGGTTTGATAGTGTACAGAGCTGTACAGCATGAGGCAACACATTTAATCTTTTTAAAGCCCTAGTGAGTTGTGCAATGTTCACTTCTGAGACCGTACTCCCTGGTCAGTCCAAGAGAGGTGTTGGTTTGATGGGTATCAATGATGGGCTTTTGCTGGTGGTCCTGTTAATTATGAAATTCCCTCCCCCTAGAAATTCACAAGGCCCTGTACTTGTCGTTTTTAAAGGGGAACTCATAAGACATTCTTATTTCAATCAGCTTTTTAAAATTATGTATAGTGATGTATGGAAGTGAGAGCTGGACCAAAAAGAAGGCTGATCGCTGAAGAATTGATGCTTTTGAATTCTGGTGCTGGAGGAGACTCTGGAGAGTCCCATGGACTGCAAGAAGATCAAACCTCTCCATTCTGAAGGAAATCAGCCCTGAGTGCTCACTGGAAGGACAGATCGTGAAGCTGAGGCTCCAATACTTTGGCCACCTCATGAGAAGAGAAGACTCCCTGAAAAAGACCCTGATGTTGGGAAAGATGGAGGGCACAAGGAGAAGGGGACGACAGAGGATGAGATGGCTGGACAGTGTTCTTGAAGCTACCAGCATGAGTTTGACCAAACTGCGGGAGGCAGTGGAAGACAGGAGTGTCTGGCATGCTGTGGTCCAGGGGGTCACGAAGAGTCGGACACGACTAAACAAATAAACAACAACAATTGAGGAATTGCCACTGCTCATTTTAGCCCAGTGCAATGTAGACTTTAATCTGATGCTCATATATACACTGGTACACCCACATTAAGGCTGCAGGGTTCCCTGAAATGTGGTTTTTAAAAGTCACTTAATAAAAGAAAGGAATTATGGGACTCACTCTGCCTATTAATTTCAACAGGTCTCAGAAGTGCCGCTTCAGCTGGATTGTATTCAGAGTTTCATTGTCAGGTTGTTAATATCTAGCTTTTTTTTTTTTAATATTTTTTATTAACCGACCAATATCAAATCACATCACATAAATTCCGAATTACAAAGCCAAATTTTAAATTTTTGTTGAGGGGACCCATATTTCAAGTTCTGAGGGGGGATTCCAATCATCTTCTTGCTGCTGCGTTAATATCCACAAATCTGTCCAATAATATTCATAATTCTATCCAGTCTTATCTTGCTGTTTCCACATCTCATCTTGTTCGTATATTTTTATTTTTTCCTTTATGATCTCTTCTCATAATCTCCTTAAGCAGGTAAGCACCAATTATAATCCTGTGTGAATTTTCCGTTCGTCCAATCCTCATATCAAGATGGTTTCCATATATCATCGCTTTCATAAATAACATCACTCTTTCCATCATTAATCTCGCAGATCTGTCGCTCTTAAGCCCCCCTGAAGAGGCTCCCCCACAATATAAAAACAACTCTGTTCCTCCTCCCAGGCTTAAGTCCTCCGACAGAACTTGCCAACATGGTGACAGTATTTTTTACTGCATCATTCCAAAGCTCTTATACTTTCCACGATCTTCTTAAAACATGCTTTGGTTAGAAAATTATCTCCACACAGACTTAAATCCACAGCTTAAGTCATTTAAATGGCATTTCTGACTTGTGGGGGGGGGGATTCTTGGTTAATCACATAGAGGAAAGAAAGGAAAGTTTTTTCCCCTCCCCCATCCAGTCCTTGCTGAACATACCGAGCCTTGGTGTGTCTTCTCATGATTTATTCTTGTTCCTCCGACCCGTCTTGTTTATCAGAGATCTCTTCAGTTAGCAGTCTTTACTCCCCCTTCTTCCTTGAAATATGTGCATTCGCTTCCTCCTAATTGTTTCTTTTGAAGTTACTGCAGCTAGGGGCGCAGACCAGAGACAGCGTCCAGGAGCGCCGAGATCCACAGGAGGGCTTTCTGCCTAGTGCCCCCATCCCCACAAATTCGGGGGTGGTGTAGGGCACAGCAGGCAAGGGCAGCCCCCCCACAACCTTGGGGGGGGTAGGGAGGCTATTTACTCCCATCACAGCCTCCTAATTACCTCATGTGGGTCGGAGAGATGTTATTGTCAGCCATCTTCCGATGCGCCCCTAGTGGCCCCCTCGTTAATATCTAGCTTTAGGTATTTAAAGTATCCAGAAGTTTAGGGTCTTCAAGAACTTTTGACAGCTGCTGCTATATTATGCATTTATGTATTTTACTGTGAAGGCACATGAGGCTTTACACTGTAAGAAAAGACAGGCCATTGACACAAGTAGGTTTCAGTATAAAATGTAACCTAGATTGTGAGTCTTAATGAAAGAGCTGGTGTGGGTTCTGCCAGCAGAAACCTGCATAAGGACTTCTGCTAGCACAGTGGGGCTTCCCAACCCCTCTCCTGCCCCCAAAATTGGTTCTTTGGGGTCAGGAGAACCCTCAGAGCAGCGTGTGCAGGGAGGAAAGGAGGGATTGTTCTGTCTGGCAAGGCAAAAAACTTGCCCTGATAGAATGATTGCCGTAGTGCCATGTTGAATTCCTCCTTAAGTACGTTTGTTATTATTATGGAATAAAGGTAAAAGGTAAAGGTACCCCTGACCATTAGGTCCAGTCATGGACGACTCTGAGGTTGTGAGCTCATCTCACTCTATAGGCCAAGGGAGCCGGCGTTTGTCCGCAGACACCTTCCGGGTCATGTGGCCAGCATGACTAAGCTGCTTCTGGCGAACCAGAGCAGTGCACGGAAACACCATTTACCTTCCCGCCGGAGTGGTACCTATTTATCTACTTGCACTTTGACGTGCTTTCAAACTGCTAGGTGGGCAGGAGCTGGGACTAAACAACGGGAGCTCACCCCGTCGTGGGGATTCGAACTGCCAACCTTCTGATCAGCAAGACCTAGGCTCTGTGGTTTAGACCACAGCACCACCCACATCCCTCATTATTATGGAATAGGATGTCTCTATTTTCATCAGAGACGCTATGCCTTACAGGCTGTTCTTGTAGGCTGTACAGATAAATATTGTGATGCCCAGGGGCTCCCAGTAGGCCCTTGTGGCTTCCTGAATGGTCCCCATCCCAAGGATGATAAGAATCATAGACTAGGGTCATATAGTCCAACCCCCTGCAATGCAGGAATCTCAACTAAAGCATCCATCTTACGTTCTTCTTATGTTCGTAGTGTAATGGCGCCAAACATCAGCCTTTCTGGAGCTGAACTTGCCAGATTTTTTTTTGCAGGTTTTTCCAGCTGGTGGGAGACTGAAAGCTAAAACCCCACAAACTAGATTATTGCTGTATTTCTCTCCCAGCGATGCTGAGTCCTCACAAATCAATGGAAGCTGCATGTGGCAGGCTCCTGTAAAGAAATACCCATTGTATCTCTGATTTAATCGATTTGTTTTTGCTGAATTGTCTCAGGCTCCTCATTAAAGGGTCCTCACTGCAGGCTTCCTTCTTTTCACTGGAAAATCTGTTTTCTGATATCCATCCCAGCCACATAAGAGCCTGCTTAAATGGCAGCTGCATGCTGACCTGGTATGTATCCATTTGCAGCTCCTTTCCCTCTTTTTGTGGATGGATGTGGAACATGGCAAACTTGGCAGTCGAATAATATAGGAGAATGTATCATTGTCCCTGCCTCAAATGGTGGAGGAGTCTTCCTCCTCAGCCAACCTAAGAGACTCCAGGGTGATTGGGGGGGGGGGTGCAGTTACTGTGTTATGGGAGTCCATGAGACATGGGTGTACTTCCCTAGCTCTACAGATCCTTTTTGTGGGAATTTTCAGTCAAGATAACCCAGCATGTTTGCTAAATAAGGATGTGAAAGGGTTAAGACTCACAGAGTTCCTGATTACTAGAGAGGTCACTGTGTGAGGTCACTTCCCTTGAGTTAAGGAAATGCTTAAAAAGGAGTTTACATCCTGCTGGAGTGTGGGCTCAGCAGGTACCTGGCCGTGTCAGTTTCTGACTCCAACCCTCACTGGGGTGTGCAGTTCTGCATTGCCAACAAGAGGATTTGCATCACCAAGAAAATACAATGAAAGAGGACACCAATTTGCATAAAATTTGGAAAATTAAAAAAATGGCCAAAAAATTGCATATCACTGTTTTTTGACAATCCACCTCCTCCCCACAAGGCAGGTCATTTTATTATCCCAGTTTGGATCGACATTGGATTTAAAATTAGTATTAATGTTTGAAATTGTTTTAATTGTTAGTATTGTTAGTGTTAAATTGCTTGAAGATACTATATAGGGAGTGATTGCTAAACAGAAACACACATGCACAGATAAATAGATGATAGATAGATATAGATAGATAGATAGATAGATAGATAGATAGATAGATAGATATAGATGGATGATAGAGAGATAGATAGATATAGATAGATAGATAGATAGATGATAGATAGATAGATGATAGATAGATAGATAGAGATAGATAGATAGAGATAGATAGATAGATAGATAGATAGATAGATAGAGATAGATAGATAGATAGATAGATAGATAGATAGAGATAGATAGATATAGATAGATAGATAGATAGATAGATAGATAGATAGATAGATGATAGATATATAGATAGATAGATGATAGATAGATATGATTCTGCTATGTTATTGTTTCAGGTGAAACTGAATCATTCAATTTCAGTCCGGGGTTGAGTATCTGTTTGCTTGCCAAAGGTCCAGTTCAATCTCCATCAGTTCCAGGTAGGTCTGGGAGAGACCTCTGTCTAGAACTTTTTCATTTCATTCCTGTTCTTTGTGATGGGCTCTCTGACAAGACGGAGCTTCATCCAGGAGAAATGCCGCAGTGACATTGGCACACAGCAACCTGCTATCTCTCTCAATGCAGCCCCAGAAGCGTCTTCCAAGACCTTTCAGGTGCAAGACTCAGGTCTTTCAGGAAAGGTTAGTTTTACCTTCTGCCTGCTAATCAGTCATCCTCTAATGCTGGCCTTCACAACAAAGCATCAAGGTTTTTTTTTACGGATTCTTCTTTTCTTCCCCTTTTTCAGGATCATCAAATTGCTGCGGCCTCAATGCCAGCAATCAATTTGATTGCCAGTCAGACCTCTGACCCTTCCTCTCTTGCTAAAGCTTTTCACAGACAATTATTGATTTGCTGCACTGGATTAAAACGGGGCTTAAACTCCATCATCGATAAATCAAAGCACCTTTCTCCTGAGAACTGGACTATGATCTTTTTATAATGTTTTAATTTGTTGGAAGCCGCCCAGTGACCGGGGTAACCTAGTCAGATGAGCAGCAGCACCATAATTTGGTGGCTTTCAGGGGACATTCAGGGTCACTGCTTCAGGTTCTCCTGCAGGAATTGAAGGGATCATGAGAACTTTGGCTTCAACAGAAGATCAGTGCCACCCAATCTGATCTGGAAAGAAAAAAATGAATCTCCTCCTGTTTCTGTTCCTTCATACTCACTCCCACCACCATGTTTTGGGAAATGGACATTGAACACTGGAGAGCTTAAAGGGTGATCTTAACTGCTCCTCAGATGTAGAACCCACCTAGCTTGAAAGGCCTTGGTATCAGTGGTTGCTGATGCCACTGGGCCTGGCAGGTTTGCTAGAAGGATGGTCGCATTGGTCACAAGGATGTGGCCAATGAGATTGTGGAGGTGTGGCCAAGTTGTTCTGGTTCCTCCCCATCCTCCTCCCTCGCAAAGATAAGCAGACACTTGTGACTGCAGTTGTACAAATGCTTAGCATCCAACTGACCTGAGAAGCATCTTATATTGCTTCAAAAGGAAGGGAAGAGGGATTTGATTCAGTTCACATTTAAAGGCAAATCTGCCAAAATCATAGTTTCCAAAACAAGCTGAGAACTGAAACACAGCCATCCTTCAAAATCGCAATTTTTCCAAATTTTGTAATGCAGTTTCTCTCATAAGGGCCACATGTCAGATATGTAATTGATAATGCTTGTGTTACATTGTGGCTGGTCTCGGGCTTTTTAGACTCATCTACCCATGTACTGTGGGATGCGGGTGGCGCTGTGGATTAAACCACAGAGCCTAGGACTTGCCGATCAGAAGGTCGGCGGTTCAAATCCCCGCGACGGAGTGAGCTCCCGTTGCTCAGTCCCTGCTCCTGCCAACCTAGCAGTTCAAAAGCATGTCAAAGTGCAAGTAGATAAATAGGTACTGCTCCGGCGGGAAGATAAACGGCGTTTCCGTGCGCTGCTCTGGTTTGCCAGAAGCGGCTTAGTCATGCTTGCCACATGACCCGGAAGCTGTACGCCGGCTCCCTCGGCCAAAAAAGCGAGATGAGCACCGCAACCCCAGAGTCAGTCATGACCTTTAGCTTACCCATGTACTGTATGAAACCAAAGGAGAACATTAGTTGCCAGATGTGATTTCCCTCCCACCTCTCCTACCTCACTACTAGACCACAGCAGGAATCGACCTAAAACTTGGCACAACTTGGCAAATACCTGCATTTATTAATGCAATCAAACCTCTTTCAACAAAACCCTCTATTTCCCCACCTGTAAGAAAGGCAGAAGCAACTTCTTTAAGGCTGAAGAGAGAGAAATGTCACACCACAACCATCCATTTTAAGTTAACAAATGGTTAGAGGGATTTGTTTATCTAATGAATCACATCCTCCCCCCCTTCGCAATCTTAAGAGCATCTCTAATTAAAAGAGCTTTGCATTCAGAGAAGGAAGCTACACAAAAGTACTTGCCAGCAAATGCACACACCCTGATCTATCCGCATCCTCCTTTCCTGACAGAAGATTTTCCTTTACCCATTTGAGAAGCGGCAAAGAAGCCAAAGAAAGATTAGAGGGAGCCTTGCCAAGGTACCAGCTGCTGTGTACAACTAAACACAAAGTAACTTCATTACTAGTTTTGCCCTGGGAATCTGCACAAAATTAGACAAATCGCTCGATTGTGTTTACATGGGATTCGTGTTTTTCAAGGCAGAAGGGGCCATTAATTGGGGGAGTCCTCGTGCCTTTGACCCTGTGATAAAAGCTAAACCAATCAGGGTCTCTGGAGAAGGGATGATAGCCAATGAAGAGAGCCACATTAAATCAGCAAGCCACAGTTGGAAGAGATTATGGAGCAGGCTAGCTGCAAAAGAGGTGGCGAAGGTGCTAATATGTTGGCAAGGAGTTTTTTCTTGTCAACCAGTTGCTGAATTTTCATCCATCTGGGACTCGCTGGTGCTACTGGAGATTTATTCTGTGAAGGGAGAAGTCAACCACAGTGGGCATGTTTCTCTCAGGGGCCATATCCTGCAGATGCATAATTCAGATTTTGATATGCATTGCCAGTTCTGCAATTGGCAGCTATCCAGCTTTTGGTTTCGCGCTGGAAAGATGCATATCGAAGAAATCCTCACATAACAAAATCTACAGGGACAGTGAAATAAAGCTTCCATTGCCTCTGGAAAAGACAACCATATGCTTCTCTTTTTAGAAGTTGACAGAGTTTCATTTTGGGAAGGCTGTGAAGTCCCCAGTAAGAAAGAAAACAGGTGCCATCTTCATATTTCAGCAGGGGTGATGAAGAGACAGGAAAGGAGATTGCAAAAAATAATAATTGTAAATTTTAACATTGTGGCTTTTTCATACCTAATAGTAAATCTGGATATAATAATGGGGGAGGGTGATTGCCATCATGTTCTGTTTATGCATGACCAAGAGACACCTCACTGGCCAGAGGGTTCAGGATGAAATGGATTATTGGTCTGGTCCAGCAGAGACCTCCATACATGCTAGCAACACATTGTGTTATCAACACAAGCAGATGGTCATGTCCTTCTTTATAATAGCTGTGTGTCAGGGACTGGCTGGATGAGGAGGAGTGGTGGGAGCCTCCTGCCCAGGAACACCCACCCACACACACCCCGGGAAGACAACCTGTGGGTCCCCAGATGTTGTTGAATTACAACTCCCATCACCCCTAACTAGCAAGGCCAGAGCTCAGGGATGATGGGAGTTGTAGTCCAACAACATCTGGGGACCCACAGGTTGAGAACTGCTGACTTAGACCCTGGGTCCTGGTGGTGGGACCCTGGGGAGGAGACCAGGGAAGGGATGAGCCGGGAGTTGCTTGAAACAGGAAGTTGGAGCAATCAAGGGGGGATCAGAAGAAGAAGGCCCTTCCAGAACAGGGCTGGAGGTTGAGTGTCTCAGTGTGAGCGCAGAAAGGGAGGAATCAGGGGGTATACCTGCCATCCCTCAGCAGGACAGTATCTTTAAAAAAGAAAAAAATTATTAATAATGAAACAAATTATCATAACATATTAACTTCATCATTCCCCCCATTTCCCCCCTCCCCAAAAAAGAACCCTCCCCCCCAAGACTTCCCTCAGTTCCTCTCTCTGATTTTTTAACATATGTTATTCTCTGCTTATTGTAAAATTATAAAAATCCTTGAATTGTTTATCTATTATATTAACAGTCAATAAATTTGTGTATGTTTATTCAAAACCTGCCAAGGAGTCCAATTCATTTTGCTGTTTTTTAAAGTAGTTTGTAAAAAGCTCCCATTCTTCTTTAAAGTCACAGTTGTCGTTATCTCACAGTTTGTATGTCAATTTCGCCAGTTCTGCATAATCCATCAATTTCTCTTGCCACTGTTCTTTTGTCGGGGTTTCCTCATTCTTCCATCCTTGTGCTATTAAGACTCTTGCTGCTGTTGTCGCATACATAAATAAATTCCTTATTTTCCTTGGCAGGTCTTTCCCTACAATCCCTAACAAAAATGCCTCTGGTTTTTTTTAACAAATGTTAATTTAAACATTTTCTTCAACTCATTATATATCATTTCCCATTTTTTTTTTAATTTCTCTACAATCCCACCACATATGGTAAAATGTCCCTTCTTTTTCTTTACACTTCCAGCATACATTTGACCCAGTTTTATACATTCTTGCAATCTGTACTGGAGTTATATACAATCTAAACATCATTTTCATATAATTTTCTTTCAAAAGGGAACAATCTGTAAATTTTAAATCCGTTCTCCACAGTTTTTCTCAATCTTCAAATTGTTCAGCAGGACAGTCTCAGTCCTGCTGGCTGTCCTCTTCTCACACCCTGCTCCAGGAAAGTCCTGCATGTTGCGTGTCGAGGTCCCCAGGGCCACCCCAAATAACTCACACATCACACAGAAATTTTGTTTAAGGTTTTTGGCATAATTTTGGCCACAACTTTATTAAATACAAAAATCTGAGTGGTTGCTTAGGTATTGGTTGCGACTATCTGCCCCCCAGTGGGGGACAGACTGACATTCCGCACGCCTGCGAAAGTCAGAAAAGGGGAATACACTTGGGGGTAGCGACGGAGCAGGGAACCTGCCCTCAGCCCTCCCCAAATGCAACCAGGAGCTCTTCCGTGGCCCTAGCCCCTTGACAGGGTTCGGACAAAAGCAATAGTGAGCCCCTGTATTCCTTTAACGGAATCCCTTGCAGCAGCAGCATTAGAGGGGCAGGCACAGCCAATCCATGCCCCTCAACCAACCAAACCGTAAACCAATGCCTAACCGCAACCTTACAAGTTGTGACAATTTGCTACGCAGTAGGCAAAAACCAAATGGCCCCAGCCAATCAGCCAGATGGACAAAATTCCTACCGGGCCCCTGCTCCAAGAGCAGACAACCCCATGACAGGCATAGCAAGGTCAAAGTGAGCAACCCTAATTCTAGGGAGGGGGGGACGGGCAATCTGATGCATGGGGCGAAAAAAGGAAGCTCTACGCCTTGTGCAGGGAGTTTTAGCATTTCTGGCTTTCAGTCAACAAATGGCAACATTAACTTCTTCCCAACAACAAGGGAAGCCCAATCACAACAGTGGCCAACGATCAATTAGCCCGCCCCACAACTTTGGAGTGCCCTGGCGGCCCCCACTGCAACACGTGCTTTCCATGAAGAAGAACACACTTTGCCAAGTCAGCCTGGCCCAGAGGAGGAGCTCAGCCCCATGTCACAGTCTCCATCAGCTTGGGAGGGCTCCAGAGTGAGAGGCTAGAGGAGAAAGACGGGGCCAGAGGTCAGTTTCCAACAACATCTCACGCTGAAAGAGCCGAGCCAGGGAGATCCCCGCTGTGTTACTTTCTGTGAACAGAAGTCAATTGCATTCCAAACCTCCAACCCTTTCCTGGCCTGTGGAGACCCCGCATTTCCCTGTCAGTCACATGACATTGTGGCAATAGAATCAGGGAGTAAGCCAGAAATATAGAGCTCCCAGAGGAATAACCCCACAGATGGTGTCTGCACTAAATGGCACCCAGAGCCAGTGTGGTGTAGTGGTTAAGAGCGGTGGACTCGTAATCTGGTGAACTGGATTCGATTCCCTGCTCCTCCACATGCAGCTGCTGGGTGACCTTGGACTCGTCACACTTCTCTGAAGTCACTCAGCCCCACTCACCTCACAGAGTGTTCGTTGTGGGGGAAGAAGGGAAAGGAGATTATTAGCTGCTTTGAGACTCCTTTGGGTAGAGATAAAGAGGGATATCAAATCCAATCTCTTCTTCTTCTTCAAACAGAAGATTGCAAAATAATCTCCAAGACACGATCCCATACCTTGGCTGTGTGTCTTTGCATGCAGGCAATAAATTCCGAATTCTGCCTCACTCACCATGCCTGAGATATCAGTCACACCGAGGTTTTTCTAAATACTCGACCTTGAGATGAAACAGAGGCAACTCAGCAGTCTCTAATTCTTTCAGTCTTTGCTCTCATTATGGGCTCACTGCAATTAACCCTTTTAACACATAGACAAAGCAGTAATTGTGCTGACTTAATGGAGCATCATCTCAGGGTAGCCTCACTGTGTAAACAAGTCATTTTCTGTGAATGGGAGAGGAGGCCCATGTCCCCTCCACATCCCCCTTCTTATTTATAGGCTGAGCACAACCTTTCTTCTTCCAAAGGTCGTAAAGCAGTTGTTTTGTCTTCTGTGCAGATGGATGAATGACACTCCGGAAATGAAAATGCAGCTTATGATTATTTAAGCGTTGCTGTGTAAACTGGGAGCAGGATCTAAGATAATTTGCACCAGAAGAAACAGCTGTTAAAAAGAACATTGCCAGTAACAAAGCAGCATGACTCTGTATGGAAAGCTTCTGTAGAAAATGGGGAGGTACTGGCTGTTGCCAGTTTGTCAGACAAGCTGGTCCCAGGAATTTCTAGCAAGAAGTACATACATGTTTTCTAATGGAAGCAACGTCCCTTAGCATGTTATTGGCATGAGTCCTGAGGATACTCTCTCCTTGCGCAGCCTTCCTTAATTTCAGCAGAGCTCATGCACTCCATTTCCCCAATGGGTAAGAGAAGCCATGAATTGCCTTATTCCAAGGAGTCCATATTTCGCCTGGGATTTAAATTTATTTATTTCATTTTCAGTAATAAGGACCAACCAAAGGACTCCAGAGCATTCTGTTCCTGGTTTTTTGTTGTATTTTTACTAGATCTTTTAATATATTGTTTTAATTTTATTTGTGTTTAATAACTTTTCACGAGTATCTTCTCTATATTTTTAGCTGTTTCTCTTTTATCTGTAAGCTGCCTTGAGTCCCAGTCTGGAGAAAGGGAAGGAAGGAAGGAAGGAAGGAAGGAAGGAAGGAAGGAAGGAAGGACAGTCAAACCTCGGTTCTCGAAAGGCTCTGTTTTTGAATGTTTGAACGTTTTGAACGTTTCGGCTCCCGAACACCGAACCCAGAAGTAAATGGTCTGGTTTTCGAACAATTTTCAGAATCTGAACTTCCAGTGCGACTTCTGCTTGAGTGCAAAAAGCTCTTGCAACCAATCAGAAGCAGTGCCTTGTTGAACATTTCGGAAGCCAAACAGGCTTCCGGAACAGATTCTGTTCGAGAAACGAGGTTTGACTGTAAGTAATAGTGTCCACTAAATCACAATGGTTTTGCATGCCCTGTTGAAATCACAGCGGGATGAGTGGCTATTCTTATTCCATGGTCCAGTTACATTGACGATGTGCTGTTTGCTGGTATATAAGGGCTAAGTTTCCTGTCTAGCTAGGATAAATGGAAAATAGGATTGCACTGAGAGCCTGCTTTAAAAAGATGTTGCAGCTTCCAATTTTTCCTGGTATTGTCAGGAATGCATGTAATATATACTTATAAATATTCTTTATTGGAGGAAAACTCATATGGTATGTGTCTTCTGTGTTCTTCCTCAGAAGATCAGAAGAATCAGCCACTAGCCATCACAATAAAATAAAATAAAATGTACTGAAGACAGAGGTATAAACTTAACTACACAAAATACATTTTGGAGGTTTACATCAATAATCAAATAATAGATCTTATTCTAACTGCCCCTTGTAGTTTTTGCTGTTACCTGATCATCTTGATCTACTCAAAGAAAGAACACAGTAGCAATGGCTGAGCAATCTGGTATGGATAGTAGTAGAGGGATAATAACCTCACTCCTCAAATCTTTTATAAAGAGTGTAAGCCATTATATATCATTTCCAATTATATATAATGAATTGAAAAGGATGTTAAAATTAACTTTTATTTAAAAAACACCCAGAAGCTTTTCTTTTGGTAATTATAGGGCAAAACTACCTAAATTGTATAGAAATTTATTTATGTACGCTACTACAGCAGCAAGAATGTTACTTGCCTCAAAATGGAAAGAAACAGAAGTCCCAGTAAAGGAAGAATGGATACAAAAACTTATGGAATATGCAGAAATTGATACTATTAGGAAATGGGTACTTGTTGAAAGTATGTCAAGGGCAATATTATCTGGGTGCCAGTGGCATAGATTTGGGGGGGGGGGCGACCTGATAAATGCCATGCATATAAAAAAATCCAACATTGCACGCAAAATGATATAGAAATGTAGAGAAACGCTTTAATGAAAATAAATGAACCACCTTTACATCCGTCTCATTCTTTGGATTTTCTTTCTAGCTCTTTTCCTCTCACAAAGATAGTCAGTCATAGATGAAAAAGACCTTCCAGCAGGT
This sequence comes from Podarcis pityusensis, assembly GCF_964106645.2. Classification (NCBI taxonomy): domain Eukaryota; kingdom Metazoa; phylum Chordata; class Lepidosauria; order Squamata; family Lacertidae; genus Podarcis; species Podarcis pityusensis. The sequence goes on from NC_138042.1 coordinate 37,515,345, forward strand.
TTTTTTTCCCCTTCAAGGACTATATTGGCAAAAGTTCCATTAGTCAAACATGTATTTATTTGTGTCATTGGGTGGGTTCTAACACTCTGCTATTTGGCACTGCAAGTTACTCATTTCAGCAATCAGCTATGCTTTCAAAGTTAATTATGGAAGTAAAATGCCACTATAATTAGATTTAACTTGAGTTAATGGGGTGGTGGGCAGATTAAACGAGGAAACAAAGCTTTCTCAGCAGGGGGTGATCTAGAAATGAAGGCACTCCTGAGAAAAGCATGATGCTGCTTCTCTATGGATCTGAAAATATATGCCAGCTGCAGTCCTAGGTCATTCAAACACAGAATTTGCAAGAGGACCGTGCACATGACAATGCATCATCCTGTCCAATGCATAGCTGTCAACGTTTCCCTTTTTTAAAGGGAAATTCCCTTATTCTGAAAAGGATTCCTTGCAAGAAAAGGGAAAAGTTATGGTCCAATGTTCAGCAAATAAATGTTTGATTGCATTTATTAAGCTTTGTAATCCTCATGTGGACCGAGAACTCCCAGAAGTGCAAGCTGGATTTAGAGGAGGCAGAGGAACCAGAGACCAAATTGCAAACATGCACTGGATTGTGGAGAAAGCTAGAGAGTTCCAGAAAGACATCTACTTCTGCTTCATTGACTATGCAAAAGCCTTTGACTGTGTCGACCACAGCAAACTATGGCAAGTTCTTAAAGAAATGGGAGTGCCTGATCATCTCATCTGTCTCCTGAGAAATCTCTATGTGGGACAAGAAGCTACAGTTAGAACTGGATATGGAACAGCTGATTGGTTCAAAATTGGGAAAGGAGTATATTGTCTCCCTGCTTATTTAACTTATATGCAGAATTCATCATGCGAAAGGCTGAGCTGGATGAATCCCTAGCCGGAATTAAGATTGCCGGAAGAAATATCAACAACCTCAGATATACAGATGACACAACATTGATGGCAGAAAGTGAGGAGGAATTAAAGAACCCTTTAATGAGGGTGAAAGAGGAGAGTGCAAAATATGGTCTGAAGCTCAACATCAAAAAAACGAAGATCATGGCCACTGGGCCCATCACCTCCTGGCAAATAGAAGGAGAAGAAATGGAGGCAGTGAGAGATTTCACTTTCTTGGGCTCCATGTTCACTGCAGATGGTGACAGCAGCCACGAAATTAAAAAACGCCTGCTTCTTGGGAGAAAAGCAATGACAAACCTAGACAGCATCTTAAAAAGCAGAGACATCACCTTTCCAACAAAGGTCCGTACAGTTAAAGCTATGGTTTTCCCAGTAGTGATGTATGGAAGTGAGAGCTGGACCATAAAGAAGGCTGATCGCCAAAGAATTGATGCTTTTGAATTATGGTGCCGGAGGAGACTCTTGAGAGTCCCATGGACTGCAAGAAGATCAAACCTATCCATTCTGAAGGAAATCAGCCCTGAGTGCTCACTGGAAGGACAGATCCTGAAGCTGAGGCTCCAATACTTTGGGCACCTCATGAGAAGAGAAGACTCCCTGGATAAGACCCTGATGTTGGGAAAGATGGAGGGCACAAGGAGAAGGGGACGACAGAGGACGAGATGGTTGGACAGTGTTCTCGAAGCTACAAGCATGAGTTTGACCAAACTGCGGGAGGCAGTGGAAGACAGGAGTGCCTGGCGTGCTCTGGTCCAGGGGGTCATGAAGAGTCGGACACGACTAAACGACTAAACAACAACAAATAATCAGCTGCCTGTGATGAGGGGCTTATATCTGCCTAGTATGGCTGGGCAGCCAGCTATGGATTTGACGGTTGTGACTTTTAGACTTTTTATGTTTCATGCCAGAGTTAGCAAAACTGATCAACACACTGCACATAATCACATTTTCACATCCATGACTAGGACAGATTTCCTTCGGATCCTCAATGGTTAGTTTGCAACAAAACCATGATGATTCACACCATTTAGGGTTGTAGACTACATGCCCACTTTTCCACTGAAGTGAACCTATTGCGTGCTAACTCTAGGCCAAGTTATAAAGTCCTAGACAGATGGACTCATGCATGCGTAAATTCACCGATGAAAATTTAAAGAGGCAGCCAAGCTGCTTGAAGAACATATCTTCATTCTTGTATGACATTTCAACATTTCTACTCATTCCACCGAGAGAGAAAGAGAAGGAATCAAACCACTGCAACTTTCTAGGGAGGAAAATACCATTTCCTCCCAAGGTAGAATACTGTGATCTGGAGCTCTTTTTAAATTTATTCTGATTGTACCATGAGACAACCCCAAGTGCACAAGCGAAAATCTCTTTTTTCTTTTGGACCTCAGTTCCTCACTGTCAAGACATATAGTTCACTCAGGTTTATATCTAAATGGCCACAACCAAAGAATAACACACAACCCTTTCTCAATTCAAAAAAAATAAAATCTGTTAATTTATTCATTTTGACAAGTATCATTCATGCCTTGCAAAGTTCGGAATGTTTTCAAATATGAATGAACTCCTCTGTGAGTTCATTTCAGCTTGAAACATGAAGCCCCATTGCCCTAAGTTATTAAAGCTGAATATAACAAACAAACATATGTGATTGCAAATCACTCCAGAAAGCAACACAGCAACCCCTGTGCATCAGCAGATGTGCAAGAAGTTCTGTCCTGTGGGCCAACTTTGACAGGTGAATAGGACAGCCCATCTGTCCATCTCCTGTCATTACGATGTTAGATGTGACAAGTCCAAAACACTTGTCAAAACTGGGCAACAAGGTGTGAGGGAGACAAAGACCAATGATCTGAAGTGTCAACCAGTGTAGAAAAAGTTGTGTTTGCATATATTTGTATTATGCATACCAGGGCTTGATTTGTAAAGGAAGAATTGTATGTAGTCACCCTTTAAATATATTTACAATGAACACTGGGCCATACACATATTAACTTAGAATTCAAGCAGACAATTAGCTGCCCAGAGGGATCTTTGATGTGTTAAAGTTTCATGGGTCCAAAAATACAGCATTTCATTTTAAAATGCATGGAAAGCTCATATGAGTCAGGGGCTTTCTTCATGCCCACTTCCTATTTAAGTCAGACCATGCTCAATATGTTTACCCCTGTCATCTGTGGAATGTCAGGCCCAGCATCACTACCACTGGAGGCCAATGTTTAAATTTCCCATGGGGTCTCAGAGTCACATTATGTCAGGCACACCAGGGCATTGTGGGAAATATTCATTGGTGTCTTGTAATCATTGGCTTTTGCCATTCAATAAGCCCACAGCTGGAGGGCAGGGAGGAAACGAAAATGGGGGTCACAACAGAACTTTGCCAAGGCCCCCTCAAGCCTGGAGTAAGCCCTGTTGTATGAGTACTTTCATTTTTGCCATCGCTTTGTTCATTTATTTATTTATTTATTGCCAGCCCTTCACTCCAAGGTCCAAGGGTGGGTTTCAACAACAACAACAACAACAAAAACGATTTATTATTTATACCCCACCCATCTGGTTGGGTTTCCCCAGCCACTCTGGGTGGCTTCCAACAAAATATTAAAATACAATAGTCCTTCAGATATTAAAAGCTTCCCTAAACAAGGCTGCCTTCAGATGTCTCCTAAAAGTCTGGTAGTTGTTTTTTCCTTTGACATCTGATGGGAGGGCGTTCCACAGGGCGGGTGCCACTAACGAGAAGGCCCTCTGCCTGGTTCCCTGTATCTTCGCTTCTCGCAGTGAGGGAATTGCCAGAAGGACCTTGGCGCTGGACCTCAGTGTCTGGGCAGAACGATGGGGGTGGAGACACCAATTAAACTGGAATGCAGAGAATAGTTTAAAGCAACATGCAATCACAAAAACAGGGTGGTCCTAAGAAATATACACCTCAGGTGTCAAAATGTGCAAAATGTCCTTCAGCCTTTCAAATGGACGCCCTTTGCCTGCTTACAACGCGTTTTGATTCGCATTTGAGGCCTCTCTGTTCATGACTGCAATCACACCAATTATTCAGTCATTGCCAATGCATTCAGATGAACAGCTGTGGCAGGACTGCTTGTACGCCAATCTCAGAAGAACACAGACGGCAAAAGAATAAATGAGTGACTAAATGAAAAATTCAATATCCTGAGAATTTCACTCTCCTTCCTTCCTTCCTTCCTTCCTTCCTTCCTTCCTTCCTTCCTTCCCAGTCCTGCCTACATTGAAACCTTAGATTACCTATTCAGACAATTATATGACTCCCTCTACCCAGCTTATGTCAGTGTCTCTTCCTCTGTTCTCCATTGCCAACTTTCCCCTTTTCACTTTTTCCTTTCTCAAAAATTATCCAGCATTCCGTAGACACTGAGCATGCCCAGCCCTCATTTGGCTGTTTCAGGGGGGTGGTAAAATTATTTTGCACATTTCTGCAAACCTTGGGGTTACCCCAATACCCCTTTTGTTGCGTGTATGTGGCATGTAAAGGTAAAAAGTTAAAGGAACCCTGGACATTGCTCTGTCCCAGTTCCTGCCAATCTAGCAGTTCGAAAGCACACCAGTGCAAATAGATAAATAGGTACCGCTGCAGCAGGAAGGTATGTAGCATGTATGCACTTCTGTCTCAGCGACATCTATGCTGGCTTGGTCATGTACACAGAATGGAAGAGGGCAGGATCCCCAAGGATCCTATGGGAAACTAGGCCTGTTAGCAAACCAACTGCATTACAAAGTTGCCTGCAGACATGACATGAAGGCCTGCAACATTAACCCTGCTATGTGGGAATCCCTTGCAGACGGTTGCAGTGCCTGGAGACAGTCAGGTTGTGTATCCACAGCGATGATTGCTGGGAGGAGTATAGATAGAAGAAACGTCATGGTGCATCTGCGGCAGCACAACCAGATGCCTTCATCTGCCCCAGCTGCAATAAAACATGTCTCTCCCTTGTCTACATATCACAATCATTCAAAGACTTTAGATCAGTGTTACTACCATATTGGCCCGAATATAAGCCACACCTGCATATAAGCCGCACCTTTAAAATTTAGGGGGGGGTAGACAATACCCGAATATAAGCCGCTCCCTTAAAATTCTGCAGGCACTCACACCCGTTCCATTTTACCATATTTCTGTGTCAGCAGCAATATAGTAAAAGCCAATTTTTGTAAGGTCGTGAATTGAAGCCGCACTTTAACTTTTCACGGTCAGAATTGGGGGGGGGGGGAAGGTGAGGCTTATATTCAGGCCAATACGGTATGTAGATTTGACAGGAGCATTTAAAACGCATTGGATAACTGTGATTTTTCTTTTCTTTTCAACAATAGCAAAGCCTGTGTGGTGTAGCAATCAGGTTGAAATTCCCAGTCCGCCATGAAGCTTCCTGGGTGACAGTTCCCTACCTACTGTCCCTCAGCCTAACCTACCTCTTGGGGTTGTAATGCGGATAACATGGGCAGATGACAGAGCCATGTACATTGTCTTGACTTCTTTGGAGGAAATGTGGAATGTACATTTAAATAAGAGATCAAAGGACAGTGTACAGAAGCTAAATAGAACATCGGATAGACCTTCAAACGGGATTATTTTGTGATCCTGATCTATGCTGTCCCTTCCTGATATTTAGTCAACAAAGTGGGAAAGTCTTTTTCAATATAGTCTTACCGCGGGCTAGCAGGATCCCCAATGCATCCAGTTCTTCAATTCTAGTTCCTAATAGACTTTGATGTGACTAAGTGTTTTGTTTTTTAAAATGTTAAACACAATAACAATGGCTTGCCAGGAAACAATTAGCCTTGACGCAACATTTCATATGTCCTCAACCCCTCTCCCTTATTAATGTACTTATTTGAGCAGAGTGTCTCCCCCAACCCCCTTCCACAACATGGCTTCTGAATTAAGATCTCTGTGATTATCTTTTCATCTGAAATGTCAGTCATCCCAGCGCATCTGCCTTCCCTCTCATAGCAGGCTACAAAGAATGGCAGAAAGTCAGTCGCACCAGTTGCCCTAACCTTGAATAAAAAGGGAAACTCTGCCAGAAGAAGTTAAAGCAACAAAGCATTTTCAAAATAGCATACCCTCCAACACATATCTGATGAAAATAGGGACATCCTATTCCATTATTATTATTATTATTATTTAAAAGGGTAAAGGGGACCCCTGACCATTAGGTCCAGTCGTGACCGACTCTGGGGTTGCGGCGCTCATCTCGCTTTATTGGCCAAGGGAGCTTCCGGGTCATGTGGTCAGCATGACTAAGCTGCTTCTGGCAAACCAGAGCAGCGCACGGAAACGCCGTTTACCTTCCCACCAGAGTGGTACCTATTTATCTACTTGCACTAGTGTGCTTTCAAACTGCTAGGTTGGCAGGAGCAGGGACCGAGCAACGGGAGCTCACCCCGTCGCGGGGATTTGAACCGCCGACCTTCTGATCGGCAAGTCCTAGGCTTTGTGGTTTAACCCACAGCGCCACCCGCTTTCTATTCTTCTTCTTCTTCTTCTTCTTCTTCTTCTTCTTCTTCTTCTTCTTCTTCTATTTATACCCCACCCATCTGATTTGGCTGTCCCAGCCACTCTGGATGGTTTCCAACATATATAAAACAAAATAAAGCATGAAACATTAAAAAAAAACGCCAAAAACTTCCCTATACAGGACTGCAACCCTACAACCAGCAGGAGTGAATCCTCTGGCGAGCAGAGGGCTTGCTTCTGCTCAGTTTGACTGTGTTTGCGGGGATCAGGCGCATGCAGCTTAAGCTCCTTTTTCCTTCCCAATGCCCCACCCTCTGACAGCCCTGAATTGCTTGGGGGTCATCGAGCCAAGTCAGCCAAAGTGCATTTCTGCCCAAATCAGCCCTAATTTATACACTGCCCAAAAGACTGATAGTCAGAGTGGCTTCAAAAGATCAGTAATATACTAATACTAATACTAATACTAATACTAATACTAATACTAATACTAATAAATAAATAAATAAATATAATAATTATTATTATTTATACCCCGCCCATCTGGCTGGGCTTCCCCAGCCACTCTGGGCGGCTTCCAAAAAAATATTAAAATACTGTGATACATCAAACATTGAAAGCTTCCCTAAACAGGGCTGCCTTCAGATGTCTTCTAAAAGTCTGGTAGTTGTTGTTCTCTTTGACATCTGGTGGGAGGGCGTTCCACAGGGAGGGCGCCACTACCGAGAAGGCCTCAGAGAAGGTCTCAGTACCGAGACAATCTGCCCTCAAGTTCACAATCATAAAACAAAACCTTAATGGCAGTTAACACTTTAATGCCATGCAGGTCAGCAGCTCGCAGTCTTCCCCACTATGGTGAGAGGTACTATATTTTATTGAAATTGTAACCATTGTTGCTAAATGTGATTCTATGCAAATCTGCGTCCTTGATTTCGTCCTTTTTTGCTAATGCTTTTCCTCTTTTTGGCGATACGTAAGCAGCTCCCCTCCACATCCTTCTCCAGTAGTCTGAAATGATACAGACTGCCACGTTTGACCTCAGACTTCCATAGCCAGACTTCTAGCCCTTTGTAAAAAAATTCTAATAATTTTCCTGAGCTCCCATGAAAAGTATGACCTCCATGAATTATGAATGTTTCTCCCCTATTCTTGCATAATGGAGCCAGGAGTCGTGACTGCCAATTCAGTCTCAGCAATCATAACAATGCCTGCATGAGATGCCTGTTGAATTAAGTAATGTGTACCTGGATTGTGTATCTGCTGTTCCTAAAGAAGGAAAGATTTGCCTGCCTGAGATAAGAAGGAACACAGTTTATAAGATTCCTGTGGGAGAGGACAGATTAAACTTGGTGCTAAGATTACACCGGGTTGTGAAAACCACACTCAAGTTTATATTAGGAGAATTGTGATTCACGTGTGTGTGTGTGTGTGTGTGTGTGTGTGTGTTTTAAAATATCCACTTCAAACAGTTTTTAGGTGAACATGTAAGTTCCTTTAAGTGCACACCTAAGATGCATAATACAAGGGGCGCGGGTGGCGCTGTGGGTTAAACCACAGAGCCTAGAAATCGCTACCGTCATGCGATTTCTGTTCTCATCCTGAGGTAAAGTTCTTAACCTAAGGTACTATTTCTGGGTTAGCAGAGTCTGTAACCTGAAGCGTCTGTAACCTGAGGTACCGCTGTATATGGATATGTGCTTGGTATTGTTATAACCTTACACTTGTAAAATCAAATAAAAAGTATTTCCAAAAAGAAAAAGACTGTGAGGACATTGGCACAAGAGCATGGGAAGCTGGAAAATGGGTTAAGTACTCTCTCCCACCCATTAATTCTCTTCCAAAAATGTTCTCCTGCACCCCTCACCACTTCCTGCAACACACACAAAATTGTATTTCTAAGGAAACGTTTAGTCTGGAACACTGTGTTTCCTTTGCTGCATCTAGCTTGGCCTTCACAGCCTACAAGGCAGCAACAGAAACATATGTGTCTACTGGGACATTGCTTTTCTCTTGAAAGAACAGATGCTCTGAATGGCAGAGCGTAGTTAATTTGACCTTGGGCTACCACATGCAAACACCTCCTTCCCCAACTAAAAAGGCCTGCTTTCTCTTCCCCCTACATTTGTGTAACATTTATTATTACTTTTTGTGGTCCACATTCAATTAACCCAATTTAATTTTCCGATACTTTACGTATTATCTGCAAATATTAACTCTTTCTCCTCCTGCAGTGCCCAAGCATATTTCCACAACAAAGCTAAAGACAGATGGTTTTGAGTGAAAGGATTCAAAGGAATGCGAAATGATTTCCCCTCCTTGCAGGAAAATGATGGCATTGTCTATTTACAATCGCATTATCCCCCTCCCTCCCCCCCCCGCTTTCATGTTTCTTCTGAGAGCTCATTCATTTATTAATGTGTGCAGTTTTTTTGCAAATATCCTCTTGGTTTAGCAAATGCTGGTATAATTTAATTTCACAAAACTAAAGGAAGAATTGTCAATATTTTAAAGCTGTTTTCCAAGTGCAAGTGCACTGAGTTCTCAGACAAAGATGCGGGCTAATTGATTGGGGAGAATTTATTAGTCTGCGGAATTAGAGAAAATGCAGAACGTTCTATTACAAAGCAACAAGGAACTGTGTGTACTCCCACTGCTGCAGATAAAGGCTGGAGCAAGAAATCTGGGAGCAGCTGGAGGGCCTCATTGGATTCAGCACTACTGAATCCAAGGGTGTCTCTCTATAAGGCAGTGTTCTGGTCCCGTGGGTTAACCGTGAGGCGAGGTCCGAGTCCAGTCCAAGCTCAAGGGTGCAGTATGGAGGCAGTCCGTCAAAGCTGAAGCTGGGTCCAAGGCAGGGAGTCGAGTGAGGTCAGAAGCTCCGGCAGAAAAGCAGGACAGGGTGCAGGCAGGAACAGGCTACCAACAATGTTGCTCCCGGAACCTGGGACTGGGGCTGGCTGGCTTTCATCTGCCCCGAGGCATAGGGCGGCCCCAGTCCACAGGTGACTCACCTCTCCTGGCCTGGAGGCGAGCACTCCTCCTGCGGTCTCCACCATTCCCCTCTCCCCAGTCCCTGACACTGAGTTCCACTGAAAACAGCTTCTCAACGCGAATCCAGGAGTGACCTCTCCAGTCAATGGAACGACTCTTCTTTTGTTATCTCTGTGGCTGTGATATCCTGGGTGATGCGGAAACCATTAGGCAGTTGAATGTGCATGTGTACTCTGACCATTTCCCTCCCTCCTACCCAGCTCCACACGGCCCCGGGTTGCTGGCAAACCATGCTATGCCACTGCCGTAGGTGTGCCTACAAGGAAGAAGCAGAAGAAATGTGACCAGGATTAGTGCAACAACCAGCAACAACCAAGTGGAACATTTAGATGTTATGGGACTGGAGGACTGTGTCTTTGGGAGGAGGAGGGTTATTGGTTTCTTTTGCTTTTGTTTTAATATGTATTTGTTGTCTTCATTTTTTATTTTTGTTGCGAACCTTCCGTGATCTTCAGATGAAGGGCACTATATGAATTTAATAAATAAAACAAATAAAAATAAAATCCCACCCAGCGGTCTCTTACAATGGGACCCTGCACCTTTACACTTGACACTGGCCAACTCTCTGCAGTGCTGCATGAAAAATAAAATAAAATATTTTCCACCCCGCTCAGATACACCTGAAGTGTCCTTCAATATGCCCCAGCACCAAATAGTTGGTAATGCAATGCACAACTGCAAAGTGATGGATCCTGTCAAACCAGTGAGTGAAAAGAGATTACTTCCCAATTAAAAGAAAATCCTTAAGTATCCCAAGGTAGTCTCCTGCCAAAATACAGGACAGCAAGTCAGGTCTCTTTGGTCTGGCTCCTGATGCTGCTTCACATCCCACTGCGGTTTATTTGTTCAGCAGAAAAGGGGAGACCACTTGCATTCTGAAGAGCTGCTGAAGAGCTTCTTTAAAACCTCATTGATTCAATTCCTTTGGTTTTAAAGTACTACTCACTTGGAAGAAAAAGCTGCCAGCGTGTAGGCTGGTGGAAGCGTAAGGAAGCGAAAGCAATGCAAATAATTTGTGTAATCTCTCCCCGCCCCCCATTTGTTAATGCTTTTGTCGCTTCTGTTTCTAGAGCACCCGGTACCAGTGGGGGTTTCATTAATAACCGAAATTAATAAAAGAGGCATGTTTAAGAAAAATGAAATCCCCGTACCAGCCAGCATTCAACAACAGCTTCCAGCTGCCACCACCTCTGTTCCCTGCAGGTTCCCAACACAAATGAGAAAGAGTTCTGTTGTCAGGGCCATTCTTGACTCCAGAGAGGACTACAGGAATGATCAACTTCTTAATAAAATATGCATTTTTTGTAACTAGTGTTTGCTTGGAGAAATGCACGACATAATTCAGATAACTGCAAATTTCAAAGGATACCTGTGTTTTGGGTGGCATGTTGTTTTGGGGGATGTGATAAAGTTGACTTTAAATGCAAACAGAATTGAAACCCACCCCATCACTATATGACCCTTGTAGTAGAACTGTGAAGTGGTATGGTCCAGAAGTCTACCACCTCTGCTTACTATCTCATTATATAAAATCAGTAAGCTTCTGGTACAGATGAAGCCTCTTGATATCAATAAGGGCAGCAGCAGTCACAAAATTAAAAGACGGCTGCTTCTTGGGAGAAGAGCAATGACAAACCTAGACAGCATCTTAAAAAGCAGAGACATCACCTTGCCAACAAAGGTCCGTATAGTTAAAGCCATGGTTTTCCCAGTAGTGATGTATGGAAGTGAGAGCAGGGCCATAAAAGAAGGCTAATCGCCAAAGAATTGATGCTTTTGAATTCTGGTGCTGGAGGAGACTCTTGAGAGTCCCATGGACTGCAAGAAGATCAAACCTCTCCATTCTGAAGGAAACCAGCCCTGAGTGCTCACTGGAAGGACAGATCCTGAAGCTGAGGCTTCAATACTTTGGCCACCTCATGAGAAGAGAAGACTCCCTGGAAAAGACCCTGATGTTGGGAAAGATGGAGGGCACAAGGAGAAGGGGACGACAGAGGACGAGATGGTTGGACAGTGTTCTCAAAGCTACGAACATGAGTTTGACCAAACTGCGGGAGGCAGTGGAAGACAGGAGTGCCTGGCATGCTCTGGTCCATGGGGTCACGAAGAGTTGGACACGACTAAACGACTAAACAACAACCGTCAGTCAGCAGTTATATGACCACCAGCCATCACTGGTCAGAAGCAATACAATAGTTAGTGAATTGCTGACCCCCTGCGATTTTGCCCAAATGCAACGCACTCGTCTGCATATTTTGTGGTAAAGTTCAGTGCTCAAAAGAAGTATCCGACGTGCTCAGATGTTCCCAAATTATGCTGCAATGTGGTGGTATTTAAGATACGTTTCAGCATGCAGATCAGAAAACACCTTCATGTAGGAAAATGGAGTTAGGTCAAAGCTCCGATTGAGCTTGAAATTATCTCTGATGTTCCACTAGTTCTGTTTCCTCCCCCCCCCCTCTTTCTTTTTTCACCTTTTCCCATCATCGCATATCTGCGGACATTATTATATGTGACATCTCCGAATAACACAGTTAAATTGTTCGGTGCAGCCGCAGTCTACACAAATCAGAAATGTGCAGATTACTGAAAAGTCTTATTAATCTCTCTGGCGCAAGAGAAGATGGGCCTGCATATTTAATGGTCTGGTGTTTTGTCAGCAAGCCATTCAGCTAAAGCAAATGAAGATGTGCTAATGGGCAGAGGAGGAAAGTGCTGGAGCTTGAGGGTTCCGCTCCTTTGCTTCTCATCATCCAAGCCAAGCTGAAGGAAAGCGGTCGCTTGGCTTTAATGAAAAAGAAGAGGTTGGCTGACCCAAGGCCAGGTCTCTACTGCAGCTCGAGGTCGCAAAGGAAGGAAATGCTCCATGCACAGCAAGTCCCTAATGCGTTGTGTGATATTTGCTGCTGCACTTTCTATAAGTGATGCAGGTGGTAGACTGGTGATTATGACGAAAGGAACTTTACTTAAGCAGCGCATCTCTGTGCAGTGACTATCCTGTGACCCTCTGGATGCTACTGGACTCCAAAGGATGAAGGAATCTGTTCTGGTTTCTCAGTTTCTAGATTTTTAAATTCTGTTCTCCACATTTCTGCATCAATATAATGCATTTCTGTATGCTATTTTCACTCATATATACATTTTTATGCACACTTAAGTGTATGCAATTTTATACACATTACTTGGGTGGAAAACTGCATTGCAAAATTCAAAGTGGTGCAGATTTCAAAGGATGGCTGTGTTTAGTTTGTTTTGCATATTGTTTTGGGAAACGTGGATTAGATCAGTTCGCCTTTAAATGTGATCTGAATCACATTTCTCCCTGATCCCTCACTCCAACTCTCATCAACCCCAGGCAGTGTGGCCAATGGTCAAAGATGATGGGAGCCAGGAATATCTGGAGGGCCACACATTAGCCGAACATTGGTTTTACTATCCCTGCAGTATGGAAGTTGGGAAAAGAGATATAAATTTTATACTAGACTGGTTCATAGATGGCAAGAGAAACCGGGACTCGCATCGAGGATAAGAACTAGTAGGACGCCTTTATAATCCAAGGGCTAGTTTCTACCTAGGACCTGAAGGATGACGTCTGAATTTAGCAATGGGTAACAGTGCTGCAACAGATAGCTGGCCTGGGACTGGCTGGATGAGGAAGAGTGGAGGGAGCAACCCACACAAGAGCCCCCCAGGGAGGACACAGAAGGCTTAGACCCTGGATTGTGGTGGTAGACGCTGGGGAGTAGTTTGGGGAAGGGAACGAGCTGGGAGGTGCTAGAAGCAAGAGATTTGAGTGATCAAGGGGATCAGGAGAAGCAGATGTCAGGGGCCATGAGGAGGAGGACTGCACTAAGGAGGAATGGTGGGTGCCACCGCCACCCCCTCCCCCTGACCCTGAATCTTCCCAGGAGCAGTATAGATTTAGAACAGTGGTTTGCAGAGGTGCATAGTTCAGAAGGCAGAAGCTGGGAAATACTGGATGGGGAACAGCTAGAAGAAGAAACACTGGAAGGGAGAGGGTTAACACATTCACAGTCTCTGGACAGCATCCCCCCCCCATCCCCAAGGACGAGGAGAGGTACAAGCACAGATTACCCAACGTAGGAGTGACGTAGATTAATAGGGACGGAGGGGGGTAAGCCTTAATTGGGAGCACTGCCATTCTAGAGAGATATGTTCTTTTGTCTCTTGCTGTGTTTATTAAAGAAACTAACTGTAAGACTTTCCTTTCAATTGATCTGCTTATTTACTGCCAAGGGAGAGAAAGCCTATTCCCCGAAGTCTGACAACAGGCCATTCCAGGGCAGGGCTGGAGGCTGAGCATGTCAGTGTGAGCACAGTCTGACAGAGGGGAGTCGGAGGTTGACCCTGCTACACAGCAGCAGGACAGTCCAGTTCCTGCTGGATCTCCTCCCCACCTGACATGCAGCTTGAGGAGAGTCTTGCATGTTGCTGAGCAATGGGTCAGGAGAGGAGCCCACCCCTTTGACACAGCCTTTGTCTGCTTGAGAGGGATCCTAGTGAAAAGGTAGAGGGTGGAAACAGTGTAATTCCAGGACTATCCCTGAAAAATCAGGACACTTTGAGGACATGCTGTTCCACATTGTACCTTAAAGCACCAGGTTAGTGTTAGGGGCTGGGCAGAGGAGGAATGGTGGAGACCACCTCCCCAGCCTGACCCTTCCAGAGAAGAAGGCAATTCAGAATTACAACAGGGGGTTGAGGGAGGTCACAGCTCAGAGGCAGATGAGGGGGAAAGCTGGGAAATAATGGGAGACAAGGAGGAGGAGAAAGAAGAAGCACCTTGGGGGGGTGACAGCTGAAGGTAGCAGTGTCTATAGAAAGCATTTTAGACCCCTCTCCCAGAACCTGGCGAGCCTTGGAAGTAGGAGAGCAAAGAGCTCAAAGACAGAGGGCAGTTTTCAGCACCCGTAGCCATGACTCACGAGGAAGTGGGAGAGACGTAGGGGGTGGAGATTCACCTGGGACAACGCCATTATTCTGAGAGGCTGCATTCCCAAGCCTCTCTCTGTGAATATTGAATAAAAAGCAGATGATAAGGACATTTCCTTGTCTTATCTGCTCCCGGCAACCTGCTGTGGGGGTTGGTTCCCCTGCCACCTGACAGGTAGCAAATGTGATACCCTCAAGATGTTGGTGGATTACAACTTCCATCACCCCTGACCATTCGCGTTGTGGCAGGAGCTGATGGGAGTTGTAGTTCACCTAGGGGGCCTCATATTGCCTATTGCTGTTGTAGCACAAACAATATATTGCTGAGACAGCTATAGTTTGGTGGAGCTGAGGCAGTTGCACCCTCATGCATTTGAACCCAACAATTGGATTTGCACTTGGGCAGATAAGCCAGAGATCACCTAAATGTTTGAAGATCCACACTATAGTTTGGCCATGTGCAATGCAAGTCCACACAATAATTTAGAACATTCTTATCCAATGCCCAGAAATAAAATGACAACAAATTGCAAAACCTTTCTGAGATTACCTTGGTATGTGACCTGGGGGGGGGGGGGGGGAGAGAGATTCCACCCACAAATTGCCAGAAAGGAGAAGCTAGCAGAGTGTTTCATATTGTATAGAATCATTCCTCAATTTGATGAGGTATTTTGGCGAAAACAAGAAGTGACTGCTAGCGTCACATCAATAGAAGCCTTGCAAATGAGGGCAAAATTGCGGTACTGCCTTTGAAAAGCATAGCTTTGAAATACACATCACAATAGAGTGGTTCTGACATACATTTCGGGGTGTTTTTCAAAGGAGGAATCTTGCAACTAGTGAGGGGAAAGGAAAAGTGTTGCCTAGCTCAAACAGCAGTATAATATGCCATGTTTAAAAATGCATAAATGCATTTGACCCCAGAGCCAAAGATTGGAGAGGTTGTTTCAAATCAGTTTGTGAATGTCCTGCAAGCTCCAGCTCCTGGCTTTGTGCACTCCTGGCCTGCCCAGGTGTCTTTCTTTCCCTCCCAGGTGTCACTGAGGTAAAGCTGAGGACTCAGATTTACAGCTGCAAATATAATATTTTATGTGCAATTTAAGTGCATTCTACAAATGTGACACTAGATGGCAATGGTGAGCTTATGGCAAATTCAACATATTTTCACAGTGTTTGTATATGTGTTTGGAGGCTCTACCTGTGTCAGGGCTGCACCACTTAAGACTACAGGGAAGAGCGCCATTGATTCCATGTTCCTGCACAGAAAAACATTTCCTTTACACAGAGATGTCGTTGTCCCAGAGAAGGCTAATTCCTTCCTTACATGCTACTTTGCTATGTGGAAGTGTTGTATATGGAGGAGCACAAGTTTACCAACACTGTGAGCTAGAAAGCACTTTCAAAGTGCTGGCTTAGACCTATAAAGCCTTTAACGGCTCTGGACGGCAATAAACCGTCCCAGACTCTGTGCTCGCCATTTGAGGCCCTTCTTCAAGGGTCTGGAAAGTGGCAACATGAAAACGGGCCTTATCTGTAGTGGCTCCCTGTTTGTGCAATGCTCTCCCCAGGGAGGTTCACCTGGCATGTTCATTATATATTTTTAGGTGCCAGGCAAAAGCGTTCCTCTTCAACCAGGCCTTGGGTTGATTAATATCATTGTTGTTGTTAGTCGTTTAGTCGTGTCCGACTCTTCGTGACCCCATGGACCAGAGCACGCCAGGCATTCCTGTCCTCCACTGCCTCCCGCAGTTTGGTCAGACCCATGTTTGTAGCCTCGAGAACACTGTCCAACCATCTCATCCTCTGTCATCCCCTTCTCCTTGTGCCCTCCATCTTTCCCAACATCAGGGTCTTTTCCAGGGAGTCTTCTCTTCTCATGATGAGGCCAAAGTCTTGGCGCCTCACCTTCAGGATCTGTCCTTCCAGTGAGCACTCAGGGCTGATTTCCTTCAGAATGGAGAGGTTTGATCTTCTTGCAGTCCATGGGACTCTCAAGAGTCTCCTCCAGCACCATAATTCAAAAGCATCTTTGGCGATCCGCCTTCTTTATGGTGATTAATATCATACAACCCTTAAAATGTATCTGTGGGAAGGGGGGGTATTGTTTTGTTGTATCGGTTTAATTATTTACCTATGTTACCTTGTATTTTATTCTGTGAACCTCCCTGAGATCTTTTGATGAAGGGCAGTATAATAATAATAGTAACTAGCACCATGCCAAGCAAGAGGTCTTAGCCTACCCTTCTTGACATATTTTTCTTTGTGGAAGGGGTGTTTTTGTTAGGATATTGATGTTCCGTTCCACCTAAACAGATGTGTGGAGCTGTTGTATGTCACAGTCTGTTTACATTCCAGCACAGTTTGCTGGGAACTTCCGTTTGTGTATAGCTTTTGCTTATGTGCTTCCTGCTCTTGGACATGAAGGAGAGCAGACATGTTTTTCTTTGTCCTGATCTATGCTGAATAAACTGTATGTAAATATGCTTTTCCTGCCCACCTAGCAGTTCGAAAGCACGTCAAAGTGCAAGTAGATAAATAGGGACCACTCTGGTGGGAAGGTAAACGGTGTTTCCATGCGCTTCTCTGGTTCTCCAGAAGCAGCTTAGTCATGCTGGCCACATGACCCAGAAGCTGTATGGCGGCTCCCTCGGTCAATATAGCGAGATGAGCGCCGCAACCCCAGAGTCGACCATGACTGGACCTAATGGTCAGGGGTCCCTTTACCCTTTACTTAAATACCGTATTTTTCGCCCTATAGGACGCACCGGCCCATAGGACGCACCTAGATTTGGGGGGGGGGAATAAAGGGGGAAAAATATTTCCCCCACACACCCAGAACGGGTCCCAGAGCGATGCCGAAGCTTGCGCAACCTTCGGGAGCCTGGCTCCTGGGGGGTTACGTGGAGCTGCGCCGAGCCCGGGAGCGCAGGGAGCTCTGCGCAACCTTCGGGAGCCTGGCGCGGCTTTGCGCCAGGCTCCCTAGGGCTGCGCAGAGCTTTCTGAAGACTGGAGAGGGGTCGGTGCGCACTGACCCCTATCGCTCACCAGGCTTCAGCAAAAGCCTGTATTTGCCCCATAGGATGCACACACATTTCCCCTTCATTTTTGGAGGGGGAAAAGTGCATCCTATAGGGTGAAAAATATGGTATGCTTTACATATGCCTCTGTCAGCCCTTGGGTCGCGAAGAGTTTGTTATCTTTGCTGGCTTGCATGCTCAGCTTCTGAAAGGCTTCTGAAGCTCTGAGTTGCAGTTTTGACGCAGAACCGAGGACTGGAGTTTGACCAGTGGGCTGGAGCCAGCTGGGGGTCTGCCAATTGCCCCCATTCCCTTGGACGCGTCACAACAGTTTTGTGTGAGCATCCATGTGTCTGTGTGCGTGTACATATAGATAGAAATATTGGTATAGATTTGGGAGGTGGACCCCCCTAAACCCTGGAAATTAATACATGGTAGGATTTTGATTATTTTGGGTGTGAATGAAGAAATATAAGTTGCAGGGGAATTCCTGGGCTAGCCTATGCAAAAAAACGACCTGGCCAAGCTAATAATAATAATAATAATAATAATAATAATAATAATAATAATTTTTATTTATACCCCGGCCTCCCCAGCCAAGGCCAGGCTCAGGGTGGCTAACTAGCAATAATAAAAGCAAGTTGAATGAATACAACTTAAAAACAAGATTAAAATACAACATTAAAATATTGAAACATTAAAATATTAAAATGCAGCCTCATTACAGGAGGAGAAAGGAAAAAGGAAAAAGAAAGAGGGGGAGGGAATCAAATTGGCTCCAAGTCAAAGGCCAGGCGGAACAACTCTGTCTTACAGGCCCTGTGGAAAGAAATCAGATCCTGCAGGGCCCTGGTCTCATGAGGCAGAGCGTTCCACCAGGCCGGAGCCAGTGTTGAAAAGGCCCTGGCTCTGGTTGAAGCTAATCTATCTTCCTTAGGGCCTGGGACCACTAGGGTGTTCCTATTTATGGACCTTGAGGCTCTCCGTGGGGCAGACCGGGAGAGGCGGTCCCGTAGGTACGGGGGTCCTAGGCCATGAAGGGCTTTAAAGGTCAAAACCAGCACCTTAAATCTGACCCTGTACTCCACCGGGAGCCAGTGCAGCTGGAAAAGCACTGGGTGAATATGCTCCCATGGCAGAGACCCCATGAGGAACCTCACTGCAGCATTCTGCACCTGCTGGAGTTTCTGGGACAGCTTCAAGGGCAGCCCTGCATAGAGCGAATTACAGTTGTCAAGCCTGGAGGTGACCGTCGCCTGGATCACTGTGGCCAGGGTGGGGTGGGAAAGGTAAGGGACCAAGCTAGAGCCATTAAGAAACAATACAGGGCCATTGAGGGTCATTGGCAATGCAAGAGAACTGTCCTTCCCCCTTGCTCTGAGGTGTGAACAGAGGGGGGGGTTGGAAGGTTGCCAGGGTAACTGGGTGTGAGGTGACAAGAAAAGAGAGACATGAGCAGGGGTTGCTGGGAAGAAGAAGGAGGAAGAAGGACTGGGATCCATCTTGGGCAGGCTGGCTGAAGGCTGGCTGCACTGTTGTGGGGGACAGCTCCTCTCGAAATGGCTCTCCATGCAGACTGAAGGTGTAAATAGGTGAATAAACCATATTTCTTAAAAATGCAACAGTCTCTGCCGTGTCTCGATTCTCCAAAGGACCACAGACTGTGGGCGAGTGCCAGGAACCCCTTGGAATTTTGCTGCAGCTTGGCAGAGAGTGGGGGTGGCACCCGATTTTTCTAATATAGATCTGAAAACTACCATACCAGCTTCTGGTTTATTTTCTCACAGGAGCACCAATCCTTAACCACGGTGAACTGCTATGGGGAGGCCCCTTTACAGGGCTTCTGCCCTACATCTCATTAAAAGGAGTCTGGAAAGCATCCAACTTGGAAAGAGTTCTGGTAGTTTTGAGCAACAACAAATTGTTCCCTGTAGCAGCAGCAGCAGCAGTTTATTTACCTAATTGCTCCTTGAAGCTTCAAAAGCATTACAAATGCTAAGTATGTAAACGACGCGTATTTACAATGCTCCCGTCCCAATGGGAAGGAACCTTGGCTGGGGGGAAATAAATGCTTTCTGTTTTAACAGGAAGGATGTGAAGGCAGGGCTTGCCTGAGGCAAAGGACAAAATGGCGCTCCATCCAAGTTCCATGCACAGAAGCCAACCAGACTGGCAATTGGATCTTTCTTCAATGCTGGCAGCATGGTGTGCTCCCCACTGTGCCTAAGAGCAGAAGGCCAGCTTAGGGGTGCAAGGCAGACTGGGGGGTTCACGCAGCTCAGTCACCCAACTCATGGATGTTTTAGTTGAGTTTCTTGCATTGCAGGGGGTTGGACTAGATGACCCTTGGGGTCCCTTCCAACGCTACAATTCTCAGATTCTATGATCACCATTGCTTGCTCAATGCTCCAGTGGATACCTGCTTACTACCCACTCAAACAAATACTGCCATGCAGCAGCAATGGAACCAGTTTGCACCAACACATGCATGGGTGTGATACCAGCTCAAGTGCCCTTTTGTAATAATAATAATAATAATAATAATAATAATAATAATAATAATTTATACATTGCCCATCTGGCTGGATTTTCCAAGCCACTCTGGGTGGCTCCCAACAAAATATTAAAAACATGATATAACATCAGACATTACAAACTTCTCTAAACAGGGTTGCCTTCAGATGTCTTCTAAAAGTCAGGTAGTTGATTATTTCCTTGATATCTGATGGGAGGGCACCACTACCAAGAAGGCCCTCTGGCTAGTTCCCTGCAACCTCACTTCTCACAGTGAGGGAATCGCCAGAAGACCCTCGGAGCTGGACCTCAGTGTCCGGGCAGAACGATGGGGGTGGAGACGCTCCTTCAGGTATAGAGGGCCAAGGCCGTTTAGGGCTTTAAAGGTCATCACCCACACTTTGAATTGTGCTCAGAAACATACTGGGAGCCAATGTAGGTCGTTCAGGACTGGTGTTATATGGTCTATGCTTCCCTGGCCAAGGGATTTTTCTAACTGTCTGCACTGAGAGGAAACAGCCAGCTCGCTCAGCTCGGGAGGATGGGAATGGCCAGGGGGCTGCTCCTGAAACAGTCACTTCACTTTGCTTTATCATAGAATCATAGAATTGTAGATTTGAAAGGGACTGCAAGCGCCATCCAGTCCAATCCCCTGCAATGCAGGAATCTTTTTACCCAACGTGGGGCTCAAACCCACAACCCTGAGATTAAGAGCCTCATGCTCTATCAACTTAGCTATGGAAGCCCCCCCAAATTGGGACAGAAAGTAGACTTTGAAACAAGCATATGTGTGATCCAGTCAAAACACAAGAAGCAAGTTTAGGGAGCCAAACTGCAAAATCACTTATTGTCAGGCGGTATTTTCCTGGTCTATCCAGTAAATGCAGTGCCGGATTTACGTGTAAGCTAAGCAAGCTATAGCTTAGGGCTCCACTCTCTTGGGGGCCCCAAAAAAAATTAAAGGGGGGAACTGGATGTACATTTCCAAAATATAAGATAAAAAACAAATAAAATAAAACCTACATACAGCAACAGTGTTTTGTGTTGTGTAGGCTCCTATGATGTAAGTTATGGGCCCCACCTGCTCCCTAAAATATCACTGGTTTGCTCATTTCTATATATAGGGTGCCTTCATTCTGCATGGACTGGTTTCATGGCAACATGTAGTGTGTAGCTGCAGACTGCCAAGCAGCACATTTGAATGTAGGTTGGACAGTTGAACAGCAACGATTTGTTGATGACAAAGGACAGTTGGACATGTAAAGGGCCCCATTACCTTAAGTAGCTTAGGGCCTCATCAAACCTAAATCCAGCCCTGAGTAAATGTCTCTTACACCAGGTAACTAGCAGAGGCAAAATTAGGGAGCACAACCTGTTATGTACTGAAGTTCTCACCCTGGGCCAGCAGGGGGATACTGTAGATAGTTTTCACTCAGGTCCACATATGCAAATAAGGGATTGAAAGTGACGTTCAGTGATTGGATAGTTACAGAAAGTGGTTACTGTTGCGTTGTAGTGGAGCTCTATATAAGCAGGCTGGCTGAACCCTTCAGTTCAGTTCTGTTCTGGCCTGTGAATAAACAAGAGCTGTTTGAAGAATCGCTGTGTCATCTGATATGTTCACCCACAACTTAGAACAACTAGTTCAACCGCATTGGGTGCCAAGCCCAGAGGGCACCACAGAGGGCGCTGCAACAATGATTAACAACAGAAAGTGAGAGGCGAGTTGGGGTGGGGTGCCGGATTTTGGCATTGCCCAGGGTGCCACTGAAATTGTAAAGCCCCAAGTTTGCCGCTGTAAATACAGTGGTACCTCAGGTTACAGACACTTCAGGTTACAGACTCTGCTAACCCAGAAATAGTACCTCGGGTTAAGAACTTTGCTTTAGGATGAGAACAGAAATTGCACAGTGGTGGCAGCGGGAGGCCCCATTAGCTAAAGTGGTGCCTCAGATTAAGAACGGACCTCCAGAATGAATTAAGTTCTTAACCCGAGGTACCACTGTAGTGCCATGTTCTGAAAAGCCAGGTAATGCCAGGATCTGTCAGGAACAAACACGTTCCACGGTGACTCCATCTGAGGCTTCCACTCCTTACTTGCAGAACTGGCCCAAGACATTTTGCTGCCTGAGGCAAAGGACATAATGGAAGCTTCTCCTTATTCCATGAATAAAAGTTGACCACACTAGCAGATGAATCTCATTGCTAGGCTGGCAAAACCGGACATCTGCTGCACCTGAGGAAAGCTAGCCTAGGGGACACAATGCAGGCTGCACGGTACACAGCGCTCTGTCGACCCCTTGCCCCTCAGCATCAGCTGCCCCACTCTGCCTCAGGGTAGGGCCGGCCCTGCTTACTTAGCAAATTCCGGCTTGTCTGTGCACTAACCTGCTTAGCATCATCAGAGTTCTGCCCAGGCTCTGTTTCCTAGGCTCCAGATTAGTGGATTCCCTTTCTCCATCTGTCTGCCTCCATCCAGAGCTCTGGCGTTTCTTTTTTGAAAATATAAAGTTGGCAGCCTTACTTATTCTTAATGGCTAGCAATGATGGCGCTTGGGATGAATTACAGCACAGCAAATGGTGCTGATCAAAGAGCATGGAAGCGCAGGCTTGCACTCAGCAACATGATGCAGAGTCTCTGCTGATGGAGTCGCAAATGGCATCTTTCTAAAAGAACATTGTTGATCTGTCATTTGTTGTACAGTTAGAAAGGCTTAAGAGGAACAAGTTGGAAACTGCGCAGCTTCTTTCCTTCAGCACCAGGTATTTGTAGATGTTTAATTGTGCCTTCTTTTGAAGTGGCATTTGGCATTTGTGATACCTGGTCTGAGCTCACATCCCAAAATGTCCAGAGTTAATTGCAGGCTAATTTATATCCCAGGATCTATACTGGACAGGAATGTCAGAGGGAATGCGCTTGAATGAAACCCAACGCACTAAAACCGTGCAATATATTTCTGTAAATGTTTATTGACAGGCACCTTTATCCAGAGTTTAGTCACCTTAGAGTCACACGCAATAGGAATAAAAGTTTTACCAGGTTCCAGCGAAGGAAGAATAGCTTTTGAAAATGATGAAGTATGCAGAACTGGCAAGATTAACAGCAGAGGTAAGAGACAAAAATGATGCAAAATTCCTTGAGGACTGGAGACCAGTGCTTTTTTGCTTTTTTTAAAAAAATGTTTGACTCAAGAAAACCACCATTTTAGAGTTCAAATTGGAAAAAATAAATACAGTAAATGGAAAAAAGTACAGAGATTCACAAAATGTTTAGGGGTGTTGTGATGGGACGATGAGCTGCTTGTGCGTAAAATCCAAGTCCCTCAGAGTTTGGTCAAGTTTGCAAACCTCTGTCTGTAACGGAGCCCCTTAAACATGGCTCTGTCAGTCGCTTGCAGATTCCGACAGTGGTTGCTTTCGGAATCGCTTCCAACATAAAAGCTCCTTAACGGAAACACGTCTTCTGGACTCTCTGCGTGACAGTTTCCGGCGAGGAGTGGGTGTCCCTACAGGAGGTCCTGAAACCTCCCCACTGTTTTCGCTGGAAGTGTCTCAGAGCCATCCCTCCTGCTCACTTTCCCTCAGCTCAGCTCTTCTCCCCCTACTGGTTCCCTCTTCAGCTGCTGAGTCTCTCCCAACCTGTGTGAGCCCTTCCACCTCCCTTCCTTCCGATGGCAGTTCCCTGACATCCACCTCCCCTCCAGGGCCCCCTTCACCCCCTCCCGCCCCCTCCTCTATGGGCGGTGAGGAGGCAAAACCCCGGAAGGAACTTCCTTCACCTTCCGATGTCTCAAACACTTCTCTCCACCTGTTGCGGTTCCTGGTCTCGAAGTACTCCTCCTCCTCAGAGTCCATCTCCCCTTCCCCTTCCGAATCCGTGAATCCTTCCAACTCCTCCTCCTCATCGGTGGTCCCAAAGTATTCCCTCCGGAACCTCTCCACAGGCTGAGGTTTCCTTGGGAACCTTTGATGGAACGTTTCTATCAATACCTCGTCATTGATATCTTCTGCCATTACCCAAGTGTTTTCTGACTCCGGTTCTCCTTCCCACGCTACCAAATACTCCACCTGATCCCCCTTCCACCTGGCGTCGAGGATTTCTGCCACATGGCTGCTGCATTCCCTTTCTTCTATGATCGGTCCCCGAGTGGACCTCCCTTCTCGTCCCCCCTCATACGGTGACAGTAACGACCTGTGAAATACTGGGTGCAGTTTCATGTGGTTGGGTAACCGGAGCCTGAAAGCCACTGGGTTGACTTGTTGAATGACCTCAAAGGGACCCAACCTCCTGGGTCTTAATTTCTTACAACCTCCTTTGAACGGCAACCCTTGGGTTGACAGCCACACCCGATCTCCCACCCTTATGGTTTCACCTTCCCTTCGGTTCTTGTCTGCCTGCCTCTTGTATTCTTCCTTCGCCCTTTCTAAGTTGAGTTGGAGCTGACGATGGATTGCTTCCATTTCTTCTACAAAATGCTCGGCTGCCGGGACGCTCCATCTCTCCCCTCCTCCCCCTGGGAATGCCCTGGGATGACACCCATAATTAGCCAAGAAGGGGCTCATCCCTGTGGACACATTCTCGGCATTGTTGTAGGCAAATTCCGCCAGCGCCAACTTTTCTACCCAGTCATTCTCTCTGTCATTGACATAACACCTCAGGTATTGCTGGAGGACACCGTTTGCTCTTTCCGTCTGCCCGTTGGTTTCAGGGTGCCGGGCAGTCGAAAAGTTGACCTCCACCTGCAGTAAGCTCATGAGCTTCCTCCAGAACCTGGAAGTAAATTGTTTTCCCCTGTCTGAGACCACCCTCAATGGCACTCCGTGCAACCTAAAAATGTGTTCTACAAATAACTTCGCTGTCTCTTCCGCCATGACTGCATGCAAACAGGCTACAAAGTGGCACATCTTTGTTAGTAGGTCTACCACCACCATGATGGCTGTTTTCCCCTTGGACTTCGGCAGATCAGTCATAAAATCTATCGACACTGCCTCCCAAGGTCGTTCTGGGGTTGGTAAGGGTTCTAATAGCCCCGCCGGCGCCCGCCTCTCCCCTTTGGCTCGCTGGCATTGCTCACACCCTCTTACATACTCCCGTACATCTTCCCTCACCTTAGGCCACCAAAATTCCCTGGTGACCAACCACATGGTTTTGTGTTGTCCAAAATGCCCCGCCGTGGGGCTGTCGTGCAACTGCTTGAGTACCCTCCCCCTTAAGTCTCCTTCGGGGATATACAGTGCCCCTTTGTAATACAACGCTCCATTTCTTTCCTCAAAACCCCCTGGTTCCTCTCCCTCACCCCTAAGACCTCTGAGCTTATTCTGGGCATATTCATCATTCTCTGTTTCCTCTACCAGTTCTCTTTGCCCCACCAATGCCGCCCCACACACCCAGCGGTCCTCTGGGATGACATGTCTCTCTTCGGGTCCCCCCTCCCCTTCCAAATATTCAGGTTTGCGTGAGAGAGCGTCCGCCCTAACATTTTCTGGACCTGGCACATAACAAATTTCAAAGTGAAATTTGGAGAACTCCTGGGCCCATCGCACTTGCCGTTGGTTGAGCACTCGTGCCGTTCTCCAATACTCTAAGTTCTTGTGGTCCGTGCACACTTGCACCTTATGTTGTGCCCCACTTAATAAATGCCTCCATCTCCTGAACGCTTCATGAATGGCAAGTAGTTCTCGTTCATATACCGTGTAGTTCCTCTCAGATTTGTTCAGCTTTCACGAAAAAAAGGCACACGGTCTCCACTCTGACTCCTCCTTCCCAGGCTGCAGAAGCACCGCCCCCACAGCCCGGTCTGATGCGTCCGTCTCCACTCGCATTGGTTTTTGTAAATCCACATGCAGGAGCTGTTCTTCCGAAGCGAACGCCCTTTTCAGTTCCTCAAAAGCTCGCTCCGCCTCCGCCGTCCAAACGAATTTCCTCTTACTGCTGAGACAGTCCGTAATGGGAGCCGTCAAGTGGGCAAAATTTCTGATGAACTTCCGATAGAAGTTTCCAAATCCAAGGAATCTTTGCACATCCTTCCTTGTTTTCGGTGTTTTCCATTCCAGTACCGCTTGGACCTTGCCAGGATCCATGGCCAATCCCTTGTCCGACAAGCGGTACCCCAGGAATTCCACCTCCTTGGCATGAAACTGACACTTCTCTAGCTTCACCCACAGCTGATTGGCTTGCAGTCTGCCCAACACTTCCCTGACGTCTTTTACATGCTGCTCCTCAGTCTCTGAATATACTAACACGTCATCTAAGAAGGCCACACAATTCTTGTAAAGCAAAGGCCCCAGGACGTGGTTCATAAACGATTGAAAGCACGCAGAGCCTGCTTGTAGGCCGAAGGGCATAACTAAATATTCAAATGCCCCCAAAGGGGTGAACATGGTGGTTTTCCATTCATCCCCCTTCCTTATTCGTATCAGGTTGTACGCCCCCCTCAGGTCCAGTTTAGTAAAAATCTTTCCCTTCCTGACCCTTGTCAAAATGTCATCAATTCTGGGCATCGGGAAAGTCACTGGTTCTGACACTGCATTTAAGGCCCTGAAGTCCACTACAAGCCTGGGTTTGTCCGTGTTTTTTTTGTCCACAAAAAACACTGGGCTGCCCCCCACCGCCCTGGACTCTCTGATGAACCCTCTCTTCAGGTTCTTGTCAATGAACTCCCTTAGCTCCTGCATCTCTCTGTCTGACATGGCGTACAGCTTGCCTACAGGGAGCTGTGCCCCAGGGAGTAAATTGATTTGACAGTCAAAGGGCCTATGTGGGGGTAGTTTGTCTGCCTCCCTCTCGCTGAAGACGTTGCTCAGGTCGGCGTATTGTTGGGGAACCTTCCCCTTCTCCGTTACTTCCGTCCCTGCTAGAGTGGCTCTGGCCCCTCCTTGAGCCTCCCGCTCTTTGCAGTGTTCTAGA
Source organism: Podarcis pityusensis (assembly GCF_964106645.2). NCBI lineage: Eukaryota > Metazoa > Chordata > Lepidosauria > Squamata > Lacertidae > Podarcis > Podarcis pityusensis. The sequence continues at coordinate 37,542,202 of NC_138042.1, forward strand.
CAATGTGCTGACCCAAAGGAGACCACTCTCTGATGCCAGCCCACTAGCGGATCATGTAACGCTAGCCAGCTCATCCCCAAAATAATGGGAGCTCCTCCCAAGGTAGCCACATTAAACGCTATTAGCTCAGTGTGTCTTGCTACCCTCATTATCATTGGGACGGTCTGCTGGCTGACTTCTCCTCCCAGCAGCTCCCTTCCATCGATCGTGGTCACCTGCAAAGGGTTACTTAAAGGGATAGTCTGTATCTGGTGCTCAGCAGCAAACTCCTTACTCATGAAATTGCAGGAGCTGCCTGAGTCCAATAGCGCCTTTATCTTTAGTGGGTGTCCGTTAGGCAGCTCTAGTAACACCTCTATCACTAGGGCGGGTTTAGGAGGTTCCGGCGTGGGCACTTTCACTGCTCTTTGGCCTGGCTGCTGTGCCCCGACGGTGGCAGCCAGGCGTTGGCTTTTACTTGCTCCGGTACCTTTTCCTCCCTCTTCCCAACAGCTCCCGCCATTCCTTGCCATTCCTTTCTTTGGGGCAGACTCTGGCAAAATGACCTGGCTGTTGGCAGAGATAACATTTCTTGGCGCCCTTTCCCTCCTTCTTCCGCTCTTCACTGGGCTTTGAAACTGCGCGCGCGCGCGCTGTTCCAATTTCCATCGGCTCTCCCGGCGGGAACGGTGGCTCTGGAATCTCTGGAATGCGAAGCTCCCTCCAACGTTCCCCCTTCCCTTCCCGCCTCTCCAAGGCTCTCGCCTTTTGGCGCGCTCCTATGGTCAGCGCTGATTTGGTCAGCTGGTCCATAGACTCCGCCCTGGGCGCCCGGGAAAGTTCATCCTTTACCGCCGAAGCAAGCCCTTCTTCAAAGAGCATTTGAATGGGTTCCGCCGATAGATCCCACCCCAATTTATGGATCAACATGGTAAACTCAGTCCAGTACTCACGCACAGATCGGCTCCCCTGTTTGCACGCCATTAACTGTCTGCGTACCACTCCCTGCTCAATATCGCTGGAAAACATCAAATCCATTGCACGAAAAAACTTCCTCGTATCCTTCAGGATGTCATTGTTTGTTGCCATCAGGGGCCTCACCCAGTCTTTCGCCCCCTTTTCGAGATGCCCAATCACAAAAGCCACCCGCGATTCCTCGTCGGGAAAGTCATCAAACTGCAGATTAAGGGCATATTGCATCTCTGTCCTAAAGGCATGATAGTCCTTGGCCTCCCCCCCAAACTTCTGCACCAATCCTGGCAACTTTCTGGCGAGCGGGGTGGTTTTCCCCTTCTCTGCATCTTGAGCCCTCCTCTCCTCGAGCCTCGCAGTCTGCAGCGCTAGCTGGACCTCCAACGCCCGGTACCTTTCCTCCAGGCTTGGACCCGCTCCAGCTCCTGCTTCTCCGGTTCCGGCTGGGTTGCTCATGATGCCTTCTCCTGCACAAACTGCTCACAGAGACTGTCGGAATGCTGTGATGGGACGATGAGCTGCTTGTGCGTAAAATCCAAGTCCCTCAGAGTTTGGTCAAGTTTGCAAACCTCTGTCTGTAACGGAGCCCCTTAAACATGGCTCTGTCAGTCGCTTGCAGATTCCGACAGTGGTTGCTTTCGGAATCGCTTCCAACATAAAAGCTCCTTAACGGAAACACGTCTTCTGGACTCTCTGCGTGACAGTTTCCGGCGAGGAGTGGGTGTCCCTACAGGAGGTCCTGAAACCTCCCCACTGTTTTCGCTGGAAGTGTCTCGGAGCCATCCCTCCTGCTCACTTTCCCTCAGCTCAGCTCTTCTCCCCCTACTGGTTCCCTCTTCAGCTGCTGAGTCTCTCCCAACCTGTGTGAGCCCTTCCACCTCCCTTCCTTCCGATGGCAGTTCCCTGACAGGTGTGCATACTCCTGCATAGCCGCAGAAAAAAAGTACTGCTGGAGACCTTTTACTTTTTTTTTATAAATTTTTTTATTAGTTTTCAATACAATATACATATAATACCATACCAAAGGTTTATCACAAATTATATATTATGGACTTCCTTCAGCTTATCTGCCAATCATCCGTAGTTAAATTTTAGTTACGCATTTCCTAAATTTAATACTGCCTTTTTATATACCTTCCCATTTTTATTTTTATTTTTTACAATACTCCTCAACCTTTCACAGAGCTTCTTGAAATCCCACGAACGTTGTTTGTTCATCACATACATTTTTCAGATACTCTACAAATTTTCCCCAGTCCTCAATGAACTTATGGTCTCGTTGATATCTAATCTTCCCAGTTAATTTGTCCAGTTCTGCATTGTTGTTGTTGTTGTTTAGTCGTTTACTAGTGTCCAACTCTTCATGACCCCATGGACCAGAGCACGCCAGGCACTCCTGTCTTCCACTGCCTCCCGCAGTTTGGTCAGACTCATGTTTGTAGCTTCGAGAACACTGTCCAACCATCTCGTCCTCTGTCGTCCCCTTCTTCTTGTGCCCTCCATCTTTCCCAACATCAGGGTCTTTTCCAGGGAGTTTTCTCTTCTCATGAGGTGGCCAAAGTATTGGAGCCTCAGCTTCACGATCTGTCCTTCCAGTGAGCACTCAGGGCTGATTTTCTTAAGAATGGATAGGTTTGATCTTCTTGCAGTCCATGGGACTCTCAAGAGTCTCCTCCAGCACCATAATTCAAAGCATCAATTCTTCAGTGATCAGCCTTCTTTATGGTCCAGCTCTCACTTCCATACATCACTACTGGGAAAACCATAGCTTTTACTATACGGACCTTTGTTGGCAAGGTGATGTCTCTACTTTTTAGGAACTATAGTGAGATAAAAAAGAAATGAGTGTGTGCACCGCTTTGCAATGATTGTGCCTTTGACTCTCGTAAAAACAATGGTACTGTATTTCTCCAGCCTCAACTCCTGAGTCTCCTGGGTCTCCCTCCATGGCTGCTTTTCCACGTCACTCTCCCACCCTCTTCTTGGCATTCAGGAATCAAAAGGATAAACAGCAGGTGACAATGATGTTGATAATGATCGGGGCTAGACCTTTGCTAGATCAGGCATTATCACATTCTTCTCAGCTTGTCAAGGAACAAAGCTACAAGAATTTCCTCCTGCCTCGCTCATTCTCAATAGAGCAGCAAGAAACCCACAGGACAAACATGGGGGGGGGGGGTTTCTTGGCTTTAACTATACGGACCTTTGTTGGCAAGGTGATGTCTCTGCTTTTTAAGATGCTGTCTAGGTTTGCCATCGCCTTTCTCCCAAGGAGCAGGCGTCTTTCAATTTCGTGACTGCTGTCACCATCTGCAGTGATCATGGAGCCCAAGAAAGTAAAATCTCTCACTGCCTCCATTTCTTCCCCTTCTATTTGCCAGGAGGTGACGGGACCAGTGGCCATGATCTTTGTTTTTTTGATGTTGAGCTTCAGATGTTCTTTAATTCCTCCTCACTTTCTGCCATCAAGGTTGTGTCATCTGCATATCTGAGGTTGTTGATATTTCTTCCGGCGATCTTAATTCTGGCTTGGGATTCATCCAGCCCAGCCTTTTGCATGGTGAATTCTGCATATAAGTTAAATAAGCAGGGAGACAATATACAGCCTTGCCGTACTCCTTTCCCAATTCTGAACCAATTTGTTGTTCCATATCCAGTTCTAACTGTAGCTTCTTGTCCCGCATAGAGATTTCTCAGGAGACAGATGAGGTGATCAGGAACTACCATTTCTTTGAGAACTTGCCATCGTTTGCTGTGGTCGACACAGTCAAAGGCTTTTGCATAGTCAATGAAGCAGAAGTAGATGTCTTTCTGGAACTCTCTAGCTTTTTCCATAATCCAGCGCATGTTTGCAATTTGGTCTCTGGTTCCTCTGCCCCTTCGAAATCCAGCTTGCACTTCTGGGAGTTCTCAGTCCACATACTGCTTAAGCCTGCCTTGTAGAATTTTAAGCATAACCTTGCTAGCGTGTGAAATGAGTGCAATTGTGCGGTAGTTGGAGCATTCTTTGGCACTGCCCTTCTTTGGGATTGGGATGTAGACTGATCTTCTCCAATCCTCTGGCCACTGCTGAGTTTTCCAAATTTGCTGGCATATTGAGTGTAGCACCTTAACAGCATCATCTTTTAAAATTTTAAATAGTTCAGCTGGAATATCATCACTTCCACTGGCCTTGTTATTAGCAATGCTTTCTAAGGCCCATTTGACTTCACTCTCCAGGATGTCTGGCTCAAGGTCAGCAACCACACTACCTGGGTTATACGAGTCATCCACTTCTTTCTGGTATAATTCCTCTGTGTATTCTTGCCACCTCTTCTTGATGCCTTCTGCTTCTGTTAGGTCCTTTCCACTTTTGTCTTTTATTATGGTAATCTTTGTACGAAATGTTCCTTTCATATCTCCAATTTTCTTGAACAGATCTCTGGTTTTTCCCATTCTATTGTTTTCCTCTATTTCTTTGCATTGCTCGTTTAAGAAGGCCTTCTTGTCTCTCCTTGCTATTTTTTGGAATTCTGCTTTCAATTTCCTGTATCTTTCACTATCTCCCTCGCATTTTGCTTGCCTTCTCTCCCCCGCTATTTGTAAGGCCTCGCTGGACAGCCACTTTGCTTTCTTGCATTTCCTTTTCATTGGGATGGTTTTAGTTGCTGCCTCCTGTACAATGTTACGAGCCTCCATCCATAGTTCTTCAGGCACTCTGTCCACCAAATCTAAATCCTTAAACCTGTTCCTCACTTCCACTGTATATTCATAGGGGATTTGACTTAGATTGTATCTTACCGGCCCAGTGGTTTTTCCTACTTTCTTCAGTTTAAGCTTGAGTTTTGCTATAAGAAGCTGATGATCTGAGCCACAGTCACCTCCAGGTCTTGTTTTTGCTGACTGTATAGAGCTTCTCCATCTTTGGCTGCAGAGAATATAATCAATCTGATTTCGATGCTGCCCATCTGGCGTTGTCCATGTGTAGAGTCGTCTCTTGTGTTGTTGGAAAAGAGTGTTTGTGATGACCAGCTTGTTCTCTTGGCAGAACTCTATTAGCCTTTGCCCTGCTTCGTTTTGAACTCCAAGGCCAAACTTGCCAGTTGTTCCTTTTATCTCTTGACTCCCTACTTTAGCATTCCAATCCCCTATAATGAGAAGAACATCCTTCTTTGGTGTCATTTCTATAAGGTGTTGTAAGTCTTCATAGAATTTGTCAATTTCAGTTTCTTCAGCACCAGTGGTTGGTGCATAAACTTGGATTACTGTGATGTTAAAAGGTCTGCCTTGGATTCATATCGAGATCATTCTATCATTTTTGAGATTGCATCCCAGTACAGCTTTCGCCACTCTTTTGTTGACTATGAGGGCCACTCCATTTCTTTTACGGGATTCTTGCCCACAGTAGTAGATATGATGGTCATCCGAACTAAATTCGCCCATTCCCGTCCATTTTAGTTCACTGATGCCCAGGATGTCAATATTTATTCTTGCCATCTCATTTTTGACCACATCCAACTTACCCAGGTTCATGGTTCTTACATTCCAGGTTCCTATGCAATATTTTTCTTTACGGCATTGGACTTTCCTTTCGCTTCCAGGCATATCCGCAACTGAGCGTCCTTTCGGCTTTGGCCCAGCCGCTTCATCAGCTCTGGATCTACTTGTACTTGTCCTCCGCTCTTCCTCAGTAGCATGTTGGACGCCTTCCGACCTGAGGGGCTCATCTTCCAGTGTCATAACTTTTATGTGCCTGTTGTCTTTGTCCATGGAGTTTTCTTGGCAGGGATACTGGAGTGGCTTGCCGGTTCCTGCTCCAGGTGGATCACGTTTGGTCAAAACTCTCCACTATGACCTGTCCATCTTGGGTGGCCATGCACGGCATAACTCATAGCTTCTCTGAGTTCTTCAAGCCCCTTCGCCACGGCAAGGCAGTGATCCATGAAGGGGGCAGTTCTGCATAGTCCATCATTTTCGTTCTCCATTCTTCCAGGGTCGGTACTTCCTCCTGTTTCCACCTTTGGGCCATTAATATTCTCGCCGCTGTAACTGCATATTGGAAAAGTTTACAGTCCTTTCTATTTATTTCATTTCCTACTATTCCTAACAGAAGAGCTTCTGGTTTCTTTACAAATGTATATTTCAACATCTTTTTCAGTTCATTATATATCATCTCCCAGAAACCCTTCACCTTCTTACATTCCCACCACATATGGTAGAATGTCCCTTCTTTTTCTTTACATTTCCAACACTTATTACAGGTTTTATACATTTTCGCTAATTTGACTGCTGTAATATACCATCTCTATATCATTTTCATAACATTTTCCTTTAACGCAGTACATGCTGTAAATTTTATATTTTCCTTCCATACTTTTACCCAATCATCTAGTTGTATATTATATCCAAAATCTCTGGCCCAGCTGGAGACCTTTTACAGAGTATTTAAAGATCTACTATAATAAACTGAAAAAGCCAGCAGGACTTGAAATATGAGCAGCAGCATTATATTGGATTAGTATAATTAAATGTATTTTTATTTATTATGACATTTATATTCCACCTTATCTCTAAAGAACTCAATGTGGTTAGACTGAGAGACACTGACTGACTCAAAGTCACGGAGTGAACTTTGTGCCTGAGCAAGGATTAGAACCTAGCTTCATGGATCACTGCCTTGCCATGGCGAAGGGGCTTGAAGAACTCAGAGAAGCTATGAGCTATGCCGTGCAGGGCACCCAAGATGAACAGGTCATAGTGGAGAGTTTTGACCAAACGTGATCCACCTGGAGCAGGAACCGGCAAGCCACTCCAGTATCCCTGCCAGGAAAACCCCATGGACAAAGACAAGGAGACTCTTGAGAGTCCCATAGACTGCAAGTAGATCAAACCTCTCCATTCTGAAGGAAATCAGCCCTGAGTGCTCACTGGAAGGACAGATCCTGAAGCTGAGGCTCCAATACTTTGGCCACCTCGTGAGAAGAGAAAACTCCCTGGAAAAGACCCTGATGTTGGGAAAGATGGAGGGCACAAGGAGAAGGGGACGACAGAGGACGAGATGGTGGGACAGTGTTCTCGAAGCTACCAGCATGAGTTTGACCAAACTGCGGGAGGCAGCGGAACACAGGAGTGCCTGGCGTGGCGTGCTCTGGTCCAGGGGGTCACGAAGAGTCAGACACGACTAAACAACAGCAACTCTAATACACTTGCTCTCAACTGCTAGTAAGAAAAACTCCCCATTCTCATTGCTGGAAGCAAGTCTCACAGATGGTCAGGAAAGTGGTATCTTCAAATCTATGCATTACAGATCCAGGGATCTATAATATATATATATATAATATATATATATATATATATATATATATATATATATATATCCAGTAGCACCTTAGAGACCAACTAAGTTTGTTCTTGGTATAAACGTTCATGTGCATGCAAGAAACAAACCAAGGTGCCACTGGACAATGTTTTAACATTTTTATATATTTTTCAACTGCATCAGACCAACACGGCTACCTACATGATTTTAAATGCCATCCTTGCATTTAACATGCACTTTTGGGAGGAGGCGGGGGATGCAGATAGCATCCATTGAGGGGAGCTGATCATTCCTGGGACTGCAGCAGGCATGAAGGAGAAAGTTAACCATTTTCTCCCCTGCTGCAACCCTGAGAAAAATCCCTCTGAAGCTTCTGTTTGCATTTGTAGAGAAAGGCGATCCCTGTCGCCACAGCTTCAAATAGCCACTTCAAAAGAATGATACATGCTGCCTTCATGCAAGGAGATGGATTGTGCCCAAAGTCTGCTCAGACTGAATTCTCTGAAAAAGAATGCAATTTGCAGTACGCGAGGGAAAGTTGTTGTGAAGAAAGTAGAAGGATGCTTAAGCAACCCTGAATAACACTTATTCTGCTTCTATTTCATGTTGTTCTCACAGCATTGGTTATCATTGAGTATTTTGGGGGAGGGTGTCGCCTCTTGTAAATTAATTGGCACAATTCGTTTTGAACCTCCATTAGGCTGTTGTGGAGTTTTTTCAGGGACAAACTTTCCAGACATCATTCCCTGCCTCTTTGCAATGTTCTGGCGGTGAGTCATAGGAAAAGGCGGAGGTTGCATTGTTACAAACACTTACAAACTCTTTTCAACACGCATTACCCTTAAAGAGGCTGTAAGTGTTTGGGTTAAATAGACAAGGGGTTTAAATAAATAAATAAATAAGCTAATATTCAGGGGGTTCTGATTTGGGCTGTGAATCAAATGAAAAGAGCTGGATTGAAAATGGCACTTTAGATTCCTCCGCTGAGGAACAACAAACTAGGCATTGTGGCAGCACAATGGGCTGTATGTCTACTTCCAACAAAGAACAAGTGGGGCGATTTCAAAAAAGCACGGCTTGATGGCTTGGGTGGGACACTGACCCCTTTCCCTGCTTAGGCTTCCCCCACAAGAACAACCCACCACTGGCTGTTTTTCTCTCGGTGTAGGTTTGCAGCCAACCAGGAGAGAAACTGCTGGGGAGGAAAAATGCAGGATAGAGGATAAAGGGGCAGATTCAGCCCCTCGCCTCAGACAGCGTTTTAAATTGCCTCCCTGCTTTATAGGAAATAGGGAGAAACCTTGACTTTGACACAAAAATGAAACACCGTCATATCCTCATAGAGTTTAGAAAGCCTGGGTCTGAGCAGTTTTATGTTTGCCCCCACACTTTCGAGGCACAAGTTGGAGTGTTTTTGTCCTTGTCCCGCCATTTCCCGCTGGCAAATCCGCTCTTTAGTGCTAAATCGGAGCAAGTATCAGTCCAGAGCAAAGCTGACTCACATTTGCTCCAGTTTAGCACTAAAGAGCAGGATAGTGCAATGCCTGTGTTAGCAGCCAGGCTAAATGGCTTTATCTGTTTATGACACTAACATTCTGCCTTCTATTCAAGAAGCTCAAGGCAGGACATGCAGGTCTCTTCCATCACATAGCCTCCAACATTCCTAAGATGAAAATAGGGGCATTGCTCACTCCCCCTCCAACTGACCCTCCTCGACCCCCCATTTTTTGGTGCGTTCCCCGCCCCCTGAGCATTTCCTATCAGAAGAAGGGCGGCTTTTATTTTATTCTATTTTGGGGCAGATTTACAAAAAGAAAAACCAATAAATAAATTTTAGAAAGGAGCAAGATTAGACATGGATGCACAAAGCATTAAAATCAAAAAAATTCATGACTTCGTGTGCTCCGCTCCCCCTTTCCAGGGGGAGGGCTCCCTGCCCTCTGCCTGCCCCTCAGAGACGGTGCATCACACAGGACTGCACCTTGGTCGCTATAGCCTCTCCTCCTCGCCTGCTCTCCAGCAGCCCCTATGAGCTGCCCCCTTGAGGGAGGAGGCTGGCAGTGGCAGCCATGGAGAGGCAATGGGATGCTCCCTCACAGCTGCATCCCCCAAACAGGGTGAGCACCAGCTCCTCCTGCTCCCTAAGTTTGATGACCACAGCACCGGTGGGGAAAATTGGGACATTCCAGGATCAAATCAGAAGCCACTGGCTCTGAGCTTTGAGAATGGTTTTCAGAGAATGCTGAAGGGCGTTCAGTCATCATTTTTGGCTACAGGGATTGGCTACCAAGTGTTAGGCTTCAGGGAATCTGATCCCTCCCACTGTGGCAGTCAAGAAGTAGATAAACAAGAAGAGTTCTTACCAAGTCTTTTATTCAATATTCACAGAGATGTAGAAAGGCCGTCTTTCTTAGGTAATGGTGTTGCTCCGAGTAAAGTCCCACCCCCTCTGTCTCTGCTACTATACATCATCCCTGTGTCGACTGATCTGTGCTTTCTGCCTCTGAGCTTTCTGTTCTACTACTCTCAACGCACACTGGGTCCTGGGAGAGGGGGTCAGGAATGCTTTCTAAAGACACTGAGTTTGTCAGCTGTCTCTCCCCTGGTGCTTCTTCCTGCCGCTCTCCCTATATTTCCCAGCTTCTCCCCTCTGCAGCCTCTGAACAATGACCTTCTGCAAACCACTGTTCTAAATCTATACTGTCCTCCTCTTCTCGGGAAGGTTCAGGAGGAGGGGGCGATCTCCATCATTCCTTCTCAGTCCAGTCCCTGACACCAAGCCTGGGCCAAAATTTAAGGAGTCCTCTTTAGGATGGGGTACTTCAGCAGCCGCTAGAAAAACATGAGGCTGTCATGTGTTGTGTCTCACGTTTCCTAATTTAGCATTTATGTGACACGGCAGCTGTCAAAGCAGTGCTAGCCCTTGTCAAAGCAATAAAATAAGATTTTATTTTAAAAAAAAATATCCCTGTATTAAAAGAAAAAAGAAAATAATCCCTCTGTATAAAGGAAGCCTGCAGCAGTATCCTTTAGATGGTGACATGTGAGTGAAGCTCAGGGTTGTATTCAAGCTGCTGTCTGGCATTCTTCCAAGGGACACCAGTCAAAACAATTGTGCCAGGGATGATGGTTTGTCCCAAAGCAAGAAGAGTAAACAAGAAAAGCTTCCTTCCTTTCTTTCTGAAAGTGATGCAAATCTTCCTTGATATCAGCCACCGTAAGCCAGCTGGAGCATAGGGCGGTAGGATAAAGGGCTGCTTTGCCTGTGCAGTTTTGGATGGATGGAGATGGGCAAATGTTACATAATCCATCCCAGAAATAATCTGATGTGAAAGAATTCATTTCCTAGCCGTCCATCGCTGCATTGTTTGTGGCAAAAAAAGGGTCTCCGTTAAGGCTTATTTCTAACATGTAACTTCGCCGTGTAGATTTGTTTTAATACTGTTTTATTTCTGTTTTGACAAATCTTATGCCAACTTCTTTTAAACATTTGATTTTATCGGTTCTTTCTAAGTGAATATCTTGGATTCTTGTATGTAAACTGCTTAGAGGCTTGTTTTTGGCTGAAGTATAAACTCTGATAAATAAAAATAAACCAAACCACTAGTATTCCAGACAGCTGTTTTTCTTGCACAAGTGAACTTCAATAAATTGGCTTGGGGCAAACCCCTTTCAACATGCATGCTAAAATCCCCCAAGACTCTTCTGTACTGCCAGTTGTGCCCGAAGAAGAGGCTGGCTATTGTAGCTGCTTTAGCCCACCATAGCTAGGCTGGATAGCTCAGTTGCTTAGAGCATGGTGCTGATAACACCAAGGTTGCAGGTTCGAGCCCCATATGGGACAACTGCGTATTCCTGCATTGCAGAGGGTTGGACTAGATGATCCTCAGGGTCCCTTTCAACTCTATGATTCTATGATTTTATGATAGCCTGGAAAAAGTAAAGGGGGAGGGGAAACAAACCTGGCTGATTGCCCATGCGGTAGTTGTGATAGTGAGTAATAAAAAAACTCCTCTGTTAGTTCTATGACATAATCATTTTTCATGTGTCACAAGCTGGACCCACCAAACAATAGAGGAAGTCAGTGGGGATACCCACTCTTCCCTCATTTCCTTCCTAATATCCCTGCTGTAATTGTCTCAGTTCCTCGAAAACTGATGCTTATGACCACCTAAGTCTGTTTCATGGCACACAGTAAATAAACTGCCTTGGCACTTGCGATTTCATCTCGTGAGAGGGATGACATCTTGCACAAATGCTTGAAGTAAAGAATAGTTATGTTTTTATCACATTCAAGGGCACGTTAATAAGCAAGTTATAGCTCCCTAGGTGTCTGGGGTCCGCTTCTAGAAGTGGATGAGTCACCGAAGCGATGTCTTAGCAGGCAGATGTGTGCTGATATAAGCCCATTGTGTGAGAAAGCCAAGATGGTTTGCAAAAAATGAAATAATTTTTCCTCCAATCTTTTGGTGGTATATTCTACTACAGCATCAGAGTGGCTAATGGCAAGCAATAGGGTACAATGTCTGGATGTTAATTAACCTGGACCTTTCAGCTACAGATGCTAATGGGGCTCATCATATCAGGGTGCAGATACAAGTCTGGGGTCTCGTAATGCTTGACGCAAGTAAGAGGTGATCCTGAAGAGCCCAAAAATTCTTCTCTGGCTGAGATTTAGATCTGAGCCAGAGAAGAATTCCTCTCTTCCTTCTCTCAGCCAGCCTTCCCACAAGCCCCTCTATCTCAGCCTTCCTTAACCCATTGCCCTTCAGAAATTGTTCAACCCCAACTCCCATCAGCCCCATACAACGTGTCTAATGGTCAGGATGATGGGAGTTGTAGTCCAACAATATTTGGTGGAGAAAGGTAGGGGAAGCCTTCTCTATTCCACTCACCTAATTCCCACAAGCACCTCTCTTGCTTGCCTTTAAAACAGTTACCTAGCTGGGGCAGCACCAGGAGAGCTCCAGATAAGGGGAGTAAGCAGGAATGTCAGTCTCATCCACCTCTCTCCACTGAAGTAGCATGCCAAAAACAGAAGGCCTTAGTAACTCCTGGGGTAGTGTCGACATCACAGCTGGCTAGATATACCAATAGCAGTGACAGGTGAGTGAGTGAGTACAGGCAGCCAAACTGAGCAAGCTTTTGCACACCCCACATCAGTCAATGAGTGTGGGGTGAATCCTGAGCTGTTGGCAGGATTCCATGTAAACCCCTGCCTGTCTCAGAGAAATGAAGGTGAGGGAATCCTTTTAGCAGTGCTGTATAAGGTGCTTTGAAGTCCCAACTTCAGGACTTCAAAGCACTTCACACATGGCATCCTTGTGATGGCAGGTGATGGACCCACAAGGTCCCCCACCCCTGCAGTAAGCCATAGTTCAGCTTACTGTGTTATACAAAGGCATTCAGTCCTGGCTGTGAGCTTCCCCATCCCTCTTCAGTGGTATTGGTGGCTGCTTGGAGAGGCAAAGGAAACACATAGCATGCAGGCATGCTATGCAGACATTCGGCATGCCTGAACGTTCTGGGAAGAAGGAGACATGGGGCATATCTGTGTCTGTTTCAGCCTTTCAAGACATGGCGTTAGGACACTATGGGGTGTCAGGGACGTGGCTCAACTGAGCGCAGGGAAAGAGTCAGACTCAGAAATTGATCCAAGTGAGAGAGTGACCGACTTTGCAGATGGAAGCTGGCTGACAGAGCTGGAAAGGGGGAATTTGACCTCCCCTTACTGAAGAAGACCCTGTTAGCTCTCAAGAAGCGGGAGAGTTAGGAGGCAGCCAGAGCGTTGCTAGGCAATCAGCAGATAATGAAAGGACTGAGACTGTGTCGAGTGGAAATGAGGAAAGGGGAGGCCAACCTCTCAGTCCTCATTCTCGGAGACTGGATAAGGTCAGAAGGCAACGGAAGGGCAAGAGGGGAAGGGTGGGAATTTGACATCCTTCCTGTTGTGAAAGGGGCAGAGATTCAGACTGACCTACTCTCGTCAATGCGAGCAGGTGAGAAGTCATGCTCTGGATGTGTTTTCGTAAATAAACATAGCATAAAACTGCTGGAGAGTCATTAATTCTTATCAGGGCCTGCTTGCCTACCTGAGATCATTACATGGGGAGGTGGGGGAGACCAACTGCAAAACCTAGAGTGTCAAGGGTGCTATTTATTGTCAACGTAGACAGTTACAGTCATTTCTACAGCTCCAATTATCCACCCACACCAGGCATAGGCAACCTTTGGCCCTCCAGATGTTTTGGACTACAATTCCCATCATCCCTGACCACTGGTCCTGTTAGCTAGGGGTCATGGGAGTTGTAGGCCAAAACATCTGGAGGGCCAAAGGTTGCCTATGCCTGACCCACACCAAACTGGCATTTAGGCAGCTATTCTGTGGTCTGTGCTCTATGGAGCAGTTGCAGCAACATTCCCTCTCCACCACTACCTGCCCCGATAGGCTGTGTGCATGCAACCAGAGACTATGCCTGTGTGGAAGCTGCCTCTGCTCTTCCCTCTTCAGTCCCCTTCCAGTCCTGGGAGACAGTGGTGCAGGAGAGGGTGAAGCACTCAGCCCTTCACTTGCCTGACTTGCTTCATCTTTCTCTTCTTCCAATGCATCCTGTGCTCCACCCTCCAGCTCTGAAGCTTCCCTTGCCTCCGACTCTTGCCTCCTGGCTTGTACAGTTCCCCACAAATCACTGGCCTCCTCTCCCAAGTCAGACTCTAGCTACCCTCCCCCAGTGCACATTTGTCAGCGTCCTGCCAGTTCCTGACAAAGAGGTACAGTAGTACTTAAACAGAAGGTGATTAATTTTCATTACTATGGGGGTCAACTTCCCATTCCTTCCAAACAAAAAACAAAACAAAAGGCTACCGTATTTGCTTCCGGCATTTCAATGACACTCTCCATGCTCTGCAAAACACCTACTGTCATCTACAGATGAAGCACAAACAATTCCACCTAGGTTGTTGCTTCCTCCAGCATTCAAGTCTCGCCATGAACTGCACATTCAGAAGCTTTGAAATGCTAATATAGCATAATTCTACTGGATACTGAGAGCATTCCTTTCTGTCTCTGGAGAGCATCTTTCCCCCATTTGCTCTACTCAAGTTGCTCACAGTTGGCTATGAGAAAAGAAGAAAGTTATTACAGTAGAGCACTTTCCCCCTTTTTATGTCAGCAGAAGGCTGGGGGGGGGGGGAGGTGTCCCAGCCTGATGGAGCCTAACTTACTGCACCATCAAATAAGAAACGTGAAAATTTAGAATCCTGTAACATATGTCTGCGCAGCAGAAGAAACCGTGGCACAGTTCAGTGCAGACCTTAAAAAAAAAACACCAAAAAGCATTAGGCTAACAATCATGACTGTGGAAACAAACAACAGGTGAGCAAAACATCTGTAGCTTTCTTTGCCTGCCGTTTCAACAATAAAGCTGTCTAGACATGAGCATATCCCCTTATTTATAGCCCTAAAGTGGCCAGTTTGTGCATAAATGTTGAATCAGGGCTGGTTTGTTGTATGATATGCAGCATCACGCTTGAATGTCTGAAAAAGCCATCGTGTATAACAGGTGCAGGGAACATGTGGACCTCCACATCTTGCTGAATTACACCTCCCTGGCCATTGGCTATGGTTGCTGGAGTGCATGGGAGTTATAGTTCAGCAAAATCCAGAGGCTCAAAAGTTCCCCAAGCCTGGTGCAGATACTGATGGTTACGTAGCTCAAACAAGGCTACTGATGAACAAGGGGGAGGTATCAGAATGTTTGGGGGCACCCCAAGATTTACATCAACCTGGGGGGAAGGATGAGAAACAGCCCAATAAGAACTTTAGCATTTCCAATGGCCACAGAATATTAAGTGTCTGTTGGGGATGGAAAATAAGGAGAACAGAATGAAAGGCAGTTTCACTGGCTGCTTGAATCACAGAATAGAAGGACTCCATATTTTTGTTCTGGTTCATAGGAGCCAACTCCTAGGGGCTGAGGTTCCTTCACCCCTATCCTAATAAAATATTAGGTTGATGGTGTGTGCACCACATCATGTGATTGATTATGCAGGGTTTCTTACCTCCCCCCTTCCAATATTTTATTCTAGTTGGCACCCCTGTTCTGGTTCCCACTCTTCTACAGATCTTAGACCACACAAAGGTAGAAATATTAGGAAGAATTCATCATGGAGATTCCTGACAAAAGTTTCCTGTCTATTGCACAGAAGGTAAAAGCTGAGGGGTGATATTAAATGCCGACCCTACTCAGGTCCGTATAGTAAAAGCTACAGTTTTCCCAGTAGTGATGTATGGAAGTGAGAGCTGGACCATCAAGAAGGCTGATCGCCGAAGAATTGTTGCTTTTGAATTTTGGTGCTGGAGGAGACTCTGGAGAGTCCCATGAGCTGCAAGAAGATCAAACCTATCCATTCTGAAGGAAATCAGCCCTGAGTGCTCACTGGAAGGACAGATCCTGAAGGTGAGGCTCCAATCCTTTGGCCACCTCATGAGAAGAGAAGACTCCCTGGAAAAGACCCTGATCTTGGGAAAGATGGAGGGCACAAGGAGAAGGGGACAGAGGACAAGATGGTTGGGCAGTGTTCTTGAAGCATGAGTTTGACCAAACTGTGGGAGGCAGTGGAAGACAGGAGTGCCTGGCGTGCTCTGGTCCATGGGGTCACGAAGAGTTGGACACGACTAAACGACTAAACAACAACAACTCAGCCTAGAGCAGGGGTAGGCAACCTAAGGCTCGGGGGGCAGCTCAATCGCCTTCTCAATCCGGCCCACAGACGGTCTGGGAATCAGCGTGTTTTTACATGAGTAGAATGTGTCCTTTTATTTAAAATGAATCTCTGGGTTATTTGTGGGGCCTGCCTGGTGTTTTTATGTGAGTAGAATGTGTGCTTTTATTTAAAATGCATCTCTGGGTTATTTTTGGGGCATAGGAATTCGTTCATTTCTCCCCCTTCAAAATATAGTCTGGCCCACCACATGGTCTGAGGGACGATGGACTGGCCCACGGCTGAAAAAGTTCCTGATCCCTGTCCTAGAGCCATCAAAGTTCATGGACATGACTCACTTAGGTTCATTCATTCCAACAGGTCTACTCTGAGTAAAATTTAGTTGCCTACAAACCCAGAAAGCAGATGCAGGGGAAAGGAGTTAATCATTATACTCTCGTAAGGAACTGCGGGGAAAGTAATATTTCTAAATATTATCGGGGCAGGGAGCAGATTAAAGCCATAATTTTTCCTGCAAATGTATGCAGTTTGCATAATGGCTTTGGAAGGAAGTGGTACCTTCCAGCTGTACATCTGTGACATAAATAATGGTCCTTAGTTGAAAGGGGTATTTCCTGATGCCAGTGACAACTTTGCCATGGATTAAAAAGAGGCAAAGAAGAAGATGGATGCTCCCCGCTACCATTTCCTTGATGGCCTGATGTTTTGTCTGCTGCTGGTCTTTTCAGATGCAAAAGCAATCACCAGAGAGTAGAAACAGCAGCCAGCCTAATCATATGAATTAAAACAAATCAAGTTGAATGAAAGGCTTGTGTCTTACAAGTCCCTTTTCACTGCCATTGAGGTTTCCATGAAGAAGGAAAGATAAATAGTTTATGAGAGCACATATTCTACACAAAACAGCCTTTTCCGATAGCCAACATCTTATCCTTCTTTAGCACAGGGTTTCTTTTCTGTCTTTCTTTCCTTTCTCGTGCATTCAACAGCTAGGCAGAGACAAAGTAACATATATTGTTCTATAATTCAGAATTAGAGCTGTTGGTGGATTAAAGAATTTTAAGTGAAGCTTAAGTGATTCATCAGCTTCCTTTTTGCCAATTAATCAATGCAGCAGAAACAAATGTCACCAAAACAGCAATTCAAGTGCCTTTTTGAAATATTAAAAGATGGTGGGAAGTAACTTATAACATTATAAACAAGAACAACAGCTCTTTCTTAGTAAGGAAAGACCATTGTAAAAAAGACCATCAGATGAAAAACACCCTCAGAAAACAAGTAATGTCCAATTATCATTTTTCCTTGCTGATCAAAATTAGTCACTACCAATTAATCATTTGCCAATTTGAGGTTGCAGCCCTACTGGCCTCGGTCCAGTTTACCTGAAAGAGCGTCTCCACCCCTATCGTTCTGCCCAGACACTGAGGTCCAGTGCCGAGGGCCTTCTGGCGGTTCCCTCACTGCGAGAAGCAAAGCTACAGGGAACCAGGCAGAGGGCCTTCTCGGTAGTGGTACCCGCCCTGTGAAATGCCCTCCCACCAGATGTCAAAGAGAAGAACAACTACCAGACTTTTAGAAGACATCTGAAGGCAGCCCTGTTTGGAAAACTTTTAATGTTTAACAGACCACTGTATTGTAATACTTTGTTGGAAGCTTCCCAGAGTGGCTGGGGAAACCCAGCCAGATGGGCGGGGTATAAATAATAAATTATTATTATTATTATTATTATTATTATTATTATTATTACTACTACTACTACTACTACTACTCCTACTACTGGATGTGGGTGGCGCTGTGGGTTAAACCACAAAGCCTAGGACTTGCCAATCAGAAGGTCAGCGGTTCAAATCCCCGCGACGTGGTGAGCTCCCATTGCTCGGTCCCTGCTCCTGCCAACCTAGCAGTTCGAAAGCACCTCAAAGTGCAAGTAGATAAATAGGTACCGCTCCAGCGGGAAGCTAAACGCGTTTCCGTGCACTGCTCTGCTTTGCTAGAAACGGCTTAGTCATGCTGGCCACATGACCCGGAAGCTGTACGCCGCCTCCCTCGGCCAATAAAGCGAGATGAGCACCGCAACCCCAGAGTTGGCCACAACTGGACCTAATGGTCAGGGGTCCCTTTACCTTTACTACTACTAGGAATCAAAGATTCTTTGGTAACAGCTATGCAAAACAACGACCATCATTAAAGTCACATAGCATTTTCACTCAGCATTATCTTCCAAATTTTCGCTCTGAATGTTATCCCAGGGTAACTTTAAAGTATAGATGTTATTTGTTGCGTTGAAGGAGAGGAACTCATCAAAATCAGAAGGAGGGTCTCCAGCATTAAGAATTCTTTCTTGTGGAGGAAGGTAGCCTGGAAAATCTTGCTGGAAATTCCTCCTGCCATCTTTCCCCCTGGTAGTGGCAGCTAATTAAGTGAAGGGCAACATGAGTACACAATGACATATTGTATTACTGAGAAGGCGGAGGCACAGGGCTGCTATTTACAGCACCAGTGAGGTATACATTGTAATATCCAGTTCCAGTCTCCATATGGATTGAGGAATCTGCCATGTTCTGGTTTCTTATATTTTTCCTGTATTCAGTTCTCCAGATTTCCTGCATCCATTTGCATTAAAAATAGATATATCCTCATGAAAAATAGCTGCATTTTGGCTTGCATCTGATTCACATTTCCCCACCCCTGTTTCAATCATGTCTGCAGAGAAATAAGTACCCTGAAGTTCCATGGGACTTGAAGTTAAACCGAGCCCCCCCAATAATAATTTTTTTAAAAAAACTGTGTTAAAAAGGGGAAACTGAAATAACTGCTTCAAGCAGAAAGCAACACTTTGCTGCATAGGCTAAGTCCTGCCATCGCTTGCACCCAATTAGAATAGAAAAGCAAAGAAGAAGCAGGCAGACTGAGACAGCCGAGTCAGAGAGAAGCCACAGCCATAATACCAGCAGGCTTGAGATACTCATTATAAAACAAGGCTGTCATTGTGGTGTCCTTGTTTACCCAAACACCTTTGCTTCCGCCTCAGAAGCTTAGAGAAGTACATTGACTGCCTGACAGAGAGGCTGTAGCTAACAGGCTGCAATGCATCAAATCGTTTCCAGCTTCTGCTGAGCCAATGAGAAGTGTTCACTTGGAAGAAAAGGGTGGCCAGCTTCTACACACCAGGTTGTTGCCCTTCTCTCATTCTGGAGGTCCAGAATCCAGAACTAGGGACAAGGGAAGAATTCAGTTCATCATTTAATATGAACCTCACTTCCAAAAACAGTCCATGTGTTTGGCTTTTGGAGTTAAAGTGCCAAAAGAAGTTGAACTGAATACCCGATCTCTGTTGGAGGAGCACACTTCAGCCTCAATATAATCATACTGTGACTCCAAGTTTAGGAAAATAAGAAAGATATATGTTTATTGCAGGAAACTGTGCTCTTTTTCTAGAAAAAGAGGTTGTCGAGATCTCCATGAACCTCTCCCTTTTTCTGTTAAAGTGGCACTGGTGCCCATTTGAAAGGTGCCGGAGCTAAGCTCCAGCTGAAGAAAGCCCTGGCAGGATGTATATACTTGATAGAAAAGTAAAGGTAAACTTGGATGGTTAGGTCCAGTCAAAGGCAACTATGGGGTTGTGGCGCTCATCTCGCTTTCAGGCCGAGGGAGCCGGCATTTGTCCACAGACAGCTTTCCAGGTCATGTCGCCAGCAGGACTAAACTGCTTTTGGCACAACGGAACACCGTGACGGAAACCAGAGCACACGGAAACGCCATTTACCTTCCCACCACATCAGTACCGATTTATCTACTTGAACTGGTGTGCTTTCGAACTGCTGTGTTGGCAGGAGCTGGGAAAGAGCAACAGGAGCTCACTCCATTTCAGGGATTCGAACTACTGACCTCCCGATCAGCAAGCCCAAGAGGCTCGGTGGTTTAGAAAAGATCCTAGTTCTAACTGAGGAGTGGCAAAAAACACCAGGCTGCCTCTTTCATCTCAGCAGGAAAAACGTGCAAATATGTATCCTCTATCAAGGTAAGGATGGACAAGGAAGGAGAAAATGAGTTCAGCAACCCTAACAGTATCAGTGTGGCAATGAAGGAGGATCAATAGGTCAGCACCAGAAGGACAGTCTAGGAAGACTGAAGGTTCCTCTCTATCTACCTTTCCCATGCAGGCAAGTCAGTCTACAGTGCAAGTTGAGTTGCACCCCACATCCAACAGCATGAATTGAAATGTAGTAGTCTTGCAAAAGTTATGTTTCTCCAAATGTTCTGATGCAGGTCTATAACCCCCAAGAGTGTTTTTTAAAAATCAACATTCGGGGAAGGCCTGCATAAATATATATAAGTGAAAATAACACAAATAACACTTACCTTGGAGTAAGATCCATGGGAGATAAAAGGGCTTACTTCTGAGCAGATATGCCCAGGAATTCGCTGCATGACTGGAATACGAAGGGGGAGGAATTCAGTCTGCATTTTAATGTGAATGTACCTAATTTGCACTTTCCCCAAACAGCATGTGAACTGGCATGCAGTTATCCTTTGACATTCACACTTCTCCAACCCAATTAAAGGTAAAGGTAAAGGGACCCCTGACCATTAGGTCCAGTCGTGACCGACTCTGGGGTTGCGGCGCTCATCTCGCTTTATTGGCCGAGGGAGCCGGCGTACAGCTTCCAGGTCATGTGGCCAGCATGACTAAGCTGCTTCTGGCGAACCAGAGCAGCGCACGGAAACGCCGTTTACCTTCCCACCAGAGCGATACCTATTTATCTACTTGCACTTTGACGTGCTTTCGAACTGCTAGGTTAGCAGGAGCAGGGACCAAGCAACGGGAGCTCACCCCATCGCGGGGATTTGAACCGCCGACCTTCTGATTGGCAAGTCCTAGGCTTTGTGGTTTAATCCACAGCACCACCCATGTCCCTATCCAACCAAATTATTGGTGTGCAAATACATATCTATCTATCCATCCCTCAACGGAGAGGTTTTCAACCTTTTGGGGTCCACGGCTCCCTTGACCAACTACCGGTACATTCTTTCTGTGGCACCCCTGTGGGGCTCAGGAGCCCAGTTATGTCACCCCTTGCCTACAGAGCTGGCAGCCTCTCACTGCTTTTTGAACACCCTCCCTTGCGGAGTGTTCCCTTAGCCTCCTCTCCTCTCCTTGGGAGTCTTCCGGGCAGCCACTGCTGCCACCCCTGGTCTCTGAGCTGCCCACCCTGCCCCAGAGAGAGGTGTTTCATCACACTGCCCCACAGGGGCCTAGGAAGCTCCACCTGGCCAGCCCCAGAGGCACCATTCGCTTGGGCAGTGTGGAGCCAGAGCAACTGCAACAAACAGCTGAGCAAGCCTTGGAGAGGCAGAGAGGTGAGAGGGCATCAGAGATGGAGGGAAGAAAAGAGGAACAGAGGCCAGTGTTGCTCACAGCACCCATGACCATCATTCAAGGCACCCCAGGGTGCCAAAGCACACTGGTTGAAAACCACTGCCGCAACAGATGTGTATTTTGTCATTCAGTGATATACTACATTAGTGGTGGTCATAAGATTGGTACCATCTAGCAGAAGAGGCTTAATCTATATGCAGCAACATGTGCTAACCATACCTTAAACATCACAACATCCCAAATATCAAAGGGCTAGAGCATGAGTAGGCAAACTAATGTCCGGTGGCCGGATCCAGCCCAATCGCCTTCTAAATCCGGCCCACGGATGGTCCAGGAATCGGCGTGATTTTACATGAGTGGAATGTGTCCTTTTATTTAAAATGCATCTCTGGGTTATTTGGGGGCATAGGAATTTGTTCACCCCCCCCAAAAAAAAATACAGTCCGGCCCCCCACAAGGTCTGAGGGACAGTGGGCCGGCCCCCTGCTGAAAAGGTTTGCTGACCCCTGGGCTAGAGGCAGCTAATGTCATCTAAGACTAGCAGGTGGTCATGTTGTATAGTGGAAGTCAAGGCTATAGAGCAGCTATACCAGGTGACATGTTGCTCAGACTGAGGAGCCAAGCCTGAGATAGTCATTCTGTAATGCTAGTGTAGACCCTATTGGCTTCCCAGGTCACCTGATTTGGCTTAGCTGACAAGCTGTCATATCTCTTGCCAGGATGGTGCCAACAAGGACCAGAAGAACAAGACAACCATTTGCTCTACTCACAAACTGTCCCCCATGGAGCTGGAACCTGCTGTCAGATTCTCCAATTCAAGCTCAGTGATGTCTTGTAGGAGCATTCAACTTGCTTCCTAGAGAGTCCAAACTATGGGCGCCACCATCTTGGTTACCTATGTTGTTGTTTTTACTAGCTGTGTAGATTCAACAATGTGGAATCTTTCCTAGGACTAATCAATCAAAACATAGCTAAAGTATTCAGTAAGGGTACTGTAGAGGGGGAGGTTTTCAATCTAAGTGAAAATTAAAATAAAAACCAAACAATTTTGATTCAGTCCTGGATAAAATTTCGTGGGTGGGGCTTGATTTGGTCCTTGGGCATCCAATCAGCCCTCCCTTCTGTAGGAAACAAAATAGTTACCATTTTAGCTAGCTACCAGTTTATTACCATAATTAGGACAGTTTTTCACTGATTCGGCATTACTGACTGCGACAATATTTTATTTTTCAACAGCTGCCTAAAGTTCTCTTTCCTGGAGTTGACAAGAACTACTTATTTTACAATTTAAATGGAATCAACTTTCAAGCTACTTTCTCCTCTATCAAACCCTTTTATTGCAATATCATCATATATTTTCCCTCTTCTGCAGATCCTACAGTTCTTGCTAGAGGAAAGTCAAGGCTTGCTCTGTCCATCTAATGCATTTTGATTCTTTCCACAAATTTAAGAACCAAAGGCCCCTTGGGTCTGGCATTCAGTGGCCAACCAGATGTCTATGGCAAGCACCCACACACAACACGAGCGTAAGAGTTCTGTATTCGATGTTAATCCCTATAAAGCAGGGGTGCCTAACCTGCAGCTGTTGAGATGTTGCTAGACTACAACTCCCATCGTCCCTGACCATTGGCTATGCTGACTGGGACTGGTGGGAATTGGAGTTAAATAACATCAGGAGGCAAACAGGTCCGCTGGTGTCAGGGGCTGGCTGGACCAAGAGAAGTGGGTACCAGTAGAAGGGGAGTTGATGACTGACTTGGAAGAAGGGATCACTGACCTGGGGGAGCCTGTAACAGCCAGGAGGCAAGAGTCAGAGGCAGGAGAAGCTGCAGGATTGGAGAGTGGAGAACAGGTGCAGGAGGAGGGAGGGAGGGAGGGAGAGGTCTGGAAAGTATAGAGTCAAGGGCTTCCACACCCCCTCCTCCTGCCCCCACCTCTCTTGCTCCACTGTCTCCAGGATCAGAAGAGGGTTGAAGAGGGAGGAGCAGAAGCAGGTTACATCCAGGCGTAGTCTTTGCCTACTCACGTGCAACTCAGTTGGGGGAGATACATAAGCTGAGGTCGGGGTGGGGCTTCTCTGTTACTGCAAATTCCTCATCAGGTGAGAGATGTAAGCCTGATGGACACGCCTTTCCCTAACTTGTAAGTGTATTTTTCACAATAAATTCCTCACTCTGGACATTCCTTGCCTGACAGCACTGTGACACCTACCCCTGTAATAAAGCCTTCCCTTGTCAAAGAAGGCAGGCAGGCAGGAGGGAAGGAAGGAAGGAAGGTGTACTCAGACATTTCCAGAAATAGGGGGAAATCAGAGGTAGATAGCCACCATCATTACCTCTGTGCTTCAGACCACAAATAAATATTTTTAGGAGCACTTACATCTCTGAGTAAAGGGACATCGTGGTGCTGTGGGTTAAACCACACAGCCTAGGATTTGCCAATCAGAAGGTCAGCGGTTCGAATCCCTGCGATGGGGTGAGCTCCCATTGCTCAGTCCCTGCTCCTGCCAACCTAGCAGTTCGAAAGCACGTCAAAGTGCAAGTAGATAAATAGGTACCGCTCCGGCGGGAAGGTAAATGGCGTTTCTGTGCGCCGCTCTGCTTCACCAGAAGGGCTTAGTCATGCTGGCCACATGACCCAGAAGCTGTGCGCTGGCTCCCTCGGCCAATAAAGCAAGATGAGAGCCGCAACCCCAGAGTCGGTCACGACTGGACCTAATGGTCAGGGGTCCCTTTACCTTTACCTTACATCTCTGAGTAGGGAGGTAAGAAACCATCTGCCCTGTATTTGTTGCACATTTCCATTCCACTGTAATTCATCTTCTGCCAGAAAATATTATTTACCTCACCCACTGTGGCAAAATTATATAACTTGCATATTTAATACGTTTTAAAAGACAAGGCTAAAAAAAACCCAATCAAACTGAAAAATCTGAAATAACCAAAATATTGTGAGCAAGTGAAGGTTTTCTCATTATATCTGTCTATTGTGCTGCCCCTACTCTCAGCTATTGGACCACACTCCCCCCTCCCTTGCCCCACACTTCCCTTTATCTTGCGCTGGAGAGATGCTCCCCATACAGATAATGAAAAGTGCTTCTTACTGATAAATATTTCATCTCTTCAGTTTTGCAACTCTACAATAAAAGATAATTTTTCACTCTTACTTTGAATCAAGATTGTGCTTGCCGCAATAGTGATTGAGGGATGGGAGGGAGAGGCAGGTTCTATGACCTCAGAACAGCAGCTGCACCTCTCCTGGGATTTACGGAGCCAACATTCCTGCCCTGATTTCCATCGATCGGACTGGCGTAGCGGTGCCTGTCTCAAAAGCAATGTTCCCCTTGCATAGGAAATTCATTTCCCAGCTTTAATCTTAATGCTTTTCAACCTAGCACGCATGCAATTAATTCCCAGTTACCAGCTTCCTTCTTGTAACAGGCAGCTTTGGAAAATCATGTTACCACCATCCCACATGCACAGTCGTAAAAGTGACTGAGCAAGTGAAGTCCAATATGGAGAATCTGGAAGAGGCGCAATAGTAACAGCACAGTTTTATGCTCTAAACAGGAGTGGGGAACCTCAGCCCCACAGACTGAGTGTGGCCCTCCAGACCTCTCTGGCTGGACTCTCTCCAGACCACATACCCCACTGGCCCTGCATCGAACCCCGAGTGCTTTTCCTGACTTGAATGTGTCTTTGAACTCTGATGATGTTGTTGTTGTTGTTTAGTCCTCTTGCTTGGCATGGTGCTAGTTACTATTATTATTATACTGCACTTCATCAAAAGTTCTCAGGGAGGTTCACAGAATAAAATACAAGGTGATGTTGTTGTTGTTTAGTCATTTAGTTGTGTCCGACTCTTCGTGACCCCATGGACCAGAGCACGCCAGGCACTCCTGTCTTCCATTGCCTCCCGCAGTTTGGTCAAACGCATGCTGATAGCTTCGAGAACACTATCCAACCATCTCGTCCTCTGTCGTCCCCTTCTCCTTGTGCCCTCCATCTTTCCCAACATCAGGGTCTTTTCCAGGGAGTCTTCTCTTCTCATGAGGTGGCCAAAGTATTGGAGCCTCAGCTTCACGATCTGTCCTTCCAGTGAGCATTCAGGGCTGCTTTCCTTCAGAATGGATAGGTTTGATCTTCTTGCAGTCCATGGGACTCTCAAGAGTCTCCTCCAGCACCATAATTCAAAAGCATCAATTCTTTGGCAATCAGCCTTCTTTATGGTCCAGCTCTCACTTCCATACATCACTACTGGGAAAACCATGGCTTTAACTATACAGACCTTTGTTGGCAAGGTGATGTCTCTGCTTTTTAAGATGCTGTCTAGGTTTGTCATCGCTTTTCTCCCAAGAAGCAGGTGTCTTTTAATTTCGTGGCTGCTGTCACCATCTGCAGTGATCATGGAGCCCAAGAAAGTAAAATCTCTCACTTCCTCCATTTCTTCCCCTTCTATTTGCCAGGAGGTGATGGGACCAGTGGCCGTGATCTTCTTTTTTTGATGTTGAGCTTCAAACCATATTTTGCGCTCTCCTCTTTCACCCTCATTAAAAGGTTCCTTAATTCCTCCTCACTTTCTGCCATCAAGGTGAATAAGGCCTCGTGAATGTCTGATTGAGGATAGAGAAGGGAGTGTGAATGTATGTAGATATGAGTCTCCTACACAAAGGAAATGACCACAGCAGTGGAGCATATGCCCATGCTGTACAGGTCCCTGCTTCTTTCCTCATGTGGTTCTTTGTCTTTAAACAGGACTTGGCCTTGACAGCCCTTCACACTGAGAACGTCCTCAAACAGAGGACTTCCCTCAGTAAATAGGACACATGGCCACCCTAACATCAAGCCCAAGCAATGCTACTGCCAAAGTGGAACTAGCAAAAGGATGCTGGGCAGCCTTTAGTTGTGTGCACAGCTTTCGTGTGCAATTCTCTCTTGGGACATTATGATCCTGCACCACATCACACATTCAGTTGGCTTTGAGATACTGAACATCTGCAGCCCCATCTCAGGTGTATGGCTATGTAGTGATATACCGTTTATCAGTCAGTCTCAGTCAGTTTTATTGCACATAGCCAAAGGCTGCCGCAATGTACACAGAATTATTTGACAATTAAAAGAAAATATACTGAATTGATAAAAAAAAAGACTTAAAACATTTATATTATTAAACATACAGTTTATACAGTAGTGCCTCGCAAGACGAAATTAATTCGTTCCGCGAGTTTTTTCATCTAGCGAATTTTTCGTCTTGCGAAGCACGGTTTCCCATAGGAATGCATTGAAATTCAATTAATGCGTTCCTATGGTCAAAAAAAGTCCAATCAAAGCCAAATTTGGTACAACAATAGTTTATTAACTGCTCTTTAAAGTCACACATACTTTAAAGAGCATATCAAAAATTGAAGGAACAATAAATTAAGTTTCTAAACATGACAGGAAAAACATTTAAAAATCAAAAAAGGGTACATTACATTTTCTAAGACTCTGGGGGACCACTCGAAGAAGGTTCCTCTTCCACTCTTTGCTTCTTGCTGAGGAACCTGTCCATGGTCTGCTGCTTCATCCGCCTTTTCAGCAGCTCCCTGAGAGGCAACATGACCGCCGTATCAAAAGTGTTCGCTTGGTCATGTGCCACGTGCTTGTTAGGGTGGTGCCGCTCTGCAAAAGCCTGCACCTCCTTCCACTTCTGGCAAATGTCCCTCAGTTCTTTGGAGGACGGCCGTTCCTCAGTTGCTTCCTCCTCTTCCAGCGAGGCCTGCTCCTGCGCAACCTCTGACTGCAGTTCAACCAGCTCCTGGGTGGTCAGCTCGTGGTCGTGCTCCTCCACCAGCTCGCAGACGTCCTCCTCTGTGACCTCCAGGCCCATGGTCCTCCCCAAGGCAACAATGTCCTGCACCACTGTTGACTCTGGTGCATCAGAGTCACTTGGTGCCACACAGTCCGGCCACAGGCTGCGCCAAGCGCAATTGAAATTTCTCTGGCTGATCCCGTTCCAGGCCGTGGTGATCATCTTCAAGCAGGTGACGATGTCGAAGTGGTCCTTCCAGAATTCCCGCAGGGTGATGGTGGTGCAATCAGTCACCTCGAAGCATCGCCTGAAAAGCTCCTTGGTGTAGAGTTTTTTGAAATTGGCGATGACCTGCTGATCCATCGGCTGGAGCAGTGGCGTGGTGTTAGGCGGCAGGAACATGATGTTGATGAAGCTGAACTCCTCCAACAAGTCCACCTCAAGGCCTTTAGGATGAGCAGGAGCATTGTCCATCAGAAGCAAAGCCTTCAGCGGCAGGTCGTTGTCCAGCAGGTACTGTTTGACAGCAGGGCCAAAAGCAAGATTGACCCAGTCCACAAACAGCACACGTGTGACCCAAGCCTTGCTGTTGGATCGCCACATGACACTCAGCCGCTCCTTGTCGACCTTGTGTTTCTTGAAGGCCCATGGGTTCTCCGAGTGGTACACCAACAGGGGCTTGATCTTCAGGTCGCCGCTTGCATTGGCACAGAAGAGCAGGGTCAGACGGTCCTTCATGGGCTTGTCGCCAGGCAACTTGGCCTCCTCCTGTGTGAGGAAAGTCCTTTTGGGCATCCTCTTCCAAAACAGCCCGGTCTCGTCGCAGTTGAAGACCTGCTGTGGAACGTAGCCCTCCGTCTTCACAACCTCCAGGAACTCCAAGGCAAAGTCTTCAGCCGCAGGAACATCAGAACTGGCAGCCTCTCCATGCCTGACCACGCTGTGGATTCCAGATCTTGCCTTGAACCGGTCAAACCAGCCTCTGCTTGCCTTGAAGACTTCTGGCTCGCCTGAGGTTCCTGGTTGTTCCCGGATGAGGTCTGCGTGCAAGGCCTTGGCCTTCTCACAAATGACGGCCTCAGTCACTGTGTCCCCTGCACGCTGCTTCTCTTCTAACCAGATGAGCAGCAACTTCTCGACCTCCTCCAGAACAGCTGGGCGGTTCTTCACGATCCTGGTGACTCCCTTGGCTGCATCAGTCGCAAGGATCTTCTCCTTCATCTTCAGGATGGTCCCGATGGTCAATGGGTTCCTGCCGTACTCCCTGGCGAGGTCCATCACACGCATTCCACCGTCGTGCTTCCAGATGATCTCCTTCTTCATTTCCAGTGTCACCTTCTCCTTCTTCCTCTCGCCGGCCTCCGCAGCAGGAGCAGTCTTCTTGGGTCCCATGGCAGCACAGCTGTTACCTTCGTAAACTCAGAAAAAGAAAAAGAAAAATCAGCAATTCAAACCCAGAACCAAGTCCTTGAATTCCAAACACCCAACCCAAAATCCAAAACCCCCCCAAAAAAGTTTTAAAAGTTTAACTTACGAAATGGCTGCAAATCACCAAAGTCTTCAAAATCCTCAAATGGCTGCAAAACAAGTTTTGGGAAAGCTTTAAAAATCACCAAAGTCTTCAAAAACCTCAACTGTTCCCCCAGCCCCTCCCCAACTGTTGCAAACCCCTCCCCAACTGTTGCAAACCCCTCCCCAACTGTTGCAAACCCCTCCTCAACTGTTCCCCCATCCACCCAGCACACAGAAATTCAAAACCCAGAATTTTTTTCCAAAAAAACCAACATGGCCCAATGGTCACAGAAAACCATAAAAAATCAAAAAAAACAAAACCACACAAGTTCCCAGATTCTTGCAAACCCCTCCCCAGCTGTTCCCCCAGCCACCCAGCACACAGAAATTCAAAACCCAGAAAATTTTTTCAAAAAAAACCAACATGGCCCAATGGTCACAGAAAATCATAAAAATGCAGAAAAAACCACACAAGCTCCCAGATTCTTGCAAACCCCTCCCCAGCTGTTCCCCCAGCCACCCAGCACACAGAAATTCAAAACCCAGAAAATTTTTTCAAAAAAAAGCAACATGGCCCAATGGTCACAGAAAACCATAAAAAAAAAAAACCACACAAGCTCCCAGATTCTTGCAAACCCCTCCCCAGCTGTTCCCCCAGCCACCCAGCACACAGAAATTCAAAACCCAGAAAAATTTTTCAAAAAAAAACAACTTGGCCCAATGGTCACAGAAAATCATAAAAATGCAGAAAAAAACCACACAAGCTCCCAGATTCTTGCAAACCTCTCCCCAACACCAAGTCCTTGAATTCTAAACACCCCAACCCAAAATCCAAAAAACCCCAAAAAAGTTTTAAAAGTTTAACTTACCAAACAGCTGCAAAATAAGTTTTGGAAAAGCTTCAAAAATTCAGCAAACTCTTTAAAAAGCTCAAAAAGGCCACCACACCACGTGCAATGTGTTGCTCCTCGAAGTCAAGTCGCAACTGCACCTCTTCCAGCAATGCACCCTGGGTTTTAACGGTTTTACGAAAAAGGAAACAAACTTGCAAGACGTTTTCGTCTTGCGAAGCAAGCCCATAGGGAAATTCGTCTTGCGAAGCAACTCGAAAACGAAAAAACCTTTCGTCTTGCGAGTTTTTCGTCTTGTGAGGCGTTCGTCTTGCGGGGCACCACTGTACTCCTGTCCCTCCTAACTATGGCAAAGCCTCACCCACTCCTAACCTCTTGGTCCTGTCAGCATCTTGAAGTGTGTTTGCCAAGTGGAAGGAAACTCTCCAGCCCATACTTGAGGGCCATTTGAGAAATGGATGAGCTGGAGGTGGGACAATAAGGGCCACATTCTGTTCCTGTAATGCCCCGCCTTTTCCTTTTTTTGCAGGAGTCAAGCAATTCCCTCTTTGGTCATCGCTGAAGAGCACCAGGAACAAAAGCACAAGTCCACTGTGCTTCTCGAATGACCACTTTATATTATTTATTAATAGCAAAAAAACAAAAACCCTTCCTAAAACCCAATCTCACACATTTGGTTGATTTGCAAAGGCACATAGACAAGAGGCAACTCTGTTGTGCTCCGTGTGCAGCTACTGCAGGAAGCAATCTGAAGGGGACTCCAAGCAGCTGCTGTTTTTCTGTGTTCACCCTCATGGCTCCAAATTGCTCCAGAATTATGTTGGCACGCAGTCTTGTAGACCCTGTCTACGGAGAAATTGATGTACCCAACACAGAGCATAGAATACACTGCCTTTTTCAAGGAGGGCGCAATCAAAACTCATAATTAACATTGATCAGAGAGTTTGGTTCATCTTTATAAAAGAATGAAGAACATGTAAGAATTCTGCTTATTACAACTGAAGTTGTTTTCATGCTGACGAACACAGCCCGTTCAGCAAGCGTTCCCATACGGCCTTGTGCTTTGTCTCATTTCCTAGACTGGGAACCACTCTCAAATGCAATCGAGAAAAGAATGAAAGAAAACCTTGACCTATATATTGTAGTAATAAGCAAGAACAAGAGGGAAAGCAAGATGGGATCCTTTTGAGTGTTTCCTCCTGGTGGTTACTATGGGAACTTAGGAAAATGATGGAGTCCTGTATCACCTCGAAGGCTAATACTTTTATTGGGTCTTCAGCTTTCATGCACTAGGGTCCACTTCACCAGATGTGCAAAGTGTTATCCTCAGATAGCAGGTATATATGCACAGATCTGTGGAGAGAAAGAAGAATGGTAAGCAGCGAGATCAGAGAGAGGGGTATATAAAAAAAGTGCACTCGGTGGCAACTGAATTGAAATGGAAATGTGCTCCAAGGAAGCACAGGGATCATTTACAATGGTAACACTTGCTGATAATGCCACCTATTTTAGCATTGCTAGCTAATTGACACCTGCAATAGGATAAGAAACCCGCTTAATCCTCAGATGAATAGGATCAAACGTCCTGACAAGTCCTAATTCTGCCATGCTTATGTAACTTTTGTCAGCTAATGTAAGCAGTACAAAGCTGGCTGGAAACCCATGTTGCTCCAAAGGGCTCCCAGTTGAGCTCTGCCACTTTGTTCCTTCTGGTTTCCTAATGGATACGCCCAGAGCTTCTTCTTTTCAGCTGGAGCTCAGCAGAGCTCAGCTCCAGCACCTCTCAGGCAGGCGCCACTGCCATTATAAGAGAACAAAAGAGATGTTCGTGGTGAGCTCTGACACCTGTTTTTCTGGAAAAATAGTACTGGATATGGCCATTTGGGTGGTGATTAATGCAGGTGTAAATAGCTTCCTCCACAGATAGATATAGATATAGATATAGATATAGATATAGATATAGATATAGATATAGATATGGTAGAGGAGGCCTGGACGGTTAAGTCCAGTCAAAGGTGAAAATGGGGTTGTAGCACTCATCTCACTTTCAGGCCAAGGGAGCCAGCGTTCTGGGTCATGTGGCCAGCAGGACTAAACTAAACCACTTCGGAAGTAATGGAGGACCGTGACAGAAGCCAGAGTGCACGGAAATACCATTTACCTTCCTGCTGCAACGTTACCTATTTATCTACTTGCACTGGTGTGCTTTCGAACTGCTAGGTTGGCAGGAGCTGGGACCGAGCAACGGGAGCTCACCCCATGACGGGGATTCGAGCTGACGACCTTCCCATCAGCAAGCCCAAGAGGCTCAGTGGTTTAGACCACAGCACCACCCACATCCCTGGTTGTAATATGCAGCAGCAGCCTCCGCAGCACAGTTATTTCTTCCTCTCCCTGGAGTGAGCCAAGCCAGATGGAGACCTCATTGTAAATGGCTTCAGGCCTCTGACAAAAGAACATGATTTATTTTCTGTGACCCCCCCCCATGTTTGTCCTGTGGGTTTCTTGCTGCTCTATTGAGAATGAGCGAGGCAGGAGGAAATTCTTGTAGCTTTGTTCCTTGACAAGCTGAGAAGAATGTTGTACGTAATGCCTGATCTAGCAAAGGTCTAGCCCCGATCATTATCAACATCATTGTCACCTGCTGTTTATCCTTTTGATTCCTGAATGCCAAGAAGAGGGTGGGAGAGTGACGTGGAAAAGCAGCCATGGAGGGAGACCCAGGAGACTCAGGAGTTGAGGCTGGAGAAATACAGTACCATTGTTTTTACGAGAGTCAAAGGCACAATCATTGCAAAGCGGTGCACACACTCATTTCTTTTTTATCTCACTATAGTTCCTAAAAAGTAGAGACATCACCTTGCCAACAAAGGTCCGTATAGTAAAAGCTATGGTTTTCCCAGTAGTGATGTATGGAAGTGAGAGCTGGACCATAAAGAAGGCTGATCACTGAAGAATTGATGCTTTGAATTATGGTGCTGGAGGAGACTCTTGAGAGTCCCATGGACTGCAAGAAGATCAAACCTATCCATTCTTAAGAAAATCAGACCTGAGTGTTCACTGGAAAGACAGATCCTGAAGCTGAGGGTCCAATACTTTGGCCACCTCATGAGAAGAGAAGGCTCCCTGGAAAAGACCCTAATGTTGGGAAAGATGGATGGCACAAGGAGAAGGGGACGACAGAGGACAAGATGGTTGGATAGTGTTCTTGAAGCTACCAGCATGAGTTTGACCAAACTGCGGGAGGCAGTGGAAGACAGGAGGGCCTGGAGTGCTCTGGTCCATGGGGTCACGAAGAGTCGGACACGACTAAACGACTAAAAAACAACAAGTTCCTGGTCATCTTTTAATGAAAGCCTTTCAAAAAGCATGTTCAGCTTTCTGCTGCCCAGCTGCAACTGTGTGCACACACATTGTGCTGAAGAGACTTTAAGCCCCCGTGAATTCAGCAGGGCTTAATTCCAAGTCGATTTCTCATTTGGAGCCTAACTTCTGTGGGTGGAATGGGGCATAACAGCCTGTTCCTTGCCATTGTATCTCTTTGCATCCTCCATCCAAACATCCACTTCAGAGGGGCGGGAACCCCCAGAAATGACATGGGATGCAACAACACAAAGTGGAGAATCAGTAGAAATTAGGGTCCCCTCCACTCACACAAAGTCACCTTTGGATCCTAGTCTATATGTCCATCAAAACAATTGTCGTCACCCTCAGCATTCTGATCTTCACCAAAACTTCCTTACTATTTTCTTTTATTCTTGTGCACATATGTCCTCCAGCTGCCAATATTGTTCATACATATCCATGCTGTCATCGGCATCTGTCTGTCTTGAGAGACAACAGAGTACACCTCCAGGGGTGAAGTCAAGCTGCTGTGTTAGCAGCCCCAAAGTGACCTTGGGGGGCAAGCCTGGGCAGTGTGTATGGAGGTCCTAGGCTGCTCAGACAACAAGGTTGATGTGGTCCAAAGGAAAGCAGAGCAATACATTTGGCAACAGCTTGTCTGAAAGAGTTGCCGGAAAGAGATGTACAAGACACCATCCAACCATCTTAGGGACTCCACTAAGATGTGTAGGGTTTACTCCTTAGCCTTTTCTTCTCCCAAAGATGCCCCACAAAGCAGCAGAAGTTTAGGACCAGAGTTTTCCTACTCCCAGATGGGCCACCTTCCCAGGTTGATGAGCTCCATCTGGCCCTCACTTCCCTCTGCAACATGTGGGGTGGGGGTTGAAGCATTATCGGGAGATGGAGCCTCTTGTGAGGAGGGCTGTGTGTGAGTCTGCTGTTTGTCCACCTCTGGTAACAAGACACTACCACGCCAGTTAAATCTCCATAGAGACTGCACTCGCCCTCCAGCGGTCTCCCGGTTATGGGAAGTGTTGTGTGTGTGTTTTAATGCATGTTTTCCCAAGACCAGTGAGCGCATCTTCCCCCTCCCCCACCTCTTTTTTTGGTGTTTGTGTGTTTATAGATGGGCTTCTCCGCCTGCCTTGTGTTGAGGTGCGCGCCCGACAACTTTGGGGTTCCCCCCCTAAAAAAAGGTCAAGAACTCTGGGCAACCCTTTCCTAAAATAAAGCATGAAATCCCCCCAAAAAAACCCCATATGTTGGACCCACTATTGGTCTCCTCAGTTCAATCTGCTGGAGCTGGTCTTTGAATTCAGGGGAAGTATGGACTCATGTCCATACTTTCAATACTAGTCAACTTATTTTATTCCATCCATGACATTTCAAATACAATCTTATATATAGCAGCATTCCAACACATATTGCGTATCTTGTCCTTTTAATTCTGTTCATAAATCTGGGCTGCCCATTGTTTTATGCTGTCTGTTGAAAATTAGCTTTCATAGGCTTTTGGTTTGGTTTGCTCCTTGTTATTGTGGATTTCATTTTTTTGAAATTGTATTTTAAATACCATTTCACTGTAAACAATCCAGATAATATTTATCAATGGGCTGCCACATAAATGCAATAAATAAATAAAAATATAAGGGGATGCGGGTGGCGCTGTGGGTTAAACCACAGAGCCTAGGGCTTGCCAATCAGAAGGTCGGCGGTTCGAATCCCCGCGACGGGGTGAGCTCCTGTTGCTCGGTCCCTGCTCCTGCCAACCTAGCAGTTCAAAAGCACGTCAAAGTGCAAGTAGATAAATAGGTACCGCTCCAGCGGGAAGGTAAACGGCGTTTCCATGCGCTCCTCTGGTTCGCCAGAAGCGGCTTAGTCAGGCTGGCCACATGACCTGGAAGCTGTTTGCGAACAAACTCTGGATCCCTCAGCCTATAGAGCGAGATGAGCGCACAACCCCAGAGTTGGTCACGACTGGACCTAATGGTCAGGGGTCCCTTTACCTTTTATCCATGGTTTCAAGGAGGGAGTCTTTCCTACATCATACCTGAGTTCATCAGAAGTTTGCTTGGGCCAAACAGGGGCAAGTATGAATTGACACAAACCAAGGATAAAAAACAGACATACAATACAATACAATTGTGAATGAGCTTTTCAGCCTTTCTGGAGACTGCAGTAAAGAGACCTCAGAACAGTCCTCAAGAGATCAAATCATGGCAAGTGGATGGAATAGGAGGCAGCAGAATAGGAATACATACACAAATGTGTCTGTGTTAACACTTAAGGTAGAGAGGAGAGGGTCTCCTCCCATGATAAAGATTGAGTGAACCTTTTTCAGTTTTATCGTTGTATGCCTCTTGCTTCCCCATGTTATTTACAGTGCAGGTTCCTGTCCCTTTAAAAATGAGGGTGGCCAAGAATCAAAATCCCATTAGCTGCATTGTGCTCCCTGCTGCTAGCTATTCCACTTTCCCATCTGAAGAGGTAGGCTGCAACCTACAAAGGCATATGCACAATTTTTTAAAAAACACAAACAAACCAGGTCTTCTGAAAAGCTGCTACTGAATAGCCAAGCCTATCTCAGAACAGGATTTGCTTGTGAGTCTTTCATCCCCTCATCCCCTTCCCCCTCAGTCCAGACCTCAAGGGGGAGAAGACCCCCTTTTTAAATCTATTTCTCTCTTCTCTTCCTCTAATCGTCAGAAGACTATAGATCTCTAGTGTTCTCCCTCTCTCTCTTTTTCCATCTGTAGGGATGCAATAAAAACCTTTTCCCCATTATAGCTTTATGTTAGCATTTTTCATCAGTGAGGCCAAAGACCAAATAAGCATGAGTTATAAATTGCCCATTGAACCATAGCAGAGTTCCATAACCCCCATCTGTCAGGCCTTTGTAAGAGTTTGGAAAAGCAATTACCTATTCTCACTTGCTGGATAAACAAAAGATGTATTTTTTCAAAGGCTGTCAATCAGCACAGGCAATCCATTCTCTTTTTTAACAACAACAACAACAAAAAGCGATGGTTTGCTTTTGCAAGCGACCTGTTATCAGGTGCACACATCTTCTCTCCATAATGTGTGCAGTGTGGGACAAGTCGCACAATGTAGGAGTCACACACACAGTTCGACTTATATAAGCATGTTCTGTAAGCCTAACCTACGAAGCAGAACTTTTGCGCCACAGTGGAGTCTACAGTGGTACCTCGCGTTAAGAACTTAATTCATTTCGGAGGTCCGTTCTTAACCTGAAACTGTTCTCAACCAGAGGTACCAAGTTTAGCTAATGGGGCCTCCCGCTGCCGCTGTGCGATTTCTGTTCTCATCCTGAAGCAAAATTCTTAACCCGAGGTAATATTTCTGGGTTAGCAGAGTCTGTAACTTGAAGCGTCTGTAACCTGAAGCGTCTATAACCCGAGGTAGCACTGTACAGTGGTACCTCGGGTTAAGTACTTAATTCGTTCCAGAGGTCCATTCTTAACCTGAAACTGTTCTTAACCTGAAGCACCACTTTAGCTAATGGGGCTTCCTGCTACTGCCGTGCTGCCGGAGCCCGATTTCTGTACTTATCCTGAAGCAAAGTTCTTAACCTGAAGCACTATTTCTGGGTTAGCGGAGTGTGTAACCTGAAGCGTATGTAACCTGAAGCATATGTAACCCAAGGTACCACTGTATTTGCAAATAGCTCTGGGGACCATTATGACGGCGACACTGTATAGAAAATATTGTTGCACACCATCCTGGTCACCCTTGGAATGAGGGACAGCAGAGACCGTGGTGCCTTTAGGATAGGTGGTTTATTTACACATATCTGCAATCTGAGCCTATGATTGAGGGGGTTACAGCATTAGCACCCTGAGATGCTCTTGCTTCTCCTATAGCCAGGATTCAAGGATTCAAGGAGATTCAAGGAGAAATCAAGGAGATTCAAGGAGAAATCAAGCATGTCTCTCCTTCACAGGAATCTGCCTGCAGCATACTGCTAGCCTGGTTCCAACATACACCTGCCGGTGGTCAAAGACTCTCGTGAGGCAAATCTTTAAAAAATGCAGTATAAACACCGTCAACTGGGAAACACTGGCCTGTGAGCGCTCCAGTTGGTGTCATGGGCTTTGAAGATACTCAAACTCAGGACCAAAGAGAGAAACGTGCTAAGAGGAAGGCACGTTTGGCAAACACTCACTGTGATCAACTCCTGCCCAGAAACCCCACTGTGGAAGGACGTGTGGATCCAGAATTGGCCTCCACAGTCACTTACAGACTCACTGTTAAAACTGTGTTTATGGAAGACAATCTTACTAAGAGTGATCGCCAAGAAGAAGACACCTGCCCTGGCCTTTGTCCTTCCCACTACCAGCCAGGTGAGGGTGGGAAGGGGCCCACTCATTTGTCTTCCAGCACAAAGCAACATTTCTTATACTAATGACCCATTAATTAGGACCATTACCAATAAGCTGGCCTGGCTACTTCAACAATGGAATCTTCCACTGGATTGTGATGTTTGCTGGATCCAGGAATTAGAAGGGGCTCAGGCATACAGCAGACCCTTCAAGTGTCCTAACAACAACAACAACAACAACAACAACAACAACAATTTCATAATTTATACCCCACCCATCTGGCTGGGTTTCCCCAGTCACTCTGGGCAGCTTCCAGCACATATAAAAACATACTGAAACATCAAACATTACCTGCCAAACTATTCTCCAGGGACAGTCCCAGATTCACAGAAGCCGTCCCAGTTTCTGATTTGATCCTGGAATGTCCTGCTTTTCCTTAGGACATCCCTGTTTTCATTGAAGAAATGCTGTAAGATATGGAGTTATACCATGGGTAGGCAAACTAAGGTCAGGGAGCAGGATGTGGCCCAATCGCCTTCTCAATCCGGCCCACGGACGGTCCGGGAATTTTTTACATGAGTAGAATGTGTCCCTTTATTTAAAATGCATCTCTGGGTTACTTGTGGGGCCTGCCTGGTGTTTTTACATGAGTAGAATGTGTGCTTTTATTTAAAATGCATCTCTGGGTTATTTGTGGGGCATAGGAATTCGTTCATTCCCCCCCCCAAAAAAAAAATATATAGTTCGGCTTCCCACAAGGTCTGAGGGACGGTGTACCAGCCCCCTGCTGAAAAAGGTTGCTGACCCCTGAGTCACACCAGAGTAAAGGAGATAAGTAACTATACACCTTTAGAAGACATATGAAGGTAGCCCTGTATAGAGAAGGTTTTAAATATTTGTGTTTTATTATGTTTTTATATATGTTGGAAGCCACCCAGAGTGCCTGGGGCAACCTAGTCAGATGAGCAAGGTATTATTATTATTATTATTATTATTATTATTATTATTAAATAGTACATCCCTATTTCCACTGGAGAGATGTTGGATGATATACTGTATTTTTCGCCCTATAGGACGCACTTTTTCCCCTCCAAAAATGAAGGGGAAATGTGTGTGCGTCCTATGGGGCGAATGCAGGCTTTCGCTGAAGCCTGGAGAGCGAGAGGGGTCGGTGCGCACCGACCCCTCTTGCTCTCCAGGCTTCAGGAAGCTGTCCGCAAGCCTTGGGAGCCCGCGGGAGTTCCCGCCGGTCTCCCCAGGCTTGTGGAGAGCTGCCTGCATCCCGAAGCCCGGGGTGCGCTGAGTAGCACGCCCCGGGTTTTGAGCAGATATCCACAAGCCTGGGGAGACTGGCGCGACTTCCCGCCAGGCTCCCTAGGCTTGCGGATAGCAGCCTGTTCTGGGGGTTGGGGTCGGGGGAAGCTCGGGCTTCCCCCGCCCCAGCCCCGCGCCTGGAGGGGAAATATTTTTTTTTCCTTTATTTACCCCCCCCCAAAAAAAAAACTAGGTGCGCCCTATAGGCCAGTGCGCCCTATGGGGCGAAAAAGCTCACTACACTATGTACATAGAAAATATATAGCAAGGAAGTAAAGTTAAGCAAATATTGGGAGGCAGCATGCATGCCTGAATTCTTAAAGAGGTGGACCATACTGACTAATGGTTTGACTCAGCATAAAGCAACTTCTCATGGAAACAGCTCTTCAACTCTGGGTGATTTCCTATTTTCCTGCAATTTCAGCCCGGCAGCATTTAGATCCCCACCCGACGTAATAATCTGGAGACTCGGTGGCGATAGGGATCCTCTCTTTCCCATCTGCACCCTGAGATAGGAAAGCAGAGAATGCAGCAATGGCTCGCCTTGGCACTGGATTAGGAGCAATTTAAATCCCCTGCATTAAAGGGCACGGAAGAAAAATCAGCTGGATAGGCAAGATAAATCCGCCCGGCCCAGCAGCAACTTCATGCATCACTGTCTCCTCACTTTCCATTTCGACACACCACCAAAGGGCACCAGCTTACGCGTCATGCTGAGTTATTAAGAGATAGCTGTGTCAATGTCAATCATGCCATTTGAGCTTGTTAGTCAGAACTTGATTAAGTCGGCAATGCCTGTCAATCTGTCCGATGGAAAAACAACAACTCGGCACGTGATGGGAAGCAGGAAGGGAACTTTCTGCTGTCAATTATAGCCTTTCTTCCACAATTTTTTTGCAATTCAGCCTAAGTTGTGCAGCTGGGGAGAAGGAGGAAGAAGAAAAAGAGGAGGAGGAGGAGGAGGAGGAGGAGGAGACAGTTGGTCCCAGAGCCAACTGATATGCCTACTCAGATATGTAATTTTACTCTTTTTCCCTTAACGTTGCTGGTTTTACTTATATTGGGGGGGTGATATATCAATTTGCTTTTAAAGTTTTGTTTTCTCAGTATTTTTAATACCTAACTCATATTGTTTTATTTGAACTGCCTAGAAGTTTCCTCTGATAAAGTAGTCAATAATACTACTTTAGTATGGGATAATGTAGTCCCATAATGTAGTCTGTAGTCCGCTGGCAGTAGGAGTACAATATGGGCATGTCTTTAAGTTAACATCTTACATTAAAAACCTGACAGTACCAAATTATCGAAGGCTTTTCACCAAAGCCAGACTAAACGTCTTTCCTTCTGCAGTGTTGGATGGCAGGTTGAGAGGAGTTCCCTACCAGGACAGACTTTGCTCGTGTGCTCAAGACATCGATTCCATAAAACATATTTTGTTGCACTGCGCAAAATATGAGCAAGCCAGGGCTGAACTGATATTACCCTTGCTGGTACCTTTCCTAGGAAAATCAGAGGCTCACTATGTCAGGTTCCTATTGGAAGACCAGACAAATGCTAGAACATTAGCAGTGGCCAAGTTTTTATCGGTGGTTGCAAGAACCAATGATCCCTATATTCTGAACAAAATGCTTGTTTAACCTGGAGGTAGGCTGTATGAATTGTGTATTGCTTTGTAACAATTTGTTGGGTCTCTGGACCGTAATAAAGGTTGATGATGACGATGACTTTAGTGGTGTGTTTGTGTGTACATGTGCGCCTTATTTTGGCATGCCCATGGAACTTCCTGAATGACTTTTTCACATTCTCTATTGTACAGTGCACAAACACCGAATTATTCTGTGCCTCCTAAAGCTGAAAGAACTTTTTCTGAGAGAGCTTTCTCTAGCACAATGAGGGATGTGGGGTAAGAAGAAAGCTATAGGAAAATCTTGAAATGTTGTGGAGGGGTCTCAAAACTGGATGATTGTTGTGGGGTTTTTTTTTTTTTTTTTTTTGGAAGGGGTTACTTCTCTGGCATGGGTCTTTGAAAGTGGGGAGACATTTTTAGGTTGAAATTTAGCACATACCCAAGGACTATATCTGTTGCAGATATTAATATAAAAATTGTGCCGTTTGAAGTGACTGAATGCATGAAAACTGAGTCCTTTTGGAATGAAAATTTTAATTGTTTAAGTTTAATTCAAAAGTTAACTTGCAGAACTTTTTTCAAAAAACAGAACCAAAGCACCAAAGAGACATCCAAAATATCTATACAATGTATTGTGCTGTCCAGCACAGGTTCAGCATCGTAGAAGTAAAATAAACTTATAATCCGAGCTGACAAACATACCTCTTTCTTTCTTTCTTTCTTTCTTTCTTTCTTTCTTTCTTTCTTTCTTTCTTTCTCTCTCTCTCTCTCTCTCTCTCTCTCTCTCTCTCTCTCCTCTCTCTGGCATTGCATTCCAGCCCCTTTAAAACGTAAAGGGATCCCTGACCATTAGGTCCAGTCGTGGCCGACTCTGGGGTTGCGGCACTCATCTCACTTTATTGGCCAAGGGAGCCGGCGTACAGCTTCCGGGTCATGTGGGCAGCATGACTAAGCCACTTCTGGCGAACCAGGGCACAGAAACGCCGTTTACCTTCCTGCCAGAGTGGTACCTATTTATCTACTTGCACTTTGACGTGCTTTTGAACTGCTAGGTTGGCAGGAGCAGGGACCGAGAAACGGGAGCTCACCCCATCGCGGGGATTCGAACCGCCGACCTTCTGATCGGCAAGTCCTAGGCTCTTTGGTTTAACCCACAGCACCACCCGCCCAGCCCCTTTAGCCTAGAGCTGTTAACCTGCAGCTCCCGTTTCTCGGTCCCTGCTCCTGCCCCACTCTCAGACCAGTGACTTGAAATCC
The DNA here is from genome assembly GCF_964106645.2 of Podarcis pityusensis. Lineage (NCBI taxonomy): Eukaryota > Metazoa > Chordata > Lepidosauria > Squamata > Lacertidae > Podarcis > Podarcis pityusensis. The sequence goes on from NC_138042.1 coordinate 37,583,588, forward strand.
CTTGAAATAACGGGGAAACAAAACACTAGATGGGCTCAAAAAGACACAGATTACGTAGCTCCAAGATGGGATCAGTCTGCTTTCCAAAGCTGCAAATACCAGTCCAGTCTTGTGCCCAAAACACACCATTAATTGTTAGTGCTGATCCATAATGATCTTTCATTCCCCAGTTTAAAATACCCTTTTCCCTGTTCACTGCATCTTATTTCTTCCACTGCTCCCCCCCTTTTAAAATCCATTCCCCCCCTCTTGCTGTTACAGCAAGAAAGTAAAAGGTGACCTAGTTTTAACTTGTAGGGCCCTTTCCCTCTGAATCAATGCACTGCTCTATGGGACATTTGCAGAATCGTTCTATCTTCTACTTGATCAAACAAATTGGGGAAGACGGAGGGGACGGGGAAGGACAAATCCAAAGGGGGGGGGGAGACAAAGACAAATTATTGTGGCTATTGGGGAGATTTCCTGTGCATTTTCATGAGTTCTAAAAAATCACCTATGCTACAAAAACACGCACATAAGTCATTCACGAAGCATGGTGATTGGAACGTAAAATTGCCTTTCTTTCCGAGGTGATGGCATTCTGCGACGAATTCCAGGTCCTTGGCAAGTATCCTGGAGGGCGAAATAATACATATGATTAAGTGCTATTTATTGATAGTCACAAAACATTGTTTCTTGTGGCTAAAATTAGATGATCTAATTGGTTGCTAGGATTTGGTTTGGGGAGAAAGCAGAGATTATTTTCAGCACAGCTAAAAACTATTGTGATCGGCATGGCCACAGCAGTGTGGGTGGATGCTGTGAATCCATAGGAATAGAGAAAAATGAGAGATGTGGATTGGGCGAGGAATCTCTGGGAAGAATTCAACAGAGCACTGTGGAGATCGTTCCGTCAGCTTACCAGATGGAATGGTCTCCCTTTCCTCCCCCTATACTATGCTTTGCTGTGGGTTCTCCCAACCACCATCACGTCCAAGACAATTGGGGGTGCACAGGAGATAGCAACAGGAGATGCATACCCTCCAAGTGTCCCTATTTTCCGGGGACTGTCCTGGATTTACAGAAGCTGTCCCTGTTTCTGATATGATCCCAGAATGTCCCGCTTTTCCTTAGGATGTCCCTATTTTCATTGGAGGGTACGGAGTTAAGTTACCCCTGAGCAGGGCCGGATTTAGGTTTGATGAGGCCCTAAGCTACTGAAGGTAATGGGGCCCTTTATATGTCCAGCTGTCTGTCAGCAACAAATTGTTGCTGTTTTTTGTGTTGAATATATGCTATTTGGTAATTTATGGACCTAATCCAAAGCCATTTGCACATGCAGAATGTAGGCACCCTATATATAGAAAAGAGCAAACCAGGGATATTTTAGGGAGCAGGCTAGCAGGCGGGGCCCATGACTTGCATCATAGGAGCCTACACAACACAAAACCCTGTTGCTGTATGTAGGTTTTATTTTATTTGTTTTTTATCTTCTATTTTGGAAATGTACATCCAGGTTGTTTTTTTCCTTTAATTTTTTTGGGGGCCCCAAGAGCGTGAGGCCCCAAGCTATAGCTTCTTTAGCTTATATGTAAATCCAGCACTGCCCCTGAGCCAAGGAGATGAATAACTATACAATCTTTAGAAGACATCTGAAGGCAGCCCCATATAGGGAAATTTTTTTAAAAAATGTTTAATGTTTTATTATGTTTTTATATATGTTGGAAGCTGCCCAGATTGCCTGTGACAACTTAATAAAATTATTAGCAGTGGTAGTACTGTGATACCTCGGTTTAAGAACAGCCCTGTTTACGAACTATTCAGTATACGAACTCCGCAAAACCGGAAGTGGTGTTCCGGTTAGTGAATTTTACCTCGGTCTATGAACAGAAGCTGAATGGTAGAAGGGCACTGGCGGTGGGAGGCCTCATTAGGGAAAGCGCGCATCAGTTTAAGAAAGGCTTTGGTTTAAGAATGGACTTCCGGAACAGATTACCGTATTTTTTGCTCTATAAGACTCACTTTTTCCCTCCTAAAAAGTAAGGGGAAATGTGTGTGCGTCTTATGGAGCGAATGCAGGCTGTGCAGCTATCACAGAAGCCAGAACAGCAAGAGGGATTGCTGCTTTCACTGTGCAGCGATCCCTCTTGCTGTTCTGGCTTCTGAGATTCAGAATATTTTTTTTCTTGTTTTCCTCCTCCAAAAACTAGGTGCGTCTTGTGGTCTGGTGCGTCTTATAGAGCGAAAAATACGGTAAGTTCGTAAACTGAGGTACCACTGTAGTATCATCATCCTTTTCATCATTGAACAGGACATCCCTATTTTCATCGGAGAAATGTTGGAGAGTATGTAAACCTGGACACTGCATACACTGTCCAAGTCCTTTCTTTGTGTGCCCTCTCCAAAGGAGGTGCAGAGGGTGGCATCACAAGCAAGGGCCTTTTCAGTGGTGGCTCCTCACTTGTGGAATGCTCTCCCCAAGGAAGCACACCTGGCACCATTGTTGTCTGCTTTTAGGTGCCAGGTATAATCCTGTGCCTGAGGTTCCCCATCTCTGCCCTAAAGCCCGAACACACGAGTTTTTCCTGGGCGTGACAATGTTCCAATCCCTTGCTTCTCAATCTGCTAAGGCTACCACGGGTCTCATCCTGAACAGGCTGCATCCCTCTCTAGAGTCTAATGTCAGTGCCTTATTCGTGCTCCATTTCTTGTTTTTACAGCATAGCTGGCAAAGTATTCTCATTCGATTTCCTTTTTCGGTGAGTACTGAACCTCTTTTTCCTTTCCGTAAGACGGGATGCTTGCTTTGCTTGTGTGAATTGCACTTCAGGGAGACTATGGAAGCTCCTGTTTCTTCTCAAATAACAAGTCACAGGAGCAAGAACAAGGGTGTTAAGATCACATTTAATTTTGATGTTAAGGGGCAAGAATGCAGCAGATAAAATAAAACATCTATGCGAAAGTAATACGTTTCCCCCCAAATGCAATGACTCCTTCTGCGAGTCATTTCCATTTCCTTGTGATATTAATCCATTAGGTAACTGGGGGGGGGGGGGTGAGCAGCAACTTGGTCTCCATTGAATAAAAGAAGTTACCATCTGACCTTTTTTGCCTGCAGGAAACATGGTGAAATCCTTTTGGGAAACCAGCTGCTTACACCCTGGGTTTCTTAACAATTTTCAAGTCTCTTTAAAAGCAAATCAGACTCACTCACTCACTAGGATACCTCTGGAGAGATGAGACGTCGGGATGAGATGAGAGATGGATGTCGGGAGCTGGGCATTCAACAACTAGGATCACAGCACTGCCCAATTCAGCCCTGCAATTAGATGACCTCTGAAGGAACCAAAGGCCATGTTCACAAGATCACTTTGTATTTGTTAAAATCAACATAAGCTTACTTCTATGAGCAAAAAGTGTTCTTTATTAACTCAAAAGGGGGAGGGCATTTTCAGGCCCGTGGACCAGATATTTATCTCTCTCTCTCACCCCTGTAGGCCAAGTTTTAAAGGTGGGTGATCATCTGATATGCAGAGACCACTTGCATCTAAATTGGTGTGATTTTTAAAAATCCTAATCTGTTTCTGAGACACTCTGTGCTCACTTCTCTTCAATCTGTGTTCTGGGTTCCAAGCTGCTCCGTATAAAATGAAATTATGTGCTCCTCATTCATTACAAATGGGAAATTTTGAAAGTGGCTGTAACTTTTTTCTTTTTTGCAGAAGTTGAAAAGCAGTTGGTTCCCTCCAGGGTAAGGACTCCCCACAGTTTACTGTGTATTTAAAACTGTTTGTGTTTCCATGTAGTTTGTGTAGTTCACATGACATTCCCTTCCAACAACACCAATCTTGATGCTTCCCTATGTTAAATTTAGGTTTATCCAAATTTAGGTTTATTCAATACAAGGATAATCTGATGAATGGAGGGAAATCAGGTCCTAAACTGCAGCGCTCAGGGTTGCAGATTATTTCTTTTGGTGTTTGGTAGTGAGTGTACTTATCACTTTCTGCAACTCCTCTTTCCATGCCCACTACTTCCTCAATGTTGTAATATATAGTTATTGGCTCACACTTGCATGCACGAAAGGGTTAACCTGAGCCCAGAGCTCAGATAGCCAGTGGGTGGAGCTAGCAAGTTCCTGGCAGCCTTTGCTCCACCCTCTTTCTGTCTCTCTTTGACAGAAAGAAAGAAAGCAGTCATGTGTTTTGGTTCCCAGCTCAGCAAAATGCTGCACATGAATGAAAAGTCTCTCTAAAAGAATATTTTTACAGCCTGCTGACCCAAAAATTACATGATCCTTTTTGTAAGGAAACAAGTTTTCTTTTTAAATTGTTTGGGAACTTTTCTTCTTCATCATTTTACTGCCAATGGATGGAGACTTGTTTGCTGTAACTCCTGAAACTCTGTGACTTAATTCTTCACTTATTTGCAAAGCTAAACATCTGAGATTTATTCTAGCCTAACTATTTTCATGGGGAGCATTTGCTTAAAGGTGGATGAGGGCAGATGTTAATCTAACCAAATTTTAAAGTGCTTGGAGCAATTGTCATTGTACTAACTCAGCTACTGGAGAGTAGGAATCTCTCTTCCAAATCTCTCTCTCCAACACTTGATGCTTTCATTACTTTTCTGGCTGTGCTTGTAATTATTTCTGGCTCATTCCTGAATGGAGGAGTGTAGCCTCCCCCCCTTTTTTTCTTTTGATCACCCAAATTTGTGCAAAACAAGCAAACCACAATAAACACAAGCAAACCACATTAAACGTTTCTACACAAGATTTATCAGGCAGCAATCTGAAAAGTGTCTTTCCATTGACTTGCGGAAGGGAAAGCACAGTTCCATGTGAAAAACAAACACAATTATTAATCCCTCCTCCCAGTCCGTCTGATTGGAGTGCCCTGGGGAAATAACTCACTGTGATTAAAAGCTAGAGCTATCCATCACAATAAAAGATTCCCTCCCCTCTCTGTCACTGGGCCTTTCCCCAGACAGCTTGTTTTTTAATTTTTTTGGCCAGGGCAGAAGAGAACATCCATTTGTTGTTTTGGAGAGCTGAAATCCCAGAGCCACTTGGAAGCTTCAGAGTCTCTGATTTACCTCTTGGTTCACCACATAATGTGCACATACAGAGCTGGTGCACACCCTGAGTAGCTGCAACAGATTTGGTGATAATGCTATGTTTTCTGACATTTCCAAAAACACAAAGCATGGATTGCACATTTCCCACAGGTAGGGATAGATGGATCAGTCTGTTCCCAGCCTCTGCTAGCTGCGTATGCATTCCTTCATAAATCCAATCTGTACCATTTCCACATAAATCTGTGGAGGTGTTTTAATCCACACAAAGCTTCATATTTAAATGCATATTTTAAAGCATATTTATTCACCACATACACATTGCTAAATGTATTTTCCTTCCAATGATGCATTTCTAATAGACACAGCTTATATCCCTTTGGTACAGTTCTGGAGCCAAGAACTCCCTCGCAAAATGTGGAGAGGTGGAAAATCTGTTCTAATCTCCATATTAATCCAGGAGATGTGGATGAAGTCACTTCATATTGGAATTCACAGGGGACAAATTCTTCCAGGGCATTAGAAGGAGGAGGAATTTCTAATGCCCTTGAGGGGAGGGGAAATAGTCTTGATGTTCTCTTAGAAGTATTTATTTAGTGAGAAACTCTCCTGTTTCCCCTTGCATGATCACATCACTGAAGCAGAAGAGGAATCCTTCTCTCATCTATTAGTGAAATGGCATGAGCACTTTGCCTCCAACTGGGGGGGAAAAAACATAATCCAGAATACCCCATGGTCAACCTGGACTGAACTCCTACAAGGTTCTGAAGCTGGAATCCAAGAGCACCATTTATAAGAGGCAGACCACATGCCAATATTTCTTAGCAGCATTTTGGGGCATATCAACATCACACACAGCACAGCTCTATTTATGTTTGCTTTCAGAAGTAACTTCCATGGAATATAGTGGGTCTTATACCCATGTTTGTGTTCATACAATTACAGCCCCAAATGGGTTCATTCAAGAGCTGCTCTTCTCAGGAATTCATGAGAATCTGAAGCTCTACAATGGGCCAGGGGAGGACCTCAGCTCCTCATCAAATTACAATGTCCACTCCAGAGTTCTTTGGGGAAATCAAGGACCATTAAAGAGAAATGATGTATGTTTGTGTCTTGTCTCTATGCCCGCCATCACCATCCACTCTCTGGTTCTTCCCGACTGGCATTTTCTGGAACCACTGAGTTATCCATCCTGATTTAAGTGACAGCAGAGTCCCTTTTCTGAATCAAGGAACTCAGGGTAGCAAGACAGCAAGGGGCTCAACCTGTTTTATGCTCAAAACAGCTCTGTGGGGTAGACGTGGGGTAAGAAGCCTGTGACTTGCCCTAGGCTACAATATTTACCTTCTGTCCCACGAGTGTGCCAGTCAGTAATCACAAAGTTCAAAGATGGAGTTAACTCTTTGTGTAAAAAAACACAATCTCCACAGACTTGGTTGAGTGTCAGGCCTAATTGAGCATTGCAGCTCATTCCCAGTGGTCTTCCTTCAATAAAATCAGTTGCTGAAACTGGAAGTCTTTGCCTCCTCACAGCTGTCTATGTCCCCTCCTCTCCAGGGCTATTCCCAAGCAATTGGAGACTGTGTCTGTGTGAAGTCAACCTCTCCTCTGCCCTTTTCATGCCTCTTCTGGGTCTGGGAGTCCAGTGGGGAGTCGAGCTTGTCACAGAAGGAACGGTAGACACCCATGACTCTTCACGAGCCAGACTCATCTCTGCCTCTTGGTGTCCCTCCTCCCACTTACCTGCTTCAGCTCCTGCCTCTGATTCTGGACTTCTGTCTGCCACTGATTCTCCCATCTCACTAAAGCCCTGTTACCTCTTCAGCTTCTGACACCTCCTCTTCCCATGCTTCTCCCTCTGACCACTCATACCACCTTTCCAGGCTCTGAACCTTCACCCTTGGTGGTTCCCCAGCAGGTGACTCCCACCATTCCACTATGTCCAACCAGTCCATGACACCTACACAGCCAGGTAGTATTTGGGAGTCTCCCTAATCCAGCCGTGAGGAACCTCAAACCCAGGATCCCTCAGAAGTCTTCCTTGACCATGCCCCCTTCCCAGTCCACACACCCTTATCTCCAAGCTGCACACCTCAGTAGCTCTGCTCTGTGCCCTACTTGAGTGCTTTTCCCCTGATTGATAATGCCTCTTTGCTTGCAGGATGGCGTGATGAGTGTCGTTTGTGGATGCCTATGACTTTCACTCTGCAAAGGCAGGTCACCTGTTGCCCCGTCCACACCTATCATTGGCATGCAGCCCTCTGAAGGTTGTCGGTGTGGGTTGCCCATGACTGAAAAAGGTTTCCCACCCCTGACCTGACCCAAAGCCAATGTTCTATCCACTGTCACCATGCTACCTGCCACTGAAATTAACCACCACATTTAACCTTGGTGGTTAATGTACAGCCACCACTGCCCATTGAAGCTTGCCATTGAGCTGAAGCTATGGAGAAGTGTAGGTTCAGCTCTGGTGCTTCTTCACAAACACACAAGAGAGCAAGTCCAAATGGCAAACGATCACATTTGCATTCCTTAATGCTCTCTGCTTGCCTGCCTGAGGATAAGCCAGAGGCAGACAGAGAGAGGGAGAGAGAGAGAAGGCGCACTTAAAATATGAGAGACATAATAAACATCAAATCATGGCCCCCAAATGGCAGTGACAGGCCTTGTGCTTGTCCCTAAATGCTAGGCTTGTGTGCTGAGGTGCATTTTATGAGCAGATGACTGATTAAAAAAGGACTTGGCTGCTATTCTGGAGCCGGCAATAAATTTCTTAAATATTTAGGAAGGTCTCATTTCGCAAAATTAATAAAAGTTATTTATGTACCTCGAGCTCAGCTAGAGATCTAAAGCATCCTGCTTTCTCCAACACTAATTCTTAGTTTGTTGATCTGGTAGATGTGTTGTCTTTATTAAAGTTCCTCACTTTGTCAATCACTCCTACAGAGATGTTTTTCATAGCAGGGAGAAAGATTCCAGCCGCGTCCTATTTGATTGTTTTATCCTTCTCTCTTATGAAGTTTGTGTGATTTGCCGTGCCCCTGAGCCAATTTCAGACGTTGTGTGTTCTTTTTCATCCAGTTTGATTTCCGCCCGTATTTACAGAAGATGCTCTTCTGAAAATTAGTAGGGATAGCAGGCTGCAACGAATGCTTCCTGCTGAAAGAGTGTAGACCCAGCCTCAGACATTGTAGGCAAGAAAACTGGAAAATGCTACAGTGCCGCTACAAGCACCCCATCCGGAAAGGAGGCCCCATGCACAGAAACAGCTGCTGCACATACATCCACTTGCTGGAAGGGAAACTGTAAAGGTAAAAAGGTAAGGGATCCCTGGACGGTTAAGTCCAATCAAAGGTGACTATGAGGTTGCAGCGCTCATCTCGCTTTCAGGCCAAGGGAGCTGGCGTTTGTCCACAGACAGCTTTCCAGGTCATGTGGCCAGCATGACTAAACTGCTTCTGGCACAACAGGGCACCATGATGGAAACCAGAGCGCACGGAAATGCTGTTTACCTCCCCGCCGCAGTGGTACCTATTTATCTACTTGCACTGACATGCTTTCAAACTGCTAGGTTGGCAGGAGCTGGGACAGAGCAACGGGAGCTCACCCCATCATGGAGATTTGAACCGCCAACCTTCTGATCAGCAAGCCCAAGAGGCTCACTGGTTTAGACCACAGTGCCACCCACGTCTCCTATTGGAAACTGTATAGGGAAACTGGTTGCAGTGCCCATTTAGATATCCAGATCCCCAGCTAAGTCCGAGGATTTCTTTGACCTCTCTCCATCTCTGTGCAAAGGCACTTGAATACACTGCATGGGAGCTTCTCACCATGCCTGTATGAACTTGACAACCATCTAAGGTTATCATGCATCCTATTATGCACAGAGCAGTCCTCTATTTCAGTGGTTCATTCCCAAAATGGGTGGTGCTGCCTCCTGGGGGCAGGATTACCTAGAAGGGCACAAAGAGGCAATGGGGAAACAGGCAGAGGGCCTTCTTGGCAGCAGCACCCTCCCTGTGGAACGCCCTCCCATCAGATGTCAAGGAGATAAAGAACTACACAGCTTTTACTGTAGAAGACATCTGAAGGCAGCCCTGTATCAGGAAGTTTTAAGTGTTTGATGTTTTATTATGTTTTTATATTTGTTGGAAGCCATCCAGAGTGATTGGAGCAACCCATCCAGATGGACTGGGTAATAATAATAATAATAATAATAATAATAATAATAAAGTAATTGACTATCAGGCTTTGAAAATCTGGTGTCAGAGGATCCAGTTCATCAATTTTATTGACTCAATTAAACTATATAGTTTTGATTGGAGTTTGAAATAATGTGTGATTCATAGTTACAGTTTTGAATTTTATTGCATTATCATCTTCTGTAGTGGGTCATGCAAACTGCTATTCTGAATACAGTGGAAGCTCAAGTTGTGGACGTAATCCGTGATGGAGGCACGTCCACAACCCGCAGCGTTCGTAACCTGCAGCACCGCGTCTGCGCACGTGCGTGACGCGATTTGGTCTCCTGCACATGCACAAAGTGCGATTTAGTGCTTCTGCACATGCATGAGTGGCGAAACCCGCAAGTAACCCATTCTGGTACTTCTGGGTTTCCCGCGGTCCCGCAGACATGCAACCCAAAGTGTCTGTAACCCGAGGTACCACTGTAATGCTTTTTATAGGGTAGGGACACGGGGGGGTGTGATTTTATGGAACCAATGGAGATGTGGCCTGAAAAAGTTTGGGAACCACTGCTCTATTTAAAGGGCTGCCCAATCCAAGCCCAGTTGAAAGACAAGGAGACTTAAGAAGGGAGAGGAGAGATCATGGAGTTGCCCACCAGCAATTTGAACTTGGACAGTAGTCTGAGCAGGCACATGGGTCAATGTCTTCCACATGATGGTAAGACATTTTTGTTATGTGCCGAGATGCTCCCTGTATAATTCTCCCAGGGATCAGTTTCTCAGAGGAATGCCCCATAGTGTTTCTCATTCAAATAATGAGCAGAAAAATAAGTTGATGGACAGAGATAAATATACTATATGTAAGGTTTGTCTTAGCAGCCCAACACACCAGACAAAATGTCATTGTTCAACATGCGCTCTCACGCTCTGGGGACCACCTATACGAAAATGTATCTCTATCCTGTTTGCATTTCCCTGGGCACCAGTGGTTTCTGATGAATAAATCTGACGGACACTATGATGAAATGTAATGTATTTCTAAATATTTCTAAGTATTTGCATTCATACATACAAATTAGCATGGGCAAATGTTATGCAAATCGGTGTTGGGTTTCTGTATGTCATGCGTTCACCCCCACCCCCACCACAACTTTTCTTTTTTGCAATGCGCAAAAGGCCGTGCTCATCTTTCTGGCTACTCTTGCAAATTCTTGGGATTCTAGAAGACTTAGATGGATTCTTGGTCTGCTCCATCAAGGCACCAGCTCATTGAATAGCATGAACGCCCCTAGCTTGGGCTGCTCTGAAGGCAGAAAAGCAGAACTTTTCAATAGTTTGAAAAAGTTTCTGTGATCCCACAAGACACATTTCTTATTTCTTATCCTGGTGAAAAATGCCTAGAGTCATTGGGATTCGGCTCGCAGAACAGCTTGTTTATTTTGTACATCAGAGCAGCTGATCTTTTCAGCTTCCCATGCATGTTTCCAGTCCTTTCTAACCAAAGAATTTCTGTGCCTTTTGTCCTGCGACTCTTTGAATCCTGGGCATCAGAACTGCCTGTCACCATCAAAGTAAACTGAGGAAAGTCAGAACCATCCCTTTATGCACCGTCACACAATGAATCATCCCAAAAGTGTGCAGATTGCCAAAGATCTAACTTTGGGAGAAACGATTCAGCCGGGATGACAAAACCCTTTCTTGCCATCAACAAATATAAAATGCAGTCTGATTTCAGAAAGCAGCTTTGTTCACATAAGAAAATGAGTGTTCTTTCCCCTTCTTTTCCCCTTTCATTACTTTTCTTTGGCAGAGTTTCAGAAGAACCTGCGATAGCAATTTCCACCCTCACCTTTCCCCCCCACCCACCTACATAATTTATATTTTAATTTGTGGGTGCCTTTAATTTTTAACACCTTCCATCAGCTTAATTGACATTGTTCCCTTCTCTGCTCTGAGTCCCTGGCACTGATCCCATCTTTCCCCAGGCAGCCTGTTCCACTCCTTGTACAGCCAAACTACACATTACATTAAACAACCAAGTCCAAAAGCAGTCTTAGAACTGGCCACTTCCTTTCTTTTTCAGGAAAAGGCTGGATGGATTTGTGCTGCTGCATGCAAAGAATTGGAGAATCAGAGAACTGTAGAACTGGAAGGGACCCAAAGGGTCATCTAGTCACCTGGTCCAACTCCCTGCAATGCCCTCTCCCTTTCCCGCATGGGGCAGTTTGATGATGCTGCATCAAAGCAAATGTTCTCTCACTTTTCCCCATGCATTTTCCTGTCACTTTCCTTTCTGCAAAAAACCCCCAGTCATCTGCAGAAGCAGGCTTGTTGCGTGGCAAGTCCCCTCCCCCATGTGAAATGAAGACACTGGACACATTATTTAAGGTTAATGGGCATAAAAAGGCCACAACTTTACTGATTACAGAATTGAAAGGTATTGGCCTTAGGCATTGGCTCCTATCGACTACCCGGCATGGAGACCGGGAAGGGTTATCCACAAGCTGTGGGAGTCCTGTTGAAGTACGCCAACTAGGATCCCACTGGTGTCACCGCTCGGGGGCGTGCCGGAGGCCCTTACCTCCCTAGGTTTCGGACAAGGCAACGCCCCCCGGAGTCCTCTACCGGACTACCCTTTTCCTTGGGGGAAGGTGATGGCGCTTCCTTCCCCCCCCCATTCATTTGCATAACAATTAACCCCTGCCAATGCCTAACCGCCAATACTGCGGAAGTTGTGATGTTTGCTACGAGGTAGGCGAAAAAACCAAAAGGCTGAAAGTGCGCCAAATTGGAAAAATTCCTACCAGGCCCCTTGCGGCGACCAACCGGAGTCCATAGCAAGGTCATAGCTAGCTAGGTCTAAGGGTGGGTGGGATGGGAAAACCGCTCAGCTGGAAAGGGGAAAGAGGGCGGTCCCCGGGCGTGCCTGGCCTTAAGTAGGCTAGGCCACGCCTCCCCAGCCCGCCGATTGGCGGGTCCGGGTTGAAGACACGCCCGGGGATTCCCTGGATCTCGCGGGGGCAAAAGGCCAGCCCCCACGTGTGTGGGAGGGGTTAGCCCGCAACCCCCTCTCCTCCCAAGCTCGGAAATGGCTTTGTGAAAAACTTCTCAATTAACTATAATTGCGTGATCTGAATTTGCCAGAATGTGATTGAACCCCACCTGAAAATAGCAGCAGTCACAGGATCACAGAACTGTAGAGTCAGAAGGGGCCACGAGGGTCATTTAGTGCAGCCCCCTGCAATGCAGGAATCTTTTGCCCAAGGTTTGACTTGAACCCATGACCCTGAGATTAAGAATCTCATGTCTGGAAGTGCCTGTTGCATTACTAAGACGCTAATGCTAAACAGCTGAATAGGTGAGTGCATACAAAAAATATTCACTTCACTCAGCCAATCAATCTAGAAATTAGTTTGCCCTGGAAAAAATGCACTGGGAGGTCAGAGAGGGGAAACATATGACAAGGTAATATGGAATTTTGTCGGTCTTTTCAAGACCTGTATTAGATCCATTTCTGATGACTGGCTGGACTAGCTAGATAACCAACATGGCTCCAGTATTATCAGACTCTCCACACCTAGTTATAAGACCAGGAAATTACAGACTACAATGGCACCACTTGCAAGAGGTAGTTTGCATTTATGAGAATTCTCTTTTTTAAAAAAAGGTAGTAAACCAATTAGAGGAAACCAATTTTAATACCACCTCCCTTCCACCTGGAGAGAGGTGAACGTGAACGAGGCTTCAAATGCAGAGTTTTGCTAAGCTTATTCACTTCTACTTCTGTCAGATTATTCATGATGCATGAGGTATAGGCAATGATTTAATTAAAAAGGGCCAATTATAGATGGTTTAACACTAATAAATAAAATAAAATAAAATAAAATAAAATAAAATATAATATAATATAATATAATATAATATAATAATAATTTATTATTTGTACCCCGCCACTCTGGGCGGCTTCCATAATGAGGGCATAGTGAGGTCACACAGAGAAAGCTTTTTGGAACATCTGTATTTTACAGTCTCTCTCAGCTCACATCAAAAGCACAGCGTTTCCATGCGCTGCTCTGGTTCGCCAGAAGCAGCTTAGTCATGCTGGCCACATGACTCGGAAGCTGTACGCCGGCTCCCTCGGCCAATAAAGCAAGATGAGCGCCGCATCCCCAGAGTTGGCCACGACTGGACCTAATGGCCAGGGGTCCCTTTACCTTTACTTATAGATCAAAGCCATAAGGGGAGAAAACGTCAAATATTCACGAGGGCCAACTGCAATGCTTCTCCAAGGTTACCACATTATTGCCATCTGGAGGGACACTCTTGCACTATAGTGACACAGAATTGAGGCTAAAAAAGGGACCATTTGCGGTATAAAAATTTACAAGACTTCAGCAGGAAGCTGCAGAACATGCACTGACTGGGAATGAAGCAGTATGTTCATCCCAAAACCTTTGCAGGCACAAATGATATTGAAGGCAGGATGTGTATAACTGCCCCAAACCCATCATGATTGCAAATCATGATGGGCAATACATACAGGACATAACATAGACTTTGGAAGAGTGATCTGAAGTTTACAGCATGTTATTCCTTGAAGAACTACTTGAAAAAGCTTTACAGATGGTAGTTAACTCCGAGTAGGCTTGCTAAAATGTATAAGGCTGAATCAGATAAGTGCTGGAGATGCAATGAGGTTGAGGGTAAGTTCTTTCATACGTGGTGGACCTGTAAAAGGGTAAAAGAGTATTGGGAAATAATTTATAATGAATTTGGGGGAAAATGTTTTAAAGCACTTTAAAAAAAATGTTTAAAAGCACTTTTCCAAAACAAAAAACCAAAAAACCCAGAATCCTTTCTTTTGGGGATAATTCAGATGGAAATCCCCAGGTGTCAAAAAAGGTTACTTATGTATGCTGTTATCTTTGTCCATGGAGTTTTCTTGGCAGGGATACTGGAGTGGCTTGCCGGTTCCTCCTCCAGGAACTGCAAAATATGGTCTGAAGCTCAACATCAAAAAAACGAAGATCATGGCCACTGGTCCCATCACCTCCTGGCAAATAGAAGGGGAAGAAATTGAGACAGTGAGAGATTTTACTTTCTTGGGCTCCATGATCACTGCAGATGGTGACAGCAGCCACGAAATTAAAAGACGCCTGCTTCTTGGGAGAAAAGCAATGACAAACCTAGACAGCATCTTAAAAAGTAGAGACATCACCTTGCCAACAAAGGTCCGTATAGTAAAAGCTATGGTTTTCCCAGTAGTGATGTACGGAAGTGAAAGCTGGACCATAAAGAAGGCTGATCGCCGAAGAATGGATGCTTTTGAATTCTGGTGCTGGAGGAGACTCTTGAGAGTCCCATGGACTGCAAGAAGATCAAACTTCTCAATTCTTAAGGAAATCAGCCCTGAGTGCTCACTGGAAGGACAGATCATGAAGCTGAGGCTCCAATACTTTGGCCACCTCATGAGAAAAGAAGACTCCCTGGAAAAAGACCCTGATGTTGGGAAAGATGGAGGGCACAAGGAGAAGGGGATGACAGAGGATGAGATGGTTGGACAGTGTTCTCGAAGCTACAAACATGAGTTTGACCAAACTGCAGGAGGCAGTGGAAGACAGGAGTGCCTGGCGTGCTCTGGTCCAGGGGGTCACGAAGAGTCGGACACGACTAAACGACTAAACAACAACAATGTATGCTGTTACTGTGGCCCGTGTTTTGTTAGCCCAAAAATGGAAAACAAGTGAGGTCCCAACCAAAGAAGAATGGCGACTTAAACTGATGGAATATGCGCACTTGTGGAGTTAACTCATAGAATAAGAGAACAAGAAGAACATAGTTTAAAGAAGATTGGGAAATGTTTATTGAATATTTTGGGGGGAATTGTGTACATGTGAAAATGTTGGCAGCGCAGCATTAAGATAAATTCAGCAGTCTAAATAGGTTTTGATGGATGAAATAGTGGAATACTGAATGGTTTAGTTTATATAAAATATGCAGGGATTTATGTTATGCAAAATGAACCATGGAAAGAGAAGAAGGGAAGTCACTGATATTTTAAGGTTGTTTAAATTAATATTTTAAATTGTAAAACAGAAAATTTAATTATGAACCTACAATAGAAACCGCATTGTAGCAAAAAAAAAAATCTGCAGAGAGCCGCAAACTAGAATCAACAGATTCACCCATCAAGGATTATTATTATTATTATTATTATTATTATTATTAATTCAATTTATATACCGCCCTATACCCTGTCTCTGGGCGGTTCACAGAACAAAAACAGTCTGGCTTAGTTCTCAGGTGGTGTGGGGTTCATATCCACCTGAGGAGATACAGATGTTCTTTATTTCATTCACCAAATGCCACTACAATGCTATAGTAGTGCACTAGGCTTCTCCAGCAAATGTGAGAAAAATAAAACTCGCAAACAGCTAGCCAAAGGAAGAGCAATGTGTTTATTAAATCCTTCAATGAACTATGAACATGCAATCTATGCTCAGTCAGACAATCCCCCATTTTCACATAAATAGCCTTATTGGGAGCTGATAAATGTCTCCTTTTCTATCTTCCTCTCTCTTCCTGGATTTGAAGTCAATCTAATTCCTAGGCAAGCTCCAAGCATTTCAGTGGCATTTTTCTGCTCTGCATGAAGAATTCATCAAACATCAAAGTGTGTGGGCTTCTAGATGAGCATCAACAATCCAAGCACATCCTTCACTCAGATCCGCAACTTCCTTGAAACGGGCACTTTCTGAAGCACCCATTTTCTAGCATTCTGTCAAACTGCTGCACCACTACCCCCCTGCCATGGAAGAAAGTGTTGTTAACCACAGAATGGCTCAGTGATGAGATTACTTGAGAGTAGAGATAGGGGAGAAATTCAGTTTGGTGCATTTCCCCCCCTAATTTGCACTTCCCAAAGCAATATGCAAACATAGCTATCCTTCAAATTTTGCACCTCTCTGGACTTCATTGTGCTTTCGTCCAATCAAATAATGTGTTCCAAAATATGTATATCAGGGGAAAGTGTATGTCAAGTGCATATGTTGCAGAATTGCTATTTTAAAACTAAACTTGTCTATTAGGAGGAACTTGCACTATAAAAAAACACACCAGGAGTTGTTGTTTTTTTAAAAAAAATGTGCAAACTGATGCAAAAATGCAGAGAACAGAACTTCAGGCTGTAAATAATAAATTATTATTATTGGCCTTCTCGGTTACAGACTCTGCTAACCCAGAAATAGTGCTTCAGGTTAAGAACTTTGCTTCAGGATGAGAACAGAAATCATGCTCCGGCAGCGTGGCAGCAGCAGGAGGCCCCATTAGCTAAAGTGGTGCTTCAGGTTAAGAACAGTTTCAGGTTAAGTACGGACCTCCGGAATGAATTAAGTACTTAACCTGAGGTACCACTGTACTAGACTTTTAAAAGACATCTGAAGGCAGCCCTGTTTAGGGAGGCTTTTAGTTTAACAGACCATTGTATTTTAATATTTTGTTGGAAGCCACCCAGAGTGGCTGGGGAAACCCAGCCAGATGGCTGGGCGGGGGTATTATTATTATTATTATTATTATTATCCCTACTTGAACATATTAATTTTATTTTTCCATCCCCGACCCAATGGGCCAAACCCACTCCACTTTTCTGCTCCAGGGCAGCCACTGTCTCAGGTGTCCTGTTGGATTGGCTCCGGTTTTTTGCCCCTATTTTGAGTCAGTGGAAAGGAACTGTTTGTTCTGCACTAACCACAAAGGAAAACATGATGCCTCTCCTCTGTTAGCATCCTTCAAAGGCTCATAAAAAGAACAAAACGCCGTGTTGCAACTCCTGAAGTACAGAGTCCAAAGCGCTTGGTTTTGTCATGAAGGCAAAAGCACAGTTTTCAGCAACAAACTGGAACTATGAAGCTGGCAGAAGGCTGCATTGAAACAGCACTTTCTTCTCTTTCCCCGATGTTTCCTTCCCTGATAATTTCATCATTTTATGCGATCATTTTACGTGATCTTTCACGCAAACATAAAAGCCACTTGTGGAAAACTAGCAGAATGTAGCGCTCATTTCCATGTTATTTCCCTCCAGGAGAAATTGGTTTGCGACTCCGTTAAGCTGGAAAATTGCACCGCAGTTTCACGTGACAAAATCTGGGGCCGTGTTCTGGCATACGTTTCTTTTCTGCCATTTAAAATTTAGTGTAATACATGGTGGCGTGTGCTGAAAAGACAGCGTCCCATAGCGCGACAGGTGAATGCTGTGCAAAAGGAACATTAGCCATCCAGGATGGTGATGTGGGGAGTGGGGGGGGGGCAGGCAGCACTGCTGCAGGTATGACTGCTTCTGAAATCCTCCCCCCTCTCACTGGAAGGCATGTAAAGTAAATTGCTCTACCACTGAGCTCTTCTCCAGTAAGGGAACAAACATCAAAAATATTTCTCTCACACCGCAGTCAATGGGAGAGAGGTTTCCTGTAGCAGCTGTGGGGGGGGGGGGCTGTAAAGTTGCATGGGAAATGAGGGTGTGATCATGGATCGCAGCAAAATAGGATATATTACAGTGGTACCTCGGGTTACAAACACTTCAGGTTACAAACACTTCAGGTTACAGACTCCGCTAACCTGGAAGTAGTGCCTCAGGTTAAGAACTTTACCTCAGGATGAGAACACAAATCGCGCACTGGCAGTGCACTGGCAGCGGGAGGCCCCATTAGCTAAAGTGGTACCTCTGCCTCAGGTTAAGAGCGGTTTCAGATTAAGAATGGACCTCCGGAACGAATTAAGTACGTACCCAGAGGTACCACTGTATTTCTGTTGTTGTTTAGTCGTTTAGTCATGTCCGACTCTTCATGACCCCATGGACCAGAGCACGCCAGGCACTGACTCCCGCAGTTTGGTCAAACTCATGCTGGTAGCTTCGAGAACACTATCCAACCATCTCGTCCTCTGTCGTCCCCTTCCCCTTGTGCTCTCCATCTTTCCCAACATCAGGGTCTTTTCCAGGGAGTAACAGTATTTATACAGATGGGCGGGGTATGTAGATATGTACTGTATTTATACATACCTACATACCCTGCCCATCTGCCTGGGTTTCCCCAGCTGCTCTGGGCTGCTCCCAACAGAATATTAAAAATGCGACCAAACATTAAAAACTTCCCTAAACAGGGCTGCCTTCAGATGTCTTCTAAAAGTCAGATAGTCGTGTATTTCCTTGACATCTCATGGGAGGGAGTTCCACAGGTGAGCTCCACTACCAAGAAGGCCCTCTGCCTGGTTCCCTGTAGCTTTGCTTCTCGCAGTGAGGGAACCGCCAGAAGGCCCTTGGTGCTGGACCTCAGTGTCTGGGCTGAACGATGGAGGTGGAGACACTCCTTCAGGTATACTGGACCGAGGCCATTTAGGGCTTTAAAGGTCAGCACCAACACTTTGAATTGTGCTCAGAAACGTACTGGGAGCCAATGTAGGCCTCCTCTGGACCACTCCTTTCAGCCCCTTTTGGCCAGGACTAGCCCAAGACGTTTTGCTGCCTGAGGCAAAGGACAAGAAGACATCTCTCCTCTTCCACCATTGCATGTACACCATCCAACCAGACTTGAAGTCAAATCCAACTTCAACACTGGCAATAAGATAGTATCCTTCACCATACCAGAGGGCAGCGAACTGCCTTAGGGAGTGCAGAGCAGGCTAGGGTACAGGAATCAGGAGAATGCTGCTGCCCCAGAGGAGGACTCAGAGGCGCCAAGTTGACCCCAAGACTGAGGGGACCCGGTGCGTGTTGCGTGCAGGTGACATCATGTGCATTGCGCATTGTGAGTGTGAGAAGTCACATTGTTTGGTGGAGCCGACCACCGAAACTGCACCATGCCTGGCTCTGCGCTTGGCCTCTTCTACCCCCTCAACATTGAGGGAGCCGAAGACACCTCGTCCCCCTAGAGTTGGCCCTCATGGCAGGACTGTTTCCAGCTATTCTGCTGGTGTATCTTCGTTGATGGGGTTGTTCCCTGGGTGGATTTTGTTGCGCTGCATGTGAAGGAGGACAAAACTTAAACAAATTGCAGAGTTCCCCCCCCCCCCAAAAGACCAGAGGCAATTGTACTTCATCCAGCAGAGCTTTACTGCTCCTGAAGGCAAATGAGCATAATGGTCACAAATCCAATACATTCAGGATTGGCACAGTCCATAAAAATCCAGTTGCAGAGGACTTATCTTAAACTTAACAAGAACTTATAATAAGACTAAACCTTAACACTATAGCATACAGATCACAACACCAGAACAAAGAGATAGAAAGAGAACGTAAGTAACTTATGGCACTGTCCATAAGAAATCCAGTTGCAGCAAGACTTAACTTAAACTGACAATATCTTATAATGTCTAAAACCTTACACTAAACATACAGAACACCACACCAGAAAGAAAAGAGAGAGAATGAAACCCAGGCTCCTTCTGGCCTTGCTATTATAGTCAGCATGACCTTAACTGAAAGAGATAACAGAGCCAGTTTGAGCCAGTTGTACTCAACTTCTCAGAAGGAATAACCCAAACATCAGAAACCTTCTGCCTGCTTCTTTCACATAGAAAGAAACCTTCCAGAACACTCCTGAACTAAGCAGAACAGGAAAGATCTCCATTCTTCAGATCGATACTTTCTGTACTAAGAAATGCAAACTGACAGATTGTTCAACCAGCATATCTGAGATGTTTTTATGGCATAATCTGGTGTTTCCTGGTACAGTGTGGCTTCCACAGGGTGCTCTGGCTTCTCAGCTGGTAGGTCTTCAGTATAGAATTGCAATCTCTCTCATTCAGCCAACCTACCTTCATATTAGGGCTGGTGCTCAAGAGGCAAGCTGATAGGTAGTCCTGAAACGCCCTGGTGCCAGCAGACCACATTTAAAAGGGTGATAAACTCTTTCCACCATTACACTATTCCCGTGAAAGAGAGCTTGTGCAGTTCAATCCCTGAAGCAGGGGATTAATTCAGCAGGTCCAGTTAGACATCAAGTCTTTTCCCAGGTGAATTAATCCTGTTACTTTCAGGCTCGTTTAATTGTTCCTGCCAGTGAAGGAGCATTTGGCTCTCGCCCAGCTGCAATGAAGGTTTGTAGAAGGCTCAGCTGGAGAAAGCAGATAGAGGAGTCTTCTTCTTCCTTATTACAGTCCGGGGACTGTAATGGATTAGCCATACACTCAGGACAGATAAATTTCTTCTTTGATTAATTGTTAGAACTCAGTATCACAAGATGTAGCATAGTAACAAAAGACTGTAAGAAGAGACTGCTGGATCCGGCCAGTAGACTATCTAGTCCAGCATCCTGTTCTCACAGTGGCCAGCAATTTCCCCTGATAAAATTCATTTTGTGGTATATGCCATCATTTATGCACACTTTCCACATTTTTTGTACACGTTACATGGCTGGAGAACAACATCACAAAACTGGGAGATGTGCACATTTTGGAGATTTGCACATTTCGGTTTGCACACCGTTTTGGAAAGTACAAACCAGGTAGATTTACCTGTTGATGCAAATCGAATGCCTCCCTCGTCCTTACCCTCAGTGCTATTTTTTCTAGAAAAACAGGTGCCAGAACTCACCATGAATGCCTCCCTTGTTTTCTTGTAATGTCAAAGATGCCCACTTGAGAGGTGCCAGAACTGAGCTCCAGTGAGTTCCATCTGAAAAAAGCCCTGCTTTGAAAACGGTATAAGTGCAATTTATTCAGAACAAAAGGCTAAACTAATTGTAAATAATGTGGTGACGGAAGAATTTAAGATAGAAAAAAGGACACGACAAGGTTGCCCAATCTCCCCATTGCTTTTTATATCGGTCCTGGAGGTTTTGCTGAATATGATTAGAAGGGACCAGTTGGTTAAAGGTATACAAGTCGGAGCCAAACAGTACAAATTGAGAGCATTTGCAGATGACTTAGTACTGACGTTACAGGAGCCAGAATCTAGTACCAAAAGGGTTTTAGAACTGATTCAAGAATTTGGTCAGGTTGCAGGATTCAAACTGAATAAGTTAAAAACCAAGGTTTTAGAGAAAAATTTAACATCGATTGAGAGAGAGAGGTTTCAGAATGAGACAGGCTTAACAGTGGTTAAGAAAGTGAAATACCTGGGGATTAACATGACAGCAAAAAATGGGAATTTATTTAAAGACAACTATGAAAAATGCTGGGCCGAAGTGAAAAAAGATTTAGAAATTTGGTCAAATTTGAAGCTTTCACTGCTGGGTCGTATTGCTGCAATAAAACATTGCAAATTGTGGACAAAATGGACTGTTTCAAGAAGTGGCAGAGAGATATTTCTAGATTTGTCTGGCAGGGCAAGAAGCCTAGAATAAAATTTAAAATACTAACAGATGCAAAGGAAAGAGGTGGATTTGCCCTGCCAGACCTTAAACTTTATTATGAATCAGCAGCTTTTTGCTGGTTGAAAGAATGGCTGCTTCTTGAAAACGCAGATATTTTGGATTTAGAAGGTTTTAATAATGTATTTGGATGGCATGCATACTTGTGGTATGACAAGGTCAAAGCACATAAAGCATTTAAAAACTATATTGTCAGGAAAGCATTGTTTAATGTTTGGATAAGATATAAGGACTTATTGGAAAACAAAACCCCAAGGTGGCTGTCACCGATGGAAGCGAAAGCTCTGAAAAAGCTCAATATGGAGGTCAAATGGCCGAAATATTGGGAAATTTTGGAACAAGATGGAGATAGATTGAAACTGCAGAGTTTTGAGAAATTAAAAAACAAAGTGTGAGACTGGCTTCATTATTATCAGATAATGGAGGCATATAATTTGGACAAGAAAATTGGCTTCCAGGTGGAAAAATCAAAATTAGAAACAGAACTGCTAGAACCCAAAACTAAGAATTTGTCAAAGATGTATAACTTGCTGTTGAAATGGAATACACAGGATGAAACGGTGAAATCAGCTATGATTAAATGGACACAAAATGTTGGACATAATATAATGATGGCTGACTGGGAACAGTTATGGACCACAGGTATGAAGTTTACGGCATGTAATGCCTTCAGAGAGAATATTATGAAAATGATATACAGGTGGTACATGACACCAGTCAAGCTTGCAAAAATCTACCATTTGCCCGATAATAAATGTTGGAAATGTAAGGAAACTGAAGGTACATTCTTTCACCTTTGGTGGTCGTGCCCAAGGATTAAGGCTTTCTGGGAGATGATCTATAATGAAATGAAAAAGGTATTTAAATATACCTTCCTGAAGAAACCAGAGGCCTTTCTCCTGGGCATAGTCGGCCAATTGGTGTCAAAGAAGGACAGAACTTTCTTTATGTATGCCACAACAGCAGCAAGAATACTTATTGCAAAGTATTGGAAGACACAAGACCTACCCACTCTGGAAGAATGGCAGATGAAGGTGATGGACTACATGGAATTGGCCGAAATGACTGGCAGAATCCGAGACCATGGAGAAGAGTTGGTGGAAGAAGATTGGAAGAAATTTAAAGACTATCTACAGAAATATTGCAAAATTAATGAATGTTAGAATGATGTTAGAATGAAGTTAGGTGGTTTAAGCAGTAATGCTATAAAGGTGTATGTAAAAATGGATTGATAACAGGTGAAAATTTAAAGTTATAGTATATTAAGTTAAAGGATTAAGAGAAAATAAAGAGGGAAAGAAATGGCTGAATTAACTAATTGAATTGGAATACAAAAAAGGGAGGTATGAGGAGGTCAGGGAAACAAGGATATGAATGTAAGGCATGGAAAGATTGACCTATTACTTTTTTTAAGTGTTTTTTATTCTTTTATTTTGTATTTTGTATTTTTCTTGTATTTTGTATTTTTCTTGTATTTTTACTTCTGTCTTTTGTTTTTGTTTTTCTTGTTTTTATGTAACTCTTTTTTCTGAAATCTTAATAAAAATCATTTTAAAAAAAGAAAAGAAAAAAGCCCTGCTGACCCTTAACACACCTGTAGCCCATTGGGGCTAATTCCTAGTTTTACTACTAGTGATCAAGCAGCCAGATTAACAACTTGTTCTCATCCCCACAGAGGCAGGCAGAGGGGACACAGCAGGGCCTTGCAACTATGATATAGTGAACTGAGAGGGGGAGCCAAATTTTGGCCTCACACAGGGCACCGGTGAAAACTGAAAGACCCAAGTCTGCCTCTGATATATAAAGTGGAATTTCTTAATAGAGGCATAGTATACCTGAAGGAGTGGGATGCGGGTGGTGCTGTGGGTAAAACCTCAGCGCCTAGGACTTGCCGGTCGCATGGTCGGCAGTTCGAATCCCCACGGCGGGGTGCGCTCCCGTTGTTCGGTCCCAGCACCTGCCAACCTAGCAGTTCGAAAGCACCTCCGGGTGCAAGTAGATAAATAGGGACCGCTTACCAGCGGGAAGGTAAATGGCGTTCCGTGTGCTGCGCTGGCTCACCAGATGCAGCTTGTCACGCTGGCCACGTGACCCGGAAGTGTCTCCGAACAGCGCTGGCCCCCGGCCTCTTGAGTGAGATGGGTGCGCAACCCTAGAGTCTGTCAAGACTGGCCCGTACAGGCAGGGGTACCTTTACCTTTACCTATACCTGAAGGAGCGTCTCCACCTCCATCGTTCTGCCCGGACACTGAGGTCCAGCTCCTAGGGCCTTTTGGCGGTTCCCTCACTGCGAGAAGTGAGGTTACAGGGAACCAGGCAGAGGGTCTTTTTGGTAGTGGTGCCCTCCCATCAGATGTCAAGGAAATAAACAACTATCTGACTTTTAGAAGACATCTGAAGGGAGCCCTGTTTAGGGAAGCTACTAATGTTTGATGTTTTATTGTGTTTTTAATATTCTGTTGGGAGCCGCCCAGAGTGGCTGGGGAAACCCAGCCAGATGGGTGGGGTAAAAATAATAAATGATGATGATGGAGGTGGTGGTGGAATTTGGAAATGGCAGCATTTTGGCTAAGGTGTGCAGAAAGAATAGCCAAAGAAGATGGCCCCAGTTATCCTTGACTCAACTGCTCCAGAAAAAGTAGTGGAGCTTTTGCAATCCCCATCCCTGTCTGGAGCCTCTTCTGAAAGGCTCAGCCGCAAAATGCTCAGCTTCGAATCGGCTCCTGCCATACGGCTCTCACCTATTCTCTTCTCACCTTGCCACCGACGTTGCTTTCAGCTCTTCATCAAAGAATAAAATGAAACTGAATGGGAAGAAGGGAGGGGGAAGAGACTCTTTTTACTGGAGTTTCATTTTATATCCTGGATGGATTGCCTCAATCATGGAGTGGAAGGCGGGCGGGTGAAGAAGGCGGGGGGGGGGGAGAGAGAAATGCTTCCTCCTGAAATCATTCTAAGAACAACAGCAGACAGAAAGCATGAAGGTAATACTAGGGGAACTCAGCACTTAATGCCTATCATTTTTTCCTAAGTGGCTCAGGCAAAGTGCAGGGTGCATCTGGTAGAACATACATATATATTCCAAAACAATGAAGGGGAAGGAACAAACAGGGCCGCAGGGTACCAGAAGGATGGCGAGCCCTGAGCTGTTGTCAGCAGATGCACAAATGATACCACAAGTGCAGCGGAAAATGAGGGGCTGACTTAGAGGCACTTGGGAGGAGACGAGATGAAGGACATGGAGCATAAAGACAAGACAATGAGCCAGGTCACTTATTCATTACCAGGAAGTGGGAGGCAGGGTGTTAGGCAGTCAGATCCAAGACCGTGGAACCTATGTCCAATTTTCTGCCCATGGAGAGAAAAATCACCATGGGCGGGGAGGGGAGGAGAGAGGAGAAGATGGGGAGAAGGCCCCCTCGAGAGAAAAACAAGGAAAGGCAAGCAATGGATGGGTGACTGTCCAAGTGGCAGCTGTCTAAAGACGTGAGTGACTGTGAATAGAAGACATGAGAGAAGCAGTTATCTTCACCAGGGCGGCAACAACTCCCTCTGTGAAAGGGAGACTCTGCATTTAACAAGGCTGTCCTGTTCTGGCTCTGTTGTGTGCTCAAAGGGTACTATGTAAGTCTGGCAGGCAGCTCACACTGAACAGGAATTGCCCAGCAAAGGGATGCAGGTGGCAGGTTCAAGGTGGCAAGCTTGGAGAGCTCAAAGATGTTGCTCCAATAATCTGGAATGGAGCGCCTTTGACCCTCCAGATGTTGCTGCACTACAGCTTCCATCAGCTCCAGCAAGCAGAGCCGATGGCCAGGGATGATGGGAATTGTAATTCAGCAACCTCTGGAGGGGCAAAGGCAATGGTCCTTAGATTGCCAAGCCAGGACCAAGCATTGCCAGAGCCACACCCCTCATGCAAAGCTGCATGGCACTTGTTGGCCTCAAAGTGTACCAAGATGGCCTCCTCCAGTAGAGCTCCCCAAGGAAAGGAAGTGGTGTTAGATAGTGTGTGAGCCCATTCACACACCTTATGTCCAATGACTCAATATACTCTTCTGAAAATCAGAACCTGGTAGCTGGTTCAGGGAATCAGTTCCTCCTTGAACACTTTGTCCAGCAGACTCTAGAGGAGTCATCATCAGACTCATAACAGACACTATAGAGAGATCCTTGTATTGAGCGCATCCATGATAACACTTGTCTTCTGGTTGCAGATATAGCAATACACATTTCTGTTCCCCACTCACATGCTGGTCTAACATGCTAGTATAACTTCTGTTTTTTTGTTTTTGTTTTTTTTTTTTAAATAATATTTATTAAAATTTTCAAAAAAAAAAAGAAAATACAGAAAGCAAGAATTTACATATTTTCATATATCCTTATTTTCATATATCCGCTTTCTGGGACTCCCCCCTTCCCCCACCCCTACCATATTCCTTTTTCATATTGTTGGCTCCACAAGCTCTCAGTTCTAATTAAAAACTTAATTTGTTAAACCATTATTCGAATTTAAAATTTCTGCACTCCACATCAATACCCTTAATAAAACACAAAAAATTTCTTTCCCAAGGCCCACCCCATTTTCATTCCACAATTTCCCTTTTTTTAATAATAAAAACTCCCCACATAATAAAAATATCAGAAATAAGAAATAAAGAATATAATAGATAAGACAAAGCTAGTTCAAAAAAAAGAAGTTAACAAGCCTTTGGATTATAGTTCTCCCCCCCTGTCCCCGGTTTAATTTCCCCCTGACCACCAAACCATGTTATCCGCCTGGGATTCTTACAATCCATAAATCACCTATTTCCCCCAACTCCTTGCTGGTTTTTTCTTTTCTTTTTTTTTTTTTCCCTTTCATAAACATTTTTAGAACACTTAACTTCAGATCTGTAATAAAACTCCCCCCATTGTTCTTTCCAAATTGTAGTCCAGTTTCCTCTTGTTCCGCTGCTGAAACGTTCTAATTCAGAAGCTTAGTAAGTCTGCAGGGATTATTATTATTCAGGAACAAAAACTTGCGTTCAGTCCCTTCCTTTCTTCAATAGAAAATTCTATTGTCTCCTTTAGCTGAACACCCTGTAGACAAAATATTGTTTCCGTTTCGCAGCTTTCCCAGAAGATAACCAGTCCTGTAAAATTCCAATGGTGTTTTTTTCACTTACGACCATCTTTGTAATGTCCCGAAACTCCTCTAGGGGGATTGTTATAACTTTGTCTTCTCTAGTCCAAAAGTCCGATTGTTATCCATATTTTCGCCATTTTGTATCCAAGTTTTAACAAATTGTAGCAAATTGTAACAAATTTAGCCAGCAAAGTTCTCATAATAAAATCCTCTCTGCTTTCCGACTTTGACAGCTACTTTGACAGCTGTCAAAATCTCCGACTCTTTTCACCAGGCTCTCTCTTCAATCACCCCGGTTCCCAGGGGGGGGGGGTTACGTTTCTTCTCCCTCAGTTCATCCTCCAGCACAGTTCTTATAATTCCCCATCGTGAAATTCTTAGTTTTTATCAGCAATACAAATCTTTTTGGACCTTGGTTGCCCCGTCCTTGTCTTGAAAGGTTTACAATAGGGGGGGGGACTGACTTCCTTTTTGGATCCCCCCCCGCTCGTATCCAATTCAAAAAGAAATTCTTTTTTTCCTCCTTTTAAACCCAGTTTCCAAATTACTCACGGGTTGTTGTCTAAAAGTCCGAATTTTCAATAGAAGAAGTCAGCGCTCTCCGCCGGATGGCATGCGGCTGCGCTCGGCAGGGATAGCAGAGGACTCAAAGCACCACGCTTCTCCCCGGCACCCGATCCTTAGCCTTTAAAAAGGCTCCTTCACGAGTCGGGAGGGCGCTAGCGGTGCCAGCCGAGTCTCCATGTCCACGACCCTCGTGGCCGTGGTTTTTAAGGGTCCCCGCATCGCCGGTGCGGTAGGACCCAGCCCCTGCCGAGCAGACTCCCTCCGGAGCTCGGAGGGAGTCCGCCATTCGGCGATGGCGCCAACCCGGAAGTCCCATGCTAGTATAACTTCTGAACACGGCTAGGTATAAGGTCCAATCTATGTACAGTGGTACCTCGGGTTACATAAGCTTCAGGTTACAGACGCTTCAGGTTACAGACTTGGCTAACCCAGAGATAGTACCTCGGGTTAAGAACTTTGCTTCAGGATGAGAACAGAAATCGTGCAGCAGCAGCGGGAGGCCCCATTAGCTAAAGTGGTACCTCAGGTTAAGAATTGTTTCAGGTTAAGAACGGACCTCTGGAACGAAGTAAGTTATTAACCTGAGGTACCACTGTATTGTGGCAAATCTCATGGAACAGAGTTTCTGGGATCATACAATTTCAGACAGCAGATAAAAAGCTTGAACCACACACACGTACACATACACACAAACATAGCAATCTGCCTTCTACCAAGTGCAGCCATTGGTCCACTGAGCTCAGAATTGTCTACCCCAATTGCCAGTAGCTTTCCAGGGTTTCAGGCATGAGGCATTCTCAACCCTGCCTGGGCATACAAAGCTGATGTTCCATTGAGCGGGTGACACTGTGGTCTAAACCACTGAGCCTCTTGGGCTTGCCGATCGGAAGGTCAGCGGTTCAAATCCCCACGAAGGAGTGAGCTCCCGTTGCCCTGCCAACCTAGCAGTTCGAAAGTACGCCAGTGCAAGTAGATAAATAGGTACCGCTGTGGCAGGAAGGTAAACAGCATTTCCGTGCACTCTGGCACTCGCCATGGTGTACCGTTGCGCCAGAAGTGGTTTAGTCATGCTGGCCACATGACCCAGAAAGCTGTCTGTGGACAAACGCCAACTCCCTCGCCTGAAAGTGAGATGAGCGCTGCAACCCCATAGTCGCCTTTGACTGGACTTAACCGTCCAGGGGTCCTTTACCTTTTTACCTTTATCACTGAGCTACAGCCCTTCCCCACCAAGGGGACAGCATCACAATCTCAGTGCCCATGGAGAACCATATCTGGGAAAGGTGTCTGGCATAGCCTTCTCCCTAACGTGCCATATTTCTCCATACAATGCATTTTTCACATGAGGCATGCAACCGGCTCCTGCCCACCTGCAACCTGAGCAGCCTCAGTTCCAGTAAGTCGTGTGCCCTGTGATGTAGAGATCAGCCTGAGCTCTGAGTTATTTTTTGCTCTTATCAATAAAGGTACCTCAGGCGCAGTCCCGAAACACAGATACGTACATCCCTCTGCAGGTAACTGTGCATTCTGTCAGTTATAATCTAAAGAAGTGATTGGCAAGCTGTTTTGTCATTTCCAAATCCATGTCCACAAGTGGCTTTTTGTGGGCTTAAAACGTTTCTCAGAAACTTTCAGGTCTATATCAAAAGACCAAAGTTGACTTTGCCTTATTTGACTACATGTTGGTGTTTCTTAGCAAAAAGGTTAGTCATGAGGCTGAGTCACCATGCGCTGGGAAGACAAGACAGCAGGGCCCCTAAAACAACCCCTCCATGCTGTGCTGGGATGTGCCATAGACTTTGGATAAACAGCTCCTGTCCTCCCAACTCTTTCTTTCTTCTTCTCTCCTGAGAAGAAAAATAGTCCCAGATGCTGACACCACCATCAAGCTCAAGGGGTGTGCCCCCTTTAAAATGATGCCGTGAATCAAGAAGAAAGGAGGGCTCAGATTATTATGCTAGGGCAGCCTTTGCCAACCTGGAACGGTCCAGATGTTCTGGACTACAGTTCCCATCAAACCTAGCCGCTGCTCTGGCTGGTGCTGATGGAAGTTGTAGTGCAAAACATCTGGGGAGTGTCACATGGGTGGAGGTTGTGTTAGGAGAAAACAACATAGAGTACGGACGAGGTGAAGGTGGAGCATGAGAATGGGAACTATGCTTGGAAAGGCATTTTCAGTACCACGGACAGAGTTTCTAAGAAACTAGGTGGGGTTTTATTGTCCAAAGATTATACAAACCTAGTTTGGTGTTGTGCATTTAAGGTGCACAGCCTCTCCTGCAAGATCAGGGCCTCGGGCATAACTTTTGTGGCTCCCTAAGAATTTCATTTCAGAAGATTAAGGTCAAGCCACCTAAATAGAGGGTGGGGTGGATTCAAAGCCAGGGTGCCAAGTTGAGGAGAGAAGCCAAGCAGGCAGTCCAACAGGACAGGTTCAGTCAAAGAGCACAGAGAAGAACAGGGTTGGCTATATATATATATATATATATATTAAACATGTAACAACAACAAAATTCCAAATCCAAATATTGAGATTACTCCGAATCTCCTGAACCCCCTATCCCTTCCATGGGTCCTAGTGATAATATTTACAACTGCATATCAATGCTTATCTAAATTTTTATTCCTCTAAATTATCCATACTTTCCGTTATTTTACAAGTGTGATTAAAATCCGGCTAATGTTTTAAACTTGCTTACAGTGGTTTCGTAAATAAATTATAAATTTGCCCCATTCTTTCTTAAAGTTCTTGTCTTCTTGATTTCTGAGCTTCCTCATGAGGTGGCCAAAGTATTGGAGCCTCAGCTTCAGGATCTGTCCTTCCAGTGAGCACTCAGGGCTGATTTCCTTAAGAATGGATAGGTTACCATGGGAAAATGACATTTCCAAGTTCCCCTGCCACAACAGTGTTCCAAACAACAAGGAAAAAGAGGGGAAGTGGGAGGGGGGGAGAGAAACATTTGTCCTATCCTCTCTCCTTGCTAACACCAACACCGCTAGAGCTAGGTAAGTAAGTGGGGAGAAGGGGGAGGTCAATTTCAAGCTCACATAACAGTCCAAGCCAGGAGAGGTGGCTTGGTTCTAAATGCTACAAGATTTCTGGTTTTCAGGGGGGGCGGGTGCCTCAATAAATAAAGCCTCAGCCCAGTTTTCTGGAAGGCCCCCACTCTAAAATCTCCTGCAGGCAGTCATTCTCACAGTACTGAGCTCCTTCTAATTTTAGGTCTAACAGCAGTTTTGCTGTTGAATGCTTCAACATACAAACAAATGTAGGATTGTTCCCTTAGATGCTTTGACTCAGCCCAGGCTGCTACTTAAAGTGTCTGCAGAATTGGAACCATCAGTCTGGACAGACCTAAATAGCTTAAAACCCAGCAATTTGCAAGTGTGTGTGTAGACCATGAACAGAAATGCCCCCCTTCCTCCCAATTTGCAGAGATGTTCCTTGAAGAGCTGAGTCATACCAGGGTAGAGTGGAAGAATTTCCTGCTCTTCTGCTCGAGTTAAAAAGGAACGACCCTGTTAGTTCAGGAAAAAAACAAACAGAATGGGGGATACACAGAAGGATGTAACGCCACCAGCAATCACGTACACACAGAAGCTTTTTGTTAACTTGCTATAAGACTTGCTCACTTCAGTCGTCAACAGAAGTCTTTGAGGCTTGGGAGTTGAATATCCTGGCATTTTCAACAGAAGCTGATCCAGGGCACTTAATGTAAAGGATGTTTCTATCTCTCTCCCTCTCTCTCTCTCTCTGCTGACGTCAATCAAGCCCTTAGATAGTGACCTTAGACTAAAAGGATTGTATGCTGCAGGACAGTCTTCAGAATGTTTAAGATAAAAGCATGACCCTTTGTACTTGGCAAGCAAGAGGTGATGATTTTGCCTGATCTTACCTCCGCAATAAATACCAATGCATCTTTTCGCTACAGCCCTTAGAGATCTGGATAGGGGTGAGAAATCACTCAAGGTTCTTCTTTGCTACAGTTGAACCAAATAGTCCCTTTTAATCCATTCATATGCACAAGTCCTCCAAAATCCCAAAGAGTTGCCAGAATACCGAGAGACCCCACAATTTTGAATGACCAATGGGACAGCCATCTATGCAAACAGAAAACAATGTAGAGAATTTGAAGAGGAGTACAGTCATACCTTGGAAGTCGAACAGAATCCGTTCCAGAAGTCCGTTCGACTTCCAAAACATTCTGAAACCAAAGCATGGCTTCTGATTGGCTGCAGGAAGCTCATGCAGCCAATCAGAAGCCGTGGAAGTCTCTCAGACGTTCGGGTTCCAAAGAATGTTCACAAACCGGAACACTCACTTCCAGGTTTGCAGAGTTTGGGAGCTAAAATGGACAAGTACCAAGGCGTTTGGGATCCAAGGTACAACTATATATCCAAAGATGGATGTGAGATGCAGAAGAAGAAGAAGAAGAAGAAGAAGAAGAAGAAGAAGAAGAAGAAGAAGCCGATCTTATCCTGATTTAAATATGTGCTCAAAAATAATGCTTTGTCCTATTATCTGTTTATGTGTTGCATTTATATCTGCAAAGGAGCTCAAGGCAGCAGTGGTGAGCATCAGTTGCCAGTGCCCAGGGAGGGCATGCACCAGGTGGGAGGATGCCAGCCCAGCCCTCACCACCAATGCCGCCAGAGTGACCCCATCCCCACCACAGCAAAGAGGGGCTGTGTTGAGCCACATGTCCACTCAAACAGGGGGAAACCCAGAAGGCCAACGCAGCCTTTTGCGGGTGGAGAGGAGCACTGGGCTGGGCTACATCGGGGGTGTCTGCATGGGGGCACCTGGTTCACGCCTGCTCAAAAACTGTGTACCTGGGGGGGGGGAACTGTGTACCTGGGGGCACAGCCCCCCCCCCCCGGCACCTCCCACACTACTGCAACAGAAGACTCAGTAACTGGTGGCACAAGCACTTCCTTACCACTAATCCAGCAATTTGATGTGGAGAGGGGCTTCTACCATTGTTATTTAACCAGAAAAGTAATATTTCGCTCCTTTGCTTCATGTTTTATTCAGATGACTAGGCTTCTTTGAGTTTCACACCTTCAGGCATGATTTAATTAATGGTAAGGCTATTAAGGAGGGGGAGCTAATAGATGTGAGGAATTCTCTGCTTTTCAGTGACTTGAGGTATTCCTAGGAGTTGTGATGGTGAAATCTCAGGCCCATTCCATTTTCTTTCCATGATTTTATTACTGTTGTTGTTATTAAACAAGGAGGGAACTAACTGCATTTCTAAAAACCCTTTATTTATTTATTTATTTATTTATTTATTGAAAAATGATTTTCCAAAAGCAATTCTGCAGCTTTCCCATCAAACTGTGGCTCACTGGCAAGAAGCCCAGCAGCCAGTAGAATCATGAAATTAATTGTTTTATTGATTAATTAATTTATTATTAGTATTGTTGTTACTAATTAGGTGGCTTACACAGGGTTCCCACCCAGACAACAACCAGATTCAGACCTGCTTGGCTTTGCTGCATCATAGAATTGTAGAAGGGGCCCTAAGGATCATCAATGCAGGAAACTGCAGCTGTCCCATACAGGGATTGAACCTGCAACCTTGGTGTTATCAGCACCACACTCTAATCAACTGAGCCATATACTGGTACCATTCAAACAAGGCTAGGAAACATTATTCCTTTGAAGGGCTGTTGCTCTATGGGGAAAGTCAACAGGAGGCCATAAATGCTAGTGGGTGGGAGCCAAAGTCAAAAGTGGGTGGAGGTTGCAGCTTTGCAGAATTGTATACCTTTCTCTCTTGTCCCCTTTCCCTCAGCCACCCCATCTCTGCAGGCCAAATGAAATTTAGGACCACAAGCATCCCACAGGCCCCTTAGCCCTGGTATAACTGGTTCAATGCATCACTTATCAAAATTTGTGGCCATGGAAGTGCCATGATCTTCCACCAGTGACTTCAAGCCAAAGGGAACACCCCAGACGTTGCACAGCATCTAAACCCTGCTGAGAGGCTCCAAAGAGAGGATGATGTTAACTGCTGGTCCAACCCCCTGCCACCAAAGAGGCTCTCAGATGAGCTTGCAACAAAAGACACAAAGGAGTTTCTCCTTTCAACACTTTGCATATTCAACAGTATGTTTCCAAGCACAATTCAAAGTGTTGGTGCTGACCTTGAAAGCCCTAAACGGCCTCGGTCCAGTATACCTGAAGGAGCATCTCCACCCCCATCATTCAACCTGGACACTGAGGTCCAGTGCCGAGGGCCTTCTGGCAGTTCCCTCGCTGCGAGAAGCCAAGTTACAGGGAACCAGGCAGAGGGCCTTCTCGGTAGTGGCGCCCTCCCTGTGGAATGCCCTCCCACCAAATGTCAAAGAGAAGAACAACTACCAGACTTTCAGAAGACATCTGAAGGCAGCCCTGTTTAGTAAAGCTTTTAATGTTTGATGTATTACAGTATTTTAATTTTTTTTGGAAGCCGCCCAGAGTGGCTGGGGAAGCCCAGCCAGATGGGTGGGGTATAAATAATAAATTTGTTTATTATTATTATTATTATTATTATCATCATTATCAACTCTGATCAGGCTGATACTCTGGCAGCATTGTAGCCACACCTTGAATGTAGAAGGAGTGAGGCTGTATAACTTTAATCCTCCCAAGCTGTGAGATGCAACTTTGAGGCTGGGTTAAGGACAGGCTCTTATTCTGTAAAAATTAGCTTGATGATCTGGCTTCACATTTAAAGAACCTCCCTGTGGCCCAGAAAGGAAAGAGCTTCAATTATATGTTCCGTCCCTGCTTTACAATTCCCTGGGAAAACGGCAAGCGTTTCAAGTAATAATTGCCCTTCTGTGCTCCATAGTCGCTGTCACATTTGAATACCTTCCCTACAAGGCAAAGTCAAAGCAACTGGGACGTTTTAGGTTAGAGGGATGGCATGACTGGGAAGGATGCAGGGCAGCAGAGTTTGATAAAAATTACAAGCAGCAGCGATAGAATGGGAAACTTGGGATCAGTCTATGTAACTGGTTGTCTGCAGATGGAGTGAAAGATTAGATGGCTTTTTGAAAGGCCAGTGAATGGTAGGAAGAGTCTACTGGTGGCTAAGTGAAGCTTCCATGTTCAAGGGCAATATACCTCTGATTACCAGGGAATGGCCGTCAACTTCTTGTGCACTTCCCCCATCGTTCTGCCCGGACACTGAGGTCCAGTGCCAAGGGCCTTCTGGTGGTTCCCTCGCTGCGAGAAGCCAAGTTACAGGGAACCAGGCAGAGGGCCGTCTCGGTAGTGGTGCCCGCCCTGTGGAATGCCCTCCCACCAGATGTCAAAGAGAAGAACAACTACCAGACTTTTAGAAGACATCTGAAGGCAGCCCTGTTTAGGGAAGCTTTTAATGTTTAATAGGTTGTTGTATTTTAGTGTTCTGTTGGAAGCCACCCAG
Organism: Podarcis pityusensis; assembly: GCF_964106645.2. Taxonomy (NCBI): domain Eukaryota; kingdom Metazoa; phylum Chordata; class Lepidosauria; order Squamata; family Lacertidae; genus Podarcis; species Podarcis pityusensis. Next base: position 37,618,305 of record NC_138042.1, read on the forward strand.
AGTGGCTGGGGAAACCCAGCCAGATGGGTGGAGTATAAATAATAAATTATTATTATTATTATTATTATTATTATTATTATTATTATTCCATGGAGCTATTTTTGGAAATACGAATGCTAGATTAAGAGCAAATCCACACCATGCATTTAAAGAACATCCAATGCACATTTAAAACACATTATTTTCCCCCAAATACTAGAAACGGTACTTTCCCTTCCCTCCAGAACTACAATTCTCAGCATCCTTAACAACCTACAGTTCCCAGGACTTTCCGGGGGGGTGGGGGAGTCATGTGCCTTGGATGTGCTTTACGTGTGTGGGGTGGATGTGCTCTAGGTTGACCCTTGGTCTGATCCAGTTCTTCTGTTCTTCTTCCATGCTCACAAGCGGAAGGGATCAAGGAAGTGTTAAAAGGGAAAGTACCTTTTTTCTGCTTATGTGAGCAGCTCAAAATAGCAGAACCAAAGTGATGCTTGACAGAGCATCAAATGGTGCTTTTCAGAGAGGAAAGGCTGGCACATGTTCTCAGAGTGCAGGATCCTTCAGGCTACCTGACTCACGGCCAGAGGGACCCCTTCTTGTTGAAGTACACTTAGTGATTCAGATCAAGCTCAGCTGGAGTCCCACTGCAAAAGGAAGACACCCCACAACTTTCCATGTTTCTAATGCCAGCTTATGTCCTGGTTTGGAACACAACTATTAGCTTTCGGTTGCATTTTTAATACATACGTTTGTGCACTTGTGTGAAACAAAGCCTCAGCTCAAGGAGCACTAACTCACAAATAACAAGCAAGAAATACATTCTGGAACAGAAAGGCTGAACAATGTTTTCTGCTGACCTTTACTCAAGGATGTAGTGGAAGAGTTCTCAACCCCTTAACTTATTATTTTAACAAGCTTCTGGGGAAAAATCCAGTTTCACATTGTCTCTTCCCAAATATACCTTTGGCCAGTGTGCGACCTAAGGATTGCTTTTGCCTTTTCCCCATCAATAGCTTCGACAAGAGCAGCCAGAAGAATCTCTCTTTAGCAAACACAACCCCCTGCTAAAGTACATTTTGATTAAACAGACAATAAGATTGTAGGTGTTTCCCCAAATCGCTGGCTTCAGCATCCTTTCCAAGAGGCATATCTGGCTTTAGATTCAAGCTTGCCATATCAGGTGGCCAGATCAACCTTTAATATAAAAATAAAATGTGAATATATGATGAAGGGATATAAATCCACATCCACACTCATATAGAACATCCTTGACTCCTGTTTCTTGCAAAAGCCTGTCATCTAGCCAATGCATAAAATATTAGTGCAAACATAGGATTTGCAACCAAATGATATGGGGGGGGGGGAGGCTTGGTTATATGTAAGAAGATAAGACCAGTTTCATTTCAGGATTTTTAAATCAGATATTTTGTACCGGTATGTGTCTAGGAAAAGGCAGATGGAGAGAGTTGACGTAATCAGAAAAAGCCTTTATAGCATTGTGATCCCCAGCTTTCTAAATACAATATATTTCTGTTAAAAACTGAATGTTAGGATGTGCAAACATTTAGAACAGCCTTGGGAAAGGATCTGAACTGCAACATCATGAAGGATATGTGGAAGTATATATTTACCCAAGCAAACAGAATCTTCTGTAGCAGCTGGCCAAAGACTGCATCACTTTAAAATACTTTTTTAATGCTGTACAGATGGTATAACACAAAAGAATGTGTCTTGCGCAGACCACAACTGCTGAAGATGTAGAGAAGCTCAGGCTGATTACCAACATATCTGGCAGGACTGATCTAAAAATGTTTTCTTTTGGAAGGGATTACAATAATAAAAGAGAAAACAGGACAATCGCTTCTGTTAAATCCGTATGTTTTTTGCTTTTAGATATATAAAAGATGACATAAAACAAGAAAGTAAAGAACTAGGGCAGGATTCAACTAATCCATGGAAGCTCATGCAAGAATGTCTACTTGCACAATGGGGTTTTCCCCGCTCTCTTCCACCCTGCACCCCTAAAATTGGCACTTGTAGGTGGTTGGGGAGCCCCCAGAACAGCATGCAGGGAGATGAGAGGAGGGATCATTCCATATGAAGTGTTTGCAGTGATAGAACATTTTGAATAGCTCCATGTTGAATTCCACCTGAAATGGCATCTAAATTTTTATTTTCATCTCCTTGGGGTATAGACCTGCCATACCAGCTCTTTGCAAAATGGCAAGTACATAGATAGTGCTATATAGTAGTGGCAGAAGTGGTGGGGGCAATGGTAGGAAACTAATATTTTATCTAGAACTGTGCTGAAATCGGTACGGAGCAATGGAGAATTTCTGAAACCACAATGGGATACTAGCTTCGCCTGAGGCATGGAGAACAGCAACAACCGGGAAAAGATAGATATGATATTTTACAAGGACAAGAAGAAACAGAAGTTGTTAATATTGCATTTGTTGTATAAGGGATTGTTATTTTGTTATTTGTTATTTTGCCGGAGTGTAATTTAAATTAATAAGATTTTGGAACGTGGAAATAAAGTAATATCATCAAACCATCAATTCTAGCAAGTGGGGGGGCCACCTAAATTATACAATTTGGTATCTGAATGATTGGTATTAGTAATTGTATTATAATTTGGCATTGTTATAATGAGGCTGTTATTGGATTGTACAGTAATGGGAAACTAATAAAACTTATTATAAAAAATATATAGAACTGTGCTGAAATCTGTCGTCCAGTGTCTCAAAGGTTTTCTTCCTCTGCGAAAGGGGCTTCCACCTTTCTGTCTTCTTTTCTGGGCACCTGAGAAATTCTATAGAATTTTGGTCATTGTGGGGTTTTGAGCTGACCTTGTCATTACAAGGTGGCCAGAGGTGGTGGGTGGTGTTTGCACTGGCTTCAGCTAGTGCAAAAACTTAGTTGAATCAGTACATAGAGAGGACTGATTCCAGCAGATCATCTTGTTCTCCCATGGAGGTTACAGTTGTCTTGGTGGAAGGTGAACTGGTTCCTTGATCTCTCTCTCTCTCCAGTGACATAATTCCCCAGACATCCCCGTCATAGCTGTGAAATCATTTAAAGCGGGGGCAGAGAAGGAGAGACACAAACAGACACGGCATTGAAAAAGAGCAAGACAAGACGTGAGTCAAGAAAAAAAAGAACCAGAATGAACGAAGAAAACCCAAACATTTTGAATGTGACTGGAACTCCTGAGGGATTTTCCTGAGACATTATTGGCTTTTCAGAATAGTTTGTTCTTTCCAGATAGCATTTACTTTGCTGGCAGCTAAGAGAGGAGCTAGGCAAAGTCACATAAAGAATTGAACATGTCTCTGAGACTGGTGAGCTTGGGCCATATTATCTGACCAGCAAAAAAGTACCCCTGTTCCCTGCTGTATCTTTGTAGAATTGCAGTCTCCTGGAGTACTCCTGTTGCTGAATCCTGTTGGCAATCGCTGACAAACAACAAAAGGTGGGGCATTTCAATTCTTCACTCATTTGAAGCAAATTCTGGAAGGAAGGTGTCTCAGAGGAACTGAGGCCTGCTTGGTGGTCCTGTGCCTCGCTTGCCAGCCTATCTTTCACCTTGAGAGAACTATAGGTTTATTTCGTGCTGGCACCACCATACAGGTCACAGGTGGGGAATCAAAAGCCTAATATGGCCTTCTAAACTTCTCTACCGAGCCCTTGTGATCCTCCCTAGACCTCACTCTTTACTGATCCTGTGCTGGGGGCCACCACGTGTTCCTTCAGAAGTTTGCTCTCCAACTCACAGAGGCTGATGGAGGAGAACAGAACTCTCTGCTTTCCCCCACACAGTGCCCCTCCAGACCACTCCAAGTGTCCCTTTTTTCCAGATTGACAGAAGCCATCCCGGTTTCTGATTTGATCCCAGAATGTGCCACTTTTCCTTAGGACGTCCCTATTTTCATTGGAGAAATGTTGGAGGGTATGGAGTTATGCGATCCCCAAGCCAAGGAGATAAGTAACTATACAACCTTTAGAAGGCATCTGAAGGCAAAGGGGTGGAAGGAACAAGAAGCTCCGACAATAACGGACTGGCATTACAAGCTACAAGAATTTGCTGAAATGGCGCAGTTAACAAATACCCTGAGAGGCAATTCAAAAGAAAAAATTATGGAAAAGTGGGATAGATACAAAACATATGTACAAAAATACAGTAAATGTTCGCTATCTATGCTAGCATTTGATTGACGCTGGAATGAGACTGAGTTGAGAAATAAAAGAGCACATATTGATATAGGAATGTATTAGATAATATGTAAAGAAATATACAATAATAAGAGTACCTTCAATTTTAAAAAAGGAATATACAACGGGAAAAACAGGAAGTCTAGTGTGTTGGTATGTATATGATTTGGGGGCATTTGTTTTTGTTTTTTTCTCTTTGTTCTTTCTTTTTCTTTTTGTTTCATTTTCTTTCTAGGTATATAAAATTTGTATATAATTTATGTATACATGTTGGAAATTATAGTAAGTCCTGTAATGTAATATGACAACATTTACCGATGTAATATAAGAATGTTAAGAAATAAAAAAAAATGCAAATTCAAAAAGAAATAAAAAAATAGAAGGCATCTGAAGGCAGCCCTGTATAGGAAAGTTTTTAAATGTTTTGTTTTTATATATGTTGGAGGCCATCCAGAGTGGCAGGGGTAACTCAGTCAAAGGAGTCAGTGGGGTATTATTATTATTATTATTATTATTATTGAATAGAACATGCATATTTTCACCTGAGAAATGTTGGAGGGTATGCCCCTCAAATGGGGAATTCTAGCACCTGAGGAGAGCTCATGTGACAAAACACTGTAGCCTTAGTGCAGTTTAAAATACCCTTAATGGAATTTTTTTTAAAAAAAACCAAACAGGTGAGATTTCTACTGTGCTTTTAAAAAGAACATTAACTATACAGTACTGTAAAATCTCGGCACGTTGTATCCGGAGTGATACATTCACTAGATTTGAAAAGCACCAATGCACAAACCAAAAAGCATTTCCTAAACCCATGACAATAAGATGTTAGCTCTTCCCTACCATAGTCTGCATCTCTCATTACCATTCATCACATTTATGGTTGCATTTAATCCTCAGTTGGCTCCATTATTTATGTGGAATTTGTTGATGGCAGCCATAATGAGCAGTGCCCCGATAGGCATGGAGCTCATTTCACAGAAAGTGTGGGGAGGGAGGCTGCAGAGAGGGGAGGAAGGAGGAGGTGGGAAGCCTTATTTTGTTAAAGGGTCAATAAAGGTTTCTCGATACATGTTCTAATGAAGCAAAGCGGAATAAAACACCCAGGGAGACGAATTTAACAAATAATCAAGGCTAGCCTTATGACCAGCAGTACACTCTGGCCCTGCTAACAAAACCACTAATGCATTATCTATTAATATTACATATTTAAAAGAATACAGTGGAATAATTGACCCTAATTTGTTAATCCCGGCCACAATAGTTTCTCAGTCCCTAAGCAAAGGACAGTAACAGTGAATCATTTGCACCTTTTTGCACGGCTACATGGCCTACTTTATAGCCCTCTATTTTGCGGTTTGAAGAGCTGAATGGTCTGGGATTAAAGATATACCCAAAGAACAGGGGCCCACCCACATCTGCATATGCTCCAAGTGTCCCTATTTTCCAGGAACAGTCCCAGATTTACAGAAACCATCCCGGCTTTTGATTTGATCCCAAAATGTCCCACTTTTCCCTAGGAATCCCTATTTTCATTGATGAAGGGTCTCGTAGGGCATCCTTATTTTAATCAGAGAAATGTTTGTGGGTATAGAATTATGCGACCCCAGAGGCATGGAGTTAAGAAACTATACAACCATTAGGAGACATCTGAAGGCAGTCCTGTATAAAGAAGTTTTTTTGATGTTTAATGTTTTATTATGTTTTTATATATGTTGGAAGCCACCCACAGTGGCTAGGGCAACCCAGTCAAATGGGTGGGGTGTAAAATATAAAATTATTATTATTATGGAATAGGATGTCTTTATCTTCATTGGAGAAATGTTGGAGGATATGTACTTAACTGTCAGGGGTCCTTTACCTTTACCTTCACCTTTATGTACATTATAATTATTGTAATAATAATAATAATATATTATTTCTACACTCTGGGTGGCTCCCAACAGAATATTAAACATAGAATCAAACATTAAAAACTTCCCTAAACAGGGCTGCCTTCAGATGTCTTCTAAAAGTCAGACAGTTGTTTATTTCCTTGACATCTGATGGGAGGGCGTTCCACAGGGCGGGTTCCACCACCGAGAACGCCCTCTATTTCACAGTCCTCTATTTCACAGTTTGATTGGCTGAGTGGTCTGCAATTAAAGATAAATATCCAAAGAAGGGAGAACTGGGGCCCACCTAAATTTGGCACCTTGAGCAGGAGACTGAGGTGGCACACCACTGAGCCTCTTGGGCTTGCCAATCACAAGGTCTGCAGGTCGAATCTGTACGATGGGGTGAGCTCCTGTCACTTTGTCCCAGCTTCTGCCACCCTAGCAGTTTGAAAGTATACCAGTGCGAGTAGATACATAGGTAAAGGTGAAAGGTAAAGGACCCCTGGATGGTTAAGTCCAGCCAAAGGCGACTATGGGGTTGTAGCGCTCATCTTCCTTTCAGGCCAAGGGAACCAGTGTTTGTCCACAGACAGCTTTCCAGGTCATGTGTCCAGCATGACTAAACCGCTTCTGGCGCAACGGAACACTGACGGAAACCAGAGCACATGGAAACACCGTTTACTTTCCCACAGCAGTGGTACCTATTTATCTACTTGCACTGGTGTGCTTTCGAACTGCTAGGTTGGCAGGAGCTGGGACAGAGCAACGGAAGCTCACATCATCGTAGGGATTCGAACCACCGACCTTCTGACCATAGTGCCATCCGTGTCCCTGGAGATAAATAGGTACTGCTACGGTGGGAAATGTGCTCTGGCTTCCGTCACAGTGTTCCGTTGTGCTAGAAGCGGTTTAGACATGCTGCTGCATGACCTAGAAAGCTGTCTGTGGACAAATGCCGGCTCCCTCAGCCTGAAAACGGAGATGAGCGCCACACCCCAAAGTCAAATTGAACTGGACTTAACTGTCCAGGGGTCCTTTACTTTTTTTTTTTACCTTTGCATGGTTAGTCTTTCCTACTGCAGTGCCATCTATTTCCATTTCTGTTTTAGTACAGTGGTACCTCGAGTTAAGAACTTAATTCATTCTGGAAGTCCGTTCTTAACCTGAAACTGTTCTTAACCTGAGGTAACACTTTAGCTAATGGGGCCTCCTGCCACCGCCGCTGTGCAATTTCTGTTCTCATCCTGAAGCAAAGTTCTTAGCCTGAGGTACTATTTCTGGGTTAGCAGAGTCTGTAACCTGAAGCATCTGTAACCCGAGGTACCACTGTAATTATTTCTAAATTTTCACTGCTATACGAAGATAAGCAGAAGTAGGCCTAGTAATCTTTCAGGCCTCAGAACCACTGTCAGGCGCAAAAAGGAATGCACAGATTTGCATCAGCCCCTGGAGCTGGCAGACAGCAGGAAGCCCCTCAAGTGGTCAAACCTCATGTTGATACTGGAAGTCTGGCTTTCTGCCTTTGGCCAGTCAACAGAGCAGTACCTTTTGCCTCATGCAATTCAATCCTCTCCAAATCCTCAAGGCCTAGTGAGATGCAGCCACCTATGGCCTCAATGGCCTTGTACTCAGTAGATGGACTCAAAGTGGAGAAGACGAAGATGAACATAATTCCTAGCTTCTGTTAAATGCATATTCAACAAATGCAAATCAGCCCTTTATAGAAATACCAAATGGTTGAAGTGCTTACTCTTAAGTCTTCAGTTTTTAAAAGCTTTGCATTCCGCCTGCTGGTAAAAGTCAATGGCATTTTACTTCTCCTAAAACTAAATTCAGCTTCCAGACATTTTGTGCGCAGACAAAAGGAGGAGGGAGAAAGAGAGAGGGGGAGAGAGAGAGAGAGAGACTAAAAATGCCTGCCGTAGAGTGCTGCCAAAATTTGGTGTTTGTGAAATGTACTTGCAAGAAACATATGCCAGTTCCAAAGCTCTGCAGCACTTTCATGAAGGAAGGAAGCGCTCAGGTGAAGAAATACTCATCCATTTCCTAGATCTGCAAGTAATGCACAGTGAATTGTGCACTGGGCAACAATGCTTCATGACAAGAATCTCATGTACACATTTTGTTTATACAGTGGTACCTTGGGTCAAGTACTTAATTCGTTCTGGAGGTCCGTTCTTAACTTGAATCTGTTCTTAACCTGAAGCACCACTTTAGCTAATGGGGCCTCCTGCTGCTGCCGCTGCGCCGCTGGAGCATGATTTCTGTTCTCATCCTGAAGCAAAGGTCTTAACCTGAGGTAATATTTCTGGGTTAGCGGAGTCTGTAACCTGAAGCTTATGTAACCTGAAGTGTATGTAACCCGAGGTACCACTGTAGATTTATCTTCCACTTTTGCATGAAAAGGATCAGTGCTTTTTTCTGGGGGGGACTCATACCCCTAAACATTTTGTGGATCTAAGTTTGGCCTCATTGAGGGGTTAGTATTTCAACATGAGTAGGAAAATGAGAGTACTCCTAAACATTTTTTTAGAAAAAAGCACTGAAATTGATTGTTTCACGCAATCCATTAAAAAACAACAACCACCCTACTGTACATGGACAATTCAGTGCTTTCTGCAGTGTATATGTTTGGGGGGTTTTTGTTTGTTTTAATCAAAGGATTTTCATAGATAACAATGGTACATACAACAAATCTGTTTTCAATTCAAAGAGTCTTTCCTACAGATGAGTTGCATTTGGTGTGAGACACTGTTGTCATGCACATTGTGAGGTTGTGGGGGAGAGAATCGGGGAGAGGGATGGGGGGAGAAAGAAGGCAGGTCATTATCTTTCATTATTTTGCTTAGTACAGTGGTGCCTCGCAAGACGAAATTAATTCGTTCCACGAATTTTTTCGTCTAGCGAATTTTTCGTCTTGCGAAGCACGAAATCCCATAGGAATGCATTGAAAATCAATTAATGCCTTCCTATGGTCAAAAAAAGTCCAAACAAAGCCAAATTTGGTACAACAAGAGTTTATTAAGTGCTCTTTAAAGTAACACATACTGTAAAGAGCATTTCAAAATTCAAACCCAGAATTTTTTTAAAAAAACAGCAGAGTTGCCCAATGGTCACAGAAAATCATAAAAATGCAGAAAAAAACCCACAAGCTTCCAGATTCTTGCAAACCCCTCCCCAACTGTTCCCCCAGCCGCCCAGCACACAGAAATTCAAATCCAGAATTTTTTTAAAAAAAACAGCAGAGTGGCCCAATGGTCACAGAAAATCATAAAAATGCAGGAAAAAAACACACAAGCTTCCAGATTCTTGCAAACCCCTCCCCAACACCAAGTCCTTGAATTCCAAACACCCCAACCCAAAATCCAAAACCCCCCAAAAAAGTTTTAAAAGCTTAACTTACCAAATGGCTGCAAAAGAAGTTTTGGAAAAGCTTCAAAAATCACCAAAGTCTTTAAAAACCTCAAAAAAGGCTACTATGTACACTGCGTTCTATGAGTTGCTCCTCGAAGTCAAGTCGCAACTGTATTAACGGTGTTAAGAAAAAGGAAACAAACTTGCAAGACGTTTTCGTCTTGCGAAGCAAGCCCATAGGGAAATTCGTCTTGCGAAGCAGCTCAAAAAACGGAAAACCCTTTCGTCTAGCGAGTTTTCCGTCTTGCGAGGCATTCGTCTTGCGGGGCACCACTGTATATGTGCAATGTTTTTGTGTCAGCATTGTGAGGATAGGTTCTTCATTTGTCTGTGTGTGTGTTGTTGTTTTGTTGTTTTTTTGCTGGCGGTGTGAGATGTTGGGGAGTCCAGAGCAGGGTTAGTAGTGTTTCGTTGGTTGCAGTGGATTTTGTTTGTCTGTGTGAAGGGAAGGGGGGCTGGTTGTTGGGTCAGATTAGTCATATCGCTTTGTATGCTGTTGGGGAGTTATGTTGTTGCTGCAGTGTATATGATTTCAACATGTCAAAAGATGAAAAATCATCCGAACTCAGAACTGGGTCTAAAGACAATCAAGACCCTAGGTCCCATAGCAGTTGTTTTCAGAAGTTCATTCCACTATCCTGCCATTTTCTTGAACTAACAGCAACAAGGAGAAAGTGAAAGCCCTTAAGAACAATTCACTAGCGTTTCAAGACAGCTGTGAATGCTTATAGCAGCAAGGGTCACTGGGAAACAGGGGTGTCAGAGAATTCAGACGAAAACAGGGGAGGAAGCAGAAATTACTGGTTTGCATATTCATCTGTGGTTGGGAACAGAAATCAGTCAAGTGACTATGAGAAGTATCTGTTCACATCACTGTTGTTTTAAGCCTTCAAAAGACACATAATCAATTATTTTTAAACATTGTTTCGACATTTCCTCTACATGGAAAAGAATGGAGGTTTTGTAAGTTACATAAATAGTTAGCTAACTTACGGTATATTGTTTATTGTGGATAGCAAGACAAATAACATAGCGTTTGGCAGGAACTGAACTGCAGTAGAATGGAAACAGTGCTTATTGTGACAAATATAGGTCAGAATGAACATTGCTGCCTTGTTAAATCCTTACTGGGAACCCTGTGAAATGGGGTTCCTGTGGATTCTGAGCTCGCTCAATGTTGCAAGAAACATGAACTGCAGTGCTGAGTAACTGGAAATGTGGGAAATTCAGTGGGTCTCAGTAATATATTTTGGTTAGTTCCCAGTGTTCTTCAGCAGTGCTTCAAGCTTGTATGACAACGTCCAGATCTGAAGCAGTCCATACTGGTTTCTAGGAACTCTCCCTGCTACCACTATCACCCTGCTTTCTAAGTAAGAGAAATGGCAGAAACAATATGAACAGCTTCATGGAACTAAAATAGGAACACTGGTAATACAAGAATCCCAGGCCCAGACCCCAGGAAAGCTTGACCCAAAATGGATCCAGAGTGAACAAGCTCAGATAAAAAAGTGTGAAAGCACAAAGATCTCACCCTCATTTTATAATTTTCCCTGTTATGAGAAAAGACAGCTTCATACTCCTTTCAGGATACAGAATGGATTAGCCTTCATGAACAGTTTAAGTACTGGTCGTTCTGCTGACTTCTTCTACTTTTAATGCTTTCACCACATTGCTATATCTGCAATGCCCTGGTGTGCGACTGTGGAGTCTTCAATTCCCTGTCATAACTTTAGGATGCTTCTGGCAAAGCCAATAAGCAATTCCAAGTCATTCACAATGTAGGTGTCAATGACAGCCACCTCCAATCTCTTTCAGGAGAATTCATCTTATGTAAATTAATCCCATCCTGCTTGCTCTGGGGTTTGCCATGCAATTTGTCCTTAAAAACAAGGTTTTATTTTTATTTTTTAATGGGAAAAACTGACCTACTTTTGACAATCACACTAATACCTGCTAAGTAGGAATTGGAGAGAGGGATATAAAAATGAGGGGATCCAAAATGCCCTCATACAAGGTGAAGGTAAAGGACCCCTGGATGGTAAAGTCCAGTCAAAGGCAACTATGGGGTGCAGCGCCCATCTCACTTCAGGCTTCTAAACTGCTTCTAGCGCAACACCATGGCAGAAGCCAGATCGCATGGAAATGCCGTTTACCTTCCCACTGCAGTGATACCTATTTATCTACTCACACTGGTATGCTTTCAAACTGCTAGGTTGGCAGGAGATGGGACAGAGCAATGGGAGCTCACCCCATTGCATGGATTTGAAGTACTAACCTTCCAATTGGCAAGCCCAAGAGGCGGAGTGGTTTAGACCACAGCGCCACCCACACCCCTTTGCCATCAAGGTGATGTGAAACAGGACAAAAATGTTCAAACATCCAGAAGGCAAGAAGCCTTGCCCTCTCTCTATTGTGGCTCTATGATATAACACAGAGCCTAAACCAGAGCCATAGCTACAGGGTGGGGGGCTAGCCAGGATTTTTGCCCCAGTTGAAGCCTCCAGAGGGCTGCCATTGAGGCTGTGTGTGTGTGTGTGTGTGTGTGTACACAAATACACATAGGGAACTGCCAAACTGGGTCTGACCCAGGTGAAATAAAGCCTAGTTTCACCCCTGCCTAAACTGATTAGCTATATGGGGTCTTAAGGAAGTATGTTAAATAATGCTGTGAGAATGATAAGCAAAAGGATATCCATTAATCTTACTCCTTTTACACATGCACACATTGCATTTTTTGGAAAGAGAGAAATTGCAAATATAACAGGTGGGGAGGTGGGATTCTCAATAAAATATTCCACCGATCCTGACAAACATATAAATTGATACAGGCAGTCAATATCTCCAAATAGGTACCCAAATGAGTATTGACTATTCTAAGCTATGCGTTCAAAAATAGAAAGTTAGCAAGATCTTCAGCCCTTTGGGGCTGATTGTACCATAAAGAATTGAGTGTTCAACACAGCAACTGCTTCATTTTTAAGCAATGAAAACCAGCAACACACACACACACCCTGCCACCCCCATATCAAACAAGCATTACAAACATTTTAATGGGTGTGCTTTTCTCACATAAGCAGGGTTGTAGTGGCATATAATAAGAGCTAATCTGTGTAGCGTCACTGGCGCTTTCGGCAAGCCAAGATAAAACGTTTTGTTATTTGAAAAGTTTGCAGCAAAGAGCATAGCAGATAACCGCTTTGATATTTATGGTAGAGATTCCTCCCCTTCAAAAAATAAAAATAAAATCAGAGAATAATCATGTTTATAATGGAAATCCCCACCTACCCCAGTCTTGAAGATGAGCTATATTACTGCTCTGGAAGAAGGACACAGAGAGATTTCACAAGCAAATAGGACAATCTCTTTTTTAAAATGAGAACAAAATAAGCAGGCAGGGAATATAGCAAAGTTGCCACCGTTCAGGCAACTGCAATATCTCGTTCTAAGCTATCCAATCATGCAGGCAGCTGCTGCGCTATCGTTTATATGCTACCAGGACCCAGTCCAGGTGTGTTTTTGCAGCACATAATAGACAGCAACAAGAAAGATCTTTGCAGCCTTCAAAAACAGGACTTCCATCACTCCTAGACTGCAAGGAAAACCAGACCTGCCGCCAATCCAATGGATGAATTGAGCTAGCTAGATCTACACTTTACACCTTTGGCTGTAGGAAGGAAGCCTAACTGTGGCCTTTTCTTCCGTGTTTACCTTTCATGGGGCTGTTATCATTATTTGTATATATTACTCACTCCTTCACAAAGGTGAACTCAAGGCGGGGTGGTGGTGGAATAAGTATGAAAACTAGAGTAGAAACGACCTGAAATGCTCGCTGATAATATTGTTATAAGGGTGGGGGAAAGGAAAACCATGCTAAACCCAAGGGATTAATGAATGTCAGAATCCTGCTAATAATTGGGATATTGAAGGGGGAGATACAGGCTGCAGTGTAGCCTACGCAGACTAGCCTGGCTGGGCTGGTTGAATGCAAGTCACTATGAAACAATAAACAGTTGTTATCACCTCAAGAGGATGTTAAAGATAATGTTTTAATTTCCTGAAATGGGAATGTTTGCTCATGTTGAATTCCTTTGTATTTTTAGCATGGGGTTTTCCCTTTGGCAGGGAAGCGGGTGGCGCTGTGGGTTAAACCACTGAGCCTAGGGCTTGCCGATTGGAAGGTTGGCGGTTCGAATCCCTGCGACAGGGTGAGCTCCCGTTGTTCAGTCCCAGCTCCTGCACACCGAGCAGTTAGAAAGCACGTCAAAGTGCAAGTAGATAAATAGGTACCGCTCCGGAGGGAAGGTAAACAGTGTTTCCGTGCGCTGCTCTGGTTTCGTCAGAAGTGGCTTAGTTATGCTGGCCACACGACCTGAAAAAACTGTCTGCGGAAGCTGACAAACGCCAGTTCCCTCAGCCTTTAACGCAAGATGAGCGCCGCAACCCCAGAGTCGTTCACAACTGGACTTAACTGTCAGGTGTCCCTTTACCTTTAGTTTCCCTTTGGTAGTAGCTCTCATGTGACTGGGGTCCTGTGCCTCATAAATTCAAACTCTGCACCTTGAATTGAGCCAGGAAACTAATTGGTAGCTAATGCAATCATGCCAGGATTGGTGCTATATATTTTGGACCACCTTGACCCAGTCTGCACCAACTGCTGTTTCCGAACTGTCTCCAGAGGCAGCCCCCCATACGACCCTTTGAAGTAATCTAACCTAGAGGTCACCAGAGATTAGACAGCAGAAGTTAGGCTATCCCTGTCTGTGCTTGCCACAACTAGCATGCAGACATTTATTGCTAGGGTTATTTGACTCTGTGACTCTTGGTGATGACACTGATTCATGATGACCTCTGCCTTTATGTGTGGCTAAGCATGTTTATACTCAAACTTTTATCTTCTAGCTAGGCTGTGTTATATAATCAGACCGTGGCGGTAGAGTTTTGGATGCAAAACCAGCTTGACAGGCCAATTTGTCCTGTAAATGCAAAGTGCCTGCAACAGGACTGAGTCGGCATAAGTTTTTAACCTAGGGACAGGCATACATAGGCAGACTGAAAGGAGATGGCTTAACTGTCAACAACAAGATGAAATTAAAAACAAAAGGAAACCTGGTCTTCTTTCCCCCTTGACCCATCCCTAAAATAAAAGGTAAGGGTAAAGGACCCCTGGATGGTTAAGTCCAGTCGAAGGCGATTATGGGATTGTGGTGCTCATCTCGCTTTCAGGCCAAGGGAGCCAGCGTTTGTCCGCAGACAGTTTTCAGGGTCATGTGGCCAGCATGACTATACCGCTTCTGGTGCAACAGGACACCGTGACGGAAACCAGAGCGCACGAAAATGTTGTTTACCTTCCCACCACAGTGATACCTATTTATCTAGTCATGCTGGTATGCTCTCAAACTGCTAGGTTGGGAGAAACTGGGACAGAGCAACGGGAGCTCACCCCGTCACATTTATTTGAAGCACTAACCTTCCGATCAGCAAGCCCAAGAGGCTCAGTGGTTTAGACCACAGAGCCACCTGCGTTAGTCAGACATCTTAGGCAGAGTGTAGACTAGGGCTCCCTATCATGTGCAGACGGGGTCAGCCCCCCCCCCCCCATGAGGGAAGCTGAGGTGACTGCCCCAGGCGGAAGAATCCACAGTTGCAGCAGAGCCAGCCTCCAAGGAATGCATTGCCCACTACTGCTTCCTCAGTGACAACGACAGCTGTTGTGCGCCCCTTGGAGGCCAGATCTCCCGCCTCCTCAGCAGCGCCCCCCGATGCCGTCTGTACAGTGGCTTCCTGGTAAATTGGAGGTGCTGCTGGTAAATTGGAGGACCTTGTTCCTGATGTAGATGTCCACCCGCCCCTTCTTTCCTGGTGGGGGCTGCACCAATTATTTTTTGCTCGCCTCTGGTGCCAACGTGTCTTGGGCCAGCCCTGTGTGCAGATGTGGCCGTGTCTCCCATAAGACTGTGCCATCTCAGAATGAACTTGAGGAGCATTCTTGGCTGACAAATGGCTCTACATCAAATGTTCCCTGCATGCGAGCGGATGGTTAATACATCAGAATAAAAGATAGTCTAGAAGCTTGTACCAGGTGAGTAAGCTTTTCACATGCTGGGAGTGTGCTTTCAAACAAGCGTGACTTCTTAGGTGGCATGGCCATGTCAAGAACTGTACCATGTACACATGTGATTTGCCTTTCCCTTCTGTCAGGCACCTTTTCTAGACTAAAAATGCAGTCAATAAAATGTCCGCGATCTTTCCTTTGGGGAGTGGAAATGGCACAACCATCACTGCGGCTAAGTGTCTCGATTTCACAATAGGTTTTCAGACAATTATTGGGGCTCTGCAAAAATAAATGTGACTGGTTGTCGTGCTATTAAGTCAATTGCATGGAGTAGCCCAGTGCCACGCAGAATAGAAAGTGAGTCAGCTTTGTAAATGGGGGGGGGGGAGGAACCCTGCTGAATGCAGGGACAGCAATTTGAGCAGGGAATTCTGTTGAGAAATATCTTGGCGCACAACACCATTACAAGCTAAAAAGGCTATTGTTCAATAGCCAGGATCCAAAATAAGAAGGAAACTTACCATTTGGAGAATTCTGTCCTTGTGGGGAAAGACATAGAATAATAGAATTGTAGAGCTGGGGGAAAAACTAAGATCATGGCCACTAGGCCCATCACCTCCTGGCAAATAGAAGGGGAAGAAATGGAGGCCGTGAGAGATTTTACTTTCTTGGGCTCCATGATCACTGCAGATGGTGACAGCAGTCACGAAATTAAAAGATGCCTGCTTCTTGGGAGAAAAGCAATGACAAACCTTGACAGCATCTTAAAAAGCAGAGACATCACCTTGCCAGCAAAGGTCCGTATAGTTAAAGCCATGGTTTTCCCAGTAGTGATGTATGGAAGTGAGAGCTGGACCATAAAGAAGGCTGATTGCCGAAGAATTGATGCTTTTGAATTCTGGTGCTGGAAGAGACTCTTGAGAGTCCGATGGACTGCAAGAAGACCTATCCATTCTTAAGGAAATCAGCCCTGAGCCCTCACTGGAAGGACAGATCCTGAAGCTGAGGCTCCAATACTTTGGCCACCTCATGAGAAGAGAAGACTCCCTGGAAAAGACCCTGATGCTGGGAAAGATTGAGGGCACAAGGAGAAGGGGACGACAGGGACGAGATGGTTGGACAGTGTTCTCGAAGCTACCAGCATGAGTTTGACCAAACTGCGGGAGGCAGTGGCAGACAGGAGGGCCTGGCATGCTCTGGTCCATGGGGTCATGACTAAACGACTAAACAACAGAGCTGGAAGGGACCCCAAGAGTCATCTAGTCCAGTGCCCGGCAGTGCAGGAATCTCATATAAACCATCCAAGACAGACAGCCATCCAACCTCTGCTTCAAAACCTCCAAGGAAGGAGAGTCCACCACCTTCTGAGGGAGTTCATTCCACTGTTAAACAGCTCTTACTGTCAGAAAGTTTTTCCTGATGTCTAGTCAGAATCTCATTTCTTGTAACTTGAACCATTGGTTCAAGTCCTAACCTCCAGAGCTGGAGAAAACAAGGGTCACGGTCTGGTTCACAGGCGATCGAAGTCATAGAATCATAGAATCATAGAGTTGGAAGATACCACAAGGGCCATCGAGTCTCGGCTGGGGACGTCGGGACCGGGGGCAAGATGGCAGGGTGGGACCAGCAATGGGAGTCGGGAAGCCAGGAGTCGGGAAGCCAAGAGTCCAAGGGTCAGAGAGCTGGGAATCAAGAAGCCAAGGATCCGAGGGTCAGGAAGCAAGGAGTTCCGAAGTCAAGGGTCCAAGGATCAAGAAACAAGGAGTCACGAAGGCAGGGGTCCGAGGATCAAGGAGCAAAGAGTCACGAGTCAAGGGTCTGAGGATCAAGGGGCAAGGAGTCAAGGAACCAAATGCAGCAAGGCAGGGAACGTGTTGCTGTGGCAAAGAGCTGAAGGGAAATGCTGATCTTATATCCCTTCCCAACTCTTGCCACCAGGTGCTGTGAGTTACCAATCGGCCTCACCTGTGCGGCCACGCCTTGCCTCTTCAGAACAAACTTAGGAAGGCCCCAGTCCTGGTCACAGGGCCTGGCTCCTTCACACACACCTGACAACAAGCTTGTTCCTTCTTCCATGTGACAGCCCTTAAGGTATTTGAAGATGGCTGTTCTATCTCCTCTCAGTCTCCTCTTTTCCAGGCTAAGCATACCCAGTTCCTTCAACCATTCCTCATAAGGCTGGGTTTCCAGACCCTTGATTATCTTGGTTGCCCTCCTCTGCACATGTTCCAGCTTGTCAACATCCTTCTTAAATTGTGGTGCCCGGAATTGGACGCAGTATTCCAAGTATGGTCTGACCAAGATAGAATGGAGTGGTGCTATTATTTTCCTTGATCTGGACACTATACCTTTTCTTTCGCTGATAAAGTATCTCCGAATAGAAATAACTGGAAAGGGCTTGCTCAATTTAGAGTCCATTTTAAAACTAACACTGTCTTTGGGAAAATCCAGTTAGGAGACAATTCATAAACTGTTGGGAGCAGTTGTCTGGATAATCTGGGTTAATGTGAGTCATTCTGCACCGCTTCTAGAATGCCGTGAGAAGACGTCTCTCCCCTGTGTGTCTGCTCCTCCTTCTACAAAGCTCATCTTATTCCTCTGAGTTCTCAGCAGAATGCTAAAATCAAATGGGCCACAGGTTCTTTCCTTAGCCATTTTCCGGGGCCAAGATGATATGCTTACCTTTGCCTTAACAACATGGTAGGCAGATTAGCCTAAATCTTCACTCTCTGGCTGGCCTTTTGCAAATAAATCTGCATTTCTGAGCTCTGGCTTCACAGCTCACTAGACCAGAATAAAACTGCCCTGTGAGGCATTTTTGCTAAAAATAGCGCATACAAGGAACCCTCAGATTAAAACAAACCCAGAACCTAAGCATTATTTCCCTGGCCTGATTTTTTCCCCTCTTCAATTATTTGGGGTGGGGAATAAATTTGATTCAGTTCACATTTAAGGGTGAACCTACTTAATTTACAGGTTCGGAAATTCGCACTTCTCGGAATTTTGCAATGTAGCACTGCAGCCAAGTAATTTGTACAGAAATGCATATACTAGGGTAAAGCGTGCATATAGTTCGGGATGGGGGGAACCATGCACTTTATTAGGCAAATTTGTTTTGCAAGAAAAGTGTATATTATGCAAAAATGCATACAAAAAAAAAGGATATATTAGGAGCAATTCACACTAAAATGCTGGTGTTCATGAGGACTTCCCAGTGCTGAAACTAGCCATGTGAATATAGTTATTCAGTGTACACATGGAGCGTGGAATTGAGATTGATTCCACATATTCAGCATTATCGCCTTCATTTTGACTTGCCGTCCCTTCATCACAGCAATTTCTATGACAGTCTTAATTCAGTGTGAATTACTCCTGAGCAGGGATGGACAGATTAGCCTGTATCCGTTCTATGCCAATTTCATGCCTAAACAAAACTGGCTCCCATTTGTGAGTGGTCCAAGGACTACTTTTCTCTTTCTTTAACATTTCACAGCTACTTAGAGCAGCTATTATTTCCTCCATGGCTGCACAGTTAAAGGAGAACTGGGTTGTATGATATCCAAATGAATTCTACTCCCAGTGGACCCACTGACATTAGGAAACCTAAGTTGGTCATATCTATTATCTTAAATAAATCTACTCTGAGTAGTGCTAGTACTGGATGCAACCTGCTGTATTCAAATGCTCTCAGGATGTGACTGGAAGTGAACTTCTCATAGCTCAGCCAGTAGAGCATGAGAATCAGGGCCGTGGGTTCGGACCCCACAGTGGGCAAAAGATGTACCATATGGAAGAAAAGATGGCTGCCACTACAGAACCACAGGGCAGCCATCTTTTTTCAGTGTGATGTCCTCATAAGGTTACAAGGAACCTTATGCATAGGAGTAAATAGCTGCCCATACATAAGGTTGGGACACAGGTGGCGCTGTGGGTTAAACCACAGAGCCTAGGGCTTGCCGATCAGAAGGTCAGCGGTTCGAGTCCCCACGACGGGGTGAGCTCCCGTTGCTCGGTCCTTGTTCCTGCCCACCTAGCAGTTCGAAAGCACATCAAAGTGCAAGTAGATAAATAGGTACCACTCCGGCAGGAAGGTAAACGGTGTTTCCATGTGCTGCTCTGGTTCGCCAGAATCGGCTAAGTCATGCTGGCCACATGACCCGGAAGCTGTATGCCGGCTCCCTCGGCCAATAAAGCGAGATGAGCGCCGCAACCCCAGAGTCAGCCACGACTGGACCTAATGGTCAGGGGTCCCTTTACCTTTACCTTTTACATAAGGTTGCCATATTCTCAAAAGTGAGAATCCGGACATAGTTGTTGAGTTGTGGTTTGGGATTTTGGGGTGTTGTTTTGTTGTCAAAGTTGTGGAGCTCCCCACCCCCCGGACATTTTGCAGATTCAGCGAAAATCTGCCCAGATGCCATTTTCAAGCCCGATTCCCGGAAATCTCCAGGAAAACTCAGACGTATGGCAGCCCCAACCATACATCATGCAGGCAAGTGCATTGTCACTGTGATGACGCAGCCATTAAAAACCATGTGCCTCTTGCGAGAGGGGACTTACGCCACTCCTTGCCTTGTGGAGCAATAAGTGCCTGACCCAGGCCATTTCTGCCTGTTGAATAAACTATCTTTAATTAATTCCCAGCTATGTCAGGCTTTAATGAACAGTGGATTCATATTAAAACGTTAACAAAAAAAGAAGAAGCCAGACACAACAGCATGCATTGTTCTTTCATTTAATGAAGCTCATTAAAGTTGATTAAGCTCCCCTAGTCCCAGTCCTCTGATTGTGTATGTTGGTCATTACCATAATGCAAGGCAGCCTTTGGAATCTGTCCAACACCCATCAACTGAGGCAATGGCCTGTCACTAATCCTACATCAACAGACTAATTCCCTCCCTCCTCCCCAAAACTCAGTTTTGCTGACTCACAGCCAGACATTCGCCGCAGCAGAGCAAAAAGGCCATATAGCTGGTGGCAGCCTAGCAAGTGAGAGATGTCCGTGACTTCACTTCCTCTTCATTGGTTTCTGCTTCTGGCTTGCTTTGATGAGCGGCGGTGCCCTTCTGGCTGCCTGGAGTGGCACAGCCGAAAGCTTTACAGTCTGAGTACTTCACAGCTGCAAGGGGGGAAAGGAGAACATTGATCTCTTTCACACACCCCTCCCCATTGCGTTTATCTCATTGTAGTTTCTGCCTTGACCCGCTCTGGGGAAATGAGTCAAAGAAAGCAAACATCATTTGCATCCAAGCACAGCAGAATCTCCCAGGACAACTGAGTGCATCACATTCAGAGTATGCAAAGGATGTCCTTCTCCCTTTGAAGAAATCAGACAGCAAGGAGAATTGTGAAGGAGGAGGCATGACAGTTCCCCTCTACTGGGGGACTGCATTGCAGGAGGGGCTTTAGGACCTCACGGTGACCCAGCGGTGGGCAGAGGGATGCTGCCCACGTCACTAGGGCACCCAGCCGCGTCACGCCCCCTGGCCGACCAATCGTGTGGGCCAGGGGGCGTGGCCACTGACTGTTTAATCTGTGGCATGGCTGGGAAGGCTGCCTCCATTCATCTCCGTCAGATCTCCCAGCCCACCAACCCCCTTTTCTTGTGTTGCTTGATTATGGCCTTGCTATGACCAAAATTAGGGATGCAGGTGGCGCTGTGGGTTAAACCACAGAGCCTAGGACTTGCCGTTCAGAAGGTCGGCGGTTCGAATCCCCGCGACAGGGTGAGCTCCCGTTGCTGGGTCCCTGCTCCTGCCCACCTAGCAGTTCGAAAGCACATCAAAGTGCAAGTAGATAAATAGGTACCACTCCGGCGGGAAGGTAAACGGCGTTTCCGTGCGCTGCTCTGGTTTCACCAGAAGCGGCTTAGTCATGCTGGACACATGACCCGGAAGCTGTATGCCGGCTCCCTCGGCCAATAAAGTGAGATGAGAGCCGCAACCCCAGAGTCAGTCACGACTGGACCTAATGGTCAGGGGTCCCTTTACCTTTACCTATGACTAAAGTTGTAGGGGGCAGGTAGGAATTTTTCCACTTGGCAAATTGGCACCAGCCATTTGGTTCTCGCCTACCTAGTAGCAATCATCACAACTTTGTAAAGTTAGGCATTGGGTAAGCCTTACCATGCGAGGGGCAGTTGTTGCCTCCAGCCCGCTCCTCCACATTAAGGGTATCCCATTAATTTCCTGATCTATGATTGCAGTCATGGGATTTTTGTCTTTCACATAATGGTATACGTTTTGACTCCACAGTGTGGGAAGTGACGGAGACAGGATGTTTGTGTTACTGTGTTCCGTGAAGTGGGACTATTGTCCTTTGTTCTTTTTCTCTTTGCTGTCTGAAGCTAGAGAGAGAGGGAGCCATGTTGCAGTGCTCCGTGTGTGTTTATATGTAAATAAAGTCGATTAGCCAAAATGCTGAGTTGCTGAGGTCTGTCATGAAAAGCTGTGAAGACTCTGTGGATCCCTAAGTGTGCCGGTGTCAGTTGGTATCAGTCACTGTGATGTTTGGGCTGAAGAAAGCTTATGAAGCTCCCGAACAATCGACCAGGAGAGAGGGAACATGCCAGTTGGGCATCTGTCTCTGCCAGGGTCCTACTCGAGTGTAGGCTGAACTCCTGACAGTGGTTCCTGTCCGAAGCCTGGGTGTGGGCTAGGGCCATGCCACAGCCCCATCGTAGGAGTGCTCTTAATTGATGTCTATCCTAGGGCTCCCCCTATCAGTGGTCTTGGGATGTCCTGCAGACAGGCAGGAGTCAGTATATAATCTTGCTTCACCCAATTGCCTAAGCCAAACCACTCACATCTGTAACCAATAAAGTTGTGGCCCTGTTTATCCCATTAACCCAACATATTCATGTCTGTGTGTTTATTTCTGTGGGAACTGCGGGGTGCGGGGCCTCGCCACGCAAGTCCCAAATGACTGGAGATTAGGGTAGGGATAGTCCTCTCCCTTTGTAATGCACAGACTACCTTTCGCGAAGAGGAACACAGCCAGTAATAGACAGAATCATGGCTTTCACTGGTCCCAATTGCTGGCTGGGGTTGGTGGTATTGGGTTACTGCTTTTGGTTTGATTTTATATGTTGTGGTCTTGTTGTGAACCACCCTGAGACCCCCGGGTATAAGCTGAATAAATAATAATACAGTGGTACCTCGGGTTAAGTACTTAATTCGTTCCGGAGGTCCGTACTTAACCTGAAACTGTTCTTAACCTGAAGCACCACTTTAGCTAATGGGGCCTCCTGCTGCTGCCGTGCCGCCAGAGCACGATTTCTGTTCTCATCCTGAAGCAAAGTTCTTAACCTGAAGCACTATTTCTGGGTTAGTGGAGTCTGTAACCTGAAGCGTATGTAAGCTGAAGCGTATGTAACCCAAGGTACCACTGTAAAATAATGAAGCCTTAAACTGCTCAGGACCTCAATACCTCAAGAACCAGCTCTTTCCATAGGAACCTACCCGGACCCTGAGATCACCTTCTGAGGCCCTTCTACGTGTGCTTCCTCCATGAGAGGTCCAGAGGGTGGCAGCACGAGAACGGGGCCTTCTCTGCAGTGGCTCCCTGTCTGTGGAATGCTCTCCCCAGGGAAGTTTGCCAGGCACCTTCATTATACACCTTTAGGCTCCAAGCAAAAACGTTCCTCTTCAGCCAAGCCTTTGGCTGATTGACATCCGATGCCCTTTAAAATGGGGAAGGGGCGTTATCGGGTAGTTTTTGTTTTTATTATGTATTTTGGGTTTTTATGTTGTGATTTTATGTTGCAACTGCCCTGAGACCTGCAAGTACAGTGGTACCTTGGGTTAAGAACTTAATTCGTTCCAGAGGTCCGTTCTTAACCTGAAACTGTTCTTAACCTGAAGCACCACGTTAGCTAATGGGGCCTCCCGCTGCCACTGCACTGCTGGCACACAATTTCTGTTCTCATCCTGAAGCAAAGTTCTTAACCCAAGATAATATTTATGGGTTAGCGGAGTCTGTAACCTGAAGTGTCTGTAACCTGAAGCATATGTAACCCAAGGTACCACTGAATAGGGTGGTATACAAATTTAAAAAATCATAAAATAATAAGAAGAAAAACTTTGCTGGATCAGACCAAAAGGTCATCTAGTGTATCTTCCTGTTTTTCAGGGGAGTGTGAACTCTGAAGGCTAGCTGTGCCTCAGTTTGTCTATCATTTTGGAAAGACCAAATTCGGTAGCTTCACATGTGAACTGAATCAAATTTCTGCCCCATGCCTGCCCTCAGGATCTGCCGCCTGAGGTGGTTGACGCACTCTGCCTAATGACAGGACTGGCCTTGGTGTAAAAAATTATATGCCTCAATTTTATTTGAAGGTCTGAAACGGCATTGGTAAATAAGGTGAAAGGGAAAATAAATGCCATGGACAAGCCTACATATCAAGTATGCACAGGGCTTAAACAATCCTGAATCCAGGGGGCAATTTTTCCGTTTTTCTACTGCTGTTTTGAAAGCCTTACATTTGTAATTGTTTCATAGTTTACAATTTCCGCCACAAAAAACCCATCCTTCTAAACACCACAAAGATGATACATTTCCTTTCAAAATATGCACTCCGGACCGAAAATTATATTCCCGGAGACTCGAAATCATTAAGGTGACATTAAAATAACCTTTTGGAAAATTGTTCCGTAGAGACAGGCCTAACCTTTCTGCTTCCACTATATGAAACAAAACTCTACATGAGGCCACATTAGCGTTGACATTTTTGATCAATTGAAGAACTGTACAGCAGGGCTCAAGGTACCTGGACACAAGGACGCTTCACTTACCGCAGGAGCTCAGATTAGAAATTCGTTAGCAAAGTGCTCTGCCTTTCAAAGAGCAAAGGTTTTCTCCATTGACTAAGCAGTCGCAGAAGATTGAGGAGAGGCTCAGAGATGTATTGAACTAGCCATGGGGGATTAGGGTAAGCAACCAATCAGGTGGACTGTGGTTACCCAGTAAACCATCCACTTCAGGGATGTTTGAAGAAACGGCTCTCTTCTCTAGGAAACTATTTCTGCCTAAATAACTAGCAATGCATTCTCAGGCCATGCAGAAGTGGCTGTGCAGCTAATCCAAGGCAGGGGATGGATTATGCATTTTTCACCACAATTGACTCATATGCAAAGTATGTTCCCCATTTAAAGGTCAGGTAGTACAATCCAAAAGGACCAAATTGCACATTGGCTTGTGTGTCCCCTTGTTACTCCCACCCCACACACACCCCACACACTGATCTGATACGCTAATGCTGCTACAGTTATCAACAACAATAAAAAGCGAGTTTTCCATTAAAAAGTAAAAAATCATGGATATCTGCAGCAGCACCCATTGAAGTCAAACAAAGTCTTAGCATTTCCACATTGCTGGAAACAAAATTAAAACAAATCCTTCCTAAAATATGTAGGTTTTTAAAAATGTAAATTTTCTCCCCGAATATCTATCTAGTACCTCTCTCTCTCTCTCAGATATTGTATGTGTGTGTGTACACACAGAAATATACATACATATTTTGATAGATTTCAGATATCACAGACCCTCCAATTTCCCTATTTTCCAGGGACGTCCCTGATTTAGAGAAGCCGTCCCAGTTTCTGATTTGATCCCAGAATGTCCTACTTTTCCTTAGGATGTTCCTATTTTCACAGGAGAAATGTTGGAGGGTATGGAATTATCCGATCCCTGAGCTGTCTGAAGGGAATCTTGTATAGGGAAGGGTTTTTTTTTAATGCTACACGTTTTATTATGTTTTTATGTATGTTGGAAGCTGCCCAGAGTGGCTAGGGCAACCCAGCAAGATGTGTGGGGTATAAATAGTAAAATTATCATTATGGAATGGGATGTCCCTATTTTCATCGGAGAAATGTTGGAGAGTATGATATCAAGAACTACATTACAACATTCAGAGAAGTGCTGAACCAATGGATAGATAAGTTTTGATCAGCACATTAATCAGAGATGTGTCGACCAGGTCATTTCTTACAGGAATCTGCAAAGATTAAATTCATTTTTTGGTGGTCATTTGATAGAAAATCATGTATTGCTTTTCTGAAGATGCCAACGGTCCGTGGAGAATTTCTAGGGGAAATAACAACAACAACAAGCCACCTAATAAAGAAATCTATGGTGGGGAACGCAATGTAATAAAAAAAGAACACGAGTAGAAGAACTCTTTCAACAACTCTCTTTCCATATCTGGTGACATTTACTGTTCATCAAAAATTGATACGACTGATTTTAAAGCACACTGAGAGAAGAATTCCCAGTGACACTGTCATACAATATGCAAAAAGAAAAGGAACAGGGTGATGGGCTATTTGCAAGATGCTGCTATTAAGAAGAACTGGGCACCAATTAAGAAAATTGTAATGAAACAGTTAAGAAAAAAATGAATGTAGTGCATATTCTTAAATAACTTCTTTATATATGGGGAAGAAAAATAGTTCCAAGGTAACCATCTCTTTGTAACATTTTTGCGCGACACAAAAAACTGGGTGTTGTAGCTTAGGCCAACCACCAACAGTCAACAGCGTTGTTGTGAAGATAAAACAACTCTTTGAGCACCTAGAAGGAAAGCTGCAATAAAATAAATATCTGAATAGGTGTGTGGCCTCATTTCCCAGTGATTTTATAGGAGAAAGTACTTAGGCATTAATTTGGGACAGATTTGCAATAGGGAGGCCTGACCTCCAGGTCTTGGGATCACCAGGCACAAACCTGGCCCTACCAGTGGTTTTTTCAAACTTGGGTCCCTGGCTGTTATTGGACTACAACTCCCTGTGGGAAATTGTTGGCATGGCAAATGAAAAAAAGACAAAAACTCAACACCGTCACGAATTTGGAAGTGGAAGGAAAGATTATACAGAACCCAGTGGAAATTAGAAAGTGCTTCCAGAGGTACTTTAAACAACTATATACACAGGAGAAACAGAAAGAAACGGACATTGATAAATTTTTGAAAAAGAATGGATTACAACAAATTTCCCAAGAAAATAAGCTAATGTTGAATTATAAAATAACGGAACAGGAAGTAGAAGGGGCTATCCAGAATATGCAATTGGGTAAATCCCCAGGGCCGGATGGACTGACTTCAAGATATTATAGATCTTTGAAAGAATGGTTAATACAACCTTTAAAGGAAGTCTGCAAAGAAATATTGGAAGGGAAACGGGCACCAGAGTCGTGGAAGGAAGCTTACATCACACTTATACCGAAAACAGAGACTGAAAAGACACAGCTTAAGAACTACCGCCCCATATCATTGCTCAGTGTGGATTATAAAATTTTTGCAGATATTTTGGCTAAAAGATTAAAAAAGGTGTTAGTAGAAGAAATTCATAAAGACCAAGCGGGCTTCCTCCCGGGCAGACACTTGTCTGATAACACGAGGAATATAATTAATATTTTAGAAAAATTACAAGTGAAGATTAATACTAAAGCAGTTTTGATATTTGTGGACGCGGAGAAAGCCTTTGACAACATTTCTTGGAGTTTTATGAAGAAAAATTTATTGGGGATGGGGGTCGGTCAAGGCTTTGGAAATGGTATAGGTGCAATTTATTCAGAACAGAAGGCTAAATTAATTGTAAATAATGTGGTGACAGAAGAATTTAAGATTGAGAAAGGAACACGACAAGGTTGCCCAATCTCTACATTACTTTTTATATCGGTCCTAGAGGTTTTGTTAAATATGATTAGAAGGGACCAGTTGGTTAAAGGTATACAAGTGGGAGCTAAACAGTACAAATTGAAAGCATTTGCAGATGACCTGGTATTGACTTTACAGGAGCCAGAATCTAGTACCAAAAGAGTATTAGAACTGATTCAAGAATTTGGTCAGGTTGCAGGTTTTAAGTTGAATAAGACGAAAACTAAGGTTTTAGAGAAGAATCTAACTGAGATTGAGAGAGATAAGTTTCAGAAGGAGACAGGATTGACACTGGTCAAGAAAGTGAAATATTTAGGGGTTAACATGACTGCTAAGAATGTGAATTTATTTAAGGATAACTATGAAAAATGTTGGACTGAAGTGAAAAAGGATTTAGAAACATGGTCAAGTTTGAAGTTATCGTTGCTAGGCCGAATCGCTGTGATTAAAATGAATGTATTGCCAAGAATGCTGTTTTTGTTTCAAACATTGCAAATCTTGGACAAAATGGACTGTTTCAAGAAGTGGCAGAGAGATATCTCTAGATTTGTCTGGCAGGCCAAGAAGCCTCGTATAAAATTTAAGATATTAACTGATGCCAAAGAAAGAGGTGGATTTGCCCTGCCGGACCTTAAACTTTATTATGAATCAGCCGCCTTTTGTTGGCTGAGAGAATGGATGCTTCTTGAAAATACCGACGTGTTGGATTTGGAAGGTTTTAATAATGTATTTGGCTGGCATGCATATCTGTGGTATGACAAGGTTAAAGCACATAAAGCGTTTAAAAACCATATTGTCAGGAAAGCACTATTTAATGTCTGGATAAGATACAAAGATCTGTTAGAAAATAAAACCCCGAGATGGCTGTCACCAATGGAAGCAAAGGCTCAGAAAAAACTCAATATGGAGGCCAAATGGCCGAAGTATTGGGAAATTCTGGAGCAAGAGGGAGATAGACTAAAACTGCAGAGTTTTGAAAAATTAAAAAATAGAGTGCGAGATTGGCTTCATTATTATCAAATAATGGAGGCATACAATATGGACAAAAAACTAGGCTTCCAGGTAGAAAAATCAAAATTGGAAACAGAATTGTTAGATCCTAAAGTTAAGAATTTGTCAAGAATGTATAACTTGCTGTTGAAATGGAATACTCAAGATGAAACGGTGAAATCTGCTATGATTAAATGGGCACAAGATGTTGGACATAATATTATGATGGCTGACTGGGAACAGTTATGGACCACTGGTATGAAGTTTACGGCATGTAATGCCTTAAAAGAGAATTTAATGAAAATGATCTATAGGTGGTACATAACACCAGTCAAGCTTGCAAAAATCTATCATTTACCTGATAACAAATGTTGGAAATGTGGGGAGACTGAAGGCACATTCTTTCACCTTTGGTGGACATGCCCAAAGATTAAGGCATTCTGGGAGATGATTTATAATGAAATGAAAAAGGTATTTAAATATACCTTTCTGAAGAAACCAGAGGCCTTTCTCCTGGGCATGGTCAGCCAATTGGTGCCAAAGAAGGATAGAACTTTTTTCATGTATGCCACAACAGCAGCAAGAATACTCATCGCAAAGCACTGGAAGACACAAGATCCACCCACTAGGGAAGAATGGCAGATGAAGCTGATGGACTACATGGAACTGGCGGAAATGACTGGCAGAATTCGAGACCAGGGAGAAGAGTTGGTGGAAGAAGATTGGAAAAAAATTAAAGTATATCTACAAAAATATAGTAAAATTAATGAATGTTAGAAGGATGTTGGAATGAAGTTACATGGTTTTAGCAGAAATGTTATTAAGAACTAAGTAAAAATAGGCTGTTAATGGGTCAAAGGGTAAAATTTAAGGTCAGATCGGGTTAAGGTAATTTATAGAACAAAAATTGAGAAAGATGGAAAGGATTTGTTGAAACAGCTAAATTGAATTAGAATACAAAAAAGGGAGGTGTGAGGAGGTCGATGAAACAAGTAAATGAAAGATAAGGATATGGAAATACTGGATGTGTTTTTTAAATGTTTTTGTTTTTAAATGTTTTTGTTTTTGTTTTTGTTCCCTTATTGTTGTGCTGTTTTTTTTGTTTTTTATTGTTTTTTGATGTATTGTATTGTAACTTTTTAATCTCTCTTTTTTTCTTTTTTTCTGTAATTGTTAAACTTTTAATAAATATCATTTTAAAAAAAAGTTATTGGACTACAACTCCCATTACCACTGGTCCTGCTAGCTAGGGAGGATGGGAGTTGTAGTCCAACAACAGCGGGGGACCCAAGTATGAGAAACACTGCACCTACCCTCTCTTTGTCCCTGAGAGTAGGTTATAAAGGTAAAGGGACCCCAGACCATTAGGTCCAGTCGCGGACGACTCTGGGGTTGCAACGCTCATCTCGCTTTATTGGCCGAGGGAGCCGGCGTACAGCTTCCGGGTCATGTGGCCAGCATGACTAAGCCGCTTCTGGCGAACCAGAGCAGCACACGGAAATGCCATTTACCTTCCCGCCAGAGCGGTACCTATTTATCTACTTGCACTTTGACGTGCTTTCGAACTGCTAAGTTGGCAGGAGCAGGGACTGAGCAACAGGAGCTCAACCCGTCGCGGGGATTCGAACCGCCGACCTTCTGATCAGCAAGTCCTAGGCTCTGTGGTTTAACCCACAGCGCCACCCTTATCCCTGAGAGTAGGTTATACTTCTCTTCAAATGCTTTAATTCGCTCCTGTGGGCACAGTGTCAGTGTAAAGCATTGCCGAGCTGGGGGTTATATCGTTGTACTGAGTGGAGAGGCAGGGAATGATGGAGGGCTGCGTCAAGGTGCCGTATAGCTTGCAAGTCTCGAGCAAGCTAAGTGCGTTTGAGTGCTGCAAGCACACTTCAAGAAGGAGTACCTGAAGTGGTTATCAATCAACCAGACATTCTGAAGTCGTCGTGATGTCCTCTTCCACTTTGGCCAATTCACCAGTGGAGCTCTCCTTCTCCTGGAAACAAGGGACTTTTCAACCATCACACCTACTCGGTAACTTCTGGTTGAGATTGAGTAATGCACTCTACATGGAGCTGCTTTGAAAAAAACAGCTTTTATTAAGGATATTTGCTGTTACAAAACAGATAGACAGGGAAAGGTACATCTGTCATCTCCACTTCTTTCAATTCATAGAGTCTTCTTCACAGTTCATTTACATTTAGTGAGAGACACTTTTGTCATAGACATCTTGCAACTGAGGGGAAAGAGAAGGGGGGAGAGAGATGGGAAGTGTGGTTCTCTCGTTTGGTTGCCAAGTGTTAGTGTAGAGGGTTGTGGCAGCATCACATGCAGGCATAGGCAAACTCGGCCCTCCAGATGTTTTGGGACTACAACTCCCACAATCCCTAGTTAGCAGGACCAGTGGTCAGGGATGATGGGAATTGTAGTCCCAAAACATCTGGAGGGCCGAGTTTGCCTGTGCCTCATCACATGAGTATGTCCTTTGTTTGCTCCACTGTTAGAAACTGAGATATGAAAGCCAGGAGCGAAATGGCTCCTTAAACCTAGGTTATTGGGGGGGGGGGGAGAACGAATTCCTGTGCCCCACAAATAAGAACAAAAGAATATTAGGTTTGATTGATGGATATATGGGGGGATGGGGAGATGTGGTGATGGCTTTGGTTATTTATATTGTGATGTAATATGGAAAAAACCAATAAAATATTGTATTAAATGCCCCCCAAAAAAGAAATTCAAAATCTAAATATGCAATGAATGAAACTTCATTCATACATAAAATCCCCCAAAGATTACCAGTTGTAAAAATATTGCAACCATCAGGTAATCTCTTAAGAAGTTTCTTCTTCTTTTTTTCAACCTCCAAGACGGCATCAAAATTATTTGATCTTCTAAA
The DNA here is from genome assembly GCF_964106645.2 of Podarcis pityusensis. NCBI lineage: Eukaryota > Metazoa > Chordata > Lepidosauria > Squamata > Lacertidae > Podarcis > Podarcis pityusensis. The sequence continues at coordinate 37,649,381 of NC_138042.1, forward strand.
TGTAGCTACAGCAGTTCCAGGCAATGACGTCTCGGTTCAGTCCTTTGCTTGAAACCCTTATTTTTAAAATGAATTTTAATCCCCGTCTGCCGAAGGTGCTTCAAGATCAACAGGCTCCGTGTAATTTTCCATTGCAAGTACTTATTCTCGCCTTCCCTTATTGAAAGCTTAAAAGGAAAAGGCTCGTGTGAAAGGAAGGAAATCACTTTATTATTATTATTATTATTATTATTAAATGAATTTTATTAGTATTTTCCACACAACAACAACAACACGAAAGATATCAAAAAATAACAATACACAACACACAAAAATCAACATTCGAAAACTAAAAAAACAACAAAAACAAAACAAAAAAACAAACAAATCCATATCTTACAAGTTAATACTATAAACACTAAAACAACAAGACAATGACTTCCACCAATCCCACAGCACCTCCTTTATCTCTCATTGTGTCTTCCTGTTTTCCTGTTTTCTTTATCCTCTCTAGCCTAACATCTAGATATAAATCCTTCTTTCATATCCTTTCACTTCACAAGGTTATTCCAGACTCAGCCAGATTTCTGCCCTCGAACCTTGACTTTTGAGGAAATCACTTTTCACACGACTGCGGAAGGGCTCCCAGAAACTGATGGGCACAGGCCCCAACAAGCTCCTAACATGCCTAGGTTTCAAGGTGGGGGAGAAAGGAACTAGGGGAAGTATCTCTGTGGAATAAATGGTAAGCATTTGCTATTGAATTGTAAAAGGTTTTAAGATTCGATATTTAGCAACATACAAAATGCACAGCCAAGTGGCCACACACAGGGTTTTATTTTATTATTTTATTTGAAACATTTGTATCCTGCTTGCCCTGTTCTACATGGAGTTGCTCAAAGTGGCTTAGAAATACAAACTAAAATGTAAAAGCAACAATGATCTATCTGTCAAAACATGAATTATCAAGCTAAAAATAGCAGCAAAACAGACACATACAGTTGGGGAGAGAGAGCGGTACCAATAGTCATTATGCAGGAAACAAAGGAAAAGTTGTTGTTATTGTTGTTGCTGTTGCTACTACTTCTTCTATTAACTTTGTATTCTGCCCTATACCTGTAGATCTCAGGGCAGTGGACAATACAAAGTTACAATATAAAAACATGAAATACATAATAAAAATAATTAAAACAATTAATAATGCTAGTGTATACAAACTAATAAGAAACACACTCCCCCAACAAAAGCCCCTAAGAATCCCCCAGCCCGCAAATACAACATTCCAAATTAACATATAACTTTTAAAGCAACCCCACCCCCCATTCTTTTGTGCAGACTCGCCCCGTTCCAAAAATAGGAAGGAAACCTAACTTCTTGCAGCAGGAAGTTCTATATGCAGGGAGTTGTCTCAGAAAAGACTCTCTTGTGTGTTGCCACCAACCTTCCCCCAGAAAATAACGGCATGCGCAAGAGTTGTGCAGCAACTAATCTTAAACAATGAGCAGATTTAAATAATAAAATAATAATAATAATAATAATAATACTAATAATAATAATAATAATATATTTATACCCAGCCACTCTGGGCAGCTCCAACAGAATATTAAAAGCACAATAAAACATCAGACATTAAAAACTTCCCTAAACAGGACTGTCTTCCAGAAGCTTCTACTCCTCTTGGTATGGGAAATGTGCTTGGAGGTGTATGTGCGATGTGAAGTTATACAGTGGTGCCCCGCAAGACGAAAGGGTTTTGCGTTTTTTGAGTCGTTCCGCAAGACGAATTTCCCTATGGGCTTGCTTCGCAAGACGAAACGTCTTGCAAGTTCTTGCGAATTTGTTTCCTTTATCTTAAAGCCGCTAAGCCGCTAAGCCGTTAATAGCCGCTAAGCCGTTAATAGCCGCTAAGCCGCTAAGCCACTAATAGCCGCTAAGCCGTTAATAGCCGCTAAGCCGTTAATAGCCGCTAAGCCGCTAAGCCACTAATAGCCGCTAAGCTGCTAATAGCCGTGCTTCGCAAGACGAAAAAACCACAAGACAAAGAGACTCGCGGAATGGATTAATTTCGTCTTGCGAGGCACCACTGTATAAAGATTGCATTTAGCCCTGGTAGTGTTAAATGTATTTTTAAAAAATAAAATAAAAATCATTCCAGCAAAAGAAATCTCAGAAACTGGAGAGACAGCTGAAGAGAATTTCTAGCAAGTGGGAATGAATGATTCATTGCTGCATCACTTCTTCCTTGTCTCTTCCCAAGATTAGTGAAGGCAGAACAGCAAAGGCTGCAATCCTGTTGCCACTTACCTGGGAATAAGCCTCATTGAACTCATCTATACATCCTTCTGATGTATAGAATTGCACTGTGAATTGTGCAAAAACAAGGGTATCTTAATGATATGATTAATGTTTACAAACTGACGGAGCTTGCTGCATTTCAGCTTTCTGTGGGAAAATAGTACAACGTATGCACATAGCCCTAATTAAACTCTAGTAATGATCCAAAGGCAGAAAGGGCCTCAGTGATGCTGCAGAGTTTTATATTTAATGTCTGACTGACATTCTCACAGCTCCTTCCAAGGACAGAAAGTGAAGCTTAGTATGAAGGTCTCTTGGGGTTCACACATCCGCTGCTAACCTTTCACTCTTGCAAAGCCTTTTTATCACAATGAGAGGATGCCAAGATCTTGATACTTGGGGAATGGAACGTTTCTGTTTTTGTAAAAAAAATCTGCCTTTTCTCTTCTTATTATTTGCAACTGTAAACCATTGGTGAACAGAACAGGTTGAATCCCTGGGATCTCTGCTCCTCAAGCTCTTCCTGCTCCCAAGCACATACCACCTCAAGCGAGAAACTTCCCAACCATAACCTGGTGGCTCATGAATTTTCAGCCCTTCTGCCTCAACTTGTGGACGCTGAGGACTAAGCCGCATGAGTTGCCAAATAATCATTATGCACCACTTTCTGTACTACAGTAAGGTTACCAGATGTCCCCATTTCCCAGTGACAGTCCCCGGATTTACAAATCAGTGCCCATATAAAATCCATTGAAGTTGAAAAGAGTCCCCAGATTCATTGAAAAAAATCTGGTAACCTTATACTACAGTAATACAGTGGTACCTTGGGTTACATACACTTCAGGTTACAGACTCCACTGACCCAGAAATAGTGCTTCAGGTTAAGAACTTTGCTTCAGGATGAGAACAGAAATCATGCTCCGGCGGCGCGGCGGCAGTGGGAGGTCCCACTAGCTAAAGTGGTGCTTCAGGTTAAGAACAGTTTCAGGTTAAGTACGGACCTCCGGAATGAATTAAGTACTTAACCTGAGGTACCACTGTACCTCGGGTTACAGACAATTCGGGTTACAGACTCCACTAACCCAGAAATAGCACCTCGGGTTAAGAACTTTGCTTCAGGATGAAAACAGAAATCACACCGCGGCAGCAGCAGGAGGCCCCATTAGCTAAAGTGGTACCTCAGGTTAAGAACAGTTTCAGGTTAAGAACGGACCTCCAGAACTAATTAAGTTCTTAACCCGAAATACCACTGTATTTCACTTCAGATTGTAGTTGGGGCTGGCCATGTTATTGGAGGCTCCATCATATTTGACAAAAATATGTAAGCACGTCAAAAACTGGCATGCCAGGAGAGATGAATGCCAGCCTCTCCTCTCTGGTACATTTGTTTGCTATGTCCAGATAGGTAAAGGGACCCCTGACCATTAGGTCCAGTCGTGACCGACTCTGGGGTTGCGGCGCTCATCTCACTTTATTGGCCGAGGGAGCCGGCGTACAGCTTCCGGGTCATGTAGCCAGCATGACTAAGCTGCTTCTGGTGAACCAGAGCAGCACACGGAAACACCGTTTACCTTCCTGCCAGAGCGGTACCTATTTATCTACTTGCACTTTGACGTGCTTTCGAACTGCTAGGTTGGCAGGAGCAGGGACTGAGCAATGGGAGCTCACCCCGTCATGGGGATTCGAACCGCCGACCTTCTGATTGGCAAGTCCTAGGCTCTGTGGTTTATGAGTTATATGGAAAAGCAGGCTGTCTACAACCTGACCCATTTGTAGTATAAAAATGTAGTTTTCCCTCAATCATAGTCATTCAAGCTCATCCTCAACATGCTGCTTTCAATCTAGATTGAGTCTAGGTGCTGCGTTGCACAAAGGCGAGTGTGGTCACTTGATGCATGTTTCAAAACACTCTTCTTTATTAGCTGAGCCATGACTTTTCCTCCCAGCACATGTCCCAGGTGAAGGTAGAAGGAAGTGGTGATTGCAACCCACAATATCCTTGTAGATACATCCCCCATTTCCGGGACTGCATACTTTTGTTTTCAAATTGAGGCGCTGTGTGGTAACACAGAATTGATGAAGCTTTTACTCTCAGAATGAAACTGGTTTCTCAAGAAGCGTTTTCCGGGGGCAAAAGAAATATGCAATAGATCTAGATTGTGTGAGGACTGTCTGGAAAAAGCAAGTACTCAGTCTCCATTGATTCTAGAATAAAATGTCAAGCACATGGGCCCAAGAGCTCTAATGTGATACAGTGGTACCTCGGGTTACATACGCTTCAGGTTACAGACTCTGCTAACCCAGAAATAGTACCTCGGGTTAAGATCTTTGCTTCAGGATGAGAACAGAAATCGTGCAGCGGCGGCGCAGGGGCAGCAGGAGGCCCCATTATCTAAAGTGGTGCTTCAGGTTAAGAACAGTTTCAGGTTAAGAACGGACCTCCGGAATGAATTAAGTACGTAACCAGAGGTGCCACTGTGTTCCACAGATCATGCAGCTTGATTCTTTGTGCAGTGTTGTCTTGCAAGATGGTAACTCATTCCTCAGCCACATTACCCAGGGCAATCAAAAGCCCTCCTTGCTACAATGTCTATTTACTCTTCATTGCAAGAGGCAACATTCCCCGGCAACAGCTGCCGCTGGCTTCACCGCTGCGGCTGCCATCCCACTGCTCCTCAGAGGTAAAAGGAAGATACAGAAACATTCAGGCGCTGGAAAGCAGCGAATGCAGGCTGTTCACTGAAATGAAGGAGCTCAGGGAGCCTCACAGGGGTGCTGTTTGCTTTGCAGGCAACTAGTGGGCTCTAGCATTCATCAGAGTGCTTGCCTCCTTTTCCCCATGCATCATCATCATAATAATAATTTATTATTTATACCCCGCTCATCTGGCTGGGTTTCCCCAGCAACTCTGGGCAGCTCCCAACAGAAGAAGAAGAAGAAGAAGAAGAAGAAGAAGAAGAAGAAGAGGAGGAGGAGGAGGAGGAGGAGGAAGAGGAGGAGGAAGAGGAGGAAGTGATCAAAAAATCAAACATTAAAAATTTCCCTAAACAGAGCTGCCTTCAGATGCACAGTGTATATATTTGTAAATAACCATCACTAAAGGGACGTGGGTGGCGCTGTGGGTTAAACCACAGAGCCTAGGGCTTACCGATCAGAAGGTTGGTGGTTTGAATCCCCGTGACGGGATGAGCTCCCGTTGCTCGGTCCCTGCTCCTGCCAACCTAGCAGTTTGAAAGCACATCAAAGTGCAAGTAGATAAATAGGTACCACTCTGGCGGGAAGGTAAATGGCGTTTCCGTGTGCTGCTCTGGTTCGCCAGAAGCGGCTTAGTCATGCTGGCCACATGACCCGGAAGCTGTACACTGGCTCCCTCGGCCAATAAAGCGAGATGAGCGCCGCAACCCCAGAGTCGGACCTAATGGTCAGGGGTCCGTTTACCTTTACCTTTTAAGCATCACTAAAGCAGGATCTCTCCAGGAAAACACACCCTGCATTGGCTCTCTCCAGGGACCTTCCTATCAATCAGGGAAGCACAGGGCCCAATATATTTCTGGGTTTCCAGAGTGCTTTATCAACCACCAAGACATGCACAATTTTCAGCTGAATATTGATAGTGTCTTACAGCCAGAGTACCAGCCGTCCCAAATAAGAAAACTGCAAAGTGAGCATATTACGTGCCCAGAACTATCAGCGGACTTTTTCCTCAACTCAACCTGTTTACAGCGTGTCACCCTGCTTATTGCAAGGGAGCGAGGTCCTAGAGGGAGGCAGCGAGGGAGCGTCTCTTTGCTGTTTATCTTACTCCATCTGCCGGGATCTGCTGTTCCTTGCATGAGCTCCTGCTCTTAGCTAGCATTAGTGAATCATCACTCTTCTTTAGCCAAGAGTCGGGAGAAGCCGGTGCCAAAAATGGGACTCAAGCGTTTCCCACGGAAAGCCTCAGAAAACTAATCAGTGGGACACCTGCAACTGAAAACCTCCAAAGCCAACTGAGGCTGCAAAAAGGGCTCACAGGATTGAGTTCTCAGACAGCTTATCAGATCCGAGGGGCCAGTTGTGCCAAGTGTACATATGCTCTGGACAGCACACTTTGAGGCTTAAGCTATGAGACTTTAGCCAGTGCGGAGAGCGCTGGGAGAAAAATAAACTGATTGCTATGAGACAAGCAGAGGCTGACAAGGAGATTCAATGGGAGTTGACCACTGACAAAGGATGACAGGGAAAGGAAGAACAATTTCCAGGATTGGCCCATCATGGAGACAGTGGACCAAGAACCAGACAAATTGAGGATGGCATCTAGCTAATTCAGGGGCAATGTGTGCAGACCCACACTGGTTTGGGGTATTTTGGTCAAAAGATAAAATACAGTCATACCTCGGAAGTTGAACGGAATCCATTCCGGAAGTCTGTTCGACTTCCAAAATGTTCAGAAACCAAGGCGTGGCTTCCGATTGGCTGCAGGAAGCTCCTGCAGCCAATCAGAAGCCACGTTGGACATTCGGGTTCCAAAGAACATTTGCAAACCGGAACACTCACTTCCAGGTTTGCGGCATTCGGGAGCCAAAACGTTCACATCACAAAGCGTTCATCAACCAAGGTACGACTGTACTAGGTGTAATAAAAAGGAGAATTCCCTAGATGCCAAGATCAAGGTTTGAGGCAAGTATGCTTTGATGAAAGAACCCCAGCAGAGATTTAAAATGACAAAGCATGCAACAAAGCAGAGCATGGAAATATAGGCTGTTAGACCTTTAAAAAATCTCCTTCTAAGTTGCTTCCAAAGTTCCCCACTTCTCTTAGTATAGAAAAAGACCACATGTTTGGCAAGCTCAAAAATGGTTTACTTACAAACTCTTCAAAGGTCAGATTTATGCATTCTTCCATTCAGCAGCAAGAAAACACAGGCAGTATAACTTCCAAAACAGTAAAGGTTTCTAAATTATTTGTATAGAAAAACCAAGATGGCTTGCTTAAGCTTGGAGCATCCAGCTTAGATCTCCATACTGGTAAGGTTCACATGGTGGAATGGGAAGAACAAAGGCTTGATAACCCTTCCTTCCAAGGGCTAACCTAGCTAAGCCTGGCAGGACAGCTTACTCTATGGTCTTAACTCCCTTCATGCATTAATTAGACTTAAGCATATTGGTTATATGAAGTTGGATATCCCACACAAACCTTACCAGGTCTTTGGCCAGTTAAAAGTGCACTCTATAAGACAGCACATCAATCTTAGTTTCATCTTCTTTACCCTAATATGCAGATATCTTTTGGGCTAGAGAGTTACACTGCAAAATTCAAAGAAGTGCAAATTTATAGGACAAATGTGTTTTGAGTTTGCATGAAACATGAAACAATTTTCATGAAGTATGGATGGGGTAGGCTTGTGTTAAAATCCAAACCAGAGCAAATTTCTATCCCATGCCTACCTATGACATAGCACTATACACCATTATACTTGTACTTGGGCTATGTGTGGAGGAATTATTTTAATTAGTAACATTATGCTAATGAGTGGAAACCAAGCACTGAAAATTTTAACAAATCTATCTCCTCCTCGATAGCCATTGACTTGCCAGCATTTTTCCTCCTCCTGTCTCTCCTGATTCTAGTGATCTTCTGCATCGATGCAATCAAGGAAATTCTCCTCTGTTAATTAAAAAATAATTGCCATTTATCATAAATTGCCAAGTTTTCTTAGAACAGCACAGACTGCTTCCCACATCCAAGAGTCCCACAGACTCATGCACACAATAAAGGCATCAAATCCCTTGTAAGGCTTAGCAAATTGCGCACTCTGTCTCTCATTAGGTTTTTGGGTTTTTTTACCTCCTCTTGTTCCAGAAAAGCTGTGTTCTTGAGTCAAATACAGCACATCAGTGGCTGAGACACACTAATTAAATTTCTGCAGTTGCAGTTGGGAATAGGAAGCCGAAGACTCTACATTAACTAATTCAGATCCAAAATGTGAAGGGATGCTAATTATTTTCGCTATTCACTATTCAAAAGGGATGATGAGCTACCTGGTATTTCTGAATTTGCTGTTTTGTTGATTATGCTTCAAGTGTGCTACACACATCAGTGACTGATGCAAACCTAATGAAGTCAAAAGGTGCCCAAGTAAATTGCAGTCACAAGATGAAAATCCAAATGCAAGTGTTCATCAGCGGAAATAAATATCCAATTCTGATTTGTCAAAACAACTTGTGACTTCCCTCTCTTTTCAGACTTCTCAACTGGTTTCCCTTGCTCATTGACCTCTTTCTGCCTAGCTGAAACTCCCTGGCCCCTCCCCATTTCCCCCTCCCTCTCTGAATCCCACCCATTGGACTGTAAAGCCTCGGAGCTTTGCTCTTTACCAGTGCCCCATTCATTGGGAGGGAGGAGGAGGGAAGTGAGCGGCAAAACAGACCATCTAGGAGATGTGCATCACTCTACCTGCAAGGTTGGCAAACACAAAGCCCTCTGCACAGCAGCACACAGAGACATTTCCAGGTGTCCCCTTCTGCACATCACCAGCCATTGGTGCCAACTCCAGAGGGCCCTGGGTGCCTGGGCACCCATAAAATTTTCACTGTGGGTGCCCAGCCTTGGCTGCCACCCCCACCTGCCGCCTTACCTCTGCCTCCACAGTGGTGACTGGGCTGGGGCCGGGGCCTCCACCGTGGGGTCTCTGTTGGAGCCCACTGCAGCCTCACCACCAACACAGAAGCAGGGAAGCGGCGCCTGAGAGCTGCTGGAGTTGGTGGATGAAATCCTGCCATTCTGAGATCCTTGGGTCCCGGAGCTGAAGCCTGGATACACAGTGCGAGGCAGCAGTGCGGCTGGTGGCAGTGCTGCGGTGCTGTGTGTGGCGGTCAGCTCAGCGGGATCCCACCTTTGTCGCCAGTGAAATATACTCAGAGTCGAGAGTGGATTTCATGCTCTTTATTCAGCTCATAGTGGTGAGCAGGAATGAAAGTTTCCCCAACGTATCTGCTTTAAAATACATTATTTACACAATGGTCTGCACGTGATTGGCTAATTCCAGAATTCTCCTGTAGGCCAATCAGGTTGTGGATTCACTTCCATCTGGAGCTGGATTGGGTGGCTCCTGCGGACCAATCACACTGCTGCATTGTTCTAGGACCAATCAGACTGCTGCATTCTGAATCCTATTGTTATAGGACCAATCAGACTGCTGCATTCTGAATCCTATTGTTCTAGAACCAATCAGACTGCTGTATTTTGGATCCTATTGTTCTAGGACCAATCAGACTGCTGCATTTTGGATCCTATTCAACTCAGTACATAACACCCGATCTCTCCACTGCTTTGCCTGGCTTTGAACCTCTGAAGTGGCATCCTTGGCCCTAGCCAGAGACACCTGTGGAGGGGCTCCACCCGCAGCTTCCCCTTTCAAGGCCCAGCAGAGTGGGACTGATCCATCCTAGAGAGCAAAGCGGCTCTGGCTTCGCTCACTTGCCAGGCCAAAATTGGGCAACCATGCAAGTAGCATCATCATCATCATTTATTTATACCCCACTGATCTGGCTGGGTTTCCCCAGCCACTCTGGGCAGCTCCCAAAAGAATATTAAAAACACACCAAAACATTAAACATTAAAAACTTCTCAATACAGGGCAGCCTTCGGATGTCTTCTAAAAGTCAGGTGGTTGTTTATTTCCATGACATCTCATGGAAGGGTGTTCCACAGGGCAGGTGCCACTACCAAGAAGGCCCTCTGCCTGGTTCCCTGTAACCTCACTTCTTGCAGTGAGGGAACCACCAGAAGGCCCTCGGAGCTGGACCTCAGTGTTCGGGCTGGAGGGTGGAGATGCTCCTTCAGGTATACTGACCCGAGGCCGTTTAGGGCTTTAAAGCCTGCATGGTTTGCTGAGGTGGGCAGGGGGTGGCAGGAGCCTCGGAGGGTCTCTTGGGTGGCAGCCTGACCTTTGGCTGGCAACCTCTGCACAGCAGCGGCGCACACATGTGATGTCATGACGTCACCGCATGCATGCACCACTGAGCACCCACTGGCTGGGGCCCAAGATGAAGTCCATGATGAAATGGCTCTGCCAAATAAATTCTCTGTTCTCACGTTCAGGAAAGGGTTGACAAGCCCCTTTTTCTGAGCCTTGGTTTGTGCAGGAAAAAACAGTGGAGGTTCCTAGTGAATTGTGGTCCATGCAAACCCCTTTGATTGGAGACTTTGCTGGGGGAGGGCAGGAAGAAAGCTCTCTTAGGACTGTTGAGAATTCTGTTCCACCTTAAGGAACAGACATGGGATTGTTACGTGTCACATGTCTGTTTACATTCCAGCACAGCTTGCTGGGAACTTCCGTTTGTGTATAGCTTTTTGCTTTTAGCTGTTCTGTCTGAGACGACAAGAGAGAGAGAGACAACATGTTTCTTTGTCCTGATTTATGATTAACAAATCTGTAGTTGTAGTATGCTTCCACAAGCCTCACGCCTATCTGCTGATAGTGTGCCCTGGCTGAATATGTCACTGATTTATGTCGGTGATGGTCTTTGCAGCGGGACGGCGGGGCTAGCCAGCTGGCCTCCTGGCCCTCTGCATGGCAATAAGGTCCTGAGTTTAACTTCCAAGCTGCCAGTGGTTCATCCCAATGCTAAGGCTCCTGCCCAAACCAGGACTGAGCGGCAGAAAGCATAATATACCCTGTCGATCCAGGCATGCTCTGCTAATGAGCTAAGCCCTCTAGAGGCACAGTTAGAGCGCAACTTGTGGAAAATGTAAGCCACGTGACAGGCCCAATCAACCTCAGAGCTAGTCCGGGGAACGCTGAGATTCCAGAGGGAGCCAATCACCAGGTTTCCATCATCACCAGCTTCCAGGAGGGATTCGATGCGGAATGAAAACAGTCCAATGGGAAACAGCTGAAGAGCCTGTCGCACATCAGCATATCTATCTGGCAGGCAGCTTCCTCGAAGGCGACTCTCCACGCCTGGCATCTCACACAGCTTTGCACATGACTCTTTTCCCTTTCAGTCATGCTGATCCATAGCTGGCAGATACCCTCCCTCTCTGGATGGCAAGCTGCTTTCATCACACAGACGGCATTCGCCGCTTCCCAGGAGCAGGCCCGCTCTTCCCTGTTCCTCACCAGACAAAACGGTAATGGGGCAAAGACCCAAGGAAGAAAATGGGGGGAAGAGAGTGCCTGCATCTTCATTCTAGAGTGCTCTAGAGGGGTGGTCAACCTGAGAGTAGCCTTGGTTATTTATTGGGAAGCAACCAAGTGCCCCACGGAGGACCATACAAAACAAAAACATCTTGGAGGTCCCAGGCCACAGGGAGGTTAGGCTGGCCTCAACCAGAGCCAGGGCTTCTTTGGCTGTGGCCCCAATCTGGTGGAACGCTCTGTCACAAGAGACTAGGGCCCTGCGGGACATCTTTCCGCAGGGCCAGCAAGACAGAGCTGTTCCACCAGGCCTTTAGCCAGGGCACAGCCTGACTCCCTCCTTTGGCAATCCTCACAGAACTCTAGCCCAATGGTTGCCATTAACCTGATTTGAACTGATTTTATAATGAAATGATTTTAGAACGTTGTATTATTTTACTGTTGTTAGCCACTCTGAGCCCAGCTTCGGGTGGGGAGGGTTAGGGTTAGAAACTTCCCTATACAGGGCTGCCTTCAGATGTCTTCTAAAGGTGGTTCAGTTACTTATCTCCTTGGCTCAGGGGTGGCATAACTCCATACCCTCCAACATGAACCAATGAGTCTCCATTCATTTTGAAGCAACTTGTTTCGTTCTTATGCTTGTTCTGCACATACTTATGTATCTACCAGGGTACCAGGCTGGGGCACAGAGCTGCTGCACAAAAAGGATATATACACAATGGTTTCCGCTTTGCAAAGACCAGGCTGGATTAGAAGGCATGGTATTATTCTCTTGCCCCCTTTGGATCAGGTTTAACGTCTGGGGCTTTCAAATTGCACGGCTCCTGCAGCCTGCCATTAGCATGCAGCAGGAAGACTCTGGTTGACTGCAGCAGTGAAAAGGCAGAAAAATTAAGCCCACCCTCCAACACTCGGAGGAATCGGAGGGAAGGCAGCAGGGCAGGAATGGGAAGAAAGAACCACCAAAGCACACTAACAATGCAATCCTAATCAAGTCTACCCAGAAGTAAGTACAACTGAATTCAGTTGGGTTTGCTCTCAGGTTGGGATTGCAGCCTAAATGGATTCATTCAGCCCAACATGTTGTATAGCCATGTGTTCCATTGAAAGCTGGAGGCAAAGGGCAGCTGCAGGTGAGGGCTGGTGGCAGGCCTGGTGGCAGCACTGATTCATGGGGCAGGGAATGGGAGTGGATCTGGGGTGAGTTGGGGAAAATTTGCCTGCAGCAGCAAATAACCAGCTCATAACCAACCACGATGGCCATGACCAGTGCAGTAGGTCAAGGATACTTTAGTTCTTCTGTAGTCACATACTATCAAGGAGCTGTCAAGAGCCAGGTCAACCACAGCACAGGCCCACGGGATGCAATGATGCAATGAGCTTTTTATTAGCAGAAAATAACAACAAAGTACACTGGTACCTCGGGTTACAGACGCTTCAGGTTACAGACTCCGCTAACCCAGAAATAGTACCTCGGGTTAAGAACTTTGCTTCAGGATGACAACAAAAATCGTGCGGCGGCAAAGGGAGGCCCCATTAGCTAAAGTGGTGTCTCAGGTTAAGAACAGTTTCAGGTTAAGAACGGACCTCCGGAACGAATTAAGTACGTAGCCAGAGGTACCACTGTAGTGTGCTCTGGTTTGTCTTAATCCAGCTGAGATGTTGCTGAAACTGACTGCTCCGACCTCCACCCTTCCTATGCTAGCCTTTCACTCTGCATCCCTGCCAAGCAGACAAAGGCTGTGTCAAGGGGGTGAGCTTCTCTGGGCCTGTGTGGCCCATTGCTCAGCAACGTGCAGGACTCTCCTCGAGTGGGGTGTCAGATGGGGAGGAGAGCCTGCAGGACTGGGGCTGTCCTGCTGCTGTGTAGCAGGGGCAACCTCTGTCTGAATCTGCACTCACACTATGACTTTCAGCCTCTAACCTTGTTTTGAGAGCCAGTGTGGTGTAGTGGTTAAGAGCAGTAGACTAGTAATCTGGTGAACCGGGTTCACGTCTCCGCTCCTCCACACACAGCTGCTGGGTGACCTTGGGCTAGTCACACTTTTTTGAAGTCTCTCAGCCCCACTCACCTCACAGAGTGTTTGTTGTGGGGGAGGAAGGGAAAGGAGATTGTTAGTTGCTTTGATACTCCTTTGGGTAGTGATAAAGCAGGATATCAAATCAAAACTCTCCTCCTCCTCCTCCTCCTCCTCCTCCTCCTCCTCCTCCTCCTTCTTCTTTTGGAAGGGCCTTGATCACTAAAACTCCCTGCTTCTAACACATGGGTAGGCAAACTAAGGCCAGGGAGCCAGATCCAGCCCCATCGCCTTCTAAATCTGGCCCGTGGACGGTCCAGGAATCAGCTTGTTTTTACATGAGTAGAATGTGTCCTTTTATTTAAAATGCATCTCTGGGTTATTTGTGGGGCCTGCCTGGTGTTTTTACATGAGTAAAGCATGTGCTTTTATTTAAAATACATCTCTGGGTTATTCGTGGGGCATAGGAATTCGTTCATTCCCCCCCAAAAAAATATAGTCCGGCCCCCACAAGGTCTGAGGGACAGTAGACCAGCCCCCTGCTGAAAAAGTTTGCTGACCCCTCTTCTAGCACCTCTCAGCTCGCCCCTTCTGCAGACTGCCCAGGATCCAGGACCTAAGTCATCTGTGCCCTCCCTGGGGGGCTCTTCAGTGGGTGGCTCCCATCACTCTTCCTTAGCCAGCCTGTCCCTGCTGCCATCTATGTAGTACTGGCACCATCAAGTGCAAGTAGTTCAAGCTGCCACATCAAACCTCTTCCCAGGTGAGAGCTTATATAAAGCAGCAGTGACAACAAAAACCTTCCATTGATTTATCCTTTATTAGCTCTCCTTTAGCAAGAGCAAACAGGCACTCAGCTTAAATTCTGCAGGGCCGGTAATACAGGCATACCCAATTTGAAGCACAGATGTGCAGTGGGGGGCAGGGAGCAGGGAGGAAGGGAAAGGGAAATATGGATTGCAGTTTTCCCCTCAATCGATATTGTTCCATCCTGCCAAGACAGCATGAATAACATGCCTGCTGGGAAGCACAGGGGTTAATTACCACTGGAAATGTACGGACTTCCCCGAGATCTATGTGACCAGGTTAGCCCAAAGACTGATTACCATGATGAAAAAGCCATTAAGATCAAGACAGTCTGTCTCGTGGCCAATCCCTCAGACAGAGTTCTTGGGTTCACCTTGACGATACACTGCTGATAAGGATGATATTCTCTCCCTTTCCCCCCCCAGCACTCTCATTCGGCTTCTGCATTTTCTTGTTGGGAGTTAAGTGGTGATTTATTGCTTAATTAGGCACCATGAGCCTGGCATAATACAAAATTATGGGGGAATGCCTACTGGACTTTGTAAGGGACTGTTTACAACTGGAATCCACCATGGCCATAATTTTCTTTCTTTATATATATTTTTTATTAGTTTTACATAAAAGTTATGCATCATAAACATAATATTTTCACACTTTTTTAAAAGAGTTATTTCAAACCTTGAGACCTCCTCCCTTCCCTCCATGGGTTCCTATTCTAAATTTTATTCCTGCATCTTTTACTGTAATCTATATGTTATATGGAAGTGAGAGCTGGACCATAAAGAAGGCTGATTGCCGAAGAATTGATGCTTTTGAATCATGGTGCTGGAGGAGACTCTTGAGAGCCCCACAGACTGCAAGAAGATCAAACAGATCCATTCTGAAGGAAATCAGCCCTGAGTGCTCACTGGAAGGACAGATCCTGAAGCTGAGGCTCCAATACTTTGGCCACCTCATGAGAAGAGAAGACTCCCTGGAAAAGACCCCGATGCTGGGAAAGATGGAGGGCACAAGGAGAAGGGGACGACAGAGGACGAGATGGTTGGATAGTGTTCTCGAAGCTACAAACATGAGTCTGACCAAACTGCGGGAGGCAGTGGAAGACAGGAGTGCCTGGTGCGCTCTGGTCCATGGGGTCACAAAGAGTCAGACACGACTAAACAACTAAACAACAACAACAATCCAAAATCCATGTTACATTACAAGTGACATTGTATTCCTGCCCATGATTTCAACTGTTTACACAGTGATCTCTCAAATATGTTAGAAAGTCATTCCATTCTTTTAAAAATATTTGGTCTTCCTGATTTCTGATCTTTCCCGCCAGTCTTGCCATTTCTGCATATTCCATCAGCTTGGCTTGTCACTGTTCTCTGGGCGGTATATCTTTTTCTTTCCATCTCTGGGCAAGAAGCATCCTATGGCCATGGTTTTCAGTTACCATTGTCTTTCATGAATTTGTCTGTACCTAACTATTGCCGATTATTCACCAAAGCCAGACTAAATGTATTTGCATCAGAAGTACTAAACAGCAGACTGTCTGGAATAGGCCCGATCAGAATAGGCTCTGCTTATGATCCAAGGGTGTCAACTCCATGAAGCACATCCTACTGCACTGTGAGCAGTTCAAACAAGCCAGGGATCAATTAATTAAACCCCTATTGGTAAACCTAACTGGAAAATCCAAAACCTTCCACCTTAAGTACCTCCTTGGAGATATGTCAAATGATACTACCCTGGCTCATGGCTCAGTTCCTCTCGGAACAGAAACATACATACTCTGGATAAAACATAGTGACCGCCCTGGAATCCTTTCTTTGCATTTCTGTTTTACTTTGCTTTTGAAAATGTTTTTGTGGGTCTTTGGACGGAAATAAAGAAACCAGATCAGGTTATCATTGGTAAAGGAAATGCTTTGCTGGTCATAAACAGAGGTTTCACAGGACCCAGGACCCACATGCAAACAGTTAAGGAAATACAGTGGTACCTCAGGTTAAGAACTTAATTCATTCTGAAGGTCCGTTCTTAACCTGAAACTGTTCTTAAGCTGAGGTAAAACTTTAGCTAATGGGGCCTCCCACTGCTGCCACGCCACCAGAGCACGATTTCTGTTCTCATCCTGAAGCAAAGTTCTTAACCCGAAGTACTATTTCTGGGTTAGCAGAGTCTGTAACCTGAAGCGTATGTAACCTGAAGTGTTTGTAACCCAAGGTACCATTGTAACACTGTGGCACTGCCTTTGGGGGCCACTGCTTCTTGCAACTGGGACCTAAGGGAAAGACTTACTATAAAATCAGTAATTGCACAGGATTTTCCAGCCAGAAAGCACACGGAATCCTGTTTGAGGATGCTCTGTCCTCAGCAATATAAACTTCATTATGAATGTAAGTGTATGCAGCAGCCTCATTATAGCACTGCGGCAGTAAGAGGCGTCTCTCTCCCTTCTTCTCTGCTGGAGGAGAGACAAATCTAAACTGCAGGCCTCTTGAATAGCCTGCAAACAGAAAGCCATGCAGAGATGAGGTCACATTCAAGCCGATTCACACTTTTTTAAAAAAAGCTGACATTGGTTTAAAAGTTGCTGAGTCATCAGCAGTCAGCTGGAGCAGTAAGCAGCTTCAGATGGGTGAGGTGGTCCAAGCAGAGTCTTACGTCAATACAGATAGAGCATTAGCTTAAGATCTTACAAATTAAAAAAGTTAAGAGCCTCAAATAAGTGAGTTTGAGAGGGCATTCAGATGAACGTTTTAAACAGCTGTTTGCACAAACCTTGCTTTCAGCAGTACAGAGCCCTAAATATCAGGAACTGGGACTAAATGGTAGGACAGAATATTATTATTATTATTATTATTATTATTATTATTATTATTTTATTTATATGCTGCCCATCTGATTGGGTTTCCCCAGCCGCTCTGGGCAGCTCCCAACAAAATATTAAAACACAATAAAACTTCAAACATTAAAAACTTCCATGTACTTCTGAAGCTGCCTTCAGATGTCTTCCAAAAGTCATATAGTTGTTTATTTCCTTGACATCTGACAGGAGGGTGTTCCACAGGGCTGGTACAACTACCGAGAAGGCCCTCTGCCTGGTTCCCTGTAACCTCACTTCTCACAGTGAGGGAACCGCCAGAAGACCCTCAGAGGTGGACCTCAGTGTCTGGCTTGAATGATGGAGATGCTCCTTCAGGTATACAGGGCCAAGGCTCTTTAGGTCTTTGAAGGTCAGCACCAACATTTTGAATTGCAATCTTTAACTGCTCTCTGCTTGCATTTGGTTTTCTCTGTATAGAAGCTCAGCATTGACAACTGGTGGGCTTAGGAATGAGGGAGAAAAAGGATTTTTGTTAGTATTTTAATGAGAAACTACCTAAATCACACTTTTTGAAACAATACATGAGCCCAAAACAAAGCTATCCTTCGAAATTTGCAGTTCACCACATTTTGTGACGCTGTTCTACAACCAAAGAATACATGCAAAAATACTTATATTTGGGGGAAATGTACATAACAATGCCTGCATTCGTGAAAATAGCACCCACATTGCATTATATATGGGGAAATTGCTTGCAAAAATGCCTGTTATGAGATACACACTATGAGATGCATAAGTATGGAGAAGGAAGTGTGTCAACTGTCTCATGAATGTCACAGCTACTGCATCAACAGCACACCAAGCAAGAAACTTGCAAATCACATCAACTGGAGCTAAGTTTCACTATTCTGACATCTGACAGGTGTCACAAAAGGCACAAAACCAATCTTTCCCCATCACAGCAATTATAAGTAACTGGTGACTGGGAGTGGTCACGGAGACCATAGAACACCAGTCCTAAAGAATCTACATTGGCTCCCAGTGTGACCTAGTCATTTTGACACTTTGGCAGCCTATTTGCAAATTAACAATTCCAAAACACAGACGCGATTTCACTTTCACAAGATTGAATATACTGCCTTCGGCTGTACTTGAGGGTTGATTTTTTTAAAAAATCCACTGGAAAAACGGTTATGTCCCTGTGGAAATGGCAGTACAGTCGTACCTTGGATCCCACTCATACGTTTTGGCTTCCGAACGCCACAAATCCGGAGGTGAGTGTTCCGGTTTTCAGTTACAGGTAGGTAGCCGTGTTGGTCTGCCATTGTTGTTGTTGTTTAATCGTTTAGTCGTGTCCGACTCTTTGTGACCCCCTGGACCAGAGCACGCTAGGCACTCCTGTCTTCCACTGCCTCTCGCAGTTTGGTAAAACTCATGTTCGTAGCTTCGAGAACACTGTCCAACCATCTCGTCCTCTGTCATCCCCTTCTCCTTGTGCCCTCCATCTTTTCCAACATCAGGGTCTTTTCCAGGGAGTCTTTTCTTCTCATGAGGTGGCCATAGTACTGGAGCCTCAGCTTCAGGATCTGTCCTTCCAGTGAGCACTCAGGGCTGATTTCCTTCAGAATGGATAACAAAAAAAAATATTTAATTTTTTTTTTATCATACCAACAACAAACTTAGTTGGTCTCCAAGATGCTACTGGAAGGAATTATTATTATTATTATTATTATTATTATTATTATGGTTTGCAAACGTTCTTTGGAACCCGATTGTCTGGCTTGGTTTCCGAACGTTTTGGGAGTCAAATGGACTTCCGGAACTTATTCCATTTGACTTCCGAGGTATGATTGTATTGAGTCAGTGGCTCATGTGCTTCTGACTTACACTCTTTATAAAGATTTGAGGAGTGAGGTTATTATCCCTCTATTATTGTCCGTACCAGATCGCTCAACGATTGCTACTGTGTCCTTTCTTTTTGAGCAGATCATGATGATCAGGGGACAGCAAAAACTACAAGGTTTTAGCAGGGACAGTTAGAATAAGATCTATTATTTGATTGTTGATGTAAAACCTCAAATGTATTTTCTATAGTTAAGTTTTTACCTCTATCTTTAGTACATTTTATTTTATTTTATTGCTATGGCTAGTGGCTGATGCAAATAAAGAGTCTTCTGATTCTGTTTCCTCTATGTTTCTGAGCGTGAGTTGCTGGGGAGCTTGGTTTTGCTGTTTGTAAGATATTTTCCCCAAACTTTCTGCTTTTTAAAAAAAGATACGAAATAAAAATCTGTATTATATTTCACTGCCGCTAGCAGCCTTGCATTTGGGCGAGAGGAGGTGAGGGTTGTTCAAACCGGCATTGTTATTAAAAACTTGTTTGATGTTCAGCATCCCCAGCTTCAGAACATGCTGTCTGAACAGCTACTGCAGTATTTGAAGTTTGAAAAAAGAAAGAAAAGAAGAATCAGCTTCCATTTCTGAAGCTTTGGCATTCTTTGCTAATTCAGGCTGAGAAAATGTGCCTTAGTTAACATCACAAGGCAGGAAGATTCCCGAAAGTGGCTGTCACTCACTGGCAGCTGGCATTGTACCAAGCGGGATATTTATAGCTCATGTGTTTCCTATGCACGATTCTTTTCTCTCTTAATGAAAAGGAATGCCAAAAGGGGGGAGGGAATAGAATGGGCGTTGGGCGCAAAAGCATCTCTCTCCCCACGCACGTATAACGTTCCCCACTGGTGTTTCTGCTGTGCTGCCTTTTACTCCAGCAGTGAAGAACAAACCGCCTTTACGATTCCCATAGAGGAACTAATTGGAATATCCCCGGCTTCTCCAGCATGGTGCCCTCTACATGTTGCTAGAGTCCCAATTTTCTTCATCCCCCACTGTGATGGGACGATGAGCTGCTTGTGTGTAAAATCCTAGTCCCTCAGAGTTTGGTCAAGTTTGCAAACCTCTGTCTGTAACGGAGCCCCTTAAACATGGCTCCGTCAGTCGCTGGCAGATTCCGACAGTGGTTGCTTTCGGAATCGCTTCCAACATAAAAGCTCCTTAACGGAAACACGTCTTCTGGACTCTCTGCGTGACAGTTTCCGGCGAGGAGTGGGTGTCCCTACAGGAGGTCCTGAAACCTCCCCACTGTTTTCGCTGGAAGTGTCTCTGAGCCATCCCTCCAGCTCACTTTCCCCCAGCTCAGCTCCTCTCCCCCTACTGGTTCCCTCTTCAGCTGCTGAGTCTCTCCCAACCTGTGTGAGCCCTTTCACTTCCCTTCCTTCCGATGGCAGTTCCCTGACATCCACCTCCCCTCCAGGGCCCCCTTCATCCCCTCTCGCCCCCTCCTCTACGGGCGGTGAGGAGGCAAAACCCCGGAATGAACTTCCTTCATCTTCCGATGTCCCGAACACTTCTCTCCACCTGTTGCGGTTCCTGGTCTCGAAGTACTCCTCCTCCTCAGAGTCCATCTCCCCTTCCCCTTCCGAGTCCGAGAATCCTTCCAACTCCTCCTCCTCATCGGTGGTCCCAAAGTATTCCCTCCGGAACCTCTCCACAGGCTGAGGTTTCCTTGGGAACCTTTGATGGAACGTTTCTATCAATACCTCGTCATTGATATCTTCTGCCATTACCCAAGTGTTTTCTGACTCCGGTTCTCCTTCCCACGCTACCAAATACTCCACCTGATCCCCCTTCCACCTGGCGTCGAGGATTTCTGCCACATGGCTGCTGCATTCCCTTTCTTCTATGACCGGTCCCCGAGTGGCCATCCCTTCTCGTCCCCCCTCATACGGTGACAGTAACGACCTGTGAAATACTGGGTGCAGTTTCATGTGGTTGGGTAACCGGAGCCTGAAAGCCACTGGGTTGACCTGTTGAATGACCTCAAAGGGACCCAATCTCCTGGGTCTTAATTTCTTACAACCTCCTTTGAACGGCAACCCTTGGGTTGACAGCCACACCCTATCTCCCACCCTTATGGTTTCACCTTCCCTTCGGTTCTTGTCTGCCTGCCTCTTGTATTCTTCCTTCGCCCTTTCTAAGTTGAGTTGTAGCTGACGATGGATTGCTTCCATTTCTTCTACAAAATGCTCGGCTGCCGGGACGCTCCATCTCTCCCCTTCTCCCCCTGGGAAAGCCCTGGGATGACACCCATAATTAGCCAAGAAGGGGCTCATCCCTGTGGACACATTCTCGGCATTGTTGTAGGCAAATTCCGCCAGCGCCAACTTTTCTACCCAGTCATTCTCTCTGTCATTGACATAACACCTCAGGTATTGCTGGAGGACACCGTTTGCTCTTTCCGCCTGCCCGTTGGTTTCAGGGTGCCGGGCAGTCGAAAAGTTGACCTCCACCTGCAGTAAGCTCATGAGCTTCCTCCAGAACCTGGAAGTAAACTGTTTTCCTCGGTCTGAGACCACCCTCAATGGCACCCCGTGCAACCTAAAAATGTGTTCTACAAATAACTTCGCTGTCTCTTCCGCCGTGACTGCATGCGAGCAGGCTACAAAGTGGCACATCTTTGTTAGTAGGTCTACCACCACCATGATGGCTGTTTTCCCCTTGGACTTCGGCAGATCAGTCATAAAATCTATCGACACTGCCTCCCAAGGTCGTTCTGGGGTTGGTAAGGGTTCTAATAGCCCCGCCGGTGCCCGCCTCTCCCCTTTGGCTCGCTGGCATTGCTCACACCCTCTTACATACTCCCGTACATCTTCCCTCACCTTAGGCCACCAAAATTCCCTGGTGACCAACCACATGGTTTTGTGTTGTCCAAAATGCCCCGCCGTGGGGCTGTCGTGCAACTGCTTGAGTACCCTCCCCCTTAAGTCTCCTTCAGGGATATACAGTGCCCCTTTGTAATACAAAGCTCCATTTCTTTCCTCGAAACCCCCTGGTTCCTCTCCCTCACCCCTAAGACCTCTGAGCTTATTCTGGGCGTATTCATCATTCTCTGTTTCCTCTACCAGTTCTCTTTGTCCCACCAATGCCGCCCCACACACCCAGCGGTCCTCTGGAATGACATGTCTCTCTTCGGGTGCTCCCTCCCCCTCCAAATATTCAGGTTTGCGTGAGAGAGCGTCCGCCCTAATGTTCTCTGAGCCTGGCACGTAACAAATCTCAAAGTTAAATTTGGAGAACTCCTGGGCCCATCTCACTTGCCGTTGGTTGAGCACTCGTGCCGTCCTCCAATACTCTAGGTTCTTGTGGTCAGTGCACACTTGCACCTTATGTTGTGCGCCAATTAGCAGGTGCCTCCATCTCCGGAACGCCTCATGAATGGCTAGTAGTTCTCGGTCATACACCGTGTAGTTCCTCTCGGATTTGTTCAGCTTTCGCGAAAAAAAGGCACACGGTCTCCACTCTGACTCCTCCTTCCCTGGCTGCAGAAGCACCGCCCCAATCGCTCTGTCTGATGCGTCAGTTTCCACTCTCATCGGTTTTTGTAAATCCACATGCAGGAGTTGTTGTTCCGAGGCGAAGGCCCTTTTTAGTTCCTCAAATGCTCGCTCCGCCTCCTCAGTCCAAACGAACTTCTTCTTACTGCTGAGACAGTCCGTAATGGGCGCCGTCAGGTGGGCAAAGTTTCGGATGAACTTACGATAGAAGTTCCCAAATCCTAGGAACCTCTGCACATCCTTCCTTGTTTTGGGTGTTTTCCATTCCAGCACCGCCTGGACCTTGCCGGGATCCATGGCCAATCCCTTGTCTGACAGGCGATACCCCAGGAATTCCACCTCCTTGGTATGAAACTGACACTTCTCCAGTTTCACCCACAGCTGGTTGGCTTGCAGCCTGCTCAACACTTCTCTGACGTCTCTCACATGCTGCTCCTCATTCTCAGAATACACCAACACGTCGTCTAAGAAGGCCACACAATTCTTGTAAAGCAAAGGCCCCAGGACGTGGTTCATAAACGATTGAAAGCACGCGGAGCCTCCTTGTAGGCCGAAGGGCATAACTAAATATTCAAATGCCCCCAAAGGGGTGAACATGGTGGTTTTCCATTCATCCCCCTTCCTTATTCGTATCAGGTTGTACGCCCCCCTTAGGTCCAGTTTAGTAAAAATCTTTCCCTTCCTGACCCTTGTCAAAATGTCGTCAATCCTGGGCATAGGGAAAGCCACTGGTTCTGACACTGCATTTAAGGCCCTGAAGTCACACACAAGCCTCGGCTTGTTCGTGTTTTTTTTATCCACAAAAAACACTGGGCTGCCCCCCACCGCCCTGGACTCTCTGATGAACCCTCTCTTCAGGTTCTTGTCAATGAACTCTCTTAGCTCCTGCATCTCTCTGTCTGACATGGCGTACAGCTTGCCTACAGGGAGCTGTGCCCCAGGGAGTAAATTGATTTGACAGTCAAAGGGTCTATGCGGGGGTAGTTGGTCAGCTTCCCTTTCGCTGAAGACGTCGCGGAGATCTGCGTATTGTCGTGGTACCTTCACGTTCTCCGTTACTTCAGTCCCTGCTAGGGTGGCTTGGGCCCCTGCCAAACCCTTTCCCTCTTTGCAGTGTTCTAAGCAATGTGCTGAACCAAAAGAAACCACTCTCTGATGCCAGCCCACCAGCGGATCATGTAACGCTAGCCAGCTCATCCCCAATATAATGGGAGCTCCTCCCAAGGTGGCCACATTAAACGCTATCAGTTCGGTGTGCCTTGCCACCTTCATTATCATTGGGACGGTCTGCAAGCTGACTTCTCCTCCCAACAGCTCCCTGCCATCGATCGTGGTCACCTGCAGGGGGTTGCTTAAAGGGATCGTCTGTATCTGGTGTTCAGCTGCAAACTCTTTGCTCATGAAATTGCAGGAGCTGCCTGAGTCCAACAGCGCCTTTATCTTTAGAGGGTGTCCGTTTGGCAGCTCTAGCGCCACTTCTATCACTAGGGCGGGTTTAGGAGGTTCTGGCGTGGGCACTTTCACTGCTCTTTGGCCTGGCTGCTGTGCCCCGACGGTGGCAGCCAGGCGTTGGCTTTTACTTGCTTCGGTATTTCTTCCTCTCTTCCCTCCACAGCTCCTACCATCCCTTGCCATTCCTTCCTCTGGGGGCAGACTCTGGCAAAGTGACCTGGCTGTTGGCAGAGATAGCATTTCCGGGCGCCTTTTCCCTCCTTCTTTCCCCCCTCACTGGGCTTTGAAACTGCGCGCGCGCGCGCTGTTCCGATTTCCATCGGCTCTGCCGGCGGGAAAGTTGGCTCTGGAATGTCTGGAATGCGGAACTCCTTCCAACGTTCCCCCTTCCCTTCCCGCCTCTCCAATGCTCTCGCCTCCTGGCGCGCTTCTATGGTCAGCGCTGATTTGGTCAGCTGGTCCATAGACTCCGCCCTGGGCGCCCGGGAAAGTTCGTCTTTCACAGCCGAAGAAAGCCCTTCTTCAAAGAGCATTTGAATGGGTTCCGCCGATAGATCCCACCCCAATTTATGGATCAACATGGTGAACTCAGTCCAGTACTCACGGACAGATCGGCTCCCCTGTTTGCAAGCCATTAACTGTCTGCGCACCACTCCATGTTCAATATCGCTGGAAAACATCAGATCCATGGCGCGAAAGAACTTCATCGTGTCCTTTAGGACGTCACTATTCGCTGCCATCAGGGGTCTAACCCAGTCTCTCGCCCCCTTTTCAAGATGCCCAATCACGAAAGCCACTCGTGATTCCTCGTCAGGGAATTCATCAAACTGCAGATTGAGGGCATATTGCATCTCTGTCCGAAAGCCATGATAGTCTTTGGGCTCCCCCCCAAACTTCTGCACCAATCCTGGTACCTTTCTGACGAGCTGGGTGTCTTTCCCCTTTTTGTCTGCATCCTGAGCCCTCCTCTCCTCAAGCCTCGCCGTCTGCAGCGCTAGCTGGACCTCCAACACCCGGTACCTTTCTTCCAGGCTTGGACCCGCTCCAGCTCCTGCTTCTCCGGTTCCGGCTGGGTTGCTCATGATGCCTTCTCCTGCACAAGCTGCTCACGGAGACTGTCGGAATGCTGTGATGGGACGATGAGCTGCTTGTGTGTAAAATCCTAGTCCCTCAGAGTTTGGTCAAGTTTGCAAACCTCTGTCTGTAACGGAGCCCCTTAAACATGGCTCCGTCAGTCGCTGGCAGATTCCGACAGTGGTTGCTTTCGGAATCGCTTCCAACATAAAAGCTCCTTAACGGAAACACGTCTTCTGGACTCTCTGCGTGACAGTTTCCGGCGAGGAGTGGGTGTCCCTACAGGAGGTCCTGAAACCTCCCCACTGTTTTCGCTGGAAGTGTCTCTGAGCCATCCCTCCAGCTCACTTTCCCCCAGCTCAGCTCCTCTCCCCCTACTGGTTCCCTCTTCAGCTGCTGAGTCTCTCCCAACCTGTGTGAGCCCTTTCACTTCCCTTCCTTCCGATGGCAGTTCCCTGACACCCACCAATGGCCATGCTGGTTGGGGCTGATGAGATTTGTAGTCCAACAACATCTAATAGGTACCCAGTTGGGGAACCCTGAATTAGACTATGTGCCCAAGACAGTGTGGTGTAATGGTTAGAGTGGTGGACTATGACCAATAATCAGTGAATTTTTTTTTTTTTTTAAGGCAAAACCAGAGTCCTTTACGGCAGTCTGGTGGGAATGTTTAGGCTTTGTTTAAAACCATCAAATGCATTCACCTCTTCCTCCAGCAGCTATGGACCTCTGGAGTAAGGTAAAAGGTAAAGGACCCTTGAGTGGTTAAGTCCAGTCAAAGGTGACTATGGGGTTGTGGCGCTCATCTTGCTTTCAGGCCAAGGGAGCTGGTTTTTGTCCACAGACAGCTTTCTGGGTCATGTGGCCAGCATGACTAAACCACTTCTGGTGCAATGGGACACCGTGACGGAAACCAGAGCACATCTTCCCACCACAGTGGTACCTATTTATCTATTTGCACTGGCGTGCTTTCAAACTGGCGGGAGCTGGGACAGAGCAACAGGAGCTCACCCCGTCACAGGGATTCGAACCGCCAACCTTCTGATTGGCAAACCCAATAGGCTCAGTGGTTTAGACCACAGCGCCAACTGTGTCCCAAGTAACATGCTCTACACTCATCTTCCTCCTTATTTAACCCTCAACTTCTTAGTTGTTATCTTAACCATACTGATCTATTATATCCTTTATATATAGTATAGCAATATTATGAACAACTGTTATTGCCTTGTGGTTGTTAATATCTTTGCAAAATATTTCATTTGAAACTCTTAATAAAAAATAGTTTAAAACCATTTGTTGAAAACATGCCTTATTAAATCCACAAAGGATTTTTTTAAAGAGGATTTTCACTTTTTGTTGTTGTTGTTGCTTTTGGCCAGCCGACTCATTTCAGCTGTGCTGGGAGCCTCCATGGGCAAGCAGGGGCTTCTCCCAGCTGTTTACACTGGGGGGGCTGGTCCCCTCAAATATTTTAGAATGTAAGAGCCTGCTGGGTCAGGCAAATGAATGACCCATCTTTTTTTCTATAATTTTTATTAAATCTTCTGTTTTACATTTTAAAATATTCATTTAAACAACCTTAAAATATCAGTGACTCCCCTTCTTCTCTCCCTGGTTCATTTTGCATAACATAAATCCTTGCATGTTTTACATAATGGAATCCAGAATTCCATTATTACATCCATCAAAACTTATTTACACTGTTGAATTTATCTTAATGCTGCCCACATTTTCAAATATACACAATTTCCCCCATATATTCAATAAACATTTTCCCATCTTCTTTAAACGTATGTTCTTCTTGTTCTCTTATTCTATATGTTAGGTCCGCAAGTGCACATATTCCACCAGTTTAAGTTGCCATTCTTCTTTAGTTGGGACTTCACTCATTTTCCATTTGGGAGCTAACAAAACATAGGCCGCTGTAGTGGCATACATAAATAACATTTTTTGACACCTGGGAATTTCCATCTGAATTATCCCCAATGAAAAGGACCCTGGGGGTTTTTTTGCAGGAGAGGGAAACTACTTTTAAACATTTTTTCACCCTTTTACAGGTCCACCACATATGATAGAACCTACCCTCAGCCTCATTGCATCTCCTGCACTTATCTGATTCAGTCTTATACATCTTAGCAAGTCCGCTCAAAGTTAGATACCATCTGTAAATCATTTTCAGGTAGTTCTCCTTCAAGGAATAACATGCTGTAAATTTCAGATCGCTCTTCCAAAGTTTCCCCCAGAGATTAAAAATTTATATTTTGTCCTATATCTATTGCCCAGTGTGTCATATCATAGAGGCTTTGACATGCTGTCTTTTGTTTCCCCGTCTAATCCAGGATCCTGTTCTCTCACAATGGCCATTCAGATGCCTGCAGGAAACCAAATTTATCCAATTAAGCTTTTTATTGCACTAGCCATAGGCCATGGCATCATTCAGAAGGAGAACAAAAAGAAAACAACAACAATCACCATAAAAATCATCGGGCACAGACATACAATAAAACCACGGTCACGGCTCCTAAAATTATTTGTTGCATTAAATAGAATAGAATAGCAGAAGATTCTCAGGTAAGATGTGCCAAATTAAATATTGCAGGAAACCCACAAGCAGGACCCGGGTGCAAGAGCACTCTCTGTTCCCGCAGTTCAAATAACCACGCAAGCTTTTCCTTTGCATGTCAACATTTTGTGCCGTGAGATCTCCTTTTCCTTTGGAATCTGCTGCCCACCTTCTGCCTGAAGCATTGTGAAAACAAAAGGCACAAACACTGTGCATAATTTGCAATCAATCGCAGCAGATCATGTTCTAGGTAAAGGTAAAGGGACCCCTGACCATTAGGTCCAGTTGTGACTGACTCTGGGGTTGCGGCGCTCATCTCACTTTATTGGCCGGCGTACAGCTTCCAGGTCATGTGGCCAGCATAACTAAGCCACTTCTGGTGAACCAGAGCAGCACATGGAAACGCTGTTTACCTTCCCGCTGGAGCGGTACCTATTTATCTACTTGCACTTTGAGGTGCTTTCGAACTGCTAGGTTGGCAGGAGCAGGGACCGAGCAACGGGAGCTCACCCCGTCACGGGGATTTGAACCGCTGACCTTCTGATCGGCAATTCTTAGGCTCTGTGGTTTAACCCACAGCGCCACCCGCGTCCCGCAGATCATGTTCTATTCCCCACCAAAAGAAACCATGTGCCGTGTCCTCCATTGCACAAATGGCAGTAAATAAGATATTGAGAGAGCGAAGGATGGTCTAGGTAAGCAGAAAGGTTTAGGGCATTCGCTCCCAAAGTAATAGTGACATATCTTTTGGCATTTCTGCTAAATCCCTCTCTTGAGTTTTCATTTTCCTCTCCTGAGATGAAGCCGTGCTCTGGCAATGCAGGAAGAAGAACCAATTTTCCCACTTAACTGTTGTTTCAACTGAAGCTCTAGTAAGAAAAATGCTCCTGTGAGCTCCTTTTATGCATTCTCACAAAGAGGATCCAGTCTTCATTTGGACGGATTACATTTACATCCTGTCACATCCCGTTAGGTTGTTTACAGCCTTATGCAACTTTCTCACCTTAGCTGCCTGTATCGCATCAGCATGAAATAATATAAGGCAACTATTAAGTGGGGGGGAGAATATTCTCTATAAATCAAACTCCCATCTAGGCAACAACAGAAGCAGCCTATTCACTTTTGTGAGGCTTAATATTCTGATAAATCACAGGCTCTACCTCTTTTATCCTACTTGCCAAGCGTTCTCTTTTCTCCCTCAAGTCCCTCCTCAGATGTGTTTTTTGAAAAACCAAGGCTATTTGAAATCACAATGGGGACGTGCAACAAAAGTGTTCCAGTTTAGGCTTCCGGCCAATCAGCCATCCCCCTTTGCAGGATACTCTATTCCAGCTTTCCCGAATGCAGTGCTGTCCATATCAGTGATAGAACGACTCATGCAACACTTTGGTGATTAATATACACAGATCAATAATGATGCATACTTTATCAACCTTCTGAGAAAAATACAAAACATTAAACAAAGCCACAAAGACTTGCAAACTACCCAGCCTAAAATGAACTTATAATGTCTGGTTTCAATAGATTTTTCAAATGCTTGGCTCAGTCTATTAGATAAATTCATGAAGATACCAACGAAAGGTAAGTTTGGTGATATTCACAATACAGAGAGATGCTAGTGG
Source organism: Podarcis pityusensis (assembly GCF_964106645.2). Taxonomy (NCBI): domain Eukaryota; kingdom Metazoa; phylum Chordata; class Lepidosauria; order Squamata; family Lacertidae; genus Podarcis; species Podarcis pityusensis. The sequence continues at coordinate 37,678,520 of NC_138042.1, forward strand.
AGTTGTAGATAGATGTTAATAAAGTTGTAGACAATGAAGTTGTAGACAATTGGTGCTGGCGTTTTGCACCTGTTTCGCCCTGGCGGTCCAAGTAATCAAAAGGCCGCTGTTCGCCCCCGATGGAGCCCTTTAACTGGGGCTTGCAGGTAGCAGACTCCCAAGATAGTTTTCCAGGCTTCTTCAGTGGTCTAATCTCAAAGTCTAGATATGTATATTGATATTCACTGATAATAATTCAAACCAAATCTTATTAGAAATAGCTTAATGCACTTCTAAATGATCAATTAAATCAAAAATACATATTCATTATACATAAAATCAAACTTACTACAGAAATTTATACATATCAGTGATGGCTGGTGCTACTTGGGACCGGAAGGGAGGCAAGGAGATCTAAAAGCAGATATAGCCAGAGCCAATGGCAGGTGGAGCCAACTAATTTTGGTTTTGTCCCCCTGCACCTCCCTGCTAAGTCTCCCAAGGGGAGACACTGAGACGGAGGAAGAGGACACTGTCCATGGTGCTGTCAGGAGTAGGAGTCAGGAGGAAGTTGGCAGTAAATCATCTGGCATCAATGAAGTTAACTTTTCATTCAAGGAAACAAGGAACACTCGGGTGGCTAGGCCCAGTGAGCACAATAACTCGTCCTGGTAGATTTTGCCGCTAGGAGGCAGTTGTGAAGACTGAAGTGTCACTGAAATTCTACTCAATATTGATCCAGAGTAGATTCCAGTGTACAGTTAGCAGAGTAAAAACTTAAACAGGTTGCAGGATTCCCCAAAAATAAACCAGAGGCAATTGTCTTTCCTCCAGCAGAGCTTTGCTGCTACTGAAGGCAAATGAGCATAATGGTCACAAATCCAATACATTCAGGATTGACCCTGTCCTTAAGAAATCCAGTTGCAGCAGACTTAACTTAAACTGACAATATCTTATAATAAGTCTAAAACCTTACACTGAGCATACAGAACACCACACCAGAAAGAAAAGAGAGAGAATGAGACCCAGGCTCCTTCTGGCCTCACTATTATAGTTAGCATGACCTTGACAGAAAGAGATAAGAGAACCAGTTTAAACCTGTCAGGGAGAGGCAAACAGGACAAGATGAAAGGACAGAAACCAGCAGTTATAGAGAGCCTAAAGAGATTATCAGTAGCTTCTCGTCTGAGAGTGGGTCTGACGTAGAGGGGGAGGAGGATGAGCCTGGAACAAGTCATTCTGGGCACAGAGGAAGTAAGGGGAGGAGTTTTCGCAGACTTGCATGCTGGGTGCGGAAAAGGAGGAAGAAAGATTAGAGGGAGCAACTGCGCACAAGGGGAAGGACGCTAATGGAAACGCTGGAGATGTACGTTTGAACTTTGTCAAATAAATCAATTGTTTGGAACTGGCTGGGAGCCCGGAGTCTTATCTATGGCCAGCTGGACAGCACTAAGCCTCTGACAAAACCAGCTGTACTCAGCTTCTCTGAAGGGTTAACTCAAACAGTATAACCCAAACATCATGAAGTTTTTTTCACACAGAGAAGCTTCCAGGACCCTCTTGAATTAAGTAGAATAGGAAAAATCTCTGCACATCAGATCAATAATTTCTGTACTAAGAAATGCAAACTGACCTGAAGGCCCCCTCCTTCCCACAGGTGCCCAAATGTCGTCCTCACCTGGGTCCTTCCTAAGCAATCTGAGACTTGGTTGCCTTGCCTCTTTTTGCTCTGCCCTTTTCATACATCTTCTGGTTCCGGGAGACCAGGGGAAAGGAGCTGGTCGCAGCAGGAGGGGGAGATCCCTTGGCTTCTTCACCAGCCAGACTCATCTCTGCCTCTTGGCCTCCCTCCTCTTCTGCTTCAGCTTCTGCCTCTGATTCTAGACTGCTCTGTCACAGACTCTCCCTTCTCACTAAGTCCTGTTACCTCTTCAGCTTCTGACACCTCCTCCTCGCAGTCTTCTCCCTCTTCTTCCTCTGACCACCCATCATCATCCCACCACCCATTGCCAAGTGAGTCCACTGTGAGATGCATGAGGAAGCTGTGTGGGTTCTGTGCCCTCCCCTCTGATTGGAGTAGGAGCAGCAAGATTGCTTTAAAAAATACAGGCTGGGAATTACAGATACCGAGATTCCAAGGGACCAGAAAGGACTTTTTATGTATGCAAACAGCAGCCGCGTGGGTGTTGCTAGCTCAGAGATGGAAGGAAGAAACAATTCCAAGGAAGAATGGCAAACCAAATTGATGGACTATGCTGAAATGGCAAAATTAACTGGGAAGCTCAGAAACCAAGAACTTCAAAAATGAATGGGAAAAATTTATAATATATTTAGGAGACCATTATAAGCTGATGAAAACATTAGCAGGATTTTAATCACATTTGTAAGGTAACCAAAAATATGGACAATTTAATGGATTTAAAAAAATGGATAACAAACTGATATGCAGTCGTAAACATTGTCATCAGGACCCGTGGTGGTGGGTCCTGAGATTCAGAGTAATCTCTTTATATATATATGTATTGTTTTTGTTATATGTTTATATTTTCTTAAAGTCAAATAAAAATTATTTACAAAAATAAAAATAAAAAATACAGGCTGGTATATAAGCAGATCGGTTAGAGGAGAAAAAGTGTCCATAATTGTGGGTGGGGAATGCGATACCTTGAAAGGGCATTGGGGAAGGAGGCTTTTGATAGGGTTTATAATTTAGAGATATTCCCTTAGCATCAATGCATGGGTAATTTGAGGACTTGCCTTGAGGTACCATCACCCAGGCGGCTCCAAAGGCCTAAAGGTTGTTGCCAGAAGTTGATCTTAGAGGCCCTGGCGAATAAAGTTGCTTCGAGCAATTTCTCAATCCTCTAGTCTGTCTGCGGGCCTGGAATCATTACTGGTAGAATCTCCTATTTTATCCCTGACGGGGGCTCCGCTTCTAGAGGTGAGATGTTTTCCTAGCATGATGCGCATTACGCATGCACAGGAAAAAAATTATGAGGAGAATCTTCCACGGTTGCAAATACCACCGTCTCTCCCTTTCTCACACCCACCCACACACGAAAGCATCTCTGTCAGTCCCCGAAGAGATCTCCGTTCAGCCAGCCAGTGTAATCTGCTTTGCTCACAAATCCCAACAGAGAAAACGATTGGGAACGCTTTACATGGTTTCCGCCAAGAAAGCTAAACACAAGCAGAAGAGAGGCCTTTGCAATTAAGGCCTTATTAAAAGGAACATGCTGCTGCCACAGATCAGCCACAGGCTTAACAGAAAATGTACAGGAGACGAAAAAGGGTTTTGTTTTAGATTAAGCACTCAGGTAAGTCTTAAAAGGGTTGTGGGGAGGGGGGGATAATGGAGCCGTGTCAAAGACACAACTCTGTGTTATGGGTGCCACAATTCCTGTCGACAAATTTACATTTAAAAAAAAAATAGCCTACTTTTCAGATCTAATAATAATAATAATAATAATAATAATAATAATAAAGCATGGAGGTGGGTATCTGTTGATGACACACAGCCAGAATTTGGGCTCTTGCTCAGTAGTCATGTGTAGGTTTCTTTATCTCCTTAGATAAATCTCCTTAGATATCTCCTTACTAGAGCTCGCCACACCTTTAGATGGTCTTTAGATGAACATGTGATTGAACAGTGCCCTTTTTTTAAATATCTGGGTGTTACATTCCAGGCTACATCTAGCTGGCTAGCCCACTTTAAGGCTGTAACCATCCTAACACGAAGAACAATTGGTGTTTTGCTTAGTTTCTTCCATACCAGGGGAGGACAATTGGTGATCCTGGCATTAAGAGCTTTTGTTGGGAAAGCTATTCCCCAGATGTTATATGGGATAGAACTCTGGGGGTGGAACCAGAGGCTGTTGGAACGGCTTGAAATTTTGCAAAACTACTATCTCAAGAGGATTCTAGGCCTTCCTCAAGGAACCCCAGCAGCCTTCTTGAGGGTGGAGGTTGGTTTACCCTCTGTGTCTGCCAGGGCCCACTTAAGATTCCTACGATTTTACATCAACCTTGCAAACACTTCAAACACCTTATTGGCCAAACAAGCCTTTGTATCTTTTCAAAAGAACACCACTTGGCGCCAAAACTTATCTGAGATCCTGGTTAGATACACCCTACCGGAGTTTAATATCCTCAAACGGTGGAGCCCGGACAAAGTCCGGAAATGGATCCTGGAGAGAGACGCTCTGTTAGATACCACAAAAATACAGATCCCAGGGTCCTCCCACTGGCTTCCCCGACTGAAAGCAGTCAAAATCTGCGCCAATTACTTGGCGAATATCACCAATCCCACTCTTCGGAGAGCCTTTACTATGGCCCGTTTTCAAACCATTCCTACGGCCTATCTGTCAGGCAGATATGCAAAAATCCCAGTAGAGCAGCGGATATGTCCTTGTTATATGAGAACCAAAGAGGATCTCATACATTACATGTTGTATTGTCCCATCTATTCGGCCTTCAGGGATGCGATGTTACAAACTATTCCTAAATCAATAGTCAACTCTGAGGACCAAGTAAAGTTTTTACTGGTGGACGCTGATCCACGGATTTCTCACGTGGTAGCGGTCTTTGTGGTGAAGGCTATGAAAACTAGGGTATGGTTCCTGGATGAAACGGTGAGGTCCCTCCCATTGCTCTCCTAACCTGTTGTTGTATCTTCTTCCCTGAATGGTGGGGTTTATTGGGTAGTTTCCTTGCTGGGACAGCATGGCATGAATTTTAGCTTACTTTTATAATCTTTTTGGTTTATCTTTTAATAATGTTTTATGGTATTTTGTGTAAAGGCATGGACCTCACAAATTTAATAAATTTGTTGTTTTGTTATCTCCTTAGACTTATCCCACCCAACCTCTCAGTGGGAGCCCAGAAGAGCTAACCAGTGCTATTTTCTGGGGGGATGCAGGGGGACGCACACCGCTAAACATTTTGTGAAGCTTTGTACTTTTGTCCATTTACTGTATTTATTTTTCCCGATTTGAACTAGAAAATGGTGATTTTCTTGAGACAAAATGAGAGTACCCCTAAACATTTTTGGGGGGCGCAGGGAAGCTCTGGAGTTAACAGAGCGTTACAATCACAAAAAACCCAGTTAAAATAAAAATATCACATCCAAATAAAAACCAGAATAAATCAACATCAGCAGGATCAGCAGTTATGTCCCAAAGACCAGTCTGGACAAATAACCAAGTGTTTAAAGGTAAAGGTAAAGGGACCCCTGACCATTAGGTCCAGTCATGGCCGACTCTGGGGTTGCGGCGCTCATTTCGCTTTATTGGCCAAGGGAACCGGTGTACAGCTTCCAGGTCATGTGGCCAGCATGACTAAGCCGCTTCTGGCGAACCAGAGCAGCTCACGGAAACACCATTTACCTTCCCGCGGGAGCGGTACCTATTAATCTACTTGCACTTTGACGTGCTTTTGAACTGCTAGGTGGGCAGGAGCAGGGACCGAGCAACGGGAGCTCACCCCGTCACGGGGATTCAAACCGCCGACCTTCTGATCAGAAGTCCTAGGCTCTGTGGTTTAACCCACAGCACCACCCGCGTCCCTTAATCAAGTGTTTACATTGTGCCTAAATGAGGTGGGGGGGCAATTGAGCATCACTTAGGAGTCCCATAATCCCATGGCTACCACTGAGATAACGGAGTCATATAATTGTAGAGTTGGAAGGGACCACAAGGATTATCCAACCCCCTGCAATGCAGGAATCTTCTGCCCAACATGGGCTTCGAACCCACAACCATCAGATAGATGAAGAGTCTTCTGCTCTACTGACTGAGTTACCAAGGTGGATCACACAGGAGACAAGATGGAGCCTTCCACCACTTCGCAAGCAAACAGGGACTTTCAGAGACTAGGTCCCTGCATCCCTCTATGGCTTCCTTTCCACACAGTGACCTAGATTAGCTGCAAAGATGTTGCTTGCCTAGAGTTGGAAAAACACTAAGATCCCTACCATGGTGGACTGGCAGATTAAACTATTGGATTATGCAGAGATGGCAGGAATGACCAGGAAAATCAGAAACCAGGAGGATCAAAACTCCAATAAAGAATGGGAGAAAATTATATTATATTTGACAGACCACTGTAAACACTTGAACTCTTCGGCTGGTTTTAAATCACTCTTCTAATGTTACATAGATTTTGGAGACAATGGAGGATTGAAAATTAGAAGGACTTATAGTATGCATTTGGAAAAGTTAGTTAAAGAACCCACGAGGAGGGGGAGTCTTAAGATTCAGAAGAATCTCGTGTAATTTTTATTATTTGTGATTTTGAGTGTGAATGAATTTGTAAAATCAAATAAAAATCTATTTTTAAAAAAGATATAATGATTGCTGGTATCAAAATACAACTATTAATTCTCCTAACCCTTTTTGAAATGAGTTTAGCCCAGGTCATCTACTAAGGTGTCCACTAGAAGAGGAAGAATGTGCAATGGACCCCATAAACCTTTTTGCAAAAATTGAATATTTATTTATTTTATGTGCTTTGTTTGTTTGTGTGTTTATCACTGCAATTCAATGCAAAATACAAAGGCTTAAAAACCAAACTAACAGCTAAAAGGGATAATAATAATAATAATAAATTTTATTTATATCCCGCCCTCCCCAGCCGAAGCCGGGCTCAGGGTGGCTAACAACAATAAAACAGTACAAAAGTACAGCATAAACAACATTCTAAAATCATTCATTCTAAAATTAATTAATTCATACACTAGTTCTAAGAACAAGTCCTTCTACTGGTGTAGCAATAAAAATACTAGGACCTTTGCAAAGCTAAGCAAGATCTGGTATGGTTTCAGATGGGATGGGGGAACTATGTGTTGAGATTCCTGCATTGCAAAGGGTTGGGCTAGATGACCCTCAGGGTCCCTTCCAGCTCTAAAGTTCTGTCAAGAAAATCCTCCTACCTTCAGCGCATCAGCTCAGCCACCAAAAATATGGAGGGTCTTGAAACATGCTGCCTTTTCTCAAAGTTATTATTCTGCCTCTGCCAGAAATTATTCTGCTGCCTGCTATTTTACATTTTCCCCTGGGAACAAAGGAATTTGATCGTTTTGACTCCCACTCCACACTGAACAGTTCCTAAATAAATGGTGGGAGACCACAACGCAAGGCACTTAAGGCAGATTTATGCATGCAGAGAAAATCAATCGCACGCTGCATGTTGTCTCTTTCCTGGAGCTGCAACGTTGCAGAGAAGGGGGGGCGAATCTGGTGTCTGAATGTTTCCCCGTGTGGTTTTAAAAAACCTGCATCTTTACACAAGGGGAGAATGTCAAGGAGAAGACAAGGCTAAACTAGACCCCTACTCTCCAACACAGTAGCTTGCCATGCGCAAGAAGATGTTTTAACGATAATGAAGCCTTCATAGCATAGTGTGTAACCACGTCAAGACCAAAAGGGAGTGTGATGCTCCAGGCATCCCGCAGGGATCTTTCCAGGATTAATTAAATGATCACAGTGCTTCACTTACATCCATCCATTATCTCAGTCATGTTTACAACGGCCCTGCTAGTTTAGTCCAGTATTACCATCAGCTCTATTTTTCAGAGGGGAGGGAGGTTGTGGGGGGGAGCAACTGCTTTGCATGCAAAAGTTCCCACCATCTCTAGGCAGGGCTCTCCTCCCCCCTGCCCCCCCACCCCCAAATCAGCTCTGGGGATTAGGAGTTCCTCTGAGGAACTCAAAGACAGTGGTAATTGAAGAATAGAAGGTAACGGCTAGCTGATCTGGTCTGGACTGCAGGCCAAGTTAAAATTGCAACTTTGCTTAAAGTTCCCCATTGCCATGGCATTGTTTAATGAAGGTAGGAGCATGCTTCTGTAACCGATGAAATGTACACATGTGCTGATCATGCCTCAAGTAGCTTATGCATATTCATAACTGTGGCGATCACACAGGGCCCCCGGACGTTTGACGGTCTATTGACCCTGTGCCACCACTGTAATTGCTTTCTTCGCTGCCACCAACCCATTTCGCATGGGCACGCACGGAGTCCAGACCATTGTTAACATTAACAAATAATCAAGTTTATTTTTATCAGCATGAACAAGCTTATGGTTTCAGTTAATTTTTCTTGTCTGTTTCTTAATCTTAGTTTCTTTACTGTCTTATATGTTCCTAACAACTTCAAACTGATTATCCCAACTATCTATCTGACTCCACCTAACAGTTCCTCTCACTCTCTCACAACACAACTCGACCAACCCACAGACTTATCCTCCCTCTTCCTTCTCCAACTCCCAACTCTCAACTGACTTCCACACAACTCCTACTCTCACTCTAACTCCTCCCCTCTGTTTCCACTCACTTCACACTCATTTAACCCTTTCCTAGGAGGAAAACGCCACAACAACATGCAGTGTTCACGTGAAACTTTGCAGATAAAAATGAGCTCCATGACTTTGTATGGCACGCAGAATCCCGAAGTGTTAACTCTCTGTGCCTCTTTCTCGCTTAATCTTGAAATAAACTTTTTTTAAAAAATCTCTCCACCCCTGGAAGTAATTTTATCGGCTTTTAGGTCACCCAGGAACAGGGTCCTTTGACCCCCACTGCAATATCCTTTCCCTGTCTGTTTCTTTTTAAGAAACAACTTATTACATCCAATAGGCCCAACCCCACCAAAAGTTATTTCACACGGCACATATTTTTGACACTGCAGAAAATGTGCCGTGCTGCGCATTAACACACATTCCTAATGAAAAGTTTATATGCAGAAGTGCCTTTATGCAAATTTAACTATGACCCTCAATGCATCCTGAAGATTATTCTGGTGAGAGAAGAGCGTCAAAATGTTAGCCGCATAGGCAACTAAATGGAAGAGGGTTGCATTTATATTTCGTTTCCAGCTGTGTCACAATTATGTAGTGCCCATGTGCAGATTGCGCATGAAGAAAGATAACTGGATGGCGCCACATATGGCCAGTGAATCATTGATGAGACTGAAGCACCCAGCCTTCTTTACATCCAAAACCCAGAAGCTGGATTTGTCTTTTCACAAGCTGGATGTTGTGATTCAAGGACCCGCCACCAGCTTGGGGATAAGAAAGACACATAGGTTAATGGGCTAAAAACGGCCACAACTTTATTGATTTCAGCATGTGAGAGGTATTGGTTTAGACATTGCATAAAACAACAGAGCATGACTCCACCCCCCTAGGGAAGGGGTGAGTCTATCAAGGGTTAACCACCAGTGGGAGGAGCCTGTTGATACAAATACAACTGAAAGCTCCCCCTGATATCACCGGGGGTCATGCCATGGCCCTAGCCAACAGCAAGGGCATCGGACAGGATCCACGACTGCCGGATTCCTTTACCGGAATACCCATAAAGTGGAGGGGTAGGCGATGGCCACACCCTGCCCTCCAATACACAAACATATTCCAATGCCTAACCTCCAATACCTAAAAGTTGTGACAATTTGCTACGAGGTAGGTGAAAAACCAAGTGGCCAGTGCCAATTTGCCAGTTGGATAAAAATTCCTACCAGGCACCTTGGCCAACCAAGGCGACCAACCAAAGGTCCATAGCAAGGTCAAGAACGAAGCAAAGAACTAAAGGGAGGGTGGGTGGGTGATCCGACAAAAACCAGAAGCAGAATGAAAGGAAAGTGCTGCCGCGGCCACATTTGAGCTGATTGGTTGGCTACCTGGGGGCGTGGCATGGCAGCCAGGCCAGCTGGGGAGGGACTGGAACTCCCCCTGCCAATGCGGGAAACGGCTCCTGCTCACAAATCCTCCCCTCTGTGAGGAGGAGAGGCTTTGTGATCAAAAAGAGAACTGAAAATATCAGGAGGACGATGCACAGGCTAAAAAGCCCTTGACACCCATTTGGAGCACAAAGGCCTTTGGTGATGCTGGCAACCCTGCCCTGCTTTGACCTTAAAACGCTCCATTATTTCTCCAGAGCAGGACCTGCCTCTGTCTGAAAGCCCTGAGGAAGGCTATCGATTCTCATCTTGGCACAAATCAGCGTGTTAAGTACAGAGAAATTTGGTCCAGCCTTCCATTTGACCTTGCCTTGCCGGTAATTACAAAATGGTTCCATAACACAGTCTCTTTCCTATCGATTCATGCCATGTAGACATAACCTTTAATCCCAGAACAGGGACCTTCTCCTTCTCCCTGCAAACTCTTAGTAAGATACATGCCACTATAGCTGTTAGATAAGTAGTCAAAACATGGGATGGTCGCTGCTTAAAACAGCTTCCACACCGGTACGTAGTTAGCGGTCGCCATTTTATTGCATGTCCTGGCTGGTGAAGATAACTTATTAATGTAATGAAAAGGACCTGTAGCTGACAGGATGCCTTTGTGATCCTTCCATGTAGTAGAGGACCTTCCAGATTTACCATCCAATTTGACAGAAAACCCATAGCAATATGAATTAGACCTCAACGCAAAACTTCTGAATTTCCTTAAAGTAGGACAAGAGAACATATCATCAGGCACATGTGAAATTATGCACAAAACCATACACCAGTTGGAACTTAGGTCTCCCTAGTCCTAGTCTAATACTCTAACCACTACACCAGAATGGCTCTCCAGTGGCGGAGAAAGGGGGTGCGGTGGGGGTGGTCCACCCCAGGTGTCATCCTTGAAGGGGGTGACAAAAACCCCCCATGGTGGATTACTGCCGTGCCAATATGGACACCCATAGCCCTACAGCTGGGGGGGAGGCAGCGGGTGGACAGTGGGTGGGACATCCCTTTGGGCGCTGCATGCACTGTCCCTATGGGTGGTTCGCCTCGCCCCTGGGCACGCCACCCCCAGGTGCCCGAAATGTTTCCTTTGCCGCTGTGGCTCTCACCAGATATTACCAGAATATTCTGGACCAGTGATAGGTCCCCTAGAATGGACATGTTTATCGACGTAGGCATGAAAATAATTACAGTGGTACCTCTGGATACGAACGGGATCCATTCCAGAGCCCCGTTCACATCCAGAAGTGAACGCAACCCGCGTCCACATGTGCGCAGGACGCGATTTGCTGCTTCTGCGCATGCGCGTGATGTCATTTTTACCGTCTGCGCATGCGTGAGCGGCAAAACCCAGAAGTAACGCAGCGTGCAACCCAAAAATACTTATCCCGAAGCTACTTCAACCTGAGGTATGACTGTACAGTCATTCTGGCTCCATTTACCCTTTCCTGTCCAAAGAATATCCCACCGCCACCAGAAAAAAATTGATATGCGGTCCCAAGGAAAGGGAAGCATACTTGATTGACAAAATGACCAGATGACAAGAGGAAATGTACAACTGATGTAATGTGATATGAAACGATCACAAGTTGGCATGTCATTTCTTCACCATTTAATTTAAAGCCATCAAAATGGAAAGTTATAGCCAAGATGGTGACAGCTGAGCTAATGAAATACAGATCAAGCAGGCTTGCTTTATAGGTATATAAACCTAACACAACCTCTTTCTTTCTTTCTTTCTTTCTTTCTTTCTTTCTTTCTTTCTTTCTTTCTTTCTTTCTTTCCTTCCTTCTTTTTGGACCACCAGAGGCCTTGGGTGTCCCAAAGCAATAGCCTAACGTGCTAAATATAGAAAATAGACTCATTGACCCAGCAGTATAACGTTTCCAGCACTTTCCACTCATTGTGTGGAGACCACCAAAGTCCCATCATAGGAGAGTACACTATAAACATCCACTCCTTTAATTACTCCCATGGAGTGTTTCCTCAGAAACGCCACGTCTCGTAAACAGAAACTATATTTTATACCAGTCATTCTCCTACCTAAAACCAGATCAGATTCCCCCCAATACACCAGTCCCAGCAGCTGCCCGGAGGCACAATGCGCTATCATTCTGCAAGAGAAAGGATAGTTGCAAACATTGATTCAGAAGAGGAAATTTCTGGTTTACCTGTAACAGAATTATTATTTTTGCTCTGCACCCTTGACACAAATCATACAATCTGTCCGGCTGTCGGCGGCACTTAACAGCAGCAAACCACTAAAGGCTCGTTAGTAACACAAACTTAAACCTTTGAGGTTTGGGGCCCCAGGAGAGCAAACACAGGTTTGCCACCAAATACCCTCAACGGGGAGTCAATCAATCCTGAATCTCTGACAGTGATTGCACCTGTGGCGCACCTGCTTGTCAATCATACTCTTCTTTTTTAGGTGTGCACTTAAAAAACAAAACCAAAAAAACTTAGGTGTACACCAAAAAAACACAATTTACGAAGAGAGCTCTTAATTTTCTTTCTTTTTCTTTTTTTAAAAAAAATGTTTTTATTAACTCTTTTATCACTGTTACAAAAGTGCATACAGCATCTCTGCTTTCAGTTCATGGAGTTCTTTCTACAGATCAGTCATATTTGATGCGAGGCACTAATGTTATGGACAGTATAAACACTAATGTTATAGACAGTAAACTTTCATTCTGCTACATAGTGTATGTGTGAGGTTTTTGTGTCAGCGTCACATGGGTAGGTTCTGTTTCTATCCATTTAGTAGTTTTTTGTTAGTGGTGAGAGAAGATTGGGGGACCCAGGGCAAGGCTGGTTGCCTTTAGTTGACGGCAGTGAGTTTTGTTTGCGTGTGTGAGGGGAAAGGGGTTGTTAGGTCAAGTTAGCCATATCGATTCATATGCTGTCTGTGGGTTCCTGTTGTCTTGTTGTTGGGCTGTGTATGTAATAAAGGGGAGTCACATCAGGGTGAAGGCATCTTTCTTTGTTTGTCCCCATGCCAGTTTCCGTTTGTAGGTTAGTTTTTCTAACATTTCCTGAGTCAACCTATGATGAGGCTGACCAGAGAAGGTTGTTCTCCTGTGATTTCACTCAGTGATTTTTTCCTGGGCATAAGCAGGGGTACGCATACCCCTAAACATTTTGTGAATCTTTGTACTTTTGTCCATTTACTGTATTTATTTTCCCCAATTTGAACTATAGAATGGTGGTGGAGAATGGTGGAGCGCCTCCACCTCCATCATTCTTACCAGACACTGAGGTCCAGCTCCGAGGGTCTTCTGTTGGTTCTCTTACTGCAAGAAGTGAGGTTACAGGGAACCAGGCAAGAGGGCCTTCTTGGTAGTGATGCCCACTCTGTGGAACACCCTCCCATCAGATGTCAAGGAAATAAACAACTATCTGACTTTTAGAAGACATCTGAAGTGGTTTTCTTGAGTCAAAGTGAGAGTACTCCTAAACATTTTTTTTGGAAAAAAAGCACTGCCTATACTTATATCGGAGGATGCCCCCCCCCCCCCACTGCCCTGCAGAAAGTTCCCCAGGAGGAAATGCAGCCTCAAGAATGAAAATGAAACCTTAATACCTGCTGCAAGGTCTCTGTCTCACCAGAGTGGTGCATGCTCTAGTTATCTCCCGCTTGGACTACCGCAATGCACTCTACGTGGGGCTACCTTTGAAGGTCACCCAGAAACTACAATTAATCCAGAATGCAGCAGCTAGTCTGGTCACTGGGAGTGGCCACCGAGACCATATAACACTGGCCCTGAAAGACCTACATTGGCTCCCAGTACGTTTCTGAGCACAATTCAAAGTGTTGGTGCTGACCTTTAAAACTCTAAACGGCCTCGGTCCAGTATACCTGAAGGAGCGTCTCCACCCCCATCATTCTGCCCAGACACTGAGGTCCAGCACTGAGGGCCTTCTGGTGGTTCCCTCACTGCAAGAAGTGAGGTTACAGGGAACCAGGCAAGAGGGCCTTCTTGGTAGTGGAACCCCCTCCCATCAGATGTCAAGGAAATAAACAACTATCTGACTTTTAGAAGACATCTGAAGGCAGCCCTGTTTAGGGAAGTTTTTTATGTTTGATGTTTTATCGTGTTTTTAATATTCTGTTGGGAGCTACCCAGAGTGGCTTGGGAAACCCAACCAGATGGGAGAGGTATAAATAATAACATTGATGATGATGATGATGATGATGATTAGGTAAGTCAGTATGCTTACTCCCCACCCAGTGTTGCAAACTGAGGATGAGGGAGAGTGGAAGCCCACTTGGGGAGTTGATGGCAGTGGTAAGATTCAACCCAAACACTTTCACATTAAACGCTGCAATGGTGGATGCAGCCCATTGGCACTGGTAGGGCAGGAAGAGGAAGAAACCAGTGACAGGGAGAGCCAACTACCGTATTTTTCGTTCTATAAGACGCACCAGACCACAAGACGCACCTAGTTTTTGGTGAAGGAAAACAAGGAAAAAAATATTCTTAATCTCAGAAGCCAGAACAGCAAGAGGGATCACTGCACAGTAAAAGCAGCAATCTCTCTTGCTGTTCTGGCTTCTGGGATAGCTGCGCAGCCTGCATTTGCTCCATAAGACGCACACACATTTCCCCTTACTCTTTAGCAGGGAAAAAGTGAGTCTTATAGAGCAAAAAATACGGTAATTCTTGCTTCGTCCCCTACTGCGTTCCACAAGGGGCTACACTGAGGCTAAGGAAGTGGAAATCCACAGGGAGGGACACCCATTGGAAAGGTTGTAGGTAAGAAGGCAGGCAGTTTGGGGGGGGGGGCTGGCAGAGAACAGGCTGAGGTGATGGGGCAGTGCCTTGTTTGCCCTCATGGACCAGCCTCCACTGCATAGCTCAGCCTCTCAACCACTGCACTCTCTTTGCTCTCAAGTGGAATACAAAGCGAGCAATTGCAGCCCAAATAATACAAATGCAAAGCTTAACCACGATTTGCAAGCATTGCCTATGAGCGTTTGGGGATAAATGTCTAGAACATACGGCATTATCTCGCACAAAGGCAGAAATCACCCACATCCGTATTAATTACGCAGTGACAAGGGACATTGTCAGCCAGGCGAGAGAACTCTGCATCCTGCAGTTTCTTCTACGGAAGCAGGAATCATAATGTTTTGCTCTCGGTCCCTCCTTCTCCTTTGTGGAGGAGGCTTTCCTACATGAAGTTTCCTTTGCAGGCCAAAAGCAAACAAAACATCTATTCTTTTGGTAATTAGCAGTTCCGAAATAGTCACTTTCTCCCAGTGTGAGAATGCTTTGCTTAGGAACTGGCCATTTGGGGATTAATCAATAACATTACATCCCAAGTAACACAGTGGCTTTAAACCAGGCTGAAGAACGAGACGTTGGGGTTGTGAGTCACACTACCGACTGCAAGGAGATGACATTGTCTGTGGTGAAAATTTCCCACTGTTTTAATGCAGGGTTCCAACAGAGATTTTCAGATCAGCCCAGAAGGCAACAAATGCCAGAAGAATCCTCACTTTTTCTTAAGGGTATAAATTGCACAGTACAGAACTGAATGCACCTTGCACTGTAATTGCTGTGTTCACACTTCTGTGGATTCACTGCAATCATTGCATTTCCCGTGCTGGAAAATGTTCACACAACCATCTTATTTAAAATGCATTTGTGTGGTATGAAGTTTACGGCACGTAATATCTTAAAAGAGAATTTAATGAAAATGATTTACAGGTGGTACATAATACCAGTCAAGCTTGCAAAAATTTATCATTTGCCCAATAATAAATGTTGGAAATGTAAAGAAACTGAAGGTACATTCTTTCACCTTTGGTGGACGTGCCCAAAGATTAAGGCATTCTGGGAGATTATCTATAATGAAATGAAAAAGGTATTTAAATATACCTTTCTAAAGAAACCAGAGGCCTTTCTCCTGGGCATGGTAGGCCAATTGTTGCCAAAGAAGGACAGAGTTTTTTTCATGTATGCCACAACAGCAGCAAGAATACTTATCGCAAAGCATTGGAAGACACAAGATCTACCTACCAGGGAAGAATGGCAGATGAAGCTGATGGACTACATGGAACTGGCGGAAATGACTGGCAGAATCCAAGACCAGGGAGAAGAGTCGGTGGAAGAAGATTGGAAAAAAATTAAAGTATATTTACAGAAATATTGTAAAATTAATGAATGTTAGAAGGATGCTGGAAAGAAGTTATATGACTTTAGCAGAAATGTTATAAAGAATTAAGTATGAATAGACTGACTATGGGTAAAGGTGCAAAACTTAAGGTTAAATTGTGTTAAGATAAATTATGGAAATAAATTTGAGAAAGAGGGAAAGGACTTGCTGGAATAATTAATTGAACTAGAATACAAAAAAGGAGGTGTGAGGAAGTCGAGGAAATAAGCAAATGAAAGATAAGGACATGAAAATACGGGGTCTTTTTTTGTTTTGTTTTTCTTTTTTTTTCTTCTATTTTTTCAAAGGTTTGTGTTTTTTAAATGTTTCTTTTTTCTTTCTTTCTTTTTTAATGTTTTGATGTACTGTTGTTGTTTTGTTTTATTGTATTTTCTTTTGCTTTCGAGGTTTTGTAATTGTTTATAGCTTGTATTTCTTTTTCTTTGTAACTCTTAAACTTTAATAAATATCTTTTTTTAAAAAAAAATGCATTTGTGTCTTATACCTTGTTAGGAGATACTGCTGTCTGATGTGTTGTTCCTCAAACCAGCTTCATATTCAGGCCCTCCAAGTGTCCCTATTTTCCAGGGACGTCCCTGATTTAGAAAAGCCGTCCCAGTTTCTGATTTGATCCCAGAATGTCCCGCTTTTCCTTAAGATGTCCCTATTGGAGCTATCCAACCCCCGAGCTGTCTGAAGGCAATCCTGTATAGGGAAGGTTTTTTTAATGTTTAATGTTTTATTATGTTTTTATGTATGTTGGATGCTGCCCACGGTGGCTGGGGCAACCCAGCAAGATGTGTGGGGTATAAATAGTAGAATTATCATTGTGAAATGGGACGTCCCTATTTTCATCAGAGAAATGTTGGAGGGAATGGCTTCATACCCAATGGGGTCCTTACGCCATTCCTAATTCCTCTCTAGCCGAGGCGCGAACACTTTTGCATGTTCAGTGCCCCCAGTGTGAACACAAACAGGAAACAACTGAAGCTGGGACCCTCAGGTAGCTCATGTAAGCCCATGAAATGTCCTTGCTGGATAAGTTTTAAACTGCTTTTATTACTGTATTTCTTGGGAGAAAAGCAATGACAAACCTAGACAGCATCTTAAAAAGTAGAGACATCACCTTATTAACAAAGGTCCGTATAGTTAAAGCTCTGGTTTTCCCAGTAGTGATGTATGGAAGTGAGAGCTGGACCATAAAGAAGGCTGATCGCCAAAGAATTGATGCTTTTGAATTATGGTGCTGGAGGAGACTCTTGAGAGTCCCATGGATTGCAAGAAGATCAAACCTATCCATTCTTAAAGAAATTAGCCCTGAATGCTCACTGGAAGGACAGATCCTGAAGCTGAGGCTCCAAGACTTTGGCCACCTCATGAGAAGAGAAGACTCCCTGGGAAAGACCCTGGTGTTGGGAAAGATGGAGGGCACAAGGAGAAGGGGACAACAGAGGACAAGATGGTTAGATAGTGTTCTCGAAGCTACCAGATTGAGTTTGACCAAACTGCGGGAGGCAGTGGAAGACAGGAGGGCCTGGCGTGCTCTGGTCCAGGGGGTCACGAAGAGTCGGACACGACAGGGACTTCCGGGTTAGCGCCTCCGGCAATGGCGGAATTCCTCTGATCGGGAGGAATCCGCTCCGTGGAAATTAGGGTCTGGCCGCCACGGCGAAGGCGGAAACCCACTAAAAACCACAGGCGGGAGAAGCCTGTGGACGTGGGATTCGGCTGGCACCTTTTGCGCCCCCCCCCCACTCGCGGGGAAACCCGGTTTCGGGGATTCCGGAGCGACGTGAGGTGAGCGGCGCGGTGCTTCGAATCAATTGCTTCCTTCACGGAGTGAAGCCGCATTGCCGTTGCCGGAGAGCGCTGACTTTTTCCTGTGGACAATTGGACTTTAAACAACTACCCGTGAGTAGAACGGAAAATTGGATTTTTAAACATCTTAATTTGGCACCGAAACGGGAAGGTTTCAAACACGAAGTCCGCCTTCCTCTTTTGTAAATAGATTGAGCAAAGACGCTGCAAGCTAAAGTCTTGGAGAGCCTTTTGTAAAGGACTAAATTTCCATCGGTTAAAATTATCAAACACCCCCTTGGAAGCAGGAGAAGAGGGGGGAATTTTAGACTGCCTAAGCCTGCAGGAGAGAGAGTGAAGAAAGACAAATTACCACCGTTTTGAACCTGGGAACGGGCTGTCACTAAGATTGACGTTTTGGGAAAGTTCATTGACTGTGAACAAAATGTACGTTGACAGATAGTTAAATAAGAGAAATATATTGTTTCCATTGTTTCCTTTTGCACTCAAAAAGGAGCAAAAGTAATTGAAAGATTGAAACTAACTTTGTTGCTGGATCTGCGTTTAAAAGGACGGATACAAATAGAAATTGTTTCCTCTAGAGGGAGCTTTTGAAACTGTTGCAGGAGTGGAGCTGGGGAATTTTCCAACTGCAGAGATAAAAGACCGTGAGAATTAGAGATTGACCTTGGACAAGAATGTCGACAGAAGAAGCCTTAGTGATTGCATTTTGCAAGATAAGTGCTTTATTGGAACAGCTTCATG
Source organism: Podarcis pityusensis (assembly GCF_964106645.2). Lineage (NCBI taxonomy): Eukaryota > Metazoa > Chordata > Lepidosauria > Squamata > Lacertidae > Podarcis > Podarcis pityusensis. The sequence continues at coordinate 37,696,946 of NC_138042.1, forward strand.
AGAAGATGGATGTGATGACTATTAAAATTGACAATTTGGGACAAAAAATGACTGATTCGGGACAAGAAGTGAATATCCATATAGAAAATACTCAGGAATCGATTCAGGAATCTACTTCGACATGGCAAGTTGTGGAGAAGACGAGGGAGAAAGTTGTTGTAGAACCTCAAGTAATACAAGTGCAGAGAGCCCCAGTCTTCCAGAGACAATTTGATGAATATAAGCTGTTGCCTGTCACGATTGAATTTAGAGAAAGTCAGTTGAAACACGTCCTGAAATATCTTTTGGACTCTAGTTTTGACTATGGAGAATGGGCTGACCTGACGAGAAGGAATAAAGACCAGCAGAAGATAAAGTAAAGTGCATGTACAAATATGAAGAAGATCTGCAGAAGGGACATGGAAAAGAGTTAAGAGTCTCGGACAGAAGATCTCCAGGTTGATGGACCGTATGGAATTAATAGAAAGGACTGGCAGAATCCAAGACCAGGAGAAGGGACGGTGGAAGAAGATTGGAAAAAAGTTTAAAATTTATTTATAGAAACATTGTTAAAATTAATGAGTGTTAGAAAAAAGTTGGAATGAAATTACACGGCTTTAGTAGAAATGTTATAAGGAGTTAAGTACAAATAAGTTTCAGGGTATTAATGGTAAGATAAGGTTAAAATAAACTATGACAATTATATGACAGAAAATAGTGAAAGATGGAAAGGATTTGCTGAAATAATTAATAATTAGAATACAAAAAAGGGAGGTGGGAGGAGGTCGATGAAACAAGTTAATGAAAGACAAAGATATGGAAATATTGGATGTGTTTTTAATTGTTTTTGCTTTTGCTTTGATGTATTGTGTTTTTTCTTTTTTCTTTTTTTATGTATAGCAATGTATTGATTTGTATTGTTTTTATTTTTTTCTCTTTTTCTTTTCTCTTTCTGTAATCTTTAAACTTTTAATAAATATTATTTTTTTAAAAAAGAAGAGTCGGACACGACAAAACGACTAAACAACAACATTACTGTAGAAGAAGAAGAAGAAATAGAAGAAGAAGAAGAAGAATTTGGAGGCAGAAAAGCCCACAAGCACCACTCCCTGGGAGTAAAAAAACAAAAACCCTGTAGCAATAAATTAAGTTATTTCATGACACATAATATCAGCTGCTGCCAAAAGACAGGGCCATCTCTAACAACTCACCTCTGCCTCTCTCCCTCCACCCCACTAAGCAGAACTCAGTGGCATTCAAACCTCTATTTCATATTTTTTGCAGGTCTAATGTGCATGACAAACTTCCTTGGAACACTGCCTTTGACTTATTAGAAGGGAAGCCACATGCTGAAGAGTACAATTCCTTGGCACGGTGGTTGCAGACGTGCCTGCCTTTGGCTCTTTGGAAGGCTGCTGTTTCTTCCCCAGGCAAATGACAGAAGCTTAGGGTGAACCAAACCCATCAGATTTCGCTGAGCAGAGGCATTCAAGAGAATCCACACCATAGCCAAGCTAAATTGTTTTGAACAGCGATTCATGAATAAAACAAGCACAATCCACTTTGCCCCCCTTTCTTTTTGATCCTGCTTTCACTCCCTGAAATATATTTACCGGATTTACTTTCATTTCCTTTCCTTTGTTTCCCAGGAACCAACGTGGAGAAGATTACTGGGGCCAAAAGGGTGTCACGGCAGGGGGTGGGGTGGGAGGAAGTCAGCCCCAGCAGGGTAAAAAGTCTGGTGTTTCATCAGCCTGTTAGGGTGGCAGGTGCAGAACTAACAAACAAGGAAACTAAGGTGCTTGAGCAAAAGCCCACAAAAGAGAAAATCCAACAAAATGTTTAAAAATATGATTTGCCCCCAAAAAAGTCATTCATAATTTTGCATGAAGGGAGAGAGACACCCACCTGAAGAACTGCTTCCAGTCAGTGTAGACTGTACTGAGGTAGCTGGACCAATGGACTGACTTAGTATTGCATCTTGCTATGTTCCTAGTCCCCCTTCATGGATCACTGCCTTGCCGTGGCGAAGGGGCTTGAATAACTCAGAGAAGCTATGATCTATACTGTGCAGGGCACCCAAGATGAACAGGTCATAGTGGAGAGTTTTGACCAAACGTGATCCACCTGGAGCAGGAACCGGCAAGCCACTCCAGTATCCCTGCCAAGAAAACTCCATGGACAAAGACAACAGGCGTATAAAAGTTATGACACTGGAAAATGAGCCCCTCAGGTTGGAAGGCATCCAACATGCCACTGAGGAAGAGCGGAGGACAAGTACAAGTAGATTCAACAGCCATGTGCCTATGGTGATCCCAACCAACTTGGATACCAGTTTCTTCACATGTACAGTGGTACCTCTGGTTATGAACTTCATTCATTCCAGAGGTCCGTTCTTAACCTGAAACCATTCTTAACCTGAGGTACCACTTTAGCTAATGGGGCCTCCTGCTGCCGCTGCACCGCCACTGCACAATTTCTGTTCTCATCCTGGGGCAAAGTTCTTAACCCGAGGTACTACTTCCAGGTTAGAGGAATCTGTAACCTAAAGTGTTAGTAACTCGAGGTGTTTGTAACCCAAGGTACCACTGTAGAGGTGTTTGTGTACAGTTGTTGATTTGTACAACTGAACTGTAAACTGTACCCAGACTGTGAACTCCTTCAACATCCCATGCAAATATAATTGTACGTGTGATGCTCAACTGCAGATACACACAATGTTCTGTCATGGAACGCAACGTGTTAACCCCCCTTTTGTTGACAGTGGCCTAAGGAGGCAAAAAGGGGGTGGGGGGCAAGCCTGAGCAGCAATGAATGAGAAGCATAGTTTCTGACCCACTTGAAAGCTTTCTCCTTTCTTAACATCATAACAGTTGGTCCTAATAAAAGGTATGTGACACAAAGAGAGCCAGAGTTTCAGTTTGGGAATGTGTTTGTGTCAGTGCTTCCTCCTGAAGGCTACAGAATTGGTATGCTTGCCGTGAAGCATTTTCTATCTTTCTCTCCGGCAAAAACTGGGACCTTTCAAGTGTTCATGATAAATACAGAGAATTATTTATAAATCATTTGAAAATAAACGCTGGGGAAATAATTGCACTCGCCGCTTCACAGTCTTTTCAAATATTATGAACATGCCCAAGAGACTTTCGCTTTTGTGCCATTGTGATTCAAAATAACTTCAGTTCAGAGAGTGCTGACAGATACAATGCAGAGAGGGCTTCCCGTATGAAAATTAATAGCCCAACGTTGCGTTGTTTTCGGCGCCTGATTACATTGCATAATTGCTTCAAGCAGTGAAGGCTGACGTGACCAAACTGTTGAAATACCCTGGACAACAGAGTCTTTCGGATCTTTACAATGTTTCTTTTAAAACAAATCCTTAAAATCAGCTTGTACATTGAAATCAGATTTGGCACATTTTTTAAAGGGTTCAGTGGGTGCAGGAATCTGAACAAAATATTGCACCATTTCAGATGCTTCAGAAGACTTGCAAGCAAGACTAGTGTCATCAAGAGGCACCCTTCATCAACACCTTCCAGGCCCCACCACAGACAGCTGCCCTTTTAAGAAAGTTTCCCCCACAATGCCTCCAATATAGTGTAGAGGTTGTAAAAACAACCCCTCTGCAGTGCCACAAATCCGTTCGTGGTGAGTTCTGGCACTTCTTTTTCTAGAAAAATACAGTGGTACCTCGGGTTAAGTACTTAATTCGTTCCGGAGGTCCGTACTTAACCTGAAACTGTTCTTAACCTGAAGCACCACCTTACCTAATGGGGCCTCCCGCTGCCGCTGCACCGCCAGAGCACAATTTCTGTTCTCATCCTGAAGCAAAGTTCTTAACCTGAAGCACTATTTCTGGGTTAGCGGAGTCTGTAACCTGAAGCGTATGTAACCTGAAGCGTATGTAACCCGAGGTACCACTGTAGCACAGAGTATAGTACAGTATATATACTAACGTATTTATTTTGCAGGAAATGGATAGATATCTTTTCCAAATGAGAGCAAGGGCATCACATGGTAGCATCTGGCAGGGCTGAGCCTAACGACGCCTAATTTTGGGGTAGCATTTTCAGCTATGCCCCCCAAAAGATCTTCAACTCCTTACTTCCTTCCCTGAACAATTTACAAAAATGTTTGCCCGTTGGTTGATATTTTCTGACACTGCCGACTCTAGCTTTTTCTCAGCCAGGTGCTTCAATTGCTCCGTTAGTGCCATGCAGTCAGACTGATTGGTTATATAGGTTTACCACAACATTACAGGATTCTTTGTTGGCTGGGATCACCCGTGTAGCTAACTGAGAAAGGAGAAGGAACAACTACTGGGGGGGGGGGGGGATGGGATGAAACACCAGCAGTTGGAAGGACCAATGCTACCAAACTGGATTATTTTTTTTTAAAGAGTATTCTCACAAAACGTTGCAGTAAATATTTTTACACCACTAGCTCAAATGGCTTTCTTCGAGCTCAAAACTTAAGTTGGTGGATGCGCTCCACAGCCGTAACACTAATACAAATTGTGATTTTCATCCAGTGGTGGTGTTGCGTGGTAACCTGAGGACCTTGTTCTGGGTGGACTCAAAGATCACGAACGCAGCAGTTGGAGAAATAGAAAGTAAGTTTTATTGCTGACCGCAATAGACCCAGTGGAGTTGTCTCCCAAAAACTGGGCCCCTAGCAACAGTCTGCTGGGCTTATATACCTTTTTCCAACCAGCTTTAGGTATTGCATATTCATATATTGCAGCAAAATTAAACCAATAAGCTTGGACATCGCCCTTCCTAAATCCTCCTATGTCAGGGGTCTGCAACCCGCGGCTCCGGAGCCGCATGTGGCTCTTTTACACCTTTGCCGCGGCTCCGGGGCGAATACTAGCGAGGGGAGGAGGCGCATTGTGCGCCCCGACACTCCCCACTGTGGCGGGCGCTGTACTGGCTGTGTCGTCGCATGGGGGCGGTGCGTGCATTAGTCACGCACCGTCCCGACGTCACCTTCCCACCCGCCCGCCCGCTACATTGTAAGGGGCATGTACGCTGGTCACTGCATTGAAAGGGGGCATGTACGCTGGTCACTGTTTTGAAGGGGAGTGAAGAACACACACACAAAAAAAGGTACCGTATTTTTCGCTCTATAAGACACACCAGACCATAAGATGCACCTAGTTTTTGGAGGAGGAAAACAAGAAAAAAAATACTCTGAATCTCAGAAGCCAGAACAGCAAGAGGGATTGAAAGCAGCGATCCCTCTTGCTGTTCTGGCTTCTGGGATAGCTGTGCAGCCTGCATTCGCTCCATATGATGCACACACATTTCCCCTTACTTTTAATTTAACTTGTTAATTTAACGTTTATTTCTATGAGGAGGAGTAATTCTGAGGGGTCAAACAAAGAAATAATAAAAAAGGTGACAAAAAGGTTATTTTTATAATGACGAGTTTTGCGGCTCCCAGTTTTTTTTTCTTCAGAAACGGGTCCAAGTGGCTCTTTTTGTCTTAAAGGTTGCAGACCCCTGTCCTATGTCCATATAAAGATTACTTCTGCTTTCCATATAAATGCTCATTATATTAGTAATTACTCATATACTGTTATCAGCAAGCAAAGCCAAAAATCCGCTTTTGGCAGGCGAAGCCCAAAACCCCTCTTTTTATCAGACATCCTGTGTCCCATGTGGAAAGCACCCAACTTGGACATCCTCTTTCACTGAACATCGGGTTATGATGACCGTCCCATGACTACGATGGATGCCTTCCTTACAAACTGCAAACACAGCTAAATTCATATATGTTTTCCGCTCACACAGCAATAAGCAATAAGGCACAGTGAAAGACACAGAATTTGGATCTTAGCATCAGGCACAATGGCACAATGTAAAATAAGGCATAACAAGGCAATATACTTTCAGGTGGTATTTCAGTTGGCCTTGACACAGTGGAAATGAATTTCTGTCATTGGCAAATTACTAATAGTATGGAATTATTGCCAGTTATTACCAAGATATCCAGACCCTGACACCAGTCACTTAAAGCAGATACTGTGTTGCTTTTTACTGCTTCTATTTCAAACACCTGGCATAAGGGTGATTGCATCTCACATTAGAAATCTGGATACCTTGGTAATAATAAGCTAGTGCTTAAATAATTATTAGCTGGCAGAAAGATCAAAGCGTATTAATTAGAAACTCACACATGGGAGGAATCTCTTATGAGGAATTAAAGGAATCAATCTAAGCAGCACGCAACGCTTAAACATCCACATCTATTCGGATATGGATAGGGTGGGGAAACAAGCCCCTTCGCTTCAATTTATTGACATTTGGAGTCGCCGATCTCAGCCAAGGGCAAAAGGAAATGCAATTGATGTTCCAAAACCAATAGAAAAATAACAAGACTTCCAAAACCAAAAGGCGGACAGTTCTAAGCCCTTTAAAGCAATGAGTGGCAACAGCGCTTACAAACCAGAATTCAGCCAAAGGGAAGACAATGAAACTTCCTCCTCCCCAAGTGTGAAAACCAACAGTGGCTTTGGAGTAATAAGCCTTTGCTTCATACCCCTCAGTAATCAACCCTGATGATGTTTTAACGCTCTTCCTTATGAGCAATGAAGGCAACAAAACAGAACAGAGTAGCTGATTCACATGTCTGGAACGACCCATCTTGATTACTGCAACTTGCTTTACATGGGGCATCCCTGGAAGACGATTCAGAAGCTGCTGTACACCTTAAGAGAGGCACTGGAAGGTGCAACTATTCTGTAGGTGCAACTGCAAAGTTTGTGTGGGATGTGAAACACAAGAGCAGTCAAGTACAACATTCCTAGAGTGGACATGTTTACACATGGGGAGGAATGTTTGTCCAGCCAGCAGGTAAACTTCCTGTTTCCTTCTGGGCTGGGACAGACTTCCTCTGCATGTGACTGGAGGTGGGTGTGGCCTCACCTGTGCAGGTAACGACAAAAGCACAAGGAAGGGCAGCCATCTCTCTCTCTCTTTCACCACATGCATCAAAGAAACAACATCTACTGATCCAAAGATGCCCTCTTGGCTTCCAGCCAAGAGAGGACAAAGGGACTGTCTTCTTATGAGATAGATTCCAAGTGTATGTTACTTCATTAAGCTAAGTCTGCCTTCTGGGATCTGATTGTGAACAGAATGTGAGTAAACTCTTCTTATACTTTTGTAAAAGACTGTGTCGTCTCTTATATTTTATGAGGGAATAAGGGGGAAATACCAGAACATTTACTATAGAGGCTTTAGCGAGCCTGAGCAAATGCATCCGTTGCAAAGTTTAAAATAAAGGGGAATGTTACTCTGCTGAAATTGTGCAACTTGTTAACACAAGTTGGATAAGGATATAATCAGACAATATATCCTCTCCTGCATCCCTGAACATTCCCACAGTTTGGAAATCCTCAAAGAATCTCCCCACTCCCTTCTTAAGCTCCAGAGAGTAGGTTTCATTGGTTGTGCCACCTTGGCACCAATTACAAATAATGACAGCTCAGAGCAGGGCTTTTCTGGCGGCTGCTCTGAAGCTCAGGAACCAGGAGAGGTTGGGACAGCTGCATCTTGCTGTCTTTCCTTAAGAGCTGGCATGTGGTTGAAGTCTTTGGTGGTTGCATCGTTTTGTCATTGGACTGTCTTGTGGTTTGTTGGTTTGTTTTATGTGTATTATTAAGAGTTGCCTTGTCTTAAACCACTTTGAACAACTGGGAAAGCAATATATGTTAAGTTATTAAACAAATGTTGATCTTGGGCCTAGTCCTTCAGCCTTCGGAAGCATTTTATTTGCCATAGATATTGCTATTCTGATATTGTGTCAAGTGCATTCTGATTCTTTTCCCCCCTCAATCTGTTTTCTTCTAAAAGTTCTATGCTGTTCTGTCCCCAGGATAGAATTGCACCCACTTGATATTGTAGCACAATCTTGGAATGTTCATCTTTTAAAACATAATTTGTAAAATAGTGTTGACTTAAAAATAAAATAAAATACACCACTCGCAAAGAAATGTACAGGCTTTGTACAAAGGGAGGGTGTGTGTGTGTGTGTGTGTGTGTGTGTGTAAAAGAGAGGTAGGGAGGGTGTTTGTAGATTTAAAAAGTAACATTAAAATAGAAATAAAGAATATGAAGCCCCAAAGAGAGATCAAAGGGGAAACATATTAAAGTTAATCTTCCCAAAGTCAGCTCAGTTATATAAAATTTAAGTGAAATGCAATTTAATGACTCAGAGTTTCTCCATTTTTCAGCAACATTAAAATCCCCACTCCAGAAATGAAATAATCACTTTAAGAGAGTCGGCCTGAGAAGATTCATTTGCTGATCGAGATCAAAGGCATCCAAGCGCACGATGACAAACTTAATTTCAAAATGAGCTGTTAGATCGCAAGCTGTTATGGTGCGTTTTATCCAAATGAAGATATCTATGGGTTAACCAGCAACATGTCCATTATTATGATGGGCCAAGGAGGAGAGGGCCTGTAGATTGCAAGGAGCTCTTGTGGGGGGGAGGGGCAGTTTGTGTCTGAGCAACTACACACACAGACACATCGCATTGAGACATTGAGACATTGGTCTCAGAGCCAAACTAGGCATGACTTTAAAGACATGGTGGGCAACCGCATCAGGAAATCTTAACATTTTAATACCAGGCATGGGGAGCAGTTTTCATTGGGATCACACGGGGAGGGGAGATTTAACCCTTCCCTCCCCAGCTATCATCCTGAGACCCACCTCTCCCCTGCCCAACCTGTGCTGCAGTTAACCTTAGGAGCATTTCGCAAGCATTTCCAACCACAACAGACTAAAAATGACAGCATTGTGACAGCCAGGGCCAGCCCACCTATAAGGCAAGGTGGCAAGATCCACAGGGGCAGCAAATTCCAATGTGGATCTTTATTCACCACCCCCTTGTTGCTGCTCAGGACTGCTCAGAACTACAATACCTCAAGGACCTCCATATTAACCTACCCAGATCCAGAGATTATGATCTGAGGTCCTATAATAATTATTGTTGTTGTTATTATTATTATTATTATTATTATTATTTATTTATTTATACCCTGCCCATCTGGTTGAGTCTCCCCAGCCACTCTGGGCTGCTCCCAATCAAATGTTAAAAACAATACAGCATTAAATATTAAAAACTTCCCTGAACAGGGCTGCCTTCAGGTGTCTTTTAAAGATAGGATAGCTGCTTATTTCCTACACTTCTGAAGGGAGGGTGGTACACAGGGCGGGCGCCACTACCGAGAAGGCCCTCTGTCTGGTTCCCTGTAACCTCACTTCTCACAATGAGGGAACCACCAGAAGGCCCTCGGCGCTGGATCTCAGTGTCCGGGCTGAACGATGGGAGTGGAGACGCTCCTTCAGGTATACTGGGCCAAGGCCGTTTAGGGCTTTAAAGGTCAGCACCAACACTTTGAATTGTGCTTGGAAACATACTGGGAGCCAATGCAGATCCCTCAGGACTGGTGTTATGTGGTCCCGGCGGCCAGTCCCAGTCACAATTCTAGCTGCCGCATTCTGGATTAATTGCAGTTTCCGGGTCACCTTCAAAGGTAGCCCCACGTAGAGCGCATTGCAGTAGTCCAAGCGGGAGATAACTAGAGCATGCACCACTCTGGCGAGACAGTCCGTGGGCAGGTAGGGTCTTAGCCTGCGTACCAGGTGGAGCTGGTAGACAGCCGCCCTGGACACAAAATTAACCTGCACCTCCATGGACAGCTGTGAGTCCAAAATGACTCCCAGGCTGAGCACCTGGTCCTTCAGGGGCACAGTTACCCCATTCAGGACCAGGGAATCCCCCACATCCGCCTGCCGGTTTGAATCCCCGCGACGGGGTGAGCTCCCATTGCTCGGTCCTGCTCCTGCCAACCTAGCAGTTCGAAAGCACGTCCAAGTGCAAGTAGATAAATAGGTACCGCTCCGGTGGGGAGATAAACGGCATTTCCGTGCTCTGCTCTGGTTTGCCAGAAGCGGCTTAGTAATGTTGGCCACATGACTCAGAAGCTGTACGCCGGCTCCCTCAGCCAATAAAGCGAGATGAGCTCCGCAACACCATAGTCGGCCACTCTGGTCAGGGGTCCCTTTACCTTTACCTTTATTCCACAGAGCTATGGTTCTCAAATGTGGTTAACAGTCAATCCCTTTTCCCAGAGAACTCTGGGAAGTGTAGTTCTGGGTGGGGAATAGCCCCCCACCAGCACCTCTCAACACAACAACCACAACAAACTCCAGCTCCCATAATTCTTGGGGGGAGGGAGTCATGACTGTTTCGAGAAGTATTGTACTGTTTTAAAGGTAGGGTGTGAATGTAGCCTGAGTAGAAAAGAATAATTGAAGACAGAGAACTTTTCACACACACACAAACCAAATAGGTAGAAGGAATAATTACGATTTTTTTTTTGGAAAAAAAATGAAGTTGCCATTCATTGAAGACACACGTATTTCACAGCTTCACAGCTAATAAGAATGTGAGTTATTCCATGTTTTGAGGGTTAAACTAAATTACCAGAAACACCTGCATTATATGGCTATGGAGCGTGACTTCATTTAATTTCATAATACAAAGTTAGAAAGAGAAAGATACAATTACTGGAAAACTGAATACACATATAAAAATGGGGAAAGGACAAAACCAGCAATTAGTGCTTTCCTACGCTAATTATGTTGAAAGATACCATAATTTACATAAAAAAGGAAACAAACCGAGAATAATGCACAACTGCTCTCTGTTAAAATTATATATAAATATATATATTTATGTGCTCCGATGCGCCAGCAACGTCTTGGCACTGCGGCACACCTTCAGCTAGGAGGGTGGCGCCTGGGCTTTTGCTAGCAGAGAAGAGGGAGGAAATATTCTTGTTGCTTCTGTTCCTAAGCGGAGGAGCGTTTGCTGAATTACACAGTGCCTCAGAGACGATTCGCACATTACCTTGCTAGTGAAGGAACACACATGTATGTCTGAGGGCCCTTCCAGTCTAGGGTGTGGTCTATTCTTCAACATACAATTGGAAGGCCCTCGGCGCTGGACCTCAGTGTCCGGGCTGAACGATGGGGATGGAGACACTCCTTCAGGTATACAGAGCCAAGGCTATTTCGGGCTTTAAACATCAGCACCAACACTTTGAATTGTGCTCAGAAATATCCTGAGAGTCAGAATTTAAAAAAAAAAAATGTTTGGAGGTTTTCAGGGTCATCTCACACCCCCAGGAGTGATATCTATCTATCTATCTATCTATCTATCTATCTATCTATCTATCTATCACCAGAAGTGTTCCACCTAATGCAAGTATTCAGCACAGTCCTGGATATAACAGTTATGGCACCAGTGAAATAGCAAACGAAAAGTAACAAATGTGCATTTAAACAGATTAGGAGTTTTCTTTTGGAAGCTCATCTATCAACATTTATTCCACATAAGAATCTGTGCTACTTAAAACTCGGGACCGCACAAACACACACGCCGTATTTCAGGCAAGTGCCATTGTAATGATTAATTGCAGTGCTTCACCATGCAGAGCTCGGCAGCTCGCAAAGACCTGTTGTGGCCCATTTCACAACTGCACTTCTCAACTGCTTCACACATACACACAGACAGAAAATAACAGCCAAAGAACTACTGAGCCTATTGCAATTTTTCGCCTTTTGGGTTCACTTTGGACTATGAAGCTTTAGAAGTCCAAATGACCTCCAGCACTGGTTTTAGAGCTTTGCAGGTGTGTGTTGTTTATGCCCAGATGCTGCAAAGGAGACTGCCCTTAGCAAGGGCAATTTCTCTGCCCAAGCTATTCTAGCTAGAAATGTCAAAGCAATTGCCTTTTCACCCAAAGGCAAACATTACGTAGGCGGCTTTGTGATCAAAATCCACCACCAACCCTGATTGTTCCCCCCCCCCCACTCCCTGCCTGCTTTGGGTTAAAACAGGAGTCACCAAACTACGGCCTGTGAGCCAGATAAGGCCCAAGGGACTCGTTTATCCGGCCCGCAGCAAACCCTGCCGCCCACTCTTACCGGTGCTGCGCTGCACGGCTGCCCACTTCTGGGTCGGAGGAGCACCAGAAATAGCTTGTGCGCATGTGCAAGCATTATTTGCGCAAGCGCAAGCATTGTTTGCGGTGCACATCCAGGTCAGAGGAGGCCCGTGCACATGCGCACAAGCTATTTCTGGTGCTCCTCGAACCCGGAAGTGCGCCAGAAATAGCGTGTGTGCACGCTATGGCCACACGCTCCCCCGCCCTCCGGCCCACCACGCAATCGGAGCTGGAGACACCAGCCCAAAGCGCGGTAAGTTTGCTGACCCCTAGGTTAAAAGCAGAGACATCACCTTTGAGAGCTGGACCATAAAGAAGGCTGATCGCCAAAGAATTGATGCTTTTGAATTATGGTGTTGGAGGAGACTCTTGAGAGTCCCACGGACTGCAAGAAGATCAAACCTCTCCATTCTTAAGGAAATCAGCCCTGAGTGCTCACTGGAAGGACAGATCCTGAAGCTGAGGCTCCAATACTTTGCCCAACTCATGAGAAGAGAAGACTCCCTGGAAAAGACCCTGGTGTTGGGAAAGATGGAGGGCACAAGGAGAAGGGGACGACAGAGGACGAGATAGTTGGACAGTGTTCTCGAAGCTACCAGGATGAGTTTGACCAAACTGCGGGAGGCAGTGGAAGACAGGAGGGCCTGGTGTGCTCTGGTCCAGGGGGTCACGAAGAGGCAGACACGACTAAACAACAACAACAAAAATGATGGCATTAGTGAAATGCAACACACACAAATGACATATAAAAGGAAATTGCTTTGCAAGAATAAGTATGCAAGGCAAAATTGCATATAAAAATGTGTACATTAGGCTAAATCCACACTAACAGGCTGATGAATTTTTATGAGGGTTTATTTTCAAAGAATCGCCAACTGATATGTAAATGTGGTGAACTGAACTTAAAGACTGGGGAAAGCTGAAACTGAAGAGAAACCAAAACCGACAGATTGCCTATCTAAATTACAGAGGCCGTTAATCAGAGAAAAATGGTGTTGGGATCTCTCATGTATAATAATAATAATAATAATAATAATTTATTACTTACCTTCCTTGGCCCAAAAGGCTGATGAGGCTGTAGCAGGTTCAGTTTCTTTCTGAAGAATAAGGCGGAATATTACCTGCATGCATTCTTGGCAAAGTTCTTACATTAGCTCCAGCTGGTACCTGTTGAAGCAAATTAAAGTCCATTTCAATAAAGGCTCGGGTGAGTGACAGCAGATTATCAATGGAAGACCAGCTGTGATGACCTCATTTGTAATCAGAATACTTTGGTGCAACCTGTGATCGTTCCACAGAGCATCACCTAACCTGCAAAGGGCTTCTGGGATTACCATCTTAACCAACTGCAGCTGGATTTCATATCATGCTCTCTAAAAATGGCAACTTTTTACTTAGTTTTTGTTTCACATCAAGACAAAGCAGGGGAGGAGGAAGCCCATGGCTTTGCAATGTTCACTTGGCCCCTAGTAAAGGTTTTACAAGACTGCCTCTGAACAGGCTTTAAATCCAATATTTCCATGGTAAGGTTCTATTCTAAAATGGTTGGAACAGCCATGGGAAGGAGCTGCAGAAAGGGATATACAAACCAATGCATGGAAGGAATGGCTCATAGTTTGTTCTCTAGAAAAGCTTTTGGGTGGAGCCAGGGAGGGGTCATTTGGGAACCTGTGGGTACATTTGCAAACTGGGGCAATGTGCAGTGAGCAACACACAACACTCCCACATTCTGGGCGGCTTCCAACATGATAGTAAAGGTAAAGGGACCCCTGACCATTAGGTCCAGTCATGGCCAACTCTGGGGTTGTGGCGCTCATCTCGCTTTATTGGCCAAGGAAGCCGGCGTACAGCTTCCAGGTCATGTGGCCAGCATGACTAAGCCGCTTCTGGCGAACCAGAGCAGTGCATGGAAAAGCCATTTACATTCCTGCCAGAGCGGTACCTATTTATCTACTTGCACATGATGTGCTTTCGAATTGCTAGGTTGGCAGGATCCAATATAATAGACATTATTTTAAAAACTTCCCTATACAGGGCTGCCTTCATATGTCTTCTAAAGATTGTACAGCGGTATCTCGGGTTAAGAACTTAATTCGTTCTGACTATATGGAACTGGCGGAAATGACTGGCAGAATCCGAGACCAGGGAGAAGAGTCGGTGGAAGAAGTTTGGAAGAAATTTAAAGACTATCTACAGAAATATTGTAAAATTAATGAATGTTAGAATGATGTTGGATAGAAATTAAGTGGTTTTCAGCTGTAATACTATAAGGGAATATGAAAAATGGATTATTAATAGGTAAAAATTTAATGTTACAATATTTTAAGATTAAAGACTAGGATAAACAAAGAGGGTAAGGACTTGCTGAACCAACAAACCGAACTGGAATACAAAAAAGGGAGGGGTGAGGAGGTCCGGGAAACAAGCTAATGAAAAATAAGTAATGGAAAGATTGAGTTGTTTTTAACCATTTTTTTTTAATTTGTATTTTCTTCTTTTTTTATTTTTATTCTTATTTTGTAATATTTTGAAAATCTCAATAAATATCTTATTAAAAAAAAAAAGAACTTAATTCGTTCTGAAGGTCCGCTCTTAACCTGAAACTGTTCTTAACCTGAACCACCACCTTAGCTAATGGGGCTGCCGCTGCTGCCGCGCCTCTGGAGCACAATTTCTGTTCTCATCCTGCAGCAAAGTTCTTAACGCGAGGTACTATTTATAGGTTAGTGGAGTCTGTAACCTGAAGTGTCTGTAACCTGAGGTACCACTGTATAGTTACTTATCTCCTTGGCTCGGGGGTCACATGACTCCATACTCTCCAACATATCTCCAGTGAAAATAGGGACATCCTGATGAAAAGCAGGACGTCCTGGGAACAAATTGGAAACTAGGATAGCTTCTGTAAATCCAGGACTATCCTTGGAAAATAGGGACAATTGTAGGGTCTGTGTTTCCCTTTAGAAGGACACACACAGGCATACCCACTAAGATTTGCAGCAAGAGAGAGAGAAGGATAATCTAGGTCAAAGCATAATTCAGACTGCTGTCTGCTGTCTCTGAGCAAATCAGCCATCAGCCTATAGCTGGATGAAAATACATTAATGAATGTTAGGATGATGTTGGAATGAAGTTAGGTGGTTTAAGCAGTAATGCCATAAAGGTGTATGTAAAAAAGGATTGATAACAGATGAAAATTTAAAGTTATAGTATATTAAGTTAAAGGATCATGAGAAAACAAAGAGGGAAAGAAATTGCCGACTTAACTAATTGAACTGGAATACAAAAAAGGGAGGTATGAGGAGGTCAGGGAAACAAGGATATGAATGTAAGCTATGGAAAGATTGATCTATTTTTCTTTTTAGGTGTCTTTTATTCTTTTATTTTGTATTTTGTATTTTGTATTTTGTATTTTTCTTGTATTTTTACTTCTTGTTTTTGTGTAATTCTTTTTTTTTCTGAAATTTTAATAAATATCATTTTTTAAAAAAAATACAATAAAGCACTCCAGACATGAAATGACCCTTTGATCTGGTTGCATTACAGATGCAGGAAGAACAATATTTTCCACAGATAGGTTCCTTATGCAGAGCATAATTGATTCTTCTCTTCCCAAGTGCATTTCCATTGGACAGCAGCTCCATTCCATTCTGTATTTTGCCTTAATTACCAAAATACTTTATTACAAAAACACTCATTTCCTTTCAGGACGTTCATTGGATACTTTCCCCAAGACAGGAAGTTTAATGGAATTTGCAACGAACTAGATTATTTCTCTGAAGAGCAGTATGACTGAGTTTGTATAAAGAGTGGTGGGGTGTGTGTGTTGTGGAGTAGGGGGTATTAGGACAAGGAATAGAAAATACCAAATTACTTTTAGTGACTGAAGTTATTTAGAACATTTTCACAACCGTGAAACTACCGTCAAGACTAGGCAAAATTCAGATCCTGCGGGAACTGACATCGAAAGGCTCAGGGTGAAGCAAAACCTCCCATCCTACCCCATCAGAATATTTTTGGGGTCAATTTTATAGAAATGCTCCAACAACCAGTGGAAAACATGTGAGGCTGTGTACATGCAGCCATTTTTAGAATGTTAAAATTTCACTAAGCAGCTGCCTGAAAAGCTAACCAAGGCCCATAGCCTCCCACTAAGCCATCATTTGTCAAATTTCTGCTTTTTACAATGGGACACCCTTGAGCAAAACACGGTGGATAAAGACTCTCAAGAGCCGAGTTAGAGAACCTATGACTCTTCAGATTCTGCTGGACTACATATCCCATCATCCCTGTGAGAGTCAGTGTGGTGTAGTGGTTAAGAGCAGTAGTCTCGTAATCTGGTGAACCGGGTTCGCGTCTCCGCTCCTCCACACACAGCTGCTGGGTGACCTTGGGCCAGTCACACTTCTTTGAAGTCTCTCAGCCCCACTCACCTCACAGAGTGTTTGTTGTGGGGGAGGAAGGGAAAGGAGAATGTTAGCCGCTTTGAGACTCCTTAAAGGGAGTGAAAGGCGGGATATCAAGCCCAAACTCTTCTTCTTCTTCTTCCCTGACCATTGATTGACTGGACTACATATCCCATCATCCCCGACCATCGATTGACCATGGCAGCTCAGGCTCACTGGCATAGCATAACTGGGGCTCTGGGGGCAGCAGCCTTGGGCGCATGATTCTGAGGGCGCGAGAGGCCACAACCAGGCACTCCCATGGCAAGCAAGCACCCTGAAGGGAGGCAACCTGCGTCACTGCCTGCCCATCTGTCTTCCCGGCACGCACGGAGGAGGAAGCCCAGCTGGCTGATTTGGAGCCACACTCTCCTTTCTGTGTAAGAGAAGGAGGCACTGTCCCAGCCCCAAAGGCCTGGCCCTGGCATGGTTTGCCTCTCCTTGAATACAAGAAGCTACTAGAAGCTTCACTGTGTGAGAGAAGCAGACAGAAGGGTTAATGATTGTTGGGGTTATACCTTCTGGGACGCTGGTTTGAACTGGTTCTATTCTATTCTATTCTATTCTATTCTATTCTATTCTATTCTATTCTATTCTATTCTATTCTATTCTATTCTATAAATATAGGCCAGAAGGCGCCTGGGTCTTTACTTTTTCTCTTCCTATCTCTCTTCCTTCTGACGTGGTGTTTCTGTTTGTGTATGCTATAGCATTAAGGTTTAGTCTTGTTGTACGTTTATAAGTTTTGTAAGTGCTGGAACTCTGTATGGACTGAGCCAATCCTGGTTGTATTGGATTTGATAACCATTACGCTCATTTGCCTTCAGCACAAGTAAAACTCTGCTGGATGAAATATTGCCTCTGGTCTATTTTGGGGGACTCTGCTGAACACTGTGACATGTTAAAAGTTGTTTCCTCCACACATATGACACACGTATAACAGCACGGTTGTGCCATCTCGCACCCTCTCAGAATCTGGTGTGTCAAGGAACTGACATCGGAGCGAGAGGCGAAGGGGAGGCTCCTAGATGATGCTGGGGAAGGACCCAGCAGCAGGGGGAGAAACAACTCAGTAGAGGGAGAAGCAAATCAGCGCAACACCAGGGATAAAGGGGGGCAGATGGGGGAATCGGAGAGAGGGCTCCAGGACTCTTCACTGGACCTCAGTGAGGAGGGCACAGGTCCTCCGCTACCCACGCCCTCCCTGCACAGAAGACTCCCGCGCAGTGAGAGGAGGAGGAGACTGGGTGTCAAACAACTTTTATGTTGGAAGAGGTTCAAGAAACGCCCACTGACGGATTCTGCCAGCGACTGAGCCAGTCACAATTAGAAAGGGCTGTGCAGTCAGAAAGGTTTAACAAGGCAAATTAGCCTAGAGAGGCACCAGTTTATGCACGAGAACCTCATACCCATTACATGGTGGCATTGGTGTTGGAGTGCTTAATAATAATAATAATAATAATAATAATAATAATAATAATATTTTTATAAGATATTTATTAAGATTTTTTAAAATATTACAATAAAAATGAAAAAAAAAATGACAAAAATACAAAATAAAAATAGTTAAAAACACACAGATTTTCCATTACTTATTTTCCGTTGACTTATTTCCCGGACCTCCTCCTACCTCCCTTTTTTGTATTCCACTTCAATCTGTTGGTTCAGCAAATCCTTTAAAAGTAATAATATTAAATTTTTACCTTTTTATAACCCTTTTTTCATATTCCCTTAAAGCATTACAGCTGGAAACCACTTAATTACTATCCAACATCATTCTAACATTCATTAATTTTACAATATTTCTGTAGATAATCTTTGAATTTCTTCCAGTCTTCTTCCACCGACTCTTCTCCCTGGTCTCGGATTCTGCCAGTCATTTCTGCCAGTTCCATATAGTCCATCACCTTCATCTGCCATTCTTCCAGAGTGGGTAGATCTTGTGTCTTCCAATACTTTGCAATGAGTATTCTTGCTGCTGCTGTGGCATACATAAAAAAAGTTCTGTCCTTCTTTGGCACCAATTGGCCGACTATGCCTAGGAGAAAGGCCTCTGGTTTCTTCAAGAAGGTATGCTTAAATACCTTTTTCAGTTCATTATATATCATTTCCCAGAAGGCCTTAATCCTTGGGCACGTCCACCAAAGGTGAAAGAATATACCTTCAGTTTCTTTACATTTCCAGCATTTATTATCGGGCAAATGATAGATTTTTGCAAGCTTGACTGGGGTCATGTACCACCTGTAAATCATTTTCATAATATTCTCTCTTAGGACATTACATGCCGTAAACTTCATACCTGTGGTCCATAACTGTTCCCAGTCAGCAAACATAATATTATGTCCAACATCTTGTGCCCATTTAATCATAGCAGATTTCACCGTTTCATCCTGAGTATTCCATTTCAACAGCAAGTTATACATTCTTGACAAATTCTTAGTTTTGGGTTCTAACAGTTCTGTTTCTAATTTTGATTTTTCCACCTGGAAGCCAATTTTCTTGTCCAAATTATATGCCTCCATTATCTGATAATAATGAAGCCAGTCTCGCACTTTATTTTTTAGTTTCTCAAAACTCTGCAGTTTCAGTCTATCTCCATCTTGTTCCAAAATTTCCCAATATTTCAGCCAATTGGCCTCCATATTGAGCCTTTTCAGAGCTTTCGCTTCCATCGGTGACAGCCACCTTGGGGTTTTGTTTTCCAACAAATCCTTGTATCTTATCCAAACATTAAACAGTGCTTTCCTGACAATATGGTTTTTAAATGCTTTATGCGCTTTGACCTTGTCATACCACAGATATGCATGCCATCCAAATACACTGTTAAAACCTTCTAAGTCCAAAATGTCTGTGTTTTCAAGAAGTAGCCATTCTTTCAACCAGCAAAAAGCTGCTGATTCATAGTAAAGTTTAAAGTCTGGCAGGGCAAATCCACCCCTTTCCTTTGCATCCGTTAATATCTTAAATTTTATTCTGGGCTTCTTGCCCTGCCAGACAAATCTAGAAATATCTCTCTGCCACTTCTTGAAACAGTCCATCATGTCCACAATTTGCAATGTTTGAAACAAAAACAACATTCTAGGCAATACATTCATTTTCATCACAGCAATACGACCCAACAGTGAAAGCTTCAAATTTGACCAGAATTCTAAATCTTTTTTCACTTCCGTCCAACATTTTTCATAATTATCTTTAAATAAGTTCCCATTTTTGGCTGTCATGTTAATCCCCAGGTATTTCACTTTCTTAACCACAGTCAGGCCTGTCTCATTCTGAAACCTCTCTCTTTCAATCAGTGTTAATTTTTTCTCTAAAACCTTAGTTTTTAACTTGTTCAGTTTAAATCCTGCCAGTTGACCAAATTCTTGAATTAGTTCTAAAACCCTTTTAGTACTAGATTCTGGCTCCTGTAACGTCAATACTAAGTCATCTGCAAATGCTCTCAGTTTGTACTGTTTGGCTCCGACCTGTATACCTTTAACCAACCGGTCCCTTCTAATCATATTCAGCAGAACCTCCAGGACCAATATAAAAAGCAGGGGGGAGATTGGGCACCCCTGTCGTGTCCCTTTTACTATCTTAAATTCTTCCGTCACCACATTATTTACAATTAATTTAGCCTTTTGTTCAGAGTATATTGCACCTATACCATTTTCAAAACCTTGGCCTGCCCCCATCCCCTGTAGGTTCTTCTTCATGAAGCTCCAAGAGATGTTGTCAAAGGCTTTCTCCGCGTCTGCAAATATCAGAACTGCTTTAGTGTTTATATTCACTTCTAGTTTTTCCAAAATATCAATTATATTTCTCAAATTATCAGACAAGTGTCTTCCTGGGAGAAAGCCCGCTTGGTCTTTATGGATCTCTTCCATCAATACTTTTTTCAATCTCTTGGCCAAAATGTCTGCAAAAATTTTGTAATCCACATTAAGTAACGATATAGGGCGGTAGTTCTTAAGCTGAGTCTTTTCAGTCTCTGTTTTCGGTATAAGTGTAATGTACACCTCTTTCCACGACTCTGGTGCCCTTTTCCCTTCCAATATTTCATTACAGACTTCCTTCAAAGGTTGTAATAGCCACTCTTTCAAAGATCTATAATATCTAGAAGTCAGCCCATCTGGTCCTGGAGATTTGCCCAATTGCATATTTTGAATGGCACCTTCTACTTCCTGTTCAGATATTTTATAGTTCAACATTAATTTGCTTTCTTGGGAGATTTTTTGTAGTCCATTTGTCTTCAAAAATTTGTCTATGTCCATTTCTTTCTGTGGCCCTTGTGTGTATAATTGTTTAAAATACCTCTGGAAACAGTCTCTAATCTCAATTGGGTTATGTATATTCTTTCCTTCCACTTCTAAGTTTGTGATAGTATTTAATTTTTGTCTTTTTTTCATTTGCCAGGCCAGCAATTTCCCACATTTATTAGCTGATTCAAATGTTTTTTGTCTCATTTGTTTAATTTTCCATTCTATTTCCTGATTCATCATTTCCATATATTGTACTTGATATAATTTTATTTCTCTCAAAATCTCCTGCGACTTTGGTTTTGCTCTCAGTTTCTTCTCACTTTCTTTTATTTTCTCCAAAATTTTATCTTTTTTCTCATTTTGACTTCTCTTCTTTATTGCATTCTGTTGTATCAGAAACCCTCTCATAACAGCTTTACTTGCGTCCCAGATTACTCTTTTTTCTACATTGGTGTTCATATTTATTTCAAAATAATCTCTCAAAGTTTTTTGGGCCTTTTTATAGACTTCTTCATCTCTAAATAAGGTGTCATTCATCCTCCATCTGAAGGAGCCAGTTGATATTTGTTTCATCTCCATCCTTACAGCGTTATGGTCGGAGCAGGTTTTTGGGCAGATTTCCACTTTCTTTATCTTTGGTGCCATTCCTCTAGTTACCCATATTTGATCAATTCTAGTCCATGTCATCTTGGCTTCAGAAAAGAAAGTTCCCTCTCTTCCCAGGGGGGTCTTTACTCTCCAATTGTCCATATTGTCTGTCATCTCAAAAAATGTTTTCGGTAGTCTACCATCCTTGGTAACTACCTGTCTTTGTGCCTTGTCCATGTTTGTAGATACTACTCCATTCATATCCCCCATCATGCCATCTCGCACCCTCTCAGAATCTGGTGGCATTGGTGTTGGAGAGCTTAATAATAATAATAATAATAATATTTTTTTTATAAGATATTTATTAAGATTTTTTAAAATATTACAATAAAAATGAAAAAAAATGACAAAAATACAAAATAAAAATAGTTAAAAACACACAGATTTTCCATTAATAATAATGATAATAATAATAATAATAATTTATTATTTATACCCCGCCCATCTGACTGGGTTTCCCCAGCCACTCTGGGCGGCATCCAATTAAATATTAAAAACAATACAGCATCAGACATTAAAAACTTCCCTAAACAGGGCCGCCTTCAGTTGTCTTTTAAAAGTAAAATAGTTGTTTATTGCCTTGACATCTGCTGGGAGGGCGTTCCGCAGGGCAGGCACCACTACCGAGAAGGCCCTCTGCCTGGTTCCCTGTACTCTCACTTCTCGCAGTGAGGGAACTGCCAGAAGGCCTTTGGAGCTGACCTCAGTGTCCGGGCTGGATGATGGGGGTGGAGACACTCCTTCAGGTATATTGGACCGAGGCCATTTAGGGCTTTAAAGGTCAGCACCAACACTTTGAATTGTGCACGGAAACGTACTGGGAGCCAATGAAGATCTTTCAGGACAGGTGTTATATGGTATCGGCGGCCACTCCCAGTCACCAGTCTTGCTGCCGCGTTCTGGATTAGTTGTAGTTTCTGGGTCACCTTCAAAGGTAGCCCCACGTAGAGCGCGTTGCAGTAGTCCAAGCGGGAGATAACTAGAGCATGCACCACTCTGGCGAGACAGTCCGCGGGCAGGTAGGGTCTCATCCTGCGTACCAGAGGGAGCTGGTAGACAGCTGCCCTGGACACAGATTTGACCTGTGCCTCCATGGGACAGCTGTGAGTCCAAAATGACTCCCAGGCTGCGCACCTGGTCCTTCAAGGGCACAGTTACCCCATTCAGGATCAGGGAGTCCTCCACACCAGCCTGCCCCCTGTCTCCCAAAAACAGTACTTCTGTCTTGTCAGGATCCATTCCCCTGGATTCTGCAATTGCAGAAGTGCAGCCGAAATGGAAGTGAATAAGGCAGCCTGTTCCTAACTCCCTTGCTCTTCTGCCCCTTGGAACGAAAAGCGTTTACAGTGCTTGGGTAAAAACTGAGGGAGACAAAGGTGGAACTGATCAAAATGAGAAGAAGCTGAAGACGGACACAGATCTGACAAAACCTTTGAGCAGTCATCTCCACTGTGTATACAGACACATGCACAGATTGGAGTGCATTCAATTGCAATTGGTTTTCCCTTGTTCCAGAAGCAGCAGTTACAGCTCTTGAAGAAAAGGCAATAAGCAGGAATAGACTTCTTTGCCATCGCTGATTCATCTCACTATTGATTCCGCTCTACTTGGGATACAAACATTGGTTAGAGACTTAATCTACTTTGCTCCATTGTTTTTATATTGCCTCTAGATCGGGGTTCTTTTATGATGAATCACAACAACAGCTCAGACTAATGCTTTAAAAGCTTTTGCAAGTGTTACGCAGCATCTTTCTTGGCCTACTTCTTTCCGAGACAAGGAGGGACAAATATTTTGAGTGTCTTGTCCTCCCCGATGTGTTGTGAAACATTGTTAGCATTTGCAGAGGATCCCAGCGTTAGTCTTCCTCAGAAGAGGATGCTGGGAAATAAGCAGGGCCAGCCCAAGACGTTTTTGCCACTTGAGGCAAAGGACAAAATCAATGCCATCCGTATATAGAAGCTGGCTGGACTGGCAGTAGAAACTCCAGTACTGACAACAGGATTGTGTACTCCACAGCAAAGTCCAGATGGGACACATTCAGCTCTGCCCGCCAACAGAAGGGTACAGCTGGGAGTTCAGGAGGATGGGGACACCCACCCACCCACCCACACACACACACACACACACCTGTATTTGCTGCTGAGGCACTTGCCTCATCCTGGCTAATGGTAGGGCCATGAACTGTGTTTCAATTCATGTATTGCGAACTAGAGCAGCGCACGGAAACGCTGTTTACCTTCCCGCCGGAGCGGTACCTCTTTATCTACTTGCACTTTGATGTGCTTTTGAACTGCTAGGTTGGCAGGAGCAGGGACCGAGCAATGGGAGCTCACCCTGTTGTGGGGATTCGAACTGCTGACCTTCTGATCGACAAGTCCTAGGCTCTGTGGTTTAACCCACAGCGCCACCCGCGTCCTCAGCCCTAATCTCCCTCAAATTCGTTGGATGATCTCTTTTATTATAATGGTTTTTAATTTTTTTTAAAAAAAAAAAAACCTTCTCCCCTCCTCTCTCCATACCATTCAGTATTTTATTAATCTCTATAATATCTACCCCGCTTCACAATTGCCATCATTCTTCTATCCTCAATTCCCATCTCTATCTCTTCCAGCCTTTAAGCTGTAGCTGTTTGTTGTTGGTTTTTTTGTAACGAATTTAATTGGGTTGCTGAAATCAGCAGTGCTGTTTTGCTATAATGTTCAAGTTCTCCAGGGGACGGTTGCTGCTTTTAATGTACTTGCTGGCTATTTACTATATTTATTCAATTTATTACTATAGTTTTAAAGTATGTTAACCATACATATTTAGCCAAAGATTAATGTCTTTTATATGTTATTGCATTACAATCGTTTCACCTGGGTACCATGTGAGAAAGTTCATTTTTAAATAATATTTTAAAGTAACTTCTGAGACTTGCCTACAGGTCCAACCAAT
The DNA here is from genome assembly GCF_964106645.2 of Podarcis pityusensis. Lineage (NCBI taxonomy): Eukaryota > Metazoa > Chordata > Lepidosauria > Squamata > Lacertidae > Podarcis > Podarcis pityusensis. The sequence goes on from NC_138042.1 coordinate 37,721,224, forward strand.
TCTCTGTACTGGACTATAGGTGTGGTGTGAATAACATGCCTGGAGGCAAATTTAAACCAACAACCAATTTTGCTTTTCCTAAAGGTGTTTTCTTTTTTTGTAAGGCAGTCATTTATACATTTATTATAAAGATATTAAAGAGGGGGGCTAAAGCAGTTTGAACAATTAACCATAAGAGCAAATGAAAATAGCCTAAGAAAACATGTCCAGCTACACTGTTTGCGAGCCCATGCGCTAACTCCCCCGGGAGCCAGCCCATAAATAAGGAGACACGACAATGATGTATGGGATAAAAATAGGCCACAACTTTATTGATTTCAGATGTCTGAAACCTTGGCCTAGGCATTGTTGGGTCTGAGGATGCACAGGGCAGACAGGTTGTGCTGGTCCCGGGGGGAGGGGGGTACCGTGCGGCGTGGTCTGAGTCCGGTCCTAGGTTGAGGGTATGGAGGCTGTCTGTCAAGGGCGAAGCGGGGCCCAAGGCAAGGAGCCGGGCATGGTCAGGAACTCTGGAAGAGCAGGACAGGGTGCTGGCAGGAACAGGTTTCCAACGACATTGCTCCCGCAACCTGGGACCGGGCTGACTGGCCTTTATCTCCTCTGATTCATAGGGTGGTCCCGGCCCACAGGTGACCCGCCTCTCCTGGCCTTAAGGCGAGCACTCCTCCTAAGAGAACTTAGTTCCCTCCGCCTCTCTGCCCTGAGCCTCTGCAGCTCAGGAGAGGCTGGAGGGTTACCGGACCCAGAGGCAACCTCACCTTCCCCTGACAGGGCTGGGAGAGGAGCACCTGCAGGCAATGGGTCCTCGATCACCTCCGGAGCCAGAGTGGATTCATCTGGTGTCTGCTCCTGAGGATCCAGCATAGGTGAGGGCCCTTCAGGTTCAAGCCCCTGCCCCAGCTCAGCCGGCCCTGGAGGCGGGGACTCATGTGCAGGCTGGGATTCCTCAGGTTCAGCCTCTGAATCGGATTCCCAGGCCATCACACCGGTGTTGTGAAGGGGACTGCAAAACGAGAATTTACAGAGTGTGCCCTCCACTTCACCCGACGTAGGGAGTTTGACCTAATGTCCCCACTCAGGGCCAGTGACTCCTGCAATCAACCCTTTAAAGGACCCTGCAAACGGCGCCATATGGGGGTGCATAATAATGCTACCCCCCATTCCAAAGATAGACCATAGGATACCGTCCAAGGCCTAAAAACAGCCAAAGTTGTGACAATTGCTACGGGGAAGGCAAAACCTGCAGAGCAGGGAAAATTCCTTCCCGGCTCTGGGAAACAGCAACCACCGTGCCACCGTAGCAACGGCCGCAGACCTGGGAAGGAAAAGGTTAGCCTGCAAGAAAAAGCACATTTGGGTTAGAGGGAGAGGTGGGTGGGTGGGTGACGCTCCAAAGACCGACTGGGAGAAAGGGCGACTGGAGCCCTCCTTACCTGACTCTCGCTCCACCCCCCACCCCCCAGTCTGCAGCCAATTGGCTAGCCAGAGAGGGGGCCAAGTGACGGCCAGCACACAGAGGGGTGTCACCCTGGCACAGGAAGCCCGTGCCGGGTCGCAAACCCCGCCCACGGCTTGATGTGAGCGGTAATTCCCTACTTGAGCCACTAATAAGCAATCAAGCCGTTTCAGCCGTTTCCAGTAAGCTTCTGTCACCTGGGTCCACTGCAGCCCTCTGCCTCGCTCCTCTGATTTCCTTTTCTCTTTCTCCAGCCATAAGGTAAAGGAAAAGAGACCCCTGTCCATTAGGTCCAGTCGTGGCCGACTCTGGAGTTGCGGCGCTCATCTCACTTTACTGGCCGAGGGAGCCGGCGTACAGCTTCTGGGTCATGTGGCCAGCATGACTAAGCTGCTTCTGGTGAACCAGAGCAGCGCACGGAAACGCTGTTTACCTTCCCGCCAGAGCAGTACCTATTTATCTACTTGCACTTTGATGTGCTTTTGAACTGCTAGGTTGGGACTTCCGGGGTGGCGCCATCGGCAATGGCGGACTCCCTCTGAACTGGAGGGACCAGCTCCGCGCGAAACGGGTCCTTTCCGCTACGGCGAAGCGGGGACCCTTCCAGAAATCACAGGCGGATGAAGCCTGTGACCGTGGTACTCGGCGGGCACCCATAGCGCGCCCCCAACCCGCAAAGGAACCCACTAACGGGCTCCGAAGTGAAGAGGGGGAAGTGGCGCGGTGCTGTGAGTCAATTGCTTTTTCCGTGGAGCGAAGCCGCATAGCCGTTGCCGGAGAGCGCTGCCTTTTTCCTGGGACAATTTGGCATCTAAAATAATCACCTGTGAGTACTTAAACATTGAACAATTGGACTGTAAATAAGAACTGGCAAGCAGAAAGGAATTGGACTTAAAAATTCATCTTAATTTGGTACTGAAACGGGAAGGTCTAAACAGGAAGTCAGCCTTCCGTTTCCTTGTAGTCAGAATAAAGCAAAGACAACGTAAACTAGAGCCTAGAAAATCATTTTCAAAGGATTGGTTTTCATCATTTAAAATTGTTGAACCCCCCTTCGGTAACAGGAGAAGAAGGGGGACCTTTTTTTGGACTGTTTAAACCTGCAGAAGTGAGTTTAAAGCAAAGTAACTTTCCACCGTCCTGATCCTGGAGCGGGGTGTCAGAATTGACGTTTGAAGCTCATTGACCAGAGACAAATGTCTTTGACAGATAGCTAAAAGAAGAGTAACATTGTGATCCCATTGTTTCCTTTCGCATTTTAAAGGAACAAATATTGACAAAGTATTTTTTTAAAAAAAACTTTGTTGCTATTGTCCTTAAAAGAAAGAACAACCAGAAGTTTTCCCCCTAGAGGGGGACTGTGAAACTGTAACTAATTCCAGGGAGCTTCCAGCTGCCACAGATTACAACCGTGGGAAAGGACTTGTGACCTTGCAGGACAATGTTTTCAGAAGCACTGTTGGGTGCTCTCTGTAAAGTAAATGCCCTATTGGATCAGTTAAGTCAAAAGACTGATTTGATGACTAATGCGGTCAGAACTTTTGAACAGGTAGTGGGAAACTATGTGGAGCCCACCCAGGAACTAAAACAGGAGTGTGCCATGACAGAACAGTTAAGAGAAGAGGATGTTGCAGAATCTCGAGCGCCAGAGATGGAGGAAGTTGCGGCCCAGCAGGAACATGAACTCTTGGACTTGACAAATGAACTTGGAAAAAGCCAGATCTGGAAAGATAAAGTTTGGTTTGGCTTGGAAATGGGGGGTTGGATAGACCCCTCTAAAATGGACTTTTCGAGTCTGGCAATGGGCCGTCAGATGTTTGGCGCTGTGGGGGCTCTCAACTTTGGAGGGAATCTGAAACATGTCTTTAAATACTACATGGAGCCTAGTCTGGACTATGGAAAAGGGGCTGACTTGTTCAAAAGGGTCAAAAACATTACCAAGCTGGAGTTCCCACGAGTGAAAGGAAAATATGAAGAAGAGCCGCAGAAGGGACATGGAAGTGACTTGAGGGCCTCGGATATAAGATTACCAGGTTAATGTGCTAGATCAATGGGATAAAAAGGACTGACAAACCCAGGACCAGGAGGAAGGGACGCTGGATGAAGACTGGATTGTTTTTATCTCTCTTTTTATCATTAGGATTGTCTTATAAAATTGATGAATATTAGAAAAATGTTGAAATGAAATTACTTGGCTCTTGCAAAAATGTTTAAAGAATTAGGTAAAAATGTTATGATTATGAGAAGTTGGTTAAAATAAGATTTAAGTTTTAAGCGTTAAGGTTTTCTATAAGATAAGATGAAAATAGATTAAGGTAATGTAAAACGTTATGGTTATGAGAAGTTGGTAAAAATAAGATTTAAAATTTTAAGCTTTAAGGGTTTCTATAAGATAAGATGAAAATAGATTAAGGTAATGTAATGACAGAATACTATGAATTATGGAAAGGATTTGCTGTGATAACTATTAATCAAGATACAAGAAAAGGGAGGAGGAGGAGGTCAAAGAAAGAAGGTAATGAAAGTGGAGAATTTGAGAATGATGGTCTTTTTTTTCTTTTTTTTCTGTATTGTCTTCTTTTATTGTAATTTAAAAAAAAATTCAATAAATATTATTTTTTTTAAAAAAATGAACTGCTAGGTTGGCAGGAGCAGGGACTGAGCAACGGGAGCTCACCCCATCGCGGGGATTCGAACCGCTGACCTTCTGATTGGCAAGTCCTAGGCTCTGTGGTTTAACCCACAGCACCACCCGTGTCCCTTCTCCAACCATATTCTAACTCTAATCCTATTGGCCAACTTTATTCAGAGATATTATTTCCACTCTCCCTCCCAGTTAGACAGGGGCGGGTATCCTGTGGCCCTCCAGATGTTATTCAACTCCCATCATCCCAAGTCAGAACGAACAATGGGATGGTAAGAATTGGAGCCTAATGACAACTGAAAGACCACAGGTCCCCCATCCACCCTCTTGGTCAATCAGAATGGCACTAGTGTGCCATTTCCTTTTCTCAAATCACTTTGGATTCTTTATCTCCCTTTTTAAACTTCAGGTTTCAATTCCCCCTCAAGTGTCACACGCCCATCGTAGGCCGAACTTTTAGCTTTCCCGTGCAAAGCAGTCTCCCATGCACTGAGAGCCAGTGTGGTGTAGTGGTTAAGAGCGGTGGACTCGTAATCTGGTGAACCGGGTTCGATTCCCTGCTCCTCCACATGCAGCTGCTGGGTGACCTTGGGCTAGTCACACTTTTTTTTAAGTCTCTCAGCCCCACTCACCTCACAGAGTGTTTGTTGTGGGGGAAGAAGGGAAAGGAAATTATTAGCCGCTTTGAGACTCCTTAGGGTAGTGATAAAGCGGGATATCAAATCCCAACTCTTCTTCTCAACCAAAAGCAGCCATTCTTCAACAAAGAACAAATCTCAAAATGGTGGAACAAGTTCCTCCAATACCGAGTGACAGCAACTTGCCAAGCTCTCGGACAGAGGGTCCTTCCCAGGTATGGAATCTGGAATCCTTTAACTGGCGATACGAACGACTGGAACTGGGATCTTTGGTATGCAATTCATGCCCTCTGCTATTAAGCAATGGCCTCACCCTGATGCTTCTGAACCTTCCACAATCCATTCATAGCAGGAGCACTATTGGTCAATGAAGTGCTGAGTGCTCTCAAAAAAACTAATGTATTAATGTTACTTCTACGTTTATTAAAGTGTACACCACTACCAAGTTTACCAGCGAGCTTATTTGAGCCCTCTTTGCCTATCTAACAATTGCTTTGGCATATGAGTCTTTCCAAACTAATGCTTACCTGCCCTTCCTCTTAATTTGAAATACTTTGTAAGTACCAACTTCATTACACCCTCTATAATAGGCTACAGAAATTGTTTTTGTCAATTGCCATCTTGCAGACTACTTAGAAAATATACAGGAGATTTATTCAGGCTGAAGCAGCATTAAAATGTCATAGAATATAAATTATACCCTGCATTGTTCAAGTAATTTAATTGGGTGTGATTCAGTTGGACTAAAATAGCTTGATTTGTGGGTGAATGTACACGACAAATAATCTATAACAAAGGAGAGTGACATGCAAGATAAATAAATAAATTATAAATCCAGGTCTCCTGTGCAATTCTAAAGACTAATTATGGAATGAGGCAAACGGAAACATGTTTGAAATGGACCGGATTACACACCTGCATTTACGGATGTAAGACATCGAATTTTGCATATCCATATTAGAAAGTTGCCGCAGAAGGACAATCATGCACTATAATCCCAGGAAAGTGAGCATTACTGGTAGCCCACTAGCGCCACCATTTGGGAAAATCAAATATCACCAAATATTGCTACATAAATGCAGAGATTCCCAAAACACATGCCAGGCACATGAGTGTGCAACCAGAGGGGCTGAGGTGTTCAACTGCATAATTTTTAGGTTTCATAGAATTAGGGACCCCCTTGCCACCCTCAGATAGTAAGCAGATGTTTGATTTATTACCTGCCCTCCAGCATTAGTTGCAGCAACTTAAAAATACAATATTAAACAGCTTAAAACAAATTACAGTCGTAAGAATAGGGTGAGCCCTAAGAATATATATCTCCAGCAGCAAAGACCAGGGTAAAGAGGGGCAGCCTGGTGTACAACATAAACTATATAATAAAGGGCAAAAGCCGCCTTTCAGATTTTTGGTGCCTACATCTTTAAGGGCTTTAAACATTAAGGTCAGCATCTTGAATTGGGTGCAGAAATGAGCTGGCAACTAATGCAACTGTTTTAAAACGGAGTTATACAAGATGGAAAGGAAACCTCAGGAAATCCACTCACTGCATTTTGTACCACTTAAAAGTTTCCAAGTCACCTTCACATAGAGTGCACTGCAGTAATCCAGTCTGAAAGTTACTAGCACATGGAGTACTGCGGCCAAGTTGTCTCTTGTCTTAAAGGTGCTAAAAGCTGGTGAACCAGTCAGAGATGAAAATAGCCCCTTCTGTCCGCCGATGATAATAATAATAATAATAATAATAATAATAATAATAATAATGTATTATTTATACCCCACCCATTTGGCTGAGCTTCCCCAGCCACTCTGGGCGGCTCCCAATCAAGTGTTAAAAAAAGTACAGCGTTAAATATTAAAAACTTCCCTGAACAGGGATGCCTTCAGATGTCTTTTAAAGATAGGCTAGCTGCTTATTTCCTTCACATCTGAAGGGTGTTCCACAGGGTGGGCGCCACTACCGACAAGGCCCTCTGTCTGGTTCCCTGTAACCTCACTTCTCGCAATAAGGGAACTGCCAGAAGGCCCTCGGCACTGGACCTCAGTGTCCGGGCTGAAGGATGGGGGTGGAGACGCTCCTTCAGGTATACAGGACCAAAGCCATTTAGGGCTTTAAAGGTCAGCACCAACACTTTGAATTGTGCTCGGAAACGTACTGGGAGCCAATGCAGATCTCTCAGAACCGGTGTTATGTGGTCCCAGCGGCCACTGAGACCATCTGAGCCTCCAGGGACAACACTGAATGCAGGAGGAGCCCCCAAGCTAGGACCTGCTCCTTCTAGAGAAGTACAGCTTCATCCATAACACCTCCATCTTTTCAGGATTCGGTTTCATTTTATTGGCTCACCTCCAGCCCATCCCTGCCTCTGGTCCAGCATCTCAACCACCTCTCCTGATTCAGATGGAACAGAAAGATTGAGCAGAGTGTCTCCTGCATTTTGGTGACACCTCCCTCCAAATCTCCTGAGGACCCTTCCCAGCAGCTTCAGGTAGATGTTGAATAGCACAGGGGACGAGGTGGAACCTTGTGGACACTTCAGGACAGTATCCATGGTGCTGAACAGGCGCCTCCTCCATACAGTGGTACCTTGGTTTAAGAACAGCTTAGTTTATGAACAACTCGGATTAAGAACGCTGCAAAGCTGGAAGTAGGTGTTTTGGTTTGTGAACTTTGCCTTGGAAGCAGAACATGTTTCACTTTCTGTTGAGTGTGTTCCATTTGTAAATTGAGTCCCCCGTTGCTATAGGAAAGCATGCCTTGGTTTAAGAACACTTTGGTTTAAGAACAGACTTCCGTAACAGATTAAGTTCGTAAACCAAGATACCACTGTAACTACTTTCTGGAAACAGTCCTGGGGGTAGAAATGGAACCAATGAAGTATGGTGCCCCCAGCCTCTACCTCCCTGAGCTGCTCTATAAGAATACCATAGTCAATTACAGTGGTACCTCAGGTTAAGTACTTAATTTGTTCTGGAGGTCCGTTCTTAACCTGAAACTGTTCTTAACCTGAAGCACCACTTTAGCTAATGGGGCCTCCTGCTGCTACCACACCACCAGAGCACGATTTCTGTTCTTATCCTGAAGCAAAGTTCTTAACCCGAGGTACTATTTCTAGGTTAGCGGAGTCTGTAACCTGAAGCGTATGTAACCTGAAGCGTATGTAACCCGAGGTACCACTGTATATTGAAATTCACCCAGAGGTAGATCACACTCTCTGCGATCTCCCCATCTCTCTCTTGACAGATGTCTTCAGCCAGGATGACCAAGGTGGTTTTAGTGTCATGACTAGGTCTGAAGCCAGAGTGAAATGGATCTAGATATTATCCTCCCAAGAATGCCTCAAAGTAGCCTGCCAGTACTCTCTTGAGCACCTTGTCCAAAAAGGGCATATTTGCCACTGGGCAACAACAATGATGATGACGATGATGATGTTATTTATACCCCAGCCACTCTGGGCGGCTCCCAACAGAATATTAAAAAAAAGATAAAACATCAAACATTAAAAACTTCCCTAAACAGGGCTGCCTTCAGATGTCTTCTAAAAGTCAGATAGTTGTTTATTCCTTTGACATCTGACGGGAGGGCGTTCCACAGGGCAGGTGCCACTACCAAGAAGGCTCTCTGCCTGGTTCCCTGTAACCTCACTTCTTGCAGTGAGGGAAATGCCAGAAGGCCCTCGGCGCTGGACCTCAGTGTCCGGGCTGAACTATGGGTGTGGAGACGCTCCTTCAGGTATCCTGGGCTGAGGCCGTTTAAGACTTTAAAGGTCAGCACCAACTCTTTGAACTGTGCTCGTAAACGCAACAATTGCTTAACATTTCAGAGTCTAGGGGGGTCCTTTTGAGGGGATGCACCACCAGCTCTTTCACAGCGAATGGTAACTCCCCTTCCTCCAATGAAGCATTAACTACTCTCTGGACACTGGGAGACCTTCAATCTTCCCTGGTCCACAGTTTGGGAATCTCTGGTCTCGTTGAAGGTCTGTATGGCCACTCAGAAAATCTTGTCTCACCAGATATTGCTCCTAAAATCTAAAAGATGCAATATTGCTAATGGTGTTGATAGGTTTATTTGTGGACTGTGCTGCTGACAATAACACACTTTTCCAGCTTTGATTGTGAAAAGATGAAAGGAGTCTGAAGAGCAGCATGCAGAGAGAAAAACCAAGCGAAGTCAAGAACATTCTTTGCTCCAGGATAAGATATTTTGTGCTACATCTATGCACTGATGTAAGGCACAGCAATCAGATCCCTCAAAAAATGAGTGTTTGCCATAGAAGATAAATAGAGGTCAGCAAAAATCTGTTCTATTAGGAGATGAACTTCTCAGTAAGGCTGTACAACTTGCAACACACCAGGCCAAACACGGTTCATCAGTCGTGGATGGCGGCCGCACAAGCCCTTGGCAATTCCCCCAGGATAGGTAACCTAGAATCCTCCAGATGTCATCCTCCCAACTCCCATCAGCTCTGGTCACCATGGCCAATGGCCAGGGATGATGAGAGTTGTAGTCCAACATCATCTGGAGAACCACAGGTTCCCTGCACCTGCCCTTCCCTCTCATTCAGGAATTTGTTGTTGCTCATCTGCAGTAGCAGAGAGAGGAGATCAATGCAGAATGGGGACCCCTCTACACAAATCTCATTTCTTGCGTTCCAGGAAAGCAGCAAAATTAGGTAGAACAGCAAGCTTCTGGTGGGCTTCCACCCATTGCTAGTGTCCTGCATTCAGCTTGGTAGCTATGCTCATAGACTCATAGAATAGAAGAAATTGAAGGGACCCTGAGGGTCATCAAGTGCAACCCCTGGCAATGCAGGAATCTCAACTAAAGCATCCATGACAGGTGACCATCCAACCTCTGCTTAAAAACCTCCAAGGAAGGAGAGTCCCAAAGGAGTCCATTCCACTGTTGAACAGCTCTTACTGTCAGAAAGTTCTTCCTGATGTTTAGTCGAAATCTCCTTTCTTGGAACTTGAATCAATTGGTTTGAGTCCTACCCTCCGGAACAGGATAAAACAACATACCCAACTGCCTGAACCATTCCTCTTGGTTTCCAGACCCTTCCTTGATCATCTTGGTTGCTCCCCTCTACAAGCATTCTAACTTGTCAAAATAATAATAATAATAATAATAATAATAATAATAATAATATATTATTTATACTCCGCCCATCTGGCTGGGTTTCCCCAGCCACTCTGGGCGGCTTCCAAAAGAATATTAAAATACTGAGATACATCAAACATTAAAAGCTTCCCTAAACAGGGCTGCCTTCAGATGTCTTCTAAAAGTCTGGTAGTTGTTGTTCTCTTTGACATCTGGTGGGAGGGCGTTCCACAGGGAGGGCACCACTACCCAGAAGGCCCTCTGCCTGGTTCCCTGTAACTTGGCTTCTCGCAGTGAGGGAACCGCCAGAAGGCCCTCGGTGCTGGACCTCAGTGTCCTTATATCCTTATTAAACTATGGTGCTGAGAACTGGACACATGCAGTGATGTTGGGACCAGAGGCAAAATACCTCAGTTTTTGAATGTCTCCGTTGCTGAACATTTTGGTTTTCGAACGCTGTAAACCTGGAAGTAAATGCTTCGGTTTTCGAACATGCCTCGGAAGTTGAACATGCTACGCAGCTTCCACTGAGTGCAACAACCTGAATCCTAGCTGTCGGCTATTGAGTTTTCAGTTTTCGAAATAGCTGTTGGCTATTGAGTTTTTGATCTAGTTTCTACATACATTCGCCTCTGTCCTCCAGCCTGACAGGCAAGGGACATTATCAGAGCTTACTGAACACAAAACCGGCAATAGTCACACAAGACAAGCTTGCTGTCATTCTCAGGGGTGTGGATTTATCCTCCTGCGAGCTAAACATTCACGTTCTTGAAAAACAGGCCAAAAAAAAGCCTTTTTTTTTTTTTTTTTTTTGCTTTTATTACAAGCATATAATATTAATTGGCAGAACACTGAATACAAGCTTCACTATCATAAAATCAAAACATTAAGCAATAATCCCCCAAAAGGCTTATCCAGACAAAAACTAGCCACCAATAGTACAAAAGTTACACAGCAACACAAAGCGTAAAAAAAAATTGTAAACTTTCAAATGAAACCAAGCCAAAAAATATGATTTATTTGTTTTTAATACGGCAAGAATTTTCAGTAACTTAATTATGCCACAAAGTGAGGATAAAGGCTTAAACGGTTGCACTGGCTTATTGTCCCATAACCCTAAATTTATCTCGTTGCAAGCGAATGGTATTCTTGACACTTGCCCTGTCACTTGGCTGTTATCGCTGCCTTTTTAAATAGGGCATTTTGCAATACCCGAAGCCCAGCGGGTGTGCACAGTGCATCTTAGGTAACCTTCCTCACCCAAGTAAATGTGCCCATTCACACAAAACATTAGGAGGAGGAGGACCCACTCGTAGCTTCGACAGGTTCAACGCTCATGGGCATTTGTAGAACTCCAGACAGGTGCAGTGGTCAGAACAACACATTCAGCAACAGAACAAGGCCTGGAACCCAGATCTGCCACAGAGCTGCAAAACAGTAGGGTTAAGGGAACCAATTGCAGCAGAGGAGTAGGGTGGGAGAAAGTGCTTAACATTTCCTGCACCGTTTCCCTCCTGCAACCTCCACTTCACCCCAGCCAGGGCTCCAGAAGCATGTTTGTAGGATTGTGGAGGCAAGTGGTCGGTAGGGAAAATGGTTAAGCAAGACACACAAACACCCTGCTTCCTCCGCTGCAGATCTCCATCTTCTCTGCCAATTTGCAGCTGCTCAGCAGAAACCCTGGATCTTAAGGACCTGGTAACCCTAGCCTTTGTGAGTCACCTCCAGGGCACAATTTGTGCTCAGCAAAGAGGGGAGGAATTCAAACGGCAGCAGCCAGTTTTTAGGGTTAGAAACCAATTCCTGGAGAATGTGCATTCAGCCACCACTTCCACTTAAAGCGGAAACTGCGTTTCTAAGCCAACAGTATGCATCTTGCTAAAAACGTTGCATTTCCTGTGCACATTTTGACTATAAGGTGAATACGTCCACTTGCAATTCTGGCATGCAATGGGGTCTGCCTGCGCACCTCATCTTTTTACATTTGAAATTGGAGGGCACGTGTATATATGTTAAGTTAAGGTATCACGTGAAGTGTTTAAAACTGGAGCAATTACCTGAGGAAATACAGAAACAGATTTTTTTCTGTAAAATACAGTTTTAACCGTCTGCAGTAAATGCATTTCTTATGTACTGGTTAAAATATAAAGTTATCAAAGTTATTGTGTAGATGTACAAACTGGTTGGCTTTCTCCTGTTGCATTTAAATTTACAGCTCAGTTTCAAATCATTGCAAATAGGCTATGCTAATAGAGTTGTCATCCACTGGAAAAGAAACAGGACAGTGAATCTCCCAAATCTAATTAGATTGTTATGAAAACAATAAGAGCCAGATAAGCTTTCAAAAGGCTCAAATCCTACTGAGGAGGAAAAAAAATAGCACCATCATATTTTGAAGTCTGATATTTTAAAATGATTGCATTTCCCCTCCAAGGTTACAGTTTGCATCTGGAGCATTGCACAACCACTGAGAAATAAATATTTCCAGGTTAAATGGTATACAAAATACCAGACATATTAATGGCACACAAAAAAAGATTCGGATAGGTTGCAAGTCTTGCCGATTTCTTCCACATTTTACATTTAAGAGTTTTTTGCCAAATCTTTTTGTTAAAAAATATTGCTGACAGGTAGTTCTTTCACACAGACACAACTCCCAAATGTCACTCTTAAAAATCCCAGGAAGGAAGGAGAAACAAAAAACAGAAGAGCCCATTTGAATGTACACTTAAACCCACCTACATTCCTTTTCAGATCTGTGGTTAGTAGATGCTACATTTAAAATCTTAAAGGTATGCCTAACAGAAGCATGTTTCAAACCTATTGCACAAAAAGCATAAAGTAATGCTCTTTATCCATACAAAACAAAAACATACTAAAAAAAAAATCAAAGAAGGGGCCAAACTAAATATTACGCTAAATATGCAGCTGCTGTCATACATTATCACAGCTGTATCCTCCCTCTTTACTGCTCCGAAATATCTAGTACAACTTACCTGTGCCTCATGTAAGAGCGTTCACCATTTCTCATATCAATGTCTGCCTCCAGAAGGGTGCAAAGAGATGCGAAATGGCAGGAGAGCACAAATAAGTAATCATAAACATTACGGAGTTGGGGAGAAGACTTGACACACGGCTGCCATTTTTGGTTGCAGCCACCCATTCAGCGCAACATCCAGTCTGGCCCTCACAAAAAGAAGGAAGAAGCTTGTAAAAAACATCTCACAATTTCATTTTATATGCCCATAAATAAAGCTGGACCATCAAAACCAAAAAAATACTTAGATGGTAAAAAGTAAGATAGAATGCTTAAAATAGAATAAATAATTTTATAAAGTTAACTTTTAACCCCCCCTGCCCCAATCTTATTTAAAATTCAATATTATATATTCTGATTTCTCTATTTTAAAAGAAAATTATACCAAGCGAGAACATGAACCTGCGTTATGCTCGTCTCTTTTGTTGCTGAGGATAATGCAACAAGATAATTTTACTCCATTTATTTACCAGCGGTAAGCAGTCGTTTGAAAAAACAAAACAAAAAAAACCTCGAAAACCAACTTCACAGTAACTTTTATAGATCACTTATCCAACCAAATTGTGTGGCCTGAGCCACTCAAGCTGAAAATGATTCCAAGACCTAAAGCCAGAAGATCAACAGAATGTTTTGCCAACATAATCATTGTGCAACCTGCCCCTTAAAAACTTCACAGAAGAGAGACAATTTCTATCACAAGGATCTGATCTGTTGGTATTCACTGTGGTTGTGTTTTTTTCTGATAAAACAAGTCAGCTAGGTCTTTGGAACAAACACACCCCAAGGAACTGAGTTTCCACAGAAAAAAAATGTATTCTAAGAAGCAGTTGAGAAAGAAAGAAAAACCCAAACATTTTCTGCCAAGGTTGTTTTCATCAGGCTGTTATAAAAGCAGAGATAAATACTCGCTGAAGAGCAGCAAAACCAGCTTAGGTGTCAACTGCTGGCTTTGGTTCCATGCACCTGCCTAGATATATATTTAAATATATTTATATAGCACCGTATCAAATTCAAGTGATTCAAAAATTTGCTAGAAACTTAGCAATACAGATTCTGTAGACTGCTGCAGTCAAGAGTTGTGGGGTTGTAGTTTGCATCTTGATACTATTTAATCCCTCAGTTTTAAGTTACACAGGATAACATTTATATTCCGTATTTTAAGATGGCATTGGTCATACAATTCAGCTGTGTATCTAGTCTGAGGTAGACTGAATAGTTGTATATGGTCATTTAACCCTCTAAAAGATTAATTGAATCAAGTGGGTATTGGACAAGGCTCCAAGCTTAAGGCTCACTAAGCAATGTTAGCCAATATGTTTTCAGATAGCACCATATGGCCTGTGAAATTGGGGGAAACCTTAAAGTTAAGACTCTACTTTTTCCAGGGGCCTCATACAGTCCCATATAGTCCTCCACACTCCACAAATCCATAGTCTTCCATTAACCAGTGCTTTCATTTTTAATATTGGAAGATATTTTCTGAGCAATGGCAAGCAATAGCTTAACGTGAAATGGGAAATTGCTTTTCACAGAAGTATGGCCTTATTAAGAAGGAGAAGCTACAAATTTAAGGGAAATTATCCAGTGGAAAATGCTCCTGCGAACAGGATAAGTGCCCTTAATGTTTAGTGTAGTCTTTGCGGTGCCCATTCATTTCATGAGGGCTTGCCCTGGACTTTCCACAGAAAGAGTGTCCAGTGCCGTCTACTGCTAAGCCAAATCTCATCTAGTCATCTCAACATTTCCTACTTGCTCCCATTTCCCCTTCGTTCCTCTAATTGACTCCTTTGACTTCCACCTATTCAGATTTGCCATGATAAAATCTGAGGTAACGAAGGCCACACTGCTCACCTTAGAAAGATGGGCTCCTATTACACTGACAGGAGGAGCCAAAGGCATAGAGGAGGACAATGGCTGAAAGAAGCTGGGTGATGAATTTTAATTCTAGTTGATGACAATAGAAAAATCAGGACTAGGGAAGGAAAGGACTTAATTCCTAACTGAAGAGGTGGGGGAGGTCTAGTGCTGCGAGAATCATCCATTCAAGAAGATGAGAACAGTATTTTAACTTGAGTGTATGCTATTAACACAGATACTTGATCTCAGTGTTATCCAGCAACTACCTGCTTTGGACTTCAGTTTGGTAAGGATTTGTTAAATGGTCCACATGTCATAATACACCACCCCCTTGTTGCACCCTATCTGGGCTTCTTCCACAAAGGAAAGTCATTAACCTGCACCCATTAATATAGAGCAAGAATGCTCAGAAAAACAAGTAGCAAAGATGGGCAAATTGCTATGGGCTAAGCATATTGGCTACTCAAGCATGTCTCCCTAAGTGGGGGAAAGCCTTCTACCAAGTCTGGGGAAACATCATCTCCCTCTCGACCTTCTTGCTGGTCTCTCTGAAACTCACCGCCTGTACTTGTTCATTTGGCCGCTCTGTGCTTCTCGTCAAGCCCAAATCCCACCAGCAGCGGGTTTATAAGCAACAGAGATAGGAGAAACCTAACTCAAGGCAGTGTACTGCAAAACGGCAAAACATCATGGAAAGTGATGTACCCTCTTCCCTACCAGTCCCTGGGATAAATACAAGTCCCAGCCAAGCTGGTGCCTGATGGCGGAAAGGCAGGTTTGTGTACATGCAAAGAATACACATGCCTCTGTGCATGTATGTGCATGTGGGAGAGGGAAAACATGCCAGTACGTAGGGTTACGTGCAACAATGAGAGTATGCACACATGTTACTGGGTGCAGCCCAGACTGGACCATTTAAATGGCCCCCGATGAAAGGGCCTCACGTGCCCTTGACCAATGAAGGCTAGCATGCAGTTTATCACACACCCACTTTGTGCGTGGTGCAAACTTGCAGAAGTCACATCCGAACGCAAACTTTAAAAATAAAAAATCTCAAGTTGCTTAAAGTGGAGCAGCATTTATCCTTTTTTAAGCTGTTCAATCCTCTATTGAGAGAGACAGTACTTACATAGTTTAGAGGGGCTAATGCATTCCTAGGGGGCTGGATTAAAAAATAAATAAAGATTTATAATTAAGGCCAGGAAGTACCACATTGCCATCTAAATCTGACCCCCATAAAGTTAATTCAGCAGAGAGTCAGGTGGACAGAACTGACTTACTAGGGAAACCAGAAACCAGAAAGAAAGTCAATGTACTAACGCATGTCGCCAAAGTGTGCTGTAGCATTAGTATTAGAGTGTTGTTCAAAAGGAACAAGACTGGAGTTCAAGTAGTTAAGGCTGCCAATGGCTTATTTCATTTACTGAAAGGCAAATCTCTCAGTCCAATATCAGCCCCAGCTCCGCAAGATCTATGTTCTAAATGCTCAGCACTTTTGATTTGACTGATAAAACCACGAATGGAAACAACTGAAAGTCTTCCGATAACCTCATCCAATGCATCAGCAAAGGAACCAAGGAGAACAGTCTAGAACAGTGAAACGTAGGAAATTCACTGCCAGCCATTAGATCTTTGTCAATGTTAAATAATCTAGGAAGGGCTTACTAACAGACAAGATGGCCGTGAGGTATAAAGAGACAGAAAATCTTGCAGAAAAATGTGCCACATTTAAGTTATGTTGTGAAGCAACACAAAAGTGGCTTAGGGGCAACAAATTCAAAATTCATCTCCTTCACAACACTTTAAACCTATTTTGCGTCTTTGCAAGATGATGACCAAGAACTGAGCTACACACAGGGAACTGTGAAGTGTTTTCAATGTCTGTAAACTTCGTGCTGGTAGTGTCCTCTCGAGTTGCGATATCCTTTTTTTTTTTTTTTGTAGAAAAAAGTATAAATATTTTTCTGTCCAGAAAGTCAGGTTAATGCATCCCTCAGAGAAAGATTCAGGGTGGCTGAACAGGAGAGCACTACTGTTCTCGGGAATGAATTCTGCTGGTCTGTGTCACGGGTCAATTGCGTGATGCACTAAGAAGGTGCCCGATGATAGTCTCTGCAAAAAACCGTCCAGAAGGACAAAATAGTTCTTACAGCAAGTCCATTTTGGGTCTGTAATGTAGCAGTAGAGGTGCTTTCTGAAAGATAAAATAATACACCTGCTTTTAGTAAATAGCTAATGCAGTCAAAGTTTAGTGTAGAATGTAAGCAATTTATGTATCAAAATGGAAATTAATTTAAACCAATCATGGCCAACTTCTTTTGCATGTGTGTGTAGGGAGGTGGGTTTCCTCCCCAGTAAGTTTGTTTGGAGGCTTTAATCTCAAAAGTTAAATGCATCACGCTAACCACAAATATAACATACCTTAAATCTCCATCTCGTAACAACTACAAATTTGAGAGTGTGGTCCTTGCCCAGAATTTCTTCATTGCATAATATATCCAGCTAATAAAAACAGAAGTATTTCATTTATTTATCAAACACAAATTGGCACAAATCCTGACACAATTTTAAACAGTTAAATTAAAGAAAATGCCGGTTTAAATGTAAACTGTAATCCCTTTATAGGCAAAATAGATGTTGCTTCAAAGAATCCCTATAAGGATCTTCAGAAGACAATTTGGAAGTCTTTTCCAATACAGTAAACCCATTTAGAGCTCAAACTCTAGGACAAATTGCATAACAAGGATATGTCTCTGTCTCTATCACTGAGCTTGCCAGGCTGCTCAGGGATAATATTTGGGCACCTACTGGGGTTGCAAGACTCAGGGCATAAACTGCATTCTATAGTCTCTGTTGGTGTGCAGAACAATAAAGGGATAGGTCACAATCTGTGCTGTGCTCTACAACAGACCAGAAGCTCTGCCCTTGTGGAAAATAAACTAAAGCCAGAGTGTGTGGAAGTTATCAAAATGAGCATGTGCAAAGTTCTGAGCGTGCCTGCTTGAAGCAACTGTGAAAGGAAGGGATGAGGGAGGTCTGAATGAAAAAGCAGATAAAAAGAGTGTCATTTTAGCTCCCAGACAGGATTCACTAGGAACAAAAAAGAAGTTTGCAGAAGTCACCAGTAAATACCCAATTGTCCAGGGGCAAACTAGACCATTACTAAGCATTTAACCCTATGTATGAAGCAGTTGATAAGAAACAGCAATAAAAAAGGGAGAGGGGGGGAACTGGCAAATTGTGCCTCATTAGATATTTGATGGCCAATTTTGATTGTCCGGCTGCCTTCATCAGAATCAGAGTGTCTCATACATCCATATCATGACTATTAAGATGTAAACTATTATATGGTCCCAAAACATCCAGCTTAAGATGTCTCAACGTAGGTCTGGTTATACCTTCTTCTTTCTCCTTCTGTCTGTCACTTTTGTCTGGCTTTTATTAGACCTGCAAGACCAGACACACAGGGCACACACACAATTTATATAGGGACCACCTCAGAAGTAGCCACCCAGCCACAGGGAAAATCTTGTTCAATAGGTTTATCCAATGTGAAGCAGGAAATCCATTCCCACATCCTAGGAGCTGATTGGACAAGCTCAGCCACGCACTTTCCCCTTGTCAGGTTACCTGCACCTCTCGCATCCACCATGATCTGGACTCCGCCCTTAGAGCAGATGGATCTCAAGGGATGTACAGAGCACTGCCTAGTCCTGTTCTGTTGGATGAGTTTTGGTTGTTAAGGCTCAAGGATGTGGACAAGATGCTTGGACTGGTCTGGGTGACCGCTTGCGCTCTGGACCCTTGCCCCTTGTGGCTGATAAAACTAGCAGGGAAGGGGAAGCTGGCTGGACCAGGGAAGTGATTAATGCCTCCTTGTGAGAGAAGGTGATCCCTGCCTGCTTGAAGAAGGCAGTGGCAAGACCACTCCTTAAAAAGCCCTCCCTGGATTCAAAAAACTATGCAATTACCGGCTAGTTGCCAATCTCCCCTTCCTGGGCAAGGTTCTTGAGCGGGTGGTTGCGGACCAGATCCAGGCACTTTTGGAGGAAACTGATTTTCTAGATCCATTTCAATTGGGGTTTGGGCCCGATTTTGTCACAGAAACTGCTTTGGTCGCCCTGGATGATGACTTCTGTCAGGAGAGAGACAGGGGAAATGTGTCCCTGTTAATTCTCCCCAATCTCTCAGCAGCTTTTGATACCATCGAGCATGGTATCCTTCTGGAGCGACTGTCCGAGATGGTGATGGGTGGTGACACTGCTCTGCAGTGGTTCTGGTTCCCTCGCTGCGAGAAGTGAGGTTACAGGGCCTTCTCAGTAGTGGCGTCTGCCCTGTGGAACGCCCTCCCAGCAGATGTCAAGGCAATAAACAACTATTTTACTTTTAAAAGACAACTGAAGGCGGCCCTGTTTAGGGAAGTTTTTAATGTCTGGTGCTGTATTGTTTTTAATATTCAGTTGGAAGCCGCCCAGAGTGGATGGGGAAACCCAGCCAGATGGGCGGGGTATAAATAATAAATTATATTATTATTATTATTATTCTGGTCCTACTTGTATGGTCACTGCTAGAGGGGGATGCTTGGAGAGTGCTCTTTGGCCCTGTAGACCCTTCAATGTGGGGTTCATCAGAGTTCAATTCTATCCCCTATGCTGTTTAACATGAAACCACAGAGTGGGGCTATCCAGAGTTTTAGAGTCCACTGTTGACAATATGCTGATGACACATGGCTCTGTTCTTCCTTTGAATCTGCAGGTGGAGCAGTGAATGTGCTGGACCCTCGTCTTGCCTTGGCAATGGACTGGATGAGAGCCAACAAACTGAGGCTCAATCCAAATAAGACTGACACACTGCTAGTGGCGTTTCCCTAGGCCAGATGGATGGGAGGTGGCCTGCTCCTGATGGGCTTACACTCCCTCTGAAAGAACAGGTATGTAGTTGTCATTTGAGGCTCAGGTGGTCTCGGTGGTGTGGAGTGCCTTCTATTAGCTTCAGTTGGTGACCCAACTGCTCTCCTACCTGGGCAGGGATAGTCTAACTTCTAACTTCTGTGGTCTATGCTCTAACATCTAGGTTAGATTAGTGCAACACAGTAGGGCTGCCTCTGAAGACAGTTCAGAAACTTCAGCTGGTCAGAATTTGGTGGCCTGGTTGCTCAGTGAAGCAAGACGGTTTGAGCATATTACACCGACTGCACTGGTTGGCAATTAGTTTCCAGCCCCAATGCAAAGTGCTGGTTTTGATCTATAAAGCCTTAAACTGCTCAGGACTACAATAGCTCAAGGACACCTCTCCCCATATGAACCAACTCAGACCCTGCCATCACCATGAGGCCCTTCTTTGAATGCCCCCTCCATAAGAGATCTGGAGGGCAGCAACGCAAGAATGGGCCTTTTCTGTGGTGGCTCCCCGTTTGTGGAATGTTTTCCCCAGGAAGGCTCCATGGCCTTTTAAATGTGTTTGTGGGAGGAGGGTTATTGGTTTGTTTTTGTTCTTATTTTATTACGTATTTTGTCTTTTCGTGTATTTTTATATTGCGAGCCACCTCGTGAACTTCGGATGAAGGTTGGTAAACATATTTAATAAATAATAATTATAACAAGCTACGAAACCACCTAAATTCTAGAGGGTGAGGTATCAAATTGTGGCATTCAGCTTGCACAACAGACTTCCACTCATGCAAACATTACTTCCCTTACTTCTCCCCACCCCCCACAGCACTCTGTGTGCCCCTAAAATCTGCTCCACAAGTTTAGGGGACCTACTGGAGCTGATTTTTTTGTTTTTAAAGCACATTTCTAAGCTGCACAGTATGAATGAAAGCCTGAGGTTATCTCAGCTGGTTTTGCTTAAAAAAAAACTTGAAAAAGTAGAGAAGGCCTGGGACTTCAACAGTCAGGACAGGATGTCACTTAGTACAAGCCTCTACCCCAAACCTCATAACAGCCAAGTCTCCCTATAGATGCTAAAATGAATGGTTCAAATGGAAATAGCAGGTGAAGGAAGAATAGAGAAATATGACTAATACTGAAAAGCTTCAGAACCAATTCTAAGAGAAAATCTCATTTGTTATACCTAAAGGGGCTATTTCAAGATACCAACACTTTCTATTCATCAAGCTATTTCTGTCTCAGAAAAAAAAAACCTATCATTTGTAAATTGATGTTCTATTTTTTCAAAAAAAGAGTTGCAAGATCATTTTAAGAACACAACACAATCGTATGTTTGTTCTTTGTAAGGATAATTTTTTATAAAGTTTACCTCATTAAAAGAAGAAAGATTAAGCTTTTTGGCAATGAACTTCTTTAGATGTAAGACTGTAGCTTGTGCAGAGCAGCGAATCCATTTTCTCTTCAATCCGCGCAATTTGCTGCTGTTGCATTCTAAGCAGATGCTTACCTTTTGGGGGGGAAACAAGCAGCCAATACGAGTTAATAGGGGTTCCCTTCTAAGTTCCCCTTGTTTCAGTGGCAAAAAGGTTGAGAAACTGAACTAAGCAAGGATTCATTTTACATAAAATGAAGGTACAACTAAATCAGCTGTGGAGCACATTCTTGGAACGCAGGAGAGGTCCCAGTTTCCACCTCTGACATCTCTTGCTCTAGAAGAGTCAGGGAGCAGGTGATGACAGAGAGCTCAGTCTGAGAGCATGGAGAACCACAGCAAGGCGGAGTAGTCAATGGTGGGATAGATGGAGAAACAGTCCAACCTCCCTATGTTCCTAGGGAGCTGCTACATCATGGGTACCAACTGACAGGTACCTATGGAAGCATGCAACTTCCACATATCCAAGAGTCATGCAAGAGATCTATCCCTTCCAAGACCAGAACTGCTGTTCACCACCAAACTGGGACAGGTATGTGTTTTTGTTGGTGGAGGCGCCACATATTGGAGGCAGCTTCACATGGTGATGTTGTTCAGGTGGTTCGGTGAAGACCGTGCTGACCTCCTACCTAAGTAAAGCACTGCATCTTTAGTTTTCCTCTACAGAAACCAAAAAATTTCTTACACTGGGATGTGCAAATTCCAAGACCAGCTTCTCTACATTTACCCACTCCCCTACTGTACTGCTAAATCCCTGTCCGTTTGGATCTATAACTCTTCCCAGGATTTATAGCTGTCTTGTACATCTAAACAAAAAACAAACAAGAAATGGCCCTTCCAGTTCTACCTCTATGATCCATGGACACAAAAACTGGAGTCGAGGGATTTGGCTTTCAGCAAAACCCTGAGCATATGAGGCTGCCTTATGATACCAGACTACTGCTCTATCTAGTCAACTGTTGTCTGTTCTGAGCAGCAGAGGTTATCCAAGGTCTCAGGAGGCTATCCTTCCTGCGCCTGCTGCCCAAGGATCTATTTCAGTAGGAGATGCAGGGGATTAAACTCAAGGCTTCCTGCATGCAAAATGTGCTCTACTGCTGAGGTATGGCCTCTCCCAATTTCAAACATCAGAGATACTCGAAACAGTCACATTATTGCCTTCTTCAAAATGAACTCAAATAGCAAAATTATGAAATGCTTAAACAAAAAGATTCATTGTTTTTCCTCGCAGTAGGAAATGCTGAATTTCATTAACAAGAAATGAAAGTTAGGGATGAAATAACAGTTTATGTAAGTGGCTACATCTTCACAGCTGCTGAAGCCAGGTGACAGATCAGCTGGCAGGAATAAACTACACATGTAGAAACAGTCCTAAAAGGCAGTGATTTGAAAAGCCAACTTCTAAAAAGCAGAAACAGAAACAGAATGTACAGAAGATTGCATCAATTATTCAACTGGTATATGGAGTTTTCGGAGCCACAACCAACCACACTAGGATGACAGAAAACAAAACCTGGCTACAGGTGATTGCAACGAAGGGTTCAACACTTTCAAAGAATCATAATACCCAGCAAGCATAGCCTGCTTTCGTTTTAGAAACTGAGTACTCACTTAATGAGAAACTTTTGAAACTCTGGGCAGTATCCAAATAAGTGCTCCACTAGCAAAAGGATTAATGTGTCTGCAATGGAACTTCGCCTCCTCTCCCCACATGCCTTCCTGTGCCCTTCCCAAATTTGCTCTGGAAGATTGGGGGGAACCCGGAATACATGCAGGGGACACTGAGCAGATGGAAAGGTAGGGGAAATTCCACTGCGCAGCATCTTGTTGGACACCACTCTCTCTTAAAAATTAACACACCCATCGTAGCATCTCTAGCTACTCACTTCTTTGAAAAGGTACAACGTTATCTCCTAGCTGGTTCTATCCTGAAACCAAAAGCTAAACATCTACTTAATTAAAAGGACATATTTAAACAGTACCTGCTCATCACTTCTATGATAATCATTATCTTCTTCCTGTTTCTCTTCCGACGTTTCTTTGTTTGTACTCTCATCTGCTTTTGTTTCCCCTTATGAAAAAAGCAGAGAGCATCTGTGACAAAGTTGAAGACTCTAAAGATATCAAATTCACATATGAAATAAATGCAAGACGTCCTCAGCCCTTTCAGATGTAGCTCTATCAGCTACAATAAATTCATTCATATTAAGAGCAATTCAAGCTACACATGGAAGACACTATGTGTCTAGTATGTCATGTAGTGCATCATGACAAACTCAGGCATTTGAAAGTTTTTTTTAAAAAAAACCTCTCAATGTTCTGATACGTTATAAGATCTTTAGATAATTCCACCAACAACCTGATTGTGCTCTTGCTGCTTTTAATGAAAACAGTTTACCAGCAAAGCCACCAAAACTCAGACTTTTCATCCCAACATAACATTTACACATTCTTCTCATTGCAACACCTCGGATATTTCAAAAGATCAGGCTGTAGGCTAAACTGCCCACAACTTCCATTTCCTGTTTCTGACTGAAACATCTGGAGATTTAAAATTAGAGTATACCAGAAAGAGAGAACAGGAAGCCAGAAAACAAATCTGGCCACAATTTGTCCCTGATCATAACCACTATCAGCTAATTTGTCCCCAGCAGAGATGTAGGCAAAGGGTTCTTTATTCTGCTCCTCTTCAGAGGCAGAGGCTGTGTAAGAGTTCTCTCCTTACAAGCAAGCCCTTCATGAAGCTAAATCGCTTGGGGTGGCATATTTACCTGCAAAGCCATGAAAGTCCTTGCAACACTTGTGTTCTGTTTTGACAAGCTGTACTGGAGCAGGACAATCAATCCCAAACACAAGGTTATATGGCACAGCCAATTTTACATTGGATTTATTTTAGAGCTCCCCAGTTAGTGAGATGCGGACAGCCAATTCTGCCCAGCTGCCAGGAACCACACACACACCTGGCCCCTAATGCCTTGTACTTGTGTCGCATAAGAACATCCCACAAGGTGAACAGAGAGAAGAACTCCGCTATACCCACATCAGATCTTTCTGCAGTCCTTTGCTCAGATGCACCAAGAGCATGTGGCATCCACTGGCACTAGGGCACTAATGGACACCCCCACACTACTGTCAAGACTAATATTAGGATACCACTTGTGTCTTTGAACCAGTAACACATTCCTTGCTCTGGATCCTAGGCGTTTTATTTCTTTAAATAAATTTCTGCATTCTTGGCTGAGGCATCTGAAGTAGGTTCTTAACTACAGTGGCTCATGTCACAATTATGCCACTTAAGGACTGTAACGTTCATTCTGCTACAGCAGAAAAACGTGCACCACTCAAATTCGCTTTGATGAAAGCAGCTCACAGTGAAGTGTATCACAGTGAAGTTGTTTTACTGCCTCTAAAGACTTAAAAATTGGCTATTGATCCGGCATCCTTAGTCAAAGCTGTAGTCATCTTTATAAACCACTAGGCATTCTGAATGCCTACACCGCAGAACCCATATATGTGCAGATGATGGGTCCACTTCCTACATTACACAAACAGGTGGACCATACAATAGCCAGTGGGGAAGATCATAGGTACCATCAATTGTGGAAAATGGCATGAATGTAAAATTTGTTGCGAATATATAGGTCACGAGGCTGTAGCCTTCCAACTGCTTACTTGTGGGAAAATATCTATTTGTCCCACATTTCACAAGCAACAGCGTACATATTCTTTAGGAAACAGAATATATTGGTAATAAACATACTATAAATCAATAAAGAATGTTCAAACAATTTCCTTTCGCAAGCACAGGTGTAGCAAATACATGCAATGTCTATTTACCATTACGGTGGGAATCTAAATGTTGCTTGGCTGAGCACGTCTCCCCTTTGATGTCACCTGGTACTTCCATGCCCAGTTTGTGGTAGAAATCCCTCTGCTTTCTCATTTCCGCTGTTTAACATTTTAAAACAGTGTCTTTAGCTAAGATCAGTGGACTTCATCAACTTAAGCAAACAATTTACTCCTCTCACACTTTCAGCAAAATGTATCAAGAGCACCCTCTAATGTCCGACAGCTTTTCTGTGACTCATTACGCATCATCTTAATAAGATGAGATATTTCTTAAACGACTGAATGCTACTTTTGGATTTCACTTTCTACTTTAAAATGGCCCAGCACTTGTTTCATGCACTTGTTAGTGACTCTTGGCAAAATTTAGGATTGAGGTGGGGACTCATGTTTTACAAACTGTGAAATAAAGTCTTTCCCACTCCCACTCCCATGCCTGGTTCATTTATGAAATAATTTTCAGTCAGAAGTAATGATGGTATTACTGTACACTCATCGTATGTATAAAGTATCCATATTAGTGAAACAGGCAACAGCAAAATCTAGGACTGCAAATTGCAGCATATCCACAAGGAATTTTATGTTAGTATGCATTGCAGGAAATGTAAGCAACTATGTGGATATTGACATTTACTGGTGATTTAGGAAGCCCGCTGGGAAATGTTAGAAATGCCTGAACCATGAGACTTGTTTCTGAAATTTACTCATGTGCTTCTTAGGTAAGTGTCCTTTATCAGTTATATGCTAGAAAAGGGGAATGACATTTAGACATTTAGGTGCCAGGCGAAAACATTCCTCTATAACCAGGCCTTTGGCTGATTAAAAAAATCTATGGTCTTCCAGATGTGTTTGTGGGAGGGGGACTATTGGTTTGCTTTTGTTTTTTGGTTATATATTTTGTGTTATATATTTTCAGGTGAAGGGTGGTTATTTATATATTTAGCTAATAAATAAAATAAATTTCCCAAAGGCATTTAGTTATCCTGTCATTTCTCTCTGGGCCCATTCAAATATCAGTAAATACCAGTAAATATCCCCACTTGCTAAAATTTCTCACATTCACATGTGTAAATATAAGGCACCTACACTGCAATGAATTTTCCTGCCTACAGTATCTTGAGGGCCAAACTACATATTACATTGCTGCCTCATGTCTGGAGCTCCCAACATAACTTTCTTTCTGTAAAATCAACCAAGAGATTAGTTTTCTCTTCTACAAGTTAACAGCAGCTCTGCAGAAGTGATCTGGCTTGGGGCCACAGGGGGACCTCCCCTCTCTCCCAGTCCAAACTTGAAACCACCAAAACCATCCCAGTAACTTTTACAAGCATGGAGCTCCACTGTAACATGCCAATTGGCCCTTAGTTGCCAAAGCAACCCCATAAAAACAACCTAGAACTACATCATGCCATCCATTATTTCATGTTATTTTATTTTTAAAAAATCGAACCATTACCTCCAAACACCACATTGAAAAGTTTTAATCATATGTAAATGTTTACCGAAGAGTATATTGTTCACTTACCTTCCTGAAGACCTGGAACAAGTTTGTAAACAATATCTTGCATTGTTCTGTCATGACTGGCCAAAAAGAGAGAGAAAATAACAAGAAGTAAATTTCACTATGAAGCACTTCCATGCTGAATTTGTATCGCTTAACACTGGATGGTGGGATGAGCGTTGAAATTTCCCTTGGGATGAGCGCTGAAACATCAACTCATCCCTCACATAAAAGTAAAGTTAACGAAGGAAGGCTGGATGGCTCCCCATAATTTTCATTGTGCTATGCAGTCAAGCGATGTGCAGTCAAATTATGGACATGCATTTCTAAACCAGCCCACTGATGGAAAAGGCATACCTAGCAGATCTCTGTACATACTACCTTAAAACGTTACTTACCCAATATATTGTAGTGGATGGCTCTGGTGTATAACTATCCTGCATGTGGGACAGGTGTTATTTTCTTCCAAATACTTTACCAAGCAACTCCTGCAGACTGTTTATAGAAAGATTTGGTTACTACCGTCCTAAGAACAAACATGGATGTTGCATATTTAACACTGTTCCCTTAAACCAGGGGTGGAGAACCTGCCCTCCACCCAGCCAGAGGGCCACATTCCCTTCGGGGTGACCTGCTGGGGGCCACATAGAGGATGTGGGTGGGCCAAGGCAAAAGTGAACAGAGCCATAAATGTGAACATCACCTTTGTATAGTAGGCTAGTTTCTTCACACTCACACATTCCTCTCTATCCTCCATCCATCCAAGCAAGTAAGCAGCATTATTGGGGTTCACTGGACACTTTCCAGCCAGTCAAAAAGCACTCAAGGGGGGGTGCAAAGCTGGGCCAGGGGCATGGCTCTCCAGGGTATGTGACCTAGAGAGATTTATGAGGGCCAGAAAGCCCTGGAAGGCTCCAAGCATTTGGCCTCCAAGCCTGAGGTTTTCCATGTCTGACTAGAACATTTCATTCTTTACAAAACTGCTTTCTCAATACAAAAAAAGTTAAATGTAATCTAAATGCATTATATATTTTAGCATCTATTTGTATTCACTTTCCAGCTTTAACTAAATAATGCCCAATAAGGATGTATTGTCTAACATACAAATGTTAAGGCATAAATTCAGGCACTGCCATTCATCTTCAGAGGGTAAAATTCAGAGGGTAAAATATAGATAAGAAAGATCAGAAGAGCAGCAATATAAAACTGGGAGGGGTTTTGTTTGCTTGCTTGCTTTTCTGGCATGTGTTTAGAATTCTAAACTGATTTAAATTTTAAAGTACACATTTATTTTTAGGTTGTTTGAATGCAGAATATGAAGTTATGAAAAAGTTGTTTCCTGCTTAAGAACAACATGGTCTTTAGAGTCAAACTGAGGTCTGAATACATAGGATGTTCCTTATAAACATATATTTATTACATATCTGACAGTGTGCCATCATTGATTTAGCGTTGTCCAAAGTTGAAATTGAGGTTATTTCAGTGACGTTAACAGCAGAGTTGTAGGTACAGCAAAAGGATACCTAGAACACCCCTGCTTGCTTATATAGTCCGCTTGCATATAGCCAACTGCCCTACAATGGCTTTGAAACCTTGGCAATACTGGTGCCTGGCTTCTGCAGTTAAACAGTGCCATCTACATCTCACAAAAAATGATGCACATTTTAGCAGAAACAAGCTCAAGGTAGTGCTTAATAACAGCCAGGATGAGGCACTATGAGCCTTTAGAGGGAAGCCTGGTTTGCAAGGAGGGAGGGCAGAGAGATATATGCAAAGCAATGAGGACCAATTGACATAACAAAGATTCACACCCACACGATTACCCAGCTATCCTATTGCATTAAAAGTCAACAGAAAGCATATGACTAAAATCATGGAAGAGAGACAGCAAGGTGAAAGTCCAGATAGACCAAGACGATGGTTCAGTTTTATTATTTATTAAAATATTTATTGCTCTCTTGCAAAGAGTAGAAGTTCCTTTGGAGGGAAAGGAAATGGGGAAAGAAGAGGAACTTCTGAGTAGGATAGGGGGGAAAGTTCAGTGTTTTGGAAGAACTGTATAAATGGCAAATTCTATGAAGTTTAAATGCACTTATAAGCCATCACCTATCAAAGGGGGGGGGGTATTTCAAATGTCATAAGGACCTTAGCACTGAAATGGAATATGCCACAAGCACCCAAACTGGGAATGATTGTGACCTAACAAGGGGCAGGTGGCTACATGTTATGGCTACATAAACAAGAGCTACAAACCTATCTTGTCTCCCTCTTGTCCAGAGTTATGCCTTGTACAGTTTCACACAACAGTTCCTGAAAGTCTTCAGTTTAGGTTTAAATTAGGAGTATTAATCTAAGGCTTACAAATCGGCACAGCAATCAACTCATAATTTAGTACGTATCACATGAACTAAATCTCCATGTTTCATTTTCTTTCAAATACCACTTGCAAAATATTTACAACCCCCCCCCCATCCTTCCTTTTAGATCTTCACTACTGGTTTGTATGAGGGAAAGAAGAACCTGATTTATTGCCAGCAATAAACCTTGGATTATGTGCCGCTTCAAACATCACCACCACCATCATTAATTCTCCAATACACCTTATGTTTCAAAAGAATCCTACTTTTCAGCATTCCTAAAAGCCTACCATAATATACCATTGCCCTCACCTTCAAAGTAAAGCAGAACATTACTTGGCACCATTCATTTACACTCTCCCCTACCACTAAAAGAAGGACCATAGCATATGCTTTGTATTCACATGAGAGTTAGCCTCAGGCTTATGGGGACCCCTGCTATGTCCTTCCCAGCAGAAAGTAACATCTTATCCAGCCAGAATATGGATTTTATCTGTAATCAGAATCTGTCTTCACCCACGATCTGATCCTGGATGGAGGCGTGGGTGGAGAGAAGCTTGGTATTTGACATTTGACTCTGAAACATTACAGAGCTAGAAGAAGCAGGCAGAGAGGATGTATCGAACAATGAAAAATACCCAACCCACTAATCTTACATCTGATGAAACATCACTATGGGTAGATATATTAATACTCACAGGTATGCAAGCATTCCGTTACAGTGGTAGCATCAATAAGATAACCATTGCAAAGGCGGCAGGTTATATGGGCATTGATGTCCCAAAGCTTAATCTTCCTCGTCAGCATCTTTGGTGTCTGCAAGAAAAACAGGGCCATCAGTTTTTCCAAGTGTGGATGTAAGTGGCCTTTGCAAATTTAAATATTTGACGTTCATGATAAGCCTGCAATACAGAGAGTGATTAGGTTTTTCAATGTAGCTTTCTTCCTAACAATATTTTACTTGAAAAGAAGGGTCCTGGTTTAAGAAAATGAGAATGAATATCCACTGAACTATCCAATCCAATTACTAAAGGCAAGTTCAAAATTTGGTATTCTAGACCTAATGCTGCAATATTTATTTGCAACTAAGTTTGTGACATTCTACACAATCAGGTTTAACTGGGGCCTAGTTCTCAGAAGGAGCAGGTAAGGTTACTGGACTGCACCACTTCAGATTGCAGTTGGGGGCAGTGATGGAAGTATGGATTGTAGGATCCCAAATTAGAATGAATTACTAGCATAAATTTCAAAAACTTCCAAAAATCCCCACGTTACTGGGTAGAGTCTCACATGATTCTATCACACAAACACACACCTGTATTTAACCCTGGAGTCACAGTAGACAATTCTGAGCTAGGTGGGTCAACAGTCTGACTAAGTATAAGGAAGCTTCCTAGGTCATGATGTTGTAATGGAGCTTACCTCTGAGTAGGAATGTATACGATTGAACTGAGTAGGAATGTATACGATTGAACTGACCTTAGACTGATATAACCTGCAGCTGACTTCAGGTCAGTTAAAAAGCAGCATGATAGGAATCCAGTATCTAGGAATTTGGAGTCGCTCGGTCTGCAAGGAATCGTTGAAAGTCTGCCTCAGGGGACAGATGTTACATATTTTATTATCTATGAATCAAAAGTTTGTGTAACTTTGGGGGTGGGGACTAATGTGTATGTTGGTAGCGTGAGACAATAAGGAATGGTTAGTCATCGTCCTTCTTTCAACTGGGGACTTTGAACAGAAGTTAAAAACAAGTCTCCATGTAATCTGTGTGTAATGCATGCATGTGTGCTTTCATCAAGAAGAAATCCCTGAACCCTAAATTTGGAAGGGCAGGGGTAGAGGGGACCCTGACAAAACAAACTGTTAAAATCTCTCAAGAACGTTATGAAAATACCCAAATTTGATGAGCAAGTTTGGCTCATAAAAAATATACAAACTCAAAGTTCCCAGAAAGCAGCTGAAGTATGACATACTAAAACTTATAAGTAGGATAAAAACACCTGCTCACATTTCCTCACTGGGAAAATCTGCACTGGAAAAAGAGGAGTATAGCATTAAATAATTAAAAACGGGGGGAGGGAGCTAGTTTTACCATCTGTTGCAATGGTATCCTACGCGGCAGGTGTCACCAAATTAACATGCTTTTCAGTAAGAACTGCTGAGACACTTTGGCTCAGAAAACATTTTAATTAATTTTTATTTTGGAACACATTTCATAATTTCATTGCAGTAAGGGTAATTCAGTGTACTTGCGTCTTCAGATTACTTTAAGATAATGCTGCACTGACCATTTTCCTTTGGTTTCCTGATAAATGTACATGTCATTCAATAAAACTAGCTAACAAGAGCCAAACTCAAGATTCTTAGGGGAGGGGGGAAATTCTTTTTTTTTTATGATTAACTATTCTCTCCCCTTAAGAGGCCTTCTACAAATTATTGTGTAGATTGTTAGAAATGAATCATTCATATGTTTTTATGTCCGATGAGGGTACTGCATATCCATCAAAGCCAAGCTTTCCAAGAAAAATCAGCATAGGCAATTCTCCATATGACAGGTCCTTAACACTGGGGGAGAGGGGGGGTTGTATGCCCACGAAGTATGACTGATTCAACCGTCTCCTACTTCTTTCACCACCCCCACCCATCCACATAGCCAGAGTAGCAAGAAAAAGTCTCTTCCGTACAAGGCATCCGCACATATAGGTAGGCTAGAGAAGAGTTTGGATTTGATATCCTGCTTTATCACTACCCTAAGGAGTCTCAAAGTGGCTAACAATCTCCTTTCCCTTCCTCCCCCACAACAAACACTCTGTGAGGTGAGTGAGGCTGAGAGACTTCAGAGAAGTGTGACTAGCCCAAGGTCACCCGGCAGCTGCATGTGGAGGAGCGGGGAATTGAACCCGGTTCACCAGATTACGAGTCAACTGCTCTTAACCACTACACCACACTTGCTCTCCATTCCATACACTGATACTGCTAGCCAAACACTTCTGCCATGCTGGTCACAGCCTGGACACATGGATCAAGACAAGCTCTTTGAGCACACACGCAGTTCCACTGCAAACTCCCATGAAACAGGGAGAAGGATGGCTCTCCCCCATGGCTGGTGGGGGAGAGAAGCACTCAGTCTTCTCTTACAAACACCAACTGTGCTTGAGGAGATGCAGGTACCAAGCTTTCATGGGGCGGGCTTTCCCCACGGCCTACAAGGAATGGGGTATCCATTCCACGTAGGCCCCAAGGAAGAGCACCCCATGACCAGCAATCAGGATGCCCATGCCTGTTCCCAGCCTACTTCTTCCAGCCACTCTTTGTTCGCAGTATCAACATGAAGTTGTGAGCCATGAGGGGCACCACAGCAGTTACCTTGCAACTGAGCAACTGTCTAAGGCACAGCAGCCCTCCTGGTTATGCCACAGACCTTTCTTTTCAGGATCTCTTCCATCCCAGGTGCTATTCACTACGATTTGGCTGCAATCCTAACCCCATTTCCTCAGGAAAAGCCCCACTGAATTCAACCGGACTGACATCTGGTCAAGATTGTGCACTCATGCTCTTTTACTGCCAGGAAGCGGTAAATCCCTCTCCCTGGTATGATCTACTTTCAGACCCCCTCCATGAGAATGCCACTTATTCTGCCAGGCTTCATCTGCAACCTATGTGCTTCTGGCACATGTGACTGGGTCTCAACGCTGAGGGAAACCAATGTGTCACGACACATCTGTTTCCTGTCTGCTGCCAATAGGGAACTAATGAGTAGTGTCTCTGGTGTTGCTCATCTTCTCCCTATTCCCCCTGGTGAGGTTCAAACTCCACTTTCCCTACCTCGTGCCCTATACAGTGAGCGGTTGCAGTTTCCTTTGTCCTTTATCCTGGTACTTCCCTTTCCCTGCTTGGCAAAAGACACTTCTACTCCTTCAGTGAGTCTTGAGCTCTTGTCTCAAAGAGGGCTCTATGCTCTCTTCTCTGCAGGCCTCCTTCCAAGGAAGCTCTCAGGGCTCTGTGTTATATGGCCCCTCCTTCCTTCTCTTTACATGCTGCAATCAAAAACGTACTTGCAAGGAGTATGTGCTGCCAGGGCAAACTGTACTTCTGAGTGCAAGGATGCCAACAGCTTTGGGTTGCTGGTGTCTTCCTGCTCACATGGTGGAAGATGCTGCCTTTACCAAAGGTATCATGGACTTTGTAGACACTCGAACTCAGGACAAAAGGGAGAAACATGCTAAGAGGAAGGCACATTTGACAAACCCTCACCATCATCAGCTCCCATCCAGAAACCTATGTCCCCACTGTGGAAGGACGTGTGGATCCAGAATTGACCTCCACAGTCACTTACGTACTCACTGTGTTCATGAAAGACAATCTTACTCGGCTACAAGTGATCACCAAAGAAAAAAGAAGGTTTCATTATGTCTGAGTTGAGAGTGAATTGAGAGAATGTGAGTTGAGAGAATGTGTAATAGGGCACATCTGTGTCAGCGTAAGTAGCCCCCCATCGCAGTATCCAGCTCAAACATCCATTTCAAACTTTGCCATATCATCTCCACAACATTGCCAAACTGGCCAGCCATGATGGCTTTGTGGTGGGGGTGTTAGTTTTGCTCCATTCTGTGCTTTTCAGAGTATGTGTATCTCCCTTCTACTCCAGGCTGGACGAGTGTAAAATATGGTAAATGTTGCAATAGTATAATAGCAGTTTATCTCTCCCCTTGGTGTATTTGAGTGTATTTGCCCATGGAGGATACTTTCTAAATCACGTAATGGCCACATCTGTACATCACACTAAGCCAAACCATGCTGAGAACATGACAATAGCCAAAGTTCAGTCCTTTCACAGCTCTGAAAGTTGTACACTATCTCCTCCTTAACAACAATTCTGGGTTCAGACAACACAATAAGCAAAACTTTGGCTTATCTCCTGTCTTGTGCTGACCTAAAAAAGCCTGGGAAGGAGCAAGGTAGGTGTGGGACTCAAAACATTCATGGTAAGCCATACTCTGGCACCATATAAAGCAGTGCCCCAGAGATCTGAGATATCAGATGGCGAGAAGTAATGCTAAACAAACCCATCTAATCCTCAAAATAAACAGCATAATCTTAGCTAATAAATGCAAACAGAAAATTCATGTGCTTCAGAGGAAGTGGGCACTAACTGTGGTTAGAAGAATGAACAGCAGCTGCAACAACCAGGACTGCAATCTTCTGCAGTTCCATGCCTGGGGAATCCTACACAGAATATGACATTTGTCAAAGGATTTGCATGACAGAAGATCCACGAGAGGACATCCAGTGTACGTATTTTTACAATTTAACAATAGTTGCAGGAGTACATTGGGGAATTTGACTGGAACTGCAGTGGGGTGGGTATGTCAAACCCTTTACTCTGTGCTGTTGTTTAAGTGAAAATCATCTTCTGAAGCTATTAATAATATGGATACCTGTATGCTTTGTTTTCTCTTGCAGGGCAAATAGCAGCCTAATAGGAAAATGTTACAGAGAGAATAGGGTTAACACATTGTCTCAAATGGATGCCTACACGTCTAATTGTATTTAAATTGTTATTTTTTAAAAAAAACAAAAAACAGTGGGAGAGCTAATACTTACTCTCCCCCGGTCATATCTAGTTTGGCCCCAAGATAACCTCAGGCTTTTCTGCTTCTGAAAACAGCAATTTCCTAGCTCCCATGGCATAGTGCTTTATGTTGGTATCCATCTGTCTCGAGAGACAATGGAATGCACCTCTGGGGGTGAAGTCAAGCTATTGCACTAGCAGCACTGAAGTGACTTCCCTGGGGTGTAAGCCTGGGCAGTGTGTATGGAGGTCCTGGGCTGCCCAGAAGACAAGACACCACCACCCCAGCCTCGCTGATGGGGTTTCAAAGGAAAGCAGAGCAATATGTCTGGCACCAACTCGGTGGCAGGAGTTGCCAGAAAGAGGTGTACAAATCACCATCCAACTGTCTTAGGGTCTCCACTCTGGATTTGTGTTGGGTTTACTCCGAGTCCTTAGCAGTGCTATTTTTCAAAAAAAAGACATGCCAAAACTCACCATGAAAACCTCTCTCATTCTCTTAGAATGGCAATAGCACCCACTTGAAAGGTGCTGAAACTGACTTCTGGCAAGTTCCGGCTGAGAAAAAGCCCTGCTCCTTAGCCATTTCTTCTCCTGAAGATATTCCACAAAGCAGCAGAGATTTAGCATCAGATTTTTCCTTCTCCTAGGTGGGCTACCTTTCCAGGTGGATGAGCCCCATCTACCCCTCACTTCCCTCTACAGCATGTACAGAAACCATCTTCCTGACTGCTGAACCCAATACTTGTCTGCTCAATCTTCAGGAGTCTGTCTTCGCATGCAAGAGAAGTCCCTAACTCATCAATGGTTGAGTCCCATTGGCTACCCTGACCTGGTTTAGCCAGCTAGCCAAAGCCATTCCCAGGGTGTGGTCGCTGTTGCATGCTGACAGCTTCTAGGATTCAGAGGTGAGAGATGAGTGCAGGGTGGTGGACAAACTACCCCAGAAGAAGCAGGGTTAGCTTAGAGTTTGGGTGACTCTCAGTAGCCTTGCAAGGATAACTTAACCATTCAAAGACTCTTCTGTGACATTCCAAAACTTTGAACACATTAAACATTTCTTGTGGCAGGAATCAGAGCATGAATGAGTTCTTGCCACTGACAGGAATTCCCTAGTTCCAGTTAGGAGGGTAAGTTCAAATATTTTATAGTGATGCAATTCAAACAGATTTGGGGATCTCCATTGACATTCTTTATGTGAAAGAGTGTCGAGATATTTCAGTTGAATAAAAAGGTATTCCTACATTTAAAAAAACCTCAAGATTACAACAGTTACCTCATCCTCCCTGAGCTTCTACACAACTGTCAAGCCATAACACTAAAGGCTAACATTAAAAGCAACTTATACTGGACCCATAACAAATCTGATGTTGAGGCTAAAACAGGTTCTATCTGGTGGGACAGCAGCAATTTTATTGTTTACAGTAAAACTAAGCGTTTTGCAAATTTTAATTATGACTAGAACTTCAAAAGCACCGATTTCAATTTGGGTGTGCTTGTTGTTTTCAATCCCTGTTTCCCCTTTCATCTATTTAAAGTGAGAAGTGAGAAGTCCAATTCCATCAGTAAAGCGCTCTTTTCCCAAATAATTCTGGAAGCACACATGGTCAACATACCTCTTAAAACTGCATTTCTTTTCAGAGTCTGCCATCCAGAGACCTGAAAAGAGAGAGGAAAACAATCTGTTAGGTAACACTACGATTGCCAGAACAAATACCAGAGATTTAAGGAATACAGGTAAATATTTCAATGCATATATGGGATGGGGCTGACATTAAATGATGGGTGCCTGTCACAGTGCAGAGAAGAAAAATTAGACATATGAGGCTAATAAGAGATACGTGAACTGAAACAAAGTGTAGATGTCATTTTCCCCTGCCACCACAGGGTGACAGAAATGAGAAGTATTTCTGATCCTTTTCTGGTGAACTATTTCTGCTAGCATAAAATAGTCAAGCTATCAAAAGGCCAACTGCTTTCCTGCTTAAAATAGGTCACTGGATAAACTTCCTAGATCCACAAGATCTAGTAGAGCAGGTACAAGAGTGTAACCTTTTGCAGAGTTAAACCCACTAGTCTGACACTGTTTTACTTTTGCTGTTTCTGCTGCCCTGGGCTCCTTTGTTAGGAGTGGCCGAATAATTATGATATTTATATCATAATTATAATAAATGGATGGCAGCACCAGCCAGCTCTGCTCACTTCTTGTTTCTTAATCCCCAGTTTTTCTGGGACAAAACTGGACACAGGCTTCAAAACTTGATTCCTAATACATGAATTACCTGTCTTGCGATCCACATGCAATCTGCTATCGAGTCTTTCTTCATCTACTATTCTGTGCCAAATTTCATGATAAGATCCAAATCTATTCTATTTCTACAGACGTACATGAATGCCTTTTTTCATTATTTTCCTGCCAGAGGATAAAAAGCATTTTCTTGCTATAAGAACAAAAAAGAGATGGCCACTTGGGAATTCATTTTTAAAAGGAACAAGTTCAAGAAATCCAAAAGGCACTAATTCCAGCTCACCACCATCCAGTTCACAGTTCAATTCAAGTTCAGCTGAATCACTACTTCCCTACCTATGGGTCATGACCCATAAGTGGGTCGGGATCTGAATAAACACATGACTCTGGAACATCCGGATGGCTCAGGTCTTACACTGTAACACTTGGGAACTGCTGTCTGGTGGCAGATCCAGTGACAGTTCACCACAAGGCGCTCCTTTGGCAGCTGTGCATCACAGATGAGCTGTAATAATCACTCAGAAAAACTCCCTGTACAAGTGAACCATCACTGAACCTGCTGCCAAGGTTAGTTAAGTCAATGGTAATTTGAAGTCTGCTTAGAAACTGAGAAGGTTGAGTAGGTGCAAAACCCATTTGCAACTGATGTCATGAAGTCCTCACTGTGCAAAAAGAACAGCTCCTTCAATTGTCATGTGATAGGACCCTCTAAGATAACTTTTGTAAATTAGGTGCTCTGAATTTTGCTTTCATGTTGCCACAGAGTATCTAGAGCTTGCTGATGAAGAAATATCTGTGCTGCTTGCCATTTGGTACCAAATATCTTTTTGATACAGATTTTTCAGGAATGGCTGCTATGAAGCCAAAATACAAAAACAGATTATGTATCCATGATGATATGAGAACCATGTCTGACAACGATTAAAGCCCACATTGAACTACTCTTTGGCAAAATACTAGTTTAGCAATCCCACTGTTATTTGCTGAAATGGACTTCATTTAGAATAAAAATATTTAAAATATTAATATGTTTTTAGATATAACATGGCTTGTGTAATTGTATGTTTTAAAAACAAATTACAACAGCTTATGGAGGAGTATCCTGCAATCATATGGTTTGTGTTCTTACATTCCCATAAACAAAACTATGGGTAACTTTTTAAGTACCATAAGCAATTCAACAAATTCCACATTAATAAGGACATTAAGTAAATTGTTGCTTGGATGCCTCAAGGTAATAAAATACACAAACATGCGATTAAAATGCACAAAACCAATGCCTGCCAATGACCGGAAGTCCAAAAAAACCTGATAAATTTATGGGTCACTATACCAAGTAAAAAGGTTGGGAACCACTGATGCAAATAATTGCAAACAAAAATTCAGCATTCACAAGCTGTTGTGCTGAAGAATAAAATATACTTAAGAAGACTAAGAAAACATCAAAACACACACAATTGGAATTGAATTGTTTAATTTCCACACACACCACTCAACAATTATGATCTTTAAGCATAAAGGCTCAAAGGGTCTAAAGAGTACAAAACACATGTAAGAGAATGAACCTGAACTAGAAATTGTTCAATGTTATACCCCAAATGAACTTAGTTCATATGCAGTGCACCTGACAATTATGGGCACTACTTTCAGGTGTAGTTCAGAGATTTTTGAATTTAATTAGCATTTCTTGCAAACTGCTTTGAAATGTTGTTGCAATTACTCTCCCTCCCACCCCATGGGGACTAACATGCAAACGAGGAAGCAGAAATGAACTCATTTGGGACAGCTCCTCCTGCATGTACAGGGTGAGTCTTTTAAAAGAGGCCCCGGGGAACATGTGTACTCTGTATCCACGGAGCCTCTTTTAAAGGACTCACCCTGTACATGCTGAAATTCCTGAAGGCCTCCACATGCTGGGGGCTGAATGTCTGCAGTGGGACACCTGCTCTACTTGACTAGATGTTCTATGCAAGCTAGAGTCCTCAGTTGTAAATTGCCTCCAACACATGGACAGTAGAAATGACCACAAAAACATAAAGTGGGGGGAAGGGCTAATGGGCTTACCCCGACTCTCCCTCTTGCACAGTGGTAACTACATTGAGGGGATAATGACTGAATAAGACTTAAGAATATGATTTTTCGGAAACAATGAATAACCGACACCTATGGTACAGTGAACCACTGCTGTTACACATATAGCTGAAAATTAACTACTGTACAACCAAATACTAATTGGCAACCCATCCAAAAATCCTTCAGCTTCCAGAGATGAATTACCACTCCTAAATTAGTAAAATCAGTTTAATCTTCCAAGATTAGCAAGCTTAAATATCCTAGTCAACAATTCATGCCTTTGAGCTCAAGTAGCTCTAGAAGCATGTTCTCAAGTCAGAAGAGGAATGCAGTATTACTGGTGTCTTAAGCCCTCTGTTCACACAACACAAAGGCAGGGGCTGCTCCGCTCCCATATGCCCTTACTTGCACACCTCTCACACACTACATTTTGTAGTTGTATATACATAACTGTACATCTAAAAATGTAGTGTAAAAATATTTCAGGACTCATGTATCATACAGATACACTCATGTATCATACAGATACACTCAGCAAGGAACCAGGACTGGCTGCAGCTCCCTGTTGCAACCCCAGGTTTGCTGCTGAGTAGATGTTTCCGTGCGCTGCTCTGGTTCACCAGATGCGGTTAGGCATGCTGGCCACATGACCCAGAAGCTGTCTGCAGACAAACGCCGGCTCCCTCGGCCTATAGAGCAAGATGAGCACACAACCCCAGAGTCGTCCATGACTGGACCTAACAGTCAGGGGTACCTTTACCTATATGAGATAAAGGACCACCACTTACAGAATATTGCAACCAAAAGGATCAAGAGGTTGAAGCATCTTTCCCTTGAGAAAAAGTTAAAACTAATGGCAGCTTCCTGTGCGTACATTGCACATAAGTATGAAGTCTGACTATTTTCTGGGCATACTTATTTTTAAGAGAGTATTTTAGACTTCTTTGCACAAGATTATTTGCTAAAACAACTACTGATTAAGCGGTGGTTGCAGTAAAAGAAAATCAGTTCTCTGATCAGTGTTTTGGCAGGTTTAGTTTACAGTGAGCTTTATACTACAGACCAATTAAATGTAAATTTTTGAAGGTATTAAGACTGAATATTAGACAATCACCAGTGACAAATTAAGTATCATTCATTCAAACACTCATAAGTGTGAGCAATTTCTTTCACCTTCCTCCTCAACGTCATTTAATGAACAGATGGCACAAAAGGAATGAATCAGAACTATCTAGTTAATGAAGTTGGGTGCAGAAGTCCAGTCGTAACTTGCTGGTAATCATGCAATGAGAAGGGGGAAGCATACACTATTCTAGTCCATTCCTGCCTCCTTCACAGACTTCAAATTGTCATATGATTCAAGGCACTGCATTTGGCTGCTAACCTCTCCCTGTTTTAGATTAAGAGAAGAAACAAGCTCACATGCAAGACTGGGGATGATTATCACAATGATTTTGTACACTAAGATGCTCAACTCATTGTACAATGACTCAAAGCTAGTGGGCAATTTGATAAAATAATGTAGACCAAGGGTGGGAAACCCTCTGTATATTGTTGAATTTTAGTTCCCATCAGTTCCAGATAGCACAGGCAAAGGTCAGGGATGATAGGAGATGGGAAATCTACAGAGTCAAGGCTCCCCACCCAATGCAAACTTTTGATTATCCAAAAAATTGGACTTGGATTGGTAACAAGCTAAATTCAAAGAATGGCCTTTGACTATGCCACACTCAAGAGGAGACCCAGTAAAATCAATGGATTTAAGTTAATCATAATTAATTTAAGTCCATTCATTTCAATGGATCTACTGTCAATATGACTTTGTCAAAGGGCACTTAAGACACATAGATAGCATTATAGAGTTAACTGAAAGGTTATGATCTGGGGATTTCCTATCCATAGTGTCTCTGTCTGGTCACAGTTTATATGCTCTCATTCAGCCTATGAAGGCCTCTAGGGCTTCTAGGCACCAGTTTAGGACATACACAGCCTCTCCTGGTTCAGATGTTCCAAAGAAATACAGAAGGGTATCATCAGCATACTAGTGACACTTTGCCACAAATCTCCCAGTGACTGCCCCCACTGGCTTCATATAAATATTAAATCATTTCGGGAGGAAATTGTTGCCTGTGGCTCCCACAAATCAATTGCCAGGGGGCTGAGGCACAGCTATCCAATACTATTTTCTGGAACCAACCCCACAAGTAGGAGTAAAACCACTGTGAAATGGTGTCCCCAACCTACAAAGATGGTCCAGGAGTATAATGTGGTGAATGGTATCAATGGTCACAGAGAGATCCAAGCAATCTCAGCATGGTCACACTTCCCCATCCCGAAGGTCATCTATCAGGGTAGCTGAGACAAACTCTGCCCCAAAACCAGACCAGACTAGAAAAGCATCCACAGCTGAACCAGCCCCACCCTATCTCAAAAAAGGTGTGTTGAAAGTAGTTTGCATGCAATAATTGGCATAAACCTCTGCTCCCAAAGTGGTTTTTCCCCCTTGCATGGCCACACTACCACCTGCTCCAAAGCAGCAGGGACCATCCTATCATGCCACAAAGCATTCATCACACCTTGGAGCTACCCAGTAAAGCTTCAAGGGCTGGCACTAATCAGCCAGGATAAATATGATCAAGAAAGCATGTAATAGGCTGTGAAGTTGCAAGCATCTTGACCACATCCTCAGGCTTCATTAACTTTGCATTTCTGCTAAAAGGCCACCATCTCCATGATGCCTAGATCTCCATACAGTGACAGCTTACATTACTTCAGTACTCAAAGCAATGGCAGGCCTTGCATTGAATTCATGAAAGCTATAGAAAGATCCAAACCAATTTGATTTTGAAAAATTACCAATACTATTTTTGAAATGTAAGGAAATTTCCGCATTCTGTTTTAGAGCCCCCTTGCACTAAAAAAAAAAAAAAACCTTTCCCAAAAGAGTAATGAATACAAAATATGAAGTACACAGAGCCATCAAACAACAACAGAAGCAAATGCAATAGTGAGAACGCTAGAGGGATTTTAACAACAACAAGAAAAAGAAAAGCTTCAGTATGAAAGTAGTCTTAAAGTATTTCTGAACTCCAGGGGACCTAGCTGTAAGGGGACAAGTATGCCTATGAGCCAAAGCAAAATTCCACCAAACC
The DNA here is from genome assembly GCF_964106645.2 of Podarcis pityusensis. NCBI lineage: Eukaryota > Metazoa > Chordata > Lepidosauria > Squamata > Lacertidae > Podarcis > Podarcis pityusensis. The sequence goes on from NC_138042.1 coordinate 37,763,036, forward strand.
ATCTTAACAATTGACCTATATTATGCACACATAAGAGGTTTCTAGGATATAAAAAGACTAAAGCTTGCAGAGCTTTTAGAAACCATCCTAACAGTCTTGAACTAAACCTGAACTTTATTAGCAACTGCTATAAACTGCAGGCAACAGGCATACTACACCCGGGAGCCCACATCTCAGATGTCTCATCAAGTTTTGAATCAACTATTTGTTCAGGGGAACTGGAAGCACAAAATTTGGCACCTCTCACCATTAGAAGTTAAAATTCAAGGTTAGGGGGATCTGATTCCTACCCTAAGCAACAGCTCACAAATGTATTTCACAGTAATCAGAATAAAACAGTAGTTTAAAAGAAAAAGGTAGCGCAAGCAGAACAAAGTGGTATCGACACTTATGGGCCTTCCCATAAACTCATAAGATCAGACATAAACTTCAATCCATGGTCTATTGTGATGTCCAGGCCACCATCATCTACCATTGTTTGCAAACCCAGATCCAAAATTATGCTATGAGACCATAATTTGGGCAAGCTGTGACTTGGCATTACTGTACATCAAAATCAGCAAAGGACGGCTGGGAATGTTGCTCCAACTTCAGTGGCTGCTTTTTTGATAACCTATTCTCAGACAACATGGATGAAGAGGGTAACAGCACAAACCAGAAATGTAGTTTTCTAGAATGCAGGTACATGAGCAGTGGCCGCACATCGTGACTAGACACAGGAGCAAATGAAAAGCTTTATTATTCACTTAAACTGCAATCCTATGCACAATTACCTGGCGATTAAGTCCCATTTAACACAGTAGGACTTACTTCCAAGCAAACATGATTAGCAACTGTACTGTTAGTATATTTATATCCCGCTCAACCAAGATTGGTTCCCAAAGCAACTTAGAGCAGTTAAATGCTTCACAAAATCCAAGGGTTAGTACACAGCAAGAGTATAAATTAAGAATCACAAGCCAATTATACTAAACTCACAGAAAAAAATAATTTGAGTGCAATAAACAATAAAACTCAATATCTCCAGAATGTCTCCCCAACTCTGTTCTACTCAGCGTAGAGGCAAAAGGGAGGCAGGAGTGGGTGGAAGTGTTCAATTTTTAAAATAAATAAAAAAGTTATTGAATTTATATACCGCCTTATACTCGGAGGTCTCAGGGCAGTTCCATGTCTTCATCTCATTCCTCCTGGCATTCCAGCTGCTGCTACAACTTTTGCTTCTACTTCTGTCCATTGACTTGCCTGGACCGATCAAGGTGCCCACATTTTTTAAAATCAGAAGTTGTTAGTCCTGTCAGCACATGAACCCATGTAGCCAGGGTTAACTGCATTTCCCCCCTTTTAGCCCTGATTAAATTCCTTAAAACCCTGAAAATAAAGAAAAGCTTATGGGCTAAGCACCTGCTTTGGGGAGAAAGCTCCTGCCTGACAGGTCACTCGTTTTCTATACTGAAAACCCACTGAAGTCAAGAAGGAAGAATCTGTAGGCACCAGAGGCAAAATCAGCTTGAGGGGAACACAATTTAAGCATGCATTAAGTGTAGAATAGACTGCCCTCTCGGCCATTAATGAAACCCACCTTTGCACAGTTTGACCTTTCAAGGCCCAGCTGGTAACAGGTAGAGTTTCCTTTGCTGCTTACCTGATAACCCACACATACGAACATCCTTTTCAAAGTTCAGTGCTAATTAAACCTCTGGCAAACTGATTCTGAGCATAAAGAATGCCTAAACTAGATGATGAGTCACTAATACAGTAATCATGAAATATGATTTCAGTGACTCTGCTCTCTGCTTCCTTCAAAATTAGCATTTTAGAAAATAATGTGGCAAGTTTGGGCTTCTAATTACTCTTAATAGTAACAACAACCTATGATACGGAAAAAGGTGCTGTGCATGAACACAGCACATCATTAGAGGGTAGTTGGCACCTTAGACGAGGTGCGGGGGGGCATTTCCTTCCCCCAATGTTGCTCAACTACAACTCCCATCATCCCTGGCCATGAGCCATATTTGCTGGGGCTGATGGGAGTTGTAGATCCTGAACATCTGAAGATTCAAAGGTTCCCCACACCTGACCAAACCAACCATCTCTGCCTTGAGAAGAGAAGTTTTATGTGTTTTGAACTTTGCATTTATAGTGCAGGCTGTGACTTCCCAACAGTGGAAAGTTGCCCTCCAGTGGGGAAAGAAAACACGCAAAGCCCTAATTTGGAGTAAGCTCAAGCTTGGATAATAATGCCCAGTTGCAGGCTTCTCAAGAACAGCCCTTTTAATTTCTTCAGCATTTTGAAACTGTCTCTAAATGCCCACTTCACACTTCCTACAGAGACAACTTGAAATATAACTGGAAAAGCTTTATTTTTAATGGCAAATATACCACAAATGCCTTTTATACAGCCTCTAAAAACATTATTTCTTTCATTTGCATGAAAATATGCAAGGCATGCTTTAAGCTATGGAAAAAATAAAGTACTGACTCATGCAAGACTCAGTATTAAGCTGGTTATTAATACCCTACAACTGGAATCTTTTAGTGTTGGATGGGGATTCCCAGTCAGTGTTTTCTTTTGTTTTTGAACAGGCAAACCATTAAGTTAGAACTTTGGAAGAGAAGTAGGAGCAGGATTTGTATTTTTAATTCACTGGAATGGTGCTTCGTTTTGTTTTTCTAAGTTATTCCCCCAACCATTAGCTGTTTCATATGCTGACTTCTCAGCATTTACGTACAGTGGTACCTCGCAAGACGAATGCCTCGCAAGATGGAAAACTCGCAAAACGAAAGGGTTTTTGGTTTTTTGAGTTGCTTCGCAAGACGATTTTCCCTATGGGCTTGCTTCGCAAGACGGAAACATCTTGCAAGTTTGTTTCCTTTTTCTTAAAACCGTTAATACAGTTGCGACTTGACTTCGAGGAGCAACTCATAGCACGCGGTGTGGTAGCCTTTTTTGAGGTTTTTGAAGACTTTGGTGATTTTTGAAGCTTTTCCAAAACTTTTCCGACACCGTGCTTCGCAAGACGAAAAAAAACGCAAAACGAAAAAACTTGCGGAACGAATTAATTTCGTCTTGCGAGGCACCACTGTATCTAAGTTCTGACTGTTCCCCTTTTGCTGCCCCTAATGCCTAGAATGTAGTTGCACAAGTAAGTAAGTAAGTAAGTAAGTAAGTAAATTTTTATTTATACCCCGCCCTCCCCGGCCAAGACCGGGCTTAGAGCGGCTAACATCAAATATCAAATACATTAAAACACAAGTTACATCTGCACGCTGCTCCCCCTCAGGGCCTCTTCAAACTCCCCTCTTCTGTTGCTCCTAAATCCTAATCCCCAGTGAAATAAAACCTAAGCACCGCTAACTGCATTTCATTTGCACTCAGCCCTGGTTTCCCCTGCCACCTCCTGCATTTCTTTCCTGCATGTCCCCACATTTAGACTGCAATCTCTTCTGAATCAGTGCAGGGACCAGCATTTCATCCATATTATTCTGTAAATTCTGAACAACACATCAGAGGCACAAAAATAATGTTGAGGACAGCTCAGCTGGTTAGAGCATGGTGCTGATAACATCAAGGTTGCAAACGCAGTCCGTGCATGGGACAGCTGCATATTCCTGCATTGCAGGGGGTTGGACTAAATGATCCTCTACAATTCTATGATTCTACAATTCTATGAGATCCCAAAACGTATCCAAAATATTCTGTACAAATATCTTACTAGATACGGCAGGGGGGAAGGATTCCATGAAACCAAGACACCATCTTTGGCTCTAATTAAGGACTGTCCCTTTAAGGGCTGCTCTCATATCAATTTTGCCTATCTGAACGTAAGCTTACTGAAGACTAGTGCCAAGCTGTCTCCCTGCCATGCAGTGGTCAAAGACATCATTTCACTTATTAGTCTTCCAAATCAACACACAAGTCGTAGTTGAGATCCCTACACGGAACTGGCTCACCAAACGCAGCCCCAGAGACCCTGAAAGTAGGTGGGCATTAATGCAGCCTTGTCACAGGGACCAATAAATAAATGGGAAACTCCGAATATGTGTTCAAATGAAATTAAAAGTTAAGCAGTTTGCTCTACAAGTGAATAAAAGTACAGTATAAAGAAAGAGGAAGCTGCCAGTGTCTTCAGTTTCTTGAAGCTGACAAAATATAGGAAGCATTGCCACATAAGCCTTTTGCTCAAGCTGCCTAAATTAAGAAATCTGACACTAGCTCTCATGTAACCTTGCAGAAGCGCAACCACAAAAATGTACTAGCCCTTCCTCCAAGTGGCACACCTACTCACACTTGGGAGCTCTCACACACACTCAGTGGTAAAGCACCTGCTACGGAGAACATTCGTATCATGAACCTATTTAGAGTTATTTGAGAGTGTCAACAAAAGCATACAGATAGAGGTGATCTGGTTGACATAGTGTACATGGAGCTTCAAAAAGCTTTCAACAAAGTACCTCACCAAAGACTCCTGAATAAACTTAGCAGCCAAGGTATAAGAGGTTTATGCCCTCTTGCAAATCAGGAATTGATTAAGCTGCAGGAGGCAAAGAGTAGGGATAAATGAACAGTTTTCCAAATGAAGGTATAGAAAGTGGAGTCCCTCAAGGATCAGCATTGGGACCTTTGCTTTTTAACGTGTTCATAAACAATTTATAGAGTTAGCAATGAGCAGTGAGGTGGCCACGTTTGCTGATGGTCACTACAACAAAGAGAGATTGTGAAGAGCTCCAAAGGGAACTCTCCAAACTGAGTGAACGGGTGGTAAAACGGCAAAAAACATGAATTAGAAGCAGGGGGGGGGGGTTGGATTCTCATGATTTTTACAAAGTTTCTCCCCATACCTCAGGCAAATCATAGGTAACCTCAGATATATTATGTGACATGATGGTTTTATTGACATATCTAAAAATCATGATAATTCATCAGGATCGATGTCGTGGGTTCATCTTTTTGTGTGTGTCATGTAACTGCTGGCAAGTGCTGGATCCATGATTTTTAGCATGCAGTCTATAGACACCAATGTGAAATCTCATTTGATTGTGGTTCTGAGTGGATCTCATTTTAAAAACCATGTAATAAGATCTGTCTTCTGATTTTAGTGGAGCTGACTTTTACCCAGATCCTGTGGAAAGGCAAAATGTGAATGAATGGGAGTCCTTTCTTGGGGGGGGGGAGTATTTAAATCATGCAAATTCAAGAAGATCTGTTTTAATTCTGTTGTATCTGACTTTTACTAAATGGAAAAGCAGTGTGGTGTGGGAGCAGCGGGGTGGGAATCTAGCGAAAAAGTCAGTATTCCTTGGCACTGTTTCAAAATTCCACAATGTCCCCATAAGTTTGAGAATCCCCACCTGCGAGTTTAGCTGGAACATCAACTAATGAACGTTTGAAACTCATTGCAGGCATGTTAGGATGCTGTAAATCAAATCCGGGCAAAATGTAGCTAAATTTAATTAAGGTAGTAAACGTTTTATAAATGTCCAAAAGCCCTCTTTTTTTAAGTTTTACAATTTCAGCTTTAAGTAAAGTCCCAATACTGAATATGTGGTACTAACAATTCTACAAGAATAATGGCATTAGGACCGAATTATGGCTTCACAGGGGAAATACCTTAGATTAAACAAGCCTCAGTGAAAACTTCAAAAGCAGCCAAACTCAGAAGTCGCTAAATCTTACAACAAAACCAGCAAGGTCAACTTGCATACTGAAAAAACTGAGTAAGATTCTACCCAAGGATTTCTAGCCCTAATGCAGTTATCTTGGCACTTTCCATATTCAACTGAACATGATCATTTGGGTCATGCTTTATGCCAGGCAAATAAGGTTTACTCCACACAGATTTGGCAGTACAAAGTCTCCCCATCTGTATCATGGTCCTACCATTGAAATGGCAGTGTTCAAACTGTGTCACTCCAAACTTGTTTTTTAGCTCTGATTCTACCTGAATTTCATTTTGAGACAGAAACTAGGTCCCTAGAAATTATGAGACACCTTCAATGAAAACTGAAAAGAAAAAAAAAGAAACATACACCAGCTGGGGTTTTTTGCACCAGGTGAAGCTTCCAAATTGTCAAAGGTAGGCCTATTTAAAGTACATTGTTGTTGTTGTTTAGCCGTGTCCGACTCTTCATGACCCCATGGACCAGAGCACACCAGGCACTCCTGTCTTCCACTAAAGTACATTACAGTAGTGTAACCTTGAAATTATAAAAGCATAAACAATAGTTGCTTCCTGTGTGAAGTTGTTTTAGGTTGCAGAATAAAATGTAACTGCTCTGGATATTTCAACTACTCTTAGCAAACATGTATTTTATACATGCAACATTTGTTAACCCCACTTTCCATACTGGCAACTTCTTTTACTAGGAATCCTGGGCTTAGTGGTTGTTGTTGTTTAACTGAAATGGGATGGATGAAGGGGGATAAACGTCACAGCCTTTGTAGGACTGATTAAGTTGCCAACAGAATTACAAGGAGAACCTGTAGGGTAGAAGGTTTTCCAGTGTTTATTTTTTCCACCGAAACAATGAATGGTGCCAACTACAAATAAATATTAGGTAAGTTTGGCAGTTTCAAAGTTTTTAGCTTCATTTACTAAATACAAATAAAATATGCATGCTAAATAAGATCGCTCTCTAGGGCATCATAATTTTTTCCATTGCAACGTACCCTATTTTTTTTGGGGGGGGGGGAGGAATTTAAGAAAAAATACCAATTCAAAACGTTCCAGAAAACTGACATCACATCACAGCCCGTAGGTAATTTGATCAAATTGGGAGTGGGAGAAATACAAAAGAGGAACATTTCAGATAAATATGCATGCTGCTAAACAAAACACGAGAAGGAACAGAATCCAGTAAATCAGTTATCCACAGATGAGCAAGTGGGGTTTCTCTGACCTGTCTGATCTTACAGTCTGAGCTGGAATGCAGCAAGAGGCCTCAGTCTCAGCCACTTGCCTGGCAATAAACTGTGGCTGGATTAAAGCTGAGTCAGGGCAGAAGACTGGTCTTCCTGTGATCTGAAGGTAGTTCAGTTTAGTTCACTATCTCTGCCTCATAAACTCTTGGCTCTCCCTCTCAACCTCTTCACCATTCCTTCTCTCAGTCTCCTTGGGGGAGAAGACAAAAAAATTCAGTCCCCCTTGGCACAGGATTTTTTGGGGGGGTTAACAACATACCCCAGTTTGATTACTCAGTTTGACGGGGGGGGGCTGCAAAACGTGAGGTTTGCTCTGCAAAACCCTGCAAAACAACTGCAAAACTGTGGCACAGGTTTGGAGGGGATCCCAGATTTCGGGTTTAATGAAGTTCCTCTTCAGCAAAAATGTTTTCATTCTCAGCATCCCATGGGGGTAACTTTGGTGACAAGCCATTTGATGAGAGTCTGGAAAAACTTACTGCAGGCTTGGCCTAACAATATCCACTCAACTATCCACCTGATGACAACTAGGAATAACCTTTAGGTGACCAAGATAAAGAAATGTGTATATTGAGGCATTCAGGTATAGGTATAGGTGGGCTAGTAAAAATGTATGCAGATTCATAATTTCATAGACTTATATGCAAGGCTATGGGGGGGTGGGAGGAAGCTGTTGAAATCAGCACTAGCAACTTCCTAATCAGTGCTAGTTGACTAAAACTGAGAGAAGTGGGCTACTTGTATCTAGTCTGAAAACTTATCACAGAAATGATATTGAAATTAATAGAATGCGTTTAGAACATGGGTATCAGGCTGCCTAATACCCAGTGGGGGAATGTGCTAATTTTGCTCTTTCATTTTTCTCAGGAGCAAAGGGGAAAGGATGTATTTTCAACTTCTAGTTGACTTGTCAACTTCAAATGAAATGTCCAAATTAATATTTATGTGGCAAATAAATTTGCTATAGGTAAACAAGGATTCACATCTGACATTTAGCCTTTCACATGTTTGCTAAAGGAAACAAACAACAAGCTCAACTTCTGCGCAAAATGTGCAGTTGTCTTTAACTGTGGGGACTTCACAGTGTTCCCTACTTTCACCCTCAAGGATATTTTCCTGTATTGTGGCTCCTCACCTAGTGCAGTGAAAACCTCTTTCTGACTCCTCTACAAACCAAAGATGTGAACCAGCCACGCTTCTCCCATCCCTCTCTGGGTGATCTCCTTCCCACACCCAATTGCCCATTGTTGCTTTATAATCCTTTGCTTTCTGTTCATCATCAAACTGAAGAGACAGAAGATGCAAGTGTACCCACTTGCCTCACCAAAGGTTCTGAAATAGGTTGAGAGGTGTTAAGAGGTGTTTGTTTTTGTTTTTTCTATGATCAGTTTAGTCTTCAGGACTATCACTCTCTCCATCTTGACAAGAGGATCTTTGTCCTTTTAACTGCTTCATAGCAAACAGAAATTCTTTTTTTTTTAAGCAGGTTCTTTTTTTTTTACATTTTATTCACATTTATTTTTCGCTTTTAGTGTGCTCACAGAAAATTAAAATAGTTCATCATTAATACACATATACAAGCATACAAACATACATTTCATACAATCCTTAAAAGTATTCAAACATACTTACACTCAATCCCACAAATAATTCCTTTTCCCATCACCATCCACCACCTCACCCCACCTTTGTGTTTGACTTCCAAGCAGATAGCAAACAGAAATTCAACAGGCACAGCTTTTTCTCGTCACTTCAACAACTTGCCAGGAAATTTTCACTTGTTGAATTTCTGCTTCTAGTGCAAATGCAAAGCTCTTCTGTTAAGAGAAAAAGCAACAATCCTAGAGGCCGAACAAAAAGAGTGTTCCTAGCCGTATTGACGAGATACAGGCTGAGTCCTTTAAAAGAGGCCCCGTGGATACAGAGTACACATGTTCCACGGGGCCTCTTTTAAAAGACTCACCCTGTACAAGAGGTACAATGGCACTTCCAGCTCTAGCCTATTATGAAAACCAGATTTAAAAGGCTGCAATCCTAAATACCCTAGCAAGGGAGTAAGTCCCACTGAACAAAGAGGAACCTACTTCTGAGTAGACATGTACAGATCACAATGGAAGGCCAGAATCAGATGCAAGACCATGAAATGGGTATTTTCCCTTATCTCCCCTTAATATCTTATGGAAATACATGACAGAATGGCATCGCACTGTGCATTCCTCTACCACCTCTCAACAATACTAAAGGTAAAGGGACCCCTGACCATTAGGTCCAGTCGTGACCGACTCTGGGGTTGCAGCGCTCATCTCGCTTTATTGGCCAAGGGAGCCGGCGTTTGTCCGCAGACAGCTTCCAGGTCATGTGGCCAGCATGACTAATCCGCTTCAGGCAAACCAAAGCAGCACACGGAAACTCCGTTTACCTTCCCACCAGAGCGGTACCTAGATAACTACTTGCACTTTGACGTGCTTTCGAACTGCTAGGTTGGCAGGAGCAGGGACCGAGCAACGGGTGCTCACCCTGTCGCAGGGATTCGAACCGCCGACCTTCTGATCGGCAAGTCCTAGGCTCTGTGGTTTAACCCACAGCGCCACCCATGTCCCTGGTGGGTGCCTGGGCCTGGGGCAAGAAGAAGAATACATAACATAATATGCTTCCATAAGTATATCTATATTAAGCAATTAACAAAAATGTATCTTTTAAAGATTTGTTTCTAAACTACTGTGCATATATTTATATCTATTATACATTCTGTTTATTGTACACAGCTGTGCAAACATTTGTTGAGAAGGAAATTTGTGTATTCTTAAATATAATATTATTGAGAAGAGGAGGGTGAACTTGTCACAGACTCTGAGTATTTAGCAGCAACCTATGTTTGGCATGACATTTAGTTCTGTCTCAATCCTAGGACCATTTTTTTCTCAGGCACCATTTACAGGCTCAGATTCTGAGTGAAAGACTCTGGCACCCTTCAAATATGGATTGTTAGCTTTTTCATAATGTCAGTGAAACCTTGATTCACAAACTGTCAATCCAGATTAATATCCAGTATTAGTTGACTACCAACCTAATAAACTGTGTTAGTAGAAAATCTGAATGAGCTTCAACCACTGTGATGCTATGAACCTTCGATCACTTCACATCACTTCACACCTAATTAGGAACGTGTTAAAAACACTGAGATTTGAAGTGCTATTGTGCAGAGTTACTGTTAGCATGCCACATTATTTGCTGCCAAATCAAATACATGGTTGGCACATTTATAAGGATATTCACTCCATGTTTCAAATATTCTGTTTAAATTATCTGAAGAACCCACAGGAATCGTTCATTATACAAATTGGCTTATTTAACTGGTGTTTTAGATTTCTAATAGGACCTGAAAAAACAATTAGCAGAAACTAGAGAATTGTTAGATTTGGCGGTAGAGAGGACCCATCAGCCTAGGAGGCCTGAGCCTCTTTACTTTTTTTTACATAAAATACTGAAGGAAGCTTGTGTTTGGCAAACAAGCACCCAGGTTTCTGACTCTACTCAAATCTAACTAAACTCGGCTTTCTTAAAGGGCCAGCCTTCCATACAGGCATTTTTGCATTCTATGGTGTGTTACCGTCACCTTGAAATGGCAAGATACTGTGGGAGGCAGTATCATGTTCCTCTGGTTGAGGGATCCAGTTCTATGGACTCTGGTGCTGTACCATCAGAGAGACCTCTTTGCCATCCTCTGGTTCAAGGAAGAAGAAGAAGAGGAGTTTGGATTTGATATCCCGCTTTATCACTACCCGAAGGAGTCTCAAAGCGGCTAACATTCTCCTTTCCCTTCCTCCCCCACAACAAACACTCTGTGAGGTGAGTGAGGCTGAGAGACTTCAGAGAAGTGTGACTGGCCCAAGGTCACCCAGCAGCTGCATGTGGAGGAGCGGGTAAGCGAACCCGGTTCACTAGATTACAAATCTACCGCTCTTAACCACTACACCACACTGGCTGTACTGCCAGGGCTTTTCTTCAGCTGAAACTCACCAGAACACAGTTCCGGCACCTCTCATGTAGCTACTATTGCCATTATAAGAAAACAAGGGAGGAGTCCACGCACCTCTTTTTCTAGAAAAATTGCACTGGTTACCTTCATTCACAGCATGAGGCTCCTAGTCAGGAACCAGATCTTACTCTAGCCTCCGACTTGGTGCCTTGGTAAATGCTAGACTGTGGGGTCATGACATGAATGTGTGGTTCCACCTCAGAGAACCCCTAGGTAAGAAGGTAACTACTGCAGAACTTCTCATACTTTCCATCTAAAAAAGCTGAACAGTAGACCTAAAAATTAGGTTTGCACTAGTAAAATGCATTAGAAAGATGGTAAATTAGCATAAATCCAGAATTCCTGAGAGTGTAGAGATATTTTCAGAAGACAAAAATCATCCCAATTTAGCTACACCCTCATTAAATGGAGCTGCTCCAGGCAGCCTGCTTTCTTAAAACTCATTTCTCCCTTGATGTTAATCACCACAGAACAATGCTAAGCAATTGTCCAGGTTTGTAAAAACCTAGCTGTTTCACAAAGGATGAATTCGGTTCACAGTCATCCTTGTTTAGCAAGAAGGCAATACAATCTGGCCAATTATTAAATGGCAGAAAATGAACGAGAATCTTATATTAAACTAATAGGAATAAGAGAATAAAGAAACTGAAGGTTGTAATAGCGCTTTCAGACAAATACTGTATTCTGGAATGGTGATGGTTTGAAGGCACATGACACAGTTCTATAGCTCCTAAGCTGCTTGGATGGGAGACCACCTGGAAATGGCATTTGAGCTATGCTCACATATGCCAGGAAGACATACTATGAATTATTCTTTCCAAAATCATATATATAATTGATGCAATACCAACTTAAGCAAGCTACTTAAGAAGTTTATAAGAAACTGACCCCCTGATTTAAAATTTGGACACAAATGGAAAGTTCTATTGTACTTAAATTCCAGTTTGTGGCATTTAGTTGGCCACTGTGAGAACAGAACACTGGACTAGACAGCCCTTTCGTCTTATCCAGCAGGGCTCTTCTTACATTCTTAAGGCTGCAATCCTACATCCACTTACTTGGAAATAAGCCCCACTGAACTCCATGAGGCTTACTCCTGCATGGTACAGTGGTTAGAGTGTGAGACTAGGACCTGGGAGACCAGGGTTCAAATCCCCACAGGCCATGAAGCTCACAATGCACCTTGGGCCAATCACTGCCCCTCAGCCTAGCCTACCTGACAATGTTGTTGTATAGATTAAATGAGGAGGGGGAGAACAATGTGTGCAACCTTGCGCTCCGGGGGGGGGGGAGAGGTGGAAGAAATAAAAACAAAGCACAGGTTTAAAGCTGATTTTAAAAGGAAATATTCAGTTTGTCCAGAAAAAAAGAGAGGCCCTACTCTCCTGCAGATATAGAGATTTCAATGAGGCTTCAAGAAACAAAAGGCTTGCAAATGGCCTTGCACCAAGGGCGCAACCCACCAGGAAGCTCTCCTGTGTAGCTGCCATTTATTTTAATCACTTAATGAGCCTTGTGCAAGACAATTTTCCAGGAAAGCGTATTCTAAGAGCAGTGTTATAAACTCAGATATATAAGCTAGGCGCCAATTGCCAAAACGAATGTCTAGTTCTCATTTTGGGGCCAGGCGGCTTGAAGGTCGATTTTTTCAATACAACTTCATGGTTCTTAAAATTTGTTCTGATTGTGCAGATAAAATATCACAGACTTCTACAGAATGTGTTTTAAGTGTGTGAAAACAGGCAAGATCCAAGGATCACCAGGCATGCACCTCCAGATAGTGGAGACATCAGGCGCCATCCTGGCGGCAGGGCATCTTCACTTGATCGCAAGTGGCGCTGGTGGGACCTGCTGCCTGGTGAATTTCAAACACTGCCTACAAGAAATCCAAATTATCTCATGCTGGACCTAAGCATCTACCACACCTTTTGCATACTGGGTCTACCTCATGAATAGACACCAATTCTTTCCACCAGCCAAACCATCTTTAAAAGATAAATGTGCATCCCAGGCAAACTAAGCACCAATGAAGAGGTAGGCCTACCATACAAACAATGCCATATGTAATCGAAGGAGTATGTGGGTACATCATCAATTAGCATCTTTTCAGAGTGCAACATTTCAGCATTCACACTATCATAGGGCTATGACAACTAACACCACCTGTTGCTTGCTAGGACATCTCAAACTCAAATGGCTATCACTGAGTACTTTTTTTTTTTTTTGTATCCTGTAGCATCTCTGGAGAATGCAATAGCTTTGTTTGCACACATAACACTTTTTCAACCCTGAAGTTTGAGATCAATTAACATATCTGGCACTTGCATGTGGGTAAAACCACCTAACCCTGAATAAACATACTCTCCAAAAACAATGGCACATGTAAAATGATCAGCAGCAAGTTACTCAAAAAGTAGCATTCATACTTACGAAGAATGAAACTGAGCAATGCACTTAAAACATGTAGGTTTCTATAGTGTATTCAGAAATCTTATCTTGGCAACCGAAATTTTTAACTATTGCAGATCAAAATATTTTTGAGCTGAAAAGTAACACTCATGCACTTTCCTAAAGATGAAAGAGCAGTTTGCATTAGTTCTGAATTATATATCACTGCTATTAATAAGGAGGTAAAGCAGAATGCTCTGTTTGGTTTTACCAATTGACCTGATATGAACCCATGCATATGGATATATGGCAACCTACTCACCCGAATTAAATATTTCTGATCCTAGGATTGAGCAATGGGTGTTAAAAGTAGCTGCAACAGAAAAAACTGTCAATTTTTTGGTATTTGATTTTAGAATGTGATTTGCCAGGTAAGCCTCCATCAAACAGTGCTTAATTGGGGGGGGGGGGTTCCCCTAAAAGCTGACGACTTGGAAGTAGATTACTGGGGTACAGATGTGGTCAACATCAATATTTGCTGTGGCACACAGAAAGGCAACCATTTTCAGGCAGAAGAGGAATAAAGAAGACTATATTTCAGCCTCAAGCACTATGTTATAATGCATAGGTTTTGAATCAAGCCCTTAGGGTAGCTTCCCATGAATCCCTCCCACCTCTGGAAAGTAGCAAGAACATACAGTATTGACCAACCCATGCACTCAAAAACTGCATCTTACTAATTCGTCAATACCCTTGGCAACAGTTTCTACTTCAGAGTCCTTCTATTCACAGCTCCCAATGTGGGCTGAAGCATTCAGATTTGGAGTACGTGGCTCCAGATTTCACACTATCAGACACACGTAAATAGAAACAATTGCACAGCTTTGGAACAGCAGCAGATAGAAGCAGATTTGTGTGCATTTGAACTGTCTGATGACTCTTAAGAACAGCAAAATGTCGGGGGGTGTTTGGTTTGAAGGATATGTCTTCCAACATGGTATAACTGTAGAAGGCTTTCAATTGCATTTAACTGGTACAGCAGTTTCATTCTTGGTAGGTTTTATAGCCCTCAGCATTTATGTTTATACAGAACCACCCTGAGAAAGCGCCTTGAGGGCAACAACTCTCTAAACAAGTGTTTCCCTGACTTGGGTCTCTAGCTGTTTTTTGAACTACAACTCCCATCATCCTAGCTAGCAAAACCAGTAGTCAGGGATAGGGGGAATTGTAGTCTGGAAACAGCTGGAGATCTAAGTTTGGGAAAACACTGCTCTAAACCAAAGTCCACTGCCAAGACTAATGGGTTCTTCACTTTCACCTATGAGACTAGTCTGGATGACCTTGGCTGCTCATCCCTACTTTATAGTCACTGACACACAAGATCATTATAAAAGTTCAGGTAACATACAGCATACTAGTAATTTATTGCTGAAGTTTCCTGTCCTTTATTGTGACTAACCCATTGGTAGTCAACTTGTGGAGTGGCATGATCAGCTTGGATCTGTGGCACTCTTGGATAGGAGCAAGTCATCTCATGCAACCAGCTGTGGCACAGATATATCTGATTAATATCTAAACTAATAAAAAGATAAAAACGGAGTCAGTCTGGCACTTCTGCCAGCTCCCAAGATCAGTAGAGGCAGCAGCATCTCAACATACATGGGAGGGAGGCTGTATATGTACTTTGGTGCGTAACAGAATGGTACCATTTTGATCTTGACTTGCCACACTATTGCCAAAAAGGTTGACAATCCATGAAAGCACTAAAAGCTCAAGGCCACTACAAACAGGACAAGAGTCCTACATGAGAAGCACTTCAATCCTGGAAATAGAATGCAACCTGGGTATATTTCACTACACACATTTGTGGCATATAGACCTATGATCAAACAGTGTCAAACCTTTTTGGTAACTCTCTCTACAAACAAGTTCAGAAGTACAAGAAAACTCTACTGTGTGCAAAACTACACATGTTACACGTACAGCCACACACTCTGTACTTCAAGTTGATCCATCAAGCTAGGGAACTGGCAGGAGTCCATGCATGATAGTTGCATGTTGTTTCATATTTGGAAATGTTTCTCACGTAGAAAATTTCTCACATTTGATGTGACTCCTGCTTTCTGACTATACCTGGTGAGATGACAACATTTGTTCTACTTCCATGAACGACAAATAATTACAGTGACAAATGACACATCTGTGAGTGGCACCTTACTTAACACCACCACTTCATTCCCACTGAACATTAAATTCATTTAAAATAAACTGGAGGTGGACAAAAACTTCCTTAAAAATAATCTCAAGTGGAATAAAGCTTCTCAAGCATTTTTTTAAAGAATAAAACTCTCTGATAAGAACTTCCCAAAGCGTAATCGCTGTTATCTTCCAAACTCACAAAATTTTTAAAAGCTGGTGTTGCTGTTAGAAGGTTGATCTTAACTTTATAAACACTGGAATCAAGGGCCATTCACAAGGGTCATATCGGAGGGGATAATAAAAGGTATCTGTTCACAGCAGCTCAACCACATATCTAAGAGAGGAGCATTCATCCTTGTCAAAGCAGTGACAGGGTTTTTTTAAAAAAATATATGATGACAGGATTAAGGACATCAGAAAGGAAAAAGTTGCAACTGTCTGGGGATTGGTTCTGGGAGTGAGAAATTATACTCTACTTTTCTCTCAGTTTATTTGAAGAATGAAGGTGCAAGCCAGAAGTAAGTTTTACCACTTCATTCTGCTGATGGCTTACATTATTCCATCAACACAGAATTGCTGAGGAAAGTGGTGCAAAGATCACTTGTTGGAATGGGGAAAGTTATATGACATGGAGGGAAATGTTCTACCAGGAGAGGTGCTCTGCCATGGGGTGTTCATATACATGTACAAAAGTATTTGTATGGTGAGCACATGGGAAACAGTGGCTCATTTTTAAATTTACTTTTTACATGTAATAGCTGGAAAACCTGTCTTACTCAGAATTTGAGGGAGAAAAGTGAATAAAGGTAAAGGTACCCCTGCCCGTACGGGCCAGTCTTGACAGACTCTAGGGTTGTGCGCTCATCTCACTCTAGAGGCCGGGAGCCAGCGCTGTCCACAGACACTTCCGGGTCATGTGGCCAGCGTGACGAAGCTGCTCTGGCGAGCCAGCACCAGAGCAGCACACGGAAACGCCATTTACCTTCCCGCTATAAAGCGGTACCTATTTATCTACTTGCACTTAAGGGTGCTTTCGAACTGCTAGGTGGGCAGGAGCAGGGACCAAACGCCGGGAGCTCACCCCGCTGCGGGGATTCGAACCGCCGACCATGCGATCGGCAAGTCCTAGGCACTGAGGTTTTACCCACAGCGTCACCCGCGTCCCTGTAGAAAAGTGAATAAATATGCTTAATTTCTTCCCTCAATCATTTTTATAAAAAAACAACAACAGGGCATTCTTCAATATTTCTATTCAAGCCAAAAGCCTTTTCATTTTAATGTTACAATATTCTCAAAGTGAACCAACCTGCTTCACAGAAAAGGAGTGCCTTGCAGTCCAGTCCTATGAATAACTGAGCTCTGGCAAGCAGCTTCAATATCAGGTAGAATTTGGTGGCACCAGCAAGACTTTACACCCAAGGAGTTTGGCTGCTGGCTGCTGTCGGCCAATCCAAGACACTGCGGCAGAGGGGCAGCCTAACAACAATGCACTAACCAACCATTCCTTAAGAGCAGGGGTCAGCAAACTTTTTCAGGAGGGGGCTGGTCCACTGTCCACTGTCCCTCAGACCTTGTGGGGGGCCGGACTATAATTTGGGGGGAAAATGAACGAATTCCTATGCCCCACAAATAACCCAGAGATGCATTTTAAATAAAAGGACACATTCTACTCATGTACAGACACGCTGATTCCTGGACCGTCCACAGGTCAGATTTAGAATGCGATTGGGCCGGATCTGGCCCCCGGGCCTTAGTTTGCCTACCCATGCTTAAGACACTATGGAACAGCTTCATGCAAATGCCTTTCACAGGTGAAATGTGGTTGAATCTGGACCACAGCAGAGGTGGGCTGCATATAAAATTCAGAAGATTTTATTCGTACAGTCCCCTGTACAGTCCCCTGTCTGCCTTTGGGGCTACCACAGAGCCAGCTATAGCTGAATAAGCCTGAGTGCCTGAAATATGATAGTAACTGGCTGTAATGGGAGTTCAGCTGACAGGCAATGTTACAAGACAGACCTGCCCTACTTCCCTCACCTAGGATGGATGTCACTAAGGCTGCATCGGTCCAAGCCACTTTCTGCACCAATCACAGCTACACAGAACTGAAGTGCTTGAATGTAACAAAAACCAGCATGACAATCACATTTTCAACCATGCGATGTATGGGTGTGCACTTTTAGAGACTTGCACTTTTAATTTCACTAGTTGAAGACACGAAGTTCTTTGTATTAAATCTATCTGAGCCACTTGCCACTCCAAAGCCAGATTACCATGGCTAATATCAAACAGCTCTATTTCAAACAACTATTTGTTTGTTTATTAAATGTGTATACCTCTCTTCATCCGTAAATCTCACAGCGGCTCACAACATAAAAAATACAATATAAAAAATATATAATAAGAACAAGAACAAAAATAAACCAATAATCCTCCTTCCCACAACACATTTAAAAGTGTATTGGATGTTTATCAGCCCAAGGCCTGGCAGAAGAGGAACGTTTTTGACTGGCACCTAAAGGTGTATATTGCAGGCGCCAGCACATAAATGGTACCTGAAAATGAAGTTAGCATAAAGACTTGCAATGCTAAGTTGAAAGTATTTTCACACTAAGATTTGGCTATTTGGGGTAAAATTGGTCAAAAGTGAACTTTGATCTTTTCTATCACAAAGCAAGTGCAAATAGGCTATTAGTACTACGTATATAGATTAAATCAATGGTTTCATAGGCTTATCAGAGATTCTTTAATCAGAAGATCAGCAATGACAGGTCAGTTTGCTTAAATAAATAACTTGCCCACTACTGCCAATCTTCCCCTCTAATGTGCAGACACAGAACCCTCTGCTAAGAAGTATTCTCTGTCTGCAGAGAACTATGATGAAGCCCAACAGCCCTAACAAATGCTCTTGAAGAACAGATTGTTAACACCAGACACGCCCCAGAATCTTTTGCAAACCAACAGTGGCTCCCTAGTAGACATGTTGACATCGAAATGGTAGAAAACTTGAAAACTCTTGGCTAAGGCAACTTCTGGCATCACTGCAGTATATGTTAGCTCCATTTCTACCCTTGATAAATTTTAGCAGCCTTAAGATCACTTTGCAAGACATTACAGAAAGAGGCGCAGGTTCTGCACTGTATGCATGGATAAAAATCACACACATAATGTTCCCAAACATTATGGAGAAGAAGCAGATACGTACAAAAGTTAACACATACCAGCTTCTGTTATGTGAAGCAGCTGTCAGTATATTTAAATAAGATCTCTCTTAGGTGTAAAGTTTGGCTATGACCTAGCAAAAAGCTTCTTAAGTGTCAGTAATGTCTTCCGCACGGTAAATACCTTTGTGAAACAGGTCATCACAGGTTAGAAGCAAAATAGAGCTTCTGAATCAGGGGTAACAGAAAGCCTGAATTACAGTTTTAGGCTGAAGCTCAGCAAAAGAGCAGGGACCAAAGATGTTGTAACGGCATCATCCAATGCCCTCCCCCCAGGCTCTGCTGGCAGAGTGGAAGTGAATGCCATCCACTTCCAAGCTTTTTTAAAATGTGACTTTTTTCATTTCCCTCCCACTGTTTTCAAAGAGAGGGAGAGGTTCAGACACACTCAGAAACATATCTAGCTTTCCCCTGGGTTTGGGGGTTTAGTAGGAGACCAGAATGACTTAGGATCTTTTGGATATCAGCAACTTCCCAGAATCCCCCCTATTTGGTCCTTTCCATGTCAGAGCTCTCATCAGTTGGGCCAGGGCATCAGAGAGGAGGCTCAGACATCTGCTCTCCCCACCTGACATCAGGTAGAGCTATTCCATCCTTCAGCCCCTGAGACACTGTCCCAGGACCGTAGGAATGCATAGAAAGATACTATGAAAATATAATCAGATAACAAGGAGAAATATATATATGGATAACTTCAAGGATAAGCAGACATATAAAGTTAAACACTGCTAGAAAAAGGGTATAAAAATACATTTGGAGTCTAGATTTAAAAGTGTAGCTTTACCTTTAAAGCACACATTTTCACACACCATTGCATTTATTAAATAATATAGCAAGCATTTTAAACTAGAAATACCAATTCTTGCAGGAAGATTTAGGGCAATTTATGTGGAGCATATGAAAATCTAGAGCCCACTTGTAATTAGTTATGAAGATGTATCTATTTATCACCAAATCCTAATCACATTCCCACAGCATTTACTGAAATTCCAACATGATAAAGTGATTTTAACAAATCCAAGTTAAACTGAACTTCAAGCCACAAAAGTGTGTTTCTTCAATTACACCCCAACACTAAAAGTACAGATCTCAAGTTCACAACACACTAGCCTGAGGTAAATCATGTTTGCATCACATTTACTAACACGTTATCTCCTACTTTTTTTGACAGTGCACCCATCCCAGAATAGCAGAGCCACTCAAAATAATTTCTGAAACAAAATTCTTTAGTTATCAATAGCACTATAGATAGTTCATCTCAACTACGGATTTGATCACCTCTCCTATTGCTTCCATCAAAGGAGGTCTTAAAACTATTTACTATGTGAGAACATTTGGCTAAATTGCTGGACATGAACTTCCTTAATGGCAAAATCAAGAAGAACTCAGAGAAGTATCAAATAGTGGAGTGGAGAATTCAGAAACAAACAAAAACAATACTTCATTACAACAAATAACACTCATATAGACACCTGAGGCCATGAACACCTTGAGAGCCCAGGGTGCTCCGATGTGGGCAAGCTTCAAGTTAGTTACTTGCTGATACCAAGCCCAGACTTCTGCAGATCAACTTGAGAGACTCACAACTATGCAGTAACGTTAAATTGCGCCAGGGCGAAATCCCCAATAAAACACAGCAAACCACACTTTCCCCCTTTTTCTTTTCTTTTTGTACACCATCAAACCCATGTGGCAGCCTTCCAGTTTAAACTGCACTTGGGCTATGGGAACCACCATAGTACAAGCAAGGCGCCGGTGTGAACCAGTCCTTAGTCACCACACAAGCAGAGACTACTCCTTGGCACAACTTGGGGGCGGGGAGGTGGGTTGAGAAAGCAGATAAAATCAATGGTAGCTTTTCAATGCAAGGTATTTAAATCCTTTTAAAAGAGAGAGAGAGTGTGTGTGTGTGTGTGTAAGGGGAGTTACACATTTCTGAAAGATCTAAGGACCCCTTCCACTTTTGGAGGGGTGGGTTGGGAGGAAAATCGCCATGGGGAAGAAGACTTATTATTATTCTTAAAACCAGCTTATGATTTGTGGGGAGGAGGGCTATAATTACCAGGAGTGGGGTAGAAGGAGAAAGTGTCCAACTCTGGATCAGGAAGACCACCACCACCACCCTTTCCCTGGAGGGCATTTGCTGCAGTCGCAGAAAGTTGAGGACGCGCATACCCTTCAAACCCACCTCCCCAATTCCCTCTCCTTTTTTCTTTTCTTAAACCAACACCTCCCCTTGACATAGACAACCCCCCCCCCAAAAAAAACACACACCCCAAACCACAAAATCCCAGCGGTGTGTGGCGAGGAGGGAGCAGGAGCTTTTGGCCCTCCGCACCTCTGGCACATCCACCTGCCCCCCTCCCCACCTGCCCCCCTCCCCAATAACAACCCCCTTCCTGCCGAGGGAAGCAGGGGGCGGCCCCGGCACGCGAGGCGTGTTTTGGGGGTGAGGGCGCGGGGGGTGGTCTCCCCTCACGGCCGCCCCCCAAAACACCTTTGGCCCACAGGCGTGAGGGAGGGAGGGAGGCAGTCAGCCCTCGGCGGGGGCCTCCGCCGTAACTCCGGGCAGGGAAAGGAGGCGAGAAGGGGGAGAAGACACTGACCTGGCTGGGGGGAGAAGGAGGAAGAGGAGGAGGAGGAAGCAGCAGCAGCAGCAGCAGCAGCAACGAGGACGGCGCCGGCCACGCGGGTGGGGTGGTGGGGGAGGGAGCCCGCTCCCCTCAGACACACTCGCCGGTGGGGAATATTTATTTTTTATTTTTTTTATATATATATATATATGCAGATATGGAGACAGACGTGTGTATATGTGTATCTATATATATATATATAAAAACAGAACCCGGAGAAGGTTAGAATGGGGGTGGGGGGGGGAATTATTCCGGTCGGGAGTTAGTACAACAAAGAGGCGGAAATAGCCGAGCGGAGCCGAGCGCGCCCGAGCGGGGGCGCCGCGAGCCCCGGAGCATGCGCGCTCGGGACGGACCGAGCGCGCGCCGCCTCACCACCAGCAGCAGCAGCAGCAGCAGCGCGGCTGGTGCCGGTCGGCGGCCAAGTCCCTCAGACCTGGGCAAAGGGAACCTTCGGCAGGGGGGAAGGGGCGGGGCCTGGCAGGGGCTGGCGACGCCCACCTGAGGGGAGGGGGAGTGTCGGAGGGCGAGAGGACCTTTAACGCACACGCCCCCCTCCCCACGCACGCGGGCGCGCGCACCTTCCGTTCCCATGGCGACGGGCTGCTGCTTCTGGGCCCAGGTCGCGGCTCGCGCCCTGATCGAAGTGGGGCTCCCCCATATTGATGCCACTCGCTTTTCCACGCTTGCAAGAACGCCATACAGCAATGTTAAATCGACAGCTGCTGTTGCAGCGGGTTTCTTTTTTTCCCCCTCTAGCGCGTCAGCAAAATGTTTTGGAAACTCTTAATAAAATAAAATAAAAACTCAGTCACGCTTAGCGAGGTCTTGGGTATAACTAAGAAGACTTAGGGCAGAGCTTCCCAAGTTTTTCGTCTCGGCGACACTTTTTAGACATGCACCATTTGTCCACGCAGTAATTCAGTTTTACTAACAAATCGGAGGTTAAGCTAATATCCCTTATAAAAGCGTTCGCACACTGCAGCCGACACACTAATAATGTGTCACCACGCACAGTTTGGAAAGCTCCAACTTAGGGGCTTACAGAGCGACTGCATCCCCACACCAAGATGAATTGCTGTTTGAGTCCCACCCCAGTTCATACATTTTCTGGCTACTTCTCTGTGACTACACATAGAACTGTAGAATTGTAGAGTTGGAAGGGGCCCTGAGGGTCATCTAGTGCAACCGCCGGCAATGCAGGAATACAGTGGTACCTCAGGTTACATACGCTTCAGGTTACAGACTCTGCTAACCCAGAAATAGTGCTTCAGGTTAAAAATTTTGCTTCAGGATGAGAACAGAAATCGTGCTCCGGCGGCGCGGCAGCAGCGGGAGGCCCCATTAGCTAAAGTGGTGCTTCAGGTTAAGAACAGTTTCAGGTTAAGTACGGACCTCCAGAACGAATGAAGTACTAAACCCGAGGTACCACTGTATCAGCAAAGGCATCCCTGACAGATGGCCATTCCACTGTCGAAGAGCTCTTACTGTTATAAAGTTCTTCCTGATGTTGAGTTAGAATCTCCTTCCTTGTAGCTTGAAGCCACTAGTTTGGGTCCTACCCTACAGAGCAGGAGAAAACAAGGTTGCTCCATCTTCCATGTGGCAGCCCTTGAGATATTTGAAGATGGCTATCATATCTCCTCTCAGTCTTCTCCAAGCTAAACATACCCAGCTCCTTCAACCGTTCCTCATATGGCTTGGTTTCCAAGCACTGCTGTAGTAACGTTTGGGAAAGAGCCACGTTGAATGGAACTGATTCCATGTGTCCTCCATGTGTGGCGAGTTGTGTTCCCTCTCCCCTCCACTTCTGCATCTGTATTCACTATCTGTCGTGGCAGTGGGTTAATCCTCTGCCAAGCACTCAATAACACCCACTGCTGCTGCTGGCATCCATCTCCCTTGGGTAGGGTTGCCATACGTCCAAAATTTCAAGGGTGAAATTAGCGCACAGTGGGAATTTTGAAAAATCATCAAAATGTCCGGGTTTTTGAAGGAGGAAGTGTGTAGAGTGGTACCTCTGGCTGCGAACGGGATCCGTTCCGGAGGCCCGTTCGCAACATGAGCAGAACGCAACCCGCATCTGCGTGTGTGCAGGTCACTATTCGCCGCTTCTGCGCATGCGCGTGACGTCATTTTGAGCGTCTGCGCGTGCGTGAGCGGCGAAACCCAAAAGTAACCCTTTCCGGTACTTCCGGGTCGCCACGGGATGCAACCTGAAAACGCTCAGCCTGAAGCAAATGTAGGATGAGGTATGGCTGTATTTGATTATCACTCTCCGCCTTTTTTGCTTTTCCTCCCCAAAAAGGCTCAACAACTGCTGCGATGCCCTGCACTGAAAGTATAAATTGTTCCACCAAGCTAAGGCTCCCCTTGGAGCTCTTGTGTGATTGGAGACTATGACTGGATTGGGGGGGGGGCAGGGAGAAAATGTCCCTGGATGTGCCTGCAAGTCTGGTTGTGTGGTTAGGGAACTGCACTGCTCAGTCTGTAGAGCATGAGACTCTTAATCTTAGGGTTGTGGGTTCAAGCCCCACATTGGGCGAAAGATTCCTGCATTTCAGGGGGTTGGACTAGATGACCCTCGTGGTCCCTTCCATCTATACAGTTCTGTGATTCTCTGATAGCTCCCTTTCCTTTGCCTCCAATGTGATTGCATCTGCTACACCACACAGGCTAGGCGTACAAGAGGTGAGGGGATGCATTTTCCCGCCTCGCCCTGGCAGGGATCCAACTTCCCTCTCCTGCTTTTCAAACCTTTGGCTTACAGAGTGAGTCACTTGAGGTTGCTGCTGTCAGTGGGTGTTTTGCAGCTCCTGTTTCTTGCCTGTCCTGGCCTTTCCCTCAGGCTGGTTGGCAAAAGGGACTTTCCCTCCCTTGGTCCCCTCTAGAACTCTCTTCCCAGCAGGAGCGCTCTGTGTGCTCCGACCTGGGGAGCCATATGGGTGCTGTGTTATGTAGGCTCCCCTTCCTTCCTTTTGGGTGCGTGGGGTCATAAAAAGTGGTTGTGGGTAGCGTGAAGTAAAGGTAAAGGGACCCCTGACAATTAAGTCCAGTCGCAAACGACTCTGGAGTTGCAGCGCGCGTTTGTCCGCTTCCGCAGACAGTTTTTCTGGGTCATGTGGCCAGCATGACTAAGCTGCTTCTGCCGAAACCAGAGCAGCACACGGAAACACCGTTTACCTTCCCGCCAGAGTGGTACCTATTTATCTACTTGCACTTTGACGTGCTTTCGAACTGCTAGGTTGGCAGGAGCTGGGGCCGAACAACAGGAACTCACCCCATCGCAGGGATTCGAACCGCCAACCTTTCGATCGGCAAACCCAAGCGGCACAATGGTTTAACCCACAGCGCCACCTGCGTCCCTGTCGGTAGCATAAATGGGTTCAAACTCCAACCTTTAGGATTCCTGGGTGTTGACAATACTGGGTCATCGCTGGCTCTGGTATTAGTGAATTTGGGGCACTGGTCTCATTTTTTACATTTATTTTCCAATTTTTTATTTTTTACATGTTGCGAAGTGTCCTCAGTCTTACGAGGTCATTCATTTATTTGTGAGCAGCATCCTTGACAGAGTTCCAGAAACAAAATAAAAAAAATCCTTCCAGTAGCACCTTTAAGACCAACTAAGTTAGTTCTTGGTATGAGCTTTCGTGTGCAAGCACACTTCTTCAGATACACAGTGTATCTGAAGAAGTGTGCTTGCACACGAAAGCTCATACCAAGAACTAACTTAGTTGGTCTTAAAGGTGCTACTGGAAGGATTTTTTTTATTTTGATTATGGCAGACCAACACGGCTACCTATCTGTAACCAGAGTTCCAGAAAGGTAGACTTTGGTAGCTTCCAGGGGCTCTGGGATGTTTGTGCCTGAGTTTTCCTGTGTTGCAATTTCCCCCTTCACCTCCAGGGCTGGGCAGGTATAGCCTACATAAGCTGTGTCTCCCATCCACTGGGGAAAATAAAATAAAATTATTATTATATAGGATTGCTTGGAAAGGACACACACTTACCCTGGCCATGCTTTCCTGGGAGTAAGTGCTCAGATAGGCTTACTTCTGAGCAGAGAAACAGAGGGTCGCACTGTAAAGCATGTATACCCTGCCTTTTCAACAACTGCTCAAGAAGGCAGCTTGGAAAACCATAAAACATACGTAACTTTTAAAAAAATCGTAAAAGCAATAGCTGTAATGCAGCTGCATCAAATTTTAATTTTAACATTGATTCACGATGTCGAATCAAGACCTATGTACTATGTATTTGCCTCTTTCTTTTTTTAAGTGGTGAATATGCCCTCTGCCAATAGTAATGTTGCTGCATTAGTGAGCTATTTTCCAGTTGTGTGTTTAATAATTGAAATCATGTGACACACAAATCATTTCACTAGAGTCACAATATACTCCTTGATATTCTGTTTGGTAATCCCATTTAGCTCTGTTATGCCTGCAATAGACTTCAGCACATTGTGGCGGAGAAGGGGTGTAATTTGAATTTTATCTTCACAACAAGCCAGAGAGGTAGAGTCGGATGGAAGGCAGCAATGTGTCTTCTCTGGGGATTTGAATTCAGGGCTCCCTAGTCCAAATCTAGCTTGCTGTTTCATTAAGCCACACAGGCTATCCTAGATAATGTTATATCTCCGCCACCCTTGAGATTTTACTTTGCTGAAGAGTAGAGATATTTAGACTATTTAAAGCTATGGTTTTCCCTGTAGTGATGTATGGAAGTGAGAGCTGGACCATAAAGAAGGCTGATCGCCGAAGAATTGATGCTTTTGAATTATGGTGCTGGAGGAGACTCTTGAGAGTCCCATGGATTGCAAGAAGATCAAACCTCTCCATTCTTAAGGAAATCAGCCCTGAGTGCTCACTGGAAGGGCAGATCCTGAAGCTGAGGCTCCAAGACTTTGGCCACCTCACAAGAAGAGAAGACTCCCTGGAAAAGACCCTGATGTTGGGAAAGATGGAGGGCACAAGGAGAAGGGGACGACAGAGGACGAGATGGTGGGACAGTGTTCTCAAAGCTACCAGCATGAGTTTGACCAAACTGCGGGAGGCAGTGGAAGACAGGAGTGCCTGGCGTGCTCTGGTCCAGGGGGTCACAAAGAGTCGGACACAACTAAACGACTAAACAACAACAAATATGCTAAGTTAAAATATTGCAAGAGTCTACAGAGCTATCACTACAATTAAGAAAACTTGAAATGGTTTGGACTGGTTTGGATGCCTTGGTTCAGTCCCTTTACAATTCTGTCTGCACTGTTAAAGGGTCTTTCATTCTTACTTCCAACCCATCACACAATTCCAAAGGTGTAGGCATTCTACTCAGGAGGACAATACTGAGAGCTGCCGAGTTAATCTCTAACCATTCATTTCCTACCTCTCAAGCCTAAACATTCTCATGGAGTTTGTTATGTTCCCAGGTATTTTATTATTGTTATTATTAAGATAAGAAGCCACAGAAAAAGCCGCCATTCACAGCACTTACAGTGCAACTTCTGCATTATACTATTTTCGCGTTGCATTTCTTGCAAAAGCAATTGATCCTGTTATTTCCCTGCTTTTCTCCTTCAGGCGGCCAAACACTAAGGGCAGAATGACTCCACAAACTAATATACATTTTCCTCCAAGGGTCCTATACAGCCGAGATGCTGAGTTTGTTTGTCTTTTTTCTATTAGTAACTCTCACTTCACAGAATTATAGTTCCCAGGCTTTCCCAGAAAGCAGGGGAGACAATTAAAGCAGTTTAGGCCTGTCCAATAGAGAGTGTAGTAGATATTCTGAGTATAAGATAAGCCATTTGACACTATCCCTCATGAATAGTCCTCTCCAGGATAAAAGGGTTCTTTACCCAAGAGGCAAAGCTACCTGCTTCCAATCCCATCACCATCTGGCTTTGATTCTTGCCCAGAAGCACACCTGGGAATTGTAACTCACACTGGATCTTCCAACACACATTTAAGACATGAGAAGGAACCCTCTGGGGCTGCTTCCCTGTTAGGATGGTTTTCTAGCAGAAAGTTGGGGGAGGGGGCATTGCCAAATAATATTTATTAGTTTTCCAATTTTTTAGTGAATCAATACCAAATTTAATACAATTTTCCCCCAAAAGTTGAGTTCCCACCCTTCATCCCAGATGTGTCCCTACTTTCCCCCATTGCTGCTTGGTATTACATATTTATCTCTAATTCACATTTCATTCCTTATATTCAATTTGCCATTATTAATTTCCTAATTTTCATTTGTCCTTGCCCCTTATCCATCAGCCATCAATTTATCGATTCCTGCTCGTATATTTACCTAGCAATATCATATTCCCTTAGAAAACAGAAGAGGTTATACTGTACATCCCCCTGCCTATCCACTTTAAGTCATTGCTTATTATTTCTATATTAATTCTCCTTTCTTTTCATCTTGCGTGTGCTGCCGTCTGCGTCGATCTTGTCCACCGCCCTTCACTTCTCAAGTAGTTGTTCATCTTCACTTTTACCCGTCCACATTCCGCACAGCCAGTGTCCATTTCCTGTCCAGCTCCAAATTGTTTTGCAAGTCCTGTTCTCTCCGCAGCGTTTGTGCTCTATTATCTGCCGTAAGATTATTTCTCAAGGACAGCCATCTGCTATTAGCTCTAAACAAGCAGAGCTCTCTTCTTGCAACCCAACAAACCCTCGTTGCAGAAACCAGCCCACAAAGCCCATTGGGGAGGAAGACCATCATTCCACGAAGACTTTAAAGCACTAACAAGGTCCCTTCCTGGCAGAAAGTTTTACTCATTCTCCCAAGGATGTTTTGTCAACTTCGGAACCAGGTCCTAACTTGTTGGCACTGTGCCCAGGGCCAGATTTAGGTTTGATGAGGCCCTAAGCTACTGAAGGTAATCGGGCCCTTTATAGGTCCAGCTGTCCTTTGTCAACAACTATTTGTCACTGTTTTTTGTGTTGAATATATGCTATATGGTAATTTATGGACCTAATAGGTATCTAAAGCCATTTGCACATAACAAATAGGAGCCTACAAAACACTGTTGCTGTATGCAGGTTTTATTTTATTTATTTTTTATCTTATATTTTGGAAATTTACATCCAGGTTTTTTTTCCTTTAAATTTTTTTGGTGGCCCCCAAGAGTGTGGGGCCCTGAGCTATAGCTTGTTTAGCTTATACGTAAATCCGGCACGGACTGTGCCATTCAGATGGAGTCACAGCTGGTTGGAAAACCTTAAGAAGAGCCTACTGGATCCGGCCAAGGGCACATCTAATCTAGTACAGTGGTACCTCTGGTTACGTACGTAATTCGTTCCGGAGGTCCGTTCTTTACCTGAAACTGTTCTTAACCTGAAGCACCACTTTAGCTAATGGGGCCTCCTGCTGCTGCCATGCCGCTGGAGCAAAATTTCTGTTCTCATCCTGAAGCAAAGTTCTTAACCTGAGGTACTATTTCTGGGTTAGCAGAGTCTGTAACCTGAAGCGTATGTAACCTGAAGCATATGTAACCCGAGGTACCACTGGATCCTCTTCTCACAGTGGCCAACCAGATGTCTGTGAGAAGCCCACAAACAAGATGTGAGCCTTGCCGTAGCTTTTGTCTCTATCTACAAAGCAGAGAAGCAGGAGGAGCACAGCAGAGCAACGGCAGGCAAGAGGGCAGGTCTAATTCTCTGCCACAGCCAAGCTCAGAAACCCTCCTGGTTTTATCCAGGAACGTCACAACTTCCAGCCTCCCATTTCCTGATGCCTTTGTGTCTCGTGGCCCCGTACAGTAAGCCCTGGCGAATGTGGTTGCTCAACCAAATGCACTACTAGATTGTTTTTTTGCGGTTATACTTTTGTGGTTGCGATTGTCAGCGATGATTAATATCTCACACCTAGTTTCAGGGTAGGCTGGGCTTTTGTATCGTTTGCTCAAATAGGGACACTCCCTCCTTTCTCCCCTTGGAAACCTAACCCACAGACTCGTGGCAGGCTGGAACAGAGGCTCATTATGCCTCTGCGGTGATTTTTTTGTTTTGTTTTGCTTTTTAAATCTGTTTTATTTACAAAATGTACAGGTAGAGAAGAAACAATAGGGGAACGGCAGTGAAGACAAGCAGGGCTGGTCCCATGTGAAGAATTCATAGAAATCCTAAGGGGCAAAGAAACCTATTAGATCACATGTCAGCAGCAAGAAGAGGCCTGCATGGCAAACCCCCCCCCCCCCAAAAAAATTGTCCCCACTGCAGCCGCTTTCCGAGTAGCTGTCAAGCAAAATACAAAAGATGCAGAAAATAAAATTGAGCAGAACAGAACCAGCAACAGAGGATAAGACTGGCAGCTCTGAGAAGCACAAGACAGAAAGACAGATAGATAGGAAGGAAGCGTTGAAAAGTCTGAGAAAATATGCAGTGTCAAAAAATTACATAAGGCATCATAGGTAAGCCTCTGTGGGGAGTGCATTCCATTACTAGGGGAGCCACCACCAAACAGACCCTTTCTCTTGTAGCTACTTGCCAACACAAATTATATACTGTGTGCTAATTCATTCGTAGCTTTAAGGCCTGCCCTCTCATCATCAAAGGTTCTCAGAGCAGTTTGCAAATATAGTTTCTAAGACGGTCCGTGCCCTCAGGCTGGCTGTCTAAAAATACATCACACGGGGGGGGGGGTAGAGTTTAAATGGCACACAGACATGTCTCTTATGATATGGATGACTGGTCTGTTGCAGTTTTTAGGTGTGTGTTCCCCCACCTCCACCCCTAAATGCTTTGCCTCTGACCAGCATAATGCACATGTAAAGTACAGTGGTACCTCGGGTTAAGAACTTAATTTATTGCAGAGGTCCATTCTTAACCTGAAACTGTTCTTAACCTGAAGCACCACTTTAGCTAATGGGGCCTCCCGCTGCTGCCGCACGATTTCTGTTCTCATCCTGAAGCAAAGTTCTTAACCTGAGGTATTATTTCTGGGTTAGCGGAGTCTGTAACCTGAAGGGTCTGTAACCCGAGGTACCACTGTAAATCCATCATTGATTCATTCAAGCTGATAATTATCTTTTCAGAGAGCTGTTTTCCCTTAACCCAGTCTTGTCAAGTTTTTTGCTTCTCCTGGGCAGATTCTTCAGAGCAACCCGAGCAGCGAACATGCAGGAAGGATAATAGAAGGGGGCCATCTCTGCATCTGCAATGTGCTCATGGGGAAAGGCACAGGGCACCAAGGCCGGCCCACCCATGAGGCAAAGTGAAAGAACTGCCTCAGGCGGCAGGATGTACTGGGGCAGCAGATCAGGAAGCAGATCTTTATTCTCTCTTTGTTCCTGATGTAGATCTTCCCCCATCCCTTCTTCCTTGACAGGGAGGAGGGGGCGCCATTTTGTGATTTGTCTCAGGTGCCAAAATATCATGGGCCGGCCCAGCAGAGCACACTGGGTGTTATGTACTGAGTTGAATAGGATCCAAAATGCAGCAGTCTGATTAGTCCTAGAACAATAGGATTCAGAATGCAGCAGTCTGATTGGTCCTAGAACAATGCAGCAGTATGATTGGTCTGCAGGAGCCACCCAATCCAGCTCCAGATGGAAGTGAATCCACAACCTGATTGGCTTACAGGAGAATTCCGGAATTAGCCAATCACGTGCAGCCCATTGTGTAAATAATGTATATAAAGCAGATACTTTGGGGAAACTTTAATTCCTCCTTAACACTATGAGCTGAATAAAGTGCATGAAATCCACTCTCGACTCTGAGTATATTTCACTGGGGAAGTGGGTAGGTTTGTGCAGATGTTTCTCCAATGAGTGCTGGAACATCAAAGCAGACACTGGACAAATTGAAAAGGTCAAGAGACTCCCTAATTTATTAGAGTTCACTTTGTAAGAAAGCTGTTTGTGATTGAAACAGGAATGTTGCCATGGTACATTCTGTGGAATTGCAAAGGGTGCCGAATTTTATATAGTTGTGAGCTCTGGGAAGCATCAATTTGCTCCTGGCCACCTGAATTCCATTGGGCAGATGGGCTTTGGTGTTTCTGAAACATCTCTCACCTGTCAGAGTATGGGGTGTATATTTGTGTGGTGAAGTGCTGCTGCTATCGCAGTGAGAAGCTTCCTGTCCTTCTCGCACTGCGGCACAAAGGTGTGTGGGTTTTTCCGCCTTACCTCCCCCTCACTCTGGATGCTCCAGGCACTAAAATGCAGTAATTTCTAATGCGACTTTTGTGGTAAAGTGAATTTTTTTTCAGTGTGGGGTTGCCAATACAATAGTTCCTTGCCAAGGACGCAACCCTAGGTACGCCAGTGGACTCTTCCAATTATACGGCTGCTTCGTCACTAAAGGTGCCTGACTCCTTTTGACTGCTGGTGTTTTATAAAGCGGGCATCTATCTACTAAGCTACGTAGTAAGGCTTGCCTAAAATCCAGAAGTCATGGTAATAGATTTTGTAAGGAGCCTGGGAACGCTTCAATTAAGGATCCATTACAGGCACCTTCATTAGTCAACATCTGAACTGAAGTTTTTCCTTCTTTCAGTTCATTTCTATTGATGGCTTTCTGATTGATGCAGACATAGCTTTCCTTGCTGGTAAAGAGTTACCGCTTTGGTTTAATGACCAAAATGGCTTTAATTGGAGGCTTATGAGAGAAAGAGAGAGAGAGCAAGCAAGAGAGAGAGTCAACTGTCTTCTCTGAAAGTTGCAGCACGGTCCCCAAGCCTGACTATTTGAAGACCTGATCATTTAGGTAGATACTTTCCAAAGGCAGGAATAGCACTGTACCACTGCTACTGGCAATAAGAACACTCTTTGAGTGCTGGGGAATAGGCAACTCTATATTCAGGTACCTGCCAACCTAGCAGTTCGAAAGCATGCCAAGTGCAAGTAGATAAATAGGTACCACTCCAGCGGGAAGGTAAATGGCGTTTCCGTGCGCTGCTCTGGTTTGCCAGAAGCGGCTTAGTCATGCTGGCCACATGACCCGGAAGCTGTACGCCGGCTCCCTCGGCCAATAAAGCGAGATAAGTGCCACGACCCCAGAGTCGGCCACGACTGGACCTAATGGTCAGGGGTCCCTTTACCTTTTATATTCAGGTAGGGACCCAGAGGGTCATCTAGTCCAACCCCCTGCAATGCAGGAATCTCAACCAAACATCCATGTCAGGTGGCAATCCAACCTCTGCTCACAAACCTCCAAGGAAGGAGAGTCCACAACCTCCCGAGGGAGACCATTCCACTGCTGAACAGCTCTTACTGCCAGAATCTTCTTGCTGCTCTTCAGTCGGAATTTCTTTCCTTGTAACTGGAATCCATTGGATCAAGTGCTATCCTCCAGAGCAGGAGAAAACAAGCTTGCTTGCTTCCGCCCCTCATAGCTGCTCAGATTTCCACCACCTCTCTCTTATAATAATAATATTTTTTTATTTATACCCCGCCCTTCCCGGTTCAGAAAACCGGGCGCAGGGCGGCTAACAACAAATTTAAAACACTTAATTGATGCAACAAAAAAACAGCTTAAAATACAGTATGAAACGTGAATAACAATAAATTCCGAATTCAAAAATCAATTTAGGGGGGAAATCCATCCAATAAACATTAGATGATCACCAGGGCTAGCTGGCTAAATTAGTCCTACTTGGGCCAGCGAGGAGACCAGGAGAGAATTAGCTGTGGGATACCAGAGTGGGTAATCTTCATAAAAAGAGGAGGGGGAGGGAAGGAAGGGCAATAAAAGATCAGGCTAAGTTCAAATTGAAAGCCAGGCGGAATAGCTCTGTCTTACCGGCCCTGCGGAAAGAAGTTACCTAAATCCTGCAGTGCCCTGGTCTCATAGGACAGAGCACTCCACCAGGTCGGAGCCATCACTCTTAGTCTCTTCCCTTTTTCTCCCCATCCTGGTGTCTGCTGGCATCATAGGAGCCAACTCCTAGGGGCCAAGGGGTCTTTAGCCCCCCCCCTAAAATGTTTGAGGGAGTCAGACCCATCCCACCCCCCAATTTATGGGCATTGTCATTCAAATGGTGTGTGCGCACCATGTCATGTGATCAATTATGCAAAGCGGGGCTTACCTGCCCCCCCCCCATAGTTTATTCAAGTTGGCACCCCTGGCTGGTGTCCATTGAGAATGCTGCTGGAGTCTCTCCTCCAATCGGCTAGATTGGAGACACTGGGACTGCTCCTTTAAACATCTGCATAAATTTCAGCACAGAGGGGCTCAGAGAGCATGGCTGGTCCCTTGTAAGACTTTGTAGGCTCCCTGACCCCTGTGGGCACCTTGTTGGAGATGCCAGCTCTAAATAATTTTTTCCCCTTTGGAGAATAGCTGTTGCTCATTATCCCTCCAGCTCCCTGGCATGCATTGTTAGGTGAGTCACCTGGGAGAAATCTGATCAGGGAATTAACTTCCTACTGGGCGGAACTGCCGTAAGGTATCAGCACCTTTGCTGGTGATTTATTGCACATCAGCCGAACACAGGATAGAGTTGAATATTTATTTCTAAGCACAATAAGCCTCGCAGGCCCCAAAGCCAGCCGTCACCTCCAGTGCCGTTCTTCGATTTACCTGCCTTTCTTATTCCCTTCTGGAGCATGTCTTTATCATATAATTGAAAGATAATGTCAAAATTAAATTCAGAAAGTTAAATGGTTTAGCGCAAGGCACTTCAGAATGAGGGGCGAGTTTCGGTGCTTTGAAATGAAGCATCAGCGAGGAGCTGTCGCTCTCAGGCCAAGCATAGCTCCTAACCTTATCTTTACATTACATAGAATTAAGTGGCACATGTTTGAATGTTGTTTTAAAATTTCAGTTGCCTAAAACAACCTCTCCTTTTTTCAGTTGGGGAATGCGTTCCCTAAGAGATCATCCATCAAGCCACATGCCAGCTGTGGGCAGAGTGAGAGACAAAAATGTTCTAGATCAGTGGTTCCCAACCTTTTTTTTGGCCATGCCCCATCTAAGCATCTCTAAAATCGTGGTGTGTCCCCCCCCCCCCGTGGCATATACCGTATTTTTCGCTCTATAAGACACACCAGACCACAAGACACACCTAGTTTTCGGAGGAGGAAAACAAGAAAAAAAATATTCTGAATCTCAGAAGACAGAACAGCAAGAGGGATCGCTGCGCAGTGAAAGCAGCAATCCCTCTTGCTGTTCTGGCTTCTGGGATAGCTGTGCAGCCTGCATTCACTCCATAAGACACACACACATTTCCCCTTACTTTTTAGGAAGGAAAAAGTGAGTCTTATAGAGCAAAAAATACGGTAATTCTTATTATTCAAAAAGTGAACTCCTATTCACTTGGAGGAAGCCTAAAAGGCCATTCACTGTTAATAACTCATTCTCGAATTGCCCCCCCCCCTTAAAAATCAAGTTGCACATCTGTGAGGGGTGTGCCCCACGTTGGGAACCATGGCTCTAGATTAAATAATTTAAAGCAGGAGTGGGGAGCTGTTTGGGATCTTTATCTCCTCCCCCCACCTCACAGGCCGACTTCGACAGGTAGAAAAGGTTGCCTATCTGTCAATCATCTGGTGTCATGATGACATCAGGTGACTGATAGGTGGATAGCCCTGTTAGGATATAGTTCCATTCCACCTTTAGAACAGGCATGTGGAGTTGTTGTATGTCACATGTCTGTTTACTTCCAGCACAGTCTGCTGGGAACTTCCGATGTATATATCTTTTGCTATGCTGTTTGCTTGGACACGAAGGGAAGCAGACATGTTTTCCTTTTGTCCTGATGCTGAATAAACGCTTGTAAATATGCTTATTTATGCCTCTGCCCGCTACTTCCATTGCAAAGAGTTCTTATCTCTGCTGGCTTGCGTGCTAAGCTGCTAAAGGTCTCTGAGGCTTGAGTCGCAGTTCTTGATGCTGTTCCGAGAACTGGAGTTTGCCTAGTTGCCGGCCGGATGGCTGGAGCCAGCTGGGGACCTGCCAAATGCCCCCGTCTCCCTGGACGCATCCCAACAAGCCCCACCTGTCAAAGTTGGCCTGCCAGGTGGGGCAGGAGGGGTCTGCATTGCACAGGAAATGCCCGGGTGAAACATCACCCAGGGGAATTGAACTCTCGGTTCATCAGTTGATGAGATCTTTGAGACTTCTCTCAGTCCTGCCACCCTCTCAGGCAGGCTTGGTGGGGATGCAAGACAGGGTCTTCTCCATGGCTGCTCCCAGACTGGAACTCCTTCCCTGGAGAAGCCAGACTGGCTCCCACCTTGTTATCCTTCTTGCCAGCAGCTGAAGACTTTCTTGTTCCAACAGGCTTTGGGGAACTGACTGCTTTTAATGAAGGGGCTGGTGCCGTGCTGTTTCAATTGTAGTCATTTTTGTGTTTTAAACAGATTTTGTGCATCGTTTTAATTCTATTAATTTTTAATTGTTTTTAACTATTGCTTTTTCTTATGTTTTAAGCGGTTGTGCTGGTCCCGGGGGGAGGTTACCGTGGGGCGAGGTCCAGGACCTGAGTTGAGGGTCGGCAGACAGTCCTCCACGGGCGAAGCGGGGTCCAAAGTGAGGAGCTGGGCAAGGACAGGAACTCTGGAGGAACAGGACTGGGTGCTGGCCGAAACAGCTCTTCATCGACGTTGCTCCCGCAACCTGGGACCGGGCTGACTCGCCTTTATCTTCTCTGAGGCCAGGGGCGGTCCCGGCCCCCAGGTGATCCGCTTCTTCTGGCCTTAAGGCGAGCACTCCTCCTGGGAGAAACCAGTTCCCTCCGCCTCTCTGCCCTGAGCCTCTGCAGCTCAGGAGAGGCTGGAGGGTTACTGGACCCAAGGGGAGACTCGCCTTCCCCTGACAGGGCTGGGAGAGGCGCACCTGTAGGCAATGTGTCCTCCATCACCTCAGGAGCCAGAGCAGACTCAGCTGATGCCTGCACCTGAGGATCCAGCACAGGTGCAGGTGCCTCAGAGTCAAGGCCCTGCCCCAGCTCAGCTGGCCCTGGAGGCGGGGACTCCTGTGCAGGCTGGAGTTCCTCGAATTCGGCTTCTGAATCGGATTCCCAGGCCATCACACCGGTTCTTGTTTTTATCTGTGAGCTGGTTTGAGTTTTTTCAGGGGGAAAAGCCAGGGTTTAAATAAATATGTCATGGAATAATAGAGTTGGAAGGGACCACAAGGATCATCTAGTCCAAACCCCTGCCTAATGTGGGGCTGAAACCCACAACCCTAAAATTAAGAGTCCTTGAAGGATATTCTTAACAACAACTGGAGGGTTCAGTGCTTCTCTCTGCAGGAGTCGACTTGCCAGCACATTAACCCCAAGGTCTGCTCCCCCCCCCCCCCGTTGATGGGCATTGCCATTTAAATGGTGTGTACTGGGAAATGATATACAATGAAATGAAAAGGATGTTTAAAATAACGTTTGTAAAAAATAAATAAATTTAAAAACCTAAAAAACAAGCAAACCAGATGCCTTTCTTTTCGTAATTATAGCGATAAAAAGGTAAAGGGACCCCTGACCATTAGGTCCAGTCATGGCCAACTCTGGGGTTGCGGCGCTCATCTCGCTTTATTGGCCAAGGGAGCCGGCGTACAGCTTCCGGGTCATGTGGCCAGCATGACTAAGCCGCTTCTGGCAAACCAAAGCAGTGCACGGAAACGCCGTTTACCTTCCCGCCGGAGTGGTACCTGTTTATCCACTTGCACTTTGACGTGCTTTCGAACTGCTAGGTGGGCAGGAGCAGGGACCGAACAATGGGAGCTCACCCCGTAGTGGGGACATGGCACTCTTGCAGCCTCCGTTCTGTCATATATGCATTTTGGCTTGGCTTGCTCTCTGCTGGTACTATGCCGGCTGCGGTTAAGAGGAAGTTGCAAGCGCCAATATGTAAAGCCCTCTTCTCGGCAGCTGTTTGAAAATCCCCAAGCCTACTTGTGTTCCCACTCCAATTTCCATTCCCAGTCCCAAACCAGACCCAACAATACTTTGCCCTGTCCAACCTGTTGCTCTTCAGATGTTTTGGACCACAAGGCCTGGTTGAGCTCCTCAGTTAGTTCTGTTCCAGGTTACAAATAAAGAGCTGCTTTGGAAGAATCGCTGTGTCGTCTGCTATGTTCGCCCACAACTTAACAAAAGTGATAAAATATCATTTCAAGATAATAGCCTCAAGAGCCAGGAATGCCTTTCACCAGCTTTAGCTGGGAAAACAGCTATGGCTGTTCCTAACTGTGTCCCCATCCCTGCTGAGTTGAAGGAGGGTGGCGCTGTGGGTTAAACCACAGAGGCTAGGACTTGCCGATCAGAAGGTCGGCGGTTCGAATCCCCACCACGGGGTGAGCTCCCGTTGCTCAGTCCCTGCTCCTGCAAACCTAGCAGTTCGTAAGCACATCAAAGTGCAAGTAGATAAATAGGTACCACTCCGGCGGGAAGGTAAACGGCGTTTCCGTGCGCTGCTCTGGTTTGCCAGAAGCAGCATAGTCATGCTGGCCACATGACCCGGAAGCTGTACACAGGCTCCCTCAGCCAGTAAAGCAAGATGAGTGCTGCAACCCCAGAGTCGGCCACGACTGGACCTAATGGTCAGGGGTCCCCTTTACCCTTTACCCTTAATGGACAGGAGGAAAGGCTGCTGATGCAACCAAAAACACCAGCACCTGCCACATCCTCTGTCAGAAGGCTAATACAGTGGTACCTCGGGTTACTTACGCTTCAGGTTACATACGCTTCCAGTTACAGACTCCGCTAACCCAGAAATAGTACCTCAGGTTAAGAACTTTGCTTCAGGGTGAGAACAGAAATCATGCTCTGGCAGCGCGGCGGCAGCGGGAGGCCCCATTAACTAAAGTGGTGCTTCAGGTTAAGAACAGTTTCAGGTTAAGAACGGACCTCCAGAACGAATTAAGTACTTAACCCAAGGTACCACTGTAGTAATAATAATAATAATAATAATAATAATAATAATAATAATATTTATACCCCGTCCATCTGGCAGGATTGCCCCAGTCCCTCTGGTGGCTTCCAACACATATAAAAACCTAATAAAACATCAAGCATGCAGCTGATTGAACCTGAGATAGCTCATTCGGTAGAGCATGAGACTCTTAATCTCAGGGCGGTGGGTTCAAGCCCCAGGTTTGGCAAAAGATTATTGCATTGCAAGGGGTTGGACTAGATGACCCTCGTGGTCCCTTCCAAATCTACAGTTATATGAATCTGTGATTAAAAACATCTTGATATAGTGGTACCTCAGGTTAAGAACTTAATTTGTTCCGGAGGTCCGTTCTTAACCTGAAACTGTTCTTAACCTGAAGCACCACTTTAGCTAATGGGGCCTCCCGCTGCCGCTGCGCGATTTCTGTTCTCATCCTGAAGCAAAGTTCTTACCCCGAGGTACTATTTCTGGGTTAGCGGAGTCTGTAACCTGAAGCGTCTGTAACTTGAAGCGTCTGTAACCTGAGGTACCACTGTACAGGGTTTCAGATGTCTTCTAAAAGTTGAATAGCTGCATAGTTCTCCACCTCCCCGACATCTGACAGGAGGGAGGGCGTTCCACAGGGAGTGACGCCTTGTGGAAGGAGCCACAGGAAACACCGATCCTCCAACCATAACTGGCTATTAAGATCCCAAGCCGGAGGTTTAACAACTTGCAATGAGTCTCTAGAGTTGCAGGCTTCAGGGTGACAAGCAATTGAGAGCAGCTGACCTCATGAAAGGATAACTGTGCTTATCTCTGTTAAATGGCCTTGAGATTTACAGATGAAAGACCGTAAATGTGTTAAATGTCATTAAGAGGTGTTAATCAGCAGCCCTTTATGGGTTGCCAGAGAAGCGTGTTGCCTTCGGGAAGATTAAGGCAGGGGAAGCATTCTGATGGCCAGTGCAGAAGTAATGCCTTCTTTCATCCTTCTCTTTTGGGGGCATTCGAGAGATCCCAGGGCTGCTTTCAGGTTGGGCTCCGTGTCCGAGAAACGCTCAGATCTGCCTTTGCTATGTAAGTTTGGGCAGTGTGTATGGAAGTCCTGGGATCCAAAGGAAAGCAGAGCAATAATTTTGACACTAGTCCGGCTGCAGGAGTTGTCAGAGGGAGGCCTACAAAGTGCCATCTTAGGGCATAGCTGTCAACTGTTCCCTCTTTTTAAGGAAATTCCCTTATTCCAAATAGGATTCCTCGCAAGAAAGGGAAAAGTTGACAGCTATGTCTTAAGGATTCCGTTCCAGATTTGTGTAGGGTTTTCTCCCAAGCCTTTTCTTCTCCTAAAGATTTCCTACGAGGCAGCGGGTATGGATTGTTCCTCAGGGTCTGATCCTGAAGCCTTCCTCATGAATGAGTATAGCTGCGAGGTAGTGGGGCTTCAGGACCAGAATCATCTATGCCTGGGTTCATCATCTCATATTTTAAGCGATTTAGCAGTTTCCAGAGGGTTTAAACCGGTGGTTTAAACTGGTGCAACAAACCACCAAGTGTTACCATGGCACCATAGATACTAACAAATTTATTACAGGAGAATCCCTCTTTCTTTCTTAAATTTGTATTAAAATTAATTTGCATTAAATCCTTCAGCTGCATCACATTAAAGACGGCGTATAGGGGTCCTGGGTTGCCCAAATGACAAGACCCCCCTCTCAGCCTAACTCAGGGGTCAGCAAGCTTTTTCAGCAGGGGGCTGGTCCACTGTCCCTCGGACCATGTGGTGGTCAAGACTATATTTTTGGAGGGGGGGAATGAACAAATTCCTATGCCCCACAAATAACCTAGAGATGCTTTTTAAATAAAAGGACACATTCTACTCATGTAAAAACATGCTGATTCCTGGACCATCCATGGGCTGGATTGAGAAGGCGATTGGGCCGCATCCAGCCTGCGGACCTTAGGTTGCCTACCCCTGCCCTAACTGATGGGGTCCAAAGGAAAACAGAGCAGTACTTTTGGCACCAGTTTGGCTGCAGGAGTTGCCGGAAGGAGGCGTACAAGGCACCATCCAACCGTCTTAAGGACTCCACTCTGGATTTTAGGGTTTACTCCTTAGCTTTTTCTTCTCCCGAAGATACCCCACAAAGCAGCTGAGGTTTAGGATCAGAGTTTTCCTTCTCTTAGATGGGCTACCTTCCCAGGTTGACGAGCCCCATCTGCCCCTCACTTCCCTCTACAGCAGCGGTTCTCAACTTGTGGGTCCCCAGATGTTGTTAGACTACAACTCCCATCACCCCTAGCTAGCAAGGCCAGAGCTCAGGGATGATGGGAGTTGTAGTCCACCAACATCTGGGGACCCACAGGTTGAGAACCGCTGCTCTACAGCATGTGCAGAAACCACCTTCTTGACCGTTGGACCTTCTCTTGGTCTCGTCCGCTCAATCCACCAGAGCCAGTCTTCGCATAAAAGGGACGTCCCTGTGAAATGTATTATTAGCTTTCCCAACGCCATCCTCTCCCATCCTCCCATTAACTCACCTCATTAGGTTGAGATTCTTCTACAAGCCTTTCTCGCAGAGGTGATTAAAATAGTTACCACCTCTGAGCCCCATCTATAAGATATAACAGCTGGATGATTAAAGGGGTCAAGAGGTGGACAGTAACCAGCAATTCCCTGGTGCTTTAAAATAGTACTCTGATCTTCAATTCCGCCAAAACTCTCCTGCAGTCAGAATAACTGAGGGCTCCCTCTGCTGGTTGACAGAAATGACGGGCAGGGCTTCAAAATTAACCTGCGAAAAAAGAGAGAAAGAAGCTATTGAATTCTGGCGTTGGATCTAGAACACGCATAGGCAAACTCGGCCCTCCAGATGTTTTGGGACTACAATCCCCATCATCCCTAGCTAACAGGACCAGTGGTCAGGGATGATGGGAGTTGTAGTCCCAAAACATCTGGATGGCTGAGTTTGCCTATGCCTGATCTAGAAGAAGAAATCTCTAATTGAATGGGCACAAATGAAAGCCGTTGGTCCCCCTGCAACTCTCTCTAGAACTGTCCACATCCTGGCTAGAATGCAAAATCAGTGGATTATTTGGAAGTTGCGGGTGCTTCACTCTTAGATGTCAAGGTTTTCCGAGATGAAATTTCCCTGTGTTGTACAGTTGGGGGGGAAATGGAAACGGAAAACATCTCAGTGTCGGCATTCTGTAACATCACGATTGGCGAGGATGAAGGAGGACCATCACAGCTCTTAACATCATGAGAGAACTTTCCTGCATCACCATTGCAAGCCCTGGCACAGACAGCAATCAAGCACAATCTGTTGAATCATCCCAAGATATTAAGGAACGCCAAGCTGTGTACGTTTTTATAAAATTGTTCAGGCTGAAGTGCAGAAGAAATAGGAAAGGGTAATGAATTAATCAGCTACACCATAGCTGTTTGCTTCTACTTTTAACTTGATTCTTGTTTCGCTTCCTCATTTTGATTTAGGTTGGCTCGTTTCTGTTGAAAGCTGTTGGAAACATGGATTTGGCACATATTATCAATAAAATTTAATACAAAAAAATAATAAGATCTGGCCTATGTATCTAGGTGCAGAAAAACGAATTGCAATGTGTATGTTTCCCCGCTAAGTGTGAATGCCAATATATATTTAAAGAGTCTTCCCCGCACATCGTATTTCAACGCCATCCAAATGGGTGGTGAACACTGCCTTCTATGGCAGCGAGATCCATAGTTTAAATATGTGCTGCCTTGCCCCGATCAATTTGTAGGCAAGGCTGAAGCAATTTAAAGATGATAGCTTCTGCCACCGTTCACAAAGAGTCCATCCTCTGAATTCTACCTTCACAGCATCCACATGCCCTCCAACTTTTCTCCAATGAAAATAGGGATGTCCTATTCCATAACAGGGATGCGGGTGGTGCTGTGGGTTAAAACACAGAGCCTAGGATTTGCTGATCAGAAGGTTGGCGGTTCGAATCCCCGTGACAGTGTGAGCTCCCGTTGCTCAGTTCCTGCTCCTGCCAACCTAGCAGTTCGAAAGCACGCCAAAGTGCAAGTAGATAAATAGGTACGGCTCGGGCGGGAAGGTAAACGGCGTTTCCGTGCGCTGCTCTGGTTCGCCAGAAGCGGCTTAGTCATGCTGGCCACATGACCCGGAAGCTGAACGCTGGCTCCCTTGGCCAATAAAGCGAGATGAGCGCCGTAACCCCAGACAACAACAACAATTTTATTATTTATACCCCACTCATCTGACTGGGTTGCCCCAGCCACTCTGGGCAGCTTCCAACATATAGAAAACAATGGATAATTTTTGTTAAAGGACTGGCACCACCGTACAAGATTGTTGTAAGTCCTATGGACATGATTCAAGAGACGTGCTTAAGCTCCACAGAAATCGCTTGCATTACACGTATCAAATAGGCACCGGTCTGCTTAGTTGGCTGTGTGACCTAAGTTTAAAATGCATATCGCTTTATAATGTCAACAGAAAGGCGGTTGCAACGACTGTTCAGTCAACCGGCAGATCCCTAGACATGCTGGAATGCAGCAGCTTCAGCCGTAACTTGCAAGTGATGCTGCATCAAAAATGCCTCATATTGTGTGTGTTTTTCCAAAAAAAATTATTGATTTTCCAAAAAGAAAATTAAACAAATAAACAAACAAACATAAATCTCAACCGTATTTAAACCAAACTTAGTAACATTGTTAAGTGACTTTCTCGTATCCCCCTGGTTGAATTTCAGTGTATATCATTTTAACGGTTTTCCATAACCAATATTCTTATAAAATTAACTTAATCACTTAACATCTTTCTTTCCAATTCAGCATTAAACATATTAATTCATCACATTACCTATTTAAATCCTAAACCTATCTATTATTTGCAAGCATCTCCAATTAATTTAACTTAACATATTTAACTAAATAGTCTTTAAATTTTGTCCATTCTTCCTGGTAATCCTCCTCCTTCTGGTCGCAAACTCTTCCAGTCAGGTCAGCCAGCTGTGAAAAGTCCATCATCTTCATCTGCCAGTCTTCCACTGTTGGTACTTCTTGTATTTTCCTATTCTTAGCTAATAAAATTCGAGCAGCAGTTGTGGCAGACAAAAATAATTTAACATCTTTCTTGGGCAATTCCAAACCTGTTGCAAAAATGCCTCATATTGGATCAAGATGGGGGATTCCTGGAATGGCAGATCGGGCCTCGGACCCCCAGTTCGAAACATGACATTGGAGCGGGAGATCCTCTGGAACTGTATCTCAGCATTGACCTCATCCCCCAGTGCCCAGTAGCACAATTCAGTCTGGCTTTTTCCCAATCTGCTGCCACAAATCGCAGCTGCCTGCTCAGCTGTGGGTGGGTGTAGAGAGCCAGTGTGGTGTAGTGGTTAAGAGCGGTAGTCTCATAATCTGGGGAACCAGGTTTGCGTCTCCGCTCCTCCACATGCAGCTGCTGGGTGACCTTGGGCCAGTCACACTTCTCTGAAGTCTCTCAGCCCCACTCATCTCACGGTGTGTTTGTTGTGGGGGAGGAAGGGAAAGGAGAATGTTAGCCGCTTTGAGACTCCTGAAGGGGAGTGATAAAGCAGGATATCAAATCCAAACTCTTCAATAAAGCTGGTGGGTGGGTGTAAGATGGAG
Source organism: Podarcis pityusensis (assembly GCF_964106645.2). Lineage (NCBI taxonomy): Eukaryota > Metazoa > Chordata > Lepidosauria > Squamata > Lacertidae > Podarcis > Podarcis pityusensis. The sequence goes on from NC_138042.1 coordinate 37,806,897, forward strand.
ACTGAGTCATGGGCCATGTGAACGCTTTCAGTTTTCCCCTCCTTCATGCCACAGCAAGGCTGCTGTGCTCCTCGCTCAGCCTGGTGTGCAGAAACTGTGTGGCATATGTGTGTGTGGGAAGGGGTAAGTCTGTAATACAAAACACTGCAGTCAACTTAGGACAAGTTTTCTTATGTCTGGGATGATCCTGCACAGGGCCTTTTCTGTTGTAGCACCTTGTGAGGGATGAGAGGAGAGGTGGTCCAATACAGTGGTACCTCGTGTTAAGAACTTAATTCGTTCTGGAGTCCGTTCTTAACCTGAAACCCTTCTTAACCTGAGGTATCACTTTAGCTAATGGGGCCTCCCGCTGCCGCCGTGCAATTTCTGTTCTCATCCTGAAGCAAAGTTCTTAACCCAAGGTACTATTTCTGGGTTAGCGGCGTCTGTAACCCAAAGCATCTGTAACCTGAAGCGTCTGTAACCCGAGGTACCACTGTATCTGAAGTGCCATGTGTTCCTCACACCTCTGATGAGCAAAGGAGAAGGCCCTGACCTTTACAGGTAGCATTCAGAGAATGTCATGGTAGAGTCACAGGAGGACGGGAAGCAGACTGTACCACATTACAGTGGTACCTCGGTTTACGAACTTAATCCGTACCAGAAGTCCATTCTTAAACTGAAAACCGTTCTTAAACCGAGGCATGCTTTCCCTAATGAGGCCTCCTGCCGCTGGTGCCCTTCCACCGTTCGGATTCCGTTCTTAGACCGAAGTAAAGTTCGCAAACCGGGACACTCTGGTTTTACAGAGTTTGTAAACTGAATAGTTCGTAAACCGGGCTGTTCTTAAACCGAGGTATCACTGTATTATTATTAATTATTACTACACACACACACCCTGCCTTTTCCCCTGTCAAGCTGCAGGTGGGGTGGTCCTATTTGGCCATGCTCTCCCCTCATACATCATCATCATCATCATTAATAATAATAATAATAATAATAATAATAATAATAAAATTTCTATACTGCCCTTCATCTGGAAATCTCAGGACAGTTCACAACATAAAATTACATTATAAAAACCACAAAATGCATAGTAAAAATAAGAACAAGCCAATAACCCCCCCCCCTTTCCCACAAACACATTTAAAATTGGACTCTCACCTGACTCCGCTGACTCACGGCAAGGTTCAAAGTCCTGCATTCCCATACCTTCTTGTCTATAAAACCCCCGAAGGAAAACAAGAGTATTTGTTCTGTGTGAGAAGTTATTACCTCACAGGAACAGGTAAAAGAAAACTTTAAAACATGGGGGTGGGGATGTGGGAGCCCTGACCCCCATGGCGAGTTGACAGGTTTAGACATTGGGGAGAGGGGCATTTGTCACTCCAGGAATTCCCACCCGCCCCATGGCTGGTGTAATGCATCAAGACCAGGTTCCCACAGCTCTGCAGTAAGTTGCCATCTCCCCCTTCTCATGGGCCTGTTAGCAGCTGCACATCTGGCAGAAATCCAACAGGTGGTGCTTCTGCTTTCTCTGCACTTGTTGAATGGATAGCCTGTCACATAAGCAGTTATTTTATCTCGTTTGCAGCTCATCTTTCTTCCAAGGCACAATACATGGAGCTCCACCATTCTTATCCTCGCAGAAACCTGGAGAAGTTGGTGAAGCGGGACAGGGAGGACAAGTCAACACAGTGAGCTGAGCAGGAGGAAGTCCCTCCCAATCTCAGTCTAGCAGTGTTTCTCAAACTTGTGTCTCCAGCTGTTTTTGGACTACAGTTCCCATCATCCCTCACCACTGGTCCTGCTAGCTAAGGATGATGGGAGTTGTAGTCCAACATCAGCAGGCGACCGAAATTTGAGAAACACAGGAAGGTCACATGCACACCAAACATTTAAGGCACATTTATGGGACATGGGTGGCGCTGTGGGTTAAACCACAGAGCCTAGGACTTGCTGATCAGAAGGTCGGCGGTTCGAATCCCTGCGACAGGGTGAGCTCCCGTTGCTCGGTCCCTGCTCCTGCCAACCTAGAAGTTCGAAAGCATGTCAAAGTGCAAGTAGATAAATAATAGGTACCGCTCCGGCGGGAAGGTAAACGGCGTTTCCGTGCACTGCTCTGGTTCACCAGAAGCGGCTTAGCCATGCTGGCCACATGACACGGAAGCTGTACGCCGGCTCCCTTGGCCAGTAAAGCGAGATGAGCGCCGCAACCCCAGAGTCGGCCACGACTGGACCTAATGGTCAGAGGTCCCTTTACCTTTACCTATGACACTTTAACAGTCATGGCTTCAGTGCTGGGAACTGTAGCTGTGGGCGATCTTGACAACTCTCAGCACCCTGAAAAAACCAGTTCCCAGGATTCTTTGCAGGAAGCCACAACTGTATATTGTAAGAGTAATGTATGGCATGGTTGTTATATCTCTGTAGTCAGGATTCCACACTGGCTTTTAGCAGTTTGTTAAAGGCATGGGAACCTAGACAGAATATATCAGGGACTGGACTTTGAAGAACTTCATTCACTACGAACTCCGAAAATTGGGATCCACCCTGTGCCAAAAGTTTTGCAGTTATTTTGCAGCAAAAAGCCGGCATTTGGGGGCTCCCCCCACCCCAAATACTGCAAAAACGACTGCAAAACTTTGGCACAGGTTTGGAGGGGGTGCCAAATTTGGGGTTCACAGTTAATGAACCTACTTTGAGGCAGAAGCCAAGAGGCTCCCTTGGCAAGGGTTGGCAGGAACATGGGCGTCGCCAAGGGAGGAGGGGGGCAGCTGCCCCCCAATCAATACAAATCTTAGGTTCTCCCCCCAACAAAAGCCTGCCCCCCCTAACAAAAATCCTGGCTATGCTCATGGACAGAAAGCCCCCCCTCCAAAAAAAACAACAACACCTGCAGAGCTCCTGACTTACATTTTCAAGTAAGTAAAGTGATATACATGACCATTTAAAAAATATATATATATATATATATATTATTTATACCCCGCCTGTTATGTACTGAAGTTCTCACCCTGGGCCAGCAGGGGGATACTGTAGATAGTTATGCAAATGAAGGATCGAAAGTGACGTTCAGTGATTGGATAGTTTGTATGCAAATGAAGGATTGAAAGTGACATTCAGTGATTGGCTAGTTACAGAAAATGGTTACTGTTGCATTCTAGTGGAGCTCTATATAAGCAGGCTGACTGAGCTCCTCAGTTCAGTTCTGTTCCAGCTTACAAATAAAGAGCTGCTTTGGAAGAATCGCTGTGTCGTCTAATATGTTCGCCCACAACTTAACACCGCCCATCTGGCTGGGTTTCCCCAGCCACCCTGGGCAGCTTCCAACAAAGTATTAAAATACAGTGGTCAGTTAAACATTAAAAGCTTCCCTAAACAGGGCTGCCTTCAGATGTCTTCTAAAAGTCTGGTAGTTGTTTTTCTCTTTGGCATCTGGTGGGAGGGCGTACCACAGAGCGGGTGCCACTACCGAGAAGGCCCTCTGCCAGGTTCCCTGTAACTTGGCTTCTCGCAGTGAGGGAACGATGGGGGTGGAGATGCTCCTTCAGGTATACTGGACTGAGGCCATTTAGGGCTTTAAAGGTCAGCACCAACACTTTGAATTGTGCTCAGAAACGTACTGGAAGCCCATCTAAAGTAGCAGGTCCCCACTGGGGGCATACCCACAAGTTCCCAGATTCTGGAACTCCCTCGGTAGAGTAGTTAGACTGGTTCTCTCCTTGTTATCCTTCCACCAACAGGTAAAGGTGTTCTTGCTGCAACAGGCTTTCAGGAGCTGACATTTAATCAGGGAGCTGGAGCAGGGCTGGATTTAGATTTGATGAGGCCCACACCCCGAATAAATGGGAAAGGTTTTGGAGGGGAAAGATATTTAAAACAGTATCAGCCAGAATGAGAGGGCTTGCACTGAAAATGAATTGCATGTGGCAATTCAAATGAATTGCAGTTCAGCTGTCCTGCATCACCTTCAATCAATCTTCCTGTTATTGGAGAGGATGTGGAAGTAGAGGGGTGCATTTTCATCTGTCCCCAAGGGTCCAAATTTTTTATTGGAACAATATTCTCAGAAAATGGGTTCAAGCTACACCTCAGTTGGCAGCATTATCCATTTTTGCTGTGATCAAATTTCACAAAATAAATGAAATAAGAAATGGATCAGACACTAGAGTGTGGAACTCTTGATCTCGGGGTTGCGGGTTCAAACCTCACAATGGGCAAAAGATTCCTGCATTTCAGGGGGTTAGACTAGATGACCCTTGGGGTTCCCATCCAACCCTACAAGTCTATGAAAAAGGCTGACCTGGGGCAGGCAGCAGAGAGGCTGCAGATCTGTGAGCAGGGAGCTACTTTTAAAAAGCCAAATCATTCACGTCTCACATCGAATATATGTAACTAATCTGTAGAAAGGACTTTATGATCTGAAAACAAAGACTTTTGCAACCCAATTTTTTTTAAATAAAAACAATTTAACAGAAAACATGGAATTCATAAAAGACTTGGGAGGTGGAATACTTATTTAGGAGACCACTGTAAGCAGATGAAAACATTAGCAGGATTTTTTAAGGACGATTTAGCTAGATATTCCAATATACTATAAGTAGAACTATTTGTAAGTTCCAAATTGGCCTAGGAGTAAAATATGCTGAAATGTATAACATTATGGACTGAAAATATTATGAGGATATAGAAAGATAGTAACTTGATGAAGTTAATTTTATTAGAAAGTGGATATTGAAAAACTGCTACAATGAGATCTATGGAAACTCAGCGGGGATTCAAGAAAGTCCTTTAACAACGAAAACTAAATTGGGTTCTTAACAGATAGGTGTTTATATGTTTGTTTTTACCTTTTAATATTGTAATGTTTTTCTTTTATGTGTGTTTGTTGTAAATTTGGAAAACCAATAATTTTTTGGAAAAAAAGAAAAGATAACATTAGCAGGATTTTAATCTCACTTGTAATGTAACAAATACTGTGGATCCTATGGATAGATATAAAACATAGATTATGATATAAAATGCAGTTGAAAATGTTGGTATCCATGGAGGGGATGGGGGGGAGGTCTCGAGATTCAGAGAAACCTCTTTATATGGAACTGTATTTGGTTCTAAATTTACATTTGCAAAATCAAATAAAAACGATAAATTAATGCAAAAATGCAAAAGAATCCGAGGAACAGGCGCTAGGACCTTGCAGGGCGCTCTGGGAGTGCCTCGGAACAAGCCGGCAAGTGGGCGGCTTCTTTCGGCCGGCAGAGAGAAGGGGAAGGGAAAACCAGCTCCGCTCCGTGCCAGACTACTGTCTGGGGCAGCCGCGGCGAGGCTAGGGGCGTGGCGCGCGAGGAACCGGCTTTTCAAGCCCCGCTCGCCGGCGATGTGGCAACTGCCTCCCCGGGCCCGGCAGATCCAGGGCGCACCCCTGGCTCCTCCGGGCAGGAGGGCAGCGGGGGCGTCGTAGCCATTCTCGCCCGGAAAAGCAGCGCGCCCCGAGCGCGGCGCCAACAAACCGGCCAGCGCAGGCAGCGCGCAACATGGATGCGGAGAGCGCCAGCAGCCACAACAGCAACAACAACAACAACCGGCCAGGGAGCCTCCTGCCCGGGACTTCTTCGGAGAAGATCGTCGCCGAGTCGTACAAGGTCTACAAGCGGCGATGGCTGCTGCTGGGCGTAGTCTGCCTGCTCAATTGCTCCAATGCCATGGTGCGTAAAGAGCGCGCGCGGTTGTCTTTTCTTTTCGCTCGTCTCCAACTTGCCAGATTGCGCACGGGATTCCTTTGGCCGGCCGCTTTCCCCCCATCGAAGCAGCCCTTCGATTGGCCCGGCTTGGAGCTGCAGGGATTTCGGGAGCCGAGAGGGAAATTTGAACGATCTGGCCACCCCAAAGTTTAAAAAATGACTTTGAAGTGGCTGGAGGTACTTCGGAAGCGGAGAGGTGGCGGCGCGGCCGGATGTTCTGGGTTGTTAGCAATCCTGACGGATGAGTCAAAGCGCCTGTCACTGGAAGCTTGCGTTTTAAATCGTTGCCTTTCTGGCTTCCGAGGCGCCGGGCAGAAAGTCTCGCCGCCCCATGTTATGGCTTAGAATCATGGAATTCTTTTTTTTAGAGTTGGAAAGGGACCCGGAGGATCATCTAGTCCAACCCAGGCAATGCAGGAATATGTAGCTGTCCCATATGTTGTTATTTAGTCATTTAGTTGTGTCCGACTCTTCGTGACCCCCTGGACCAGAGCACGCCAGGCACTCCTGTCTTCCACTGCCTCCCGCAGTTTGGTCAAACTCATGCTGGTAGCTTCGAGAACACTGTCCCACCATCTCGTCCTCTGTCGTCCCCTTCTCCTTGTGCCCTCCATCTTTCCCAACATCAGGGTCTTTTCCAGGGAGTCTTCTCTTCTCATGAGGTAGCCAAAGTCTTGGAGCCTAAGCTTCACAATCTGTCCTTCCAGTGAGCACTCAGGGCTGATTTCCTTAAGAATGGATAGGTTTTATCTTCTTGCAGTCCATGGGACTCTCAAGAGTCTCCTCCACACCATACGTAATTCAAAAGCATCAATTCTTCGGCGGTCAGCCTTCTTTATGCTCCAGCTGTCCCATACCTGCAACCTTGGTGTTATCAGCACCATGCTCTATCCAACTGAGCTATGCATGATCCACACAACACCCCTGCGAGGTAGATTAGGATTGGAGAGACAGACAAAAATCCCTGTTAGGGATTTTTATTTTTATTTTTGGAAATAATTTTGATTTGATTTTGCAAATATAAAGTTATAACAGTACAACCATACATATCCACATTTACAGATTCCTCTGAATCTCTGGACTTCCCACCTTCCCCTTCATGGGTCCTATTATTAAACCTTTTCTACTGCTTTCCCCCCCAATATTCTATATTGAATATAACTCCATTATTTCCATAGTACTTGCTACCTTACAAGAGTTATTGCAGTCCTTCTAATGTTTTCATCAGTTTACAGTGGTCTCCAAGATAAATGATAAATTTCCCCCATTTTTTGTTAAAGTTTTGGTCTTCTTGGTTCCTGAGCTTTCCGGTCAGTTTTGCCATTTCGGCATAGTCCTACAATTTAATTTGCCAGTCTTCTCTGGTAGGGACTTTATCTTCTTTCAATCTCTGGGCTAATAGCATCTGTGCTGCTGTCGCTGCATGCATATAAAGTCTTTTCTGCTCCCTTAGCACCTACAATTGCTAATAAAAAAACCTCTGGTTTTTTTATATATATAAAAGTTAATTTAAACATTTTTTTCATCTCATTACATATCGTTTCCCAGAATGCTTTTATTACCTGGCCTGATAGGGATTTTAATGGGGGTTTCTGTGGTACAATGCTTAAATCCTGCCTTTCTCCACCTTGGGTTCCCAGATGTTACAACTCCCATTACGCCCAGACCATTTGTTAGTCTTACATTATGCAGTTGTGGCTTCCCCCAAATAATCCTGGGAACTGTAGTTTGTTGAAGGTGCTGAGGATTGTTAAGATAGCACAGAGCTACAGTTCCCAGCACCTTTGTGATACTACATTTCCCAGGATTCCTTGGGGGAAGCAATGACTATTAAAAGAGCACCTTCAATGGATTGTGTGCATGGGACCTCCCAGTTTTCTCAAAGGTCTGGGGACCGGATGTTCCAAGCTGCATGGGGTATTTTAAATCCTGAGCTAACCATTCCTAGGCTGTGGTCGCAGTCTGACCGAACCAGAGAATCATAAACTTTTATAGTTGGAAGGGATACCAAGGGTCATCTAGTCCAACCCTCTGCAATGCAGGAATCTCAGCTAGATCATACCTGACAGATGACCACCCAACCTTTGCTTAGTAGCCTCCAAGAAAGAAGAGTCCACCACCTCTCGTGGGAATCTGTTTCGGTGGAAGTGTAATCTGAAGGTTAACAATCCAGAGCCTCTGAACATGTGCAGAGTGCCGCTTCCTCCCCTACACCAAAGCCCCGAGATGAGCTCAAGTCCCGACTCCTCTCAATTTGCAAATTTAGACAGAGTCAGCAGGGACTAAATTAAGAGGTGTGTCTTGTTTGCTTTGTTCGTTCATTGATTTACTGGAGCGCCAAGGAGCAAAATGGCGTGTGAATCACTATTCGGAAGGTGCAGGTGTTGAATTCCTGTGCTGCAGCAGCTTTCAGAGCTTGGAATGTTCAAGTTTGGGAAGGAAATGACTTAAATCAGGTCTCTGCTGCTGTGGGAAACATATTGTTTAGCCAGGTGGTCCAACGAAAACGCTGGCTCCAGTTGCAGAGCGACAATATTTCAGGTGGGGCTCATTTTGTGACTCTTCCAGGGGTTGAAAGGCCCCTTTCTTAGGACAAAAGGCAAAAAGGTTTGGAGCTTTTTGGTTGAGAGCTGAGGCAGCATGGCTAATGTTCAGTGCAGATGGGAGTTGTAGCCCAGCAACAAGTTCGCTTGGTGCAATGAGCGGGTTATGTTTTCCCCTCTCATTAAACTGGAACATGGAGTCACGTAAGGAGTCTGGTTGTCAGATCCAGGACCAAGAAAAGGAAGTACCTATTTCTGCAAAGAGTAATTAATTCATGGAACTCCCTGCCACAAGATTTTTATGGCAAGTATCAGGCTCACACCCTTGCCATTCATTTCCTTCATATGTATGTTAGAAAAACATGGGGAGGCCAATGCGGAGGCAAGCGATCCAAATACGATGGACTTTGGGGTTGATCCAGTAAAGACGTTCAGATGTTTCTTCAAACATGGAAGTGGCCCCACCAGAAGATAAGAGATTCTTGAACAAATTGGATAAGATGACAGGAAGGATTTGAAACCTGCTGGACCAGAGATTCACACAAGATTGGAATAAATATGCGAACTATTTGAAGAGCAACTGTAGTCAACAAATTACGCTAGTAGGACTACGAGAAGTTTGGTAAGGAGGAATATATGGAATATTGCAAAGAGGATAAAGAAGAGAGACATTAGTTATGATATTTAAAAGTAATAGTGAAAGTAAGAAATGTAAATTAAGTGGAAAAGATTGGAAAATTTTCAGATGTGATTGGCGGAAGTAAAAAAAATTGTATAAGATATAAAAGTATATTTTATAATTGTCACAAATGATATGTATATATATCTATTTCTTGAATGAGGTGATCCGTTTTCTACTGAAGAAACCCAAAGAATGGAGCCACTGACCAGGACAAGCGGGCTTGGACTCTCTTGGGTGATGGTCAGAGACATGAGCAGCAAGCATACGCCAAGCTAAGGCCTTCAAAGAACTGGGTTGAAGTTTTAATCCCCAAGTCACTGCCTCACCACACAGAATCTGCAGGGAAAGGAACATTGCTGGTCCTGGCAATGCCAGCTCAGAGCTGCCCGGCGTCCCATCAAAGCGATTTCTGCTGTTAATCTTGGAAATATGACTTTGTCTTCTCACATACCATGGGCGGAAAGGCTTGCCCAGGTTGAAAAAGGCCACAGTTGCTTGCTAGACCAACAAACAGAGAGTCCGACTCAGGAACTTGCCCCTACAACAAATCTCTTTGTCTTGATTCTGTGTCCCGCAACACTGACAACAAAGTTAAAAAGATAAGTAACTGTACAACCTTTGAAGCCATCTGAAGGCAGCCCTGTATAGGGAAGTTTTATTATGTTTTTGTATATGCTGGAGGAAGAAGAAGAAGAAGAGTTTGGATTTGATATCCCGCCTTTCACTCCCTTTAAGGAGTCTCAAATCGGCTAACATTCTCCTTTCCCTTCCTCCCCCACAACAAACACTCTGTGAGGTGAGTGGGGCTGAGAGACTTCAGAGAAGTGTGACTAGCCCAAAGTCACCCAGCAGCTGCATGTGAAGGAGCAGGGAATCGAACCCAGTTCACCAGATTACGAGACTACCGCTCTTAACCACTACACCACACTGGCTCCACCCAATGTGGCTGGGGCAACAATAAAAATATTTTATTTTATTTTATTTTATTTATTTTATTATTTTATTTTATTTTATTTTATTTTATTTTATTATTTTATTTTATTTTTTTATTTTATTTTATTTTATTTATTTTATTATTTTATTTTATTTTATTTTATTTTATTTTATTATTTTATTTTATTTTATTTTTTATTTTATTTTATTTTATTATTTTATTTTATTTTATTTTATTTATTTTATTATTTTATTTTATTTTATTTTATTATTTTATTTTATTTTATTTTATTTTATTTTATTTTATTTTATTTTATTTTATTTTATTTTATTTTATTTTATTACCTGCACATTTTCCAGCAGCAGAGATGCTGTCATCTGCCATCCAGGCCTTGCTGACATTAGAGACCCGACAGATCAGAAGCTGGGTGCCAGAGAGTGGATGGACGCAAACCAGACACCATGAAAGGCAGCGCTCAAAAGGAAGAGACAGTCTTTTCCATCAGTATTATTTAAAGTGGAGTCCGAAGTTGCAGAGCAAGGAAGGAAAAAGTTGCCTTTGGTGCAGGAGGCAAGTTTCTATGCCAGTCTCTGACCTCCTTCCAGAAAAGCAAGAAGCATTTTTTTGAGTGTTCCAGGACACATTACAGCCCAGGAGACTGCAAAGCAGTGAGCAGGATGACCTGGGGAGAGACCTCTGGGTCCGGGGAGGGAGAGAGGCATTTCAGCCACTGATTCACTGCTGGAGGAGCACACTTTACCCCTGGAAGTAATCACACAGAGAGACTCTGAGTCTGGAAAATAAAAACACTAGGTTTGTTTAAGATAATATATATTCAGTAGGAAAGATCCTCGTTCTATCTCAGGTGGAGATGCAAAGAACAATTCTTCCTCTTTGTTTTTGTAATTTATGTATGCAACAAGATTTATACAAGAACTTAATTCATTCCGGAGGTCCGTTCCTAACCTGAAACTGTTCTTAACCTGAAGCACCACTTTAGCTAATGGGGCCTCCTGTTGCTGCCGTGCCGCCGGAGCCTGATTTCTGTTCTTATCCTGAAGCAAAGTTCTTAACCTGAAGCACTATTTCTGGGTTAGTGGAGTGTGTAACCTGAAGCGTCTGTAACCCGAGGTACCACTGTACAGTAGGTGGCTTACTCAAAATAATACAAAATATTCTCAAGAAATTACCAATATACCGTATTTTTCGCTCTAGAAGATGCGCCAGACCATAAGACACACCTAGTTTTTGGAGGAGGAAAACAAGAAAAAAACTATTCTGAATCTCAGAAGCCAGAACAGCAAGAGGGATCACTGCGCAGTGAAAGCAGCAATCCCTCTTGCTGTTCTGGCTTCTGGGATAGCTGGGCAGCCTGCATTCGCTCCATAAGACGCACACACAATTCCCCTTACTTTTTAGGAGGGAAAAAGTGAGTCTTATAGAGCAAAAAATACGGTAAGTCATAGGTTTAAAAGAAGAGCCTCATGCCAACTGTCTACTTCTCCAACAAGCTCGGCTTTTACTTGTTTTTTAACAAATTGAGGCCAAGAGAACACCAACGACTTCTAGTCAGGAACGGGTTGTACCTGCCATGAATGGCTCCTATGTTAATTCTTTCTTCATTTATGCTTCCCATAGTACCATGACACACTAGCAGCTATCTCTAGCACCGCCCGGCCTTTCCCCTTGCTGTGCAAACAACAGCACATGTGAAAGCTTATGTCGCAATAAATCTGTTTGTTTTTAAGGGACCACAAGTCTCTTTGCTGAAGGTTGCTACAGCAGAGTAAAGATAAGGCAAAGTTGTGGGACAAATCACAGAGCCTCTTGGGCTTTCCGATTGGAAGGTCGGTGGTTCAATTCCCCATGATGGAGTAAGCTCCCGTTGCTCTGTCCCAGCTCTTGCCAACGTAGCAATTCAAAAGCATGCCAGTGCAAGTAGATAAATAGGTACCGTTGTGGCGGGAAGGTAAATGGCGCTTCTGTGTGCTCTGGTTTCCGTCATGGTGTTTCGTTGCACCAGAAGCAGTTTAGTCATGCTGACCACATGACTCGAAAAGCTGTCTGTGGACAAACGCTGGCTCTCTTGGCCTGAAAGCGAGATGAGTGCCACAACCCCATAGTTGCCTTTGACTGGACTTAACCATCCAGGGGTCCTTTACCCTCTGGAGTTAGCAGCTGACGTCATCGAAGCACTGTCGAAAGTCAGTCTCCCTCCTTAGAAATTCTCCAAACTCTGCACAGTGGTACCTCAGGTTACAAACGCTTCAGGTTACAGACTCCACTAACCCAGAAATATTACCTCGGGTTAAGAACTTTGCTTCAGGATGAGAACAGAAATCGTGCTGCAGCGGGAGGCCCCATTAGCTAAAGTGGTACCTCAGGTTAAGATCAGTTTCAGGTTAAGAACGGACCTCCAGAATGAATTAAGTTCTTAACCCGAGGTACCACTGTACTTCCTGCCTGTGCTGGTTGGTTGAGGGATATGTATGCTGAGAAACAGAGTGCTGGTTTGAGCTCAGAATGTGGTGGAGCCGTGGAGAAGCAGTAATGAAAAGGCAACGATGATAAAGATAATGAGAAGTTCAGATAATAATAATAATAATAATAATAATAATAATAATAATAATTTATTATTTATACCCCGCCCATCTGGCTGGGTTTCCCCAGCCACTCTGGGCGGCTTCCAACTGAATATTAAAAACAGTACAGCATCAGACATTAAAAACTTCCCTAAAGAGGGCTGCCTTCAGTTGTCTTTTAAAAGTAAAATAGTTGTTTATTGCCTTGACATCTACTGGGAGGGCGTTCCACAGGGCAGGCGCCACTACCGAGAAGGCCCTCTGTCTGGTTCCCTGTAACCATACTTCTCGCAATGAGGGAACCGCCAGAAGGCCCTCGGTGCTGGATAATGAAAGAGCAGGCCCAACAAACACGCCGAGTGATGATTAGAGGTGTTCCAAACTGGCTTCTTTTCAGGATATCAGTCAGGGCCGCCCGGCCCATGAAGTGAGGTGAGGCAGTTGCCTCAGGCGACAGATCTGGCCTCCACCTCAGGCACCTGCTACTGCTGTCTCTTCTCCAGTTTCCTCTTACTCTCCTGCCACCTCCAGCGCACGTTGCGGAGGGAAGGGGTTGCTGAGGAAAAGGATGTAGGGCTGTGGAGCTGCAGAGGAAGAGATGGTGGCAGTCGTGGGGCAGGGGCTGCAACGAAGGAGGCAGGAGCAGCGTCTTCTGTTTTGCCTCAGGCGGCAAAACTTCCTGACCCTGATACTGGTCGTGTTTCAATGAGAAGAACAGCAGACTTTATCTGCAGCAGAGTTCTTAGTTTTTATTGCCTGCCGAGTTACTTCTGTTCCTTATTACCTTTAGTCATACATACTCCAAAAATTGTGTTACACTCTGGACTACTTTACTCACGGCTTAATTGCCTAATTGGACAATTAACCTATTCGCCACACTTAACCTCTCCTTTGTTTTCATTGTGACCCAGAAAAAGGCTAAAGTTTCTGTAAGCAAAAGGAGTCGTCCGGGTTTGTTTCCAGTTAAACTAATCTGCTTTCTGTTATGTTGTAAACAACCAGTGATGCAAGATGCACTGAACAACAGGACTGATGTGGACTAGTGGCCATATTGCACATTGACGTGCATCACTTGATGACCCTCAACTCGATGTGTGGGCCAACTCTGTTAAAATCAGTGAGGTGACAAAAATGAACGGGTGCCTGTAGCAGCTACTCATTTCGACAGCTACTGCAGGCATCTGTTCAGAGCCTTCTTCCAGCTCTCTTGAGGCCACAGGTTTTCTCCCACACATCTGGGCTAATTCAGACAGAATGGAACAAGGCAGTCAGTGCACACTACAAAGCATGGGGAGGGGCTCCTAGGAGCGCAAAACTGGGAGGGAGAACCACCAAGACGCTTGTGGGTCTTTAACGGTGGTTTGGATCCAGCATCTTAGAACAAGGATGAGGGATGTCAGGCCAGAGGTCTGAATCTGGTCCTCAGGGACTCTCCCCAGGTATCACACACCCTGAACACAGCTTTTACAGTCCCTTTTCTGCACTGCCCTTGATAGTTTTCTCCTGGCTGAAATGTGTCCTTGCACTCCAATAATGTTGCTTGTTTGCCTGGACAGAGGCTAGAGAGGAGCATGTGTGTGTCTGTAGAAACAGGCCTATTGCACAAAGGTAAAATAAAATAAAATTGAATGCTCTCATCCTTTTTTGCCTCTGGCCTTGCCCACGCCCAGCATGGGTTGCCCAGAAGTACGTGTGACCCTCTGGCTATAAAAGGTTTCCCATCTCTAATAACAGAAGATGGCTATTGTTTTTCCATGATGCTTTTCGTGTGCATGTGCATGTAAGAGAAAGAGCACTCTTTTATTAATGTGCTATATGAAAAAACTGCTCCTTTTCCCTTATGGGGTACCCAAAGAGCCCATATAGAGTCCTTTTGTAGGTTCTCTATCAGAAGGAGAAAATAACAGAGGCCAACCAGAGAATATTGAGAAGCAAAGCAGCTAGTAAGCCTGATCTTTATTAACTGTTGCAACAGGGTGCTCACAACCACACGCTGGAGGCAGGAGGGACCCTGAACAATGGTGTGCAAGCCCTTATATAGACATTTTGAAATTGCCCACCCTGGAGCCCAAGACCACCCCCCAAAACATCATACATACATCACAGAAGGGGCGGTCTACAACAGAATCCTGTCTGACATGAAACCTGTTGATGGGTTTTTACCTGGCTAGCCAGGCTATTCTTTTGTGATGATAAATACAGTGGTACCTCAGGTCAAGTACTTAATTCTTTCCGGAGGTCCGTACTTAACCTGAAACTGCTCTTAACCTGAAGCACCACTTTAGCTAATGGGGCCTCCTGCTGCCGCCGCGCTGCCGGAGCACGATTTCTGTTCTCATCCTGAAGCAAAGTTCTTAACCCGAAGCACTATATCTGGGTTAGTGGAGTCTGTAACCTGAAGCGTCTGTAATCTGAAGCATATGTAACCCGAGGTACCACTGTACTTAATTCCTGAGTCCAGGTCACAGGCTCGCCCTATTCATATCTTAAATGTGCCCTTGAGGCAGGATTTGTGAGCAAAGAGACAATGAGGAGGTTTTTCTCATCTCCTCCCTCTTTGCAGAGAAACATTTGAGGTCAATTTGGGAGACAAAATGGTTTCAGGACTTTTTTCCTATACAGTGGTACCTTGGGTTACAGACGCTTCAGGTTACAGACTCGGCTAACCCAGAAATAGTGCTTCAGGTTAAGAACTTTGCTTCAGGATGAGAACAGAAATCGTGCTCCGGTGGCGCAGTGGCAGCGGGAGGCCCCATTAGCTAAAGTGGTGCTTCAGGTTAAGAACAGTTTCAGGTTAAGAACGGACCTCCGGAACGAATTAAGTACTTAACCCGAGGTACCCCTGTACTGCTTCAGACATGCAGTTTACATATTTATGTATGTGTTTGCTTGGTACATTTATTTTGTATCTTAGACATTATAATTCTCATAAAAATGCATAGTCTGCATCTTCAGCTCTGCATATTCTTTTGCCATCTCTGCACATTGCTTACCTGCTCCTGAGTTCTGCGTCCTTCACTCTGGGATTACCATATTCCACTTGTAATTAGCTTGGCAGGCTCTGTCAATTTGTGGGAGAACCTCTTTGATAGCGTTAAGGCTTCATTAGTTTAGTTCCTGAGGCAATTTCAGTTCAGAGTTCTTTGCTCTTGACAATTTGACAACCGAGGATGTCTCTTCAAGAAAGGCTGCAAGCTGACCTTGAATGGAACATTGCAGGTGTTCTTTGCAATTTTGCAAAATATACTTGTTTACCACAGAAAAGGTTGATGTTAACTCTTTTAATTTAACTTCCTAGTTTTCAAATGACTGAAGATTTTGACAGATTTTTCTGAGCACTTAGGGTCAGAAGAAAGTACGTGATTTCTTCGTTCTGTGAACCGCCCTGAGACCTTTGGGTATAGGGCGGTATATAAGTTCAATAAATTATAATAATAATTTAAAATAACTGTTGAGATACTTCATCCCAGATCTGCTAGACAAGAGTGTTTTCTTCTATGTATGGGTAGTTTTTGTGTACAGTGCTTAGGAATGCAAATGCTTAGGCTGTTTGCGAATGCATTAAAAAGTAAATAAATCAAAATACCAAATACTTCAGCTCCCTGCATGGGTTTCAACTAAGGACTCCCACTTGCGGAATGGGGTTTCCACCCTGCACCCCCCCCCCAAATGGCTTGGAGGGTCAAGAGAACCCCCCGAATAGTTTGCCTCTCAAATAACAGCATTCTGTGCCCATTTGGAAGTTTTGCAGGTTCATTGGCCTTCCGTACGGTTTTGTTTCTGCTTTTTTAAAAAAGGTTTTGCTGTACTTACGCTAACTTGCAGGTTCTCCTGAACGTTCTGATTGTTGTTGTTGTTGTTTAGTCATTTAGTGGTGTCCGCCTCTTGGTGACCCCATGGACCAGAGCACGCCAGGCCCTCCTGTCTTCCACTGCCTCCCGCAGTTTGGTCAAACTCATGCTGGTAGCTTCGAGAACACTGTCCAACCATCTCGTCCTCTGTCGTCCCCTTCTCCTTGTGCCCTCCATCTTTCCCAACATCAGGGTCTTTTCCAGGGAGTCTTCTCTTCTCATGAGGTGCCCAAAGTCTTGGAGCCTCAGCTTCAGGATCTGTCCTTCCAGTGAGCATTCAGGGCTGATTTCCTTCAGAATGGAGAGCTTTGATCTTCTTGCAGTCCATGGGACTCTCAAGAGTCTCCTCCAGCACCATAATTCAAAAGCATCATCAATTCTTCGGCAATCAGCCTTCTTTATGGTCCAGCTTTCACTTCTATACATCACTAATGGGAAAACCATAGCTTTTACTATACTAACGTTCTGATACTATCCTCTAATTTTGCTCTTAGCATATGATGCTTTGCTTCCTTGCTCATTTTGCGAAGAGACGACCAAATGCCTCGTTTGCAGATTTTTCTAGTAATGAAAGGTGTCTTAGAATACATGTGTACTGAATTTCATGGGTGAGGGGAGGACGTAACCTTTTTCATTCTCCCTTTTTCTGAGTCATCATGTGGGACTTACGTGACACCTGCCTGTGGAAATATGCCCGTATGGCAGGGCACACAAGAAAAACGTAAAAGCAGGATGCAGATGGATGGGTAGATAGATCAATATAAATAAATAATTTGCTTTTTGCCTAGAGATGTGTCTTGCATCAGTCTCCGGAGCCCCAGCCAAACACTAATTTGAGATTGCATTAATTGCCTGGAACCTTCCCAGCTAAAATACAAATCCACTCGGAACATTGAGCTGCTCATGTTCTAAATGGTTTGCCTGGATTTGTCTTTCGTTCTTCAGCAGGATGCTTTAAGTCACCTTCAGGTCTAGCAACATGTGGTGACATTGCCCCGCTCTGTAAGATCTTAAAGGAAATCCTGCCTGGCCCTGCGCAATCCAGGCTTCCTGTCTCTCTACCTCAGGGGTCAGCAATTTTTTCAGCAGGGGGCCGGTCCACTGTCCCTCAGACTTTGTGGGAGGGCGGACTATATTTTTGTGAGGGGGCAGGAGAACAAATTCCTATGCCCCACAAATAACCCAGAGATGCATTTTAAATAAAAGGTCACATTCTACTCATGTAAAAACACGCTGATTCCCGGACTGTCCACAGGCTGGATTTAGAAGGCGATTGGGCCGGATCCGGCCCCCGGGCCTTAGTTTACCTACCCATGAGCTAGCTGATTGTGTCTAGACAGTGCTACTCACAGATGGCGCCCTAAACACAACTACCTGCAGGTTTTGTGTCGTTACGCTGTAACCTCGTTCCCCCTCCATCTGCAGCTATGGTTGACGTTCGCTCCAGTGGCTGATAAAACAGCAGAACGGTTTAACACCTCCATGGATATGGTCAACTGGCTGTCCCTCGTGTACCTCGTGATATCCGTTCCAGTCGGGCTCATAGCAATATGGATTCTGGACACCGTCGGGCTGAAATGTGCCGTAAGTTGAAATGGAGACTGGCGCGAAGCGGCAGTTTTTGAGCAGTAACCTGGGAACTTGCCTGGAAATCTACTGCAGATTTCTTTCTTAGAAGATCACAGATGGTCAACAGGCTTCTGCTTGCCCCTGCTCAGGGGCTAATAATAATAATAATAATATATTTATTTATTATTTATACCCCACCCATCTGACTGGGTTTCCCCAGTTACTCTGGGTGGCTCCCAACAGAATATTAAAAACACGATCAGACATTAAAAACTTCCCTAAACAGGGTTGCCTTCAGATGTCTTCTAAAAGTCAGATACAGTGGTACCTCGGGTTAAGTACTTAATTTGTTCTGGAGGTCCGTTCTTAACTTGAAACTGTTCTTAACCTGAAGCACCACTTTAGCTAATGCAGCCTCCTGCTGCCACCGCGTGATTTCTGTTCTCATCCTGAAGCAAAGTTCTTAACCCAAGGTTCTATTTCTGGGTTAGCAGAGTCTGTAACCTGAAGTGTCTGTAACCTGAGGTACCACTGTAGTTGTTTATTTCTTTGACATCTGATGGGAGGGCCTACCTTGGGGTTGGGCAGGTTGGCAGGGACACAAAAAATGCGCCTCTCCCTGGGGGTTAGGAGTGGCTAGGAGCCCACCCTCCCCAGGCTGGATCCTCTGCTGCGGTCTCCTCTGACAGGGGCTTTTTTCCAGCCGGAACTCCCAGGAACTCAATTCCAGCACCTCTCAGGTGGGCGCCATTGCCATTATAAGAGAACAAGGGAGGTGTTCACAGTGAGTTCCGGCACCTCTTTTTCTAGAAAAATAGCGCTCTGTGCAAGGGATCTCCTGAGCTCCTTGCCAAGGGTGCAAGGGACTGAAGAAATGAACCCATGCTGCCAATTCTCGTTGTAGACCAGTATGAGGTAAGCCGCACATAAGCAGCACAAAAAACAATACAAATCATTCTATGTTCTAAATCTTATATTAATAATCCAAAAACTGAGAGAACAAGGTACAAGATCTACTACAAAAGCCACAAACAGAAAACTCATTCAAATTGTGTCCAAAAGGAAGATTCAGTCTTTAAAGTTCCTTCAGTCCATATGTTACATTCCTTCTTGGCTTAAGCTACAATATTTAATTTCTTCAGGAAATTCTCCCTCAACATTTTGGTGTTTTTTCATATCTTCAACTTCATATGCTAAGTTCTTTCTTGACTTAAGCATTTTTTCATTCACTAAGCTTTTTATTTTATTTTTATTCGCTTAGCCTGGCTAAGATTTAGAACGTAGAATGATTTGGTAGTGTTTTGTGTGCCGCTTATGTGCTGCTTACTTCATACTGGTCTACAAGGGTGCAAGGGAGCCTAGGTACGACTGCCCCTGCTGCTGACATCTTGCAGAAGACACAATCACAGGAGAGCACAGGGTGTGCTTTAGATTTGGGGTGGGGAACTACAGGCCTGGGGGCCAAATCTAGCCTTCCAGGTCTCTCTCAGGCTCTTGCAGCTCTCCCCAGCCCTCCCTCTCACCTTCCCTCGAGTGGTTTTGCCTGGCTGGAATGTGCCCTTGTACTCTGATAGGGCCTCTTGCTAGCCCAGACAGAGAGGACTTTGCGTCTGTGTAGAAACTAGGTAGTTGCACAAAGGTGAATTTTCTCTCTGTTCCCACTCCCACGCCTTCTGGCCAGTGTTCAAGATTAACCAGGTGCCAGGTATGTTCTGTACCTGGCTTTCAACCACTTGTGACTAAGGGAAGGTGCCTAGGAGTCAGGATTGTGCCCAACATTTCCACCATCTGGGGATCATTGGTACAAAGCCCTCTAGTGCTTTCCCAAAGGCCAGCAATGAACTGGATGAACTTTGGACTGAAGGATGCCCAGGTACACAATTCAGGTCATCCAGCCGCTGTGCTACTACCCTCACTCTCAACGCACTTCCAGCCTTATAGCCATCTGCCTGTCGGAAAAGAAATGTAGGGAAATGAAATACCGTATTTTTCACTCTATAGGACGCACCCGACCATAGGACGCACCTTGTTTTAGAGGGGGAGAACAAGAAAAAAAAATCTCCCCCTCTCTGCTCAACGCCCCTTCAGCAAAGCGGCAGGAGAAACGGAGCCCCTTCCATTTCTCCTCCCGCTTCGCTGAAGGGCCGCTGCGCAGCTCTCCCTCTCTGCTGAAGCCAGGAGTCTTGCTCTCCCGGCTTCAGCAAGAGGAACCCAAAGTCTCCTTGGCTTCAGCGATAGCAATCCGAAGCCTCTGGAGCGTAGCGCGAGTTCCTGCTGTGCTCCGGAGGCTTTAGGTGGCTATCCCTGAAGCCTGGAGAGCGAGAGGGGTCGGTGCGCACCAACCCTCTTGCTCTCCAGGCTTCAGCGAAAGCAACACGAAGCCTCCAGAGCGTGGAGGGAGCACTCCCTCTGCGCTTCGGAGGCTTCACATTGCTATCGCTGAAGCCAAGGAGCCTGCATTCGCTCCATAGGACACACACACATTTCCCCTTAATTTTTGGAGGGGGAAATGTGCGTCTTATAGACCGAAAAATACGGTAGTTCTGGAATTTCAATTGTTGAAATTTATTCCGTTCTCATGGATGGCTGCTTGAAATCAGTGTTGGTGACATGGTTTCTTCTACTGCAGGTGATACTCTGCGCCTGGCTGAACATGATGGGAAGTGTAATTCGGATTTTCAGCATCCTCGATTTCCTGGATCTGGGCTCCCTCAACTTTGTGTACCTGCTTGTGGGACAGTGCCTCTGTGGCACGGCCCAGCCGCTCATCATTTTTTCACCCACCAAACTGGCAGCCTTATGGTTCCCAGAACATCAAAGGGCCACAGCCAATATGATTGCCTCCATGTGTAAGTAACTGGGCCAGGGCAGGTCGAGCCAGAATCAGTGTTAAATGCTCAGACCACACTGCCCTGATCGTCAGACTCGCCACCAAATTCTGCACCGGCTGCAGTTTCCAAACCGTCTCCAAAGGCAGCCCCACATATAATGTATTGCAGTAGTCCAACCCAGAGGTTACCAGAGCGTAGACAACCGAAGTTAGGCTGTGGCAGAGTTGGCCCTCCGGCTGAAGCTGATGGAAGGTACTCTGTGGCAACATGGCCACTTGAACTTCAAATCAACAGTAATGGATTCAGAAGCGCCCCCAGCTCCTCACCTGCTCCCTCAGAGGATTGGGACCTCCCTGACAGGAATAGCAGTCAGTCTGGAAACATATGACTGCATGGAACCATTCAAAAAAGAAGAAAGCAATACAGTCAAACCTCGGTTGTTGAACGTAATCTGTTCCAGAAGCCTGTTCGGCTTCCGAAATGTTCTACAACCGAGGCGCGGCTTCCGATTGGCTGCAAGAGCTTCCTGCACTCAAGCGGAAGCTGCGTCGGACGTTCGGCTTCCGAAAAACGTTCAAAAACTGGAGCATTTACTTCTGGGTTTTCAGCGTTCAGGAGCCAAAACGTTCCAAAAAGGAGCCGTTCAGGAGCCGAAGTTTGACTGTATCTCACACATAGAAAATTAGCATGTCAGGAAGGAAGCTGGGCTAGAATTCTTCCCCCATCATCCTAGTTTTCTGTGTGAATGGGTTTTTTTTCTATGGAAAGCCATTCCCCCAAGTACTATCTGAAGTGGTGCAGTTCAGAAACTTCTTCACCTGCGATTTATTAGTGTCTTTAAGGGGTCTTGAAGAAGAGGGCCCAAAATACCTGGTATCACCATAGGGATATCTTTGGAGGAGCCGCCCTCAAATCACACATCTGAGAAGCCTCCCAACGAAAGGGGTTCCAAAGCAGGTCCTGAGTTCTAACCCTGTACAGGCGTGTGGCCTCTCTTTTTGCTTTCCAGTCAGCTGGCTTGCTTTTTAAATGCTCGGCATTATATTTCAGCTGCTTCGGAGGGAAAAGTCACATATTTCTCTCTCTCTCTCTTTAATTTCCATTTAGCCAATCCCTTGGGCATTCTCATCGCTAACTTGCTGTCACCTGCGCTTGTACAGGGAGGAAAAGATATCCCTTTAATGGTAAATGAAAGCTAATCAATTTTAGTATTCTGCACCGCTTACATATCCTTGGCAGATGAGTTAAGCCATTTTTCCTCCTCCTCCTGCTTTCTACAGCTTGGAGTGTACGCAGGGCCTGCTGTCTTCGCCTGTGCCTTAGCCACATTGGGCGTTCGTGACAAGGTCCCGCCAACGCCGCCGTCAGCAAGCGCTAGCCACTCCAATTCACCATCATTCTTCAGGGGCTTGAAGATGGTATGTTGCAAGCAAAGCAGAATTATTAACTCAGATAAAGGTACAACGAATGCTACGTGCCTCTATAGGACAGAAAGAAAGAAACTGTTGTGTCATATTAGATCAGTGTTTCCCAGTCTTTTTCTGACCATGGTCCACTTCCGACCTTGTTTCCTTTCATGGGCGTAGCCAAGGGGGCAGCTGTCCCCCAAATAAGTAAAAATCAATACAGTGGTTAGAATACAAAAGAGGGGGGTAAGAGGAGGTCCGAGAAACAAGTAAATGTAAAAGAAGTGAGGAAAAGATGAAATTGTTTTTAATTGTTTTTTTCCTTTTTTCCTTTGTACTTTTTCTTTTTATTGTTAATTTTTTCTTCATTAATGTGGTTTTTTCTTTTTTTTTCTTGTGAAATTTTAATAAACATTATTTTTTAAAAAAAAAAATCAATACAGTGGTACCTCTAAATGCGAACAGGATCCGTTCCGGAGCCCCATTCGCATCTAGAAGCAAACGTAGCCCGTGTCTGCGCGTCTGCGCATGCGCAGGTCACGTTTTGGCGCTTCTGTGCATGCGTGTGACGTCAGTTTGAGCGTCTGCGCATGTGCAAGTGGCGAAACCCGGACGTAACGCGCTCCGTTACTTCCGGGTTGCTGCAGAGCACAACTTGAACGCTCTCATCCCGAAGCATATTCAACCCAAGGTATGACTGTACAAATCTGAGGTTCTGCCCCCCCCCCAACAAAAATCCTGGCTATGCCTATGCCCGCCCCCATCCATCAGCAGGGGGCCGGTCCACTGTCCCTCAGACCTTGTGGGGGACCAGACTATATTTTTGTGGGGAATCAACGAATTCCTATGCCCCACAAATAACCCAGAGACGCATTTTAAATAAAAGGACACATTCTACTCATGTAAAAACACACTGATTCCCAGACAGTCTACGGGCCGGATTTAGAAGGCGATTTGGCCGGATCCAGTCCCCGGGCCTTAGTTTGCCTACCCAGTCTCTATCCCAAGCTATCTGAACGTATCTCTCGTTTGACAAAAGTCTAAGGTTTCCAGCAGACCTGTCAGTTACACTGGAAAACAAGTTGCAAGTTTTAGCAGACTCTGTATAAATGTGTATACCAGCTTGTTGGTGAACGATCTGCTGTTTCCCCCCCCCCCCCCTGACAACTCGTGCCTTGTCTTCCGTTTTTAGCTCCTGCGAAATACAGCTTACATCATCCTGGCCCTTTCCTTCGCGACAGGGATAGCAATATTCACCTGCTTCAGTGCTCTGTTGGAACAGATCCTGTGTGTCAATGGATATTCAAATGTAAGTTGCTCCAGATTTCATCTGTGGCTTTTTGTTGTCTTGCAAGCTCAAGGGAGGGCAGGTGGAGACGGGAGATCGAGAAGACAATCTGGGAGAGGACTGCAGGAATTCAGCTTTAGCCTATCACAGGGAGAAGCGGGGAGATGTGCAGAGACCGCGGCGGCTGGGGTGGGGTGTTTTTTTGTGAAACTCTGCAGGGAGGTTTTCACCAGCGCTGCCTCCCCTACCTGGATACTCCAGCCATTGAACCTGGATGTTAAGCAGATGCTGTCCCACTGAACTGTAGTCCTTCCACAATAGGAATAGAAGACTCTGCCTTAGACCAAGCCAGATTAGCTCTGCATTGTCTGCACACTGACTGGTAACTGCTGTCCAGGTTTCAGGCAGAGGACATTCCCAGCTATTCCTGGAGATGCCAGGGAGTGAACATTGGGTTCACAGAATCACAGCTTTGTAGAGTTGGAAGGGACCCCGGGGGGTCATCTAGTCCAACCCCCTGCAATGCAGGAATCTTTCACCCAGTGCTTTTTTTCTAAAAAAAAAAAAAAACATGCTTAGGGGTACTCTCATTTTGACTCAAGAAAATCACCATTTTCTAGTTCAAATTGGGAAAAATAAATACAGTAAATGGACAAAAGTACTAAGTAAATGGACAAAATGTAATAAGTGATCCGGGGAGATCCTTTGGTTCAAATAAATACAGGATCTGCCTGGTACTGTGAGTTCGGGGGGGAAATTGCCTTCATTTCTAGCCTTCAGTATGCTATCATTACAAATATTGGTAATTCAGCTTCTTTGAAAAAATACAACTAAAACTATGTTAGTTGGATAAATATCAAGCAAATAAAAAATGTAGCTTTATTTTCTGTGCTTTAAAATGAAGCAATTTGGATCCCTTCATTACAGAGACCCTGTGTAGCGCCATCTTGTCTGGTACGATATAATTAACAACCAGATCAGAAGGCTCTTGATTGCTTTCCAGTGAAGGGAGACAGGGTGGGGCAAGGGAAATATGCTGCACCTTATTCTTAGGAGCCATAATTATTGGGTTGACGCCAACTAAATCGCCATCAAAGTAGGCTCATTGAAATCTATGGGCACTGCTATGGGTCTCCCAACAAAGTGGATCTGCTGGTGCAAGGTCTTTTGGCTGCGCGATGGCTTTTCCTTGCCTTCTCCTCTCCCCTATGTGCATCTCCCCTATCTGCTTTTGGGGCTCCTCAACGTTCTGGAGAAGGTTTGGGAAGGGTTTGGGGGGAGGAGCAGGATGGGAGTGGAAGTCCTTGCACAGTTGTGGAAGTCCTTGCAGTTGTGGATCTACTTTCTCCAACTCCACTCCCTGGTTTCAATGGGTTTGCTCTTCGCTGGAGTCTGCCATATCATCTAATCAATCCCTCATTTACAGTTCTTTGCAGGTCTGAGCGGCGCCTTGTTCATTGTGTCCGGACTCATCGGGGCCTTCTGCCTTGGGCTGTACGTTGACCGGACAAAGAAATTCACAGAAGCTACCAAGGTCTTTCTCTGTTTAGCTGCACTGGCTAGCATTGGATTTGCAGTGGTAAATGCCATTAACGCTAGGTCTCTTAAATTGACATTATTGGGGGTGCACCCCACGATGGAGCTGAATTGCTGAAAGTCGGCTCTGCAGCCTTGTCGGTACTCAATTTAGACTCTCCTCATGCAGGTGTCTCAGCTGAGAAACCAGACCTATGCTTTGGCAACCATCAGCTCACTCTTCGGGTTCTTTGGATTTGCTATCTATCCTGTCGCTATGGAACTAGCGGTCGAATGTTCTTATCCCGTGGGGGAAGGATCCTCGTCAGGGCTGATTTTTGTGATCAGGTAAGTAGCAGAATCAGGACACCCGATTTCTTCTGTATTATGCGCTGCGTAGTTGTAGTGGTAATATACAGATTCTTTCCAAAAGCTTGCCAGGCCAAGGTTAAAGAAGAACTGGAGCAGGGAAGGGAAAACTCAGACCCAGGCGTCAGTTGCAGCTGTCCAGGTCTCTCTTGTGTGGCCCATGGGATTCTCCCCAAGCCACTGCCAGGAGCTGGAATTGGGCAGGTCAGCAATAAAACACCCAGCGTCAGTGAACTCTTTATTCACAGAAACCAAAACAACGCAGGCCTAGTGGTCACAGCAACTCTTCCCAGTAGTCTTGCCCCAATGAGGCAGCTCCGCCTTCCCACCACTCTCTAAGGCTCCTCCCCTGCTTCCTAAAGCTCTGCCTTCTTGTCTCTCTTTGCTCCACCCTCTTCATTCCTCTCCATGTACTGGGAGACCAGGGGGAGGGAGCTGGCTGCAGCAGGAGGGGGAGGCTCCCTGGCTTCTTCAGCAGCCTGCCTCATCTCGTGTCTCCTGGCCCCGCTCCTCTCCTGCCTCTGATTCTGAACTGCTCTCTGCCACAGCCTCTTCCTGCTCACTAAACCCTGTTGCCTCTTCAGCTTCCGACACCACCTTCTCCCAGTCTCCCTCTGACTGCTCGTTGTCATTGCACCACCACTCCCCTGGCTCTGAACCTTCTTCCCTGGGGGTTCCCCAGTTGGGGTCTCCCACCGCTCGTCTGCATCCAGCCATTCCATGACATTACACTCTCTTCAGTCCTACGTTTGAGGGTTTATGCCTGGCTGAAATGTGCCTCTGAACTCTCATAATACCTCTTGGTTGCCTGAATAAAGAATGTGTGTGTGTAGAAATTAGCCAACGGTACAATTCCTTGTTCCACCTACTCTTGCTTCTGGCATGTGCTCCCCCAGGTGGCTGCCCAGATGACAATTTGGTCCCCGTTCTGCAAAAGGTTCCCCGACCCTGAACATCACTAATTACTTCCAAGTCAGGGAAGATGTGGCCACAGTCTTCAGATCTCTGAAGGTCTTTTCAGGCCGAAGGTGGAGCAGACTCCATCTCTGTTGCTCCAGAGGTCAGGACCAGAACCAGTGGGTGGAAATTGCAAGGAGACCGATTCTGGCTAAACATTAAGGAGAAACGTTCTAACAGTGGAACTGGCTGCCTTGGGAGGTGAGAGACTCACCTTCGCTGCAGAGGCCAGATAGCCATCTTTCAGGGATGCTGTGGTTGCATCCTGCATTGCAAATCATGCCTTGTGCATTGTTTCCTCCAGGTTTCCCTCCACCTCCATGATTCTATGCTCTATGGGCTTATTGTGAGAGGGGCTTCGTGCCCATGCAGGTATTGGCGATTCTGTGCCATTGAGACACCTTTTCCAGAGCGGCAGGGCTATATCAACAGGATGCTGGGCTTCCAATGGTTTCAATGCACAGATAACGCTGCAACACACGACTTCATTCAAGTAATGCCGGTTTCAAGAAAACAGACTGGTTAGGTAGCAGTTGGGAAGGCGGCTGGGAAAGCTCCCTTTCCGCAGGAGGCTGAATTAGCATTGGCTCCTTCAGAGCTAGCCGATTTCCAAACGTCCTCAGCACCTGTTCCTTTGCATGGCTGGCAAGTTTGCAGCAGCGTTTCCTGTGATGCAATTGCCCATATATGGGCAAGGGGAACCACATGGCAAGTACAGGATGTGAAGTGAGGGAAAGCTTCAGACAGCTTTCCTGTAGGGCCATCACTGGACTCAGAAATAGTAGAGGACACCGGATGGGGAGGAGAATCGCCATAGTACGGTTGTATCTGGCTGGCTGGCATATCTCCTACCAAGACTTGATGGGGCATCTACTCAAAGTATACTGGCACCTCGGTTTTCGATCGTGTCAGAAGTTGAACGTTTCGGCTTTCGAACGCCGAAAACCAGGAAGTAACTGCTTTGGTTTTGGGAAGCTTTTCGGAAGCCGAACATGCCATGCGGCTTCCATTTTGAGTTTTCCGGACTTAAATGCTTCCCGAAATGCATGCTTCAGTTTTCAAATGTTTCAGAATTTGGTCTTCTGTAATCCACTTCTGAAATGGATTACATTCGAAAACTGAGATACCACTGTACACAGAGGGTGGCAATTCAGCCAAATCCTCCCCAGAGCCGAGCCACTGAAATTATTTAACTCACTTTTTTAAAAAAACAGGGCTCTCCATACATGGGGGAATCAGCCGCTCGAACCAAAGTTTAAGCTTCTAATCATTTCAAGGCTTTTCAGACTGCAGAAACAGAACATTGAAGCGGAACATTCTTGAATCCTCTGGTGTTGCCCCTTCTCTCAAAGAAGCGGGAATGGTTTTGAGCTCCTCTCTTGCGGTGCTCCTTCCCTTTATTCCTGCATGGCAGGGGGTTGGACTAGATGACCCGTGGGACCCTCCCAACACTACCACCCTATGATTCTAAGTCACGCCCATTCCCTTCAGCGGGTCTAGTCTGCGCAGGACTAGCACGGAGTACCACCCAAAATGTCTGCTCTAGACATAAAAGTGAATCTTGACTGTTACAGACAATATATTCCCCCCCTCCCCCGTGCACATAAAAAAGAGCCAGTCTTGGACATGGGTGTGTGTGTGTGTGTGTGTGTGTGTGTGTGTGACATAACCATGAAGAGGAGACCTGCATGGTGGACTGTTTTTGTTTCCACAGCCAACTTCTAGGTGTTGTGCTCATGCTTTTGCTGCAAAGCCTAGCTGTGGAAAAGAAAGATGCTCCATTTTCTACTTGCACCTCAGCCATCGGCAAAGCACTAGACTGGTCAAGTAAGTTTTTGTTACGTATTTATTTCACGTATTATAAATATATCCTCTCTCTTCTCACATACACACACACCTGTGGAGGTTTCCTTCAGGGGTGAATATCAGCTGCAAGGGGGCGGGGAGGCAGTTGGTTGAGGCACAGCAATGGCAGTAGAGGTCTCTTTCCCTGACCTGCTCCCTTCCCTGCCTTGGTGTGGGTACTAAAGTTCTGCAAACAAGGAGTCCCCCAGCTTCTTAGGCTGGAGGAACCTCCAGCCAAGGGCCTCTCTATCCGGCCCTCAAGACTCACCCCTGGACACATATCCCAGCAGCCTTGCTTCACTATACTTGCTTTTGACTGACAAAAGTGTGACCTTGAACTCTGATAACCTCTTTCCTGCCCAGATGGCAAGGAGAGTTTGTCGCTCACCCACCAGATTGTCAACAAGGTCTCGGACCGAAAAGGGTTCCCCACCCTGGGTTTACACTGTGTGATTTTCTTGTGATTTTTGAGGTGCAGTTATTTTAGTTGCTCTTAAGGTCTTTTATGTATTTTGAGGCCCTCCTCTCTTTTCGTCTCTGCATAACAGCAACAGGGATTTTGTCTCGCAATGCTGTGAGAGTGCATTCTCCATAATATCTAGGGACGCAGGTGGCGCTGTGGTCTGAACCACGGAGCCTCTTGGGCTTGCCGATCGGAAGGTCGGCGGTTTAAATCCCCGTGATGCGAGTGAGCTCCCGTTGCTCTGTCCCAGCTCCTGCCAACCCAGCAGTTCAAAAGCATACCACTGCAAGTAGATAAATAGGCACCGCTGCGGCGAGAAGCTAAATGGTGTTTCCATGCACTCTGGCTCAGGACCTGGAAAAGCTGCCCGTGGACAAATGCTGCCTCCCTCAGCCTGAAAGCAGAGATGAGTGCCATGCCCCATAGTTGAATTTGACTGGACTTAGATCATCCAGGGGTCCTTTACCTATCCTTTTTAAAAAAACCATTACATCTTTGCTATAGTTCATTATGCCATTGTTTTTCTACTCAGTTATACATTTTCTTCAAAGTGCATAATGGCTGATTTTAGTTGGCTATACATTCTAGTAGATTTAAGATTGAATTTTCAATATGAACGGAAATTAACGAATAAGTTTGGGTAGCTGGTCTATAGTTACTGATGCTGACCTACCTTACTGTGCAATCCTAGCAGTTACTCCCAGGTAAGTAGGCTCAGGATTGCAGCTGGATTGCAGGATTCCTAAACTGATCTTGCAATTCTCATATATTTTTAAGCTGCTGGGTTTCATTCTCAATACATCTGCAGAAATGTCCTCTCTTTCTCATCACAGCTTCAACGCTAATGATGGCTGGAATCTGCAGCCTGGCTGCATGTTTCTTTGTGGCTGCCTTTCACACTAATTACAAGAGGATCTTTGCAGAAGTATCTCACGACCTCTCAGTCAACAAATCAGAAGAGGATGTTGCAGTAACGGCAGAAAAATGAACTGCTTCTAGTTGAAATCTGGACTAACCCAAGTGCCTCAAGAAAAGTTTAAGACTTTTGAGACCCCAAGTGCCACAGTTGCACAGTAAGTTATAAGTCTTTGGGAGCTGACTGGAGCAAAAGATGATGGTTATCTTAACAGGAAACTTCTCACAAGTACAGTCCAAATTCCCTGCAGCAGTTGGAGAGTGTCTTTTTCAAGACAGAATGCAAGAAGAGTCTACCCCCATTAAAAGACAATTTAATCCTTAGTGATGGTGCGGAAATGTTTAAGTGTCTGAGACTCACTAAGAGTAGCTATTTTGATTCTTCCAGTGTGTTACACTCCAAGGGCAATTCAATGGAATAAGCATATTTATACCAACCTGAATTTTGTGAAAAAAGGAGGGAATGCAAATGTTCTGCAACTCTTCATTTTCAGCATCTCCCATTGTTGGGCAACAGCATATTTCCTTTTGATGAAACTTTGTTTGAAAAGTGATCTATAAATGTTTAAATTAAATAAATTGTGTTTCTCACGGTGAGGATGTGAGTGGCATTGCTTATATAACGAAGAAAACATCAACCGTGCACAAGAAGGAAGTACCAGCAGACTCTGCAGAAATTTGCGAAAGGATGCAAAATCTTTAGGGGGGGGGATGCAAAGAGGGACCTCCACCCTATGAAGGCTGAATATGCTTAGTAACTTTGTAGTGTTGATTTTTTTTTGGGGGGGGGGTGATGGCCTGGGATTCGGACTCAGAGGCTGAACCTGAGGAATCCCAGCCTGCACAGGAATCCCTGCCTCCAGAACCAGCTGAGCCGGGGCTGGGGCTTGAGCCTGAAGGGCCCTCACCTGTGCTGGATCCTCAGGTGCAGGCACCAGCTGAGTCTGCTCTGGCTCCTGAGGTGATGGAGGACCCATTGCCTGCAGGTGCTCCACTCTCAGCCCCGTCAGAGGAAGAGGAGGTTGCCTCTGGGTCCGGTAACCCTCCAGCCTCTCCTGAGCTGCAGAGGCTCAGGGCAGAGAGGCGGAGGGAACTAAGTTCCCACAGGAGGAGTGCTCGCCTCCAGGACAGGAGAGGCGAGTCACCAGAGGATCGGGGCTGCCCTATGCCTTGGGGCAGATAAAAGCCAGCCAGCCCCAGTCCCAGGTTGCGGGAGCAACGTTGTTGGTAGCCTGTTCCTGCCTGCACTCTGTCCTTCTCTTCTGCCAGAGTTCCTGACCCCACCCAACTCCCCGCCTTGGACCCCGCTTCAGCTTTGACGGACAGCCTCCATACCGCACCATCGACCTCGAACTGGACTCAGACCTCGCCTCTCGGTAGCCCCCAGGACCAGCACAGGGGGGTACAAAATGGGTGTGAGAGGTGTGCAAAGTCTCCCTTACAGACAACCTGGCAAATAAACTGACGTTATCAAGTTATTACACCATAGGGAACAGAGACACATTCACCTGCTTACACGTAGCGATGCTAGTTATTTGTGGACTAAGCTGGAACAGTTTCTTACGCACTCCAAGTGCCCCAAGGCGTGCACAAGCCTTCTTGTTGCCACAAAACACAACAGGGCCAGTTTATTCAGGGCTCAACAGAAATTAGCAGTTATATTTGTCACAGACAAATTCTAATCAGATGGTCAATACTCACAAAGCAATCGATACAGAATTTCAAATCAGTGCAAAAATATACATACAATCAAAATGAAACCAAACACAAATACGTAGCAAAAATATACACAGAATCTCTCTACGAATATAGTATATACTCTGAAGACAAACTGATATTTAAATAAAAAAAGAAAGAGCACACCATATAAATAATTCTTTTACAGTCATTGCGTGTCAGGACTGATCATTCAAAGGCAAGAAGAAGGGGTTTACAAGGCAGACCTCTAGAAACTAGTACACAATAAAAACCCTGTTTAAGACAGAAGAACAAGTAAACAAATATGATGTGCATTTCTAGCTTCTGTTTAGGCACACAATGTGGAAACGGTTCACCTAACGGTTATAATTTTACAATTACTCTTGAGCGAATTATTAAGCACACAGATTGCAAAGAGCAAGAACTACACAATAGGCAAACTATTGCAGGTGGTAAATTTTGCATTGTGGCATAATCAGGGGTGCTTTTAAAGCTATTCACTACTAAACTTTGCTCAGCTTATTTAAATGGGTCTCAAACTTTCTCACACAGTGTTTCTCAGATTGATTTTTTAAAACCCAGGCCCACTTCTAAGCTTACTGCACTTTCAAAGCCATCTCTTTGGCTGGTGAGCACACACATCCTCTCACACATCAGGACACGTATTCAGCACCCTGTGGGATCTGTGGACTGAGCCATTAATTCAACGCCAGCATTAGAGAAGTCCAACACGGCACCTCCATCTCTCTCCCAATCCAGGTCTTCCATAGGAGGAAGCAGGAAGGAGGGAAGCTCAGTGGCCAGAAGATCTTTTATCTACAGCTTGCAGGGTTAGCAAAGGTAGTTTGAGTGGCTGCAAAGCAAAGTCTCTGCTGCCAAGACAAAAATGACTTCCGGGGGCGGCGCGAACGGCAATGGCGGTCCTCTTCTGAACGGGAGAGGAGGCTCCCCAGGCAACGGGTCGTCCGCTACGGCGAAGCGGAGACCCATTCTGGAAAACCCCAGGCGGCAAGAGCCTGGGGTCTTGAGGCTCGGTGGGCGCCTTGAGCGACCCTCCAAGCGCAGAAGGAACCCCGTAAGGGGCTCCGGAGCGCGGAGGGGGGTTGCGGCGCTGAGAGCTGCTTCACAGCCTGAGGAGTGAAGCCGCGCTGCTACTGTCGGTGAGCGCTGATCCCTTTTCCTGCCAAATTACGGATTCGGACGAAAAGCAACTAACTTGTGAGTAAAAGACTGAGTCACTTGAATTTAGAGACTTTAAAAGGAAAATTTAAATTGGCTTGAACTTGGCTGAAAGCGGAGAGACGTGGAAGCAGGAAGTCCGTCTTCCGCAGCCATTGAACTTGAAAAAAGCAATCAGCTGGAGGAGTGGAGGCTGAAAGAAAGAGATTCTAAGTTTTACAGATCTAAGCATCTATTGAACTTGCATCTTAAAGTAAAGACTTTAAGCTAAAGATTTGGGATTTTTACTTGCACTTGACTTTCCTCCTTTTATTGGATTACAAATTAGAAGGTGAAACCCAGAGTCAGGAGCTGCCTGAGCACTAAGGGAGCTGTCAGTACTGCAGATTTGGATACTGTATATTGGAACTTGAAACAATCTGAGGGTATTGAGACCTTTTAAATTTGAAACATTCTTTTTGGAGATAAATAAGCACTGTCTGTAACAAAGTGACCATTTATAAACTCTGCTAAACATTTGTATTTGAAGGTTCTTGGACATTAAATTAGACTCTGAAAGACATTTTAAGCTCCCTCTAGAGGATTGGATTAAAACAGTGACTTTACATGCACATTTTACTTTCGATTCCCTTGTTGTTTGCTTGCTCTGGACCTTTCCATTCCCATGGGAATAACTCAGTGTGACCTTGACTGATAGATAACGTTGGAATGAGTGGCACAAGAAAAAGAGGGAGAGCTAAACAAACAACTTTAACAACTCTAACCTCAGCCTCACAGACACGTAGATCATCTGTACCTACTTTGCCCTCAGAAGTGGAGGGAGAGGGCGAAGCAGAGCAGTTACAATTGGAAGATATGGCCTCAGGAGCATCTGTTTCTGTTCTAGACAAAATTTTTGAAAAATTGGAAGCTTTGGACAAGAAAGTAGATGCGCAATCAGCAAAGATTGACAAAAACACAGAATGTCTAAATAAATTAACTACACAAGTGGTACAGAATGCACAAGCAATTGGACAGTTAACGGAGGCCTCAGCAGAAAATCGGAAATTGGCTGAGGACACCAGACAAAAATTAGAAAATTTAGAGCAAGAGGTAAGACCACTCACTAAACAAGTTGGGGAACATCAGATTTATCTCTCCATGATAGAACTGCGAAATCGTGAGAACAACTTAAGGATTAGATCACTACAAGAGGCAGAAGAAGGACATCTAACTGAGTTTTTGACCAAAGAATTCTCCAAGTTCTGGAATTTGGAAGAAAAGGACTTTAAAATCGTGTCAGCTTTCAGACTTGGAAGATTCATAAAGAAGGAGAGGCCCAGAGACTGTTTGATAACATTGAGATCAAAGGAGGAAAGGGATAAGATCTTGGGACTACATTTCGTAAAATCACTGGAGGTTTTGGATAGAAGAATTGAAATCTATAAAGATATCCCAAGACTACTGTTGGATCTTAGAGCCGCCTATTCTGAACTTGTTAAACTACTAAGGAGCAACGCAATTCCATTCAGGTGGGAATTTCCCCAAGGAATATCTTTTACCTTTAGAGGGAGAAAGGTTAAAGTAAGAACACTGGAAGAGAGAGACAAATTCCTGTCTACATACGGAGAGGACCTTCAAAAAGGAATTGAACTACCTTCTGGGCCTGAGGCAACGCCAGTACCAACATCAGCACCTGTGGAACCTGAAGATCCTGAGAACAAGATACCACCCCTTGAAAAATAACCAGATAATTCAGGATGTCTCTGCAACTCTTGAGCTGGAATATTAATGGTTGTAACATTCCGGAAAAAAGGAAGAAAATATTTCATATATTAAAAAAAGAACAATTGGACATTATTTGTTTACAAGAAACACATGTGACGAGGCTCCACAGAAAAGTGTTAATAAATAAAAGATTGGGCCAGGAATTTGTATCGTCGGACAAAGTTAAGAAGAGAGGCGTGGTGATATACGCAAAAGAGAGCCTGTCACCTAAATTCCTATTTAAAGATGAACATGGAAGAATTTTGGCTATTGAGATACAATATCAAGGAGAGAAATTGCTGATATTAGGAATCTATGCACCTAATGAAGGGAAATCGGAATTTTACAAGAAGTTGCAGGAGACAATGCTGGACTATCTAGACTACAACAACATCATAATGATGGGAGATATGAATGGGGTCGTATCAACTAACATGGACAAGTCACAAAGTCAAAATGTTACAAAAGACGGCAGACTACCTAAAACCTTTTTTGAAATGACTGACAACATGGATTTGATTGACATTTGGAGGACAAAGAACCCACTAGGAAGAGAGGGAACATTCTTTTCTGAAGCCCAACTGACCTGGACAAGAATCGACCAAATATGGATTTCTAGAGGCCTGGCACCTAAGGTCAGAAAAGTGGAAATCTGCCCAAAGACCTGCTCCGACCATAATGCAGTAAAGATGGATATGACACTATTACCAACTGGATCCTTTAGATGGAAGATGAATGACAATTTGTTTAGAGATCAGGAAATTACCAAGAAGGCCCAAAAAGTTTTGAAGGACTATTTTGAGATAAACATGAATAATATGGTGGAAAAAAGAATAATCTGGGACGCAAGCAAAGCTGTAATGAGGGGATTCTTGATACAACAGAATGCAGTAAAGAAAAGAACACAAAATGAGAAAAAAGATAAGATCTTGGATAAAATAAAAGAATTAGAGAAGAAATTAAGAGTGAATCCGAAGTCACAGCCAACTCTGAGAGAAATTAAACTTTATCAAACGCAATATTCTAAATTGATAAATCAGGAAATTGAATGGAAGGTTAAATTAATGAAACAAAAAACGTTTGAGTCGGCGAATAAATGTGGAAAACTGCTAGCTTGGCAGTTGAAGAGAAGACAAAGATTAAATACTGTTACGAACTTAGAGGTTGATGGAAAAAACATCCAGAATCCAGTGGACATCAGAAAGTGTTTCCAGAGATACTTCAAAAAATTATACACCCAAGGGCCGCAAGATGATGTTGAGATTAAACAATTTTTGGCAAAAAACGGACTATCTAAATTGTCACAAGAAAATAGGACAATCCTGAATTCTAAAATAACACAACAGGAGATCGAACAAGCCATCCAGAACATGCAACTTGGCAAATCTCCAGGACCAGATGGGCTGACCTCCAAGTACTATAAGACATTAAAAGACTATTTGATACAACCTTTGATGGAGGTCAGCAATGAAATTATGGAGGGGAAGAGGGCACCGGAGTCGTGGAAGGAAGCGTTCATCACATTAATACCAAAGTCGGAAGCTGAAAAGACACAACTTAAGAACTACCGTCCCATCTCTCTTTTAAATGTGGATTACAAAATATTTGCAGACATTTTGGCAAATAGATTTAAAAAAGTTTTAAATGAAGTAATTCATAAGGACCAGGCCGGCTTTCTCCCAGGAAGACATCTGTTTGCTAATACAAGGAACATTATTGACATTTTGGAACTTTTGCAAACAGACATAAATACAAAAGCAGTTTTAATTTTTATAGACGCGGAGAAGGCCTTTGACAATATCTCCTGGAAATTTATGATGGGAAATTTAAGAGAGATGGGAGTGGGACGGGGTTTTGAGAATGGGATTGAGGCGATATATTCAGAACAGAAAGCTAAACTGATAGTTAATAATGTGGTTACAGAAGAGTTTAAAATTGAAAAAGGGACACGACAAGGTTGCCCTATTTCCCCTTTGTTATTTATTTCGGTTCTGGAAGTGCTATTGAACATGATTAGAGGGGATCGGTTGGTGGAAGGAATTCAGGTCGGTCAGAAACAATATAAATTAAAAGCTTTCGCAGATGACCTGGTTTTGACCTTGCAGAAGCCAGAGCCCAGTACGAAAAGAGTATTACAACTGATTAATGACTTTGGTCGGGTGGCTGGATTTAAACTAAATAAACAGAAAACTAAGGTTTTGGGGAAAAATTTGACTGATACAGAGTCAGAACGGTTTCAGAATGAGACGGAACTTAATGTGGTTAAAAAAGTAAAATACCTAGGGGTAAACATAACAGCAAAAAATCTAAGTCTATTTAAGGACAATTATGAAAAATGCTGGACAGAAATTAAGAGAGACTTAGATAGTTGGTAAAAATTGAAACTTTCTTTGTTAGGCCGAATTGCTGCTATCAAGATGAATGTATTGCCAAGGATGTTGTTTTTATTTCAAACACTTCAGGTTTTGGACAAAACGGAGTGCTTTCAGAAGTGGCAGAGAGACATTTCTAAGTTTGTCTGGCAGGGCAAAAAGCCCAGAATTAAGTTTAAGATATTAACCGATGCAAAACAAAGAGGGGGCTTTGCCCTGCCAGACTTAAAGTTGTATTATGAAGCCGCAGCGTTCTGCTGGCTAAAAGACTGGCTACTTCTTGAGGACACTGATGTGTTAGATTTGGAAGGGTTTAACAATGCCTTTGGATGGCATGCATATTTATGGTATGACAAGGTTAAAGCAAATAAGGCCTTTAAGAACCATATTGTCAGAAAATCATTGTTTAATGTCTGGACAAAATATAAAGACTTGCTGGAAAATAAAACACCAAGGTGGCTTTCACCTTTGGAAGCCAAGGGCCGAAAAAGACCCAATATGGAGGCTAAATGGCCAAAACATTTCAAGGCTTTTCAGACTGCAGAAACAGAACATTGAAGCGGAACATTCTTGAATCCTCTGGTGTTGCCCCTTCTCTCAAAGAAGCGGGAATGGTTTTGAGCTCCTCTCTTGCGGTGCTCCTTCCCTTTATTCCTGCATGGCAGGGGGTTGGACTAGATGACCCGTGGGACCCTCCCAACACTACCACCCTATGATTCTAAGTCACGCCCATTCCCTTCAGCGGGTCTAGTCTGCGCAGGACTAGCACGGAGTACCACCCAAAATGTCTGCTCTAGACATAAAAGTGAATCTTGACTGTTACAGACAATATATTCCCCCCCTCCCCCGTGCACATAAAAAAGAGCCAGTCTTGGACATGGGTGTGTGTGTGTGTGTGTGTGTGTGTGTGTGTGTGTGACATAACCATGAAGAGGAGACCTGCATGGTGGACTGTTTTTGTTTCCACAGCCAACTTCTAGGTGTTGTGCTCATGCTTTTGCTGCAAAGCCTAGCTGTGGAAAAGAAAGATGCTCCATTTTCTACTTGCACCTCAGCCATCGGCAAAGCACTAGACTGGTCAAGTAAGTTTTTGTTACGTATTTATTTCACGTATTATAAATATATCCTCTCTCTTCTCACATACACACACACCTGTGGAGGTTTCCTTCAGGGGTGAATATCAGCTGCAAGGGGGCGGGGAGGCAGTTGGTTGAGGCACAGCAATGGCAGTAGAGGTCTCTTTCCCTGACCTGCTCCCTTCCCTGCCTTGGTGTGGGTACTAAAGTTCTGCAAACAAGGAGTCCCCCAGCTTCTTAGGCTGGAGGAACCTCCAGCCAAGGGCCTCTCTATCCGGCCCTCAAGACTCACCCCTGGACACATATCCCAGCAGCCTTGCTTCACTATACTTGCTTTTGACTGACAAAAGTGTGACCTTGAACTCTGATAACCTCTTTCCTGCCCAGATGGCAAGGAGAGTTTGTCGCTCACCCACCAGATTGTCAACAAGGTCTCGGACCGAAAAGGGTTCCCCACCCTGGGTTTACACTGTGTGATTTTCTTGTGATTTTTGAGGTGCAGTTATTTTAGTTGCTCTTAAGGTCTTTTATGTATTTTGAGGCCCTCCTCTCTTTTCGTCTCTGCATAACAGCAACAGGGATTTTGTCTCGCAATGCTGTGAGAGTGCATTCTCCATAATATCTAGGGACGCAGGTGGCGCTGTGGTCTGAACCACGGAGCCTCTTGGGCTTGCCGATCGGAAGGTCGGCGGTTTAAATCCCCGTGATGCGAGTGAGCTCCCGTTGCTCTGTCCCAGCTCCTGCCAACCCAGCAGTTCAAAAGCATACCACTGCAAGTAGATAAATAGGCACCGCTGCGGCGAGAAGCTAAATGGTGTTTCCATGCACTCTGGCTCAGGACCTGGAAAAGCTGCCCGTGGACAAATGCTGCCTCCCTCAGCCTGAAAGCAGAGATGAGTGCCATGCCCCATAGTTGAATTTGACTGGACTTAGATCATCCAGGGGTCCTTTACCTATCCTTTTTAAAAAAACCATTACATCTTTGCTATAGTTCATTATGCCATTGTTTTTCTACTCAGTTATACATTTTCTTCAAAGTGCATAATGGCTGATTTTAGTTGGCTATACATTCTAGTAGATTTAAGATTGAATTTTCAATATGAACGGAAATTAACGAATAAGTTTGGGTAGCTGGTCTATAGTTACTGATGCTGACCTACCTTACTGTGCAATCCTAGCAGTTACTCCCAGGTAAGTAGGCTCAGGATTGCAGCTGGATTGCAGGATTCCTAAACTGATCTTGCAATTCTCATATATTTTTAAGCTGCTGGGTTTCATTCTCAATACATCTGCAGAAATGTCCTCTCTTTCTCATCACAGCTTCAACGCTAATGATGGCTGGAATCTGCAGCCTGGCTGCATGTTTCTTTGTGGCTGCCTTTCACACTAATTACAAGAGGATCTTTGCAGAAGTATCTCACGACCTCTCAGTCAACAAATCAGAAGAGGATGTTGCAGTAACGGCAGAAAAATGAACTGCTTCTAGTTGAAATCTGGACTAACCCAAGTGCCTCAAGAAAAGTTTAAGACTTTTGAGACCCCAAGTGCCACAGTTGCACAGTAAGTTATAAGTCTTTGGGAGCTGACTGGAGCAAAAGATGATGGTTATCTTAACAGGAAACTTCTCACAAGTACAGTCCAAATTCCCTGCAGCAGTTGGAGAGTGTCTTTTTCAAGACAGAATGCAAGAAGAGTCTACCCCCATTAAAAGACAATTTAATCCTTAGTGATGGTGCGGAAATGTTTAAGTGTCTGAGACTCACTAAGAGTAGCTATTTTGATTCTTCCAGTGTGTTACACTCCAAGGGCAATTCAATGGAATAAGCATATTTATACCAACCTGAATTTTGTGAAAAAAGGAGGGAATGCAAATGTTCTGCAACTCTTCATTTTCAGCATCTCCCATTGTTGGGCAACAGCATATTTCCTTTTGATGAAACTTTGTTTGAAAAGTGATCTATAAATGTTTAAATTAAATAAATTGTGTTTCTCACGGTGAGGATGTGAGTGGCATTGCTTATATAACGAAGAAAACATCAACCGTGCACAAGAAGGAAGTACCAGCAGACTCTGCAGAAATTTGCGAAAGGATGCAAAATCTTTAGGGGGGGGATGCAAAGAGGGACCTCCACCCTATGAAGGCTGAATATGCTTAGTAACTTTGTAGTGTTGATTTTTTTTGGGGGGGGGGTGATGGCCTGGGATTCGGACTCAGAGGCTGAACCTGAGGAATCCCAGCCTGCACAGGAATCCCTGCCTCCAGAACCAGCTGAGCCGGGGCTGGGGCTTGAGCCTGAAGGGCCCTCACCTGTGCTGGATCCTCAGGTGCAGGCACCAGCTGAGTCTGCTCTGGCTCCTGAGGTGATGGAGGACCCATTGCCTGCAGGTGCTCCACTCTCAGCCCCGTCAGAGGAAGAGGAGGTTGCCTCTGGGTCCGGTAACCCTCCAGCCTCTCCTGAGCTGCAGAGGCTCAGGGCAGAGAGGCGGAGGGAACTAAGTTCCCACAGGAGGAGTGCTCGCCTCCAGGACAGGAGAGGCGAGTCACCAGAGGATCGGGGCTGCCCTATGCCTTGGGGCAGATAAAAGCCAGCCAGCCCCAGTCCCAGGTTGCGGGAGCAACGTTGTTGGTAGCCTGTTCCTGCCTGCACTCTGTCCTTCTCTTCTGCCAGAGTTCCTGACCCCACCCAACTCCCCGCCTTGGACCCCGCTTCAGCTTTGACGGACAGCCTCCATACCGCACCATCGACCTCGAACTGGACTCAGACCTCGCCTCTCGGTAGCCCCCAGGACCAGCACAGGGGGGTACAAAATGGGTGTGAGAGGTGTGCAAAGTCTCCCTTACAGACAACCTGGCAAATAAACTGACGTTATCAAGTTATTACACCATAGGGAACAGAGACACATTCACCTGCTTACACGTAGCGATGCTAGTTATTTGTGGACTAAGCTGGAACAGTTTCTTACGCACTCCAAGTGCCCCAAGGCGTGCACAAGCCTTCTTGTTGCCACAAAACACAACAGGGCCAGTTTATTCAGGGCTCAACAGAAATTAGCAGTTATATTTGTCACAGACAAATTCTAATCAGATGGTCAATACTCACAAAGCAATCGATACAGAATTTCAAATCAGTGCAAAAATATACATACAATCAAAATGAAACCAAACACAAATACGTAGCAAAAATATACACAGAATCTCTCTACGAATATAGTATATACTCTGAAGACAAACTGATATTTAAATAAAAAAAGAAAGAGCACACCATATAAATAATTCTTTTACAGTCATTGCGTGTCAGGACTGATCATTCAAAGGCAAGAAGAAGGGGTTTACAAGGCAGACCTCTAGAAACTAGTACACAATAAAAACCCTGTTTAAGACAGAAGAACAAGTAAACAAATATGATGTGCATTTCTAGCTTCTGTTTAGGCACACAATGTGGAAACGGTTCACCTAACGGTTATAATTTTACAATTACTCTTGAGCGAATTATTAAGCACACAGATTGCAAAGAGCAAGAACTACACAATAGGCAAACTATTGCAGGTGGTAAATTTTGCATTGTGGCATAATCAGGGGTGCTTTTAAAGCTATTCACTACTAAACTTTGCTCAGCTTATTTAAATGGGTCTCAAACTTTCTCACACAGTGTTTCTCAGATTGATTTTTTAAAACCCAGGCCCACTTCTAAGCTTACTGCACTTTCAAAGCCATCTCTTTGGCTGGTGAGCACACACATCCTCTCACACATCAGGACACGTATTCAGCACCCTGTGGGATCTGTGGACTGAGCCATTAATTCAACGCCAGCATTAGAGAAGTCCAACACGGCACCTCCATCTCTCTCCCAATCCAGGTCTTCCATAGGAGGAAGCAGGAAGGAGGGAAGCTCAGTGGCCAGAAGATCTTTTATCTACAGCTTGCAGGGTTAGCAAAGGTAGTTTGAGTGGCTGCAAAGCAAAGTCTCTGCTGCCAAGACAAAAATGTGTCTGGCTTTTCCACAGCTGGGCCTAATACCTCACTGCAACTCCCCCCCCCATCACCAAAGAGGAAAAGGGGGTAACTCCAGAGTATGAGAACCACTGCATCTACTACCAAAATGAGTAAATGTTTTACAGTTCAAGATGAGCCACAGCACTGAACATATGTGCACAGCATATATTTAGACTTCTAATACCCAACCGCACTGGAATAAAATTGATGTATTTGTAGTGTAGATGTGGCCTGAAGTTTGCAGTTCCACTAGATTATAGTTCCTATTTAGCCTTTATCGAACAAGAGGAAGAATGTATCTAGACATCTTCCCTTAGTTATGAAGAAATGAGCAGAACGACTTACAACAGATACTAATTTTTGCATTTAACATTTGCCAAATTAAGTTTCTCTCAGCTCATTTCTAACACATTATATATACTGTTGCTATTATGGGAAACAGAGCAGTCATGGGCTCTAAAAGCACAAAATTGTTTCTGTCCTTTGTTTGTATAGATTTGGCCAGAATTGGCAGAAAGTGAATAAATTCTAAGAAGGCCACATCAGAACAATCTGGTTTAAACAAATTATTGAAAAATTAAAGAAACAGGATCATCAAGAGGTGACCAAACACGAAGAATTTGCACATTATACTCATAGCTGTGGTCTTCAAACTGTGCTGTGGAGGTTAAACCTAAGATTCCTTCCAAGCTGATCAGAGATTCTCTTTGGTGAGATAATACACAATGGTGAACAAGCTCCCCTGAAAGATAGCTTGCCCGCCACAAGTAATTGTGCAGTGCAATTCTTTTATGGGGTGTTCTAGGGCACATTCATTATTTGTACGATACAACTCTGAAACTTTTATCAGGCTGGGCCAGTTTGAAAATCACTGACTGAGAAGAATGAGCACAGCTCAATACAGACATATATGGAAATTTAAAGCTAAGCAGCTGTTCCAAGTTCTCTCAACTGTAGATATGCAAGAAGGACCAAGCATGATTTACATAAAATGATTCATGCAATCCACCTCATAACACTGCACAAAGCATTCCCTGCTGAAAAGGACCAGCTTTATACAAACCAAATTTCACTTTCCATATAGGAAATCATGCACACAGTTAGCACATGCAACCACTGTGATCGACACACATGTATTTTAGTATGTCTCTGGACCTCAACTGTCCCAGATTAGGGTTTCCAATCATGTGTGTTTTACACAGGGAAATATGCATGTGTGCTTGTCATATACAATTGCATGTACATGGGAAATTAAAATTCCCTGCTTGGAAGCCATATTTGTGTATGAAGTTTGGCATGTACTGAAATGTTACAAGAAAATGCAGCATTAAAGGGACCTATAAACATACTTTTTATTAAGTCTGATGGGGAGGGGCAGAACCCTGAAAACAGGTTCTTAGTTGTTTACAGAATGAATATCTGAATTATCATTTACATCAACGCTACTATAATTGCATAGAAAACCTTCCTTATAAATTATCTTCAGAAAATATAAACCTTCTTAAAAATATTCTAATTCAATATTTGTGTCAACACAAACTTTTCTCATCCTGGTCTTCAAAAGAATTTTTTTTTTTAACAAAAAACCGCCCACAGCTTTTGAAGGGTCCTACTTAAGAGGTTGTGTCAAGAAAGGCAATTAATACCATTAAGCAAGTAGACTGACAAGCCTTCCAGTGGAAGCAGTGCATCGATATGGAAG
Source organism: Podarcis pityusensis (assembly GCF_964106645.2). NCBI lineage: Eukaryota > Metazoa > Chordata > Lepidosauria > Squamata > Lacertidae > Podarcis > Podarcis pityusensis. Next base: position 37,850,137 of record NC_138042.1, read on the forward strand.
CTTACAATCAACAGTCACCATCTTGTAAACATTAAATTTGCTAACCTAACTGCATTAAATTATGCTACTGTAAGCAATGCAAAGATTCGCTTTACATTCAACGCAGAACTATAGGAAGTTAAAACCATAACGAATGCAGCACCTGTTCCAGTATAACCCAATTCACAACCTAGTCAGTCTGAAGTACATGGATTTCAGCTACACGTTTTGTTGGAAGACCTCCCTAACTTAATACAGACAGACAGACAAAGGCTTTGCGGCCGCATGTGATCGAGAACTGGATCTAAGCAATGAGGCTGGTTGTTTTTAAATCCCTATTTTGTTTCCTCACTCATAATCACCTCCCAAAGCTCCCATGGGGGAGCATCGAAAGGCGTTCCCCCAACATGACCCAGAGCAGCTTTGGGACAAATTTCAAGTGAGGAAACATTGCAAGCAATAATATAACTCTACCTTCTCTAGCGCCACGCAGACCCAATTTGGGGGAGACTAGCTGCTCTGAATCTTACACAACTGTTAGAATATCTGGCTTAACATAACATGTTTTTTGGATGTAGTGCTTCAGCTCAGTGTGGCTGCAGATAAAGGGCAGACAGAATCATCACAGTAATTTGTTCCCATGGAACTGAACAGGGCTAAATTTACATAAGAGGTTTGGGAATGACTTAAGTTCTGCTCAGCTCAAGAAGAGAAAGGACCTTTGTACACATTTGATCCAATGCACAGTAGATCCAGTGTGCTGCCCCAATGCCACCTTTTCAAAAAGACAGAGCTCAATCTGCAAATACCCAAGCTACAAGATCTGTATACCACAAAATTGGAGAGCACAATGTGCTACATTGAGCTGTGTGTGCAATGGTCCCAATACAAGTGCTGAAAGCTAACACTGTCCGTCGGACTGAATGTCTGTATAGGGTTTTACTTTACAAATCTTTAACACGCAGTTTATATCTGAGCTTAAAAGTGAACTTTCAGTTAATTTATTAGTAGCCTGCTATATTCCTCTCCTGAATCTCTGAGTGGGCAACAGGAGGTGTGGGGGAGGGAGGGGGTAGTTAAATAGGCATAAATGAATATACTGGGATTACAAAACTGAATTTCCTGTGGTGTACTTCAGACACGACCTCAATCCTAAAATGCACTTGTACAAAAAGGGCTTTGTATTAAGCTATACCAAATATAATGCAATTTCTCTTACAATTACAAGTGCAAAACAAAGGTAGCATGTAAACAATGGATGCAAGTCCTGTGTTGTTTTTTTTTAAAAAAGAGTATTGGCTGAAATCAATAATGCAGTTGATTTCAAAGATCCCTGCCTGAAGACAGATTACAGCACTACATTTTTGTCAATGCTGACCTAAGCTTGGACATGAAGATGAGCGCTTTGTACAGTGAGAAAAGCTGCGCTAGTGGTGATAGGGGGTTTTTGTCCTGGAAAGATGGACCATGCATTTACTTCATAATGTATATAATGGTACACACACATCGATTTTAGAAACTCCACATTTCTGCACACCTGAGTGTGGACCTGTGCATCACATACAAAAACAAAGTGTTAATTAGCCACAATCCTGACTCCTGACTCCAATACAGATTAAATGCTAGTTTCATGCAAACCATGGTTCACAAATCAGAAGCATGTGCTCTCTCCTAAAAACTCTTTCCCCCCCCCCTTCCTCCACTGTCTTCCTGGATTTCACTTTGGTTGCCTTACATTTGTGTCAAACCAGCCATGGTTCCCTTGTAGACTAGAAGCTGAAGTGTGCTTGCAAACCAGGATTACCTCTGCGTTTACTGTGCACCATCACAAACCACGGTTATGCAAAGCCATAGTTAATGCAAGGAAGAGGGAGGAACTGCAAGTTTCTGCAGTTTCTGCAGTTTTGCAGGGAAGAGCACTCTTTGCTGTGCTCGATGAGCTGTCTCACAATACATCTCCCCCAGACCCCTAATGAGACATTGTTCCTTAGTTCACATGAAGTGGAGAAACTGAAATGCAAACAACAAGTTCTAGTTCCCAAACACAAAAACCAGATGCACAAGCACTGCTTGGTGTGCCAGCTTTAGCTTGTTTTGGGGCACATAGTTCACATATGAAGGGCTGAGTTGGACCAAAGACAAAACAAGCTGCCACTTGACTTCAAAGTAATCTCTCTTGGGTTGTACTTAGACTTTGTGCTGGAGATGTACTTCTCATAGTGCACAACTTTACTGTAGCCAAGCAGCTGTGCAAACCAGTACTAAATTGCACAATATTTGTGCATGACAAGAACCAGTCACTTGCTGCAGCTACTTTCTGCCAACAAATTCATAGCATGCTACCGCCATTTATATCACAATCTAAGAGATTTATTTGGGGAAACATACACTCTTCATAAATAGCATATTGCACTGTGCTATTTCACTAACGAGCAGTGAAAATCAACAATATGATAAACCAAGGTAAGAGCAGTTTATGCTTTCAGGGAGAAACTATAAATAACTAAATACAGGGCTTGGTAACCAAAGAGGTACTGTGAGATAGCTCAAGGCTTTGAGCATATTCAGTGAAATTTGATGGTCCCTCCCCAGCCATAGGACAAACTGCATCATCCGAAATGAAACTCCCTTTCGTTTTAAAGTAGTATTTCATGGGGGTAGTTGCCATTCAAGAAAAATGAGTTCAAAGCCCCCTTGAATACTTCTATTCTACAAGCACAATATTTTATACCTAGAAGGATCGAACAAGATGAAAAGGTCTTAAAGGTCTATTCACATTCATCTGTGTATCAAAGCTCAGAGTTTTTGCAAAGAAAGCACCTGCCAATGTTACAAGAAGGTCTACAAAATATGCAGCATTCCCCAGCTAAACTCTGGTTGGTGTGGAAGTACGTTTAAACTGCAACGTGCTCTAACAATCTGGAAGACAAATACATGTAACAAAGAAGCCACAGTGTTTTGTTTTGTTTTTGCTGTGCGGCGCACAGTGCATGAAGAGAGCCTTTGTGTAAACATAGTGCAAATCAGAAATGGACCCACAGGCAACACTGGAAGCTTTGTGCAGATAAAGCACTGGCAATGCGCAGAGTCTCACTGGGTGGGTCCAGTCCCGACGCCACCCTTCTCCCAGGAGACTCTTGCAGCGGTGACTGCCGCGTCAAAATGACAGTGCTCCAGCAGACATTCCTGTTGTGTAGGAAGAGTTGTTCTGCAGCAATTACGCATGCAATGAGACAGCTGCTCATAGGAATACCTGCTGCAAACCAGAGCAACTTGCAGTTCCTTTAGGTTGCAAAGTGTCCCAGGCATGAATGCCTGGTGGAGCGGGAAAGGAGTTGCTCACCTTCACTGCTTTCCCGATGCTGTGCATGCCACCGTTTTCAAAAAAGCCATAGTTGTGCACAAAAGCTTGATATGTTCTCATTAACTACATACGAAATGGGGTATATTAGAATAGATGACGAGTGCAGTACTGCGGCTAACACAGCCCTCTCAGGCTGCTTCCAGATGGACAAAGGCAGCCTAAGCTTATTTGTTGCAAAAGCATCTGAAAGACGCAATGTTGCATCTATAGGATTTGGACCCTGTTTGAGGGTATTGCTACTGCTTCTGCATTCAGGAGTAATGATATTCTCTCCATAATTAAATACAGCTTGTATTGGTATTATCAGAAACAATGCTACAGTCACCAGCTATCTTGCTTAATCTTCCTTCTGCGATTAGCATCCACAGAAAGATACTATCTTCATTTGGACACAATGAAAAACTATGATTTATCTCCTCGTATCCATGCAGTGGCTGATCCCTGAAATGATAAATGATGGTTTTATCATTACAGGAAAGAAGTGTAGCATAGTTGAGAGAAGATCAGAAGCCTTTACTTCCTAACTAGTTTCACATCATGCCTAAGCTCTAAACGGTGGTCAATTTCAACTACGGTTTACTGAAACATGCCAGCTTCATAACTCATAAACCATAGTTTGTCCAGGTTCAGATATAACAACAAGTTACAATTAATCAAAGCTGAAGTAGAAGCTTCTAATCTCCTCATGATAATACTGGAGAAGGAAGTGGGGGAGAGTGCAAGTCTGAGACTTGATGCAGCTTGTTCACGTAACCACAAACCATGGCTTAGCCTTTTGTCTGAACAGAGTCTGCATTAACTTTTCCTTGTATGGACAATATATTTATAGAGCAGGGAATGATTCCCTAGTTATAAGCAAGGACCTTTCTATGTAGCATTTCTATCTGCACAATCAGTACAGCCACATCTAGATCTAGTCACATAAGACACACTTTAAAGACAAACAAACATGTAGACCATCAATAGAGAAGAAACTAAGGCATATTTCAACTTAGTGTATCAATACTTAACATAAATGAATGCTGATTTGTTTACTAAATTGTGCCATATTTACTGATTATTGGTTTGCCATTCATAGTCTCTTTGTATGTTAAAATAATTTAGGGAATGAAATTAGAATAATAATTTAGGGAATGAAATTAGAATTTAGGGAATGAAGTAAGAAAAATCTCAATATAGGGACCTGAACTATAAAAAAGAAACATACATGCACAGAGAGAGAAAGAGAGAAAGAGAAAGAGAGGGGGGGGGGAGAGAAATGGAGAAAACCAGAAGCTTGTAGTGTATAGAAAAAGATTGTGCAGTATAAAAATAGATAAAATTATATTAGGTTTTTAGGGTTCACTGGCCATGTTCACACATTAAGCCATCGTTTACCACTATGCATACATGTAGGAAGGAGCCACAAGAGTTATTGTGCTTCCTCTTCTCCCAAAACACCAGAAGAAGAACTTCACCAGAGTTTAGTTTTCCTTTTCCTGAATGTCAGCCAGTCTTGCCTTTCTGGACAAGGGATTGTGGCTTAAAACAAAACTGGTTCATATAAAAAGCAGAATCATGGTTTGCAGCTGGCTAGGTTTGAAACTGAGAACCACAATCCCTGGTCTGGATGATAAGACGTTGTTTACCATTACATGTACAGCCATTGAGTAGTGTGGAAGTGTTCATGCAGGCAAATAAAAAAAGTAGCTAAATATCCGAGGCACAATCCATACAGAGCTATGCATGCGGGAGGTGATCCCCATTGCATTCAGCCAAGCCTGCCAGCTCTCTGCTGAGTGCATCTTTCCAATCAAGGGAGTGTTGAGTAATTTGTGCTTTGCAGACTTGGGAAGGAGCTGCTGGATCTCTTTTATATGCAGTTTGGAAGAGCCTCATTTAACTGGAATCTACCAGGAACGTTGTAGTGAACCTTGGCATGGTGGCAGCACACCTAGTGCAGCGGAAAATGGGATTGTGCCGCTGGAATGATATCCATTTGCTCCCAATCCTACTTAAAGCATTATTGCACAAGTAATCAGCAACATCACAAAAGTGACAATTTTATCCCTTCACCATGTTTCCCTCTTGGGGAACACCGGGGTAGCTTTAAAACTCTTTAAGTAGGTTTGAGGTGTTTTTTTAAGGGTTAAAAACTTATTTTATAAAAATAAGTGACTCCCAGGGAGAATAAGGCGAGGAAACGTAGTATATAAAGAGCACGGCATAATGGGATCTCTGCTCTATTGGCTACGGGCATGAAGCAAAAACTGGTTAATGGTTTATGGAAAGGCTACCTAATGTGAACTTCTCCGACCAACATGAGATGCATAAACTAAATCTCATGTCGGCTACAGGATAGGCACTGTACAACAAACATGGAAATATAATTACAACAGGCTCTTGTGCAACCAATTCTTAACTTGGAACTGTACAAATACAGTTTTACAACAGGCAGATCCATCTCATCTATAGTAGGTGCGCTGCATTTGTTCTGTGGATATCATTTTCCATCAGCGTCCCACTTCATTGACCATCATGCTCTCAGATCTTGAGTCCTTTAAATTTCCTGATTTTTTCTGTTTCTGTTTCGATTTCTTTAACATATGAACCTGTAAGAAATATGTTAAAAACAATCACCACAACACAACCTTTCTTGAAATACATCCTTATTTGAAAGAATTTTTTCTTAATGTCAACGAGCAGCTTTACACCCCATTTTCTTCTTTCCCATCTACAGGTATTGGTAAAATACGTAACAAAAGGCTGCTAGAGTAGACTAAAGTTGAGATTTAAAGGTGGGCGTTTAATTGACATGGACTCTTTCAACATTTCAGAGTGTACATGCTAAGAAAACACCCCCATAGCACAGATGTTACTTATTTTTAATCCATCCATCTTTCTCAAGAGATAACGCAGTGCACCTTGGTGAACTGGATCTGGGCTGTGGGTTAGCCAACCCTACCTTAGACATTGCCCATTTTGGATGCAACATCAATTCTACAAGCTGAAATGTGCAAGAGCATTATGCTTGCACCAGTCAGCCCTTTCTGGCAGGCTAACAATAAAAACTTCCTGGGTAAATTAACTTAATGGAAAATTGTAATGGCCAGAATTGGAAGAAACCACAATTTAAAACCATGCCTGAAATTAGTTTTGGATCCTGGTTTGTTCTGATTCTGGTTCAGATGTAATAGGAAACTATGGTAAATTAAGCCAGGAAGACTTCCGTCACAGCATGCCAAGAAGGTAGGGAGGGAGAATGGGGCTGCAGGCACAAAGCTCATGCAGCTTAACAAGCCAACATGGATTATGTCTGAGCTGGAATGATCTGAAAGATTGTTCTGAATATTTATGGTCCATAGTAGGGTGGTCCAATGCATGACCCAAGTACAGAAACATTTGACACAAACACACCCAGCCTTCGTGCCACCTTCCAAAAGCCAACTAAGTGAGGCACTAGGCTTTAGAAAGGAAGTGTGAGGGTTGTGACAGGGTCCTAGAGTCCGTGTCTCCTTCCCAAAGCCTAGTTAGCGTTTTCCCAGCTTTGGGAAGGAGGTGGGAGGACTGTAAGGTAAAGGGACCCCTGACCATTAGGTCCAGGTGTGGCCGACTCTGGGGTTGCGGCGCTCATCTTGCTTTATCAGCCGAGGGAGCCGGCGTACAGCTTCCGGGTCATGTGGCCAGCATGACTAAGCCGCTTCTGGCGAACCAGAGCAGCACACGGAAATGCCATTTACCTTCCCGCCGGAGCGGTACCTATTTATCTACTTGTACTTTGACGTGCTTTCGAACTGCTAGGTTGGCAGGAGCAGGGACCGAGCAGCGGGAGCTCACCCCATCGCGGGGATTCGGACCGCCGACCTTGTGATCAGCAAGTCCTAGACTCTGTGGTTTAACCCACAGCGCTACCCATGTCCCGGGAGGGCTATAGGACCCTGCTAAAATCTTGCGCCTCCTCCTTAAAGCCCGGCACCTTGCTTTAGCCAGCTTTGGGAAGGCAGTGCAAAGGTTGGGGGGGACGGGACACAAATATTAGCCTCCCTCACTCCCCACTTGGCAAGGCTGTGTGTGGCCCACTTGGTATGAAAAGTTGGGCTGCCTTGGTCTATAGGTATAGGGTGTATGCATTTTAATGCCATATCTCTATAACATTCCCAACACAAAATGTTTATCAATACCTTTGGTCCTGCTGTAGAAATAATGATCTGGCCTGGTGGCTGGATCCAGGGCTCTCCATCAACTTGTACTGGGATTGGCTTCAGAAGCGTCAAGCGGAAGTAGGAGCCCTGGGCTATTCGGATGCCTGAACGTAGACCCCCCTGGACTTGACCCTATGAAGAACAATCAGAACGGTCCTTTCAAAATCAAATATCAATGTAAAGAGAAACCACAAACTTGTTTTACAAGATAAAGTACTGATCAAACTTATAGCACGAGTGTACTAGATATTTACAATTCTGGAAATCTTTCCTAAGTTTTTCTTCACATGAAACATTCCCAGAATTGTGACCAGAGAATGTATTTATTGGGGGGGGGGGTAAGAGAATACAGTGGAACCTTGGTCCTCAAACGGTTTAGTTGATGAACAAATCGGCTCCCGAATGCCAAAAACCCGGAAGTAAGTGTTCCAGGTTTTGAATGTTTTCTGCAAGCCAAACATCTGATGCAGCTGTTGGCTATTGTTTCCGGGGCGCCTGCGCCAATCAGAAGCCATGCCTTGGTTTTCAAACATTTCAGGAGTCGAACGGACTTCCGGAATGGATTAAGTTTGAGAACCAAGGTTGCACTGTACTTTGATCACCAATACAGTTTATTTTGACAACTCTCATTTAGATATCAATTTAAATTTCATTTATGACTTAAGGCATCCCATGTCAAGTCAAATGGGGTGAAAATATTGTTACGATTGGCATCACATTGCCTTTATGAGTCAAAGGAAGATATTTTTAGACATAAGGTGCTAATGGTTCTGTTTGATTTAGCCAAATGCAATGACGTTTAACACTAGACTTACCATGTGAACAACTCCAGTGACACCAACCACTTCTAGTAAGCCATCGTCAATTCTTGGTTTTTCAAACCGATTATCGTTATCAGAGCCCCAAAGATCGGCACCAGAACCCCAGCTGGACAGAATACAAAAGAACTGTAAGTAACAATTTTTTCAAAAGCAAGTACCTTGTTCTTTAATCAGTGCAGCATAATATCCTCCTATGGAGAATTATTTTATAACATAACATAAAATAAAATAATTACATGAATATGTTCCCAGACCAGCAACCTTCATGCTTATAGTTCATGCTTCTTACAGAAGCAATGACAGCAGAAGTGTGAGGCCCATGTCCTCTACTGTCCAGAAGTGCAAAGAGTCACTTGTGCTTCTTTTGTTGACACTTCTTAAGTGACCCTGTGAGCTGCCCTGACCCATAGCATTAAAAAGCTGGAGAGAGGGTGCAGGAAAGGAGATGCACCCACTGAAGTGAATGGAGCTGGGGATGGGAAACTCCTTCAACAACATGGTGCCATCCAGATGTTTCTCCATCCACCCCAGCTAGAAGGACCAATGGTCTGGGATGACGGGCGCTGCAGTTCAATAACATCTGGAAGGTACCACTTTGAACCTCTAAGGCGGGGGAGCAAAAAGAGTCCATTCTCATTCAATTAATCATTAATATATGCACTAAACTTATTTTTCCTTCAGAAACCATACTTGTGCCCTCAACCCACCTCCAAGGCAGGCTTCTCATTGCTTGTCAACATCAACATAAAACACTTACGCGATGCTTTTTAGTTCTGTGATGTTAAAATCCATACCACACTGAAACAGAATGGTTGCAATTTGACCACAAGGAGGCAAAAGATGTGACAGGCATAGTACTCATTCAGCTGTGTAAAATGCAAATATGTATTTTACTTTTGGTAGTGGCAGATAAAGCTGGAGTTGTGCTCAAACTATGTGTTAAGCACGGAGTTAAAGGAACCATAAGCAGCTGTGAGCATAGCCCTTCTGTCGAGGAGTAATGATTTGTCCAGAGAGTGTTTCATATTGCCATCGGGACCAGAGATCTACAACGCACTCTGATTATCAGGAAAGTCACCAACCTTCGGGAAGACTCTGTGCTTTTGACTTAATGGCCAGCAGAGGGCACTTTAGGATACTTCAGAAGACAGCACAAGTTACTGAAAAAAGGAGGTGAGCCTTTAACCTTACGCTAATCTAGGAACACTTTACACTAATCTAGGAACACTTTAAAGGCTCTGGCATGAAGATATATAAATAAGAAGAGAACGGATATCCTGATGAACCCTAACGCCACCAGCAAGCAATGTATCGGCTAGTCTATCAAGCCTCTTAGCTAGAATGGAGATTTTCCGGTTAGAGCCATATACTATCTAGACATGATATAGGGACCTTAAGAGATGTGCTATCATTATACAGTATATTTGGAGGGGAATGTGACTGTGTAAGAAACTAGTCCTGCAGTTTAGGTTGAGTCAGAACACCAGGCCCATAATACGTTATCTTTTAATTTACTGAGAAACGTTAGAAAGAAAACAAACATTTCTTATATATAGAAAATGTATAGATTTTTTTTTTTTTTTTAAATCCTCATCAAAACCTTCTTCCAATTCTCCTTAAAAACTTATTATGCATTTGCATCTGACCACTCTTTGAACAGATGCTGATTTATCTAAGGTTTGTCTGGGTCTATTTCATCAAGAACGTTAGTAGAACTGGTTTTGTTCAATTCATTTGTGCTGTAACTCTATATTTAAAGGATTAAGAACATAGTGATGTAGCCCATGTTTTGCACTTAGGAGGCTGCTGGCATCTCTAGTTTGAAGGGGGGAGGGAAAGAATTGGGAAAACAATGAAAAGCTGTTGCCAACTGGAACAAATGATTACTGAGCTAGGAGGATCAATGGTATGACTCAATATAAGGCAGCTCTTCAAACCATCGCAAGCTGAATGGACAAAGGCAGAAGAGAGAATGAACAAAGCAGCCCAGACTCTCTGTATTAACGTGTGTCTTTACACATTTCTGAAACGGGCCACACTTTATCAAAATAGTTGCCTCTCCTCAAATCAATGTATTTCAACTCTGCAAACGGTTCTTGCTGACACCTGACCAACTGTGATATACTTTCAGTGCCAGTGAAGCTGAAGCTAAATGGAAGAATCCTATTGAAGAGATTTTGGCTATTAAAATACAGAACAGGGTGCAACCATAACAGCAGGATTCTTTTCCTCCAAAAGACAAGAACTCTGACAAAACCGCATGCACAGACATATGTATGGTTTCTACCTGGGAATATTAATGAAAATAAGGCCTTCAATATTTGGAAGCTCAACTTCATGCTGGTCCACTTGAAGCTTTATTTCTTTATGAAGATTTCTTGTGTGGCTCATTTTCTGCAATCCAACTTTTACATAGACACCTTTGTTGTGAAACCTAGAAAAAGAAAGTCTTCATTCAACACAAACAGAACGCTTCATACTGCATCACTGGTTTTGCTTTCCTTGCTGATAAAAAATTGAAGATGAAAATGTATTCAGGGAGACTCATGCCTCGCAAGACGAAAAACCCGCTAGACGAAAGGGTTTTCCGTTTTTCGATGTGCTTCGCAAGACGAATTTCCCTATGGGCTTGCTTCGCAAGACGAAAATGTCTTGCGAGTCTTGCGATTTTTTTCGCTCCCCCCCCCTTTTTCTAAGCCGCTAAGCCTTTAATAGCCACTAAACCGCTAATAGCGCTAATCCGCTAAGCCGCTAATAGGGTTGCTTCGCAAGACGAAAAAACCGCTAGACGAAGAGACTCGCGGAACGGATTATTTTCGTCTTGCGAGGCACCACTGTAATATTTGTGCTTACTTACAAATCTACAATTTAAGCATAGGTGGAGGTACACCTTGTATCACTCTTACAAACAACAATTCCACTGCCCCGTCAGATCTCCAGAATCCCAAATAGTGCCTACCTTTCTTCAGCTCCCAGTTCATCCATCTCTCCCTTGCCCCCCTCTAAAACTCACTCAAACTAGTTTCTTTGTTCCTGTACACACCCAAACCTAGTTTCCCATTATTTATCCTTAGTGGGAATGATGAGAGGAATGCTTCCTAAGGAGATTCCTAGCCTTTCAAGGCCATATACCCATAAATTCCCTAACAAAGGATGTAACTGGCAGCTTGGCTTCTGATCATTAAGGAATACTGAATAGCCAGAACACCCTAAACTGTGCTCTGAACTTCCAGGCAAGTCCACAACATTCTTATTCATCTTAAAACACACAGATTTTGCAGTGATGGGTTAAGCTGAGGCCGATTAATTATGGTTTGCAGTTGTGAAAGAAAGAAGCTCTTCAGAACAGTCATGTAAACAGATCTTGCTAGTGGTTTAAATCAGATAGGGAAAACCGCATTACATATCCTGCCTACATGGTTCCAATTCACAGAGAGGGTGTGGCAGGAAGCCACAAAAAAGTGCTCCCACACCCACCTGTTTCATATTGATGCAAGTGCAAATAAGGCTTTGCCTACACAATGGGACAATTCCAAGCTAATGTCCATTTATTGATGTACCTGATACCCCAGGGGAAAGTAAATATATATATTTAAAAGTAAATATATATATCTATATATAGGGATTATATATAGAGGCCAAAAATGTTGCAGCAAGAACAAAATAACCTTAGGCAGTGTCAAAGACATAAGCATCCATGTTTTTCTCTGTGAATATGAATGAGAAAGTTTTATCCATCTGCACAAGAACAGGGCCCACATACCTGCTATTGAATTTGTCTGGCTCCTCTTCCCTGGCATGATGAAAACCTAGGCTCAGCTCTGCATCAATTCCAAGGCCACAGTAATTGTTCATTTGCACAATCTAATAAAATAGGAAAAGTAAGATTTTACAACCTAGTCCAGAATTTTTAATTTCCAACAAGCAGAACGGAACGTTCACATCACAACCCCTTCAACTAGAGGCAACGACAGATTCATGCACATCCACTGACACCCAACAACACACACACACACATCACGGCAACCCAGAAGACGCCAGAAAAGGGGGCGTAACAGGGGCGGGGTCGTAACAAAATAAACATGAGAAAAATACCTTAGGAGGCTCAGGCTCTAACACGCCATTTTCTGCGCTTTCAATAGCCTCTTGAGCATCTAAAAGGATGGTCCAGCGATCCATAAGCACATCATCAGCTTCATCTACAGATATCAGAATGGAGTATGGATCTTCGCCACTATATCCAGCACCCCAGCGGAGCACCCTCCCCAAGTCATTACCTGTTTTTAAAAAGGACAAGTTTTTGTTAACAACCTATATGAAAGCAAAAGCCCTCACTCCAAAACAGATCATGGCTGCTACCTACTTCTGTGCCACATTTTTCTTTTAATGTAATTTGCAAATTTACAATGCTTTAAACTTTTTGTTGCACTTGACCTCATCATTAACAAATATTCTGCTCGCCAGAACAGCAAACCAGAGTATTTTCAGGGGAGGAGGGAACCTGTGAAGTCATGAGTGCAAATAACAATTTCGCATTGCTGTTCCTGAAATCCAGTTTCAAACTCACCTGTTCCCAAAGGTAAAATAGCCACAGACGGCTCTGAACAGGCAAGCTTGTGTCTGATCTCTTCCAAGGCGCCAAGAACCCAACCAACAGTGCCATCGCCACCACACACCAGTATTCGGAAACATGGAATTTGAGAGAATGTGTGAAACCTTCAATATAAAAAGCAAAACACAAGTGAGCACAACATATTTGAAGGAATGCTGTTAAATTCATACACACATTCAGCTCTCTAATTATTTAGTGGATATAGGGTTGTAGCCTAAGTCTCAAAAATATGTGTTTCATGTGATCCAAAGTTCCCTTCCAACAAGTTGTGCAGTTCTTTGAATGCTGGACCACATGTTTATATCCAGAGTATTATGGGACTTACCAAGTGGTTTCCAAATGTATATGAAATATGCCTAGCTAGACTAATGCTAAAAAGAGAGAGTGAAAAAGACTCCAACTACTAGTACAACAAAGAACCACTGGTAGCAATTTTAACTGACTTTTTTTAGATTAAAAAAAGCATTATACACACTTATTTATTTCAACACTTGGAAGGTTAGCCCCCCAAGGAGGCTTTCATATAAACAATCCCATAGAAATAATAAAAGTGGCCACTGCTACCTTAAGACTGAAAGATGTAGCAAACAGCAAAAGGCAAATAGATTGACTCTTTAAGTCAGATAATAACAGTTCACTCTAATTTTCAATAAAAGACAAGAAAGATCATTAGACTTTGCAGTTTTCACTCTCGGTTCACACTTGGGACATCACTGTACAAACAAATGAGCTTCTGTTGCATTTGTTTAACTGCTGCCAAATGCCAGATGTAAAAATAGAAATGCTATTTATTAAGCCCACCCCTACAGTTCTGTTAGCTGACAGTAAAAGCTGTTGGAAATGGTGAAAAGGTTTACTATTTGACACGAGGGTTATACATAATGCCACTGAGTCTTTTGGCATTGACAGTGATCATCCTCAGCTGTACTACCACTCACACTGCAGCTGTGCCCAGTTTCCACAATGCAAAGCTTTTGGAACTGATGGCTGGGGTCCAAAGACCTGGACAAGAAGTCCTGCACATCCATGAGGCTTTGGATTGGCAATCTGCAAACAGGAGCTCTACACCACTACTAAAGCATGGGGTTTCAGAAATTATTTATGACGTAGCATAGCAGCTATGTTCAAAGAAAAAATGAAACCCCTAACAAATCCCAGTAGACAGCTGCTAAGACCTTGGAAGAACCGTAAACAGTTTTTCAAAACCCAACCCTTGTGTTTGTTTGCTGGCCAATGTTGAAAGCAAGTATGCCTTTATGACGACATTGTGAGAAAACAGTTTTAAGTAAAAATGAACCATGGGTTGGATTCAGCTGAACAGTTGCACTAGCAGGAGCTAAATTAGACTTTCTCTCCCTCTCCTCTAGAGCTGGGCGATACATCATCCAAAATCGGTATGAAGTCCATATTGTGATATCAGTTTCACAATTTTTGACCTGGCAATACATCACAAATCATGATGTGTGTGTGTGTGTCTGAACTATCAAAAATCACTATGTGGGCGGAAACCATGAAGCCAGCCAATGCCTCTACATAGCTCCATCCTTATTTCAGACATCGTGCTGTATCAGTATCTCACGGTGTTTAGCTGATGCTATATCAATGTTGAAAACCAGGTATCGCCCAGCCCTACTCTCCTCCCACTGTGCATGCCCCACCCCAAATCAGTTCTGGGAGGTTGGGAGAACCTCCACATCCCTGCATGGGGGGAGGAGGGAGCAGACATTTCTACCTGGCAAGGAGAAATACTTGTGTTGATGGCACGATTGTAATAGAGCAATGTTGAATTGCACCCAAAGCACAAATTCTTAAACCAGCTCTATCACACACAATGCCATATCATGGAAGGGGCTTCAAGGAGGGGAAACGGTGAGGTGGGAAATGGGTACAGCAGTTTGATTGGGAGGAAAAGGTTACTGGTTTCATTCATTGTATATACACCCAATTCTTTCTCCAAGCACCTTACATGTGGCTCTCAGATAGTCTCCTCACCTAAGCATTGTTGAGGATCAAGCAGCTTAGTTTCAGCAGCTGAACTGTATAATTTTCTTTCGAGACTAGGAAGTGGAAGAATGAAAGCAAGGAGCCCAACACATAATAATAATAATAATAATAATAATAATAATACATTAATAGAGATATCTGAATTGGGCAAAACCTAATAATTACCCAGGAAGTGGTCCTCCATTCGTTAGTTCAAAGACTTGATGAGGATTTAACAGTTTTCTAAAACTGTAGAGCAAAGCCCGGCCTTTAAGTCCTCCACTCTTTGGATTCACAAATACAAGCAATGGGCAGCAGTTCTGAGGAAGGTTGGTTTGCTAGAAGAGGGGGAAAGTAGTGGTTAAACAACACTGCGCATGTACTCAAACAGACACCATTCCAAAAATACCGAATGAAGCCTAAAAAAGGAAAACATAAAACATGGGCTTCTAAGAGGCTCAGGGCACTATCTACTTTACCTCATTCTCAGTTTTAGGTTTTTTCACTGCTGCATTAAAAAAAAAACAATTTTAAGAATTACAGGGGTGTTTTTGCCCCCCTTTTTTGTACATGCAAGCAATGCAGGAGCTCAGCACTTAAGGCTAAATAAGGAACTAAACCATTTCCTACAATATAAATGATGCAAATTCTGTACTTTTTGGAAGTAATATGTACACAGGTGGTGAACTATAATTTAGCTCTTCTACACATTTATTTATTACATGCATATACTGCTCTTCATCTGAGGACCACAAGGCGGTTTACAGTATAAAAACACAAAAATACATAACACAATAAAAACCAAACAATACTCCTCCAGTTTAAAAGGCTATAGAAGAGGACTGTTTTTGCTTGGCGCCTGAAGATATGTAATCAAGGCTTCAGGCAAGCCTACCTGGGGAGAGCATCCCACAAACACATTAACAAGCAACAGCTATACAGCTGATTTATTATGTCTGAAGTGGTTCATAAACATTATTGCAGCTTACAACTAACTTGCAAACCATGAAGATCTTGTAAGATAATCAGGTGGTGGCATATCTAACAGCGCCCACTAAGAGGGCAGCTCCATACTTCAACTGTAACTGCAACCATCATGTTTTCTGTTTGAAGTAGAATCAATATGTTTGCTTCTTTAAATACCGTATTTTTCGCTCTATAAGACGCACCAGACCACAAGACACACCCAGTTTTTGGAGGAGGATTAACAAGAAAAAATATATTCTGAATCCCAGAAGCCAGAACAGCAAGAGGGATCGCTGCGCAGTGAAAGCAGGGATCCCTCTTACTGTTCTGGCTTCTGGGATAGCTGCGCAGCCTGCATTCGCTCCATAAGACGCACACACATTTCCCCTTACTTTTTAGGAGGGAAAAAGTGAGTTTTATAGAGCAAAAAATACAGTATATCCCTGGGATGAATGATGGGGGTGGGGCTTCGGCATGTGTACACAACTTGTTTAAAAAGATATGTATATGCTGTTCCTACTGCACCCACTTACTCCAAACAAGGCTTAGCCTACCCACACCAATAATGTTTTCTTACATAAATTGTGGTGCCACTCTGAGTTCATGACAGAGGCAAGATTGCAACAATCCTCAATTTATAATCGGAATTGAGGATAAGGTACTGATTGTTTCAGGCAGCTGCTAAAACACATGGACAGCTTGCTTCTATCTCTGTAGGCAACTGGTAATCATACCAGCAATGGAAGAAAGCAACTTTTGTTAGCTTAGGCAAATAAGAGCTGGCAGCTACAGAGAGAGATTTATTCTGCATAGAATGAATGACCTAACACAACCAAACCCAGATCTGTTTGTGCCTACAGATCAACAATGGCAGGATACATCATGAGATGTATCAGACATCACACCATGGTTCGCACTAACCACAATTTGGAACTGAAAAAATGCTGAGCTGCTGACCACATTGGCAAACTATGTTTTAGAACAGGTTCTCTGCTTTGGTTTTCCATTTGTTCAAAACTTAAGATGCACAGGTCACCATAGGCAGAGCAACAGTGCTAACTACAGGTTGGTAAATTCAGATATCACATGTAAACCACGGTTAGCACAATTCATGATTTGCTAACCCACTCCAGACCATAGTTTCAAATGATGGTCTGATGGCCAATCATAAACCACCGTTTATCCTCAGCCATTGGTACTTGCTTCATTGTTACTTAATTGTTGGTTTAAATTTACACACATACACCTGAAAAAGAACCCCAGAATCTAAAAGACTAGCATTTTTAACTAGCTAGTTCAGATAGGAATATTATTCTGCTTCTATATTCTATATGCACTAGAATAGCTCTTCCCTTTTAATCATTAGAATACTTGGCACGATTACAATGGGCCTCAACTTCCTAGTGATTGTATGTGGAGTGAAACAAATGTGAAACCACTATGATTACATAAACATTAGTGCTTCCAAAATCACTTTTGGTTAACAGCAGTTGAGCATGTCATTCAAATCACAAACCATGGTTTGTCTTAACTATGGTTAGTTAAATCAGGATAGCTCATACAGTATGGTTTGAAGTTAGCTTGTTTCCATTAACCCTAGCTAAGATTAGCCACACTCTGGGTCCAGATGACAGCAGTCTAAAATGGAAGAAAGACCTTTTTAAGCCATGCTGCTGAAGAAAGGCGGCAGGAGTGCAAGAGCAAAGCTCACTGCAGTTTCTTCTAGTATTACTAAACTATAGCTTAGCATTACGTGTGTGTGACTTTCGTGCTTTACTTTCCATGAAGGAAAAGCTCAATATAAGAAGCCACTCCTGTTTATCTTTGCATCTCTCTTCCTGCAGCAGTTTTCCCTGCTCTTCACTCTCACAATTCTCAGAGAAAATGAGAACCATGCAGGGATAAACAGAGAAAATCAACCAGTAGCTCCTCTGTTCCCATGTGTGATCTTAAATTTTCTTGGCCTGTAGATGGGGGAGACTTCAGTCATCTCAAAGGCAAAGCTGCTGAGATGAAGAGTAGGGTATACCAGCACGGTACTGCCTATGATGCCTGCAAACAATTTCAGTACAGTGGTACCTCAGGTTAAGTACTGAATTCGTTCCGGAGGTCCGTTCTTAACCTGAAACTGTTCTTAACCTGAAGCACCACTTTAGCTAATGGGGCCTCCCGCTGCCGCCATGCCACCGGAGCACGATTTCTGTTCCCATCCTGAAGCAAAGTTCTTAACCCGAGGTACTATTTCTGGGTTAGCGGAGTCTGTAACCTGAAGCCTATGTAACTTCAAGCGTATGTAACCTGAGGTACCACTGTAAATACCACCATTAAAAATCAGAATGCATGAGATATTATTTGCTCTTCCTGTACAGTTCCTGTTTGCACAGGTTCAGCCTGTCCTATATGCTCCCACGGCACCCAATTTGTGTTATGTCCCACCTTGGCGACAGTCATTTTGTTACTGGTGCCTCTGAAACTTTCTCAAAATTCCGAACGTGCCCACTGGCCTGAACAAGTTGGTGAATGCTGGTGTAACCTGACTCTTATTTATGTTAATCCAATTTCTGCATTAAAATAATATGCACAGGGGCCTCTGCAATGGTGATGGAAAAACAACAAGAACTGTCGCTCTCGCCGTTTATCTTCAAGTGAGAGTGGAGGCTTTCCAAAAACTTCATTATAAATCAAAGATATATGCAACTGCACCCATTATTCATCATGCAATCTTCAAAGCCTATATTTAGAATGCCATTTTCCCTACACTTCATAAGAAAAAAAACGACCTGTTCTGGCCCCAGATGCAAGCACCAGCAATAGCACAATCCGGCACTGCAAAAATAATGCAACCAACAGGTTAGGTAGTGAATAAATCTGTCTGGAGAGAAAGACCTAAGCTGTTGGTCTCGTTCATGTACCTGCTACTTTCACACACATATACCTTGCTGAATGGCATGTAAATCTCACCACAGGGAAGAGGCTCCCATACTAACGCAAATGCTTGCTTAAGAGGCCACAATGCGTTCTCATATTTCAGGAGACTTAAACTTGGCAAAGTAGTTTAGAAATTACTTATGAGCTCACACAACAGGCTTCAAGAGAGCCAAGTAGATATGGACTCATTTTTAAAGGGTACCTTAAAGTGGAGTAAATTAATCCATCATTATGCTCTCAACATACAGACAGCTTTGTTATTTAAGTCACATTTTAACTATCCTTCAAGATTATAAATGTTAAAGCTGTTTTTCTTTTAGGTAGAACAAAAATAGCTCATTATTTTAAGGACAAAATCAAACATGACTGTTCTTTGTTTATAACCACACATTCCTTTGTTGGCAGTAAACTTTGCTCCATTCCCTTATTTGTTAATTGCTCCCATCCCCTCCGTAGCCAGAGTAAAATGGCCAAGCAAAGTAGGGCTGGATTTAATTTATTTTCATGTGGAGTTCATAGAATCATAGAATTATGGAACTGTAGAATTGGAAGGAAACCTGAGGGCCACCTAGTCCAACCCACTGAAATGCAGGAATCTCAACTGGATCACACGACAGATGACCATCCAACCTCTGCTTTGCACATGAAACATGCTATATTTATCGTCTGAGCATTAGTTAATTTCTTATAGAACTTGGAAGCCAATTGTTCTTACCAGAACTTCAGGGATGACAACTGCAGTTAGTGGCTTGTCATTAACAGTGGTGTCTTTAGCTAGCATATAGAGTCTTTCGGCTTCAGCAAAACATGAAATTTCTAGTACAACAGCACCTAGAACAAATTAATTCAAGAATAATTTTTTAAAGGCCATACACACATAAATGCACATAGTGATATGATGCAATATCTTTATCGTGTCACTAAAGGGTATATCCAATGAAGATTGAGTGCACTGAACGTAACTCAGCTCACAAAAGTTAAAGAGGCTTAAACCTGGTAAGGTTGGTGCCTCTGGGTGATTGAAGTTATTATTTGACAATATGAGCACAGCTATGATACACCTTTTTGATGGTACCTTCTCTACCCAACAGAGGGTCTGTTTCTCCCAATGGAGTTTCTATGGGAAAGGGTCACGGCTCAGTGGTAAAGCACATGTTTTGCATTAAAGGGTCTCCTGTTCCAATTCCCAGCACCTCCAGGTAGGTTTGGGAGAGACCCCTGAAGACCTAAAGAGTCACTGCCAGTCACTGAAGACAGCACTGAGACTGATGAACCAGTGCTCTGACTTGGTATACGTCAATGTCCCATATTCCTACGTAGACAGAACACTCTTTGACATTTTAGTGCTTAGCACACCACCTTCCAGATCAATTTGCCATCTGACCATGAGCAGTTAAGGTCAGAAGAGCTGCAAATCAATATCTAAGAGCTCAAAAAGGGCCAGAATCTAAGCTAAACATAAGAGGGGACAATAAGTACTTAGCATATTGAATAGTGCACAGCTGTGCTACAAATTGCTATGTTTTTCAACAGGTTGTCAAGAAAAGTAGGGGGATTTCAAATCTGTTCAAGGGAAACATGAAACAGGGCTCCAAGACGAAATCCTCAGAAGGCATTCTTGTTCATATTGCTTGTTCCCCATGCGCCACATCATTGGCTTGTGGAGATAGTGACATTTATGTTACAGCATGAGTATCTTTGCACGTTACAGGAGAAAGTGAGATAAGTAGACCGTGTTGATGGTAAAGTGTACTTCCACCCTTAAAAAGATTACTGAAACAGGAATTACGCAAGATGAATGGTATGATTTAAATGGGCATCATAGGAATGTATGCAACACAGAACCTTTCAACATAATCTGTTTTTTTCTAAATACACATTTGTTCTCAGTTTTTCCAGGCTAGTGTTTTTGGTTTTTGTTATAGTGCAATTGCATCTTCACAAGTACATTTTGACATATTTCCAGGTACCGTATTTTTCGTTCTATAAGACACACTTTTTTCCTCCTAAAAAGTAAGGGGAAAAGTCTGTGTGTCTTATGAAGCGAATGTGTGGTCGATCGCTGGCTCCCTTTCTGGCCCCGTCTCCTTGCTGCACAACTGTGAGCTGATCCCCTAAAAAACGGGGCTTTTCCCCTTTCCTCCTCTAAAAACTAGGTTTGTCTTATGGTCAGGTGCATCTTATGGAGCGAAAAATACGGTAGCATGTTCGTAGCCTTTGTAAATGGGATGCACATTTGATTCCAGCACAAAACTCTTACGTTTTCAGGAGAAAAATATATGTACCTGTGAAAGAAAAGCCTACTCAAGGCTTGGGCAGGAGAGTGGCCCTGGTTTCTAGTCATGGAGTGCTTCCCAAACATCCTAGACCTCTAGGCAATATGTTGGTAGCTTGCAGTAAAACTGGAGCAGGGATTATTCAGTTGTACAGCTGCCACCATAATCATTCCAACCCGTGGCAAGAACAAACTACACATTTGAATGCAACAGTAAATATTATCCAGGAGATAATATATATATATATTTATATTTTTTTACCACAAAAAGAAGTAAACACTTGGACAATAAGGTCCCACCATGCGCCTCTTACAAGGGACGCGGGTGGCACTGTGGGTTAAACCACAGAGTCTAGGACTTGCCAATCAGAAGGTCGGTGGTTCGAATCCCCGCGATGGGGTGAGCTCCCGTTGCTTGGTCCCTGCTCCTGCCAGCCTAGCAGTTCGAAAGCACGTCAAAGTGCAAGTAGATAATAGGTACCGCTCCGGCGGGAAGGTAAAGGGCGTTTCCGTGTGCTGCTCTGGTTCACCAGAAGCGGCTTAGTCATGCTGGCCACATGACCCGGAAGCTGTATGCCGGCTCCCTCGGCCAATAAAGGGAAATGAGCACCGCAACCCCAGAGTCGGCCACGACTGGCTCAAATTGTCAGGGGTCCCCTTTACCTTTACCTTTTATGCGCCTCTTATGCCTGAATATAAAAATCACTAGATTACTACATGTATTGAAGGGATTCGGAGGAAGCAGACATGCCAAAAGACCTCTCCCAATCTCACAATATGAAGAGCGAGAGATGCAAAACATTTGAACAGACCCAAAGGTGCACTTTATAACCAAACACTTTTTACACAGCTGTTAAACGCAAGATAAAACGCTATAGTCTTACCTTGAGATGAATATACGTGGCTCACAGAAACTAGATTTGCTGAAAAAGTAGAAAAAGCAAAACTTATTTTCTATGTGTAACATTAAAATGTCTATTCCCCCCCCCCCAGGTGGAAACAAACTATAGGTTACCAAAATAAATTTTAAAATTTAATGCTGTCCCATTTTACACACATTCTGTGAGATCAGTCTTGTTTATTTGAAGATGCATGAATGTTAAACACAAATTGCCCATGGATTTAAAGCTAAAGGCTTCAGGACAATAAACAGGATCAACTGGTTCGCAGCAGAACAAAGCTGGTTCCAAATCCTGCTAATGGAATATATTAGCTTGAGTAATAAACACAAATCATATTTAAGATGCCTATTAATCTTAATTTAAATTGTTGTAGCAAACACTGCATGGGTGGGATTCCAAAGGGATGCAAGCATAGCTCTGTGCGTGCAATGGAGCTTCTGTGGAGAACCTTCGCTCCTTCTGTGGTCAATCTTTGAAAAGTGATGAAGTGGTCAGGAGACCCATGTAGTTACTGTATAGCACTGAGCATCACACAATGTCCAATAGCTAGGCAACAGACCCACATATCTTCACTTCCCCCCACATTCCCCCTTTGCCAGAAGCCTAGCCAAACTGGATATAAACAATCCAGTAGCGTTCGCTGGCTTCTAGCTCTTTTACGCAATCTGTTTAAGCCCACATAAAATTTTATTTCACCTTATTCATTTAAAACTTAAAACTCAATTGACAAATAGATTAAGGGGAAATACGAAACAATCATTCACGCAAAAATGGGATATGTTCAAGAAATACCTACAAAAATATAATAACGACATAACATCTATGGCAGCGTCTGAATGACCCTTGTGTAAATTAAACATTATTAAATAAGGAAAAATGGTATGATATGTTGTAAGAAAGTATTAGAAAATATATTAAGAGTGAGGTATTAAGTATAAGTACATTCAATGTTGTAAATGTCAATTACATCGGGAAATGACGGGAAGTCTATTTTGACATAGTTTAGTTTATTGGATTTTACTTTGGTTTATTTTTGTTTAGTTAGAAAGTATAAGAAAAGAGCATAGATAAGTACAAGTTTAAATCAATATTTAACAGTATAATTATTTAAGGTTGTTACTAGTATTATTATTATTATTAGTTTTACCTTTTCTTTGTACGTGTATTTAAGATTGTGTATGATATCCTTGGATGTCAATTAATAATAATAATAATAACAACAATTAATTAATAAAACTTTTTTAACTTTTTAACGTCCAAATCAGGTTTTCATATAAAGTAATAGAAATAACATTTTTTAAAACCCCAATGAGTATTGTTTCAGAGAAAGAACAAATATAAAAGGCAGTACAAATAACTGTGGGGAAGAACAGGTGATTATGTATGAGTCATTTCATTAAATACTGGCCTCTGCTTTACAACTTCTAAGACATAGCACCAAGAAAAATAATGCACCGAAGGTTCAAAAAACAAGACTGAGAATGACAGAGTGCCTTTTAGTGTGTTTCAGAATTTAAAATAGATTTTTATTTGACAGGGGCATGCCCAGATAATTAAATATCATCTTAATAAAGCAAGATATGAACTTCATGTACCTACACACAGCTGCTTTGCTCCTCCCTTTGTGGAGTAGAGAAACAAGCCAGAAAGTTTCAGTTAACTAATAGTTTCCTATGATATCTGAATTGTGAACTGCCCTGAGAGCTTCCACGCATGCCAGTAAAAGTAAGTTATCTTTAAACCCTGGGGTCCAGAGTCAAATCAGTAGCTGTGTGAGTGGAAGCCAGTGCAAAAAGTTCCACTAACACAACTGGACTTTCCTCCCCTCTCCTCCTTTCCATGCAACTCCTCCAAATCAGCTTGGGGGGGTGGGTCTGCAGAACCCCCAGAACAGCAACCCAGGGGGAGATCATTCTGTTGGAGAGGCTGAAACGCTTACGCTGATGAAACCATGGGAAGAGCGTGATGATTAATTCCTCCCATGGCTTCATGTCTTGGCTTATTTGGAAGCTACTAACCATAGTTTCCTAGCTCTGACATAACGAGAAACAATGGTTAACTGTGGGCTCACTCATGTGAAGTAGGGGCAAAGCAGATGTAAGCGGATGTGTGAGGATTGTTCATATGTCAGTTCATTTAGCCATTTGATCATCTGAAAGCAGCCAGAGATGAAAACATAAACTGTTTTGGTATGCGACTTACTTTTGAGGCTTAATTCATCTCTGAGGATGTTTGTGTATTCATCAGTAGAGAGATGAGGTGGCAGACCACCAACAAACAAATGTACCCGCGTAGCTGATATATTGTTTTCTACAATGTAAAATCTTGTTTGATTCATCTGACGTAGTGAAGTCTGTAAAAGGGAAAAGACAGCCGAGAACTCACATTACAAATACAAAGCATACAGAGAGAAGGTTAAGATTCCAATAAGCAGAAACTCTTGCCTCCAACTACCAAAAACAGTTACCAGACCACTCCACTAAGCCTGCCTGCGTAAGAGAACTTCCTTTTTGTTTGGACTTGTGCAACTGTTCTCATTTTGTGCTACATGTTAGCAAAAGGTTGAGGAGTTCTGGTTAAATGCACGGCAATCAAAATGCCAGAGTTATGAGCAACCTCTCAAATAATTCTAGATTACGTGTCACGAAACTCTGAATTCCATGACGAAAATACACGACGCAAGTAAACACGCATACCCTTCTTTAGTACACTTCTCGAAATATGCAGTTCCCCCAGGTAATTTGGAATACGTCAAGATGAATGTGCAGTGGAAGGAGTTAAGATGATAATGGAATCTGGGGTAGCTAGTGAAGGGAACAAGAGTCTACAAGGCAAGAGGGAAAGACAGGAATTTGTGAAGAGGGAAAGACAGGAATTTGTGAAGAGTCCTAACCCAATGACCTTGGGAATACGCGTCAACTACTCCATCTCTGTTTCTGAATATTCTGATAATGCTCAAAAAAGAAGCCAGCCCACAGGGAGGCTATAACCCTGTGGAAACCTATTCCTAAAACGTCCCCAGAATTCCCTGGCTATATCTTTCATCACCACTGTGTGTGTATATATACCGTATTTTTTGCTCTATGACTCACTTTTTCCCTCCTAAAAAGTAAGGGGAAATGTGTGTGCGTCTTATGGAGCGAATGCAGGCTGCACAGCTATCCCAGAAGCCAGAACAGCAAGAGGGATTGCTGCTTTCACTGCGCAGTGATCCCTCTTTGCTTTTCTGGCTTCTGAGATTCAGAATTTTTTTTTTCTTGTTTTCCTCCTCCAACACTAGGTGCGTCTTATGGTCTGGTATGTCTTATAGAACGAAAAATATGGTATATATTTATTTTAAGGGTTCTCACTTTCCCACACCACCTTCCCATTAAGCAGGCATGTCTAATTCTTCCTGGCCATTTTTGCTGAGGTTGGGGTGAGTTCTCTGAAGAAGCTGGACCCTGAAAAACCCCTTTACCTCCCCTGCCTTCTGACATATTCTGCCCACACATTTTCAAGCTTTGCTCAGCCAGAAGATACTTGCTTCAATTTAAAAAAAAACAAAACAAAGAGGTTGGGGGGGGCATGGGATGGGATAGTACAGAGCAGGTCTCAACATTCTAAAACAGGTAAGCTATAGAAAGACCCACAGAGTTGTTTTTACACAGAAACAAAAGGAATTCAGCTGGGAAACAGACCAACAGGGAACTGAAGTTGTGAGCATCAGTGGCTCTCTGCTTGTCCAAAGAATGGTATGAGGCGAATGCTAACGGGAGGTCTTGAGGTACAGCTGCTTTTTGGCTGCTTCAGGAATTGTAGTTACTACAACACCTTTTTCTATGTGATGCCTCACCAGGAAGCAGAATGCACAAATCAGAACTGAAGAGATACTAGGTGCATTTTAAAGTGGTATGTGCAGCTATTAGCAGTGGCTGGCAAGAGCTAGCAACTTTTTGTCTGAATTTCTTCTCGTTTTTGGTTTAAATATAAAATCCAGTAATGATGTAAAAATGATGTAAAAATGATGTAAAAATGAGAACATTGATTCAATAAAGAAATATGGGAGAGTGGCACTGTATTCATCTCTTTCTTTGTTTACCTTTCTTATGTCTTGGAATCTGCTGAGAATCAATTCATGATCATCCAGAACCATTCGTTGAACTAAGGGGGAAGAAAAATATCCATTCATATGTGGTTCCTTTTAAAAAAATTTTTAGAAAATGTGCAGTTCATTAGCACGCTAAGCACTGCCAATCTGGACACTAATTTATCCAGTTAAATTTAACCTTCCAAGTAGAAAGTGAAAACGCCAGAAACGACAATTACAAAAACAAAACCCCAAATCTCCAGCCTCTTGAAGCTGAACTTAACATTCAGGATTCTGATAACAAGTGCAGGCATTAAAACTGCAGTGACATCCTGTAATAATGAGAACTATCTGTGACTTACCTTGCTTAGACCCCATGAGTACCTCCACCAGTTTGAAGTTCTGAAAGTTTTCCAGCTGCCAAAAAAATTCATCAAGATTTCTAGTAAGTTACAATCTTTTAACTTTAAGACCCTTAAGGTTTTGTTTTTGTTTTTAGACTGTATTAAAGATGAAGAAATATGACTAAAGCTGTGCTTTAGACCTCTCTTCTTCCTTTTGTGGTGTGGTTCTGTCTCACCTTAAGACATTAGCCTGGTTTACCTGTCACATTAAACAACAGTTTCAAATTATATCTGTGTATCTGAAGAAGTGTGCATGCACACGAAAGCTTATACCAAGAACTAACTTAGTTGGTCTTTAAGGTGCTACAGGAAGGAATTTTTTTAGTTTCAAATTAAGCGATGGTTTAATGCAGGAGGAACGAGGAACCTCTAGCCCACAGTCTTAACTGGGCCCATCAAGTGCCTCTGCATTTGGCCCATTAGGTTGTTTTGGTGAAGCCATGCCTACCTGCCCTGCAAGTGTGGGGCTTGTAAGATTGAGCTTAGCCAAAAGGGTTATGCAGGCACTGTACTTTGATGATAATAATACAGTCATACCTCAGGTTACAGATGCTTCAGGTTGCGCATTTTTGGCTTGTGCACTGCACCGAACCTGGAACTACCAGAACAGGTTACTTCCAGATTTTGGCGCTCACGCATGCGCAGAAGCGCTAAATCGCGCTTTGCTCATGTGCAGAAGCGCCGAACCCAGAAGTACCGGAATGGGTTACTTCCGGATTTCGGCGCTCGCGCATGCACAAAAACACTAAATCGCGCTTTGCTCATGCGCAGAAGCGCCGAATCGCAACCCACGCGTGTGCAGACATGGAGCTGTGGGTTGCAAACGCTGTGGGTTGCGAATGTGCCTCCCGCACGGATCACATTCGCAACCCGAGCGTCCACTGCAGCAGTAGTACAGTGGTGCCTTGCAAGACGAAATTAATCCGTTCCGCGAGAGTCTTCGTCTAGCGGTTTTTTCGTCTTGCGAAGCAACCCTATTAGCGGCTTAACGGATTAGCGCTATTAGCGGTTTAGCGGCTATTAAAGGCTTAAAGGCTTAAAGGCTTAGCGGATTAGCTGCTAAAAGGCTATTAAAGGCTATTAAAGGCTATTAAAGGCTTGGCGGATTAGATAAAGGGGGGGGAAAGCGAAAAAAAAATCTCAAGACTCGCAAGACATTTTCGTCTTGCGAAGCAAGCCCATAGGGAAATTCGTCCTGCGAAGCAACTCAAAAATGGAAAACCCTTTCGTCTAGCGGGTTTTCCGTCTTGCGAGGCATTCGTCTTGCGGGGCACCACTGTAGTAATAATAATAATAATTCTTTATTTGTATCCCGCCCTCCCCGTCTGAGGTCAGGCTCAGAGCGGCTGACATCATAAAAACAACACAATATGCATAAAAACAGACATCATTTAATTAAAATACACCTTAAAATTCATTCAGACAATTTAAAATTTGGGCAGGTGGCAATTCTCAGGTTGGAATTGAGAGTGGTTAATTGAGAGGGGCATCTGCAGGTGTCTTCAGAAGCCCTTCTCACTGCGTAGTGCTTTGCAACCATCACCAACCAGCTTATGGTAAGGTCTTCAGAAGCACCACTCAAAGCACTACAAAAAAAATTGCACCTCGATAAGGGCTCCCAAAGACCCATAGAGGCAATGAAGGTCACCTGATGTCACTGTGACGTCGGGTGGGTGGCTGCCAGGGGTGAGGGAGAAAACAATTTTGCCTGCCAGCCCAGAAAGGTTCAGCCCTGGGTTTAATGTGAATGAGCAGCATGTTGGTACACATTGCTCAAAAGATTGCGCCTTGCCCCCCCCCCTCCACCTCTTTTTTCAGAATGTCAGGGGAGAAACAAAGAAGGGCTGACTTCCATAATGTGGAAAGTAGTGTGGTTTGTCCATTTCCTAAGAAAGAGGTCAGTTCTTGGCTTACAATCATGGTTTGCTAAAAGACAAACAAACCACGAGTCCTGGCACACATGTAATTGGAAGCTATCCCCTGTTCCAATTCTTCCCTGGCACTCTGAAACACAGCACACATTCATTTTAAACTATGGTTTAAATTAAGGTGAGAACCAGGATACTAAAAATCCACCCTGTGTAAGACTGGATAAAAAAAAATTCTTTAAAAATAAAAAAGGTATTTACATGTTGGAAAAAAACCCCTGAAGTTATCTTAAATGTTTATGTTAAATAATTTTGATGTAAACCTTACAAGTTCATCTGTAAACTGAATCAATGCCTCTGACAGTTACTTTGAATTGAAAAAGAACCAATCCAATCCACTCTCAAATACAAATGCAATGAAAATAAATCCATTAACTAGCAGACTTTGTTTCCATCTATCATTCATGGGCATTTCATTTTTGTTTTCTACTTTCTTTTTGTGAGGCTGGAACAAGGCCATAGCAGAGTGAAACAGAAAAGAGCGATGCTGGAGAGAAAAAGAGGATCAAATTCTCCATACTTCACATATTGTCAAAGGAAGACCCTATAGGGGATTACCTCAAAGACATTTCCCCTACAGATAAAAACGAAAGTGTGCAAAACATACAGTGGAACAAATAGATGCAAGGCCCAGTTGTATTAATAATGAAACAACACATAAATAATACTGTAGCTGTAAATAAACATGGTTTAGTGAAAAAATCTGCAGCATTTTAAAGAAAAACATAGACAGTATCAACAATAAACTTGATTTAAGTCGTATTTGTTTTCCTTGTTGATTTAACGCAATCCACCCCACATTGTAGAGCTACACCAAATTGAAGGGTTCAATTAATTCTGAAGCACAAACTTCCTCACTCACTGGAGTATTGCCAGAATATGAAAACATTACCCATGTTGGAGAAAAGGTGGGGCTTCTTGCATATAGTTTAATGACCAATAAGCTAACTAACAGGAGAGGGCTTTGCATAAAATAATTACTTTGGTCAGCTAGCTTTGGGCAGCTTCCCCACCACCCAGCCACCCACAAGCTTTTGACTAAAGTAGCATCCCTCACCTGACTAATTTAGTTATACTATTAATACACTGTCTGTTTTTAAGCTGAATTTAAATGAAATACAGTGGTACCTCGGGTTACATACGCTTCAGGTTACAGATGCCGCTAACCCAGAAATATTACCTCAGGTTAAGAACTTTGCTTCAGGATGAGAACAGAAATCATGCAGCGGTGGCGCAGCGGCAACAGGAGGCCCCATTAGCTAAAGTGCCGCTTCAGGTTAAGAACAGTTTCAGGTTAAGAACAGACCTACAGAACGAATTAAGTTCTTAACCTGAGGTACCACTGTATTAATTTATTATATCTGAATCTGTTTTAGTATTTTATCCTTTGTACGTTTTCAAGTACTGTAAATTTCTCTTGATTTTATTCTTTTATCTTTTTGCAAACTGTTTTAAGGTGTTGTTTTTACAATCAAGCAGTGTATAAATATTATGAAATAAATAAAATACCATGAGTACTGTTCTTCACTCTGCAACTGTGTGAATGAAAAACAGGTTATAAATGTTTTAAAGAAATACTTGAAACTGTCTAGTCTCTGCTCAATGGAACTCCCTTGCAATTTTTACTGTGTTGTTTGTTTAATCTATCTGTGGTACTCTTATTTGAATCATATAGTTAAATACAAGTCAAAGCAGAGGGGAAACTGAAAATGAAACAATCCATTTGATATTGCTTACCTGGTGTCCAAGTAACGGGAGAACTTCTTTAATAACCATCTGGGTAGTGCTTTCTTTATTTACTCGTATTGAGACACAGGCCATTCCAATCCTGGAGAGGGGAAATAATTTACAGAAGGTGGGTTGGGTCTAAGGAACACCAGCAGGGAAATACTGCTTTGCCAACACATTTAACAGCCACAAAAATAGGATTATTCATTATGCTGAATGACCATGACTCTTCTGTCCATAAAACCGATCAAATAAATGTTGCTCTAAGTTCATTCTGAAGTTTAGAGATTCAAATTTTCAAGTTACCGTATTTTTCGCCCTATAGGACGCACTTTTTCCCCTCCAAAAATGAAGGGGAAATGTGTGTGCGTCCTATGGGGCGAATGCAGGCTTTTGCTGAAGCCTGGAGAGTGAGAGGGGTCGGTGACCCCTCTCGCTCTCCAGGCTTCAGGAAGTTCTGCGCAACCCTTGGGAGACCGGCGCGACTTCGCGCCGGGCTCCCAAGGGTTGCGCAGAGCTGCCTGCACTCCCGGGCTTCGCGCAGCTCTCCGCAAGCCTGGGAAGACCGGCACGGCTCCCTAGGCTTGCGGATAGCAGGCTGTTCTGGGGGCTGGGGTCGGGGGAAGCTCGGGCTTCCCCCGCGCCAGCCCCGTGCCTGGGGGGGGGGGTTTCTTTATTCCCCCCCCAAAAAAAAACACTAGGTGCGTCTTATGGGGCGGTGCGTCCTATGGGGCGAAAAATACGGTATATTAATACTTTTTGATGTGTAGACAAACCTTACAAAAGTTTTTTTTCTTAAAAAAACAAACAAACTACCACCTCACAGAGCCTACATTCTCTATAGGAGGAAAGTGATAGCTGTATGGATGTGCTTCAATCATTCTGGAAGCTACTTTGATTTATAAACAGAAGGGGGTTCAATATATCAAAACCAATAAAACAGCCTCTCATTTCCTTAACATAGATTTATTAAAATGCATTCTACACATCACTCCTCTTATTTATGACATTGTACCATAAATATGGAATTTAGAAAAGGAAGTATCACTTACTTCAGCCATCCAGGGTAAATTTTTACGACTTCATTATCTCTCGGTTTGGCTCTAATGATCCAAGCTTCAGGAACGGCTTCTCGGAATACAGACCCTGGCTGGGTCTCTTCTGTGGTATCATTCCTATTAATGATGTCATCACAAAACAAGGCCTGTTGAGTGAATGTCTGAAGCTCATAATCTTGTGGATCATCGTTGATGTAATATGACCTCAGTGCAGCCTCCTACAACACCACAAAACACACAAACACAAAGTAAGTAGCTGAGCATTTTGAGATGGTATGAATATTCTTGAATGGAGAGAAGCAGCAACCATCATGTACATGAAAATATAACCTATTAGAGCCCTGGTCTAATAGTGTTCTCGAAGCTACCAGCATGCGTTTGACTAAACTGCGGGAGGCAGTGGAAGACAGGAGTGCCTGGCGTGCTCTGGTCCATGGGGTCACAAAGAGTCGGACACGATTAAACGACTAAACAACAACAACAACAGAGCCCTGGTCAGCAATTATATTTTCTTGTGGAACAATTTTGGCAAGAGTAAGGAGTGGAAGACTCCTTCAACCCACTTCCTAAAGTGGCTAGTTGAAGAACTGTTCCCCTAATATGTCATTTTATTATTTATATTCACAGCTTTCCTTTCACCAAATAGTCCCAGGATTAAAAAAATATTACCATTAAAGTAAGTACCTTTAAAATCTTGAAATAAAAACCACCAAAAGAAGAAAAAGCAGGACAGCAGTGCATAGCAATACAAAGGGAGGCAAGATAGCTACCCAATTCAAGACCTGGGTAATGATGTACGTCTTGACCGACTGTCAATTGTCAGAAAGCACACACTACTGACACAAGACACACCAGAGGGAAAGTTATTCCACAACCTGTGGGTCATCACAGAGAAGGCTCTCTCATGCACCACCACTCCTTGAGCCACAAAGGATGGTGGCACTACCAAAAGGGTCTCGACTGCTGACTTTAGCAGTTGGGCAGGTCAATGTGGGAGGAGGTGCTTCTTTGGCTATTTGAGGTCTAAGTTATTTAGAGTTCTATATGTCAGTGTTAACTCCTTATATTGAGCTTGGTAGCAAATGGCAATCAGTGCAGGTCTTTGAAGACAGGCATAGTACGATAGGCAAAGGTCAAGGGAACATGTGGCCTTATGGCAATATTGCTTACCACATGTCACTTTTTCTAATCTGCTTTATTTCCACGTTAGCAACTGGGTAGCTGATGGAACTCCACAGTGTTAAGGATTTGGTTTGGGAGCAGTTGCTGACCCCCAAATGTGGGGGTGGGAATCAAGAAGAAGAAGAAGAAGAGTTTGGATTTGATATCCCGCTTTATCACTACCCTAAGGAGTCTCAAAGCGGCTAACATTCTCCTTTCCCTTCTTCCCCCACAACAAACACTCTATGAGGTGAGTGGGGCTGAGAGACTTCAGAGAAGTGTGACTAGCCCAAGGTCACCCAGCAGCTGCATGTGGAGGAGCGGAGACGCAAACCCGGTTCACCAGATTACGAGACTACCGCTCTTAACCACTACACCACACCGGCTCCCAAAACTCACAATAGTAAGTAGTACTATCATGCATAAGATAGTAGGTCTGAAAGAGGTACTAAAAGATAGTATATGTATCCCAGAAAGAAGCAGCTCTAACTATTGTTAGTCAAGAGAAAGGGTAGAGGCTCCCAGAAGAAAAGATGTGATCCTGCACAGGTTCTTATTAACAAGGTAAAAAAAGGGGAAAGGACCCCTGGAAAGTTAAATCCAGTCAAAGGCGACTATGGGGTTGCGGCACTCATTTCACTTTCCAGGCCGAGGGACCCAGTGTTCCACAGACAGCTTTCCGAGTCATGTGCCCAGCATGACTAACTAAACCACTTTTGGAGCAACGGAGCACTGTAACAGAAGCCAGAGCGCACGGAAACGCTGTTTACCTTCCCGCCACATCTACTTGCGCTGGTATGCTAGGTTGGCAGAAGCTGGGGCAGAGTAACAGGAGCTCACCCCATTGCACGGATTCGAACTGCTGACCTTCCAATTGGCAAGTCAAAGAGGCTCAGTGGTTTAGACCACATAGCCACTGTATCAGATGCCACGTGAACTACAAATACCTTAGGAACACCTAAGTATTTAACGTTATTACAAACGTTATTATTTTGAAAGAAAATATTTAATAATAAAGCTAAGATGAAATAATCAGCCTCATATATAAGCACAGTTAACATTTTTCAATTTTTCTATTTGAGAATCCATACAATTTTAGAAAGCACGCAACAGGCACTCTTACCACAACTTCTTCATTTTTTGTAATCCTTGGGACTGTAATAAGCCGAAACTGATTGCGTTTTACTGCATCATTCCCGTCGTATATTTTCAAGATCTGTTTACCTAAAAGGAAAACAGTATTTTAGCATTTAATACGAAGTAGTGTACTGCATCCAGACCACTGAGACAATTTGCAGGGAGTTTTAACTTTCAGCTGCATTGGAAATCTATTGTATTTACATTGCTTCCATCAGTGTAACGAAATTAACCAGCTTCCACATGAACCTTGTTTTATTTCTCTGAAAGAGGGATGATGTCTTTAAGGTGAAGTTTGAACCTTTTTCTCCTTCACTCATTTGTCACACCCCCTTACCATTAGCAGCTTACTCTTGGATTCAGGGCTGCCAACTTTTGATTTCAAATTTGAAGTTAACTATATTACCATACACCAGCAATGGTTACATGATGGACTATGGCTTTAGTGGTTTGAACATCACCGTAGTGGCTTATTGGCAATTTTCATCAGAAACAACAGTTTACAACGTGGGTAGGCAAACTAAGGTCCGGGGGCCGGATCCTGCCCAATCGCCTTCTAAATCCAGCCTGCGGACGGTCCAGGAATCAGCGTGTTTTTACATGAGTAGAATGTGTCCTTTTATTTAAAATGCATCTCTGGGTTATTTGTAGGGCATAGGAATTCGTTCATCCCCCCCCCTTCAAAATATAGTCCTGCCCCCCACAAGGTCTGAGGGACAGTGGAGTGGCCCCCTGCTGAAAAAGTTTGCTGACCCCTGGTTTACACTCTTCAAAGTAAATACTAGAGGATTGAAAGTTCATAGCACTAACAAACGAAGAAAAACAATCCCCCAAAAGTTGGGTGTGTATAATTAATGTAGCCAACCAAGAGAACAAGCCATGGCTGCACCTAAATTGACTATATGGAGCTTCTGTTTTGCAAAATGGACCAAGTTGGGATATTCCGGTACTGGAGGAGTAAAAACACTAACAGGAAGAAAACATTCTAGTTCCAGTGTTTCTTGGATTCTACCCAGCATCTTTTATTTTTACGGAGCTTAAAATTAAGCACAGCTCTTCAAACATTTCAAAAAGATATCGAGCGATTAAAGACCCTGAACATGAAGGTATTATAATGTTAACTACGAAGGAAGTCATTGTATTCACCTACAAATCTGCATTCATTTTAGCAAACCAACCTTTTATATATGGAGTTCTAAATTATTACTGTTTATTGTTAAATCGCTTCAAGGTGTCTCATAAGAAGCGGTTCACAAATGGGATGGAATTAAAATTAAATAAATAACGTGTCAGATAAGATGAAAAAAACAGGTGGCAGAATGCATCCCTAATTATATGACATATTTCTATTGATTTTTATCGCGAGCAACTTTGGGGAGTCATTCTGGCCAAAAAATAGGATGTATTAAAGAAAACAAGCTAGCAAAATAATAAGCTCATTTCGAGGAGAAAGGGCAAAATGAATTATATTACTGAATTATTATTTATTAAAAATAAAGTTTCTCCTGTCTTTCTGTTAAAGGAAATACACAAGAAGGCTTACAAACTAGCACTGTACATATGTGTTCTCAGTTATGACAGTAGGAGATGACTAAGTGCATTTGCAAGCAGCTGCTTATGCCTGGTTGCATTTTACTGCCAACTCCTTGAAAATTGGACTGTACCATGTTTTCCACACCAACAAAAGGCATCATATGCTCCTAGCACAAATCTTGCTGCAAACAGATACACTCTGCTTAGTAACAAATGCTACTTACTTGAGTCTGTGGAAACCTGGGACTCTTTTAGTGATAATTGTGTTGAACTGTCAACATCGTCGTCATCATCTGTAAAAATAAAAGTCTCCTTTAAAGGTTTGCCTTTAAAAACAAGGTGTTCATCCTTTAAAATAAAATGTTGCGATGAAAACAATACTATCAGATTTTCCTATTATAGTACTCACATTACTGAAACAGATACACATGCAAGCATGCCCATGATAAATAAATAAATATACATTCTCTACAGCCGTATACTGGAAAGCCACATGGAATTCTTGTTTTTATGAAGCTGACATATATACTTTTAAGAGCCCAGAAAAACCAGGGTTTCAAATTCCCACTCAGTCATGAAGTTCACTTGGTGATCTAGGGCAAGCCACAGTCTTTAAGCCTGACCTACCTCACACGGTTGTTGTGAGGATTAAAGGAGCGTCTCCACCCCCACCGTTCAGCCCGGACACTGAGGTCCAGCTCCGAGGGCCTTCTGGCAGTTCCCTCCCTGCGAGAAGCGAGGCAACAGGAAACTAGGCAGAGGGCCTTATCGGTAGTCACACGCACCCTGTGAAATGTCCTCCCATCAGAAGTCAAGGACATAAGCAACTATCTGACTTTTAGAAGACATCTGAAGGCAGCCCTGTTTAGGGGAAGTTTTAATGTTTGATGTTTTATTGCATTATTATTATTATTATTATTATTATTATTATTATTACTATGATGTTGGGAGCCGCCCAGAGCGGCTGGGGAAACCCAGCCAAATGGACAGGGTATAAATAATATTTTATTATTATTGTTATTGTTATTGTTGTTATTATTATTATTATTATTATTATTATTATGTGAGAGCCATGTTCACCACCTTTAGCTCCTTAGAGGAAAGGTGGGAAATGCCTCCATTTAAAGAATTTAAATCACCCTCACTTTTTTCTGTGAAAATGTAATGTTTGTAAGATAACTGCAGTTATCACTTTCTTAATGCGGGTCAGAAAAAGATCTAACCTGCAAATGCTTTTTTTAACAGACAAAAGTAGAGAATAAACCATCCCATAATACCAATGGTAAAGGTAAGGGGACCCCTGACCATTAGGTCCAGTTGCGGACAACTCTGGGGTTGCGGCGCTCATCTTGCTTTACTGGCCGAGGGAGCCGGCGTTTGTCTGCAGACAGCTTCCAGGTCATGTGGCCAGCATGACTAAGCTGCTTCTGGCAAACCAAAGCAGCGCACGGAAACGCTGTTTACCTTCCCTCCGGAGCGATACCTATTTATCTACTTGCACTTGACGTGCTTTCAAACTGCTAGGTGGGCAGGAGCTGGGACCAAACAACGGGAGCTCACCCCGTCATGGGGATTCGAACTGCCGACCTTCCGATTGGCAAGCCCTAGGCTCTGTGGTTTAGACCACAGTGCCACCCATGTCCCAATACCAATGGTAATCCATATACCAATATACCCAAACCAATGGCAAATATATTTTACTACTTTCTTCAGCTTGGATTCTGGTTTTGCTATCATGGGTAGGAGCATCCTCC
This sequence comes from Podarcis pityusensis, assembly GCF_964106645.2. Lineage (NCBI taxonomy): Eukaryota > Metazoa > Chordata > Lepidosauria > Squamata > Lacertidae > Podarcis > Podarcis pityusensis. The sequence goes on from NC_138042.1 coordinate 37,886,920, forward strand.
GTTTCATTCTCTAGACTGGCATCAGAATAAAACGGCTCAATTTCCCTGTCCCCCCCCCCCCACCACAAAGTGGGGGAGGAAGGGAAAGTAGATTGTTAGCCGCTTTGAGACTCCTTAGGGTAGTGATAAAGCGGGATATCAAATCCAAACTCTTCTGCATTTTTATCACTGATACTTCCAGGTTTGTTGAACTGCTGCATTTGGAGTATTCAACAAGAAGAATGTTAAATAAGTGCAAAATGTAATTGCCCATTCATAGCAAATAAACTGAAGGACAACTAGAGCATTCCTCCGAATATGACTCTCCAAACTGAAGGTCAAAGAGAAAGAGTGACATAGAATGACAATGGAATAGTCATCTTTCATAGCTGAGGATAGTAACATTTGAAGCATTATCTAGCATGAAGTCTTAGAAGAGCCACAATTCTAGGTTTGTAAATTATTCCTTAAGACAGAAAATAAAAGTAATAAAAATAACTTGCACCAAGACACAAGGAACAAGTGCTTTATTGATGAGAGGACTTCTTCGGTATTTCTTTCTCAAATTCTAATAAGGAAGTTTTTAGCTAAGGGGGAAAGGTATTTGTGGGAGTCTAAAAACAAGTCAAATTGCCATCCTAAATGGATGGAGAAGACCTCTTGCCTAATTTCTGTAAATCAAGTGATGCAGGCCATACTTGGTCATAAGTCTTGACAGATCAGCCATGGCATAATTAATACATACAGATTCTGCTTGCAGCTTAGAGAATTTCTCTTGTTTAAAAAGGATGTTAATCACTTAACTAAGAAATGCAAAGCCAATTCTTCCACTAGTTTCCTGGCCTGTCCATCAAAAGATTTTCCATTACTGCACTTTCCCAGAGGTGCCAACTTGAATAAAATTCTGGGGGTGGGCAGGAAAGCCCCACCCCCACATAACTGGTCACATGACACGGCACACACACACCATTTGAATGGCAATGCCTATCAACTTTGGGCGCCCTGGCCCCCTCAAATATTTTATTGGGGAGGGGGTCGAAGGGACCTCAGCCCCTAGGAGCTGACTCCTATGCTCTTTCCTAAGGGCCTCTTCACACATTAGTTTAAGGCATATTCCAAAAAGGGGATCTGAAAACAGGTCTTTGAAGAAGTCAGGGAGGGTTCTGGCTCCCTGATAAATACACACTTTACAGCCAACCTGATCTTGCTGCTGTGCAATGTGTGCAACAGCTCTTATGTACACCAAAAGCAAAAGTAGTGACTGTATGCTATGCAGCATGCTAGGTTGATCTGAAAAGAATGGCAGATTACGCCTTTCCCAACATAATCTCTTTACAACACAGCTATCTTACTTCAAAATCTACTAATTTCCTAAGAGACACACTGCCATAGCAATCCCAATACAATTTATGGCCCCAGACAACTGCCCTATCTATCCTGAGGGGTGTGTCTCAAAATCTATGGCAGCCCGGGCTTGCTCCCTTGGTATTATACACAGTTTTCCAGCCACAAGACGTTTCATTAGTGCCTCTCAAAAAACTATTGCAGTCCAAAGCAGTTGCTTATGTTGCTTGTTCTGTCAAGCCATGCCTGAGCATGGAAAAGCTGAGGGCATGATAAAACATGACAAAAGAGAACAGACACACAAACAAGTTTAAAAGAATATGCCGAAAGAAAGCAAAGGCTAATCTGTAGCATCACAGCTATACCAGCCTACATGCTTATGGAAACATGATGCAATGTCCACTCACAGAGGGAGATTTTACATGCACTGACTTGATCCAGAAGCCACTTTTCAAAAAAATTCCAGAAAATACCATTAGCATTTCTGGTGGAAAACGATCGCTATAGGCAACAACCAATTTACGCATGTCCAACTGATGGGCAATCGTGCACATATGCATGACGCCAACTCCAGAAATGACCCAAAAATGTCACCCAAATGGCACAACTGGGTGGAGCAGGACAGAACATAACCCTCGAGCAAAACAAGGATTGCCTGTACATAACAGCTTTAGGTGTATTCTTGTAACCACCAGCAAAGCAGAACTCAACCATTCCAGCAAATTCAATACAGTATTTCAAGCAATTTCTACTCCTCATATTTTTGAAGGACAGACAATTGGGTCTTTTTGATTTTTATAGAGGGAGTCATTTTCTAGACGAGTGTACATTGTTAAATATGCATAAAGTGCATTTATTCATACTTAATATGTGCAAAGGTCCTATACCTTCCTCACCTTGTTTACATATCTAAATGAAACAGGTTTATTCACTTTTCAAGCTACATAATGCAACCTAATGAATAAGCACAAACAATAAGCTATTTTTGTTTGATGGGAAAGGTCTGGCCAAGTTGCTTTTGTTAGCTTTAAAATTATCCAGAAAACAATAAATAGTTATCCAAAGATTTGAAAGGTAGCTTCATACATAAGCAAACAGGTTTGAAAAGAAACACCGTGCATTTGCAAACTAAAAATTCCAAGCTAACATTTTTAGCAAAGGGGACACATGGTCAGCTTTGACACAAGCCACCCAATTGATTGTTTGGTCAATTTGTGCCTTAGATAATTTTTTTGTAAAATACAAACATACAAGAGATTAGCACTTGGAGGCCAGTGACAAGAATGCAAGCTCCTTCCTCCCATCACTGTTCTCAAGGGAAATGTCAGCACTGACCTTAAGCGCAGCTAATGTGAACCAGGGATCTTAAAAACCAAACAGTAACATTAACAGTGTAATCCTAAAAAGGTTTTCTCAGAAGTCTCACCGAGGTCAATGGGACTTACTGCCTAGTAGCTGCATTCAGAATTGTAGCCTAAATCATATTTAGGAGGGAGGTAGCACTTCACAAACCCTAAGCTAAGACTCGGGGTTGAAACCATTAGTAACGCTAAAATACATTTGCCCATCTTTCATGTGTGCTTAAAATAAATCTTTGCAACCATTTGAGCAAGTTTATTCATGACCACTGACATTCACGTTTAATGACAACCTGACGAATTACCTTCTCCAAAGGCTCTGAAACCTACCTATCTCCAGGACACGTGAAGTGTTGCAAGATTTAAAATGTGCTTTACTAAAGCAGCACATTTATAATGGATTGTAAAGTACCTAGCATGCAGGATATGCAAGGCAACAGAAGAATTTAAGAACATAAGAATCAACTTGTTGGACTGTCCAAGGTTCATCCAGTAGTTTCAAATAGCAGCCAAGCATATCGCTCTGGAAGTTTATACACAGAATATGAAGACGAAGGCCAAATCCTGCTCAACACTGAAGATGGAGGTTCCATTTAGCTATTATCGCTTATTAAGCCACAGATAGACCTATCTGCACTGCCAATTATAGTTACAGTCCTAGCCTTGTGGGGAAATAGGGAAATATGAATATATTCTTGAGAACCTGAGGGAAAAAATATATGTAGGATGTACTCTAGGTGGCAGTAAAATATTATGGTAGAAACGGAACAAAGTATTTTCAGTACAGCCAAGGCAAAGGAAACACATTTATACATGCTATTTACTGCCTCAGCGCTACATAAAATTAGTTTGATGTTTTACATGAAGGTTTGCCATCATTCTTAAGTGTTTTTTTTCTAGTACAGTATCAGAACATTTACCTGTACCTGGGTAAGCACAAAGACAAAAATATGAAGAAAATGTACGCACTAAAATATGCCCCTTTCTTGTGTTCCATTGTTATAGATTTGTTGCATATAAAAAGCAAGCAAACCTTCCCCACACACTGCAAAAGGAACCAATCCCCTTAAATTCAGCCATGAATCAAAAGTCATTTACTTTGTACAAGAAAAGTGAGGAATCTTTTTGACTCCACGGGCCATTAAGTCTTCATCAAGAATGGCCTTGTGGGCCAAATTTGACAGATGGGTGCAGCTAAGGTGCAACGTGCTTTGAAGTCCCAAAATCAGGACTTTAAAGCACTATGTACAGCATGGGTATGCAAACTAAGGCCCGGAGGCCGGATGCGGCCCAATCACCTTCTCAATCTGGCCCATGGACGGTCTGGGAATCAGTGTGTTTTTACATGAGTGCTTTTATTTAAAATGCATCTCGGGTTGTTTGTGGAGCCTACCTGGTGTTTTTACATGAGTAGAATGTGTGCTTTTATTTAAAATGGATCTCTGGGTTATTTGTGGGGCATAGGAATTCGTTCATCCCCCCCCCCCCAAAAAAATATATAGTCCGGCCCACCACATGGTCTGAGGCGCGGTGGACTGGCCCACGGCTGAAAAAGTTTGCTGACTCCTGATGTACAGAAATTTGTTTCTAAAATGGAGGTTCAGTTGATGAGTGTGGGGGGGGGGGTTAAACTTTGCTGTTTTGGCTGTGCACCTTTGTTCCCTGCAGGGAACAGGAGAGCACAGCTAAAGCAGGATTTGGCCTAGTCCTCCCACTCATCAGACGACATTATGAGTGATGCCAGCTGATGCGTAGGTAGGGCATTACTTGGGGGAAATGAAGTCATGAGCCAACTTGGACTCCCTGGCAGGTCAATATGGGCCCACAGGCTGACAGTTCCCAGACAGGTTGTAAAATACGCACCTTGCTTAAAGCTATTCACCCCCTACTTATTTTCTACAGCAAATACATTTTCAAAATGTGAAAAAGTGTTGATATTTTAAACCAGGCACGCTCCTACTTTAAGCTAAGAAAAATCTTGAATAAAGGTAATTTGATTGGGGGACGGGGATGTAAAGAAACTAACAAGCATGCTTTTTAAAAAGTAAGAAGCAAGAGATTTTTAGTTTAGCAAATAGCAGCCTAAAATGGTAAATTCTTAACAAGTATGTCTAAGACTTCTTAAAGCACAATGCATGCCTGCTCAGAAGAAAGCCCTGTTGTGTTCAATTAAACGTATTCCCAGGTAAGTGTTCATAGGGTGGCAGCCTACGTAAGCAACTGGACAGCAGATGGTATTCAACCCAAATCTGACTCACAAAGACTTTAGCTCTCAGAAATGCTTTCTGGCCCAGAACAACCACCTCCAGGCCAGGCAGATTCCCAGAACTACACAGGGTAAGAAAGCACATGGGTGGACTGAATGAGGCTTAGGGGCTTGCTTCCTACCCTCGTTCTCAGAAGTTCCTCCTTTTAACAAGGATACCATTTTGACAATTGTGCATTTTGGCTTTTAATAAAAACAAAAAGTAATCACTAAATTGTTAAATAAACCAATGGATTAATATTATGCAGTCAGAACTTTACCTGCTTCTGTCTGTAAGCTTTCCGATATCCGAAAACAGTGCATTTTACTGAAGTTGCGAGAACATAAGTGCACACAGTTTGGAGGAAGAATCATGTTTCTTAGTCTTCCAAATGTACATTCTGGAGGTACAATCACAGAGCAAGCAGCATGAGCCTATGGAAAACACAGCATCAGTCATGTCTAATTTCTATTTCAGAGCTGTAAATTTTGAGCCTAGACAGCTGTTTCCCACCCAATTTAAATTAATCTATACCCACAGTTTGTGGCTAGCTGGCTGTGTGTGTGTGTGTGTGTGTGTGTGGCAGAGATAAAGGGCACCAAAAAAAAAGTTGCAACCTTTGACAAAGTTAGTACTTCTTTCAGATCCCTTATCATATGGTAAATAATTATGAACACTTTAAAATTCTGTGTTATTTTACCGGTATATCCCCTTAGTCACAGAAGACAGATATTAAATATCAGTAAGCAAAGTTAATCCCATGTGAGCTCAAATATTCATATTCTATGTGCTCAGAAGTTCAATGAATGGAAGAAGCTTGGTCACACAGAAAATGTGAGCGTGGATCAGCAATTTCCTGTAAAATTAAACAGGGAGCCATTTCATATTGGGGAACAGTCCATTTTACAGATAAGTAAGAGCTTATTGCCTCAGTTCTTCTAGTTTTTTGTTTGTTTTAAAAAACTATCTTCATTTAGTTTCCCCTCCTGGCTAGTTTACAAATGAAATGAAATGAAATACAAAGTACAACTGAACACAAAGTACAATGATCACAGCCTCTCTCCTCCCTATAGAGATTCATTAACCATATTCTTTATATATATATAAAAACCTGGTTAAACAGATAGTTCTGTAACCTGTGGAGTTTAATGAGTAGCAAATATAACACACTGGCACACTGGAAGCACTATTACTGATTGCCAAAGCACAATAAAATACAAGTTTAGATGTATTCAGATTCTGTGCCTAATACCTTTTCAACTTGATGATTTCTGGCTTTGCAAGAATAAGCAAAACAAATGCTCACAAACCTAATGCAAGTTTGGGATCACCAAGGTCAAATTTTTTGAGCAGGATGGAGGGATGCTGAAGCCTCACTGCACGCCCTGCCCTCAAGTTGTCTCCCAGTGCCCCATCACTGGAAGTGATCCCAGCTGAGAGAAAATGCTGGGACGTGGGTCCCAGTCTGCTGCAGGGGAAAACTGCAGATTTGGACAACACCCACAGTAAGACCCACTCCCTGTGTTACGTAAGATTGAGGCAGACCCAGACTTTAAAAAGAGACAGGTTTGCCACTGTCACATACTGCCTGGCCTTAAGCCTAGCTCAATACAAGTATTTTAGATGGAAACATGTGGTTTCAATAGGGAAGAGAGACAAATGAGCCAGTGTGGTGTAGTGGTTAAGAGCGGTGGACTCGTAATGTGGTGATCTGGGTTTGATTCCCTCCTCCTCCGCATGCAGCTGCTGGGTGACCTTGGGGTAGTTGCACTTCTCTGCCTCACTCACCTCACAGAGTGTTTGTTTTGGGGGAGGAAGGGAAAGGAGATTGTTAGCCGCTTTGAGACTCCTTAAAGGGAAAGGGACCCCTGACCATTAGGTCCAGTCGTGGCCGACTCTGGGGTTGCGGCGCTCATCTTGCTTTATTGATCGAGGGAGCCGACATACAGCTTCCGGGTCATGTGGCCAGCATGACTAAGCCGCTTCTGGCGAACCAGAGCAGCACATGGAAACGCTGTTTACCTTCCCGGCAGAGAGGTACCTATTTATCTACTTGCACTTTGACGTGCTTTCAAACTCCTAGGTTGGCAGGAGAAGGGACAGAGCAATGGGAGCTCACCCCATTGCGGGAATTCGAACCGCCAACCTTCTGATCGGCAAGTCCTAGGCTCTGTGGTTTAACCCACAGCGCCACCCGCGTCCCTTGAGACTCCTTAGGGTAGTGATAAAGCGGGATATCAAATCCAAACCCTTCTTCTTCAACTGAGTAGCAGTACACATCCTATGCACACAGAAGGTCCAGAGTGCACTCCCTGGCATTTCCAATTTAAAAGATGTCAGGCAACAAGACTGAGTAAGACCTTTTGTCTGAAGCACTGGGGCATGTACAGCCAAGTCAGAGGACGTGCTGGGCTAGAGGGGCATGATCTGCTTCAGTAGAAAACAACTATGTTCATATGATGTTTAAAATAGAAACCAAATCACAAACACAAAGGAAGGGTAGTCTAAAGCAGAGTATGTTGCTACGAAAATAATTCCACATACTGTTACACCTAAAAGGGAATTTCTACAGTAGTGTACATTCTTAGTTTAATGTTGCCATTCAGAAACAAACAAAATGTATTTGAAGAGTAAAGAAAGGCAGTTTACATTTTCTGAGTTATTTTACTTGCAATGTCCAGAGTACACTTACTGTCCTGTTAGATAGTTCTTAAGATAGCAGAAACCCAGCCAGATGGGTTTTCTAAAAAATGTTTACATAGTGACCACTTATGGATTGTAATGACAGTTATCATGATATTTTTCCAGACTACATGCACTGTATTATGGACATTTCAGTTATTTTGTTATTCTGTTTATTTACTTATCTGATGTTTTTACACCACACCTTTCGTCCATTCTGGAGAACAGGGAAACTTCACATATGAAATTGTTTAAAAACAACCATCTTTAATTATAACAGAGAATACATTAACATCCTGTTTTATCATATATAATATACTGTGATGGACTTCCAGCTAAACTACCTTTCACTGCTTCTTTCTTTTAAGTTGCCTTGAGGATTCTGGCAGGTTCACATGCCAGGGTATCAAATTTGGAAAAAAACCAAATAAATCTTGTTTACGTACCAGAATGCCGCACCATTCACATCTCATACCCGAGAGAACCTCTGAAGAGCCACACGTTTTCCTGCAGACCTTACAACGCGCACCTGAAGAAAGATTTCCCTCCCTCCAGTGATGATGGTATGTATCCTACAGCAATTAAATAAATCCATTATTTAAAGAATGTACTGCAACCTTTAAAATTGCTTTGGAATCTTGGTAAAGCAGTTGAATTAGCTGCACTCGAAATCCGAATATCTAACCTTTCAGTAAGTCCAGAAAAATCAACCAAAACAAACATTTAACGACAGAGTCTTCGAAGCAAGTAACAAAAAGTTCAGCTTTGAAACAAACAACAACCGGATCCTTTAGATGGAGGATGAATGACACCTTATTTAGAGATGAAGAAGTTTACAAAAAGGCCCAAAAGACTTTGAGAGATTATTTTGAAATAAATATGAATACCAATGTAGAAAAAAGAGTAATCTGGGATGCAAGCAAAGCTGTGATGAGAGGGTTTTTGATACAACAGAATGCAATAAAGAAGAGAAGTCAAAATGAAAAGAAAGATAAAATCTTGGAAAAAATAAAAGAAGGAGAGAAGAAATTGAGAGCAAAACCAAAGTCCCAGGAGATTTTGAGAGAAATAAAATTATATCAAGTACAATATATGGAAATGATGAATCAGGAAATAGAATGGAAAATCAAACAAATGAGACAAAAAACATTTGAATCAGCTAATAAATGTGGAAAACTGTTGGCCTGGCAAATGAAAAAAAGACAAAAATTAAATACTATTATAAATTTAGAAGTGGAAGGAAAGAGTATACATAATCCAAATGAGATTAGAAATTGCTTCCAGAAGTACTTTAAACAATTATACACACAAGGGCCACAGAAGGAAATGGACATAGACCAATTTTTGAAGACAAATGGCCTACAAAAAATCTCTCAAGAAAGTAAATTAATGCTGAACTATAAAATATCTGAACAGGAAGTAGAAGGTGCCATACAAAATATGCAATTGGGCAAATCTCCAGGACCGGATGGGCTGACTTCCAGATACTATAGATCTTTGAAAGAGTGGTTACTGCAACCTTTGAAGGAAGTCTGCAATGAAATATTGGAGGGGAAAGGGGCACCAGAATCGTGGAAAGAGGCGTATATCACACTTATACCGAAAACAGAGACTGAAAAGACTCAGCTTAAGAACTATCGCCCTATATCGTTACTTAATGTGGATTACAAAATTTTTGCAGACATTTTGGCCAAGAGATTGAAAAAAATATTGATGAAAGAGATTCATAAAGACCAAGCGGGCTTTCTCCCGGGAAGACACCTGTCTGATAATTTGAGGAATATAATTGATATTTTGGAAAAATTAGAAGTGAATATAAACACCAAAGCAGTATTGATATTTGTTGACGCGGAGAAAGCTTTTGATAATATCTCTTGGAGTTTTATGAAGAAGAATCTGCATGGGATGGGGGTAGGCCAAGGTTTTGAAAATGGTATAGGTGCAATATACTCTGAACAAAAGGCTAAATTAATTGTAAATAATGTGGTTACGGAACAATTTAAGATAGAAAAAGGGACACGACAGGGGTGCCCAATTTCCCCACTGCTTTTTATATCGGTCCTGGAGGTTTTGCTAAATATGATTAGAAAGGACCGGTTGGTTAAGGGCATACAGGTCGGAGCTAAACAGTACAAATTGAGAGCATTTGCAGATGACCTAGTATTGACGTTACAGGAGCCAGAATCTAGTACTAAAAGAGTTTTAGAATTAATTCAGGAATTTGGTCAGGTGGCAGGTTTTAAATTGAACAAGTTAAAAACTAAGGTTTTAGAGAAAAACTTAACACCGATTGAAAGAGAGAGGTTTCAGAATGAGACAGGATTGAATGTGGTAAAGAAAGTGAAATACTTGGGGATTAATATGACAGCCAAAAACGGGAATTTATTTAAAGATAATTACGAAAAATGTTGGACGGAAGTGAAAAAAGATTTAGAAATTTGGTCAAATTTGAAACTCTCGTTGCTGGGCCGTATTGCTGTGATAAAGATGAATGTATTGCCTAGAATGTTGTTTTTGTTTCAGACATTACAAATTGTAGATAAGATGGACTGTTTCAAGAAGTGGCAGAGAGATATTTCTAGATTTGTCTGGCAGGGCAAGAAGCCCAGAATAAAATTTAAGATATTAACTGACGCCAAGGAAAGAGGTGGATTTGCCCTGCCAGACCTTAAACTTTATTATGAATCAGCAGCTTTTTGCTGGCTGAAAGAATGGCTACTTCTTGAAAACACAGACATTTTGGATTTAGAAGGTTTTAACAATGTATTTGGATGGCATGCATATTTATGGTATGATAAGGTCAAAGCACACAAAGCATTCAAAAATCATATTGTTAGGAAAGCATTGTTTAATGTCTGGATAAGATACAAAGACTTACTGGAAAATAAAACCCCAAGGTGGCTGTCACCAATGGAAGCAAAAGCTCTGAAAAGGCTCAATATGGAGGCCAAATGGCCGACATATTGGGAAATTTTGGAGCAAGAAGGAGATAAACTGAGATTGCAGAGTTTTGAAAAATTAAAAAATAAAGTGAGAGATTGGCTCCACTACTATCAGATAATGGAGGCATATAATTTGGATAAGAAAACAGGCTTCCAAGAGGAAAAGTCAAAATTAGAAACAGAATTGTTAGAACCCAAAACTAAAAATTTGTCAAGAATGTATAACTTGCTGTTGAAATGGAATACTCAGGATGAAACGGTGAAATCTGCTATGATTAAATGGGCACAAGATGTTGGCCATAATATTATGTTTGCTGACTGGGAACAGTTATGGACCACAGGTATGACGTTTACGGCATGTAATGCCTTAAGAGAGAATATTATGAAAATGATATACAGGTGGTACATGACCCCAGTCAAGCTTGCAAAAATTTATCATTTGCCCGATAATAAATGTTGGAAATGTAAAGAAACTGAAGGTACATTCTTTCACCTTTGGTGGACGTGCCCAAAGATTAAGGCTTTCTGGGAAATGATATATAATGAACTGAAAAAGGTATTTAAATATACCTTTCTGAAGAAACCAGAGGCCTTTCTCTTGGGCATTGTCGGCCAACTGGTGCCAAAGAAGGACAGAACCTTTTTCATGTATGCTACAACAGCAGCAAGAATACTTATCGCAAAGTATTGGAAGACACAAGATCTACCCACTTTGGAAGAATGGCAGATGAAGGTGATTGACTACATGGAACTGGCGGAAATGACTGGGAGAATCCGAGACCAGGGAGAAGAGTCGGTGAAAGAAGACTGGAAGAAATTTAAGGACTATTTACAGAAATATTGCAAAATTAAGGAACTTTAGAAGGATGTTGGATAGAAACTAAGAGGTTTTTAGCTGTAATGCTTTAAGAGACATGGAAAAAAAGGTTAACAATTGGGTAAAAGATTAATGGTAAGGATTTGCTGAACCAACAAATTGAATTGGAATACAAAGAAGGGAGGTATGAGGAGGTCCGGGGAAATAAGAGTAAGGAAGATAGGTTATGGAACATTATTGTGTTTTTAACTGTTTTATTTTGTATGTTGTTTTTTTTCTTATTTTTTACTGTTTTTGTTATATCTTAAAACTTTATACTTTTTCTTTATTCTGTACTTTCATGTATCTTTAATAAATATCATTAAAAAAAACAAAAACAAAAAGTTCAGCTTTGCATTAGGCCCTTGGAAGCAAAGCTTTCCTAACAGATTTCTTTCCTCTGTTGTTTAAACAAAAACTTTTGTACTTACATGATCCTGACTGCCATCTTGATGGCACTGGCGACAGTCACTACAAGCAAACGGGGCGCAATCTGTATGCACGTGCAGCTCACAAACTAGGAGTAAACAGAGGGAAAGGGGAGGAAATTGCCTCTCGTTTGTTTTACTCTTGCTTTTATCTCTATTTTTAATTCTCCTACTTTACTTTTAAAATATATTTCATCATTATTATAGTAAAGATGCAACATCATATACACGATTAGCAGAACCATAAGAACCTAAGAAGAGCCTACTGGATCAGGCCAATGCCACAGCTAGTCGAACATCCTGTTCTCACAAGGACCAACCAGATGCAATCACAAGCAGGACCAGAGCAAAAAAAGTAGTCTCCCCTCCTGCAGGCACCAGCAATTGGTATTCAGAAGCACAGTGCCTGTGACTGTGGAGGCAAAGCACAGCAACTGTGGCTAGCAGACACTGATAGCCTTATCCTCCATAAATTTGCCTAATTTTATTTAAATCCATCCAAGTGGGTGGCTTTAATGTAACAGGTAAAGTTAAAGGGACCCCTGACCATTAGGTCCAGTCATGGCCAACTCTGGGGTTGCGGTGCTCATCTCGCTTTATTGGCCGAGGGAGCCAGCGTACAGCTTCCGGGTCATGTGGCCAGCATGACTAAGCCGCTTCAGGCAAACCAGAGCAGCGCATGGAAACACCGTTTACCTTCCCGCCGGAGCGGTACCTATTTATCTACTTGCACTTTGACGTGCTTTTGAACTTCTAGGTTGGCAGGAGCAGGGACCGAGCAACGGGAGCTCACCCCGTCGTGGGGATTCGAACCATCGACCTTCTGATCGGCAAGTCCTAGATTCTGTTGTTTAACCCACAGCGCCACCCGCGTCCCTAAAGTAACAAGTACAGAGGCCCAATGTGGGCCAGAACCACAATAGGGCCAAAGCATTAAGACACTATTCTGAAGACCACCAGGGACTTGACCTGGAGCAGAGGTAGGCATGCTTGCTATTTACAAACAACCAACAGCCACTCAATTTCTAATGTCATGAATAGTGTCATGTCTAGATTTGCCCTCAGTGCTTTGCATGCAAAAGAACCCAGCTCCAGTCCCTAGAATTACCAGTTAAAGGATCTTAAAAATCTTATTAAATAGGAACCCCAAAATTTGGGATCCATTCCAAACCGGTGCCAAAATGTTGCAATAGTTTGAACCCCTTTGGCACCACAAATCCCACTCTCAAAATGAGGAACTGATACTAAAACCTGGGTTCCCAATTAATGTCACAAGTTAACAGAACTCAAAATCCCATATTGTCCAACGGATTCCAAGCAATGTCATATTTCTGCAATTGTTTTGAATCATTTTGGAGAACAAACCCCATGTTTAGCACTACCCCCTAAAAAGCACAGTAACTAATGCATCAAACCTGGGAAATATTTCTGTCCCTTTGGGAAGCAGAACATGCTATAGTTTCAAATACAGAGTAGTTTTTTCTTTAAATTACTTTTCACTGAGATTTTTGTTAACAGATAAAAGCCTTCCATCTTCTAACTAACAGAGCTATCCAGGAGGGACTTTGCACATTTGCCTGAATGGCAAGTCTCAGCCTTGCTGATGGCTCATCTATCTAGTTTGTTTTATGTGTCAATGGCCTTTCCCTCAGGTGATCTCCTGGACATGGGGAGCTGGCCTGTCTCTAATTTTTGCACTTGCTAGAACTCTGCCCAAGACCTTGGAGGCCCACCATCAATTGAAACAGACAGATATTGGGTTAGATAGAAGGCTGTTTTGTATGAAATTACATTAGATTTGTACATTGAGATTAACCTACGAATTCGCCATTTCTCATACAACATCAACAACTGGTAAATGCTATGAGAGCACATTTTTCAAGGGTAGTAACTATGCTGGGAAAGGGGGGGAAGAGAGAAATTCGGCTTATCAACAGGTTTCCTCCCCGCACTCTCTACAATCCCTCACACTTCCTAGTAAGTCCTCATTTATCATTCTAGGAAGTGTCTTAAAAATATTGTGCTTTTGCCAGGGTGGCAGAAAAGTTAAGATACCAATTAGAATAAGCTGACAACACCATGATCCATTACAGTTCAGCCTTACCTTCACAGCGAAATGCTGGAGACTCCAAAAGCTTTCTGCACACGGCACAGAACTTTCTCTTGTAATGTCCTGGAGGTCCTAAACAATGTGCAACTGGAACCTGCACAGAAAACAAAGTGTGCTTTAACTGTATACTGTGCCCTTAAGATCTACAGGTGCAGCATAACTGTTACTGTATAGGCAACTGAAAACACTGAGCAACTTGGGTGACTTTTAATTAATGTGTATTTGGTTTATGCCCAATCAGAAACCAAGGCCCTCTGTGAGAATCTTTTTTCTTTTTTAACATCTCCTGTGAGAATACTGAGTCAGCAGCAGTCCAATCAAGCAATTTTAAAGATTAGTTGTATTTATACAATTTCTTAATCACACTTCAGTAAGGAGATCCCATTAGAACATTGCCAACCACATCCTTAGAAGGGACACAGGACGATCAATTAGGTACTCACACCATCATGGTATAGTGATCTGCATCCCAGAAAGGCAAATATATATAGGCACAAAATTATATAAGGAAAAAACAAAAATAAATCACAGGAGAAAATGCTGCAAAGCTAGAAAGAAAACCAATGTTCCAATGACAAGGATCAATCTTAACTACGAGTTCTGGAAGAGTTGCTCCCTGTCTTGCAGGCCTTGTTCCACCTGGCCTGGGCGGGAAGGGGCCCTGACTGACTCCAGCTACAAAAGCTGAGCCTGCTGAACTGAGTCTTGGGCTGGGGTATTGTTTAGAAGTTCTGTTGGGAGGGGTTGCTGCTGTTATTGATATTAATTTTTTGTATCTTTATTTTTAGATCTAATGACCCTATGACTTGTGTGGAAAGGTTGTGTACTTTTTGATGTGTTCTGTTTTTGTAATGTTTGTAATGTAAATCTTTTCATGTTGTAAACTACCTTGAGCAAGGCTTTAACTTTGGAAAAGTGGCAAAGAAATAAAATGACAGTGATGATGAATAAAAAGGATGATGTAGTGCCAGCCACTTCTTACCCAGTGACCCAGGCATAAAAAATTCTCTGTTACACAAAGATTGCAAAAGGAATGTTCTCCCTTCTTTACGTTATCAAATGACGCAATTTCTACTGACTGGTTTCTAACAATCAAAGGGAATAGTCACTTCCTTTGCCTCCGTGTCAGTGTACGGCTTAAAGTGG
Organism: Podarcis pityusensis; assembly: GCF_964106645.2. Classification (NCBI taxonomy): domain Eukaryota; kingdom Metazoa; phylum Chordata; class Lepidosauria; order Squamata; family Lacertidae; genus Podarcis; species Podarcis pityusensis. The sequence continues at coordinate 37,902,011 of NC_138042.1, forward strand.
ATATGCACCAAGGAACCACTATGCGCATATATTTTCTGCTTCTGAAAGTGGGTGGAAAGATGCAATTTTAATTACTCTCTCCAATCCCATCTTCCCCTTCCTCGTCCCCACAGAGGATACTAAGGAAACAGAGACTAATTATACTGTCCTCACCACACAGAGTCTCAGTTATTCCTGTTCTAAATACAGTAGTCACCGCAGACAATTTAGCTACATTAATTCTATGTGGTGATGTCACAAGACACCCTGACAAAGCTGTAGAATTTTTGCTTCTCATTTATTATTGAAAGCCCTTTCTAGAATATGATCTTGATATGAGCCATTAAAATCAATTAGCAAAACACAGCATAGCAATGATTCTATAAATGCTTTTAAAGCCATCTAAGTGCCGTTATTATACTGAACACATTAACTAATCAACATGCTATACAGCAGCAGAAAAGGGAAACTGCACTTTTTTTTCAAGAGAGAGAGAGAGAGACAGAGAGAATACGAACAAATAAAAAACAAACACGTAGTTTAGCTCTAGATAATAGTACCATTAAGAGTTATTTGTGGCACAAGGATGCCTGTTCTATTTTCAGCTATCTTCAGCAGTTAAACTTCCTGTTTCGAGTTTTTGGTAGGGGTTTCCCTTTGCTGTGCAAGACTTCATTACACTGATAGGCTTAGAACAATGACACACGCAACTGCAAAAGGAAAACAATATACCAAACCAAAGACAGCTGAAAAGGCACTCAGCCTGGAACAAAAGTCACCAGGGAGATGGTAAATTGTTACCTTTGAAAAGCTATGTTCAATGCACGGCTGAATTGGAACCAGGACTCACCAGCATAAAAATTATTCAGAAACTACAGAATGTCCTCATTCATATATGAGACGTCATACTAGTTCCAATATATTACACAGCATACCAATGCATGCTGCCCTCATCCCCAGGTGCAAGTGGGAGAATCGAGCCAAGGTTTCAAGGCTTACTGTTATGGCCAAACCCAGAGTCATGGTTTATTTCCCTAAAACAAAACCACAAGCAGCAAGCCAAGAACCAACAATGGCTTCTTGATTGTGGTTTGTCGGGGGGGGGGGGGAATCATAGCCCTGAGTTCGGATGAAACAAGTTTGGTTTGCTGTTCCTGCTTGCACCAGGGGAGAGCGAAGCAGAAGCAACTGAGCAGCTTGCAATCCCCAAAAGCCATAAACCACAGGATATCATTACAATTCCACACAGCACTCGCAATCTGGGGTTTTAGCTAACTACATCCTGGTTAGTAGAAATAATTTTCAGAAACCTGACATCCTTCATTTTAGAGATTAAGCACTTTCAAGGCAGCGACTTTTCTCCAATATCAACAAAAGCAAGTAAATCCATTGAAGTCAGCAGCAGTAGCTATGCAAATCTAGCTTGAAAAGAGGATTGCATTTGACTGTTTACACAGTAAACAATTTGCTCAGCAAGGGCCAAACTGGAGGCAATTAGAACAGATAAACACATGATGAAAAATCCTTATCAAGATATGGTCTTGATATAATTCAATTCTGGTTTGGAGCACAAACCATATATATGCCGTGTTGCCACCTACAGGAGGCAGCAGAAGAATGAAATTCAACCTACAATATAGAACAATTCTTATAAGGTGGCTTCCTATGTTCTATGTCCTGCTAGAGGAAGATCAAGGGCTGCATGTGCCAGGGGCGAAACTAGGCTTTATTTCACCTGGGTCAAAGACCCAGTTTGGCACACCCCCATGCACATTTGCATACCCATACACACACAGGCTGGGAGCCTCAATCGCTCTTCTGGAGGCTTCACCCAGGGCAAAAAACCTGACTAGCTTCCCCCTCCTAAAGCATAGCTCATGCACAAGGTGATTTGCTTAACTATAAATGCTGTAAGCAAAGCAAGCAAGCAAACAAATAAATCCTACATCTTATCTTATCCTTGTATACTTTGGGGTGATAAAAGCCAAATTAACAAGACAACAAAAGATCTTTAGCCACCGGATAACGGAAAAGATGCAAGGAAGAAGTACTGAACAAGACTGCATGCAGGTTAAAGCAATAGTAGCAAAAGACTTTTATCAGGACCAAATGAAACAACACATAAAGCAGTGAGAAGCTTTAGAGTTCAACCAGAACTCAAAAATAATTTCCTGAAGAGAACTATACATGCATTTGTTTAAACTAAAATAGGTACAGTACTAGACAATACAGGCTGCTCACAAAAAATGTTTGATATATTTTGGACTCCATCCAGCTTGTAACCAAGTCCAAGCAACAAAGATTCGTCATAGTACGCAAATGCCATAATTTCTCTTTGAACAGTGTCGACACATGAACTTATCTGACTCATGCCATGCTTCTTATTTTGTGAGCCTTTACTTGACCTTGAATTCCATGTCCTGCTTTAAAGTGACATTTTCATTAAGTCCGGGATAATCCCCATTTTGCTTAGCATCAAACGAAAAATTCAGACGAAGCTGACTCTTAGCCAGATTCCCTTTACCCTTAAGTATTCAAAATGCAATTCCTGGTTTATAACATTAGCATGCTCTAAGAATCCAGCAGGAAGAAATCTTTAACACCCTTCATATATTAGAACTTTCCACAAATAGCCACTTTGTATAATCAGCAAGAAGGGTAGGGGACAAAAATAGAAGCTTCCCATACATAGAATAAACTAGCATTAAGCCTTCTGTTATGTTTTTAAGCTAAGAGCCAAAGTGAATATTTGCTTCATGTAGCCAACACACAATACAGCTGTCCCATATGGCTGCTTTTAGACAGCAGAATATTGTCTTCGAAGCCCATCAGGCAGCCTGTAATTAACAGAAGCAGTTGAACATTTCATGACACCTTTTAATGCTGAAGACTTAAAAGTCACACGCAAGAGGGGGTTGCTTATGTTAGCTTAAAGGAAAAGGCTTCTGAGGATAAAGCACAGAAATAAAAAAGCATTCTCTGCAGTAGCAAATGAAGGAAACTCCACTGCAACCATGTCACTTATGCTTGCTATAGTTTTAAGCTTAAAAAGTAAGTATCATGCTACAGAGGCAACATAAATTCAAGGGTATTCTCCTGACCTCAACTTTTTCAAAATCAACAAGAATCATAATGAAACTGACATAATAAAAAATGAAATCATCGTTGGCCATGACTTTGAACCAATATTAGGGATGACATACTAAATCTAAACTTAAAAGTGCAGCTATTTGCATACAGACGGAGTGCAGAAACATGCAATTCCACATCCTCTCCTTTTCCTACCCCTCTGCCTGGAGGAGCTGTTGTCAAAGTAATATCCAATAAGAAAATGCCTGTTCCTTCTCCTTTTCATTGTGTTCCAGAATGTAGACATGTATTCACCTTGAAAGGTATATATGCATATCAGGAAATCAGGGTCCACTTGACTCTAGGGTATTTTCAAAAGGGGTGGTAGGAGCTATTATGTCACCCTGACAACTCTCCATCATTTGGCTCTGAACACCTGGTCTTTTGCATGGCCAATGATCACGAAGACCTTCATATGTCTAGAACAGGGATGTCCAACAGGTCGATCGCGATCTACTGGTAGATCCCCGCGAGGTTTTGGTAGATTGCGGCCGATCTCTGGCTCCCTTTCCTTAGCATCACTAAAACTGACTCCTGCCCCACCTTCCATTGTATGATCTGTTGTATGATCTCTGGAAGGGAAGATGGAGCTTTCTCTGTGTTGCTGTTTTGAGCCATAGCAATCTTCTTGTGAGTGATTTTACCCCTTTGTCCCTTGCCTTTAACCCCCCCCCATAGAACTCCTCCCAAAAAAGCTCAACTGTGAGCTGAACCCCCCCAAAAAACGGGGCTTTCCTCCTCCCTAAAAAAAGCTGAACAACTTTGAGCTGAACCCAAAAAACCTCAACAACTTTGAGTTGAACACCAAAAGGGGGGGGGGGGAGTAGATCACTGCCAGTTTTTAATTCTGAAAGTAGATCGCAGTCTCTTGAGAGTTGGCTACCCTTGGTCTAGAAGATATTATAAAATCTCTAAACTAAAAAGAACTGTTCTTCACAAGTTGTACAATTCCATCTGCACCCTATTTAGCCACCTACATGTAGATACTATCATAACTGCATTTGCTTTGATTATATTTCTATGAACAGAACTAAAGGCTTCAGATATCTCCAGTTTGTGTTCCAGTAAACAATAGTAGCAATAATTCTTAAAGTAACAGGGAAAAGTTCAGGCCAAGCTGAAATACTGAATACAATTTTGAAGATCTATTTTAAAATGTCCCAAACTCTTGCAAGATAGGAGTTTCCATTTATTATCCTTGCACAAGATTGACCACATGTTGTCACACAATGTATTATATTGCCTTATTTCAGTTCTGCTTAGTGATATTTTAATGCTGCAAATTTTCCAGATCTCCGGGACAGAATAAATACTGCTAGGCATTTCATTACCTCTTCTAGTTGTTAACAGAATTAGTATACTGAAATGTTAACCTATACCTTTGTTTAGGGACAATTTGTTATTTTGTTTACTTGTATTTCTCCTACAGAAACATTTCATGGCACACTAAAAAGCATATAACATCAAATGGCTTTCAGCATAAAGGCAGACGAAAGGGAAGGCGAAAGAAACTCAAGAGTTAAGCAGGAGAAGTTGACATTTTGGGCAACTTACCCTTACAAGACTTGGAGCGACACAAGAGCATGGCATCTTCACATGCTTCAGGCACTTCTCATGAGACATAAAATTGCAAACTGTAGAAAAGAAAGTATGTGTGTTAATTGGTCATTAAAAACCCCATTAAAAATCCAATTACACCATTAATCCCAGATTCAATGTTGTATTGTGTAAAGGAGTCCTTGCTTTTTTCTGTCCTGAAACTGCTGATAGTTTCATTAGATGACCCCAACTTCTAGTATTAGGAGAGAAACTTCTTCCTATCCCTTTTCTCCATACCACCACAATTTTTTAATAAACCTGTCATGTCCCTCCATACTTGCCAAAAAACAAACAAACCCAAATGTTGTAGAATTTCCTCATAGTCCCAGGCCCCTGATTATTTTGGTTATGCTCTTCTACCTCTCTTCCAGAACTAAGCTCTCCTTTTCCAGATTCTGTAAGGGTACTACTATGCTTTCTGAAGTTTTATTTTCATTTCATTTCTTAATCATCTGCAGCATGGAATTTGCATTTTTCACAGCTACAGCCTACCTTCTCCCATCTGAAAGATGGGGACAATAATTGCCTACCATACAGAGATGAAGTATCTAAAGCAGTCTGAAGCACTGAATTCTGCTATATAAATTATTCAGAAAAGTGAAAATCCAAGCAAAGAGCTCCAAATCAGTTTCTCCAGATTGGGTGACTAGACAACTAAATAGCAAAGGCAGGTCAATGAAAGCAAGTGTAAAAAGAGGCACATAAGGGCAAAAAATCCTGTTGTTGCATGCAGACTGATGTCTGAACTAGCAGTGACCAGCTAGGAAAGACATATTGGGGTTTTAGCGGATAGCTCAATAAAAACATCAACCCAGCACATGATAGCTGTGAAAAAAGGACATCCTTAGTCACACCTTGTCATTATGCTCTATCAGTGCTTGAATTCCACATCCTGTTACATCTATTGTCACATGTAAATCTTGTGATCAACAGACAGTAGTTTGAACCCATTTCTTATTCGCTTTGACTTCTTCCTATGTGTCGTCACTGGCAAGGCAATTCTACATTTTCTATGTTGTCTTGTAATTCCAAACATGTTTACTTAAGTCCAACTGAACTCATTAAGACTTGACTTCCTCATGAGTATGCTTAGGCTTTCAACCTTACTCACACACTTTGACAGGCAGCACCAGTTTTCAAGGAGACAATGGCTGCTTTTCAGATGCTAAAATTTAGCTGCCATTTTAAAAGGGCTCTGTGGGATTTGCCATCTTTTGATCATGTGCTACTCATTTTGTTTGAAGGGTAATTGCTTCTATTTCTTTCCATTGTCCTCTTCAGCAGATGCTGCAGCTGAGCACAGATGACCTTGAAGCTATCAGCTACTGGATGCAGAAGCAGAAGCCTTTATTGTTTGTAGCGTTTAGGCTGGATCATCTAAGTCGTTGCTTTATCTATCATAGCTGTTTTAAGTCGTGTTGATTAGAGTTCTCAATCAGAACCTAAATTAATATGCAAAGAGTGGATCCTATTAAGTGCTATATAGTTGATGACAATTTGAGCTCCTTGGACTGTAATACAAGAAACTGGGAAAGTGAGAGTTTAAAACTTGTTTTTGCTCATTTCTGTGCTATACCAGTTTATATTAAATTTAACTTCATAACAAGGGCTACTAATTGACAATAATAAAGTATTATTATTATTATTATTATCTACTAGATTGCCTACAAAATAAAAGTTTTGTGGCCAATATCTGTCTATTTCACAACATGCTTTCAAAAAATGATTCTGTAAATATTTAATGGAAAAGAGTATTTTTGTCTGAATTGTGAATAAACACATCCTTTCTAGGAAACATGTTGGTAAATATGGTATGACATCAAGGTGATATATTTGCTTTGCAATATCATACAAAGTATTTTTTGAAACAGCTTCCTCTTTAGTGTGATCATTACTAGCCAGGGCCCTGCTAAAGGTGTTCATATCTTCAACGACTTCCATGGACATTGCCTTTTATTCAGTGGCTGACAACTGAGGAGGCAAAACATCTCACATATAGAAAAATGACACATTTCTGCAATTCTTTTCTTTCATAAGTAAAAGAAGAGAAGAAATTAAAAAGTACTTATACTTTTTAAAAATCCTCTACCATTTTTAAACAGAGGAAAACTGTTATTATCCTAGCTGTAAACAAAAACTATAATAGATTTCAAAATTAGTTCAGTTTAATGGGAGGGGGGGATTCGTTGGTATGACATTCCAAAACTATAGTCTTAAAGACAAAAGCAACTGCAGAACATTGGACCCTCACAGTGCAACTTAAATTCCTCACTAAATTATTAGGAAGCCCTGGGGAAGAAAACACAAGAGATGCATAGGTAAAATACTGGGCTCACAGTAAATAATGGTAGGGGTCTAAAACCCATAATAACCTAACAGGGGTTTCCCCCGAAAAGCATATTATAAGGAAGAGTTCAGAATTTAATCTAATTTAATGCCATTTCTACCATGCCTAATTTCCCAGGGAAACCCCAGGCAGCTAATGAACTTGCTCAACAGAAAATTCCATACTGATATTCAGCCATTGGAAAGGGAAGCTAATACCTGCCTTTCCTTCATGTCAATCAACTGCTCCTTTTACATATAAGATAGAAAACTGTACAAATTGTATAACTGTTGAGCTATTGCAGACTCAAGCAAACAGCCCCAATTAGTTAGTTTCTCAAACCCGATGTATCATCATGTATGGCTGGTGGGTTTTCTTGTTATGAAAGGTTTTGAAATAATTTAGTAGTAGTCCTGGAAATAAATTCGGCTTCCGGATGGATAGGCAGTTGAAATGTTTTTTCCCCCCCCATAAAGACTTCCAAGTTCCACATCATAAAAGGTCGTGCCTTCCATTAGTTGCAAGATATTGATTCTCTCGGTCTGGTTACAAGTAATTGATGTATTCTGCTCCACTTGTTATCAAACCTCTTCTGTCTTTTGAATCAAGGATGAAATTGCTTCTACAGGCAAACTTCCAGAACTGAATACTTTGTTCTAGTTTTTTAGATTAAGTGCATGTGAGAAAAGAGTATCCGGTAAACCCAAACTGCTTCTGAGACAGGAACAAGCTACTCAGAAAACATTATCATTCAAACTTGAGTTAGTTATCAAGGTTATCAAGATAGGCAAAACCAGTCTGTGATTAATTATGAACCTAACCATGTGTGTGTGCGCGCGTGTGAACTTCTTCCCAGGTGAGACATGCATCCTGGGTTGACATAATATCTTCAGTGCTTGTAGTATTTTAAAAAAAACACAAGGGAGGGGAGCCCTAGAATGTGGCACTCGGCAATTCTCCTGGGATAAGTAGCAACTGCCCCCAAGCAGTTGGCAGCCTACACATCCCTATGAGGGACATTGATGGGCTCCAACAGGCAAGTAGCTGCTAAAGGCTGGCAGAGACAACAGCATGACACTGTGCTCATAATGGTAAGACAGAGGAACAATGGCTGGACTACTTGGAAACACAACAGGACTGGGTAGGATTCAGTAGTAAAATCAGCAGCAACTAGGCCCCGAACAACCTTTGAAAACCTCCTCCTAACAACAAAGGGACACAGCAAGGGGATGGTATCCGCAATATACAAAATACTACTCCAAAATCCCACAAAGCTCCTAGACGTAATCAAAAAACAATGGGAGAACTACATAGGCTATGAGATTAACCCCACTCAGTGGACCAGAATGTGGTCCAAACCTCCCTTTAAATCCGTATCAGCGAAAAAAAAAGAACTCACTCTGAAACTCACTTACAGATGGTACCTAACACCAAGGAAACTAGCGCTAATACGCCCAGGAACCTCACCAAAATGCTGGAGAGGATGCACCTCCACAGGCACATACCTCCACATGTGGTAGGAATGCCCCAAAATCCAACTATTCTGGACAACAATAATACAAGAAATATGCAAAATAACTAAGCAAGTATTAGAAGTCACCCCAGAGCTGGCCCTACTAAACATCTTCCAAGATAATAATGCCCACTCACATCATAAAGAGTTCATAACCCACCTAGTCTCAGCAGCCAGAAACATCATAGCCAGACACTGGAGAGACCTGTCAGGAGTAAGCATGGATCAGTGGTATCAAATAGTCTGGTAAACAGCTTTATCAGAAAAACCAAACAATAAACTGAAACTGACACGGGGACAAATAGAAGAAGACACCGTCACCCCAATAAGGCTCCCCTATATCACATACACAACCTAACAAGACAGCGACAAGAATCCACCAACAGCATACGAATCAATATGGCTAACCTGATCCAAAACACCCACCCACCCCACTCACACATGAAAACAAAGGTCAACACAGACAATCACAAACAAAAACCATACCCTAGGCCAACCCCAACCTCTCTCACCACCAAAGGAACACACGTGAATAGTAAAGAGAACATGCACAAGTGATGCTGACACAAAACCCCACACATACATTAAGTAAAATAGAAGCATTGCCACCCGACTCCACCCACACTCACCATGCCCCCCTCCACCTCTTTCACCCTTTTCTTCCTAATGTAACACTAATGTCTCAACAAATGAAACTGATCTGTAGAAAAAGGAGACACTGCACATAATTTTGTAAACCAAGAAATCTTTAATAAAAAATATGTTTTAAAAAAACAAGACTGGGTAGGGAAGAAGACAACACTGCACAGTGTGGCAATGGTTGAACAACTGTTTCCAAGATTAGGCCACCACCCCCATACAGTGGTACCTCTGGCTGTGAACGGGATCCGTTCCGGAGGTCCATTTGCAACATGAGCAGAACGCAACCCGCGTCTGCGCGTGTCGCGATTCGCCGTTTCTGCCCATGCGTGTGACGTCATTTTGTGCATCTGTGCATGTGTGAGCGACGAAACCTGGAAGTAACCCTTTCCGGTACTTCCAGGTCGCCGCGGGACACAACCTGAAAATGCGCAACCTGAAGCAAACGTAACTTGAGGTATGACTGTATTCACTATTAGGTAAAAATTAGCTGCTAAATGGAAAAGTACATCTCAAAAATACACAATAAAGCAATCACCAGGTAAAGCTTGACAGAAATCTGCACAGAAACTGCCTATCTAATTTACCATAGGAACATATAGACATCAAAACCAAGCTCATGATTGACTTCTAAATTGTGGGTTGACTGTGTGGCAAAGACCTTTTATAGCTGTGTTTCTTAGAAAACCAGAAGTAAAAATAGCTATTTCTAACCTAATGTTCATTCAATCGACATTGGGTGTATGCTTCCAGGGAGGGGAAGACTTAGCCTGCGTGGAAAGTAACAACTGCTACAAGATTTAATGGCACAAGCAGGCTTCACTCTGAGCACTGAGTGTAGTCCATCTTCCCATTTGGATGGATTTGGCCCATGGGCAGGAACTGTACTGCCCCTGTCAATTTAGTGATGCATAACTGTGCCCTGGTATGTTGCTTAGCAGTTATAGGCCACTGTTGATACCTGCCAGAGGACCTGTGGTATATGGGGGAGGCCCATACGTTTCACCAGGAAACCCCAGTTAGAAATGGAGTCAAAACTGTGGAAAAGATAAACAAGCTGTCAAGAGGCTGTGCAGAATCTGAACCACAATGGCCAAGAAAATCAAATACAATTCTAGCACAGTGGAACTAACACCAGATCCTCAGGCTTATGCATGTATGGAGGGAAACCTAATAGTCCAATATCCAGGAGCCTGAAACAACTGACTAATTGAAGCAGAAATGTTACTCACTGCGGCAGTGCTGCAACTGAACGAAGAAAGAAGTTACAGCCAAAGACGTTTAAGTGATCTCATTTCCCTCTTCAACTTCAGTCTGGGTTATTATTTGCCAATGGGGTTGCCACAACCCGAAATTTACTTAGGTTTCCAGAAAATGCACTCAGATGACTGCTAACTTTTATAAAATCTATGAGTTTTGCTCTTTTTCCCTGAAACAACAGCCAGCATTGTGGGGCAGGGGGAGATCTCCCTAGAAAATTAAGGCCTTTATAACCATGTTTGCCTCACAAAGCAAGTCATGGTATTGAGACAGAAGCATTACATGAAGTATATAAAAACTCTCGCTGGATACCTTAAGTCAGAGGTTTTCAACCTTTTTGAGTCCACAGCTCCCTTGACTGACTACATTCTTTCTGTGGCACCCCTGTGGGGCTCAGGAGTCCAGTTATGTCACCCATTGCCTGCAGAACTGGCAGCCTCTCAACCTTTTTCGAACACCCTTCCTTGTGGAGTGTTCCCTCAGCTTCCTCTCCTTTCCCCTCTCCTTGGGAGTTCTCTGGGCAACTGCTGCTGCCTGCCCTAGTCTCTGAGCTCCCCCACCCTGCCCCAAAGAGAGGTGTCTCCCAGAGGCATCATTCACCTGTGGGGCTCATAGCCAGGGCTGCTGCAATAAACAGCTGTGCAAGCCTTTGGGAGGTAGAGACGCAAGAGGGCATAAGAAGAGGGATGGAAGGAAAGAGGGACAGTGGCCAGTGTTGCCTGCAGCACCCCTGGCCATCATTCAAGGCACCCCAGGGTGCCACAGCACACTGGTTGAAAATCTCTGCCTTAAGTGATAAAATGTATTAGCAGTGATCATAGGACCTATATCCAAATTGAAAAATTTTGCATGTTACTGGCCCTAGACTTCTCTCAAATTTACTTTTCTGGTTCCTACAGAAACTGTCGGCTCTCCTGAAGAAATCCTTTGGCATGAAGCTCCCAAAAACATACAGTTGATCAGTTTCGGTAATCAAGAGAAAGTAGTAAGATGATTTCCTGGAATTGCAGTCCTCTTTTCAACAAGCAGCCTTTGAACTCAGAACTCAGGGATGAGGACCAGATCAAGAGAGAACTGGACACTCTTCACAAATATTGTATGTGTGATAAATAATGGGATTATGCTCAAACCTAACTATCTAACAGCACAGGAATTTTAGCAGTATTTTCACAAAGGTGTCAAAATTCTCGATTATCACATTGGATATCACTTATGAGTTCATGGTTGAATCATCACTTTCCTTACTGCTAGTTAAGTGAATCAACTTTCAACGGATCAGTGAAAGAAGGTCTATGGCAGGTTCAAGCAATAATGGAATCAAGCGTAACTAAAATAAATGGGGGGGGGAACATGTTGGGGAAATTAATTTGTACAGAGCAACTTCAAAAGGTGGAGGGATCCAAGTCAAAAAGAAAACTAATCTATCAGTGTTAGAAACTTAGATATATAAGCTAGTTATTTGCCAAATGGCATCTTAAACCAAGGTTACAGTCATCAAAATGAAATATCCATATCTCCTAGCCATGCCTAGATGAAAAACATTATATATGACCAGATCTAATGGTGAGTCATTGTAAATACTGAAGAAAATTGATGGAACAGACTTAGAGATGGAAGCATACAAGTCCAACCAAGTAGGCTGAGCTGTGTGTATTGCTATTTGCTCCAGAACTCTTTGTAATGAGAAATAGTAATTGATCTTGTTTATTTTTTCTAACTTATGGATAAAGTTTTCAGAGATGTAAAAAAGATTAAAATTAGGTTAAAATGTAGCCCATTTCAGTAGCAGTCCTGAAAAAGCATTCCTGAACATTTTCAAAGTACTTTAAAACAAACTGTATGCCTAAACTTTGTTTTAATTTGCTCTGAGTCAAAAATCCCACAAAGCTTTAGCTAGTAGATGAACTCAAAAGTGCAATTATGCAGTCAAAATTGCTATTTCTTAACTGCAAATGTTCACCTCAAATACTTTATATCCATTGTTTAAAACATTCAGAGCATAACCACACTGAGCAGACATTTTATGATGACTTTTCCTCTAGCCAAGGACCATTTATAATGAATGTAATTTATCAAGGTGTGTTGGAAAGAAAGAACTACAGTCTTATGAAAGAGACAGAAATTGGATTATTGACTAAAATGGGACCAGGGATGAAAGGGAAAAAGCTGTGTAAAAGGCCATTAGAAGTATGACATTCTTTACAAAAGAGACTAATACTAGTAAAAAGGTAAAGGGACCCCTGACCATTAGGTCCAGTCGCGGACAACTCTGGGGTTGCAGTGCTCATCTCACTTTGCTGGCCGAGAGAGCCGGCGTACAGTTTCCGGGTCATTTGACCAGCCTGACTAACCCGCTTCTGGCGAATCAGAGCAGCGCACGGAAACGCCATTTACCTTCCCGCCGGAGCAGTACCTATTTATCTACTTGCACTTTGACGTGCTTTCATACTGCTAGGTTGGCAGGAGCAGGGACTGAACAACAGGAGCTCACCCAGTCGTGGGGATTCGAACTGCCGACCTTTTGATCAGCAAGCCCTAGGCTCAGTGGTTTAGACCACAGCGCCACCCGCGTCCCTCATCTATGGGTCAATATTTCAATGTTTATCAGCTAAAGATGGGACTAGAAAACAAGGAAGGAAAGATCTACTGAACATGTTCATGATAAGTATATTACTGCTTTGCATTGAAGTAATGATTAAGGCAAGCAATAACATATCACCTTTACATCAAGACTTTCCTTTGTTATTTATGATAAACATTTTTGTGTAATCTTCTGTAAGTGAGTTCGCATAAGATTCTCTCTCTTCTCACATGCAAATAGGCACTTCAGTGTTCTTGGTTTAAACTTCTTCCAAATTAGTTGATGCAAAAGAACTCCTGGTTGGTGCATAAACACACACACACTACTGCATTGCTCAATTATACCTAGCTATACAGTATATGACTCATTCCCTGGGTTCCGTACCTAGCTCACACCCTCTTTTTTATGTAATATGGATATGAGCAATGCTTAATCACAGTGCCACTCTAAATCTTTAAGTAAAGTATGTCACCCTTCTGTATGCGACCTTTGTGCTCAAGGCCATCTTATGATGTCTGCATCTTAGCAAGTTAGAACAGATCAGTGTGGCGTGGCAAGATGTTTAGACCCTAATGCATCAAGAACAAACAGGGACAACAGCTGCTTCCTCCAAAGGAAAGGGAAGGAAACAGCCCTGCAGACTCAGAAATTATGCATAGCATAAAAGTTCAATTAGGCTCAATGTGTCCAATAACTTGCTTTACACTCAGGATACAAGGTAGGTAAGAGAAGCAAGTCTCAAAGCCAAATGATCCTTCCCCTTTTTATCATGGTCCCTTACTGTATGGAGAAAAAAGCAAATTATCTGGGGAGATCTTACTCTCAATAAACTGGCTCCCACCTCAATAAAGACCAAGTAGCAAAGTATCATATTGAACAGGCTCTAACAGCTGGGTGGAAGAAAAAGGATCTTTACCTGAAACTAACAAGGATGTCAAAACCATGTTTCAGAAAGAAAGTATAATCTAGACAGGATGGAATGCATGCCACAGTGAAAATAATCCAAGTTCTGAATAAAGGATAATTAAGTTCTTTGTTCAGAATAACCTTCAGGTTGTTCAGTATTTATTTCAACTATAAAATGTAGGTTTCTGGTGGAAGGCAAGAGAAAGACAAACAACAGAAGTGTTATACCCTGGCCAGTGGAGTTGTGCCCAAAAAGGCACAGAGAAAGTCCATTGTGGCGACTGTAACCTGGGTTTAAGGTGCCACTTGGCAATTACCTTATATATCACAGTTTCTAACACTGGGCGCCCTTCCTATGCATATAAGAAGCGGCCTCTACAGGCATACTGGCGTCTGCACAGAGTTTTTCCATGCAAAGGTGTTCCTGACTGGTCCAATATCCCCATTCATATGAAGGAGCTCTATGCATGTACATCAGTACATGCACAGAACCTCTTGCCATGTGCACCAAATGCATGGCATGGCTAGCATGCACAGCAGAGGGGGGCACAACCCTATTCCCCCTTCTCTCTTCTCCTTTAGTGAAACCAACACCATTTGCGTAAGTTGACCTACCAGCCTCCAAGATGGAAGAATAGCAGGCCATGAACAGGAGGCAATTTTACCACAGAAAACCACAGTAAACAATGGACACTAAGGAACAACTCTTCAGCCCACCAACAGCAGTCCATCTGCATGGAAGGACCAAGACCCTGCCAGTCCCAAAAGACTTAAGTGCACACAGAAGGGGTTTAACACTTACACCCTTTGTAAGCATCTCTTCATCTCTGACCCCTCAAAAAGAGAGTAAGTCCCACAGTAAGAGTAAGCAAGTCACAGAAAACCATAAATGTTGCACCAGATCACCAGCCTATGTATTCTAATCTACCTGTGGCTGGCAGTTTCTTGAGTAATCAAATCTAACACAACCAGCTTCCACGGAATGACTTTCTCTGAGATGATGTGACTACCGTATTTTTCGCCCTATAGGGCGCACCGGCCCATAGGGCGCACCTAGTTTTTTTGGGGGGGGGAAATAAAGGGGAAAAAATTATTTCCCCCCCAGGCGCCTGAGCTTCCCCCGACCCCAGCCCCCAGAACAGGCTGCTAACTCCCGCCGGGCTCCCAAGGCTTGCGGATAGCTTCCTGAAGCCTGGAGAGTGAGAGGGGTCGGTGCGCACCGACCCCTCTCGCTCTCCAGGCTTCAGCGAAAGCCTGCATTCGCCCCATAGGACGCACACACATTTCCCCTTCATTTTTGGAGGGGAAAAAGTGCGTCCTATAGGGCAAAAAATACAGTAGTTTGTTTCTGGCAACAGAGAGGAAACTATGATAAAGGACTCAGCTGCTAAGTTTCTAACTGCCAGGCAACTTTTCAGGAGACAAATGTACACAGGTCTCACTACCCAAACACAATGCATTCTCAGGAAATTGTTTGTTAGGCGAATGTTTGCACAAGAAGTTGACAATTTCCATTTATCCCTATGGGGAAATTTCTAATGCGTTCCCAACCACAGAATTTTGGCCCCAAAACGATGAAAAACCCAGAAAAACCCTCTGAAACCTTGCAAAAGGCAAACAAGGAAGGGTAAAATGCTCTCTTATTTGTCCAGTCTCTCCACGTCCTCCCTCCCACCATGGTTTCTGGTGAAATGGCTACACACAGGTCTGCCTGTTTGGATATCTGAACCAGTGGTGTGTACAGCAAGGTTTGGGTACTAATTCCTCGTGTTTGGATAAGTGAATTTTCATATAACGAGTGCTTGGATAACGGGACCTGCAAGTACTGGCAAGCCTATTAAGAGGGAATTCCCTTATAGCTGTGGTGCAACAGGAAGGTTTTTCCCAGGGCAAAACGAAGTGATGAGGAAAGCTTCATTTGATAGACCTCAAGATGTCAAGACAAAGAAATCTGGTCAGGAATATATACACACACATAGACATAGCCACCTCTATAAGGGAAAGTCCCTGGCATCTGGATCTATGGCAACCCAGTAAGTTTTTAGGTAAAGGTACCCCTACCCGTACGGGCCAGTCTTGACAGACTCTAGGGTTGTGCGCTCATCTCACTCTAAAGGCCGGGAGCCAGCGCTGTCCGCAGACACTTCCGGGTCACCTGGCCAGCGTGACAAGCTGCATCTGGTGAGCCAGCGCAGCACACGGAACGCCGTTTACCTTCCCGCTAGTAAGCGGTCCCTATTTATCTACTTGCACCCGGGTGTGCTTTCGAACTGCTAGGTTGGCAGGCGCTGGGACCGAGCGACGGGAGCGCACCCCGCCGCGGGGGTTCGAACCGCCGACCTTTCGATCGACAAGTCCTAGGGGCTGAGGCTTTTACCCACAGCGCCACCCGCGTCCCCTAGTAAGTTTTTACCGGCACATAAATGGCACGAACAGCTTCACCCGAATGATACCAACCTGTTAGGCAACTATTTAAGTAACAGAAGCCCCACCTTGGCAATCTTACAAGGGAAAGTGATTTGCATTTGCTGCTGCTGCAACAGGAAAAGCTTTTCCTAACACAGAGATGAATCAGAATCGTAGAGTTGGAAGGGGGGGGTCTAAGGGTCATCTAGTACCACCCCCTGCAATGCAGGAATCTGAACATGCAGCCCCCCATCCAATCCGAAACCACACCGGGCCCTGCAAATGTGCTAGCAGTTTCATTGCCAGAGGAAGGGGGGGGGGGACCCCACACTGAGAGGCTGGTTTAAGACAAAACAAGAACCACCAGGAAGGGAAATGTTGGCAAACCTACAAAAGGAAGTCCTTTGCATCTGCTGCTGGTATGGAGATCAAGTGACTGAGAAAGCTTCACCAGCTGCATTTCTGCCTGCTCGCAGGCACAGGAGCTCTTGCAAATCGAGAGTGTGTGTCTGTTGCCTAACCCTTTCTCTTGAGGACAGGCTGCCACTCACCCAAAATAGGAAGAAAAATGAAATCTGTCCCTAACACACACATACACCCACCCAAAACCACATTTCTCCTATTGATAACACCCCCATCAGGAGTTGTGAGATTAACGTTCTCGCTTTTATTATGTATCATGTGTGTCTCTATGTGTGTGTGTGTGTGTGTGTTGCATTTGTATGTTGTGAACCGCCCTGAGATCTTCAAGTGGAGGGCAGCATACAAAATAACTAACTAACTAACTAACTAGATAGATAGATCAATCAATCAATCCAGGGTCTCACACATACACACATAACCACATCAGCTCATTTGGCAGAGCAGGAGACTTTTAATCTCAGGGTCACGGCTTCAAGCGTCACATCAGGTGAAATATTCCTGCATTGCAGGGGGTTGGCCTAGATGACCCTTAAGGTCCCTTCCAACAATTCTATGATTCTTCTATGGATAATTTCCCCGATACGGGTCATGAGGAGATTATTCTTGTTTTTATCATGTATTCCGTGCATACGTGTACATAGTATTCATATGTTATGAACCACCTGAAGTCTTCGGGTGGAGGTCGGCATACCAATAGACATATTGATTAATTCAGGGTCTCACGTGTAACACACGAAAAAAACCCACATCTCTTCTATTGCTAATTCCCCCACTAGGGGTCATGAAGAGATTCACGTTCTTGTTTATTATTATGGATGTGTGTGTGTGTGTGTGTGTGTGTGTGTGTGTGTGGTATCTGTATGCTGCGAACCGCCCTGAGATTTTCGTCTGGAGAGCGGTATACAAATTAATTAATCGATCGATCGATCGATCAATTTGCAGGAGTCTCCCTCCCACACGCACGCGCGCGCGCGCTCCCGCTTTCCCCCTCCCTCCCCCAGGAGCCCGCCTTTACCTTCGCACAGGTACCCGGCCAGCCCCCAGATGAAGTCGGTGCAGTAGTGGCAGAAGGTGGGCTTGGTGAGGGTCACCCTCTTGAAGCAATGCCCGGGCGCGTTCCCACGAGACGCCGCTTGTTGATGCTGCTGCGGCTGCTGCTGCTGCTTGGGCGACGCGGGCGGCGTCCGCCGTTGCTGGTGCAGCGACGAGGCGGAGGACGACGACGAAGACGACGACGTGGTGGTGGTGGGTAGCGAGCGGCTCTTTCCCCCTCTGCCTATGAGGGGGCTGGCGGAGGGGCTGGAGCCCCGGCTGCCGCCGCCGCCGAGCAGGGCGTGAGCTCCGTCTGCCATGCTCGCCCGGCTCTGAGGGAAGCCGCGGCTCGGGGTCCTCCGCCTCGAGAGAGCGTGCGCATGAGCTGCCGCGTCTTTGTCTCTCCCTTTTCCCCCTCAGGGGCGCATCGTGAGGAGACGGGTGGCGGCGGGCGGGCAGGCAGCCCCTCTCTTGCGAGACTTCCGCCGCGCTGCCAGGGGAAGCCGGAGGCGGCAGCGGCGGCTGAGGAGGCGGCCTGAGGGAGGAGGAAGAGGAGGGGAGGGGAGGGACGCAGAAGGGCGGCGCTTCAGCGGCCGCCGCAACCGCCTCATGGCGGGCTGGCGGGCGGCGTGGGCGAGAGTCCCTCTCCCTCCCTCCCTCCCTCTCTCTCCTTTTTCAATTTTTTTTTATTGGTTTTCACAACATTATAAACAAACACATAAGACAAACAAACATAAACCATAGCCTTATTGGAAATTACACTTGTTAACGTTGTTAAGTGACTTCCTCGCTTCCCCTTGGTTGAATTTCATTGCATGTCCTTTTAACGGTTTTCCAAATCACAGTTCTTCTAAAACGTTAACATCCTTAGGTCTGCTAACATCCTTAGGATTGTAGCCTTTTTATGGCTGTATTTCTTCAGGATGCTAATGTTTAAGTCAAATTTCATAAGTATTGGGATTTGGAAAACCGTTAAAAGGACATGCAATGAAATTCAACCAAGGGGAAGCGAGGAAGTCACTTAACAAAGTTAATAAGTGTGATTTTCAATAAGGCTATGGTTTATGTTTGTTTGTCTTGTGTGTCTGTTTGTTTATAATGTGAAAACTAATAAAAAAAATTTGGGGGGGTAACATTAACATCCTTAGATCTTCACAGTATGAAATTAAACATATTAATTCGACACTTAACATAAATAAAATCCTGAGCCAATTAAGTATCTGCAAGCTGTTTTCAGTCAGTTTAACATATTTAACTAAGTAATCGTTAAATTTAATCCATTCTTCCTGATACTCCTCCTCCTTCTGGCCGCAGTCTCTTCCGGTTAGGTCGGCTAGCTCCGAAAAATCCATCATCTTCAACTGCCATTCTTCTATCGCCTCTCTCTCTCTCTCTGGCGAGAAAGGGCCGATGGAACTCCTCGCTCCAAGACGACTGCAGTCCTGACGAACTGCTTAGCATCCCCTCCAGCCAGTGCAGCATCTTAATGTAGTGATTTCCCCCTCTGCATCCCTTTCATAACTCTATTTTTATAAATCATTTGTCCATCCATAGTTCAAATTTTTACTACAGGTTTTCTGTCAATCCTACCAATCTTTACAATAGCTTTTCAACTAAATTATAAACTTCCCCTATTCTTTATTAAAGAGGTCCTCTTCCTGGTTTCTAATTCTGCCTGGAAGCTTTGCCATCTCGACGTCGTTCATCAGTTTTGTCTGCCACTCTTCTTTGGTCGGAGTTGTAGACCCTTAGGATCATCTAGTCCAACCCCCTGCAAAACACAGTCAGTCCCAGCCAAAGCAGCAGGGCTCCATCAGTGCGGGATTTCCGTACAGTGGTACCTCAGCTTACAGACTCCGCTAACCCAGAAATAGTACCTCGGGTTAAGAACTTTGCTTCAGGATAAGAACAGAAATTGTGCTCTGGCGGTGCGACAGCAGTGGGAGGCTCCATTAGCTAGAGTGGTACCTCAGGTGAAAACACTTAGACGTCCTATTGTAGAATAAAAATAATAATTTTACTATTTATACCCCACCCACCCATCTGACTGCATTGTTCTTAGCTACTCTGAGAGACTTCCAACATATATAAAAAACATAATAAAACATTAATCGTTAAAAAAAATAACTTCCCTATACATGGCTGCCTTCAGATGGCTTTCAAGGGGTGGGATAACGCCAAAGCCTCCAACATTTCTCTGATGAAAATAGGGACAGCCTAAGGAAAAGCGGGATCAAATCAGAAAAAGGGATGGCTTCTGTAAATCTGGGACTGTCCCTGGAAAATAGGGGCACTTGGGGGGGTCTTGGTTAGAGCGCTCTGCTCCGCCGCCACAAAAGGAAGCCTTGGTTGCCCCTCATGGAGGCGTTCCTCAGGTATAAAGACCCGCAGCAGCATTCAAGGCCTTTGGGAGATTATTATTATGTAATTATTTATACCCCACATTTCCCTCCTGGCAGGGACTAAAGGAGGCTGACGGGTAAAAATGAGAACACCTTAAAAACATTCCCTTGGGGGGGGGGGAGAGATGACAATTTTTTAAAAGCAATTAAATAAATAGCTCTCTTGGTTAAGTATGAGACTCCTGATCTCAGGATCTTGGGTCCGAGCCCCACATTGGGCAAAAATATTCCTGCCTTGCAGGGGGGTCAGGCTAGATGACCCTCGTGGTCTTTTCATTTTCTTCAATTTCACTTTTAATTTGTATACCGCCATTTCTACATTGCAATACACAAGGCGGTTTGCAGCAACAAAAGGTGCACACACCTTAGAATAATCTGATCCAATACGAAAACTGTACAATTCTATTAGTTAGTTGGCATCCATCTGCCTTGAGAGACACCTCGGGGGTGAAGTCAAACCACTGTGTTGGCAGCACCAAAGTGACCTCCCTGGGGTGCAAGCCTGGGCAGTGTGGATGGAGGTCCTGGGCTGCCCAGACAAGACCCCGCTCTCAGCCTCTCTGATGGGTCCAAAGGAAAGCAGAGCAATAGGTTTGGCACCAGCTTGGATGCAAGAGTTTCCGGAAAGAGGCATACAAGGCACCATCCAACAGTCTTAGGGACTCCACTCCAGATTTGTGAAGGGTTTACTCCTTAGCCTTTGCTTCTCCCACAAGACAGTGGGAGGTTTGGGATCAGCTGGGATCAGATATCCCACAAGGCAGTGGGAGGTTTGGGATCAGACACCGTGCTCTGACCATCTCTCCAGCTTGTCACCTTTAACAGACTGCAACCTTTTTTCCTAGGTCAACTCTAAAGACTACCTTTCTCCTTTCACTAACCAAGGGCTGGAGGAGGGGCCCCATCCACTTGCTGTCTGCCCCAGAGCCCCTCTCCATAATGGGCTATTATCTTCCTTTTGTTTTCTTAATGGCTCATCTCCCAGGCAATTACCACATCAGTAGACTGGCCTGGATTATATTTTAACCCTTGCTGGATCCAGAGCTTCAGGGGGCTTGATGAAATTCTAACAGCTACTGGACTCACAAATTTAGGGTGTCATGCACCCACAAACTCATAAGAATCTTTTCACAGAAGTATACCTTTTTCCAGCCCCAGCCCCCCACCCCAAACTGATCCTAGGGTCATTGAAGCAAATACTTAACCACTCATATTATACTTACTAGATGCACTGTTGGGGATGACTACATTTATATAGGTGATGTCCAAAGTTATAAACAGAGTAGACCCCTTAACTCCAGTGATTTCAATGGGTCTACTCTGAGTATTACTAACATTGGTTTCACCCCATGTGTTTTTAAGTCATGGTTTGAATGAGTGGTTAAAAACCCCACGTTTGTTTTGGAAAATCAAGCGACGTACTTTGCTGCCAACATAATGTGCAGGCTGGCAGTGTTACATTTTCCACGTTTTATTTACTCTAGCCCCAGCTGAGTTGAGTAGCTATAGTGACAAAACTTAGGTGCCCAAGCGTTGCTATTACACAAGCAAAGGGAGCCTAAGATATGCTTGACATTTCTCATTCCTGGGCTGCGCTTGAAGTGAAGGAACAATTGCTGCCTGCCAGTCTTCTAATCTCAGATACTTAAAACCCTCCTTGGATCAGCAGAACTAATGCTTTCATACAATTCTTTCTACATACCAGGGTAAGGGCTTAAAACTAAACTTTTAGAACACCAGCAATTTGCAAAGAAAATATTTCTTCCCAGTCCACGGGGCTATTGATAGCCTGTCAGTTTCTACTGAAAGCCGATTAAATCTTGAGTGAAGATAAATCAGGGCTGGAGGGAAACATGCAAACAGATCCAAAAACAGGGCACATTAGAAATTACTTTTTTTTTCAGCTGTCACTACTCTTCAACCAGACTTTGGGGGGAGGGACTACTGAAAATTGTTTAATTAAATGGGGTGCACCTCGCATACCGATAAGCTGATTATCACACACTGTTGTGGCACGCAGTAAGAAGTTGTTTACTGCTTCCCTCTCCAAATTTCTGATCAGGAGCAGCAAGTTGGAAAAATTCTTCACGTTGCTCCTCAGGATATTATACCTCGCTAGCGTGGTGAGCACAGGCACGTCATGGCTAATGGTATTCTGTATGAATCACCCTTTGCTTTGAGGACTTGTGAGGATACATGGGGCTCCTGCAGTTTCTTTGCTCATTACACTTGCTTTATTGGGGTAAACTGCATTGTAGCTCCTTCCTGCACTGCTTGGATAACTTGAAAAGCCCACACCGGTTCCTTTCTCTGCCGGTTTTCCCAAGAAGCGACGCTGATTGCAGGGAGGAGCATCGGTGTGGGCTCCTTCCTGTGTCGTCCAAGGATTCTCAAGAACCCTTGAGGAAAGTCAGCAAGGAACTACACTACAGCAATTCCCATAGGTAAAGGTAAAGGGACCCCTGACCATTAGGTCCAGTCGTGGCCGACTCTGGGGTTGCGGCGCTCATCTCGCTTTACTGGCCGAGGGAGCCAGTGTACAGCTTCTGGGTCATGTGGCCAGCATGACTAAGCCGCTTCTGGCGAACCAGAGCAGCGTACGGAAACGCCGTTTACCTTCCCGCTTGAGCGGTACCTATTTATCTACTTGCACTCTGACATGCTTTCGACCTGCTAGGTTGGCAGGAGCAGGGACCGAGCAATGGGAGCTCACCCTGTTGCAGGGATTTGAACCGCCGACCTTCTGATCTGCAAGTCCTAGACTCTGTGGTTTAACCCACAGCGCCACCTGCATCCTAGCAATTCCCATACCATGAACACAACAAGAGAAGAGGCCCTGAAGTTATTCCATGTGGGCAGAAGATGACGCCTGCCTCAGGAGGGACATGCTATCATGTTTTCAACACAGCTGTTTGTTTAATGTTGTTGCAAGGCTTGCATGCCACCCCCAATCTCTGCCAAGCTATAGCAAGTCTCTAGGGCTACCAGGTGGTTTCTCAGGGTCGTGTTTCCATTGGGAATCAAGATGGGGCAGAGGGAGCAGGGGTGGGGTCTAGGGTGGAGGTGAGGCCTAGGGAGAATCCAAGCGAGGCTTGAAGGACCCTATTCCATCCTAACCCTACAAGGCCCATCATCTCTGGTCACTGGCCATGCTGACTGGGGCCAAAAGAGGTTGGAATACAGTGACACGGAGGGAAAGTGATTCCCATTCCCCTTTTCTCTAAAGATACACTGAACAGGAAAAAAATATGAAACAGGAGCATCGTACTGGCCTGCTGGTCAGGGGGGCTTTGTTAGCTGTAGTTGCCTGTGAGATAGATATAGATATAGATATAGATATAGATATAGATATAGATATAGATATAGATATAGATATAGATATTACACACACATCCTTTATTGAAAAATAAAAAGTACACAATTACAAGTGCACACGGTAAGATAAGACACAAAAAGATGAAGAAAAAAGAAATAGTACCCATGTAGAAAACAAAACAGAACTAAAATAATGTAGACATTACCAAAGAAAAGAAAAGAATGTTATTGTGGTTAACCAGACCTCAATCTAATACAGTATTTATAAAAATGAATTTCAAATATTGTTAAATTCATCCATGGCAAGCTTACGTTTGTACTCAACTTGTTCATGTGCAGCGAGTTTCTGCATATCTTCCATCATTAAAGAGAGCTGCATTTTTATTTGTCCACTTCTCCAATACCTGTCTTTTTGCCGTAGTAAGGGCACGGGGAGTCCATTCATATTGCCCCTTTGTTAGATTCCATGTGTTGGGTATATAATTCACAATGATATTTTCCTCTGCTAATTTAAGATTATTCCTGTAGTTCTCTGTTGAGGATAGACTTAATGGTGCACAGCATTCTGACACAGCATATGAAAAGTTCACTACTGAGCCTTATCGTCTTCTTTTTCTTCTTCCAGATATACAGGTTTCATTCCAAATCTTGAAAGCATTATTGGGGAAACTTACGGCAATGCCACCAGAAAGCTGCTTGCCCGTCAGGCAAAGTTGCTGCGGTTAAGCCACACTGCTGCTGACACACCTGAGCACAGAAATCTTCTCGGACAGCCATGTGGTCATCATTATACTCAGCAGGCAGGAGGCAGAAATACTGCATATGGTATGACAACTGTCCTTAAGATATGATTCAATACATTTCAGAAAATTATAATGAAGAATACCCCCTGCCCCAGCATCAATAATTCCTAAGAACATGAGAAGAGCAGTGTTGGGTCAGACCAATGGTCCACGTGGTCCAGCAACTAGTATTCAGAAGCATAAAGACGTAAAACATAGCCTTATCCTCCATGGATCCCGCTTTTTAAGGGTGGTACTACACATGTAATCAGGGGTGGAGGAAGGGGGGCGGACCACCCCTGGTGTCATCACTGAGGGGGTGGAACTGTGTGGCGTTATCTCCTGTTCCACTCACAACATGTAGGATTGTTGGTGCTATGTATTTATTGCATAAGGAGGGAACCTTTCTTCTGTCAAACAAAATCAAATACGAAATTGCATAGTACATCAACTATCAAGCACCATCAAATGTTGAAATCGATTGCCGCTTTTCTTCTGTTTTACCCCTCTGAGAGCCAGTGTGGTGTAGTGGTTAAGAGCGGTAGACTCGTAAACTGGTGAACCGGGTTCGCGTCTCCGCTCCTCCACACGCATCTGCTGGGTGACCTTGGGCTAGTCACACTTCTCTGAAGTCTCTCAGCCCCACTCACCTCACAGAGTGTTTGTTGTGGGGGAGGAAGGGAAAGGAGAATGTTAGCCGCTTTGAGACTCCTTAGGGTAGTGATGAAGCGGGACATAAAATCCAAACTCTTCTTCTTCTTCTCTGCATACTCAATATCCAAATATGCCATCTATTTTGGTAGCAAGTTAGACATCGGCACAGGTTATTTTACAGTGGTACCTCGGGTTAAGAACTTAATTTGTTCTGGAGGTCCGTCCTTAACCTGAAACTGTTCTTAACCTGAGGTACCACTTTAGCTAATGGGGCCTCCCGCTGTGGCGTGATTTCTGTTCTTATCCTGAAGCAAAGTTCTTAACCCGAGGTACTATTTCTGGGTTAGCGGAGTCTGTAACCTGAAGTGTCTGTAACCTGAAGTGTATGTAACCTGAGGTACCACTGTACCTTGAAAGTGCTTCTGATGGGATATCGGGAAGAATCTGAGGAGAAAGTGTGGGGGGGGGGAGAGAGAGGGAGAATGAAAACCAAGACATTATCTTTCACCTGATAAACCAAGGTTTTTCCAAACTTAAGAGTCATGTGGGCATGCTTCCTCTTCCATATTCCCTCATGCATCTTAATGCAACATTTTCAGAGTTTGTTAATGTACCATTTCTTGTTACATCAAAACTGTGGTTTATGCTTTGACTGCAATGGTAGTTTGCAAACCAGGATCAAACCAAGTTCTGCAATCCTGGTTTACGGTCAGAGCTTAAACCACAGTTTCCCGTTTTTTTACATAATAGGAAACCTTGGTTTAACAAACTCCAGAAAGATTATCAGATCACACGCATTGCACCTGAACTGGGTCTAGATATGTAATTTTTGATTCTTTGAATTCAAATAATTCATTTGAAGGATATCTTTGGGCAGTCATGCCATGTACCCTGTGGAAATCTACAATAAATAAGTTGAAAAAGGTTATTTCCCCCCATTTCATAAAGAGAAAATCATACCGTGGTTCAATTCCACTTTCCCTTGGAATAAAGAGAGAATGAAAATTACCATAATATCCCCAGTTCTAACCGTGTGCAACACACATTTCCAACAATAGTGCAAAGCCACCTGACATTAATAGGAAAGTGCATGAGAGACTGAGAACCTTTATAAGGAAAATGAAATAGGAAGTAAGAGGACGCCAACCCGCTGAATTGTCTGTCTTAAGATGACAAGCAAGAATAAAATTCCAACATTAAGCCTTATTATCTAGGATTAAAGCAATCCCTTCCTGATTTCAAATGCATGTTCAGCTTTTATCTCAGTGACTGTTGCAAACTTCCATCCCTGTCCCAGAATACCCACCAATGAATACCAATCACCATCTGTTTACACGAAGACCTCTGTATGACTGCGATCCTTCAACTGCTTCAGCTGTTCAGACAATTGAAAGAGCAAAGGCAGACTTAAAACCACCACCAAAACCAGACAAGACAAGACAACTCACCCTAACAAAGCCAGGAGACAAGACAGTTATGGTATGTAGGTTTCAGGCATTACTATGACTTTCACATACTCCAGAAAGTATCAGTGCTATTTGGTTTTGATGATACGCATCTAGGACTTCAGGGCTCCTCTGACTTAAGTCAATGGCTCAATCTAGATACACACTAAACCATTCTTTGGCATTATGCAAACAAGTTATCAAGTTGTGACATCTCCCTCTCTTCTCCTGCACTAATAACTTCCTGGGCCTGGGCAAACCACAGTTCAGGGCAACATCTGATCTGGCAAATAAAAGTTTGCATGAGCCCTTCAAATCAGGATTAGGAACCAGTGTTTGATTCTGGCTTCCTTTCTTAGTTCACAGTGTAAGAACAAACCATTGTTTTGCCAGTTCAGATGTGACATGAAACTGTAGTTTGTCAAAACCCAAGAAAGTCTTCATGAAAAATAAGGGAAGCGAGGAAGGATTTGAAGGCTGGGGGGGGGGGCGGGCAGAGATGATGTCACATTATGTTCTGGAAGGGGTCCAGGCAAAAGGGGCAGCAAGAGAGATTGAGCAGAATACCTTAAGACTTTTGGACAACTGAAGATGTTAGAGCCGGAGGAGAGAAGGCCAGTGTGTCATAATTTTACTCTGAATTATTTCTGTCATGACAGATTTCTTCTTCTGCAACACCTGGTTGGCCCTCTGACAAGAAAATATTGGGTACCACCATTCCGGAGTCAGTCAGAGTTCAAAAAGCAGAGGGTGAACAAACTTCTACTCCCAAGAAGAGAGATGCTATTCAAAAAAGTTTCGGAAAGCCCATATACAGAGCTGATAGGGGTTTCCCTCCATCTTACACTGGCTACATCCCAGGTATGTTTCCCCACCCGCCCTTAGCCTAAATTTGTGGTTCCATTTGCGTTAATCCATCCACATTAAAAGAAAAAGAAAAACACCCTTAATCTATTTCGCTAGAGAAGATTAAAAGCAAACCCGGAAATAAAGTATATCTAGGTCATTTCATCTGCCCCTTTAATCTCCCAGTTATAAGCTATTAGGTAAAGTGGAAACATTGCCTGGGCATATGCAGATCCAATCCTTAGCGAATTGCATTTTGCAAAGAGGTTAAAGGGCAATTTCACAAATGAAAATCGAGACAGTCTGTATGGAGGCTGTCTTGACCCTGTGTTGGGTCACACACAGAAGCAAAGAACTTCAATAATGAAGGATTTTCATGATCAGATTCCAAAGTCGTTTGCTTAAGCACCTAGAGAAGATCCGAGATGGTGTCCAAAGTTGTACCTGTTTTATAGTTGTCCTGGCTACTGCTCCTTTCCTACTGCTGGAGAAGATATAACTTTTAAATATAAGTTTGGTTTTGACATAAGTACCATAGTTTCATGTGACTGGAACTAGCCTTAAGATTGCATGACCCCTCCTCCTCTCATCATATGTGCTATTTCTTTCCCTTCTGGGTCTTCAGCAAAACACAGTTTGCTGTTGTGTCTGAACCAGAAAGCAAGTTTGCACTTGTTCTGAAAAGCAGGATTGTGAATCTGCTATAAAACTGAGGCTCATTCCAAGTTTGTTCTTGCAATGCCAAACCATGATTTGGTGTTATGCCTGAAGTGGGCATATGTCGAAAAGGTGGTAGTGATCTTTTTTAAATGGAAGAACCATAGCAAGAATCTACTTGTCTCTGGGGCAAAATATAGTCAAGATAAAATCTTAAAATGCCCTCTTAAGTGGGAAGTATCTGAGACTCTGAACTGGTAAGTTTAACTTTCCCCAGCTGATACCAAATATCTGGTGTAGACCAATCTTCCTACCTTATTTTAAAAGCACTGAAAGTGACATAGTACAGTACAATACTAATTGAAATCAACGTGTCCCTCCTGTAGGTTTATATTTTAAAAAGAGAAACATACACAACCATGGGAGGGGAGGCGGAGGAGACATGAAGAAAGACATTCTGGAGCAGAGAAAAATGCTTCAACAAGGCATGGTTTAGTCTGGCTTACTTTATGAAAATGTTAGCTGTGCAGTTAGGAAACAGATTTAACTCCCTGTTTACCAAAGCTCATACCTGGATTGCAGATGCGACTCAATGGCCGACACTTTAGAGGAAAGGAAATACGAGGCCTCTCTCTTAACCACAGAGAATGTTCTGTGAAGCAGAGGACAGCCTCTGTCTCTCTCAAATAGCTGCATCTTAAGAGCTTTGAGTGATATAAACCCGATAAAACAGTCACTTTTGCCACCAACGAGTAAACACTTTGGGTGGCTTGAAGAGGTGGGTAGAGGTTGTGCGGTGCAGTGGTTAGAGTACTGGACTAGGACCTGGGCAGCCAAGGTTCAAATCCCCATTCAGCCATGAAGTAGGGGAGGGATGCTGCTGAGATAGCGATAGCTGTCAACTTACAGATTTGAAAATAAGGGACCAGCAGCCTTGAAAATAAGGGACCAGCAGCCAAAATAAGGGACCTGCAGCCTCACCTGTTCCAGGCACTCCAGTCTTCCTGTCCTCCTGCAGTTAGTCAAACTCATGCTGGTAGATTCGAGAACACTGTCCAACCAACTTTGTAACCAGAGGTTCAACTGAATAGAATCTGAATCACATGCACCACAAGGCCTATGCAGCCTCAACTTAAGATAGCTCCCCGGCCTGGCTTTGCACTGCAAAGTTTGCAGCAGCACGTGCAACAAAATGGCGTCCAGCATTCAAAAAACCCCTCAGCTTGTATTAACTAGCCACACACAAGGCATGCAAGCTCCACCCCCCAGTCATTCTTAGACTTCTTATTGGGTGAGCAACACAGCCAAGCAACACAGTTGGAGCCTCCCTCCTCCCTGGCCAGCAGGGAGGGAGGGAGAGGAGCTGCTTCCTTTGAAATTTAAGGGACATCATTTAAGGGACATCCATCAATAAGGGACAGCAGTGGGACATGGCACTGGAATAAGGGTCTGTCCCTTCAAATAAGGGACACTTGACAGCTATGGGGATAGCTCACTTGGTAGAGCATGAGACTCCTCATCTTAGGATCATGGTTTTGAACCTCATAATAATAATAATAATAATAAATTTTATTTATATCCCGCCCTCCCCAGCCGAAGCCGGGCTCAGGGCGGCTAACAACACTAAAATAGTGCAACATTATAAAAACATCAAAGAATTAATTAAAATCAAAATTGATGGCAACCATAAACTAAAGTATTGTAAAGATTGCCAAAGGAGGGAGTCAGGCTGCGCCCTGACCAAAGGCCTGGTGGAACAGCTCTGTCTTGCAGGCCCTGCGGAAAGATGTCAAGTCCTGAAGGGCCCTTGTCTCTTGTGACAGAGCGTTCCACCAGGATGGAGCCGCAGCCGAAAAAGCCCTGGCTCTAGTTGAGGCCAGCCTAACCTCTCTGAGGCCTGGGACCTTCAAGATGTTTTTATTTGAAGACCGTAAGTTCCTCTGTGGGGCATACCAGGAGAGGCGGTCCCGTAGATACGAGGGTCCTAGGCCGTATTTTCATGTTGGGCAAAAGATTCCTGCACTGCAGGGGGCTGGACTTGATGACCCTTGTGGTCCTTATCCAGTTCTACAATTCTATGATGTTACATGAAGGTCAATAGGTTCAGCCTTTAGAAAAAGTGAAGCATACCTTTGAAGCCTTTTTCTCTTTTCCTAGCACTCATATCTTGAGCAGGAAGTATGGTACCTTTCTTAAGATCAAAGAAGTAGAGGCGGTACAACCATGTAAAATTGCCTAAACCTCTTACTTCTTCAGATCTATTTCTAGCAACTCATCTAGTAGGAGGTTCTTTGGAACACAGAAGAAAGTTTGCCAGGTACAGCGTAGAGCCAGCAAAAGTAAACACACATTGTTGAGGTTTCACTGCCGTAGGCTGATCACAACTCAAGTGTGCAGGACTTCAGTCTAGAACAATTAGACAGACTCTTCCTCTTCCCTCCATATTTCTTTTTCCTTTTGTATCATGTCTCTTAGATTGTAAACCATTATTACAAAATGCAAGTGCCTCAACTGCTTTAGCAGAAAGGCAGTGTGTTAAAGTAATTGGCTAGTTAGTAACTAAAAGCTCATTAATGTTCCCTTCCATGTCTGAATTTTAGTCACAAGTTACACAAAATAGCAAAATAAACAGTGAATCCTTCTGCTTCTTCAAAAACAGGTCACAAGTTCTCATTTGGAAAGACCTGGGGAGTGAGCACCAGAAACTCTCTGGAAGCAGGAAAGAGGCGGCCTTTTGTATGGACTTCTCATATGTAAGCAGGGCATGCCTAATCAAATTGCATGCCATAAATTGCCATCAGTTCAAATATATGCGTTGTCATCTGAAACATATTAAAGTTTCCCTTTCCTTTCCTTTATAAGTATACGCATAAGATAGTTTCTACCAGGGCTAAGCTGAAACTATTTTCACAATCTTCCCTCACCCACAGAAAACAAACCCTCCTTTTTATGATTTTTGGTACTCCTTGCAAAAAAGAAAAGAAAAGAAAAGAGGATGTTTCTATTTTTCTCTCTCCTATTTTTCTCTCGGACACCTTGGTAAACTATGGTTTAGCTTTCTGCAAACAAGCCTCATACTTCTGCATACACTTCTTCTTCCTGTACATGCACAGACAGAACAGCAGAAGCATTTGTGTCCATTTACAACTAACTGCATTTTATGTCTAAACCGGGACAAACTGTGGTTCATCATGACCATGGTTTGCCCCAAAGTCGTTTTCAAACCGTGGTTATGATCTCAGCTTGTTTGAAGAAACTATAATTAAAACTAATTGCAGTGCCCCATTGGGAGAAAATGACAAATCACCATTACTTTACGACAGAAAAGGATGCTTCTTCTTTTTTTTTAATGTATTTTTTAATTAAAGATTTCTTGGTTTACAAAAGTATGTGCAATGTCTCCTTTTTCAAGTTACATTTTCTACAGATCAGTTTCATTTGTTGAGACATTAGTGTTACATTAGGAAGAAAAGGGGGAAAGAGGAGGAGGGGGAAAGAGGTGGTCAGGTGGCGATGCTTCTATTTTACTTAATGTATGTGTGGGGCTTTGTGTCAGCGTCGCTTGTGCAGGTTCTCTTTACTATTTGCTTGTGTTCCTTTGGTGGTGAGAGAGGTTGGGGTTGGCCTAGGGTGTGGTTGTTTGTTTGTGACTGGCTGTGGTGAACTTTGTTTTCATGTGTGAGTGGGGTGGGTGGGTGTTTTGGATCAGGTTAGCCATATTGATTTGTATGCTGTTGGTGGATTCTTGGCATTGTCTTGTTAGGCTGTATATGTGATATAGGGGAGCCTTATTGGGGTGAAGGCATCTTCTTCTATTTGTCCCCATGTCAGTTTCAGTTTATTGGTTAGTTTTTCTAATAAAGCTGTTTCCCATACTATTTTGTACCATTGGTCCATGCTTACTCCTGACAGGTCTCTCCAGAGAAAAGGATGCTTCTGAGATCTCTATAGCTGCACTGGAAGAAACAGGGGGATGATAAAAGGGCTTGTGCTTGTACAGTGGTACCTCAGGTTACAGATGCTTCAGGTTACAGATGCTTCAGGTTACAGATTCCACCAACCCAGAAATAGTACCTTGGGTTAAGAACTTTGCTTCGGGATGAGAACAGAAATTGTGTGGTGGCAGCAGGAGACCCCATTAGCTAAAGTGGTACCGTACCTCAGGTTAAGAAAAAGTTTCAGGTTAAGAACGGACTTCCGGAACGAATTAAGTTCTTAACCCGAGGTACCACCGTACCTGGAAACTGCAATTAATCCAGAATGCGGCAGCTAGACTGGTGACTGGGAGTGGCTGCCGGGACCACATAACACCGGTCCTGAGAGATCTGCATTGGCTCCCAGTACGTTTCCGAGCACAATTCAAAGTGTTGGTGCTGATCTTTAAAGCCCTAAACAGCCTCGGCCCAGTATACCTGAAGGAGCATCTCCACCCCCATCGTTCAGCCCGGACACTGAGATCCAGCTCCGAGGGCCTTCTGGCGGTTCCCTCATTGCGAGAAGTGAGGTTACAGGGAACCAGGCAGAGGGCCTTCTCGGTGGTGGCGCCCGCCCTGTGGAACGCCCTCCCACCAGATGTCAAGGAAATAAGTAGCTATCTTCTCTTTAAAAGACATCTGAAGGCAGCCCTGTATAGGGAAGTTTTTAATATTTAATGCTGTATTTTTTTAACACTCGATTGGAAGCCGCCCAGAGTGGCTGGGGAAAGTCAGTCAGATGGGCGGGGTATAAATAATAAATTATTGTTATTATTATCACTAAACTATGGCTTAGCAGTACTTCCCAAACAGGCCACAAGGCTTTGCTTGCTTTCAGTGACATCATTGTGTGGCCTAATAGACTTGGCTGCTTAACACTGTGACATCATCTCTTTCCTGGGTTTTCTCCAGCTTGGCGGGATCAGCTACAACCACATCAGCACCATACAGTTAAAGCAGTATCATACTACTTTAACCGCCAGGGCTTGCCCCAAAGAATCCTATCGATTGTTAAGGTTGCTGAGAGTTGCTAGGAGACCCCTGCTGCCCTCACAGAGCTACAATTTTCAGCGTGGTCTTACAAGCAATTTCGTGCACCAATGCAAAATCATTTTCAGTGCAGTTCATTCTGACTGCTTTTCACAGTGGCTGCAACAAGTGTCACTAAGTGGTGGGGATGGGAAAGGAACAGAAGAAAACAAAATGCCAGTTCGCAGGCCACTAATTATCAAGAGCTTACAAGTTCACGTTGTCAGCCTTCCTCTGATCCTTGGATTCCTCTGATCCTTGGTATATAAATTTAATAAAGAGTAATAATTACATGGAGACATTTCAAGAAAGGAATCAACCTTTTATCACTTGAAACACTGCTAGGATCTCTCAGTCAGTAGAGCACGAGGCTTTTAATCCCAGGGATATGGGTCTGAGCCCCACGGTGGACGAAATATTCCTGCATTGCAAGGGGGTTGGACTAGATTATTATTGCTTTGGGTTTGATTTTATATGCTGTGGTCTTGTTTGTGAACCGCCTCGAGACCTCCGGGTATAGGGCGGTGTATAAATTGAATAAATTAAAAATAAATAAAATAATAAAATAATAATAGATAATCTTCATGGTCCCTTCCAACTCTACAATTCTGTGATTCAGCACAGACAAGATCAGATATGCTAAGCCTCAGCATAAATTCTCATTTATCTCAATGTTTGACTTTTGCCAATGTTGTCCAGTCCATCAGCAAATCCTCACCAACCTTTCACTTGACAAGCTGTAGATATTTCTGTTTCCGAGAAACATTCTTTTGATCTGTATTTGGCACAAATGTATTTTTCCCCCTGTTACATAGTTAACATTTGGGACACTCAAATCCGTGTCTTAATCCCAGTTTTAAAACGTATTTTCCAACACTTTTTGATCCTGAAGTACCTAGTGACTTATATAATTATTCTAATCATATTTTTACACTGAATTTCTTGCTGCAAGATTATGGAAAAAAGAAAATTAAGAGAACAACAGATACTCTCTCCATGTCTATTAATAAATAATAAATAACAAGATGTTTATTATCATAATAAATTACAAGATGAAAAAAATATTTTTTTATAATTCCAGTGGCACTTTAAAGATCAACTAAATACAAGCTTTCAAGGTATGAGCTTTCATGCGTAATACACATTTCATCAGATACTGTTTATTAATAGCCCATTCACATTTATCAACAGTCATTTTATTGACTGCATTTCTCTGAACACTTCCTTGTTCTGGTGAAAGGGGAAAAAATAAAGACAGCTGCATATATAGGATCATCTTACAGAATTCAGGAAGCTGTGCTAATTACTTGAGAACATAATTTGACCCAAACTATAAAAAAGCATTTACATTCATTTGCTTCAATGTGCCGCCCTCCACTATTTCAGAAAGCAGCTTATGCAAATTGCATATGCTAGTGAAGAATTAGAAGACATACTATACAAATCTTGTAACTTTATCATAGAGATTAAATGATCAGTTTGTCCTTTGATCATTGTCCCCTTCACAGCAAATTCTTTAGTGGTTTCTGACTTCCATAGTCATGGATACAAAACCTTATGTAACGGAGTCTTGCAAAGCTTCTATTACACAACCTTCACAGCCCCATTAAGTAACTTTTTACAGAATTACTACAGGGTACTGGTTATTCAAATGCTGTTTAAACATTTTAACAATGAAAACCTGCATTGTTAGTGAGCCATTCTGTATTTTTTAGAGTGTACACACCCATTGAGTGGAACCAAATTCTTGTTTTTTTGGATGCTTTGTCTGTGGACTATTAAACTTGAAGTGAACTCATGCATTCTAACTACGGGTACTTACTGTGCTTTCTACCATGCGTGCTTCAAGGACTACGATCCCTCTCCCTGTTTGTGGAAACACTCATTTATTTATAAATATATTTATATACCGCTGTATCATTAAAAATGCATTAAAGTTATTTACAGCAATAAAACATAAAACTGTACCATAAAATCCATTAAAAAGTTTAAACAGATGTCAATTCAATTAACCATAGTCAAAGGATGCATTTTTAATTGCCTGGAGGAATAGAAAAGATTTTGGCATGCGCTTTAAAGTTGACACCAAAGGAGCCTGCAGATCTCTATTGGCAGATTACTCTTGCATTTGCTTCCATAGAATCCTAGTTTTAAAAATCCACTTGCAGCTTTTAATTATGTAGATTAGATTTCACCCATATCTGTGCGCCAATGTAAAAGCTGCTGTAATGGATCCTCACCTTCTCACCCATCTTCCTAAATGTTAAAGGTAAAGGTAACTATTAGGTGAAATATTTGGGGATGGGATAGGGAGACTATTCCATATCCATTTCTTAAAAAATAATAATAATTCAGGATTTCTCTAAAGCCAACCACTGCTGTAGCTGGTCTCTGCTTGGCCAAGGTGCTCACTTTGCTGCTGCAAAGTCTATTCCCCCCCGCCAAAAAAAAGTGTTCTGCAAGTAAGGAATGGTATATGTATATGTATATGTATATGTATATGTATATGTATATGTATATGTAGAGAGAGGTTTTACATAATTTTATACATTTTAACTTTTAACCATTTCAAAACATTAAAATAAAAAGGTTCTTTCGAACCTTCAGACCTTCCCTCCCTCCCTGGGTTCCATTTTCAATGAAAATAAATTATTTTATCTTTTTCTGCATCTTTTACCGTTATCTGTTATATTTTCATACTATCCAAAGATCTTTTCACATTACAAGTTTCCAGTGATTTTAACTGTTTACAGTGGTCTTTTAAATATGTTAAAAAGTTAGTCCAGTCTTTAAAAAATACTTGATCTTCCTGGTTCCTGATCTTTCCGATCAGTCTTGCCATCTCCGCATCCTCCATTAACTAAGTCTGCCATTCTTCTCTGGTCGGTAATTCTCCTTCTTTCCATCTCTGGGCTAGAAGCATTCTCCCAGCTGTTATGGCGTACATGAACAGTCCTGCTGCCCCACATATCTAACACTTGCACCCTCTCTTTTCCTGCTGCCCAAGCAAGAGCCCATACTTCCAATTGCAGTGGGTTCAAAGTGAGGACGATGAATGCCACCATCTGGATGACTGCTGCGATTGGGATGGTGAGCAGTAACTTCTCCCTTGCCCTCGAGCTTGCAGGGAAATTAGGAGGGCTTTTGCAGAATTAAAGAAATCTTTCTCAAATATCTCAGTCAATCTGTATATGATGGAAAACAAAATCACTGAAAAACACGTCTCCACCCCCATCGTTCAGCCCGGACACTGAGGTCCAGCTCCGAGGGCCTTCTGGCAGTTCCCTCTCTGCACGAAGTGAGGTTACAGGGAACCAGGCAGAGGGCCTTCTCGGTAGTAGCGCCCTCCCTGTGGAACGCCCTCCCGTCAGATGTCAAGGAAATAAAACAACTATCTGACTTTTAGAAGATATCTGAAGGTAGCCCTGCTTAGGGAAGTTTTTTATGTTTGATGTTTTGTTGTGTTTTTAATATTCTGTTGGGAGCCGCCCAGAGTGGCTGGGGAAACCCAGCCAGATGGGTGGGGTAAAAATACATTATTATTTTAATGCGATGCGCAGATGGGGTACTCCTGCCACCTGCAGTTTCTCTGGCAATCCAAACCTTAAAAAAAAAGTTTGAAAGTGCTTCCTGATTTAGCCCCTTTGTAGTGAAATATATTTGAATTATCCATTTGATTAAACTGATTGACCGCAGAAGCCTATGCATATTTACTTAGATTTTTACTGGGTCCAGTGGAGCTTACAAACAGATTGTGCTGTACATAGAAAGCCCCCTAGACACACTGGAACTGATTTCTGACAAAACATGCAAGGGATTGCACTGTTAGTGTTGTGACCCTATTTATTAGTTTAGGCTTTAATTGATGCCTGGTCATCTGGAAGCAAGCCCATTTAATAAGTGTAGGATTGCACTGTTGGCCACATTATTTTCTATTCTATCAACACGCTTGATAAAAATGTATTTCATCTGCCCTGGCAAAGACAAGCGCAAACCATTAACAAAACAGAATATCAAGTACAATAAAATGGACTTACCAAGTGTCACTGCTTGCAGTATTTAAGCCTGTTAGCCCAATCTTCTGGTCGAGCAATCAGTAGTACAGCTGTTGAACTATAATGATCCCCACACATTGTGAAGAGCAGCCAAAGGGGTTGTCTTCTCTCATATTCGTCATTGTATTAAGTGAAATGATCACAGGGATACAATTTTGCTAGCATAGCTTTTTATTTAAGTAACTGCAGAGTTAATAAAATCTTGCTTTCCAAAATGTTATTCCATTTATAGTGCTTAATTTAAATTTAAAAAACCATTTACAATCCCAATCCCATTTAAGAAGTCTACAAGGCAGCTGTTTAAAAATAATTTCAATCTTAAAAACAACCAAGCACAAAAAGCTACCAGCACAGAGTAGCTCTACTCATGTCAACTCATTGCCATAATCACGGTACATAATCAAGATTTACAAAAGTCTTGTTTCTAAACGGAAGTTCATTTTGCAGCACAATCCTAGGAGTGTTTGCTTGGAAGTTACGGTAAGTCTGACTGTATTAACTGGGGCTTATGCCTTAGGAAGTGTGCGTAGCATTGCCGTTCTAGATCCCTTGCATGAATTGTAGTCAGGGATCCAGTCTTTTCAACAGAAGGTTCTCTGAATGGTGATTGACTGACAAGACAGATTGTTTCAACGTATGGCAAAAATATATCTCAAAATATATTTGGCAAGGGAAAAACCCGAGAATAAAATATAAAATATTGATAGATGCAAAAGAAAGAGGTTTTTCCCTGCTAGATATGAGACTATACTATGAAGAATCCTGTCTTTGTTGGTTGAAGCCTCTAACCTAACTAAGACAAGCAGCTGCATTAACATAGGAACAAGTGTTGTTCCCAAAAGACAGTCAGTGCAAAGCATGCGGAGTAAAATTACAGTTTCTATTTAACCTCAGAAAAATGAAGCTTATGAAGACTTCACGCTGAGCTTTCAATTCTAGTACTGTATGAACTTAGATGAAAATATTTTCAGATTTGTCAAGACACCTTGAATCTGACAATTACAGGCTTCTAATAGCTTCAGACTCACATTCCTATTTTTAAAATACTTAAAAATTCAGGGGCGGGGTCATGCCCTAACCTCCCAACCTAGGTATCAAGGCCAGCTTAAGTCTGTGCATCCAAGAGTTCGCTGCTTATTTCCCAAACCACAGTAGTACTGTACACATATGAACCAGCAAGAGTTATCTGGTATCTTTGGATCAGAACATCTGGCAGTTTCCATGAAGATTCTTTCTGGTTTGATATGACTGAGGCACCCAGTGTGGGATTGTCTCTTCCTACCACCCATGATCACTGCAGATGGTGACAGCAGCCACGAAATTAAAAGACGCCTGCTTCTTGGGAGAAAAGCAATGACAAACCTAGACAGCATCTTAAAAAGCAGAGACATCACCGTATAGTAAAAGCTATGGTTTTCCCAGTAGTGATGTATGGAAGTGAGAGCTGAACCATAAAGAAGGCTGATCGCCGAAGAATTGATGCTTTTGAATTATGGTGCTGGAGGAGACTCTTGAGAGTCCCATGGACTGCAAGAAGATCAGACCTATCCATTCTGAAGGAAATCAGCCCTGAGTGCTCACTGGAGGGACAGATCGTGAAGCTGAGGCTCCAATACTTTGGCCACCTCATGAGAAGGGAAGACTCCCTGGAAAAGACCCTGATGTTGGGAAAGATGGAGGGCACAAGGAGAAGGGGACGACAGAGGACGAGATGGTTGGACAGTGTTCTCAAAGCTACCAGCATGAGTTTGACCAAACTGCGGGAGGCAGTGGAAGACAGGAGTGCCTGGCGTGCTCTGGTCCATGGGGTCACGAAGAGTGGGACACGACTAAACAACAAGAACAACAACCACCACCACCCAGGGAGACAGGGATCATGTGGGTTAGATTTCAACACTAGCACAAATCAAGCACAGCAGTTTAAGTGCCTGCATGTAGGACCTCAAACAGAACCAACTGTATGTCAGGTGCTTGTGAGATAGATGTGCCATGGATACTCTCATAAGAAAAAACCGCTCCTTTCTCCTTATTGGGTATCCAAGAGCCCATATATAGTCCTTAAGTAGGTTCCTATCGAAAGGAGAAAATAACAGAGGCCAACCAGAGAATATTGAGAAGCAAAGCAGCTAGTAAGCATGATCTTTATTATACTGTTGCCACAGGGTGCTCACAACCACATGCTGAAGTCAGGAGGGGAACCCCGAACAATGGTGTGCAAGCCCTGATATAGACTTTTGAAATTGCCCACCCTGTACCTCGAGGAAAGGTAAAGGGACTCCTGACCATTAGGTCCGGTCGTGACCGACTCTGGGGTTGTGGCGCTCATCTCGCATTATTGGCTGAGGGAGCCTGCGTACAGCTTCCGGGTCATGTGGCCAGCATGACTAAGCCGCTTCTGGCGAATCAGAGCAGCACACGGAAACGCCATTTACCTTCCTGCCGGAGTGGTACCTATTTATCGACTTGCACTTTGAGGTGCTTTTGAACTGCTAGGTTGATAGGAGCAGGGACCGAGCAACGGGAGCTCACCCCGTCGCGGGGATTTGAACCGCCGACCTTCTGATCAGCAAGTCCTAGGCTCTGTGGTTTAACCCACAGCGCCACCCGCGTCCCTTTACCTTGAGACCACCCTCCAAAACATCATACACACATCACTGAAGGGGGCAGTCTGCAACACAAATCCCGTTTGGCAGGATACTGATAATGGTCACTGATTGCTTTACTTGGGCAGCCTGGCCATTCCTTTTGAGATGCTAAATACTTAGTTCCTGAATCCAGTTCACAGGCTCACCCTGTTCATACACAAATATGCCCTGAAGGCAGGATTTGTGAGCAAAGAGACAATGGGGGAGGCTTCCCCATTTCCTTCCTTACTGAAGATATTATTCGAGGTTACTGGAAGAGTCAAAATGGCTTCAGGTTTGTTCTCCTGTACTGTTTCAGACACGTGGTTTATATACTTATATACTCGGCCTTTTGGCTAAGATCAAGTGTAGTGTGTGTAATAAAATAAACATTCATAAATGTACAAGGCAAACACATACATAAGTCCTTAGAATTCCCGTAACAATACTTTCGTTTCATCAAAGCAGACAGCATATTCATTGCTAGGTGTTCAGTGTTTCGTTCTCCATTTGGAGTGAAAGACACATCCAACTGTGGAATGCACACAAGCACACAATGTCTGGGGAAGCGGGGAAAAGCAAAAGTGGCTGAGGCTAGGAAGACGCATGTGCTGTAGCACTTTCCCCAAAGGGTGTCTCCACGGAGGGAAACGTCTCTAGTTTATAGTGCTTCATGGTCAAACGCATGGCTGCCATACAGATTTATTTGAGGGATAGGTTTGTGGGAAAGGCTTTCTTTATGATGCACTGCCATCTGGTGTTCATGATATGAAATTGGACATCACCCTCCCTAGAGGAAGCTGCAACATAGCTGTAATACAGATACCCAATTATATGCAGCAGCCAGGGCTAAAATAAAAGGCTCTGTTTGAGGGGAAACCAGGGAAAGAAGTGGGGAGCCCCTGACTCAATGTCCCAATCTAGGTCACACGATCCCCGCTTTCCCGGGTGGTAGAATGACAGAAGCCCTGCATCTTTTACAACAAACGGAGAATGAGGCTTACCTCTGCAGTCTCCACGCTACTAAAAAATTCTTTAACACATCTGAACCTGAGACAAGGCACGCTGTTCAATTCCCTTGAACCCTTTGCGGTCATGATCTGCAATCCTAAAGCAATGAGTAGATAATCTGCCACTCCAGATGTAACTGATCAGCATCTTCCAAAATCAGACCACTAGGCATGCACGCTGGGGCAGATCAGAGTAGAGAAGCACCTTCTTGGTTGTTTCCCTGCTGGCAGCCTAGGAGAGGGCATTCTCTGTAATAGCTGAGCTGTGGAATTCCCTCCCCACTGAGGGGCATCTGTGCCACCATATGCTGAAGACAAACCTCTGTACCCCAGCATGACACCCAAGATACATTTTTTTAAGGACCTATCCTATTATCCAGATTGTAAATAGCATTAAGTGATTTTAATATTTTATTTTTATATTATGCCACCTGATGATACACTGGGTGAGGGATTTGGGGCATAATACCCAATGCTTTGATTGGGAAAGGTTATGAAAATGGATTAAAAATTTTCAGCATGTTGTACGTTGAAAAAATATTACATGAAATTGATGTATAGGTGCTATCTGACTCCTACTAAACTAGCAAAAATGTATAAGACAAGAACGAACATTTGTTGGAAAGGTAAAGAACAAGAAGGTACCTTTTATCATATGTGGTGGACGTGTAAGGTTATAAAAGCATTCTGGTAAATGATATATAATGAAATGAAAATAATGTTTAAAATAATTTTTATAAGGAAACCAGAAGCTTTTTTTTAATTAGAAATCGTAGGTACCGAGATTCCAAAGGAGCAGAAAAGACTTATGTACACAACAACTGCCGCACGGATGCTTTTGCCCAGAGATGGAAAGATGATAAGAGTCCTTATTAGAGAAGAATGGCAAATTAAGCTGTTGGACTATGCCGAAAACTAACCGGAAAACTTAGAAACCAAGCAGACAAAAGTTTCAAGAAAGAATGGGAAAGATTTATAACTTATTTAAGAGACCACTGTAAGCAAATGGAAACATCAGCAGGATTTTAACAAAACTTGTAATGTTGGATAATATGGATAGACCTAAAATATGGATGATGAAATAATATGCAGTTGAAACTGATAATAGGACCCATGGAGGGGATGGTGAGAAGTCTGGAGATTCATAGTTTTTATTTGATGTATACTTGAAAAAATTATAACTCACTGAGAGAAGCAAAAGCTACAGGGAACCAGGCAGAGGGCCTTCTTGGTAGTAGCGCCCACCTGTGGAACCCCCTCCCATCAGATGTCAAAGAGATAAGCAACTACCTGACATTTAGAAGGCATCTGAAGGCAGCCCTGTTTAGGGAAGTTTTTAATGTGTGACATTTTAATGTATTTTTAATCTCTTGTTGGAAGCCTTCCTACACCCCTGGCTTCACCTCCTCCCAATCTTCAAGACATTAAAGACTGTTCTGACACCATCAAAAAATTTAACAAGAGCAAGGAATGGGGAAGGAACAGAGGCAGGAAGGGTAACCATGGCAGATCACTAACTCCTTGATACATTTTTGTCTTCCGGATGAATTTCCCATACACACATACAGGGGTTCTGTCAAATAAAATAAGGCAAGTTGTCATTACTGTACTTTGCTTCTGGTTGATGCAAGCTTGTTGAATAGGGCTCCTTGTACTTTGGCTTCGAAGCATGCACATGATTTCTATCAGATAATTGCCTGTTGGATCAAAAGATTATTTACTTTCCGCATCTTGCTAGGAGGTGGCATGTTCACACCTCCTGCAGGTCTTTTAGTGGCTGATTTGGGAGTTCCACATTCATCCCTCTTCAATGACTGCAAAAAAAGAGAAATAAATGTTGCTTTAACTCTGTTAAACAATAATGCAATTCTTCAGTAAGTTCTCTGTTGCCTCTTTCTACATTGGAGCAGCAGCGAACAGAAAGAGCCCTGCAGCCCTACCAAGCAAAAGCTCCACCCTGATACTTCCAAGAGATGTTCAGTATTTCAAAGGTAGCCCCAAAGGTGGGGCTACCTTTGAAGGTGACCCAGAAACTGCAGTTAATCCAGAATGTGGCAGCTAGACTGGTGAATGGGAGCGGCCGCAGCAGCCACATAACACCGGTCTTGAAAGACCTACATTGGCTCCCAGTACGTTTCCAAGCACAATTCAAAGTGTTGGTGCTGACCTCGGCCCAGTATACCTGAAGGAGCATCTCCACCCCCATCGTTCAGCCCGGACACTGAGGTCCAGCGCCGGGGGCCTTCTGGCGGTTCCCTCACTGAGAAAAGTGAGGTTACAGGGAACCAGGCAGAGAGCCTTCTCGGTAGTGGCACCCGCCCTGTGGAACGCCCTCCCATCAGATGTCAAGGAAATAAACAACTATCTAACTTTATTTTATTTGTATATATTGCTTGTTTTATGTTGCTAAGGCCGTTGGCTAATGCAAATAAAGTTTATCTTATCTTATCTTATCTTATCTTATCTTATCTATCTAACTTTAGCAGCCCTGTTTAGGGAAGTTTAGGGAAGTTTTTAATGACTGATGTTTTAATGTATTTTTAATCTCTTGTTGGAAGCTGCCCAGAGTGGCTATGGAAACCCAGCCAGATGGGTGGGGTGTAAGTAATTTACAATTATTAATTATTTATTATTATTATTATTATTATTATTATTATTATTATTATTATTTTCTGAAAGACCCCAGGGGCAGTAAAAAGAAATGCTACAAGCATGAAGGCAGCTGGTCCACATACATTTGCAGCCCACAGTTGATAAATGAGTGATCCATAACCAAGAGTATGTTCAGTCCACCCTTGAGAATTTGTAGAAAGTGTGGCACTTATATTTAGAGCTCCAGCACTTGTAAAATAGGACCAGTAGCTGCTTTTCACAGGTTTCTAAGGAGCCAATGCACACCCGGTGATGTTTCAGTGACATAGTCAACTTTTGCATTCCACATATTCTGAACAGTTAAGCATGTCTTGCTAGCACTGCTATGCTCTCCCCTGACAACCTTATTGTTTTGTACAATCTCTGTCCTTGGGTGGCAAGGATCAACAGTGCCCCAGAGGCCCTGTCTGCTTTCCACACATGGCGGTGGCAGCATCACCACATCCCTGCTGTCAAACTTCCCTCTTCCCACCAGGCACAGAGAAAAAGAAACACTCCTGCAAGACTGAGAAAGAACGCCATCGTAGGCTAACATTCAAGCCCTCCGTTGATTATTCTGTGGGGGAAATGTAATGGTTCTGTGCTGCAAGAAAAACGAAAGCTTGCAAATCTAGACCCAACCTGTCTGCCAGATCGTTATACAGACAAGACACATGATTATGACATATAATGTATATAGAACATCGGCTGTCAATTAGATGGGGGACTAGACTGCTGGATCATGTGTTCCTTCTCCCTCAATTGTAAACATTGGTGATGAACCACATTTTGTGCTAGCCAGAATTAGCTTTGAATTTGTAACTAGCTTCAAATGCTGGCTAGATCCTAGCTTAAGTGACTAACTTTGCAACAGCAACCAGACGAAAGTGAGAGCACACCAAAGAGAACATGGCAGACAGAGTCAATAAGGCACAGTCATTATTTAGTAAAGAACTGACAACACATCCCAAACATGGCAGTCACATTTTTATCAAATAAATAATGTGCTGAATTAAGTGACTCGCATGCAAAACTTACCATTTTGGGCTGATCTTTCTTAATTTTGTGATGCTGCAATTGCAGGGCCATGGAGTCCAGAAACCTC
Source organism: Podarcis pityusensis (assembly GCF_964106645.2). Lineage (NCBI taxonomy): Eukaryota > Metazoa > Chordata > Lepidosauria > Squamata > Lacertidae > Podarcis > Podarcis pityusensis. Next base: position 37,946,333 of record NC_138042.1, read on the forward strand.
TGATTATTAACAAGGAAGTGTGAGTTGTTTTCCTTCTCCCAGTCTTCAGTATCTTTCTTCAGTTCTTCCCCCAACTAGTTTTGGCAAATAAGTTTTTTAAAAATAAAAAATAATACTATTTAATAAAAATCTCAATGCAGTTCACCTAAAAATATAAATGTAACATTTCCTAAAAACTAAATTAAAAGGGAAATAAAAATAAAGCACAACTTTATACCATAATAAAAACTAAGCAGTATACAAAACAAAAATAAAATAAAACTTAAAAGAGTCAGGAAAGCTTGAGTGAAGCTTGAAGAAACCTTGAGCAAGCCCGTTTTCACAAGGCATTCGGAGGTCATTACTGTTTCCATCTCACAAATTACCCAAGGGAGGGCACTCCAGAGTGTGTGCTATCACAGAGAAGGCCAACTTGTCACAATTCACAGGTCAGGGAATGATCAGCAGCATCTCCTCTGAAGAGCTAAACGATATGCTCTGTTGACTGGTCTCTTTAAATCTGAAGGTTCATTATTGTTCCACAAGATGTATATTTCTTTAAGGGCCAGAGCAAACAACGTGACCCAGTTTTACAGCTGTGAAGCAGTATAGCAGGTGCTGTTAAATTGTGTTAATTAAGCTGTGTCAGCAATTGGGTATACAGTGGTACCTCGGGTTAAGTACTTAATTCGTTCTGGAAGTCCGTTCTTAACCTGAAACTGTTCTTAACCTGAAGCACCACTTTAGCTAATGGGGCCTCCTGCTGCCTCTGCGCCGCCGGAGCCCAATTTCTGTTCTTATCCTGAAGCACTATTTAGGTTAGCGGAGTGTGTAACCTGAAGCGTATGTAACCTGAAGCGTATGTAACCTGAAGCGTATGTAACCCGAGGTACCACTGTAGTATATAAAGAGCAGCACCTAGCTCTCTCAGTACCCTGGGGGATGGGTTGGTGGTTGGGTCATGCTTGTTGATATATTTAGTGTAAAAGGAGTTTTTGTTATTAAAACCTAGCTAAAGTTATTTTGCGTTGCTTGTAATGTGTGGTCTCCCCAGCACGCTTTCTGCAGTGCAACTAATCTGCAAATAGCCAACATGCTCAGTCTATACCAGGAAGGTGGTTTGGACTTAAAATTTCAACCTTGAACTGACAACCAGTTTAGTCAATTTCAGAAAACTTTAAACTTCACACTGCCACTATTCAAGGCACTCTTCCAACTCCGTTTGCAGCTGAACAATTCACTTTCCTCTTCAATATTAGAGACGTTAGCTAGATCAGCCAAGAAACGATCAAGCATGCTAAGAACCTGGAGTCATTTGGACCTCAAATTTGAGGTGTCATCAATGTGCTTTCCAGAGGCAACTTTATATGCACAGAAAATACTTCCAAAGTTTATGAGATGAAAGCATTACAGTGGTGCCCCGCAAGACGAATGCCTCGCAAGACGGAAAACCCGCTAGACGAAAGGGTTTTCCGTTTTTTAGTTGCTTCGCAGGACGAATTTCCCTATGGGCTTGCTTCGCAAGAAGAAAATGTCTTGCGAGTCTTGAGATTTTTTTTTCGCTCCCCCCCCCTTTATCTAAACCGCTAAGCCTTTAATAGCCTTTTAGCAGCTAATCCGCTAAGCCTTTAATAGCCGCTAAACCGCTAATAGCGCTAATCTGTTAAGCCGCTAATAGGGTTGCTTCGCAAGACGAAAAAACCGCTAGACGAAGACACTCGCGGAATGGATTAATTTCGTCTTGCGAGGCACCACTGTATCTACATGTTAGAACTGCTTTGCCAAGGAGTGTTAGTCAACAAGGGGTTACGTGAAATTTGGTGCCTGATCCACATGAACACCTAAGTGTTCATGTGGATCAGGCACCAAATTTCACCCAAAATGGATGGAAACTACACAAAAATGGCCCTGGGACTTACCTTTAACAATTGTTTTTGAAGCTTTGATCTTTCCCTTTCCTCTTTGAGTAAGGTACCCCCTCTGTTTAGAAGTCTGCTTGGATCTGTTGATTTTTTCTGAATACAGAAGGAAAACAGGTTACACATTAAGTAACTGATTGTTTACCTATAGTACATGGGTGTACGAGTCTAAAAGCCCAGGACACAAATTTTCCACAGCCCTCTAGTGGCTATGCTGGCTCATTCACCAGAAGTAATGTATTTAGCATTAACTCTGGAAGCGTATACACTCGATTCTGACCAAACTAAGCCTCCTAGAGCAAAAACCTGAAGCAGACATTCAGAAGAATCTTGCCATTCCGAGTAAGATTGTGGCTCTTATTCTAGTACAAGCCCAGGCAGATAAAAGATTATCCTTTCAAAGCACCAAGTATGAGGGTATTTGCGGCTCAGTGGCATATGTCAGTTCCTTTGAAGACAAGCAAATAACATTGCACAGCTGCTTTATGCATTTATCAGCGAATGATGGGTGGGCTGGTATCATCCTAGTACCCTTGTGTCTATACAGTATAGAAGCTGTACGTTTCTGACAGTTGTGTCAAATGGTCACTTCTGAACAAGTGCACTGTTCCGTTGGCTAGCTTTCACTCATTTGCTCCTTTTGTTGTATTTGCCTACAATTTGGGACTGTTAATCCATCCTGCAGGGGCACCATGCCTGCTCATTTCATCCACTTCTGTGGAAGGGGAGCAATCCAGTTTTAGATTCCCATTATAATCAAAATTGGCCACCCAATATCTGCTTTAAAACCTCCAACAGATAGAGGTGGGGTGGGAGTCAGTTTCGTTTTTAACAGATCAGTGGTACCTTGGTTTAAGAAAAGCTTAGTTTATGAACAACTTGTATTAAGAATGCTGCAAACTCGGAAGTAGGTGTTTTGGTTTGTGAACTTTGCCTTGGAATAAGAACATGTTCTGCTTCCTGTTGAGTGTGTTCCATTTGTAAGTTGAGTCCCCCGCTGCTATGGGAAAGCACACCTTGGTATGAGAACGCTTTGGTTTAAGAACGGACTTCTGGAACGGATTAAGTTCATAAACCAAGGTACCACTGTATCTTGGTCCCGAATAATGAGATGAATTGGAAAGACCCAAAGAGCAGCTCCAAAACAGACTGGGCCTCTACCCAAAGCTTCAGATACGAATCGAATCTTGTGTCTGGTGCTCACCTAGATTTCACCCATATCTAAAAACAGCTTCAAGTTTCCCTCTCTGCAGTGAGATAACATAAGCATTCAGTACTTCTGACCTCCAGTTCACCCAAACGCTCCCCGATGGCATTCCATTTGTGAACATTATCATATAGGTGTTTGTTTTTCTCATAAACCTCTTTTATTCTCAAAAGTTCTTCATCGTGTTGACTCAACAACTCTTCAGAGAAATTATCTAAAGCAAGAAAACAAGAGTTAAGGTTTCATGGCATGACTCTGCAACTACAAGATGAGGATCAAATAGCGACTAAGCACTTTCACTGTGACCCAGCCCTAGACGATTTAACAGAATTTTGCCTCATCAACCAGACATTCCGTTTTTAAAATTATGACAAAAATAGTTTTACCTGTCTTTAGTCATAAGTAGACACAAAATAAAGGTTTGTATTTGAAAGATATAAGATGTAAGGAATTACCACTTAAAAAGGGCTGAAACGCAGCTCTTTGTTCCTCAGAATAAAAGCATTTGCCCCAGAAATCATGAAGTTCTTGCCTGACTCTGAAAGTAATTTGTTTTAAACTTTCCTTCTTCAGCACTTCCAGGTTCTCCAACTCCTCTTCCCACTAATGAAAACAAAACAAGTGTCTCATGGTTATTGCATTTGGCAATGGAGATCTTGCTTTCACTATTTCCAGACAATTACTCAGACTTCTCCATGACTACAAATTTGTTACAGCAAAGGCTGTAGCAGTGACGTACGTAGACTGGGGATATTCCTGAAACTGGAGTAATCTGATCTGACTGTCAGTTTGACACCAAGAGGCATTCACGTAGAATACAATTAACTCTTTAGAACTTTTTTTAAAAATGGCCATTTCCCCCACACTTTAAATTTAATGCTTCCATGTCAGCTGAGCTTAGAAGAAGGCCACACGCTCAAAATACATTAGAGCAAGATGTTAGCTCCAGACAGTAAAATGAGAAGGCTCCTTCATTATACAATTTAAGGTACTACTACTTAACTTTAAAGCCCTAAATAGCTTTGGGTTCAAATGCCTGAAAGTGTGCCTTTTCCTGCCTATGTCTTCTCTGGGCAACTTTTCTTTTAACCCAGCAGGTATTTTAAATGAAGCTTGATTCTATAGCTTTAAGCAAGTACATACATCTCATATTAATGTATCTGAAGAAGAAATATTTTAAATAAACACATGCAGCTGCTATTTCAGAAGCTTCAAAATTAAAATACGACTCACTGCAGGTGAGAGACACAAAACTGTTGAGGGTCCAGCATCAAAGCAGATCCAGTGAAGCAAAACAGGCAGTAAAGTCAGTAAATATCAACATCTGGGGGGAAAAACACTGGGTAGTAATCAACGAAGTTTTACTCAGACTGGACTCCCTGAAATTAATGCGCACGACTTAAGTTAGGTCCATTAATTTCAATAGGAGTGCCTTTTACCAGCTATAGCTGGTATGTCAACTACAGGGAAAGTCTGGCCATGGTGATTCATGCAGTGATGACCTCAAGACTTGATTACTGCAATGTGCCCTATGTGGGGCTACTCTTGGACCTGGAGGCTCCAGCTGCTGCAAAACACTATGTCTAGACTGTTGATGGGGAATGACTATCACCGGGATGTAACTTTAATGCTCCAAGGTTTGCATGGACTGCCTGAATACAACACGACCAAGTTCAAGGTTCTTGTATTAATTTACAAGGCCCTTAACAATGTGGGTCCAGGATACCACAGGTACTGCCTAATCCCATATATCCTTGCCTGATCATCAAGGACTTGGGCAGAGTCAATGTTAGTGGTAACCCCATGGCTCAGATTCGTGGCTTGTATCCACCAGGAGCTGTGAATTCAGTATTGTGGACCCAATTTTGTGGAATTCCCTTCCAGTTGAGGTCAGGCAGGCCCCCTCCCTGATCTTCCAGAGCCTACAGAAGACTTTTAAAAAATCCAGCACAAATTTAAACTGAAGTCTGATTCTGTAGTTTTAAGCGACTCTTACCTTTCTGTATTGTAAATTACATAAAAGACCATTGTAGTCAGCCTATTATTAATGAACAGTGCCATCAGAATTCTGATTCTATTACCATTTTTATTGCTTCAGAAATAGGGCATCTGCTTGCCAACATTGTGAGTTGCTCCTGCTTCTCTTGTGGCTGTTGAAGTCTGTCCCACAAAACTTGCACCTCTTTCACCAGAGCATCTCTGCTGGCAATTAGAGAGTCTTTCTTGACCTGCAACTACAAAGGCACATCTACATCAGTTCATACAAAACAGCCATATGGAAAAGGCAGCAACAAGGTATGTGAACTGTACCATATAGTCTCAAGAGCAAGTCAAGCCAGATGTAACACTGCATCATCAGCTTCTCAGGAAAAGTGCATGCCAACACTCCATCTTGATCACGGTACCAAAATTAAGCAATGAAGTATTGTGATTACCAGTTCTATAAGGTGGGGAGGTGGTCCGGGGCGGATTGGGCGGGGGTGGGGGAAAAAAATGTTGGTGTTTTCAATTTAACTTGCAGCTTGGAAGCTTAACTGAACACTGAATTACTGTTGGAGTAGAACACACTTTAGCCTGGATATAATTACACCAAGACTCTTGAGTTTGGAAAAAGATGGAAGCTAAGTTTATTGAAGGAAATACACATACAGTCGTACCTTGAAAGTCGAACAGCCTAGTTCTTGAACGTTTTGGCTCATGAACAATCGAAACCCAAAGTGACTGTCCCGGTTTTCGAATGTTATTTTGGAAGCCGAATGTCCAATGGGGCTTCCAATTGGCTGCAGGAGTTTCCTGCAGCCAATGAGAAGCCACGTTTTGGTTTTCAAACGTTTCGGAAGTTGTATGGACTTCTGGAACGGATTCCGTTTGACTTCCAAGGTACAGTGGTACCTTGGTTACAAACGCTTTGGGTTACAAACACTTCAGGTTACAAACTCTGCTAACCCAGAAGTAGTACCTTGGGTTGAGAACTTTGCCCTAGGATGAGAACGGAAATTGCACGCCGGCGAGTGGTGGGAGGCCCCATTAGCGAAAGTGCGCCTCAGGTTAAGAACGGACCTCTGGAACGAATTACGTTCGTAACCCGAGGTACCACTGTACAACTGTATAGGGAAGATGCAAGGATGTTTCCTTTCCCAGCGATGATGTAGAAAAAGAAGGAAATGAGGTCAGGAACCCTAAAAACATGTCTAACACATGATGGAAGGTCAGTACAGGTTAAAGGACAGTCTAGGCAACTTGGAGGTTCTTCCTTCTATCTACTCTTTCCCATGGAAACAAATCAGCCTCCAGTTCAAACCGAGTTGCATCCCAACAGTTCCAACAGGGAACCTGTGCTCCACCGTCTCATTTCAAATGGCTGAAGGCAGGGAGTGGGAAGTTAGAATAGAGATGGAACCCTCATTCACTATTACACTGCATGGCCCACACATATCACCTTGCAGCATTATTAGCTACAGAAGACCCATTGGCCTGACTATAAGAAAGCACTTATACCTCCATATTGGAGGCCTTTATTGCACTTTGCAAGCCATGGTTATAAATGGCACACCTGTTGCATTTGCCCAACATCATTTAAGGACCATATTGGTTCTGGTATTCATGTGGGCTAAACAATCTGAACAGCAGCCTCATTCATGTGAATACATCTTTTTTACATTCAAAAGACCAACCTGATGAACAAGCAATTCGAGATCCTCAAGGTTTTTCTTTGTAAGGCAAATGCATTCTTCTTCATCGCTCAACATATCACTTTCCAGTGTCCCATCTGGTGTGTGTCCAATTTCTTTATTATACTGCCTGACCTTTCCCCTTAGTTTAAAAAACTCTTTCAATCTTTGCTCCTAAACAAATAAAATGATTTAAATAGTCAGATCAAACAGCTTTCAAATGTAATGCTGTCATGAGGTCTCAGATATAAAGAACATCTAAAAATCACATGTTTAACCCAACAAAACAGATTGACAATATGCCTGACACTGTCCAACTTCACATGTTTAACCCAACAAAACAGATTGACAATATGCCTGACACTGTGCAACAGAGGAATATCAAACTAGTTTCACCCACTCAACAAAAAATGAACAGATTCGTTTATTGATTAAGGCTATTTGCTAATTCTGGATAACCAGAATGAATATCTGATATGAATTAAATGCAATTTTTCTAGAACAAGCATTCAAAAGCAATTTGCCAGGAAATAAGAAAGCACCATGTTTAGTAGGCATGAGGAACCTCCCTATAATTCACACCAGACTGGCTTAGAAGTAAGTTGAATCACTCCCCCTCTCCCAAGGGAAAATATTTATTTCAGAGTGAATTCAAGTTTTAGGGTTGCCATATGGAATTTCCCAGACATATCTGTAATACTGTAACCACAAGCAATGTCCAGGCATAAATTGGAGAAATGTCTGGGAAAATCTGCACGAATGGCGGCAGTGTCATTTTGCAGATCTTCCTCAGAAATAGCTTCAATTTATTTGCAAAACCAAACCAAAACAAAACTCTACAACTCTTCTGTCTGGATTTTCACTTTGTAAAATGTGGCAACCCTATCTTCACTTCTAACTTTTACACATCTAGAGGCCCCAACAGCAGGTCTCCTGGCTGCAAAAGTAACCATTTAGGGGCTGACTAGAGGGGAGGGGGAAAGTGTAAGTTGCTGAGAATTCTTCTTACATTTTAATTCAAACCAGAGAAATATTCAGAAGCCATACAATGCCTCCATTTGTGGCTCATACCTGGGTCCAAGCCCAGCAAGCCTTATCAGAACCTCTGGTTTTTACTATATATTGGGTATATAAATTCAATAAATAAAAATAAATACGTTTCTGTTTAAATAATGCAAAGGGGGAGGGGTCAGTACTACACCTTCACTTTCAAGAGCTGCTGAACATGTTTGTCTAATTCTTCCAGCTGCAAACAACTTGGAACACTGCCGGTCGGTATGTAGTATGGAGTAGCGTAAAGCTCTGAACATAGTCTCTGCTCCTCTAGCTGCAGCTGTTTCAACTTCGTCAGCCTCTCTTGTTTTTCTTTAAGAGCGCCTTCTAAAGCCAGACGAAACTCTTTTTCTAACTGGATGATGGATAAGCCATCACCAACCTGTAAAGAGTCACAAAGGGTTAGGTGCAGAAATGTACAGATGTCCCTCTCTCTTACGCGGGGGTTACATTTTGGCCCCTGCACGCATAACTGAAATCATGTAAAGTGGGGAGCCCCCTCTAAGCCTTTTCAAATGCCATCTCAGCCGCTCTCTCTTCAATCCACACAAAATATACTGTATCCAAAAACACCCACAACTATAATTGAAACTTTGGGGCTGGCAGGAGGCTGGAGGACATGCAGGAAATGGCTGCTGCTGCTGCGCTACCCCGCACATCAGCTGTGGGTAGGCGGGGAGGCTGAGCAGCGTAAACAAAGCCCTGCTGCACCTCCAGTCTCTTTGGGGCTTCCTATGCTCTCACTGACATCCTCTTTGGTTTCCAGGGAGGGTCTCCTTGTGAGCCACACGGACTCTCCAGCTCTCTCTCGCCATTTCCAGGTTCGAATCAAATCATTTAATTATTTCCTGGTGCCACGCATAAGTGGAAGGATGCCTGTATTGGCACTACAGTGAGTGGCAGTACTGAGCAAAGATCACATTTTGACAGGTCTGTACCGAAACAGAATTTGTATTTGAACAGTAACCTTCCAGTCAGCTGCCAGACCAAATATTTTAAGTCTTAATTCATTACAACAGTAAAAAGCAGCTCTGAAGAATCACATTAATTACAATTATGCCCATCAGAGGGCTCTAGAGATTCCAAGTGTTCAATAGAAACCTTACACGTGCAAAGCAAGAGCTCCAGATTTTCAAATGCAATGGTAATTACAGAAAACAGTGCTGAGAATAAAAACTCATCATGGTGGCAGATATCAGCCCATTGTCGTTAACGCTGTAATTGTATACAAGTCTAATCAGATGTAAGCACCACTGAACGTAATGAGGGTTGCTCCCTGGTATATCAAGTATAGGACTGCAACCTAAGTGACATCTTTGTGCTTTGTTATCCGGAATAAGCAGCAGTGAAGCAACTTGCCTGGTAAGGGTCCAGCTTGAGTTCGTATCTCACGATATTCAACTGAGACTTCTGTATTTCAATGTCATTTTCAATTTTTTCTTTCAAATTACTTTCTTCCTCAATCATTTCATTCAACAGAGTCTATCCAAAAACCCATACAACAGTAGTGTAAGTACAGTTCCTTATCAGATTTATTAACTGTCAAATTAAAGCATTGCACCCATAGCTAAATTAAGAATTTGTGCCACATTAATGTTCTGCATTTTAAAATACACACCACTCAAGTTTGTAACAGAAGAAGTGTTTCTGACATATAAACTACCATCTCCCAACTCAGTAACTGGAGTGTGGTCTGGTAGGCTTCCTGAGGCTTCCTGTTTTTTGCATTATTAGCTGGCTGGCTTTAAACCTGTTTACACACAGCAACTTGTCAGTAGCAAATAACCCCCTCCCAGTCATCAAGAAAACTGGGGGGTGGAAGTTTCTATAAAATGAGTTCTTTCTTCACATTCCTTTTCATCTACTGATGTGTTTCAGATAACTATCAGCAGACAGCTTGGCTTATAGCTTTTGTAAATACTATAAGGTTGGTCGAAAAATGGAAATATTTAACCAGGTGCTTTGGGACCTGGACCATATTTTCTTAGTCTCTGCATTTAGCCCTACCCATTTTATATGTAGGAAGAGACCAGTCATTGACTGTCTAAGTAAGCCCTTTACATTTTTGCTGCTGAGGTCTCCAAAATCAAGTAGAAACTGTGCATTGGATCAATTGTTGTAAAAATGGAAGAGAACAAAATATACTGTCACTTCTGCCAAAATAAAAGCCAACTGCTGCAGCTCATGTAAGTTTTGCAATGCAAGTTAGTGAGCATTATTAATTTTGTCAGCAAAGATATGAAGGCCTGCAACTTAATTGAACGATTCAGGATCTGCTAGCTCAAGAACCTGTGTCCCTCCAGATGTTGCTGAAATACAGCTCCCTTCATTCCTTGGGGAGCTGGGTCATAGTGTCAGGAAGGAGGGTGTCAATGTAAAGACTCAAATGGTAAATAGCACAAAACAAAACAGATTAATCTCCCAGCAACAGTCTGAGCACCGGACTTAGAAATTGGAATTTTCTCCCAAAAACTCACACCGCTGCTTTAAAGCAACAAAATATTATTTGGAACAAAACACAAAGAAGGACCTAAAACCCATTAATATATAAATTGACAAACTGAAATAAGTCAACTGTTTAAGAGCATTTGGAGTACAAATCACACACACACTGCTCCATACCTCAATGTGCGCCTTAGCTGTCTGCATGCGCTCCAGCTGCAGTTCTCTGCTGATACCCATTTCGTTCCATAAGTCTACAAGCTTTCCAAAAGCTTGGGTCACGCTATTCACTAGGGAGGAGGCCAAAACCTCACTGTACAATAATAAAATAGAAAATGGCACATGAGAAATTCCAAGCCTTGCTTTCATTCTATCACGATTTTGTTCCGTTTCCTACATCGGCATCTGTTCGACCATATTACATGACTTGTGCTTCACAAATATTCCCTTTGTAAGTTTCTGATCTGCCCGGAATGCGCCTGGTTAGTTTCAAACTTAGCTCCTGAAAGGTTTAGGCTCAGAGTTTTCCCTTCTCCTAGATGGGCTACCTTCCCAGGTTGACGAGCCCCACCTGCCCCTCACTTCCCCCGACAGCAGGTGCAGAAACTGCCTTCTTGCCCATTGGCCTCACGCTTGGTCTTGTCAACGCAATCTGCTGGATCCTGTCTTTGAATGCAGGGCAGCTCCTAACTCAATGAGGGTTTGAGACTCATCGGCTGCCCTCGTCTGGTTTAGGCAGCCAGTCAAAGTTGTTCCTGGGACATGGCCCCCCATCGCATGCTGACAGCTTCTAGGAGCCACAGGCGAGAGCTGAGTGCAGGGTGGGCACCAAAGGCGGACAAACTACCCCCAAAGGCGCACAACATGTTTCCACCCTTCCCCAACACTTCATCATTACCTTCCCTGAATTTATCTAGTCCTGATTTGAAGTCGCCAAAGTCAGTGGCCACCACCGCCCTCCTGTGGCGGGGAGTTCCACAGCCTCACTGCACAATTCAAAGCTTTCTTTTTTATTATAATTTAAAAAAGTTCTTTATTACAAAACAATTTACATCAAACATAGACAATAACAATAAACATACACAAACCACTAACTAGCAACATATCCTTTGACATTAGACACACTTTAACTTCTGATTCACCTCATTGTGCTTTTTACACCCCTTATTCTATATGCACTTCTTTATTATTACTCTCTTCCATTACTTACCAAAAGAAATTATTTTTATTAACGTTTCCTTACCCTTCAAGATGCAATCTAAACCTGTCAGGAGCACTGCATTATCACAGTGCTTTTAAAAGATATTCTTTGAATAGTGCCCAATCTTTACTTTCTGATTTGATTTTCCTTTTATTCTCCCAGTCATTTTCCCAAGTTCTAAATATTCTATCATCTTCGCTTGCCAGTCAGTTTTTGTGGGGATTAAATCGTCTTTCCAGTTTTTAGCTATTAAAATCCTAGCTGCTGCGGTTGCATACATAAAAAGTGTTCTTAGGCTTTTTGGTATTTCAATCAACATGATGCCTAACAGAAAGGCTTCAGGATTTTTTTGGAAAGGAGAATTAAAAAATCTTTTTAGCTTCCTTTCTTTCGCCCTGAATCTCCCAGCCTTCAGCTTCGGGTCCCCTTGAGGCCCTCGGCTTCCCTCCTCCCCTCAGTTTCCCCTCTCACCTTTCCCTCGCCGGCTTCGCCATCACCGGTAATTAAAATAACGAAGAATTCCGAATAAGGAACCGCCGCCAAAATTCAAAACAAACGGCGAAGGAACCGCCTAGCAACAGGCTCTCGCCACCGCGCCTCTTGATTGGACGTCGGACTGAGCAATCAACAAGCCACCTCCGGTTCCCATTGGCCACGGCGAAGCGCGTTTCCTTCCCACCCCGTAAATGCCCCTCCGTGCGCCTCTATTGGAGCTCACGGAAGCTTGGCAAAGCGCTGATTGGTCGTAAATCAGCAACAGAGGGAAAGGGGATGTCCGCTCCGCACGGTGCATGGCGGTGACGTAAAGGGCAAAGCGCTGATTGGCCGCCCTCAAAGCTAAGCAGCGAGGGAGGGAAAGGGGATGTCGGTGCCGAGGTGGAAGGCGGGGACGTAAAGGGGCGCAGAAACCTGATTGGCAGAAGGCGACGTCACTCATGTAAATCCCGCTGAGTTCAACGGGTGGTTGGTCAGGGAAAGGCTGTATAGATCCGAGCTGAAAGCGGGTTAAAGGTTCGATCCCCCAGTAGGGCTGAGCGAGCATCCCTGTGTAACGTCTTAGGGAGCCAGTGCGGACCAACAAGGGTTTGACTGGGGATAAGGCAGCCTCCCATAGCTGTCAATTTACAGATTTGAAAATAAGGGACCAGCAGCCTCGAAAATAAGGGATCAGCAGCCAAAATAAAGGATTTTGCCTTAGTTTATACAGAAATCTGGCACTGATGGAGCCACGCTGCTTTGGCTGGGACTGACTGTGTTTTGCAGGGGGTTGGACTAGATGATCCTAAGGGTCTACAACTCCCACCAAAGAAGAGGGGCAGACAAAACTGATGAACGACGTCAAGATGGCAAAGCTTACTGGCAGAATTAGAAACCAGGAAGAGGACCTCTTTAATAAAGAATGGGGAAAGTTTATAATTTATTGGAAAAGCTATTGCAAAGAGTTACATAAAATTGGTAGGATTGACAGAAAACTTGTAGTTAAAATTTGAACTATGGATGGACAAATGATTTATAAAAATATGAGTTATGAAAGGGGTGCATAGGCGGAAATCGCTACATTAAGATGCTGCACTGGTTGGAGGGGATGCTAAGCAGCACGTCGGGGCTGCCGTCATCTTGGAGCAAGGAGTTCCATCGGCCCTTCCCCGCCTGAAAGGGAGGGAGGGAGAGAGACTCTCACCCAGGCCACCCAGAGCCCAGCATGAGGCGGTTGTGGCGGCACCTGAAGCGCCGCCCTTCTGCGTCCCTCCCCTCCTTTTCCTCCTTCCTCAGGCCGCCTCCTCCGCCGCTGCAGCCTCCGGCTTCCCCTGGCAGTGCGGCGGAAGTCTCGCAAGAGAGGGGCTGCCCGTCCACCGGTCCGCTGCCATCCGTCTCCTCATGACGCGCCCGAGGGGGAAAAGGGAGAGACGGAGACGCGGTAGCCCGTGTGTGTGTGCGCGCTCTCTTGAGGCAGAGGACCCCAAGCTGCTGCTTCCCTCCCAAGCTGGGTGAGCATGGAACCTGGGAAATTTAAGGTACATCATCAATCCGGGACAGCAGCGGGAAACGGCGCTGGGATAAGGGAGTTTCCCACCAAATAAGGGACGGTTGACAGCTATGCAGCCTCCCGTGTTCCTTATTTTCCTATGCCATTTTTAAGATCGCAGGGTTTTTACCCGTAAGTAAAATCCCATAATTAAAATGGGCTTCCTTCCTACCCAGATGCTTACCCAGGGGGTTGGACTAGATGACCCTCGGGGTCCCTTCCAACTCTACAGTTTGTACATTTGCAAAGCTAAGCAGAGTCCGGTATGGTTTGAGGTGGGAACCGTGCGTGTTGAGATTCCCACCTTGCGGGAGCGGGGGTTGGACTAGATGACCCTCTGGGGTCCCTTCCAAAACCTACGATTCTTATTAGTTTGAATGGAACTCCCTTCGAATTGTAGCCTGGGGACTTCCTCCCCCACACCGACCGGCACACCGTAATTTTCTGTGCAAACCATAGCTGTCAACTGTCCCTTATTTGGTGGGAAACTCCCTTATCCCAGCGCCGTTTCCCGCTGCTGTCCCGGACTGATGATGTCCCTTAAATTTCCCGGGTTTCATGCTTGCCCGGCTCGGGAGGGAAGCCGCGGCTCGGGGTCCTCTGCCACGAGAGAGCGCGCGCATGAGCTGCCGCGTCTTTGTCTCTCCCTTTTCCCCCTCAGGGGCGCATCGTGAGGAGATGGGTGGCGGCGGGCGGGTGGGCAGCCCCTCTCTTGTGAGACTTCTGCCGCACTGCCAGGGGAAGCCGGAAGCGGCAGCGGCGGCTGCTGAGGAGGTGGCCTGAGGGAGAAGGAAGAGGAGGGGACGGGGAGGGACGCAGAAGGGCAGCGCTCCAGCGGCCGCCGCGGCGCTGCAACCGCCTCATGCCGGGCGAGAGTCCCTCTTCCTCTCTCTCGGGCGGGAAAGGGCCAATGGAACTCCTTGCGCCAGGAGGACGGCAGCCCCGACGTGCTGCTTAGCATCCCCTCCAACCAGTGCAGCATCTTAATGTAGTGATTTCCCCCTCTGCATCCCTTTCATAACTCTATTTTTATAAATTATTTGTCCATCCATAGTTCAAATTTTAACTACAAGTTTTCTGTCAATCCTACCAATTTTATGTGACTGTTTGCAATAGCTTTTCCAATAAATTATAAGCTTTCCCCATTCTTTATTAAAGAGGTCCTCTTCCTGGTTTCTAATTCTGCCTGTAAGCTTTGCCATCTCGACGTCGTTCATCCGTTTTGTCTGCCCCTCTTCTTTGGTGGGAGTTGTAGACCCTTAGGATCATCTAGTCCAATGCCCTGCAAAACACAGTCAGGGGCAGCCAAAGCAGCAGGGCTCCATCAGTGCCGGATTTCTGTATAAGCCAAGCCAAAATCCCTTATTTTGGCTGCTGGTCCCTTATTTTCAAATCTGTGACAGCTATGGTGCAAACCGGTCCCACCCTTAGGGCTGTTTGCCAGGTACGCGTTTTATTATGCATTTTGTGTTCTCATTTTGCATTCCCACCCCCCTGTGTTGTGAGCCATAGCCTGCAGCTTTACCCGCGAGTAAGCCGCATGATCGGACTCGCCTTTGCTTTGGGGAGAAGGCAACTTCCCGCGCCTCTCTTTCGCGGAAGAGAAAAGCAGGAAGTAAAGCAAACAGGAGCGACCATGTGCCGTAGGAAAAAGGGGTGGATGGGGGGGGGACTTCGTTGCAACTTGGGAAGAAAACTGCAGCAGGCTGCGTCTCTAGGGATCGTCCACCCCGTCGCTGGGACCTAGGATCCCAGATCCAAAGTCGGAACTTTGAATTTAGGCAGCGTAAAAGTGACAGCCGGGAGAGAGGAGATGCAGCGCCTCCCCATCCCCTGCGCGAGGCATAGATTGCGCCGCTGAGTTCTTTGGAAACATACGATGGAAGGGCGCAAAAGTCTTTGTTTCCTTTGGGTGCTAATTTCTCCGGGTCGGATAAGATCCTGCAGGGCGTGGAGCCTCGCCATACTACTGGGTCTCACAGTGCAAGTAGCCTTTGGGGCTTTCCTGATAAATGTGGACGTCTCACAGACCGAAAGGGAATTGAAGCACTTTTGGAAAAGCACAGGATATTGGTAAGACAGGAGCTATATTTGTTGTTTAGTTGTTTAGTCGTGTCCGACTCTTCATGACCCCCTGGACCAGAGCACGCCAGGCCCTCCTGTCTTCCACTGCCTCCCGCAGTTTGGTCAAACTCATGCTGGTAGCTTCGAGAAGACTGTCCCACCATCTCGTCCTCCGTCGTCCCCTTCTCCTTGTGCCCTCCATCTTTCCCAACATCAGGGTCTTTTCCAGGGAGTCTTCTCTTCTCATGAGGTGGCCAAAGTCTTGGAGCCTCAGCTTCAGGATCTGTCCTTTCAGTGAGCACTCAGGGCTGATTTCCTTAGGAATGGATAGGTCTGATCTTCTTGCAGTCCATGGGACTCTCCTCCAGCACCAGAATTCAAAAGCATCAATTCTTCCGCGATCAGTCTTCTTGATGGTCCAGCTCTCACTCCCATACATCACTACTGGGATAACCACAGCTTTAACTATACAGACCTTTGTTGGCAAGGTGATATCTCTGCTTTTTAAGATGCTGGCTAGGAGCTATATTTACTAACGATCAAAAGAAGTCCACTTTATGCAGGGCACAAGCAGTATGCAGCACGTGGTTTTGTTTTGCTCTTGCAAATTTATTTGCTGCAACTCTGCCCCGTTTTTCCTCCCTTAGCAGCTCAAGGCAACGCAACACGGTTCCTTCCCCCTTTGTTTTATCCTCCCAACATCCCTGTGAGGTAGGTTAGGTTGAGAGATGGTGACTGTCCCAGGGAGGTTCCTGACCAAGTGGGATTTGAACCCTGATTCCTACCTGCTGTCCTAGCCCAACAGTCTTAACCACTGCATCACTCGTTTTCACGCTCATCATTTCCCCAAGTGATACAGCGTTTCAGGGGATCATCTTCTTAGAAGTCAGAGAGCATTGGAGATTAGCACTATATATCTCTGCGTGTTTTTAAACATCCACAGGGCATTAGGGAGCAGCAGCACCAGTCTCGGCTCACCAAAAAGCAAACATTGTGCTTTTTGTGCTTGCATACACCCCTTGCAAAACTCAGATTCTAGGTGACAATAGTATATTGCAGAGCTTTCCAAACCGTGTGTTGCGACACATTAGTGTGTCGGCTGCAGGGTGTAGGTGTGTCATGTGAACACTCTCCGCGCTCCTCCTGGGGCTGGAAAGGGCTTAGTTTAAACTCCAGTTTACTAGTAAAACTGAATTAAAAGTAAAGGTAAAGGGACCCCTGACCATTAGGCCCAGTCGTGACCAACTCTGGGGTTGTGGCGCTCATCTCGCTTTATTGGCCAAGGGAGCCGGCGTGCAGCTTCCGGGTCATGTGGCCAGCATGACTAAGCCGCTTCTGGCAAACCAGAGCAGCGCACGGAAACGCCGTTTACCTTCCCGCCGGAGTGGTACCTATTTATCTACTTGCACTTTGACGTGCTTTTGAACTGCTAGGTTGGCAGGAGCAGGGACCGAGCAACGGGAGCTCACCCTGTCATGGGGATTCGAACCACCGACCATCTGATCAGCAAGTCCTAGGCTCTGTGGTTTAACCCACAGCGCCACCTGCGTCCCTATAAAACTGAATTACTGTGTCGCAAAATGATGCACGTCTAAAAAGTGTCAACAACATGAAAAGTTTGGAAAGCTCTGATATATTGGCTATAAAAAGGTAAAGGACCCCTGACAGTTAAGTCCAGTCGCAGATGATCTGATCGGCAAGCCCAAGAGGCTCAGTAGTTTAGACCACAGTGCCACCCGCGTCCCGCATACTGACTATGCTAGCAAGCAATTTCTTTGCAGTATTCCCTGCCCCTGCAAATGTTGTGTCTAGCTTAGCTAGTACTCACCAGCCATCAAAAGCCATTTGTGCATCTTTTATTTTATTTTTTAAATTAGTTTTTATTGAAGATTTTGTTGTGTTACAAAACAGATAAGCAGGCCTGGGTAGAAACCTTACCCCATGAATTCAATTGGCAAACCCAAGCTCTTCACTGAGCCAATTCAAAAAACTGTAACTTGGATCTTGAAGCAATTATACACAAACTTTCTAACCACATACGCAGCTCCTTCTTGCTAGTTGTAATTAAACCAAGAGTCTTAAATTAATCATAGTTTCCTGTTCCATAAGAACAAGCCAGAATATTAAACCAATATTTGGTTGTACAAAATGGGAAGATATCATTAATGGAAAGACTTCCTGGTTCATTTGCTGGCTGCATGGGGTGGGGGGAAGGCTCCAAACACAGCCATCCCCTCCCCCCATTGCAACCCTCACTTGCAACATAGAGATACAGTGGTGCCCCGCAAGACAAATGCCTCACAAGACGAAAAACTCGCTAGACGAAAGAGTTTTCCGTTTTTTGAGTCGTTCCGCAAGACGAATTTCCCTATGGGCTTGCTTCGCAAGACGAAACGTCTTGCGAGTTCTTGCAAGTTTGTTTCCTTTTTCTTAAAGCCGCTAAGCCGTTAATAGCCGCTAAGCCGCTAATAGCCGTGCTTCGCAAGACGAAAAAACCGCAAGATGAAGAGACTCGCGGAACGGATTAATTTCGTCTTGCGAGGCACCACTGTAATACTGACCCACCTAGCAAGGGTGTTGGAAGGATTGCTGAAATAATATATGTGAAGGCGTCAATAAACATTAATAAAGCTTTACAATTTCTTTTGGCCTCTAATCTTTCTAATGTGTCAATTGTATTCCTAATATTATCTTTCATATGTCTCCCAGGCAGACATCCTGCCTGGTCTTTATGTATATATTCTATTAAGACCTTTTTCAATCTATTAGCCAAAATATTTGCAAATATTTTATAGACAACATTAAGTAATGAGATTGGTCTATAATTCTTAACATCCGATCTATCCTGCTCTGGTTTCGGTATCAGGTTTATACATGCATCTTTCCAGGTTTCAGGTGGTTTCTCCCCTATTAATATCTTATTACATACATCTGCCAGCGGATGGATTAACCAATCTTTCAAAGTTTTATAATATTTGCCAGACAAACCATCTGGTCCTGGGGCTTTGCCTAATTGCATTTGGTTTATTGCTGTCTCAACTTCCTGTCTTGTAATCGTGTCATTGAGTAAGGATCTTTTATCTCTGGGAATTTTCTGAACTTCATTTACCTTAAGAAACTGCTCAATTTTGTCCATATCTTCTTTACCTCTTTTATACAGTTGTTTGAAATATTTCTGAAAGCATTTCCTTATATCTGCAGGGTTTTCCACAGATTTTCCATCAGATACAATATTTGTAATAGTATTTTGTTTCTGCCTCTTTTTTAATTGCCAGGCCAACAATTTTCCACACTTATTTGCAGATTCAAAATTTCTCCCTTTCATTAATTTTATTTTCCATTCTATTTCTTGATTTATAATTAGAGAAAATTGAGTCTGCAAAGCTTTAATTTCTTTTTGTATTTGTTGGCTTTTTGGCTTTGATCTTAAACTCTTTTCTTTCTCTTTTATTCTAATTAATATTACTTTCCTCATCTTTTCAGTCCTCCTCTGCCACACAGGAAAGCAGATTTATTTGATCTCAGTAAGGACCAAATAATTAACCTGGCTTATATTTCTTCTGTGCCACACAATGGCATCGAGCAAATTCGAATCCACTGGCTCCTGGAACTTATTCAAGTCAGGTAAGTTAAATTCTGTCTTTCTTTCTTTTTTGCCAAAGTTGTTGAGCTTTTTGGGCAAAATCACCAGGGGGAAAAATGCCGTTTCTGAGCTGTTTTTATGGAAAGACAGCACTCCTAACGTGAGCTACCGTACGTCTGGATTTTCCCAGAATTCCCTCCCCCCCCCCAATTTCTGTCCAGACACTGCTGCCGACTGCAGTATTCCGGATATGTATGGCAACCCTACTATAGTCTTAGTTAAACTGGACTGACCTGGTAAATTGCGTGAAGAGGAGATGGTGGAACTATTTCCACCTTTGGAGGGAGCGCTTAGGTGGAAGGGTATTTTTAAACTTTTTAAAAAGGATTTAACTTTAATCCTTCAAATAAATCCACAGAAGGTACCAGTCTGCCTGGCTGGACACAAATGGGATGGGATTTCAAATTTTTAAGGGTTCTAAATGGTGTGCCTTGGGAGCTTATCCATATAAAAACAAGTAGTTTCCACGAGGCTTCATTGGTTCTCTGCATGAACTACAAGGCTTTTCGCGCGCCTTAGAATTGTATGCAACACGCAAGGGCTCCGTGGCAGAGAACCATAAGCATTTTTGACAGTAAGGTTTATTCTGATAGAAACTTGACCATGTGCTGTCTGTTAGAGACCTCTTCTAACTATAGCTGTCAACCGTCCCTTATTTGGCGGGAAAGTCCCTTATCCCAGCGCTGTGTCCCGCTGCTGTCCCTTATTGATGATGTCCCTTAAATTTCCTGGGTTTCAAAGGAAGCAGCTGGCCAGGGAGGAGGGAGGCTCCAACTGTGTTGCTTGGCTGCATTGCTCACCCAATAAGGAATCTAAGAACGACTGGGGGGTGGAGCTTGCATGCCTTGTGCCGATCAAATCGGCCGGGTTGCCTGGGGACTCGCCTTTGCTCAGCGCTTCCCAGCGGAGAGGTGACAGTGGTTTTCCTTGCTGCATCCCCTTTGCCGGGTTGCTGCGCTGTGGGAACCACTGCTTGAGGCTTCATTTGGCTGCTGGCTGGGCTTTCTGCCTTTGGCTCGGAGGGGCTCAGAGGTTGAACATACCTGTGCCCGGAAAATCCCTTATTTTGGCTGCTGATCCCTTATTTTTGAGGCTGCTGGTCCCCTATTTTCAAATCTGTAAGTTGACAGCTATGCTTCTAACGGTATTGAAAAAATACAGAGTCATTTTGTTTTTCAATGGTATCAAAGATACTTTGTTTTCAGTGATATTCATGCATTGTATGGCATGACAAAGAATGATTATCGCTTTCTTGAGCATGGCTCCCATTCATATGGGATGCAAACAGGAATCCAGCTTTGCAACTTCTTGCTCAGTTCCACCCTACATTCTGGAAGAATGTGATCTCTTCATAGCATTCAAGAACATACAGTGGTGCCCCGCAAGACGAATGCCTCGCAAGACGGAAAACCCGCTAGACGAAAGGGTTTTCCGTTTTTGAGTTGCTTCGCAGGACGAATTTCCCTATGGGCTTGCTTCGCAAGACGAAAATGTCTTGTGAGTCTTGAGATTTTTTTTCCGCTTTCCCCCCCCTTTACCTAAGCCGCTAAGCCTTTAATTGCCTTTTAGCCGCTAAGCCGCTAAGCCGATAAGCCTTTAATAGCCGCTAAACCGCTAATAGCGCTAATCCGTTAAGCCGCTAATAGGGTTGCTTCGCAAGACGAAAAAACCGCTAGACGAAGACACTCGCGGAACAGATTAATTTCGTCTTGCGAGGCACCACTGTAACACGACAACAATACTCTTCAATGTTTTATGTTTTCTGCCAAAGTGTACTATTTTGTTATTGTTGATAAGTCCATCTGAAGGTCAGTTGCTGCCAAGAATACAACACATTATATATATATTTTTTAAAAATATTAAAAGCGCAAAGCACATAGCAGCAGCTCACTTTGAAAATAACTCCACATCAAGAAATGAACTTGCATATATATGGGAGCAATAGTTTACTATGCAATGAGCGAAACAAAACCTTTTCATTGTTAATTTTTGCCAAATTCTAAGTAATATTATGATTTGAAAAAGTTCTCCAGTTTAATGTGTATTTAAAAAGCTTTGTCAATACTCTGATTCCAGATTAATTTAGTAATGTTAGTAACACTGTGATAAATCATTATGTAGGTTCTGGAATAATTTCCAGGGCTTAAACTGGTTATATAGACAGTGGGCTGCTTAATTTGGAGGGTTAAATAGAGGGGATTTAGAACACAAAATATAAGAAATAGCCAAGTTAGTACATTGCAAACTGAAATGTGTTGACCTTACATGTTTTAAGAGGCTGTACTACAGATCACCTGGTGGTGGTTTTGTTGCACACTTGAGTGTTCCTGCAAGTTAAAATAACAACAGCATTCTTCACATGCTCTATTCTGAGGTATGCTGGTTGACTAAGCTAGAACCATTGAATTGTATTCAGCATCGTGCTAAGTAAATAGTTCCATCAGCGCAAGGCTTTCTCATTGTACAATAGAACTTTCCCTCTTCTCCTCCCCTCATACGCCCCCTAAATCTGTTCTAGGGGGTTTCCCCAACCCTCCAAAGTAGAAAGAGGATAGGAGAAGGAGTCATTGACAGGCACTGCTAAATCCCCAAGAAGGCTTTTCAGTGGTTTGTTTAAGGCTGGCAGAACCGAGAGAAGAGCACAAATTTACAGATTGTTCAGAGTCCACAAAGTGTGGCTGGCCTGGGTAGCTCCCACCTGCTTCTCCCAACTTCCAAGACCAGGATATACCGTATTTTTTCGTGTATAAGATGACCCCCATTTTTTTTAAACCCAAAATAAAGAAATTAAGTTGTTTAGCTTTTTGGGGGGATGGGAGAGGTCACTTCCAATCTGAAACCATACCTGACCCTGCTTAGCTTTGCAAATTTGCTAGCAGTTGTACTGCTGTACCACCAGGAGGATAGGAGGCAAAGCTCTGCTTCTTAATCTGAAATATGTGGGAATAGGCTGCACTAGCTCAGGATTGAGGAGAAGGCACTTTGCACATGCCTGGAGACACATTTTTTAATTATTACTTCACATATTTCAGACCTCAGTTCTGGTATTCAAAACAAATTCCAGAGTAGGCCCTCACAAAAGTGAAAACCTGATCAGATCCTTTGCTGCTTCCCCCCTAAAATCAAATTATCTCATTTTTTTTCTTTAAAGAAATGTTTTATATATTTTAATTTTATACTACCCAACCCAACTGATTATTCCTGTTTGCTCTTTGGGGGAGAAAGAGAGAGAGAGAGAGAGAGAGAGAGAGAGAGAGAGAGAGTTGTCTCTGCAATTGTCTAAAATGGGTCAGCAAACT
This sequence comes from Podarcis pityusensis, assembly GCF_964106645.2. Lineage (NCBI taxonomy): Eukaryota > Metazoa > Chordata > Lepidosauria > Squamata > Lacertidae > Podarcis > Podarcis pityusensis. The sequence continues at coordinate 37,968,837 of NC_138042.1, forward strand.
AAGGCCCCTGGGCCAGATCCGGCCCATGAACGGTTCTGCAATCGCCGCTTGGATCAGCGCAATCACAATTTTTTTCAGCATCATTTTTTGGCAAATTTCCCCCCTCCCTCCCTCACCGCGGTGGCATCTCCTCCCTCCCTCTTCTTGGCTTCTCCCCGCCCTGCGGGGGAAGAGGGCTGGGCTTTGATAGGAAGCCTTGCCGCCCGCCCACTGGTCTTTCTCCATGGCCACGCTGTGGGCTGGAGCTTGGTGCGCCTGCTGACCCTGCGCCTGGCACCTGGGAAAGCTGGCCCAAAAAGGAGAGGCACCACCGGCTCCAAACCACAGGCGGAGCGATGGAGGAGGTAGGAAAGCATGGGGAATGGAGGGGCTGGGGGGGAGAGAGAAGTCCCCCTCCGCCACATGCGTATGTGCGCACAGTACGGCCCACGACAAGGTATTGGGGCAGTGAACTGGCCCCCTCCTAAAAAAGTTTGCTGACCCTTGGTCTAAAACACTACAGAAACGGAGTCATTTTCTTCATATAATGGTTTCTTAAAGGTAAAGGTACCCCTGTCCGTTAGGTCCAGTTGCAGATGACTCTGGGGTTGCGGCGCTCATCTCGCTGTATTGGCTGAGGGAGCCGGCGTACAGCTTCCGGGTCATGTGGCCAGCATGACTAAGCCGCTTCTGGCGAACCAGAGCAGCGCACAGAAACGCCGTTTACCTTCCTGCCAGAGCGGTATCTATTTATCTACTTGCACTTTGAGGTGCTTTTGAACTGCTAGGTGGGCAGGAGCAGGGACCGAGCAACGGGAGCTCACCCCGTCGTGGGGATTCGAACTTCCGATCGCAAGCCCTAGGCTCTGTCTTTTAACCCACAGCGCCACCCATGCTGGTTTCTTAGAAGCTCCAAATAGTCTGAGGCACCGACAGATCTGATTTATATCTACTGAGCTAGATTACCTTCCACCTCCCCATATCATTCTAACCCTAACCCTAACCCTCCCCTTCATCCATAGGCATACATAGAAGAGTGAGATGGGAGGGCGAGACCATTATCTTTATCAGTGCTGGTCCATGCTAGTTCAGTACTGCTGCTCTGGTAAAATCAAGTGTGTAGTTTGTTCAGGTTCCATTATCTTATGTGTACATGGCCCAGTGGGGGATGAGCACTATTTGGACTTGTGTCTCTCTGATTCCAGAGTATCTTGGGCCATCTCCTAAAATGCCACATGTTTAAAATGTCCATCTTGGTAGCGTTCTGCATCTCAGTGAGCAAAGAGAGCCCAGGGAAGCTATGATCTGTGGCAGAGGTTTTCAACCTTTTTGAGTCCATGGCTCCCTTAGCCAACTACATTCCCTCTGCCGGTACCCCTGTGGGGCTCAGGAGCCCAGTTATGTCACCCATTGCCTGCAGAGCCGGCAGCCTCTCACCCTTTTTCGAACACCCTTGTGGAGTGTTCTCTCAGCCTCCTCGCCTCTCCCCTCTCCTTGGGAGTCCTCTGGGCAGCTGCTGCTGCTGCCCCTGGTCTCTCAGCTGCCCCCACCCCTTGCCCCATAGAGAGGTGCCTACCAGAGGCATCATTCACCTGCGGGACTCATAGCCAGGGCTGCTGCAATAAACAGCTGTTCAAGCCTTGGGGAGGTGAGAGGGCATCAGAGGAGGGAGGGAAGGAAAGAGGGACAGAGGCCAGTGTTGCACACCTGACCATCATTCAAGGCACCCCAGGGTGCCACGGCACACTGGTTGACAACCACTGATCTATGGGGTTATCTGTTTGATAAAACCTGCCCCCTCCCAGCAAGAAGTTTAATCAAGGATAGCTCTCAGAACAAAACAGCCTTGCAGTGAAATAAATGTAATCTTGAGGGACCACTATGTCTTGGGTCGGATATAACAATAAACAATGGCAATGTCACTATGATTCTGAATCATGGTTGGTTGCCAAACTAGGATCTGAAACCACACCTTGATCCTGTTTGTTTGCACTTGGAATGAACCGGTTTCCTGAGCTGGTACAGAACAGAAAATTGGTTTTGTAGATGGAGGAAGAGAAGCACTTCCTGCAGCACATTCCAGGCACGCTAAACAATGGTGTAATGTTATGTCTGAACTGGCGCTATGTATGTTTACTGACCTAGCTTTTAAGATTAAAATACATTGTGTTGCATTTGTAGTACTGGGTATCCATTAAAGTTGAACACTTTGAAAGTGGTCCCATATTTCGCACTGTGCTTCAAGGAAGGCTCCAGGTCTCGATGTGTTGAAGACCACAATCTATTTGCAGTGAATGCAGAAATCCTCAGCTGCCAGTAGAGGGCCGCAGACTATACAACTGAATCGTCCATTAAAACTTCCCTCTCTCTTGCAAACTGGACAGCACTGTGCACGCTGTGAAACAGCAATTCGTGCTTGTCTTTGCTTGCACTTCCCAAATAGCCCCCTCTTTCCAGAGAAGCTATCACAGAGGGATTGCAGCAAGCTAGAAGGATGCTGATCTGCAGTTCCTGGTGGTCTTTCAGTGTGTCTTTTAAGGCGCTAACACCAGCTGTGTCCAAAAACGGAACGGAAGAGCAGTCTATGACGACAGCCTGGAAGTCGCTGTGTTTATTAACCAAGCGTGAAGTCGTATCTCCCTGTCCAAATCCCTTTTCAAGACTTTGTTGCCCTTTCCTCTTGGCTTTATTCCTTTTGGCCATTTCCACAGCAGGATCCAGCCCTGTCCTGTTGTGGAGGCACTTCAGGAAGAAATCCTTATTTGCATAATAAAGCGGGGCTTCAAACCGGAATATCTTGACCCTTGGCACAGGAAGGAGGTTTTTGTACTCCCCGTCATCTTCATAGAAGACTGTGCTCCCAATCTGCCCCAGCAAGGCAGCACGAGGGCGCTGGGTGCGGCCGATGATGCACAGGATGGAAAAAACTGCCCCAACCAAGAGCCCCAATTCGGTGCTGATCAAGGCAGAGGAAAGCATGGTGACGCACCACACCAGGGCGTCCGTTCGGTCCAGGCGGTAGCGCTGGGGGACGTCCCTGAATTTCCGAAGGGCTCCTCTCAGGCTGACGATGATGATGCACGCCAGAACGCACTTCTGCAAGTTGAAGAAGAGGGGCGCAAAGAAAAGCAGCACCAGCAACACAACCACGGCGCTCACGACACTGGACACCTGGGTCTGGCACCCGGTCGATGCCTTGACCAGGGTTTTCGCCAGCGCCGCGCTGGTGGCAAAGCAGTGGAAGAAAGCCGGGATGATGTTGCAGAAGCCGATGGCAAACATTTCCTGGTTGGCCCTGACGGTGTAGGCGTACTTCTTGGCAAACATTTCCGAGAGCGAAACGGTGAAGGCGAAGCCGACGATGGCGAGAGGGAAGGCGTCGAGGGCGACTCTCTGCATGAGGCGTAAACTGGGCACCTGGGGAGGGATAAATCCGGTGGGGATTTCGCCCGACACGCTGGAGGCGTAGGCTTCGTTCAGGCGCCCGTAGTGGGAAACCAAGGTTGCCACCACAATCACCACCAGCTCCGTGGGAAGAGGGACCTTGAGCCTGTGCTTATACCTGTCTCCCAGTTCCTTGGCGGTTACCAGCACAGTGATGCAGATGGCGCTCGTGACCACATCGCAGAGGTTGGCCTGGGCGATGTTGCGGAAGATGTTGACCCAGGTGGTTATCAAGATCCCGTATCCCTGGGCACGGGGGATTTTTACCCCGATGAGATACTTCACTTGAGCTGTTAAAATGGTTACGGAAGCGCCGGTTGCGAACCCGTCTAGCACGGGCTCGGAAAGGTACATCGAGACGAAGCCTAAGCGGAAAATCCCCATCAGTACCTGCGAGGGAAAAAACGAGAGAAAGCGTAAGACACAGCTGTGGCTTTGGTTAAGGACAGGAGGCTGCCCCTGCCCCCCTATTTAAGCACAAAACTAAAGACCAAGAAGGAGCGAAGGGGAGATCTATGGAGCCGAGAGTAAAAACCCAGCAGCAGTAGCAGAAGGGAGTGGAAAAAGAAGGAAGACAAGGAAGAATGAAGGAAAAATCCCTTCCAAGGTGGCGTTCCTGCCTCTTCTCTTTTGCCATGCATTGAGCAGCTGGCAGTACAACCTGCAGTGGAGATGGCAGGAAATAGAACTGGAGGGGGTTGTCTCAGCCCCCAAGGTGTATTCTCTGAGAGATTTTACTTCCTGCCAGTGGAGAGATGGGCAGAGACAACCCACACAGCATCTCATTTCATCCCTACAGAAGAACGAGAATAAGTGTAAGGCGCAACAGTGGCTTTGGTTAATGGCAGGAGGCTGCTCCTGCCTCTCTGGCATCTTTCATTTTATTCACCTCCTCTTGTCTGTCTTGTACAGAAAAAATGGAGTTCTGCAAGCAATATCTGCGGTGGCAAACCTAGACCATCTCATTTTTTAGCGCAATTTTGCGGCTATACAGTGGTACCTCGGGTTAAGAACTTAATTCATTCTGGAGGTCCGTTCTTAACCTGAAACTGTTCTTAATCTGAAGCACCACTTTAGCTAATGGGGCCTCCTGCTGCCGCCGCACCGCCGGAGCCCGATTTCTGTTCTTATCCTGAAGCAAATTTCTTAACCTGAAGCACTATTTCTGGCTTAGTGGAGTGTGTAACCTGAAGCGTATGTAACCTGAAGCGTATGTAACCTGAGGTACCACTGTACTCATACGTGAGAGACAGGTTTTGGGAGTAAATCGCAAGAAAAAATTCATACCTGCTGCCTTGCAGGACATCAACTTTGGTCAATGGGTAGATCACTGCCAGTTCGCAGTCTCTTGGGAGTTGGACTTGCCTGATATATACAGTACACTGGCTTCAGCAAATTGAGCAGTTGAGACCAGTGGTGCCTCCAATGGTCAAGAAGGCAGTTTCTGCACGTGCTATAGAAGGGGCAGATGGGGCTCATCAACCTGGGAAGGTAGCCCATCTAGCAGAAGGAAAACCGATCCCAAACCTCCATTGCCTTGTGGGATATCTCTGGGAGAAGAAAGGTCTAAGGAGTATACCCTAAACAACTATGGAGTGGAGTCTCTAAGGGTTGAATGGCATATTGTACACCTCCTGCAGCCAAGCTAGTGCCCAACTTATTGCTCTTCTTTTCTTTGGACCCCATCAGTGAGGCTGAGAGGGGGGTCTTGTTATCTGGGCAGCCCAGGGCCTCCTGGGCTTGCATTCCAGGGATGCCAACACAACACTAACACAACATTTTGACTTCATCCCCAGAGGCACACCCTATTGTGTTTCAAGACAGACAGATGCCAACAACGACAAAGAAATACATGGGGCCATCTGCAGAGAAAGGACATGCTTTACCACTTTACTCTTCCCCAAACGCGTTTTCCAGTTTTATGCTGTCTCCTTGAATTTGTTGTGCTTCTGGATTTTAACTGGCTTTGGATACTGGGCTAGTTTGAACTGTAGCTTGTGATAGTTGTTTTGATTTTGTCAGCCTCTTGGGGCAGGGTGATGCAGGGGCATAGTTTGGAGGTGCCAGGAGGGCCGTGGTCCTGGGTGCCCAGTTTTTGTGGGGGTGCAAACCAGACACCCACAGCACGGCCTGAAGCTCCTCTCCATCCACCAAGGGGTGCATTGGCCGGTCAGGCTCCCCCCTGTGTGGGTGGGCAGGTGGCTCATCATGGCCCCGCTTTGCTCTGGTGAAAGTTGGGTCACGTAGAGAGCTGGACTGGTGTCCCCTCACTGGGCACGCATCCGCATCCCGCTTGCCCATCCGCCCCGGGCACCAATAACTGCTGCTACACCACTGGGGTGATGGAGGATTGAATAAACACACATACAGTGGAACCTCTATTTGCGACCATAATCCGTTCCAGAGGTCCGTCCAGAGGTTGAAATGGGTCGCTGGTAGAGGCGCCATTGTGCGCAGGCAGCGATTGCCCACTTCTGCGCATGCGCGAACGGCGATTGCTGCTCCTGCGCATGCTCAAACAGCAGCAAACCTGCCAGTTACTTCCAGGTTTGCCGTGGTCGCGACTTGGAACAACCGTAAGAAGAGGCGGTGGTAAGTACATACTGTAACTGAGACCTAAAGGGCAGGTGAAGACGTTACCTGATAGATGCCAGCCATCAAGGTCACCGCTGTCGCTACCCCAATGGCATAGCAGTCTTTCCCACATTCGGTGCTCATCACGTCAAGGGTAACATTGTGAAGCGTAACATTCAAGGGGCCTTCCTGAGAGTCGTCGTCGAGGTCAAATCCTGCCAGCAGCAGTTCTCTGTCCACCACCTGCCCGACCAGTAGGCTTAATAAGCTGAAGATGCCAACGGACACGTGTCGCGAGGTGCCCATGAGGAAGTAGATGATGTTGGCAAAGAAGGAGGTGTAAAGGCTATAAATGGGCTTCAGACCTGCCAGCAGGGAGTAGGCGATCGCTTGAGGGACTAAAATGATCCCGATGACCAGGCCAGACATGACGTCCCCCCAAACATACTCTTTGCAGTTGTATTTGGGAAGCCATTGCAGCACAGGGAAGAAGTCAGTGGCTGCCTTTTTCACCCGTTTTGTGCTGCAGGAACAGTTTTTTCTCAGTTGGCTTTTCAGCATGTCTGTCTTCCTCATCTTGACCGGAGTCTTTCTTTCCATGTAAATCTGGAAAGGAGATCCGTTTTCCAGTCTGCCCGTCTCCATTTCCTTCTCCATTCTAGGTCTGTGTTAATCAGTTCCTGGGATGTAAACAGATTAACATTTGAATGGTCTGGTCGTGAAGCACATTTTCTGTTTCTCTTATCATACTGCAGTCAAGCTAATGTATAGTTTAGCATGGAGTTGGTGTTTTTGGAAAAAGAAAATATTATTATTACTATTACTGTGTATACACTATTCCATCACAAAGATTCTGGGCTATTTAAATTAATCATAGAGTCATAAAATCAGTGCTTTTTTCCTGGTGGTACACATACCCCTAAACATTTTGTGAATCTACGTTTGGCCTCATTGAGGGGCAGTATTTCAATATGAGTAGGAAAATGAGAGCACTCCTAAACATTGTTTTAGAAAAAAAGCACTGCATAGAGTTAGAAGGGACGATGAGAGTCATCTAGTCCAGTGTTCCCCAACCTTGGGCCTCCAGCTGTTTTTGGACTACAATTCCCATCATCCTTGACCACTGGTCTTGCTAGCGAGGGATGATGGGAGTTGTAGTCCAAAAACAGCTGGAGGCCCAAGGTTGGGGAACTCTGATCTAGTCCAACCCCCTGAATGTTTTGCCCAACGCGGGGCTCGAACCCACAACCTTAAGATTTAAGAATCTCATGTTCTACCGACTATTTGCTTGCCTGGCCCTGCATATGCTGCTCCCTGTGGCTTTTCCTGTTGCACACCTGCCCCGTCCTTTCGCCTGCTTGGCAAACGAGCCTTCCTCTGCTTTGGTGAGTCTCGAAACCTCATCCCAAGAGCATTGTGCAAAGGGGGAGCTGTTTAGGTCAGGGGTCAGCAACTTTGGGCCACAAGCGGCCCACGGGGGTCATTTAACCGGCCCCCAAGCCGCCCCCGAACTGAGCCGCCCGCTTGGCGAGTCCACGCTGTGCTAAACTGGCGCAGCACGGAGCAGGAACTCGCTTCTGTGGCGCCGGAGATCGCACATGCGCAGAAGCCAGAAATCATGTCTATGCAGACGCCGGAAATTGCGGGCGCAGGTGCGATCTGGACCACGGAAGGATCTCTGCTGGAGTGAACTGGCCCAGGCAAGGTAAACCTTGCCAACCCCTGGTTTAGGTGCTGTATCATACGGCCACTCCTCCCCTCCTTTTTGTGTGCTGTGCTCAAATCATTACTAGTGAACAGTGTGTGGCATGAAGTGGGGAGCTCAAACACCTGCCATTAGGGGCAGCTGGAGACTTTACCTGTGGGGCTGGGGCTGCCTCTGCCATGTGGTCTCATAGCATGAGGATACGGTGGTGCTGTGTGTCTTGGGGACAGAGAAGTGTCCTTGTGAGTTCATTGCTTCTTTCCTGCGGAGTGTGAGCTGCACTGCTGCCACAGCAAGCATTATGCTATTTTCTGCTTGTGTTTTCCCCCATTCTCTCCTCCTGGGCTGTTATGGCGCTGCGTCTAAACAACTGAGCATCTTGGGCTTGCCGATCAGAAGGTTGGCAGTTAGAATCACCGCAAGGGGGTGAGCTCCCGTTGCTCTGTCCTAGCTCCTGCCAACCTAGCAGCTCGAAAGCACACCAGTGCGAGTAGATAAATAGGTACCACTGCGGCAGGAAGGTAAATGGCGTTTCCATGCACTCTGGTTTGTGTCACAGTGTTCTGTTGCGCTAGAAGCGGTTTAGTTATGTTGGCCACACGACCCAGAAAGCTGTCTGTGGACAAACGCCGGCTCCCTCAGCCTGAAAGCGAGATGAGTGCCGCAACCCCGTAGTTGCTTTTGACTGGACTTAACCGTCCAAGAGTCCTTTACCTTTTACCAGTAAAGTGCTGGCATCTCTTTCCTCACTATAATTTCTCTATAGGATTTCTCATTTAAACAAACAGCCCAGTTAAAACAGCAAATAGATTTTTTGCTGCAGCATATACAGAAGGTTCCAAAACAGATAGAAGATTATGGTTAGTGCTTAAAGCAGCACTGTTCATCTTTTTCTATATTACATGTCCAGTTGAAATAGAAAGTCTACCAGCAGAGGCTGCTAGAGGAAAATGAAACCAGCTTTAGGGCTTTATAGGTTCACCTCACAGCACCTTTAAACAAGGAATCATGCTCATTTTAAAAAAGATAAATCAAATCATTTGTGCCTTGCTTTTTGTTACTAGAGATCTAAATCTATTTCTATCAGCTGGTCTTTTTTTATAGGAAGTCTCCCTCTCAATGAAGCTCCACCATTCAGGAACCAATTTTAGTTCTTCAGATTCAGTTGCCAGCCCAGAAACTGCTTGCGACCCAGTCTTACAATTTCATTGCTCTGTGGGCTTGCCATGGGATATAGGGAGGCACCTGGAATTAGGAAATATTCCCCCCCCAACTGCAACGAGACCCCAGCCCCATCTCATCCCATCATTTTTATACAGTCAAGTCTGAAATGTTGTTATATCTGGGACTGAGAACATTAGGTTGTCTCCAATGTTAGTCCTACTCAGAGTAGGCCCGTTGAAATGAATGGCCATGACTTAGTCCCTTAATTTCAGTGGGTCTACTCTGAGTAGGATTAGCATGGATTGCTACTGCATGATTGCCAAACTGGTGAAAGATCTAACACAGTCACCTGTCTATTGCTACTCCGACTGGGAATTACTGTTATTTTATGTATACCAGGCATGTCCAACTGGTCGATCGTGATCTACTAGTCGATCGCGGGGCATCCCTGTTTGATCGCGTCATCCTGAGCGATCACCCAAAAAAAGAAAAAGAAAGCTCAACAACTTTGGATCTCCCTCGCCAAAGAAAGCTCAACAACTTTGCGTCTTCCTCCCTCCAAAAATCGCAACAACTTTGGTCAATCCAACTTTGGTCAATCACTGCCAGGTTTTTTTTTATAGTGGGAGTAGATCACAGTCTCTTGGGAGTTGGACATGCCTGATGTATACAGTACACTGGCTCCAGCAAATTGAGCAGTTGAGACCGATGGTGGCTCCAATGGTCAAGAAGGCAGTTTCTGTACCTGCTGTCGGGGAGGGGCAGATGGGGCTCATCAACCTGGGAAGGTAGCCCATCTAGGAGAAGGAAAACCGATCTCAAACCTCTGTTGCCTTGTGGGATATCTTTGGGAGAAGAAAAGTTTAAGAAGTAAACTCTACACAAATCTGGAGTGGAGTCTCTGAGACTGTTGGATGGCGCCTTGTACGCCTCCTTCCTGCAACTCCTGCAACCAGGCTGGTGCCAAGTTTGACTAGACCCACAAAGGTGCCCTCCATTGTCGCTTGAGGAAAAGAAAGAGTGAGATGGGTGCACTGTACACTGTGGGTGTCAAGATATATATGTCTATATTAAGTATCGTGTCTTAATGGATATATTTAGTTATTCCTCTGTAGCTGTGGTGGTTAGATGTAAGAGAGGTCTCTTCTTAAGGATTGTAAGGACTGTTCACATAATATTTTGAGAGGTGTCATTAGGTGTCTTTTCTGAATGAACATTGTGCTGTCAGAGAGCAATATCTCAGTACAGTGGTACCTCAGGTTACATACACTTCAGGTTACAGACTCCACTAACCCAGAAATAGTACCTCGGGTTAAGAACTTTGCTTCAGGATGAGAATAGAAATTGTGCAGCGGCGGCACGGCAGCAGCAGGAGGCCCCATTAGCTAAAGCGGTGCTTCAGGTTAAGAACAGTTTCAGCTTAAGAACGGACCTCCGGAACGAATTAAGTACTTAACCCGAGGTACCACTGTAATTATGTAAATAAGCTTACTAGGAGGTAAGTCACATATAACTTTGTAGGTCACAGAACAGGGTAGTTAACAGGGAATATTACACACACACACATTTTTAGCTATTAGCAGCTTTCCCATAATGCATCAAAGCTTAAGGGGAGTAAATCAGAGGTTTCACTTTGAGACTCTGAGCAAGACTATAGTTGTTAAAGGTTAAAGAACACTCCTTTTATAGCGTTTTGTTGAAATTTCCGCTTCAAACAACCCGTCTTTTACTTTGTTTAGCCATAAATGATGTTTATTGCTTTCTGTGAGATGGTACAGCACTGCTTAATGATTTTCTTGGAAGCAGAAATGTACCCAAGTAAACTAGTTAAAGAATCAGGGCAATTAAAAAACATACTGAGAAGTTCCCTTGACCTGACTTGCTCCGTCTTCGTCCTATTTTTGTGTGCTGAATGTTAACAACTAAGTCAAATGTCAGGAAATTGGTAACACGTAACAGCATTCCAGCTGGCAGAAAATTATTTAAAAGGAAGCCGCTTAGAAGGCTGCAATAATAATAATAATAATAATTTATTACGGCCGTAGGCCCATACAGATAAAAACAAGACATAAATAACAGCCTGTGCACGTGGGAAAAAACAGCCGCTAAAACACTACTATAACAATAAAATACTATAAGATGGAATGGCATACTACGCCTTAATTAGCTTGTGGTGCTCCTTGGCAACGCTTTTGGGTAAGGACAGCGACCAGGAACCTAGCCACTTTCAGGGTCGTATGGGTATCCTTATCCTGCAAGATTTGGGCAAGGTGGAATTTTGGTGGAGTACCCTCTAGTTTCTGTATGATTGATCCCAACAAATTTGCCCGTGGCACCTTGAATAAGGGGCAAGTGAACATAATGTGCTGAAGCGACTCCGGCGTCTCCTTATCACATTCGCACATGGCGGAGGTTTGGCCCTTTGAGAATCTATGTCTCAGGACATTGGAGGGAAAAACATTAAACCTCGCTTTGGTGAAGGCCAGCCTATGGGCAACAGTCGAAAGGGAGGAGAGGTATGATGGAACGCAGTAAGTTAAAGTGATACCAATGTTCTGGGGCGAACAAACACCTCCCCCCAGCATATAATTTCGCTGTAAATCGATGTCATCCAGTCTTTGGCGGATCAGTCTTTGAGCAGTGATTTGATCTAGTTTTAGGGAATCTAAGGGAGAGATTCCATAGCTCAGGAGTTTGGCATGAATTCTACTGGTCCAAAGGCTGGAGAATTCATCTCGCCATAAGCATTGGGCAAGGTAATGGTCTGGTAATCTATGCCACAATGATAACCAATAATTGAAGACTTGCTTCCACAGGCAAGTTTCTAAGGATGCGATCTTCAATTCTAGTTGCATGGCTGCGTTGCTTACGCACAGGGGGAGCATTAGGAGTCGACGTAGGAATTGGTTTTGCAGAGTCTCAAGAGGAGCAAGGTCTGTCATCACGGCCCAGAGCGGGGCAGCATAAGCAAGCACGGGAACCACTTTTGCCTTGAACACCTTTAGGGCCGAGGGAACATGCAAAGCTCCATCCGAAAAGAAAAATCGGAGGAGCGCATATGACAGAGTTTTGGCCTTATTAAGTAGGTGTTGAATAGAAGGCTGCAACTTTCAGGTAAGGCTTAGAATACTAACAGTGTTAGGATAACATATCAGTCTTTAAAGAAAAAGTATCATCTTAATGAAAGGGACGCTGGTGGCGCTGTGGGTTAAAAGACAGAGCCTAGGGCTTGCCGATAGGAAGGTCGGCGGTTCGAATCCCCGCAACGGGGTGAGCTCCTGTTGTTCGGTCCCTGCTCCTGCCAACCTAGCAGTTTGAAAGCACGTCAAAGTGCAAGTAGATAAACAGGTACTGCTCCGGCGGGAAGGTAAATGGTGTTTCCGTGCGCTGCTCTGGTTCGCCAGAAGCGGCTTAGTCATGCTGGCCACATGACCTGGAAGCTGTACGCCGGCTCCCTCGGCCAATAAAGCGAGATGAGTGCCGCAATCCCAGAGTCAGCAACGACTGGACCTAATGGTCAGGGGTCCCTTTACCTTTTATCCAAACATGTAAAATATTGTGTTTTAATCTGGTTTTTAGCTTATCGTTGATTTTTTTCGGGGGGTGGGGAGATGATTTCAATATAGTGGTACCTTGGGTTACAGACGCTTCAGGTTACAGACTCTGCTAACCCAGAAATAGTACCTCGGGTTAAGAACTTTGCTTCAGGATGAGAACAGAAATCGTGCAACAGCGACGCGGCAGCAGCAGGAGGCCCCATTAGCTAAAGTGGTGCTTCAGGGTAAGAACAGTTTCAGGTTAAGAACGGACCTCCAGAATGAATTAAGTTCTTAACCCGAGGTACCACTGAAGCTTTTACTTTTTTACTGATAATTTTATTTTTTTAATAATAATAATAATAATAAAATTTATTTATATCCCGCCCTCCCCAGCCGAAGCAAATAGTGCAATACTCTTTTTGTAAACCGCTTTGAGGTTTTATTATAATCCAGTTGTATATAAAGCTTGTGAAATAAATAATAAAGTAAAATAATGAAAAATGGAACAAAGCACACTTTTATAGTGTCTTGTTTGACCCATTTTCTCATAACAAACCTTCAGTTGCCACCTTGGGCTGACTCAGTCTGATGTTGTCCTAGGCACAAAATGAACCCATTGAAAGAAATAAGGCCTAAAGGTTTAGAGTGTGAGCGGTAAGCTAGGAAGCAGCCGGGACAGGGTCTCAACTCATCAACGAGCGCACTAGTGCTTCAGGCAACCTGTTCTCCCCACCTCAGTTTCCACATCTGCTATGTGGGGATAATATTAATTTAGAACATTTTTTAATCTGACTTTTCAGAAGCTCAAGGCAGTTTACAGTCATTAAAAGCAGAATGAAAACATACACGCATCCTGCTAATAAATATAAAGCCATTTCAAATATCCCTAGGCCTCCACGCAGACAAATAAATAAATAATGCCAGCAGATCTCCACTCAATCAGCTTAACACAGTCACCTAAAGGCTTGCGGGCAGATACTTCTTGCAGAAGGTAATCCCATGGTCATGAGGCCACGACTGAACAGGCCGCCCTCCTTGCCACAGATGACTGCACCTTCCAGGCTGAGGGAACAGAGAGAAGGGCCCTTAAAAATGTTTTCATTGAACCATATACCGTATTTTTCGCCCCATAGGGCGCACCGGCCCATAGGGCGCACCTAGTTTTGGGGGTGGGAAATAAAGAAAAAAAAATTATTTCCCCCCCCCAGGCGCGGGACTGGGGCGGGGGAAGCCCGAGCTCCCCCCAGCCCCCAGAACAGGCTGCTATCCGCAAGCCTAGGGAGCCTGGCGGGAAGTCGTGCCGGTCTCCCCAGGCTTGCGGAATCTGCCCGAAGCCCGGGGTGCTTGCCCCAGGCTTCGGGATGCAGGCTGCTGTCCGCAAGCCTTGGGAGCCCGGCGGGAAGTCGCGCCGGGCTCCCACGGCTTGCGGAGAGCTGCCCGAAGCCCGGGGTGCGCTCCGCTGCGGAGAGCTTCCTGAAGCCTGGAGAGCGAGAGGGGTCGGTGAGCACCGACCCCTCTCGCTCTCCAGGCTTCAGCAAAAGTCTGCATTCGCCCCATAGGATGCACACACATTTCCCCTTCATTTTTGGAGGGGGAAAAGTGTGTCCTATAGGGCGAAAAATACGGTACTTTAATAATAATAATAATAATAATAATAATAATAATAATAATAAATTTTATTTATATCCCGCCCTCCCCAGCCAAAGCTGGGCTCAGGGCGGCTAACAACAATCAAAATAATCCAACATTCTAAAAACATTCATTATAAAATTAATTAAAATCAAATTGATGGCAACCATTAAGCAAAATTCTGTGCAGATTGCCAGAGGAGGGGGTCAGGCTGTGCCCTGACCAAAGGCCTGGTGGAACAGCTCTGTCTTGCAGGCCCTGCGGAAAGATGTCAGGTCCCGCAGGGCCCTAGTCTCTTGTGACAGAGCGTTCCACCAGATTGGAGCCGCAGCCGAGAAAGCCCTGGCTCTAGTTGAGGCCAGCCTAACCTCTCTGTGGCCTGGGATCTTCAGGATGTTTTTATTTGCAGACCGTAAATTTCTCTGTGGGACATACCAGGAGAGGCGGTCCCCTAGGTACGAGGGTCCTAGGCCGTATAGGGCTTTAAAGGTTAAAACCAGCACCTTAAACCTGATCCTGTACTCCACCGGGAGCCAGTGCAGCTGGTATAGCACCGGATGAATATGATCTCGCAGCGAAGACCCCATAAGGAGTCTCGCTGCAGCATTCTGCACCCGCTGGAGTTTCTGGGTCAGTCTCAAGGGCAGCCCCACGTAGAGCGAGTTACAATAATCCAGTCTGGAGGTGACCGTCGCGTGGATCACAGTGGGCTAGGTCAGGGCGAGAGAGATAAGGAGCCAACTGCTTAGCTTGGCGGAGATGAAAAAATGCCGCCTTTGTTATAGCTGTAATCTGCGCCTCCATAGAGAGGGAGGTATCGAAGATTACACCCAAACTCTTAACGGACAATGCTGGCACTAATTGCACCCCCGCAAGAGATGGGAGTTGCCCCCTGAATCCCATATCCCTTTAGAAGGTTATTGCCATCCAGGATTGCCGAGGTCCACATCTGTGGGGAGTCGATCTTTCAATGGGTTGTATCCAGAGTAGCGCTTGGATTTCCGCTTGCTCAATGGACCGTCCCCTCTCCCTCCTCCCCCTGCGTTCCCCCTAGATCTGTTCTAGGGTTCCCGCAACCCTCCAGAGCAAATTTAGGAAGGGGGTGTGGTGTGCACAGCGAGAGAGGGAGGGGAGTTCTGTTGCACAAGTATGAGTCATTGTGCTAGCAGTGTTTCTCAAACCTGGGTCTCCAGCTGCTTTTGGACTACAGTTCCCATCATCCCTGACCACTGGTCTTGCTAGCTTGGGATGATGGGAGTTGTAGTCCAAAAAAGAGCTGGAGACCCACGTTTGGGAAACACTGCAAAGGAACAAATGCATTGATCACTGCCTTATGCTTTGCCATTCCCTGCCTGTTAAGATTTAGCAGGCACCTTCCTTGTCTTCTTCTAGACCTCTCCTAAACCCTTTTACTTATTTATCTCAGCAAGCCTATGCAAACATACAATTTAGTTTACGTATACTTGCTTTTAAGTTTTACCGATTTTAGCTGTTTATTATTTGACACTGATGCAAACCGCCAAGAGATTTTTTTTAAAAAAAATCAAGCCACTTGCAAATTCTTCTAAAGAAGTTAAATACTTGGAACACCCAGAAAAAGTGCTGCATGAATGCCTACTGTTCTAACCAAAGCTGGTTTTCACGCGCCACAAAGAGAGTGCCGAAAGCATTTTGCAGAGAGGAAATGGCATGAGCAAGCACCTTGTGGAATTGAAATTAGTGGCACTATAAACAGTTCTCTCAAACGGGGGCAAGACTGGCTCTGATCGCTAATGACCTGATCAGAGGAATATTCTCTTATTTCAAAGCTACCGTCTTCATCCTCTCCAAAAAGAGCTAAGCCACACATCCTGCAAAAACAAATCAAACCCACCAGCGTTTGACACTCGAAGCGTGCTGAAACCTATGGTACCTTCTTGAATGAATGAATTAATATATATACTATATTATATTATGTACTATATATATATATATATATATATATATATATATATATATATAACACAACAGATCTATTGTTTTTGCTACTGTATTTAGATTTATGCCGTTCCCCTTTTCACCTGTGATATCACACAGACATTTAAGCTCTTGCAATGTGAAAGAAGAATATGCTTTTCTTACCTACCTTGCTCAGCAATGCATGTGAAGCAAGTAACAAATGAGAATCACACCTGCCTTCCACAATCTCTGCACCCAGGCAGGTGGATGCTGAGGACGGAGGTGAATATGCTTTAATACTTGTGGGCAGTACCATAAGCCGTGCTAGGTAAATATTGAGTGTCGTAAACAAAGGACCACAAAGTACAATCCGAAACCTCCTGTGTTTCCACGCGCCCTGTTCCCAACTATAAACCATTTGACCTCAACTGTTTACTTGTTCACTTTTCAGTGGCAAACATTAGACAAGCTATAATCCTTTAAAGTGTAGCCTGTGTAATAATTGATCCGAGAAACCTTGTCTCTGACAGTAGCAATGACTTAAAGGAGGACTCAGTGCAACTTGTTTTGTTTGGCAGTGGGACTTTTTTTGCAAAATCCAACTATATGCCTTTTTTTATGGGTGGCTTAATGTATAACTGGAACTATCAGAATCTCTGATGTATTTAATTTACAAAGATCAGATTATTGTATATTGGCAATGCGGACTACAGGGCAAAACTGGGTGTGCTAAATGCTGAGATAAGGCTTCATTTACTATGAGCTAATAGTACACTAATAGCTAAATGAGCATACTTTTTATACAATAAGGAACTGACGTGACATTCTTTGGGTCCAGGACTAATGGTACCCAGTTGGATCTTGACTTGCTGTTACATGAATGGAAGGGCTCCTTCTGTTTGTGGAAGAAACTCTGATCCAGCAGAGGCTCCTGCTGGAGGAATTAAGAGAGAGGCAAGTGTCACCAGTTCTCTCTGCCTCTTCCCCCCTCCCTGGTGCTGTTCCAGTGGGTCCCCCAACCCTTTGGAGCAGCATTAAAGGGGGGCTATAGGTGGAAGGAAGGTCCGTATAGTTAAAGCCATGGTTTTCCCAGTAGTGATGTATGGAAGTGAGAGCTGGACCATAAAGAAGGCTGATCGCCGAAGAATTGATGCTTTTGAATTATGGTGCTGGAGGAGACTCTTGAGAGTCCCATGGACTGCAAGAAGATCAAACCTATCCATTCTGAAGGAAATCAGCCCTGAGTGCTCACTGGAAGGACAGATCCTGAAGCTGAGGCTCCAATACTTTGGCCACCTCATGAGAAGAGAAGATTCCCTGGAAAAGACCCTGATGTTGAGAAAGATGGAGGGCACAAGGAGAAGGAGACGGCAGAGGACGAGATGGTGGGACAGTGTTCTCGAAGCTACCAGGATGAGTTTGACCAAACTGCGGGAGGCAGTGGAAGACAGGAGTGCCTGGCGTGCTCTGGTCCATGGGGTCACGAAGAGTCGGACACGACTAAACGACTAAACAACAACATAGGTGGAAGGAAGAATAAGTGAAAATTGCCTTCCTCCTCCGTCCAGAAAAGTGTTACATGAGTGAAAGCGCTGGATCCAACCCACTGCTTGTCAAAAATATTTTTTTAAAAAACCAGGCAAGAGGTAGCAGCCTGGCTGGCCTCAGGAACTTGGATGTGTGTACAGTGGTACTTTGGGTTACAGACGCTTCAGGTTACAGACGCTTCAGGATCAGCACTGCCAATTTCCTGCTTTAAATTAGTGGATTCTCAAGTTATGGCTTCCGAGTCAATTTTCAAGTATTCTCTAATGGGAATAATAAAGGAAAAGGGGAGAGGGAGCTTTCTTCGAGGTTTCCATCACATGCTGAAGAGGAAACCCTTAGCTCTAAATAAGGATAGCTCTAAATAGGGATCTGCATTAAAAAAACCAACAGCTTGCCTCTTCACCGGTGCAAGGGGCTGCAGCAAACTAGAAAGAACCTCTTGTGTGCAGGTCCCACCTCGCCCTCCCTGGTGCACTTAGCCTGTGCTGAATTGCAATCCTAGAAGAAAAGTGCAACAGCTGAGTTTAAAACAGGGCTGCCAACTATTTAATTTAGAGGTGACGGTCTTCAATTTAAGAGAGGTTAAGAACCACTAATGTAAATCACATGGAGCAAATTTTATGATGTCTCCTGTATATTTACTAGTGTTTGGAATTATAGGCCTGCGCAATTACCGGTACATTTCTGTGAACACGCAAGCTTGCATCTGCTGTTTTTCTGTCTCGGGTTTCTCCTGCTGCTGGGGAGTCAAATTGCTCCTCAACCTTATAATTACGAATATAATAACGTAGCGAGATGAACGGCAAAACATTAACTCGCCAGGTTGTATCAGACAAGATTCCTACTGACCCATGAGATAATTGTCTAGCCATGCCCTTTTATCTCTGGTCTGCACATATTTCATCTCTAGATGTTGATCACTGGCCATCCCGAGTCAGTCCGATGAGAGCTGGAGTCTGACAACATTGAGAGGGTAGCACGTTAGCTACCTCCAATCTAGACTTTGTGTTCCTGCCAAATTGGCCAAACGTACTGTACATTCCCGTGTATAAGACGCCCCCTATTTTTGTGGACCCCAATTTCAGAAAATGGCCCAAAGTTGTTGAGCTTTTTTGGGGGGAGGATTGGAGTTGTTGTTGAGCTTTTTTTGCGGGGGAATGCAATAAATCACTAAACGGACAGTTGCAATCGGTTGCGCTGCTCGATGACAATCGCTTGCGTCTACAACAAGCGTCTGCCCGATCGCCGAAAGTAAATAACAAGCACAATTGCCACAGTGGGAGCCAATCCTCAGCAGCCCTTGACGCAGCAACCAATCACACACACATTTATCCGCAGCCAATGCAAATAAACCCTTGCCGCAGCCACCAATCGCACACCAAATCGCCAATGACAATCAGCAGCTCACAGCTGCAACCAATCACCCGTCACCCCTACCCACTACCCGTGTATAAGACGCCCCCAGTTTTTAAACCTTAATTTAGAGTGGAAAAACCTAGTCTTATACACGGAAAAGTACGGTAGATTTGCGAGCCTCTTGCTTATGATGTTATTCCTTCACTGAATGCATTCATAAGGCATCTTATCTGGATGTCTCAATCAATGCAGGAGTAACCACAGAGGATGTCCTTGGGTGTAAGTTCTGCTATATATTTCCACCGGTTTAGTACCATGAAAGGACAAGTCATAGCAAGGCTGGAAAAACCCGCTGCCAGCCAGGGCAGACATTACCAAACTAGATGGACCAATTGCCTCCCTCAGTATTCAGCAGCTTCATATTTATATACCGTATTTTTTGCTCTATAGGAAGCACTTTTTCCCTCCTAAAAAGCAAGGGAAAATGTGTGTGCGTCCTATGGAGCGAATGCAAGGGGGGGGGAGGCAGGCAGGAAAAGCCCCCAAGAGCTCTGTGCGGCTCTTGCAGGCTTTTCCCCAGGAGGGAGAAGGGAATGACTGGCCGCATCAGTCCCTTCTCCCACCTCCTAGAAAAGCCCGCAGAAGCCGCACAGCCCCTTTAAAGAGCGTGTGGCTTCTGCGGGAGGTGGGGGAATTCCCCCACCTCCGGCAAAAGCAGGGAGAAGGTCTGGGAGCAGTGCACAGGCTGTCTGCAGCCTGTCCGCTGCTCCCAGAGCTGGGGGGGGGGGGGAGAATCATATTTTTTTCCTTGATTTCCCCCACTGAAAACTAGGTGCGCCCTATGGAGCGAAAAATATGGTACATAACAGGTAGAGCAAGAGACTCTTAATCTCAGGGTTGTTGGTTGAAGCCCCATGTTAGGCAAAAATATTCCTGTGTTGCAGGGCTTTTGGACTAGACAGGATGACTTTTGTGGTCCTTTCAAACCTTACAATTCTATGATGCTATGACAACAAGCCACTGCCATGGGGGTGGGGAATCTATAGGGCCTCCTTAGATGCTGTTGGACTCCAACTCCCATCAGCCCCAGCCAGCATATTCCCATGCTCAGGTATGATGGGAGATGGAGTCCAGCAACATCTGGAGGGCCACAGGTTCCCCAGGAAGCGATACTGAAGTGAGCCGTCATTGAGAGTGCTGCGCCAATGCAATGAAGTATTCTGCTGTGAAAAGCATGGTAATAAAAACAAGAGAACTTACCTGGTGTATGTCCAGGCCTATAAGAATAATGGATGTTAGTTTTTGCCCTGTGCACTGATGTACAACCCTGTACGTGTCCACCTGGAATCATAGAATTGTAGCGTTGCAAGCGTCAACTAGTCTAACACCCTGCAATGCAGGAATCTCAATGGAAAAATCCAGTAAGTCTAGCTGCCATAAATGGAATTTATTCCCAGGGTAAGTGTGTATAAGATTGCCCCATCGTTGTAGTAATTAATTGTGGCATATATCATTTGTTAAATTCTTTGTCATTTTTATTCTTATAGATTTGTGGACGCCCAAATAAGCAATTTGAGCAGTGCTATTTAGATAAAGGCCAAACATATATAATTGAACTTTAAACCCACTCGCTGGCTCACTTTTCCTCCATGTGATGCTTCCCTTAGCAGACGATGGTCATGGGTTCTGCTCGCTAGCTGTACAGTTTGTGTGTTCAGCTGGAGCCAATTTGCGGCTAGCTATGCTGGATTAAAAGGAACGCGGGTGGTGCTGTGGGTTAAACCACAGAGCCTAGGACTTGCCGATCAGAAGGTTGGCAGTTCAGATCCCTGCGACAGGGTGAGCTCCCGTTGCTCAGTCCCTGCTCCTGCCCACCTAGCAGTTCGAAAGCACGTCCAAGTACAAATAGATAAATAGGTACCGCTCCGGCGGGAAGGTAAACAGCGTTTCTGTGTGCTGCTCTGGTTCGCCAGAAGCGGCTTAGTCACGCTGGCCACATGACCCGGAAGCTGTACGCCGGCTCCCTCGGCCAATAAAGCGAGATGAGTGCCGCAACCCCAGAGTCGGCCACGACTGAACCTAATGGTCTGGGGTCCTTTTACCTTTACGCTGGATTAGCCCACAAATAACAAGAGGTGAGAGCAGCACCAAAGAGGTTTAAGCAGATGAGGCCACTGTGATGGAGAGTTCGTTAGCAAACTTTTTCAGCAGGGGGGCGGTCTACTGTCCCTCAGACCTTGTGGGGGGCCAGACTATATTTTTGGGGGGGAATTGAACGAATTCCTATGCCCCACAAATAACCCAGAGATGCATTTTAAACAAAAAATTCTACTCATGTAAAAACAAGCCGATTCCTGGACCATCCGCGGGCTGGATTTAGAAGGTGATTGGACCGGATCCGGCCCCCGGGCCTTAGTTTGCCAACCCATGGGATAGAGGTTGGGAGATAGGCAGGAGATAGGGAGTGAGAGGAGAGAGAGAGTTGGTTCTGAGTAGAAACATCCACTCTGAGGAATATATCACAAGCTAAAGAAAGGAGTCTCTGAGCTTAAGTGTGAAGGACAGTGTGTGGTGTCCTGTAAGAGTAATATGCCAGGAATTAACTGGGAGGCTGAGGCTGAGCCAGGAGAAGTAGAAGCTGTGAGTCTACTTAGGTCTCATTCCAGTCTGAAGGGGAGAGAGTCTGCTACAAAAAGAGAAGACCCCCAAACCAGTTAAGAGGGGTGTGGTGATCCCTTGGGTCTGTTACTTGGAGTACCTCAGGAGTAGGGTTGTCTAAGGGGTGTGTAACTGACAGAAAATTCCACCTTGTTTAAGAACCAAAGTATTAAGCGGCAACAGCTGTGCAACAACTGAGAAAGAACTGAAGTGAAATAGCATTACAGTCATACCTCGGGTTGCAGATGCTTCAGGTTGCGTTTTTTCGGGTTACAGACCCGCTGAAACCCAGAAGTACCAGAACGGGTTACTTCCGGGTTTCGGGGGTTGCACATGCGCAGAAGCGCTGAATCGCAATCCTGCTTGTGCGCAGACGCACTGCTGCGGGTTGCAAATGCTGTGGGTTGTGAACGTGCATCCCTCACAGATCACGTTCGCAACCCGAGCATTCATGTATAATCTGAAGTATCCTATGTTTTACCCACTTGTGTCATAAACTTCCTTTGTTTAATAAAATATTTCTTGTTTATTTGATCAAATCCTGCCTGAGACTCCACATTACAGTGGTACCTCGGGTTACATACGCTTCAAGTTACGTACGCTTCAGGTTACAGACTCCGCTAACCCAGAAATAGTGCTTCAGGTTAAGAACTTTGCTTCAGGATGAGAACAGAAATCGTGCAGTGGCAGCGGGAGGCCCCATTAGCTAAAGTGGTGCTTCAGGTTAAGAACAGTTTCAGGTTAAGTACGGACCTCCGGAACGAATTAAGTACTTAACCCGAGGTACCACTGTATTAAGTTTTCCCTCATACAAGTCCCCCACAAGGTAATCTGGGGTAGTTTGTGGGAATCTGTGGAATTGGTGTTCTGTGAGGTGGGTGCATTATATTTAAGGGAGGGCAGGCCCATCGGCGCCAGGGGAGAAAGTGCCGTCGCACCGTCGTAGCTACATATTCAGACCCCCCGTGTCCCTATTTTCCAGGGACAATCCCAGATTTACACAAGCCATCCCGATTTCTGATTTGATCTCAGAATGTCCTGCTTTTCCTTAGGTCGTCCCTGTTTTCATCAGAGAAACGCTGGAGGGTGTGGAGTTATGTGCCCCCGAGCCCAGGAGATAAGTAACTATGCAACCTTTAGAAGACAGCTGAAGGCAGCCGTGTATAGGGAAGATTTTCTAAAGTTTAATGTTTTGTTATGTTTTTACATATGTCGGAAGCTAGAGTGGCTGGGGCAACCCAGTCATCTGGGCAGGGTATAAAATCCGGAACGATCTATCTTAAATGCTATAAATGCTGCCAACACGTGGGGATTCCCAAATCTCTGCTAGGAAGAGTGAAGGAGTGAGTCACCGGGTGCCGTTTCTGTGTCACTGTTAGCTATACTTGCCTCGCCGATTGATACGTGGTACCGTGACAATGCCTTCATTGATGGGTGCCATTTTCTCCTTGCTGCTTCAGAGTCCCCAGTAGACTTGGCAAGCATTTATTGGCCTTGCTGCTGCGCTTTAAAAACAAGAGACAGTTTATAAGGTGAGGAAATTGAATCTGGTTTGGATAAATCATGAGGAAGGAAGAAACCGAGTCTTAAACTGTGGCTATGTACGCTCTGCAGAAAAGCAAATTAAAATCTCACCTCTAGGCAAACCAAATAATTCAACCGGTCTAAACTTTGTAAATCATAAATTGGGGGTTTCTTTGTTGTTTTGCATGGTTTAGTCTTCATTTCTCCTCTCTTTTGCCAAATTTTGTTTGAGTTTTGCAAATTATGTGATAGGCGAGCAAAGAGATTCATTTGCAAGGAAGCCTTTTTAAAAATCAGATATTTTAGAGACATTAAACCCAAATTCTGCTTCTTAAATACGTCATGAAAGCTAGAAAAAGTTTACCCTGAAATTGAGTCTTTTTTCAAACAGCTTGTCCCAAACTGGCAGCATTCACAAGATGGGCAAGACAGGCCAGATTTGTAGGGAATCTTCCTTTCACTATCAATTTGTATATTTTTTTCAATAATATCCAGAACTTCTATTACTTTGCCCCTTGAACCCATCTGAGGAAACAGTAGATGTTGCTTATATTGTACCTTAGGCCTTCTAAATGAATTGACTTCGGAATCTTGGTTCTAGTCCCAGTTCCTCTTAATATTGTATCCAAATCACATTTGACCCAGTAATTGTTAATATTTAATTAGTGAATCCATATTTATAATCCAACAGTTTCCTTTGCTTTTTAACCAAGAAATGGGTTGGCAGACAAGTGAACTTACTGGTCAGATATTGTCAATTGATCATCTATGATCTGGGCTGTGGTTTAATATTGTCAAATATTCAGTGAAGCCAAGAGTTCAGTTTACCATTTTTTATTTAATTGTGACACAGTTTTGTTTTGTTTTGTTTTAAGCAGGAACAGGAATAAGGGCTTCCGGTTTGTTAGCCTTGCAGCAGTCGGGGCCAAAACTAATAGCACAGCTCCTTCTGATCATCTATAAATAACTGGAGGTATCTCAAAACAGGCAGAAAAACAAAGAAAGGAAGGGGAAGGAAAGGATGATGATGATGATGATGATGATGATAATAATAAATGCTAAAGGTCAATGTTTTGAAATACAGTTCTGAGATGTTGGCTTTTGTGATGTTTAACATGTGGCCTTAAATTGTATCTTGTAGTTTGATATGTGGCTTGTAAACTGCTTTGGGAAGACTTTCTTGAAAAGCAGTATACAAATTATACTACCTACATGCCTACATACAGTTCTGCATAGAAACATCACAGATGTAATTTCGTCATTTCAAATCTTTTGGCTCAGTGTGTGTGGGGGGGGGGGGGGCACGTGTGTGCACCTCCCATGAATGGATTTTTGGTTTTTACTTCAAGTTCGTTCAAAGCAGTGGCACTCTTAAATCCTACCACAAACCTGCTTATTGGTGTTGTCATGGAGGGTGAAACATCTTTAGCGTTTTTAAATTGGTTTGACATTATTTGTCGTTTTATACTGGATACTTTCTTTGAGCGGTATCAGGAAAGTGGGTAAAAATAGGAAAGGCTCTTAAAATTTAGTATCCACGCTTTCCCCACCCTACTCAAATGCTTTCTTTTTCAGTCCAAGAAGATACTGGGTTGTTGTTTTTTTGCTGGAAGCTGGTAAAGCTATCTAGCACCTGTTACATTAAGGTGAAACGATGCAAACATTCAGCCCAGATATTATTCAGAGCAGCAGTTCCTTTGCCAGCAAGCAGCATGTAAAACAGAAATGCTATCCAGAGTTCACTTATAGACCTGTTCTGAAGGCATATAGATGCTACCCTAAGACCAGTATCTGCTAGAAAATTAATATGTCAGTGTATGAAACTAAAGGAAAAAGAATCCATTTTATGTCATCCTGTGAAAGTCTAGAGTGAAATAAATGAATGCAATTAGAAGGCTATCCACACTGAAATTGCCTTATAAGCTTGCTATCAAAACTGGGCGATGTGTCACAGTTCAGCATTATCCTGATGCTCAGCTCAGATACAAATTCCCACGCCACCCGCTGCCCCGATACGGAGGGATGATTTCTCTAATTTAGGACTGTGCTTTTTAAAGCCGGCTGGCTTTTGCTTCTGTTGCCTGTTTTTCTCCGTAAAAATCACGACAGTCTAGGACTTGAAATACATTTAACGCTCGCCCAGACGCTCACTCACCTCCATCGAGCAGGGAGCTAATGATTCTTTTGTTTGCATCTCTCTTCTTTTGAAACCTGCCTCTCGCACAGCCTCATTCCTCCGGCGCACACATTGCTGAGGGAAGCTCCCAGGATCAGCTAACAGAGCAAGGCTGGCTCTGTTAGTGGGAAATCGCAGGCCTCGTATTTTAGCAGCTTGAAGGCTCTCATTGTTGTGCTCGCAGTTCCGTCCCTCGGATGCACCCTTCTTATTCATAGGCATTTCACAACGGCGATCTTACAATATCGTCGGGCGTTCGGTGGGGAGAAACGGGGAATATTAGCAAATCCTGCGTGGAAAATTAAAACCACAACCTCCCCCCCTGGCAGTTTGAGATTAAATGTGAGATCTTCCCTTTGTAGCTTGACCTTTGCTCCGTGATTTACTTTTAAAACTATGGGTGGAACAAGCTTTTTGTGTCTGTGCTACTTGCTTTTAGATTAAACATCAGACTGGTTTCCGTCGCCTGAAATGGGCGGGGGGGGGGGTTAGACAAGCTGTCAGGTCAGTTAGATTTCAGCACAGCTTAAGGAAAATCCTGCTGGTAACATTGTGCCCTTTGCTCATCCCGACGTTCTCCTGTTCATCTTGCTCCCGAGGCCAGGTAATTCTAACACTGAGGCTTGGTTCTGCTTATCCAATTACCTTCTGATTTCAAAAATACTGGCTCCCAGGCCAGATCCATGGAGAGAGCCTGGGCTGAATCGGATGAATAAGTTTCAAAGATGGGAGTGGAGCATTGTAGCGTCTGGAGTTTTCTGACTTTTCAGACCCTTGTACTGGTTACCTGAGATCACACCATTTTTTAGAGGCCACTTAGATCAATGTTTTTCAAACTTGGGTCCCCAGCTGTTGTTAGACTACAACTCCCACCATCCCTGACCGCTGGTCCTACTAGCTAGGGATGATGGGAGTTGTAGTCCAACAACAGCTGTTTGAGAAACACTGACTTGGATGCTAGTTGGCTGGCAACCCTAAGGCACTGACATTGCTTAATATACTACAATCGAGGGGAAATGTGTCTGGAAGTTATTATATAGCAGCCCTGGAGTTCATGGCTCCCAGCTTTTTAGAACCTGCCAGCTCTCACCTAAAGAGCAGGGGAAGTTGAACATTGGAGGATGGATGGCAGCTAACAGATTGAGGTTGAATTCTGACAAGACAGAAGTACTGTTTTTGGGGGACAGGAGGCGGGCAGGTGTGGAGGATTCCCTGGTCCTGAATGGGGTAACTGTGCCCCTGAAGGACCAGGTGCGCAGCCAGGGAGTCATTTTGGACTCACAACTGTCCATGGAGGCACAGGTCAAATCTGTGTCCAGGGCAGCTGTTTACCAGCTCCATCTGGTACGTAGGCTGAGACCCTACCTGCCCGCGGACTGTCTCGCCAGAGTGGTGCATGCTCTGGTTATCTCCCACTTGGACTACTGCAATGTGCTCTACGTGGGGCTACTTTTGAAGGTGACCCGGAAACTACAACTAATCCAGAATGCGGCAGCTAGACTGGTGAACTGGGAGCAGCCGCCGAGACCATATAACACCGGTCTTGAAAGACCTACATTAGCTCCCAGTACGTTTCCGAGCACAATTCAAAGTGTTGGTGCTGACCTTTAAAGCCCTAAATGGCCTCGGTCCAGTATATCTGAAGGAGCGTCTCCACCCCCATCGTTCTACCTGGACACTGAGGTCCAGCACCGAGGGCCTTCTGGCGGTTCCCTCACTGCGAGAGGCCAAGTTACAGGAAACCAGGCAGAGGGCCTTCTCGGTAGTGGCGCCCTCCCTGTGGAACGCCCTCCCACCAGATGTCAAAGAGAACAACAACTACCAGAGTTTTAGAAGACATCTGAAGGCAGCCCTGCTTAGGGAAGCTTTTAATGTTTGATGTATTACAGTATTTTAATATTTTTTTGGAAGCCGCCCAGAGTGGCTGGGGAGGCCCAGCCAGATGGGCGGGGTATAAATAATAAATTATTATTATTATTATTATTATTATTATTATTATTTGAGTTGGCTAGCACTTGTCCTACTTAGGCTGGATGCTGGACCCCGCAGAGAAGGCAACAAGGCAGGTCAGGGGTGGGTGGACCATGGATAGCTCTGACAGAAGCTGAGAGTTGACTCAGCCTTTTCAAGATTCTGGTTCTAGGCTACCTTGCTCAGGTGCCACTCCCTGGTGGCTAACGTTAGGTTCTTAAAGGGCCAACCCCCTGATCAGAGGATGGGCACTCCTGCTGGCATGCTCCCTGAACCGCAGGACCATTTAGGTCCATTTGGAGGCATTTGGTTCCTCAGGGGTAGGTGCCTGTGGTGTCTGAGCTCTGGCCCTACAGATATGGGAAGTTCTTCTGGGGGCTCATGTTCACGGGGCTGTGGTCCCCTGATCACCAGAAGCAAGATCGGAGCCCTGCCCCTGGTCTGGCTCCATAGCTGGAGACTCTGCAGCCTCTAAGTCCAAGTCCTAACTGCAGATGGACTCTGGGGTTATGACACCACCGCTGCTTGGTTTGGCTTAATGAAGCAAAATCCTTCTTTGTGGGGTGCTCTCCGAGGTCCTGGAAAGCCTACCCTTCTTGTTTCCTACACGAACTGGACTTTCCTCAGCTCCCTGTAGCCTTTTCATCTGGCTAGGGAAAGGAGATATGCTGTAACCGGGCCAGCTTGTGAGCTTGTTGCATATACAGTTCAACGACACTGATATCATATTGTTGCTGTGATGCATAAAATATAATGTGCCTGCAGTCCCATCTCACATGCTGGATCAGATGCGTGACATCCCTTTGTCCAAATACCAGTGCCAGTGCATTCTTCTATAGATATGCATTATATCATATAAATCCTCTCACGACAGATTTCTTGCATTGCCAAACTCGGTAAGATATTTTGATGTCCTCCACCTCCTTTTGTGATGGCAGCACGTGCTGTATTTGGCTGACACAAAACTAAAGTTAATTATTTTTTTGCTTGTTCGCTGTGTAAGTAAATATTTTAATAGTACATAGGGGATCATCTGGTAGAGACACAGCTAACTAACCTCAGGGTACAGAACTGTTTTCTCCCCTCAAAGGTGTACTCTTCCTTGAATGAACAACTTGAAAGTTTTGCTTAGTTACCAAAAGTGGCTCCATGCATAAAATCATCTATGATCGTTTTCAGAAAATTGAGGCCATGTGGTTTGCTCATACAAAAATATTGCATTTAAGACAATACTTATTTCATTTGTATACCACCTTTCTGCCAAGGCACCCAAGGCAGTTTAAAATTTAAAGTAATAAGGTAAATGATAACATGTAAAATTGGGGTGAAGGAAATCAGTCGGATTGGAGCAGAACCTGATGCTGTCTGTACCTGCCTTCCTTCCACTCTTCCTCCTCCTCCACTGCGAGAAGCCAAGTTACAGGGAACCTTCTTGGTAGTGGCACCCGCTCTGTGGTACGCCCTCCCACCAGATGTCAAAGAGAAAAACAACTACCAGATTTTTAGAAGACATCTGAAGGCAGCCCTGTTTAGGGAAGCTTTTAATGTTTAATAGGTTATTGTATTTTAATATTCTGTTGGAAGCCGCCCAGAGTGGCTGAGGAAACCCAGCCAGATGGGTGGGGTATAAATAATAAATTATTATTATTATTATTATTATTATTATTATTGACAGGAAAGCCATGCCTATGATCTTGGAAGTCTCATGGGTCATTTGCTTATGCAAGTTGTCATTTTATGAATAAGCATGATTTCTCTGGCCCAAAGTCTTCGCATTTAATGGGGAATTGACTTGGTTTGCAGTGGATCTAATCAAGTGTTTTCTGCAGGGAAGCCAATGGGACACTTCATTACAATTTCACCAACCTAGATAACTTCATGGATCTTCTTTGGGAAAACAAGCTACGTCCAGGTAAATCTAATCACTTGTTTTTTTATAAAAAAAAATACTGCCAATTCTAAGTTCCGTTGAACATTGTATAGCTTAAGTTGTTTGGAGTTCTGTACAGTGCTTTGCTTTCTTTGAGAACAGCAGAAATTTAACACGCCAATGTTAAGTTAAACTTCCACCAACTTTAATGAGCAAGGGGCAAGGGCAAATTGTGAGTTTCTGCAATCTCTGCAATAGTATAAGCACTGAAGTGTAGGCTCCCAACTCAGCTGAATGGTGTCCTTTTACTTCGGAACTCAAGGGAAATGCATGGCTTGCCAGCAGTACATGTGAAAAGGATCTAGGGGGTTTTTTAGCTGAGAAGTTTAACATGAGTCAGCAGTGTAATGCAGCAGCAAAAACAGATAATGCTATTCACGACTGCATCAACAGAAGTATAGTGTTCCGATCAAGGGAAGGAATAGCTCTGCTTTATTCTGCCTTGGACACAGGAGTCCTGTGTCCTGCACTGGATGCGACAATAGAAGAAGGATATGGACAAGATGGAGCATGTGCAGAGGAAGGCAACCAAGATAGTCAAGGATCTGGAAACTAAGCCTTAGGAGGAACAATTGAGGGAGTTGGGTATGTTTAGCCTGGAAAAGAGACTGAGAGGAGAGATAGTAGCAGTCTTCAAATATCTAAAGAGCTGGAGCAAGTTTGTTTTCTCCTGCTCTTGAGGGTAGGACCCAAAGATTCAAGTTGCAAGAAGGGAGATTCCAAGTCAACATCAGGAAGAACTTTCTAACAGTAAGAGCCGTTCAACAGTGGAATGGACTCTAGAAGGTGGTGAACTCTCCTTCCTTGGAAGTTTTTAATCCGAGTTCAGATGACCATCTGTCATGGATGCTTTAGTTAAGATTCCTGCATTGCAAGGGGTTGGACTTGATGACCCTTGGGGTCCCTTCCAACTGTAGAATTCTATGCTGTCAGGGGCTGGACTGAGGAGGAATGGTGGGGACCGCCCCGGGCCCCTTCCTGCACCTTCCCAAGAATAGGAGGACAGTATAGATTTAGAATAGTGGTTTGCAGAAGGCCATAGTACAGAGACTGCAGAGGGGCAAAGTTGGGAAATAATTGGGAGAGGAACAGCAGAAAGAAGAAGCACCGGGGGAGAGACAGCTGACAAACTCAATGCCTTTGGAAAGCTTTCCTGATACCCCCTCTCCCAGGACCAGGCGGGCATTGAGAGTAGTAGAACAGAGAGCTCAGAGGCAGAAAGCTCAGATCGGCTGGCGCAGGGATGATGTAGAATAGGAGAGACGGAGCAGGTTGGACTTCAGTCAGAGCAATGGCATTATTTAATAGAGACTGCATTCCTTCATCTCTCTCTGTGAATACTGAATAAATTACATGGTAAGAATACTTCTCGTTTATCTGCTTCTTGGCTGCCACCGGGGAGGGATCTGATTCTCTGAAGTCTGACACATGTTTATATCCTTCCCCTTCTCCCAAAAGAGTCCTAATCCACTCAGAGTATTTGTATGATCAATTGGAAAGGTGGCATGACTTGGACCCAAAGAGCTGTTTTAGATGCGCCCAATAGATTTGTGTGCCATTTTAAAAAAACTGATTGTCTGAACCCGCACCCTGTGCCTTTATCGCCATTTGTTCAGCTCTTTCCTTTCTCTCTCTTCTCTGCAAACTGCCAAAATGATGCAGAGAGTGGCTGGGCCCTGCTGCCAGACTCCCCCCATCGCCTACCCATGTTCACGGCCACATAGTTCTTTGGCTCTTGGCCATGGCGCCCAAGCGCAGACCAACGGATGCTTGGCACTGCTCAGTTCAAAAGCACTGAACAGGTTTGTGTGGCTTTTCCTCCCCCCTCAAACTCAGGATTCGAATTGATGGGAAGTCCCTCGGGATACTTCACTGACTTTGAAGATAAAAGGCAGGTGATACAATGGAAGGACCTGGTTACACAGTTGGCCGAAAGATATATAGGTGAGTTAACAAAATTTTAATTTGTCACCTCAGCATGTCCACAAACACGTCTTAAAGGGCAATGTCCAGGGGAAATGCTTTTTTAAAAAAAATAATCCTTGAACCTTTCTTTAAATGACCCTAAATTAGTGTGCCTCATGGCTTATAATTTACTAAACTGTGTACGATTGCAGTTGGGTGGCCAAGAGAACATCAACAGGGGATTCCACAAGCGACTACAGTCATACCTTGGAAGTTGAACGGAATCCGTTCCGGAAGTCCGTTCGACTTCCAAAATGTTCGGAAACGAAAGTGTGACTTCTGATTGGCTGCAGGAAGCTTCCAATCAGAAGTTGCGGAACCTGTGTTGGACATTCGGCTTCCAAAACAACGTTCGAAAACCGAGTTTCGATCGTTCAAGAGCCAATTTGTTCAGGAGCCAAGGCATTTGAGATCTAAGGTACGACTGTATAGGACATCAAACTTCAAGGCAAGATTAACAATTAGACAAGGATTGCTCTAGAGCAGGGTTTTACAAACTTGGGTTTCCGGATGTTTTTGGACTACAATTTCCATTATTCCTGACCATTGATCCTGCTAGATAGGGATGGTGGGAGTTGTAGTCCCAAAACAGCTGGAGACCCAAGTTTGGAAAACGCTACTCTAGAGCCTGGGTGGGGGAACCTTTTCATTTCTGTGGAAAGACATTGACCTATGGGGAAATCAATTGGGGGATGGAACCAGAAAAAAAGTGGGGGAGTTTTTTCTTCCTGCCACCCCCTTTGCAACTTATCCTGTAAATCAACATCCAGCCCATACACTGGGCCCTGTCACAGAATACTAATCTGTGGAAGTGGCATCTGTCCTGGATTGTGGGTGGGTGTGAACATGCCCCTTAAAGGTAGAAATTCCTCTTAAAGGAATAAGAGGTGGTTTGGGACAATAGCCTTTCAACTGAGGTTTCCGTGTGCGGGTAAATGAAAGCCTACTGCTTAATATGACAAAGCTGTAATTAATGCAAATTTGATTTCCAGAACGTTATGGATTGAAGCATGTTTCTAAATGGAATTTTGAGACTTGGAACGAGCCAGATCACCATGACTTTGACAACGTATCCATGACAGTTAATGGTAAGCCTCTTTTGAATCCTCCCGGTTTTTAACTGTGAGCAGAGTGGTGAAAGTTCAGAGATCAGGGCTAATGAAAACAAGATAAAGAAATGTTCCGTTTTAAACCCTGTAAAAAGCTCAGCACTAATTGCCATCTCACAGAGATATTTTTTTCGTCATTTGAGCTCTTAAAAGCTAAATCAACACATGCAAGTTACTGCAGGGGTTACAGCAGGAATGTTGCCTAGGAGAAACTAAGTAAATTATAGCAATAAAGTGTTTTATAGCAACACTGTGGTAATATTTGCTTAGCCGTTTTTCAAAACCATAGATCTTTTGACCTACCGTGTTGCTGAGAATGGAACTATGGATACCTCAGGTTGTTGTTGGCATCTGTCTCGAGAGACAATGGAGTGTGCCTTTGGGGGTGAAGTCAAACTGCTGCATTAGCAGCATCAATGTGTCCTGCCTGGTGTGCAAGCCTGGGCAGTGTAGGTGGAGGTCCTGAGCTGCCCAGTTGGCAAGACCCACCACTTGGCCCCTGTGATGTGTTTCCTGCTTGGCAGGGGGTTGGACTCGATGGCCCTTGTGGTCTCTTCCAACTCTATGATTCTATGTGGTCCAAAGGAAAGCAGAGCAATATGTTTGGCACCAGCTTGGCTGCAGGAGTTGCCGGAAAGAGACGTACAAGGCACCATCCAATCATCTTAGGGACTCCACTCCAAATATTTGTCTTTTAGGTACCACAATACCCTTCTTTGTGTTTGTGCTAGCAGACAAACAGTTCGAAAGCATGCCAGTGCAAGTAGATAAATAGATACCACTGCAGCAGGAAGGTAAACAGCGTTTCTGTGTGCTCTGGTTTCCGTCACGGTGTCCCGTTGCACCAGAAGTGGTTTAGTCCTACTGGCCACATGACCTGGAAAGCTGTCTGTGGACAAACGCTGGCTCTCTGAGCCTGAAAGCGAGATGAACACCGCAACCCCATACTTGCCTTTGACTGGACGTAACCATCCTTGGGTCCTTTACCTTTTACCTTTTACAGTTATGAGGGCTAGAAACACGCTTTAAGAATTCTGTGTGTCAGGATTACATTGCAGCTACGGGGGTCTTCAATGGGTGTCTATAGCCCATAGCATGACCTGCTCACAGCCACACAGATAACTAGACCTCCTACGTATATAAACAGTCCATAATTTGTTGATTTTTGCAAAGCAAATGCGGTACACTATGGCCTTCTTTGCCCTGTTTCACTCCAGTATGTTCTGAAGAAACAAGACATTTTCCTCTCCTCGAAGCTAGATATTACTACTGAAACACTAGGCCTATTGTTGACTGTTCAATTTTGCTCCTAGGATTTCTCAACTACTATGATGCTTGCTCTGAAGGTTTAAGACAAGCCAGTTCTCAGCTGAAATTTGGAGGTCCTGGAGACTCCTTCCACCCATTCCCAAAGTCCCCCATGTGCTGGAGCCTCCTCTGTCACTGCCACAATGGAACTAATTTCTTCACTGGAGAGACTGGCGTCCGGCTAGACTACATTGCCATGCATAAGAAGGTCAGCTCCCTGCTCAATTTGCTGTTGAGATGTGCCTGTCCCAAGTTAAGTGTTCACAATAAATTGCCTCTTGTGCACTAAAAACAAAAAACTTGCTACGTGGTGCAAAGGTCCTGAATTGAATTCAAACATTGACAACTGCTTCTTGCAACAATTCATTTCTTAATTCCACATAGCATCTGTACACCACTTTAGAAAATCCCAGGTGCTTCAATTACATGATCTAGTTGTTACCCTTGGAGGTGCTGTGGTCTAAACCACTGAGCCTCTTGGGCTTGCCAATCAGAAGGTTGGTGGTTCGAATCCCCGCAACAGGGTGAGCTCCTGTTGCTCTGTCCCCATTCCTGCCAACCTAGGAATTGGAAAGCACACCAGTGCAAGTAGATAAATAGGTACTGCTGCGGAGGGAAGGTAAACAGCATTTCCATGTGCTCTAGTTTCTGTCACGGTGTCCCATTGCGCCAGAAGCGGTTTAATCCTGCTGGCCACATGACTCGGAAAGCTGTCTGTGGACAAACGCTGGCATTCTCAGCCTGAAAGCCAGATGAGCACCACACCCCATAGTCACCTTTGACTGGACTTAACCACCCAGGGGTCCTTTACTTTTTTATAACTGCCTTGTGAAATAGGCTATCTATCAAATAAATAAATAACAACAGCTCTTCCCACAGGGAGCTGGGCGGTCGCTGTACATCTTAGAACAAGAAACTGAAGCACTGGGACAGATCCAGAAGCTCTTTCCCACGTTCACCTCTGTGCCTGTATACAACGACGAGGCAGATCCGCTGGTGGGATGGTCCGTTCCGCAGCTGTGGAGAGCGGATGTCACCTATGCAGCCATGGTGGCTAAGGTAGACTTGAGCTACATTGCTTTCCGCACCTCTACCATCTCTTCTGCTGCCCCGGTGCCCATCCTCATTTGTTTTATCTCTATAGGCCTCTGTTTAAACATAGGTGCGATTTCTTTAACGTATCAGCTCTCCTGACAAGGCCCACAATGAATTCCTTCTTCCGCAGAAGCCTTTGAATTTCTCGGCCCAATGGTGTAGCTTATAAACAAGTAACTTTTTTGGCGGGTGGAGAAAAAATCCCTGTGAAGCCCATGAATTTCTTGGTTCAATGAGGTATCTTATACAGTGGAACCTTGGTTGTAATCCGTTCCAGAAGACCATTTGACTTCCAAAACGTTTGAAAACCGAGGTGCAATTGCTGGTTGGCAAAAGCCATTGAAAAAATGGAGAAACGCGCCTCAGAAGCCGTTCAACTTCCAAGGCACCTTAAAAAATGGAAGCATTCATTTCTGTGTGGTCGGCGTTCGGGTTCCGAATTGTTTGGCTGCTGAAGCGTTCAGCAATTGAGGTTCCACTGTAACTTTGTTTTTTATGGTGCAGTGAGGAAATGTTCTTGCGAAGGTCTCAGAAAATACCACACGAATAGGCTGAGAATTCTTATTGGACAACTCCCTTGTCTACACGAAGGCCTCTACAGTCATACCTTGAGTTACAGCCGCTTCAGGTTGCGTTTGTTTGGGTTACGGACCGCCGAAACCTGGAAGTACCGGAACGGGTTACTTCCGGGTTTTGGTGGTCGAGCATGCGCAGAAGTGCTAAATCGCGCTTTGCGCATGGGCAAAAGCGCCGAATCGCAACCCGTGCGTGCGTAGACGCGGGTTGCGAACGTGCATCCCGCACGGATCACGTTCGCAACCCGAGCATCCACTGTACTGGAGTTGAACAGGCACTCAATGGGCCTGATGAATATTATGTCTGATATATCTCAGAAATATCAATACGTATAGCATATGACTGGTGCACCATCTAATGGAGAGAATGGACACTTGCAGCTAGTGATTTTGCAATCACATTGATATTTAGGCCTCTGAGAGTTGCTTCTCTTCATCCTGTGATCTAATGACAAAAAATTCCACTGATAAACACCTCATTATAAGGCTTTAACTGTGGTATGTGACCTCTGGCTCAGTCCTAGGTGCCACATCACCACTGAATTATGGGAGAATGTTGCTTTCTGTGAACCACCCTCAGACCTGCTTATATACGGCACTATATAAATTCAATTCATCATCATCAAAAAGAGAGGCCAATTTGTTGAATCTTATACTTGCGCATTGGAGATTTGTCATATCCAGACTTTCTGACAAGCACTGGAGGGGAGCAAGGATCTCCTTGATGGGATCATTTGACTTAAGGATTCTGTTAGGTTCAGGGCCAGCCCAAGGCATTTTGGCGCCTGAGGCAAACTGCAAAATGGTGCTCCCCTCCCTACTAGAGAAGAAGGGGGTAAGTGAAGGTCTACATTGGGAAGACATGGGGAAGAAAGATTTACATCAGGATCTGCTGCCCTTATGGATCCTGCCACTTGAGGGGGATCGCCTGGCCTGGCCTTGTGGGTTAGGATATTCCTCTGCCACAATATCCAGCACATGGACTGCTGGTTTCTGGCCTCACAGACCAATGGCTCAATCCAGCCTTGGGTGAGTTTGGTTCACACATTCCCCTGAAAGTCATCAAGGGTTGAGTGGGCAAGTGAGGAGAAATCAAATCGTCTACGTGCATGTGTGAACCAGCCCTTACTTCACCTCTTTTAAGCCTCTTCACCCCTAAATTTCACCATCAAACCATGCTTGCCTGACTCCCCTAGTAGTAGTAGTAGTAATAATAATAATAATAATAATAATAATAATATATTTATACCCCGCCCATCTGGCTGAGTTTCCCCAGCCATTCTGGGCGGCTTCCAATCAAGTGTTAAAAACAATACAGCATTAAATATTAAAAACTTCCCTAAACAGGGCTGCCTTCAGATGTCTTTTAAAAAGAAGACAGCTGCTTATTTCCTTCACATCTGAAGTGAAGGCGTTCCACAGGGCGGGCGCCACTACTGAGAAGGCCCTCTGCCTGGTTCCCTGTAACCTCACTTCTCGCAATGAGGGAACCGCCAGAAGGCCCTTGGAGCTGGACCTCAGTGTCCGGGCTGAATGATGGGGGTGGAGACGCTCCTTCAGGTATACTGGACCGAGGCTGTTTAGGGCTTTAAAGGTCAGCACCAACACTTTGAATTGTGCTTGGAAACGTACTGGGAGCCAATGCAGATCTCTCAGGACCGGTGTTATGTGGTTCCAGCAGCCACTCCCAGTCACCAGTCTAGCTGCCGCATTCTGGATTAATTGTGGTTTCCCGGTCACCTTCAAAGGTAGCCCCACGTAGAGCGCATGGCAGTAGTCCAAGCGGGAGATAACTAGATCATGCACCACTCTGGCGAGACAGTCCGTGGACAGGTAGGGTCTCAGCCTGCATACCAGATGGAGCTGGTAGACAGCCGCCCTGGACACAGAATTAACCTGCGCCTCCATGGACAGCTGTGAGTCCAAAATGATTCCCAGGGTGCGCACCTGGTCCTTCAGGGGCACAGTTACCCCATTCAGGACCAGGGAGTCCCCCACACCCGCCCGCCCCCTGTCCCCCAAGAACAGTACTTCAGTCTTGTCAGGATTCAACCTCAATCTGTTAGCTGCCATCCATAGTTAACATCATGCGCAGGCCTTTTTGTCCTGAGTCCTTGAGCCGCTGGGAATATTCAGGCCTAGACAGAGTATCTCCATAGCACACTCCTGTTCTCCAGCTTTGTGAGGTTTATGGGTCAATGGAATTTACTTATTTTTCTTACTTCCTTTTGAATATTTTTGTTGACTTTGAGATGATAGGCAGTCAGCGCACGTGCCGACAACAAATATTGAGCAACAGCAAACTGACGTTAATTAACTTGGAGCTTCTTTGGCTCCCGGCTGAGGCGTCTCCAGAAGCCAAAAAGAGGCATTCGTTTCTGGATGTGTGAGACCAGTGGATAGTTTCTGAGTCGGCAATGAGACGTTTTATTTATTTGAATGAGCATATACTGCTTTTCAAGTTTGTGAAGATCTACCAAAATGTTTTAACGCAATAAAACCACAAAACAAGATACAGCTGAGGTGGCTTATATCTCCTCCAACCGCCACCAGGGGGCCACTGAAGGACCATTTTTGGCCCTGAGAGGAAGGGAAGAGAGCAAAAAGACAGAAGAGCCTGGGGAGATGTTCAGTATCTCTAGCTCCTGGTTTTCCAGCTGAGATGGCTCCATTGCACACCTGCCACCAGAGGGCCATCTTGGCCTAATGGGAGGAAATATCAAGCTCTTTAAAAAAAGGAAATATTGTTTCATCTCTCTTTTTCCCTTTAATGTAAACTGCTTTGTGCATGAGGCTCCCCTGAAAA
Source organism: Podarcis pityusensis (assembly GCF_964106645.2). Lineage (NCBI taxonomy): Eukaryota > Metazoa > Chordata > Lepidosauria > Squamata > Lacertidae > Podarcis > Podarcis pityusensis. The sequence continues at coordinate 38,006,830 of NC_138042.1, forward strand.
GCATTACAGTGGTACCTCGGGTTACATATGCTTCAGGGGACTGAATCTATCTCAGCACCTACTTCTGTCCTATTATCACAGTACCATCGAGAGTGTCTTAACCTATAGTATATTATCGTGGTATGGGAGCAGCTCTGAAACGGATAAAAAAGCTTTACAGAGAATAATTAAAATTGCCCAGAATGTTATTGGGCTCCAACTACCAACCCTGGATGAGATCTTCACGTCTCGCACTTTGAAGAAGTCACACAATATCCTGAGAGATCCCACCCATCCTGCTCACAACTTCTTTGAACTGTTGCCTTCGGGCAGAAGATATAGGACAATGAAAACACGAACCACACGCCTTCTGAATAGTTTCTATCCAAGAGCTCTGATTGCACTAAATAATGATCTCAGGGCCAGTTGCAAGAAATAGCAAGCAGGGAGTAGGAAGGAATGAGACAGGTTTTTAGGTTATGTTATGCCTTTAATAGGTTATGTTACATTCTGGAGTATGATATGTTTTTATAGATTATGTCTGAATAGGACGAGAGTGTTGGAGATACGTGCAAATGTGTATGTGAACCCGGTCTTTGGGTGGGTGTTTGATTTTCGTTGTTGTGTATACTGTGTATATACGGACAATGACAATAAATTTATCTTAATCTTAATCTTCAGGTTACATACGCTTCAGGTTACAGACTCTGCTAACCCAGAAATAGTGCTTCAGGTTAAGAACTTTGCTTCAGGATGAGAACAGAAATCGGGCTCTTGGCGGCGCGGCGGCAGCAGCAGGCCCCATTAGCTAAAGTGGTGCTTCAGGTTAAGAACAGTTTCAGGTTAAGAACAGACCTCTGGAACGAATTAAGTACTTAACCCGAGGTACCACTGTATACTGATACCTTAAATAAATAAATGGAAGTCTAAAGCCACCAGAACTGCCCTGTCTGCACACCCTGTTGCTGCCGCCCTGTGCCCAGGTTACGTTTGCTTACTCACCGAGGTGCGAGAAGTGGGCGAGGAGACAGTCTGGCTGCCTTTTGCCGAAGGAGCATTTGATTCTCAGAATGTGCCCTTGTCTTTTACCCGTACAGTCATACCTTGGAAGTCGAACAGAATCCGTTCCGGAAGTCCGTTCGACTTCCAAAATGTTCAAAAACCAAATCATGGCTTCTGATTGGCTGAAGGAAGCTCCTACAGCCAATCGGTAGCCGCGGAAGCCCCATTGGATGTTTGGGTTCCAAAAGAATGTTTGCAAACCAGAACAATCTCTTCCGGGGTTGCGGCATTCGGGAGCCAAAACGTCCGAGTTCCAGGGCGTCCAGGATCCAAGGTACGACTGCATAAGCAAAGGATTGTCATTACAGTGGTACCTCAGGTTAAGTACTTAATTCGTTCTGGAGGTCCGTACTTAACCTGAAACTGTTCTTAACCTGAAGCACCACTTTAGCTCATGGGGCCTCCCGCTGCCGCCACGCTGCTGGAGCACGATTTCTGTTCTATTTTTTTATTAAGTTTTTTTACAACACAAACACACACACTCATAAGACTAAACAAAATAATAATAATAAACAAGCAGCGAAAAACAAAAACGCAAAAAGAAAAAGAAAAAACAATGTCAAAGTACAGTGGTACCTCGGGTTAAGTACTTAATTCGTTCTGGAGGTCCGTTCTTAACCTGAAACTGTTCTTAACCTGAAGCACCACTTTAGCTATTGGGGCCTCCTGCTGCTGCTGTGCTGCCGGAGCCCGATTTCTGTTCTCATCCTGAAGCAAAGTTCTTAACCTGAAGCACTATTTCTGGGTTAGTGGAGTCTGTAACCTGAAGTGTATGTAACCTGAGGTACCACTGTAATTCCTATGGTGAAAAATCAAATGCTTCACTTGGCAGCCACCTGCCCTCCATGGCTGATTCAAGGGCCTGAACCCCATCTGCCAGGGATCCCACAAGAGAATCAGTGGAGGAGACTCTTGGGGCATGGGATTTTGCTAAAGATTCCTGCATTGCAGGGGGTTGGACTAGATGACCCTGGGGGTCCCTTCCAACTCTTATGATTCTATTTCTGTCTACACAGTTTATGCCTTGGATTATTGTAATATTCAGGCCCCACCTGTCACGGCAGCCAGTTTCCTAGCATTCTTTATTTGTTAATGTGCAGGAACTTGTCAGACTATAAGAGGATAGTTCGCTGTCCTGCTTTGGCTGAGCTTATCGCCTATAATTCATATCTTTTGTCGTCTCAGCAAAAGAGGAGGGCAGTGGAGAGGGGGCTTAATCGGTGAAGAGTATAGGTTAATTTTATTTACACATAGTAAACTAAGAGCGCTAGAAATTACCAAAAATGGTTTGTAACAATTTTGGTTGTACAGCCCCCTGATCCTCACTGACTACTACTTGAACTCCTCAGTTTCCGATTTTTGAAAGCATCTTTCTGGAACTCCTTTCTGCTCCTTTCAACCCAACTTGCTGCTTTGTGTATTTTGTTACTGAGCGGTAATCCTTTTATATCTGATTAGTTACACCGCTGCAATCCTCCTCTTAAGTTCCTAATTTTAGCAAGGCTTGGGAATTAGGTCAGCCAAAGCTACTGGAAAGGCTTTGGAAAGGATCCTGACGGCAAATTATTATGCTGCGTTTCTTGTTTTCAAGATGCGCACAGGACAGCTTCGCACATGGATTTAATTTCTTCCATAGCCAGACATAAACACCAGTGTCTTGTCCTCTGTACTGGGGTAAAATATCGGGGAGAAATGAGGCAGTTTAAAGAAAAAATGTGTTTGAAGATTCATGTACCTAAAGGTTGGGGCAGTGTCTATCTCAGCATCTTTTGCAGGAACACAGAGAAGCCATAGAATGTGATCCTGGGTCCAGAATATAACTGAGAATTTCAGCTTTTATTTTTTAAAACAAGAAGAGCTCCCCAGTCCTTATGGTTACAGAGATGTACTTGAATATACATAGTGGACAATGCCTGCCAAAATCCCAGAAATCAAATGGGTTCTCCACCCCCATTGTTCAGCCCAGACACTGAGGTTCAGCACTGAGGGCCTTCTGGCGGTTCCCTCATTGCGAGAAGTGAGGTTACAGGGAACCAGGCAGAGGGCCTTCTCGGTAGTGGCACCCACCCTGTGGAACGCCCTCCCATCAGATGTCAAGGAAATAAACAGCTATCTGACTTTTAGAAGACATCTGAAGGCAGCCCTGTTTAGGGAAGTTTTTAATGTTTGCTGTTTTATTGTGTTTTTAATACTCTGTTGGGAGCCGCCCAGAGTGGCTGGGGAAACCCAGCCAGATGGGTGGGGTATAAATGATCAATTATTATTATTTCCACTGCTTAAAACTATTCCAGTGGTGGGCAGTACCAGAGGCAAAAAGGAGTGGGTCCAGAGGCAAAAAGCGGCTGTAGAGGAGGTGTGGACTGGGGCAGATCCCAAGTGCCGGGTAAAGAGGACTCTGTTCAGTCCCCAGGCCGGCATTCCTCGTCCCTGGCTTAAAAGGGTGGATTGTTTGTGCTCTGCATTGTTTCTCCCCCCTCCACCGCCAGCTAAAGCATAATGAATTTATGCCAGGTAGCACAACTAAAGAAACAGTTACTCAAAATGAGAGAAATGCAAGGCTGTTGAATGCACACAGGTCACAAGGTACGGGCTACCTTGGTACAAAATGCAGATTAAGTGCAGGACATATGCCCCTGTTTGTGCTATACAGTGGTACCTTAGGTTATGTTACCTTCGGATAATGTAACTTTACATATACATAAGTGTATACTTCCGGGTTTTGCTATGTGTGCATGCGCAGAAGTGTTCTATCATGCCGTGCGTGCGCAGAAGTGGCGCCTCAACTTGAAGACTTTTCAGGGTATGTATAGACCCCCGGAACGAATTAAGTTCGTATCCGGAGGGTCCACTATATAATCATTGGAAAGGAAAAAGCAAAATTGAATTTTTGGCCTGCCTGGAGATTGTTGGATCTCGACAACTCCTCAGGAAGTACAAGTCCCACCTATTGTATAGGTGGGGCTAACATAATCACAGGTTTATTTAAGCTTTAAAGATGCTGAACGGAACGGAACATTGTGCTCTGTTGAACATGGCACAAGCTTGCCAGACGGAACAATCCCCTCTCTCCTTCTCTTCCCATGTGCTGCTCTGGGGTCCTCCTGAACCACCACGCCTCAAGCCAATTTGGGCGGGGGGGGGGGGACACAAAGGGGACACAGCCTCGCTGTACAAGCGGAAGTCCTTGCGTAGAGTTTGCGCTGACTGACAGGGCTTGTTTGGTGAGTCCCCTCCCGCTGCCCCTTTCAATAGTGGTGCCCACCCTGTGGAACACCCTCCCTTCAGATGTGAAGGAAATAAGCAGCTATCTTCTTTTTAAAAGACATCTGAAGGCAGCCCTGTTCAGGGAAGTTTTTAATATTTAACGCTGTATTGTTTTTAACACTTGATTGGGAGCCGCCCAGAGTGGCTGGGGAAACTCAGCCAGATGGGCAGGGTATAAATAATAAATTTATTATTATTATTATTATTATTATTATTAATTATTATTATTCCTTCGCAGGTTATTGCCCAGCACCAAAACCTGCTGCTTGCTCGAGCCAACAACACCGTCAACTACACTTTGCTGAGCAACGACAACGCATTTCTGAGCTACCACCCCTATCACTTCACGCAGAGGACGCTGACGGCGCGCTTTCAGATGAACAACACCAAACCGCCGCATGTCCAGATGGTGAGGAAGCCAGTGCTCACGGTGATGGGCTTGCTGGCTCTCCTAGGTACAGCAAACCACTCGTCCTGTTTCCTGTTTGCAAGAGGAAAAGCAGGAGAGGCCTTTGTGGTGGCAGCGGCTGCAATATACTCTCCCATTGCTGGGGTCACCGCAGCTTACCTGGGCTTAGCTGGGGCAGAGTGGCGGCGAGGCCAGGATTGCATATGATGCATATTAGTGGAACTGCAGAGTCCAGACCATGGCCTCATCCTGCCCCACACCGGTGTTGAGAAGGCCCCTCTCCCACCACAGGAGCCACCGCTGCTTCAAAAGTCATTTTTACAAAAGAGGATATATGTGCGTGTTACTGGCCACCCAATGTTAACCAAACGGGGGCACAAACCTGTTACCCTACTTCCCAATGACATTTGGTGAATTTTTCCATAGAGGAGCAGTTAGGGCCAGAAGCGCCACCTTGCAAGGGCAATTGGGGGGGGGGGGTGAGCATCGTGCCTCCTTCCCTAAATTTGGCAGAAGGAGGAGGAAGAGGAGTTTGGATTTGATAGCCCGCTTTATCACTACCCTAAGGAGTCTCAAAGCGGCTAACAATCTCAACCAACACTCTGTGAGGTGAGTGGGGCTGAGAGACTTCATAGAAGTGTGGCTAGCCCAAGGTCACCCAGCAGCTGCATGTGGAGGAGCGGGGAATCGAACCCAGTTCACCAGATTACGAGTCTACCACTCTTAACCACTGCACCACACTGGCACAGTGGCTCTCCCAGCTCTCCCAAAAGCTTCCCAGGCTTTGGGAAGGGAGCACCAGCCTTCTTCTTTTTTAAAAAAATATTTTTAAAATTAAGTTTTACAGTTTAAAATTCTCATAATCTACATAAGTAATAGAGAAACAAATGCCAGAAAGAGAAACCCCTTCTCCCCCCACCCCCGGACTTCCCTCAACTTCCCCTTTCTGGTTCTTTATACATTTAATACTTCTACTTACACTGTTTTATCTTAATTTTATCACCATCTGTCTAAATACATTCCCATTATTATCATTTTGTATCTCCCCGCTATAAATTCTTCTCATAATTAATTATTTTCAAAAACATTATTCCTTGTCTTTTACCTTCATTTTCGTGGTTGTAAGTGTTTACTCAAACCCTGCTAGTGAGTCTATTTCTTGACAATATTTCTGTAGGTACAGCAAATATAATTCCCAGTCTTTTTAAAAGCCTCAATTGTCTTTATCTCTTAATTTTCCTGTAAGCCTCGCCATTTCTGCGCAATCCATCATGATGAAGGAGGCGCCAGGCTTCAATACTTTAATACACTAATTTTCCGGGAACATTTAGGGGACTAGTCTAGCCCCCCTAGCCCACTGACCACACTCCACCGCCTGCTTCCCAAGGGACTGTCGCCTCTCATTTGGACCTGCTATTTGCACGGCTCCACAGAGGCGTCCGGTTAGCCCCTGTGAGAAAAGGATGCTGTACAAGGTGGGACTTGAGCCTGATCCAGCAGGAGAGCAGCAAAACGGCAGCTTGGGGAGAGGCGAGACAGCGGGTGGGTGGCTACGAAGGTGGGTCTGCTTATGAGGAGCACAGTGGGGTGCAATAAAACAAGGCCAAGTTCGAAGTAAGATTCAAGTTTCTCTTCCTCTTGCGTAGGAGAGGAGCAAGTCTCTGCCAACATCTCCAGCCAGGAATCGGAAGACTGTGACACTCTTGGAGTACTAGCCAGTATGCACAGACCTCAAGAGCAGGGACCCGACAGCTGGCAGGCCTCCGTGTTGATCTATGCCAGCAAAGACAATGAGACATCTTCCAACGTCAGTGCCGTGACTCTAAACATAACCAATTACCCCAAACACAAAGGTATAGTTGTCACTGTGTTTGTTTTCCTGATGCGTCATTACACGAAGGCAAGTGATTCTATGATTCTATACAGTGGTACCTTGGGTTACATACGCTTCAGGTTACAGACGCTTCAGGTTACAGACTCCGCTAACCCAGAAATAGTACCTGAGGTTAAGAGCTTTGCTTCAGGATGAGAACAGAACTCGTGCTCCGGCGGCGCGGCAGCAGCGGGAGGCCCCATTAGCTAAAGTGGTTAAGAACAGTTTCAGGTTAAGAACAGACCTCTGGAACGAATTAAGTACTTAACCCAAGGTACCACTGTATTTACTGCAGCTATTGAGTGGCTCACCTTATTCTAAAAGGACAGCTGGCCTGGAATAGCCATTTCATGCAGCCTAAACCATTGTGCCATGGTGGCACGACACAATCATACAGTGGTACCTCGCAAGACGAATGCCTCGCAAGACGAAAAACGCGCAAGACGAAAGAGTTTTCCGTTTTTTGAGTCGTTCCGCAAGACGAATTTCCCTATGGGCTTGCTTCGCAAGACGAGTTTGTTTCCTTTTTCTTAAAGCCGCTAAGCCGCTGAACCGTTAATAGCCGCTAAGCCGCTAATAGCCACTAAGCTGCTAATAGCCGTGCTTCACAAGACGAAGAAACTGCAAGACGAAGAGACTCGCGGAACGGATTAATTTCGTCTTGCGAGGCACCACTGTATATTTTGATAGTAGCTTTCTTTGATTCCTCTCATGAAACTCAGGCTTTTTTTCTTGGTTTGCAGCTTCTAAAAAGCTTGCAATGGATCCAGCTTCTTCTGGTCCTTTCTTGGACTTCTTACAAGCCTCTGGTGAATAAGAACACCGTATCTGAAAGCCTCGGTCTCTGGCCTGACGTTCAACTAACAATCAAGAGTTTTCACGTTACTCTCCCTTTGTCTTCCCAAAGGACTTGTGTACATCACTTACTACTTGGATAACTACCTGACCAACCCGTATTTGCAGTGGAGGAAACTGGGAGCTCCAGATTTTCCTTCCCCGAAGCAACTGGAGCAGATAAGAGCTGCTGAGGTACGATGTGTTTGTTGTACATTCAGTCCTCACTGAGTTCAAAAGGGCTTGGTCCTGAGTTAAGCGTGGGCAGAATTGCAGCCATTCCTCCCTATCCCTCTATGTGTTTACTTGGAAGTAAGTCCTGCTGTTTCCAGTGAGGTATTCTCTCAGGTAAGTGGATAGGATCCCTCCCTTAGGAGGTATAGCTCATCATAAACGTAAGGTTTTTTTTGGGGGGGGGGGTCAAGAGGTAAAGCAGGCTTCCTCTCCTTCCTGCAGAGGTCATATCTACTCAGGGTCCCTCCAGAATTCTTTTTTTATTGCACTTTTATGACTATTTGTACTCATGGTGCTATTGAGGTGGGCCCACATGACCGTGATTTCAATACTGTTTGTGCCTGGAAAATATTTGGACCAGCCACACCGCTTCATCTCCAACCAGTGCCTATCCTGTAACATCCTGCTGTAATCCCATAAATTGTCATACCACAAATGCTTTGGGGTTGCTTTGTCCCACCTTTTGTGGCACTCTGGACAGCAATCATGTGGTAACACTGGGGAAGCATTGCATAGGAAATAATGAAGCAGAATAAACCCCCCACCAGTGCGCTATTTCTGTGTCAATAGCAGGCTGCAAGATACACTCACAATAATGGAGGAGTCACAGTCATTCTCCTTTCCATAGGCTGAACCTTCCGCAAGAAATTCCTGGCCATCTCCTCCCTCACAAACTCCAACTACGCTCTCCTGGGTCGTATTTTTCCGGTTCCCTTACCTCAGACAGTTTGCGCTCCATCCTTGCTGATCACAAAGGCTGCCCTGCCAGATCAGACCGAGGCCCACCAGATTCAGCATTCTGTTTCCCACAGCAGCCAGCTAGATGCCTCTCTGAGCTCACAAGCAGCATACGCCAATGCCAGCTATTCTTCTGTTCTTGGTCCCCCCAGCACTGGAGATTCGAAGGTACACTGCCCCTGTAAAAGGAAGTTCCATTTAGCTATTTAGTTGTTTCTGTCCTAACTCTGTTGCCATTCAGCTACATTGAGTGACCTTCAATTCTAGCAACGTGGGACAGCGACAAAAACATTCCACAACATACATTATTTTGTAAGTTTCTATCATGCCTTGAGGGACACGGGTGGCACTGTGAGTTAAACCACAGAGCCTAGGGCTTCCTGATCAGAAGGTCAGCGGTTCGAATCCCCGCAACGGGGTGAGCTCCCGTTGCTCGGTCCCTGCTCCTGCTAACCTAGCAGTTTGAAAGCACGTCAAAGTGCAAGTAGATAAATAGGTACCACTCTGGTGGGAAGGTATACGGCATTTCTGTGCACTGCTCTGGTTCACCAGAAGCGGCTTAGTCATGGTGGCCACATGACCCGGAAGCTGTATGCCAGCTCCCTCGGCCAATAAATCGAGATGAGCTCTGCAACCCCAGAGTCGGCCACGACTGGACCTAATGGTCAGGGGTCCCTTTACCTTTGTCATACCTTGACTTCAGTCCTTAACATACCAGAGTACAAATGGCATTCAACACAGAGGATCTTGTTTCTGAGTAATCACGTTCAGGATTGCATTTAGTAATCTTTGTTCTCTAAGCTAAAAAGCACCAAACATTTTATTTATTATTATTGCTGCGTATCTACCCCACCTTTTCTCGAAGGGCCTCGTGGTGCCAACATGGTTCTTGCCCTCCCCATTTTATCATCACAACAACCCTGTGAGGTAGGCTAGGCTGAGAGATAGACCGGCCCCGTGGCTAAGTGAGGATTTGAACCCCGAGGTCCTAGTCCAGCACTATCCACTGCACCCCACTGCCTCTTGCTTTTGCTTTTCCTCTTGGGTGGTGAAGATAAAGGGACCCCTTACCATTAGGTCCAGTCGCAGACAACTCTGGGGTTGTGGCTCTCATCTTGCTTTACTGGCCGAGGGAGCCGGCATACAGCTTCCGGGTCATGTGGCCAGCATGACTAAGCTGCTTCTGGTGAACCAGAGCAGCGCATGGAAACGCCGTTTACCTTCCCGCTGGAGCAGTACCTATTGATCTACTTGCACTTTGATGTGCTTTTGAACTGCTAGGTTGGCAGGAGCAGGGACCGAGCAATGGGAGCTCACCCCGTCGCGGGGATTCGAATCACCAACCTTCTGATCAGCAAGCCCTAGGCTCTGCGCTCAAAACCCATTGATCAGAGGCTCATTCACACATTTCACTGAACACCAGTGCAAACTTTCATTTATCATGTACAAGTGTTCGTGTATAAGAACGTACACTTGTTTATTTGTATAGCTCAGCTACTGTACGTTTGTTGAACGTTACATATGGATAACTGTCATGTTAGGTGCTCTTTTAGATACTATGCCCCGCTAGTTCTCTTCAAAAATATATTGGGCCCTCTATCCCCGGCTGCTAATCCACCCCCCCCCCCTTTAAATTTACAAGGTTTATGCCAGAGCCAGCCCCAAATGTTTTATTGCCTGAAGCAGAGGATCAAATGATGCCCTTCCATTGCCACCTCATCATGGTTGCTCAAGTTTATTTTGCCACTTGGGGCAAATAAAATTCCACAAGTGCCCTTCCCTCCTTTCTAAAAATACTGTGATAATAAATTAAATAACCAACCATTTGTTGCCGTTTCATGACACCCAAAATCAGCCGTCTTGAGGCAGCCATCTCACTCTGGCTAATGTTTTTTACGCTCACTGAATTTCTGCACGATGCAGAACTGTTTAAGAGGGTGAGAACATTGACAGCAGTTCTTGTCTGCTATATAGCAGGAATGGACCACACCACCATCAGGAATCCTTCCCTTCTCCTCTGGTAAAATATAACAGTATATATTTTGACTAAATATAGGGTGATCACAGGGCTCCTCTACACTACAGATTTTAAGCACCATAATATCCATTCCCTCTCCTCAGGGAACCCTGGGAGCCATAGTTTTTGTGGAGTGGGAGAAGCAGAAGCTTGGGAGAGTCAGCACTCTCACCAAACTACAATTCCCAGAGTGCTTGGGGAGAAAGCCTCAGTCATTAAACTGGTATAGCACTGATATACGTTTGTAGTGCAGTTAGGGCCTCAGAAGCATCCCAAAAATGAAGGACATGCCCCTTCCCCACCTTCAACCCCCTACTTACCTACCACTCGTGCCTCTGGTATCCCCTTCCTTGTGAGTACCTCAGAAGTGAGGAGTTGGTAAAAATTTATTCCGTCCCTTTTATGCTGTCCAGATGTTCGCTTCCTTCTGGATCATCTTTTCTGTCGAGCTGACTCCACAGTACGCTGTCGGCGCTACATAAATATTTGTTGTAAGGCTATCCGAATGAGCAAGGCCAGTGGAAGGGCCACCACTTTTGCGTTACTTTTGATCTTTAAGCCGGTTCTCCTTCGTAAGCACATACCTGCACACTGGGGGATCCCTGCCCCACTGATCCCCCTGAAGGAAATCTGAACCCTGCCCTGTGGATATATTATTATTATTTTTAATGATGTGGTTGGGGTTTTTTGGGTTGTGTTTTGACTAAAAGAAGAACTGCAAGTTACCTCATTGCACACATGCTCCCTAATGTAGGGTCAGGGAGAATTGCAGTGAGGCAGAAACAGGTGTTTTTTTCACTTCTGTGCCTGCCAATTTTCCACTATAAATCACAGCAGAAATCCACAGTGGGGATTTTCCGCCACGCCTCTCCATCTTACTTTTGGTCTTGGATAATCTGAAATGGTCAGTAAGCTATGCCATACATTTAAAGCATGCTGATGCCACCTTAATAGCCATGGCTCATCACCCCTCCACCCAAATAATCCTGGGAAACATAGTTTCCCCTCCCAGAGCTACAGCTAGCAGACCTTTGGCATTCTACAGTTCTCAGAATTCTTTTTTGGAGGCGGGAAGGCATGATGCTATAAATGTACCGTATTTTTCGCTCCATAGGGCACAGCGGACCATAAGGCACACCTAGTTTTTAGGGGCGGAAATGAAGAAAAAAAATATTATTTCCCCCCCTAGCCCCAAAGAGCAAAGAAGCCAAGACAGTGAGCGGGATGGATCCCGCTCGCTGTCTTGGCTTCATTTTTAGCTGCGTGCAACCTCTCCCGACTGGAGAGGTTGCACGTGGCTTTGGCAGAAGCCGAGGCAGCGAGCGGGATGGATCCCACTCTCTGCCTTGGCTTTGTTTTTAGCCGCGGGGCTGGGGCGGGGGGAACCCGGGCTTCCCCCGACCCCAGCCCCCAGAACAGGTCCGGGAGCAGCGGCAAGGTTGCGTGCAGCCTTGCCTTCGCTCCCGGAGCTTGCGGGGCTGGCGGGGGAAGCCCGGGTCCCCCCCCCCAGCCCCAGGGACCACACATTCGCTCCATAAGACGCACAGACATTTCCCCTTAGTTTTTAAGAGGAAAAAAGTGTGTCTTATGGAGCGAAAAATACGGTACTTTATATGTATTGTGCAATTGGCATTTCCAGGTGGAAATCTGAAAGCATGGGAAAAGTACAAAGGGAAAATGTGTTTTGAAAGGCGGCTGAATGAACAGTCTTAACATCCTGCTTCCCACATGGGCCAGACGGGTACCTCCAATAATCCCAAGAGCAAGCCATGAAGGCAATAGCCCTCCCTGCTGTTATTCCCCAGCACTGACATTCAAGTAAAATATGCTAACTCCAGATCTCTCCTTCAAAACAACCCACTTCAGGTTTTGCGTTCTAACATGATGAGCTGTGGGTGTGCTCCATCCTATGCACACATTCCCCACATGAAGGGGAAAAGAGTTCCAAAGAGGCACTTTTTGTTCAAAAGCGCTGTTGCACTTTTTCTGATCTTTCAGAATGCTCCGAATGGCTAACTTGGGCACTGCTGAGTGATCTCCCATTCAAGCTGAGACTTGTGCCCTCTGGCCCCTGGACAATGTTTAGCATATCACCATGGTTAATACCGATAGGCTACTAAGCGGCTTAGGGACGTGGGTAGTGCTGTGGGTTAAACCACAGAGCCTAGGACTTTGGCGATCGGAAGGTCGGCGGTTCGAATCCCTGCGATGGGGTGAGCTCCTATTGCTCAGTCCCTGCTCCTGCCAACCTAGCAGTTTGAAAGCACATCAAAGTGCAAGTAGATAAATAGGTACCACTCGGGCGGGAAGGTAAACGGCGTTTCCGTGCGCTGCTCTGGTTCGCCAGAAGCGGCTTAGTCATGCTGGCCACATCACCCGGAAACTGTACGCCGGCTCCTTCGGCCAATAAAGCGAGATGAGCGCCACAACCCCAGAGTCGGCCACAACTAGACCTAATGGTCAGGGGTCCCTTTACCTTTTTACTGTAGGGAAGTTTCTCCTCAGGGACCATTAAGCATTTTTATTTTATTTCATAGGACCCTGTGGTGAAAGGGCCATTTTCACTCCCAGCAAAAGGCAGCTTAGTGCTGAAACAAGAGCTCCCAGTTCCATCCGTCTTCCTCATCCACATCTGTGCAAAGCCTCTGGCTGCTCCCGATCAGGTAGGCGCAACATCCTGTAGATGTGTGGAACCTCTAATCCAATTTGAAACAAACAATATTCGTTGGTTCATTTGTTTTTCTGAGTCCAGCTTAAGGTGTTGGAGTTTGGGACCCATTTTGTTTCAGATAAATACTATTGTCTCGGTGCTTTTGTAATCATAAGCCACTCTTTATTAGCAAATCATATAAGATCACTCTTATTATTATTAATAATAATTTTATTATTTACACCCCGCCCATCTGACCGGGTTAATCCAGCCATTCTGAGCAGCTTCCAACGTATATAAAAACATAATAAAACATATAAGCGAGTGTCTGTTGATTTTGTGTAAATCAATGTACTTTTTAATTTATTTTTGGCTATTTGTAAGTGGTCAACCCTACAGATGGCTGCCCTCTTCCCACATCCCACTACAAATACGGCCCCTTTAGAGAAGCTGTTGGCAGCCCAGACTACAAGGAGAAGCACCCTCTTGTCAGCCACTCTGAAAGCAGGTCCCCTAAGGCCTAGTCTTCCCTTAGACCATTTGCTTGCATCTCAGTTTTTCTGCTTCTGGCTGCAGGTGGCAGAGGCGGTTTTAGGGTAGCACGACTGGTGTGGTGCAGGGGGCTTTGGGACGGAATGAGAGAGGTGGGGGACACTCCTGTGATGAAACACTCTCTCATGAGAAACCATGCCCAATTTTCTTTTTGCTTTTGTTTCCAGTTTATCAGCCATCCCTAGTAGCCTCATCATTTGGTCAAATCGATCCGTTTTTTAAAGCTCTCTGTCAGGGAACTGCCATCGGAGCTAGAGGCGGAGGGAAGGCTCCAGAGGGATGCCGGAGAGGGTCCCAGTAGGGAGAGAGGCAGCCCGTCCGCTGGGGAAGGAAATCAGCGTAACACCAGTGGAGAAGAGGGGCAGATGGGGGAATCGGAGAGGAGGCTCCAAGACTCCTCGCCGGAGACCAGCGGAGAGAGTACGGGTCCTCCGCTGCCCACACCCTCCCTGCGCAGAAGGCTTCCGCGCAGGGAGACTAGATGGAGACTAGGCGTCAAAGAACTTTTGTACTGGAAGAAGTTCAAGAAACGCCCACTGACGGATTCTGCCAGCGACTGAGACAGCCACAAAGCTAGAAGCTGTCCGGTCGGAAAGGGTTCAACCAGGTAACCTAGCCAGAAGTGGCGGCAACTTACGCACGAGCAACCCCTAAACCCAGTACACTCTCTTACATCTTGCTTTAGTGGAGAAAAAATGCATAAAATAATGTAATAAATAAATAAAAATAAACTCACTCTTTTGATACATGCCATGCTAACCCTGAGCTAATCTGTCTTGTCAGGTGAATGGTGTTCGCCTCATCCGTCTCACAAAGGAACAAGTTTTGATAGTGTGGGATGACAGCTGTGTGAATTCAAAGTAGGTAACTCGCGCCTAAAGGAATGCAGAACTGTCTCGGTTTTAAATCCATCTTTTTCAAATTCTTTGTGTAAAGCAGTAGCTAAATAGCAACTGTACATTTCACAAACTGTGAGGAATCAGACTGGAAAATCCAGAGGGCAATGGCTGAATATTGCTGAGCTCTGGGGCCATATGAATTGCTTCTTGCTCACCTCGCTTGGAGTCTAATGGCCTAGCGCAAGGCAGGTGCTTTAGAATACCGTATTTTTCGCTCTATAGGACGCACTTTTTCCCCTCCAAAAATTAAGGGGAAATGTGTGTGCGTCCTATGGAGCGAATGCAGGCTCCTTGGCTTCAGCGATAGCAATGCGAAGCCTCCGAAGTGCAGAGGGAGAGCTCCTTCCGTGCTCCGGAGGCTTCGCGTTGCTTTCGCTGAAGCCTGGAGAGCAAGAGGCGTCGGTGCACACCGACCCCTCTCGCTCTCCAGGCTTCAGGGAGAGCCGCCTGAAGCCTCCGGAGCGCAGCAGGAACTCGCGCTGTGCTCCGGAGGCTTCTGGTTGCTATCGCTGAAGCCAAGGAGACTTTGGGTTCCCCTTGCTGAAGCCGGGAGAGCAAGACTCCTGGCTTCAGCAGAGAGGGAGAGCTGCGCAGCGCCCCTTCAGCGAAGCGGGAGGAGAAATGGAAGGGGCTCCGTTTTTCCTGCCGCTTCACTGAAGGGGCGCTGAGCAGAGAGGGGGAGAATTTTTTTTTCTTGTTCTCCCCCTCTAAAACAAGGTGCGTCCTATGGTTGGGTGCATCCTATCGAGCGAAAAATACGGTAAATAGGTTTGGAACAGTTGTCTTTAATTTCTACTTATTTTCCTCTGAAAAATCACTTTTCCTTGCAGGGTTACAGCAATAAGCTTGCAAGTCTCTGTGATGTGTTTGTTTGTTTTTCTTCATAGGTGCCTGAAAAAATTTGAAGTGTTTTTCTCACAGGATGGAAAAACATTCCGCCAGATCAGTGTCAAAGACAGTATATTTACAGCATTGGTCTACAGCCCAGGTAACGTCCAGTCCTACAAATGTCCAGTGTCTTTCTTTATTTTTAATTTTAGAACAAAAGAAAATTAAGATCATTTCAATTCTTCCACACAACCTTTTTTTAAAAATTGGCAGCTTCGTTTTTTGAAGCAACCTTGAGGAACTGTAATGTGTCCTTGCTTGATAATGGAGTCTATATGCCACTGTTTATAGATTCAGGTTCCCAAACACCACTGGTGTGAAGGTTAATATTTGATGAATTATTGTATTTTAATACTTCGCTGGAAGCCGCCCAGAGTGGCTGGGGAAACCCTGTCAGATGGGCAGGGTATTATTTATTATTATTATTATTATTATTATTGTTATTATTATTATTAATAATATTAATATAATATCATCATCATCAAATGGTTGCTTTTGGTTGTAGAAGTTCTTCTGCTCAAGAAGAGTAAAACTTTATGGGAAGATTAAAGGTACATAGTGAGAATTTCCACACAGGTTTATAAGGGGATGCTTTGTGTAGGAAGGTTAAAAGTACACAGAAGGATCAAAGATTCAGTCTAGGGACCTGGCTATTTTAAAGACAGACAGCTTTTTAAAAAAAATTATTTTTCATTCTTGTCAAAACAAAAAAGGTCTTCAATTACTACCACAAAGTACAAATACTT
Organism: Podarcis pityusensis; assembly: GCF_964106645.2. Taxonomy (NCBI): domain Eukaryota; kingdom Metazoa; phylum Chordata; class Lepidosauria; order Squamata; family Lacertidae; genus Podarcis; species Podarcis pityusensis. Next base: position 38,022,975 of record NC_138042.1, read on the forward strand.
GGTTCCTGGCTTATCTGAACATTTGGTTGCAGAGATAAACAATCTACTTTAAAAACACACACCAAAATATAGGCGTTTTGTCAATGTAGTTTTTTCCCCAGTCTTTCTCAGTATAACCAAGATGTTCAACTAACTATTTGTGTTGGACTTTCTCTACAGAAACAACAGTCACAGGGTTCTACAAAGTGCGAGCTGTGGATTACTGGGGCAGAGTGGGGCCATTTTCTCTCCCGGTGTACTACAATGAAGCATCTTAAGAAAGGCCAACACCTCAAAGGCAAGCCAGAACTTACAGAATTAGGCTTGCACTTTGTCAGGCTACAAGTCCTTAAAGCAGTGGTTCTTCATACTCTTTAAGAAATTTCCCCTTACGATGCTCAGAACAACTTGACTTCCAGGGCGTCAGAGGAGAAATGAGGAGAGCGACTGGAAGCCACTCCAGAGCACCAAAAGTTTCATTTTCAAGAGATAATTTTGAAAAATAAAGTAGCACCCTAAGGCAGGCAACAGAACTGCCTCTCCCCACAATCCAAGGGACGCTAGTTGCTGATGTAAGCACTTGTTCAAGCCCCTGCAGTAACTAGTTTCGAGAGTCAAATGGATTAGAAAAAAAGAAAAGTGAATCGGCTGGAACAGGAGTTGGCAAACTACGGTCCGCAGGCCGGATCTGGCCCAATTGCCCTCTGGATCCAGCCCGTGAACGGTTCCATTTCCCCCCCCCAATTTTTTTCGGGCGCCATTTTTTTGCAACCCCCCCCAAACTACATCTCCCAGCATGCTCCAAGGTTGCTCAGCCCTCCATGACGCTGGCCAATCCGAAGCCTTAGCAACCTCAGGCCTCCCCTCCATTGGCCAGTTTCACACAAGTCGGCAGCCAATGGTGACCCTTCCCAAGACCTGCTGCGAGGAGGGAGGAGGAAGATGAGGAAGACTCTTCTGTGCTGCTTGGCAGTGGCACATTAGCAGCATGGTCATGGACACCCCGGGGTAGGGGCACTTCCTGGTGGGGTGGCTGTGGCCCCTCCATGCAAGCCAATATCCAGCGCAGGCGGGGCGCCCCCTCCCCAGTCCAGCCCAGCCCGCTCCATCTGAATGTGGTAAGTGGAGGTATCTCAACCGCTCTGTCTCCAAGGGAAGGCGTGTATGCATGCGCGCACAGGGTCTGGCCCACCACAAATTCTGAGGGACAGTGAACTGGCCCCCCGCAGAAAAAGTTTGCTGACCCCTGGGCTGGAAGAAGAAGAAGAGTTTGGATTTGATATCCCGCTTTATCACTACCTGAAGGAGTCTCAAAGCGGCTAACATTCTCCTTTCCTTCCTTCCCCCACAACAAACACACTGTGAGGTGAGTGGGGCTGAGAGACTTCAGAGAAGTGTGACTGGCCCAAGGTCACCCAGCAGCTGCATGTGGAGGAGCGGAGACGCAAACCCGGTTCACCAGATTACGAGTCTACCGCTCTTAACCACACCACCACACTGGCTCTCACACTGGAAGAATAGCATGCTGGGAAAAGTGCTCAGGAATGGGAAGATGCCAAGTGCCAATCTTTTGAAGAATTTGGTTTTAGAAGTAGGTTTGTATTTTCTGTGCTTGCGCAAAACAAAAAGTTGATTAAAGGTACTCATCTTGAGCTTGGATGCTACATGCAATTTTTGGAATCCCTCATTTGAATAAAGATCTGCTATATATTTCGGAAGGTTCTTTGTCTATTTGTTTGTTCTGTGTGCGATTGGATACCTAACATAGCATAACCAAATTTTGCATGACGGCTCCTAAGATCAGGGAGCAGGTTTTTCTCTCTACGCTTGCATAGTTTGGACACCATTTTGAATCCAGATGATGGAATGAAACTTTCAAAACTGCACTGAATTGTTTTAGTTTCTTAGCATTCTTGAGCAATGCTGGGCACTTTCCACTAGATTTAAGTAAATAATACATTGCATCTCTTTGACAAGGGAGAGTGTCCACGGCGGTTGCTGATATAGGTGCTCCCCCCACATCGATGGGGCAGCATACCTGTGCCATTTTGTGGTCTTTTAGATGCGGCAGCCATTTTGTAACTGGTATCCACAGCACTTTTTTGAAATTCAAAGTACCCATTGCCCAGCTCTCCCAAAGTAGATGACTTGTTTTTGAGCTTAAAAAACTAAATAAAAGGAGGGCTTTCAGTTTCATTGTGTTTGGTAGACTGAAACAGTTTGGTCCAGCTCTTGGAACCACCTCTAAAACGTAAGAGCCAGGGCCAATAATTAACAGAGATAGGTTGCCTTCCAGGACTATCTGCTCTCATTCTCAGGATCAGTTGAAAAAAATGAAGGACACACACACACACTGCCTCCAGTCTTTACACAGTCTCTCATACTACTAGTTAGTGCTCAGGATCCTTTCAAATACTAGGCCTAGTACGTGACTGAGGCAGGAGAGCTGCAATATTTCTGCATACAGAATGTATTTTATTACTGGAGGGGAAGATGAGGACCACGACCAAGTCATTATTTGTGTAAATGTGTGCACATGAATGGATGTGGCTGTCTTATGTTCGGGAAGGCTTACATCTGAGTAAGTCTGCACAGGATTGCACTATACTTTATTCCCCTGCCCTCTCTTGCTCAGTGGTTTCTGGCTGTCTCTGTCTGACAGACTGGCTCCTTTGTGGTGTAGTGGTTAAGAGCGGTAGTCTCGTAATCTGGGGAACCGGGTTCGCGTCTCCGCTCCTCCACAAGCAGCTGCTGGGTGACCTTGGGCCAGTCACACTTCTTTGAAGTCTCTCAGCCCCACTCACCTCACAGAGTGTTTGTTGTGGGGGAGGAAGGGAAAGGAGAATGTTAGCTGCTTTGAGACTCCTTAAAGGGAGTGAAAGGCGGGATATCAAATCCAAACTCTTCTTCTTCTTTAGGCCTCAAACATTACTTTAGCTCCCACTTCATTTGTTACTTTGCTCCTCCTGCTCCCCCAACATGAGAACAGCTTTGGCACTTACTATTTATGTGGTAAGTGGATCCCATTGACCTGGACCACTTTGCACACAAAACTGGCAGCTGAAACTTGAAACCTGGTGCTACATGGTGCCATGACATAGGACTTTTGTTTCTTTGTGTGGGGTTGTGTGTGACGAAGACGAAAGCCACAACGTTCCTGAATTGCCCACAGATGTCTCCAACCCCACACATTTTCCCACGTGAACACAGAGTGAGGAAGCAGTTTAAAAGATTACTTAAAAACATTTATTGACAAACATCAACACAGTTCTTTTGAGTTCAGACAAGCGAGGTGTGTAGCACCCAAGTGCCGTAAAATAAAAACAACAAGCCAACACTTAGATGTGTTTGAGGGAAAGCTCTAATCCAAACACTACATGGACGACTTCAAGATGCAGAGATCAGGCCTCTGCTCCAACTCTGAAGGAGTCTTGATTTAACAGGCCCCTGTGGAGACAAGCAAGAACAGCGCACGTTAGATGTTGCATTGCCATAACCACGATGCAAACTAGAACATTTTGCATTGTTACACATTTCAAGGCATGGTTGAGCTCCAGTTTTATTAGCTGCCTCAGAAACCTCCATGCAGAAACCACCCACACATATACACACAAGTGCAATGGTGGAACAAATGCTTTCAACACACACAAAACATCCAAGCAAAGCTGCTTTGAGAGAGAACAATTGCAAGTGAAGGGAGGGAGTGCGTAACTTTTCCCTAATAACTCTTCCTGCTCCAAGCGGAAAGTGGAAGCGAGTGGGTGAACACTTGCCTAGAGCTTGCCTAGAGCTGGTCCGGCTTCTCAACTTGTACATGTGTAAAAATAGTATTTTTTAAGTGTAGAGCTTGTCTCTGAGATTTTGCTTCATCACTACGTAGCAAAGACTGAATTGAAATTCTGGATCAAACTCAAAGTGGACAAGTTCCAGGACCAAGCTATGCAGACCATGTACTGGAGAAAAACTGCCCCAGATGAGGAGCAAGTGGCAAGAGCTTTAGAAGGCCTTTGTGCAGAAGGGCTGGCCTTTGGGGTCACTTGACTGACCACTCAGGCAGCCTAGTGTTGCAGCCTAGATGCTGCCCCCAAAAGTCCTGAAGTAGCCGTGTGTCCTGTTTGACAGAGGGGCAGTCCTAGTCCAAGTTAAAGGTTTGAAAAACTCTGAGAAGGGAGGAGGGGACTGGAAGTGACCCATCAACTGAGCATCTGGACAGCACGATCAGCAGGTGCACGGGTCCCTGCCTACCATGTTATGATGAGATGCATTTTTATTTAAATTATAGTAATTATTTCAATATATAAAGAAGCTGACGCCAATTCAGTGCAGATTTGTGCCTTTGTGATTCATTTCCTCCTTGTTGGCGATGCAAAACCCCGAGCAGGCCTTGCCACAGAAACATACTGCTGGCACATACTGGTGCCAGAACATACTGGTGCCCAAGGCAGTCTTCACAAAAGAATGCCCTCTTTTTTATATGCCTTACAGGAGACGTGGCTAACCTGTGGTCCTCCACTTTTACTGGGCTCCAACACCTATCAGCCCCTGCCTACATGGTCAGTGGTCAAGGATGATGGGAGTTGGAGTCCAGTGGTGTCCAAAGCACCACAGTTTAGCCCAGTCCTACCTTACTCAGATGTCAAGGAGATAGAGAACTACACAAGTTTTAGAGGACATCTGAAGGCAGCCCAGAGTGGCTGGAGAATTGTCCTGCCATAGACAACACCCATGAGCTTTTTGTAGATCAGCCAAGAGGTCGTCTGGTCGCATGACCAGATATTCTTGTAGGTTGGCTGTCCACACGACTGTTTCACAGATGGTACAGCACAACCCAAGCAACCTTGAACCTTCCCTCATTCAAGAAAGGAGCAAAATAGTGTGTGTGTGTTTTTACATACCTGACTGTAGGACAGGCTGGAACTGGCCAGACATGCAGATTTCTTCCTGCTTCTGGCGCACAATGCGCTGAATGGCTGGGGGGAGACCACGAGGGTTGCGAGAGAAAATAAGGGAGTAGCCGTCATCGCAGGAGCCATCCTCTTTCAGACTGCGGCAGGCATAGGTGATGGCATAGTTGTCGTAGTCTGTGTCAATCACCCAGTAGTTGTCACCTGAAACCATAACAGTGGCATGTTGTCACCTGAAGCCATACCAAAGTGTTCTGCAGCCAGGGCTGGCTTCAGGCATAATTCCCTCCCACCCCAACCCTGAGTGATGGAAGAATGAAAGCGGGCATCTGTGTGCAATGCCGATGTTGACTATCTGAGCTTGGCTGCATCTTGTTGTTACTGCATAAGTAGCAGCTCTGCCAGTTCAGAACTGTTACGGCTTCCTCCTGGCAGATGGAGAAAGCTACAAAGATTTGAGGTTAAACTCTGTAGGAAAGGAGAATCAGTGGATCAGAGTTCCCCTTTGGTTTTATCTCTTGCTACAATTGCTCTACGAGTCTTCTCTAACACTTGGGAGGGGGAGAAGAAGGGAACGTTAGCTCCCAGAAGAGAAAATAAGATACAAAGCAGACATTTGAGCAGAGCTAGTTGAATTTCTTCGGATTTTAAGAGTGTGTTTCTTAGTGTGTCCATTGGGAATTTACAAAGCAAAAGCTTCTTTGAGGACTATAGCCAGGGCTTTTTTTCAGCTGGAACTCACCAGAACTCAGTTCAGGCACCTCTCAGGTGGGCCCGTTGCCATTGTAAGAGAACGAGGGAGGTGTTCATGGTGAGTTCTGGCACCTCTTTTTCTAGGAAGATAGCACTGACTATAGTCAAAGGGTGGGATATAAATCTGAGAGGTGGGATTCAATTAATGAGTCCTGTCAGCAAATTGGATCTGGTAGAGGGTGTTGAGATAACCCCTGGAACAAACAGCATTGTGGTAGGAGAAGAGGGGGGCGGGTATTCTGTCTGGCAAGCCAAAATGCTTGTGTTGATGAAACAGTCAACTTGGCGCAATGTTGAATTCCTCCCAGTATAAATAAAAAAAGTGGGGTACAATACAGTATAAGAGAGAGCTGAGGCAACAGCTCCTCTTTGCTCTAGTGAGTATGAAAGGTATGTTGTGGGCTCCTCCCAGGTGACCTGAAATGCAGGGCTTTTCTAGCTGGGGTACCCAAGATCTGGAAGGGAGGTCCACATAGCCCCATGCTGAGTTCTATTCTTAATGTGTGTTTTAATTGTGTTATTGATTTCCCCCCATAACTGTTCATTTTGTTCTTATTACAAGCCACTCTGAATATTTTATATTAAGGTGAGACATATTTCAATAAAGAAAGAAATCTAAGCAGTGAAGGAAGGGCTTCCACACTGCTAAGATAACGTCAAAAGGGGCCACAGACATACAGCTGCCTCATTTGGGATACAGAATGAGGCACAACTCTTTGACAGTCCCCTTTTCTCCACATTCTCACCCACGAGCAACAAGGGATATCTTGCTCACCTCCGCTTGACAAATAGCTTGCCAGGCCTTGATAATTCATGAACATTTTAGCTGGAGTGGTGGGGTCAGGCACCGAGTACTGGGCGGCCATGTCAGCGCAGATCACCCAGAACCTGAAACAGGAAGACAGGAAGAGGAAGTCTCGTTAATTGGAGCCAGCTCTAGCTTTAGTCAGAGTGAGGCAGCTGCCTCAGGCAGCAGATCCTAGAGAGGTTGTGGGAGCCAAATCAGGTCTCTCAACTGCTCCCTTTTGTTGGAGGCCAGAGCTCTGTGTGCCTGCAAAGCTACTTTGCTGCCCTCAAGAGTGGTGGTGTGAAAAAGACTCTATGAATTGAAAGTGGAGACGCTATATGTACTTTTCTTTCTTGTTCGTCTGTCTGTTTTTTACACGAGACAATCTTTAATAAAAACTAATTTTTAAAAAGGAGAGTGGTGGTGCACGCTGTCTCATTGCCAGTATTGAAGTAGGATTCATCTGCTTCTGAACATGACACCCAGATCAGTATCCTGCTCAGCTCTCATCTGATTCTGCATTGCTATCCTAACCCTTCAGGCCTCTTCCTGCCCACCATTCCTGTATCCTACTTGCCTCCATGCGCATTCCAATCCTACTTGCTTGGTCTACTCTTACAACAGAGACGGGGAAATCTATGGACATCCAGATGTTGTTCAACTTCAACTTTCAGTAGCCTTAACCCTTGACCATGTTGACTAGGGCTGATCAGAGTTGGGAGTCCAACATCTAGAAGACCACAGATTCCTCCACCCCTGCCTTGCGTAACCATCTTTTGCCTCTCTCTAATAATCTGAATCCAATTTACCCCATCACCAAAATGCTTTTGACCGTATCTCTGGTCTAGTGTATCTCTTCCTGTCTCCTCTCACTGTGTGACTTTTCAGAAGCCGATCTTTCGTTGGCTGTGTAAGGACTTAAATCCTTCCCTTGAGAGGCCCACATCCTGAAATGCGGCCATTCGAGAATCATGTAGACCACACAATGACATTTGGTCCATCGTACGGCAAAATCAAAGTGAGATTATGAAGCATTGACCTTATAGGCTTTTCTGATTATATAGCAAATCAGATTTGGGTATGTGATAACATCACCAGTCTAACCAGAGGAAGGACAGTGTTTCTTGCACTATCTATGAATGGATGAACATTTTTGCCCCGTTTTGCAGGCCCCCATACCCAACAACTACTGGAACTGGAGCTTACATTTTGTGGGGGGGGGGGTAGGGATTCTTTTGCAAATGCACCTTCTCCCCACTTCGGCTCAGCCCTACAACCTAGTAGTTGCCACAACACATCTTGATCACAGGAACAGAATATGATGTCAGTAGGAGCAGGTGACCAGGAATACAAGGAAGGCTACTTAAGGTCACCCCGTGACTTACCCGAAAAGCTTCACTCTGCCTTTGGAAGATGCAATCATAGTGCCGTCCTCCTCAATGGTATATTCAGCTGAGATGTTATCTTGTAGAAACAGGCCTTCTGGGTCTTTCTTGGCCAGCGCATACCATTTACCTGCATACTAAAATGCAAAGGACATTGAAAGTTACCAGGAAGGACAGTGACCACATGGCACCAGGCTAGAGTATTAATTGAAGCTGAATTACCAGGCATTGCCTGAAAGTTCAAAGCAAGCAGACTTCTATAATCCAAATCCAAATTTCAAACAATTAAGCATTAGTTCATGGATAAAGTCTAATTCTGGAGCCCTTCCAAGTAACTGATGTGGCAACATCTGAAGACCAAGGCTCAGTTTATCAGCAGGATCTGCACCGCTTGAGGCTGCAGATGGGAGACATCACTGGCCCTGCCTGTGTGGTCACCTTTCTGCATATGTTACCACCAATGACATTGAAACAGCTCCAATACCTTTGCATGCCAGTGGCATGTGTACTAATCCTAACATGACAAGCTGAGGGAAGCATGTTCGGAAGCAGAGACCGAAGCCCAAAAATTGAGAAACACTCGAGGACGGCTAGCAAATTGGAAAGGTCGTTTCAGAAACTTAATTGCCATTCCCAGCACATTTATACTGTTGTGAGTTTGGTGTGTATGCATTAAACTAAGCACCAGACTCTTCTATCCCTGGATCCAGCAAGTGTTAAAAGCTAACCAAACCTTCAAATTCCAGGAAATAGACAGACTAGCCTCCTGGTGAGGTATAAAGAGACCAAAGGAAGAGGCCTGTGCAAGACAGCACAGCAAATGGGTGGAGCCGCAGCCTCAACTCTCAGATAGTGAGGAGGAATAAAGCAAGAATTTAGAGTTGAAATTTGGCTGCTTGTGAGCTAGAAGCTGGAAGCAAAATCAGCCAGTTGGAAAGCCAGAGAGGAAAAGCACAATGTTTGATGTTTGTTTGGATCCAAGGCTGCGACTATGAGAGAAACAAGACCCTTATGGGGTGTTGATACAGTGAACCCCTCCACCGTAGGCTCAAGCTGTATATATGTGTAAATAAACCATATATCATAAAGGCACCACAGTCTCCACAGTGCCTCATTTCCAAAAAGAAACATGAACCGTGAGAATCATTCACCGCTTGGAGATTGGGGTGGCTTGCAACAACACCTTTGCAAATGAACTGCATTACACGAGCTCACTGTCACCCTTTATGTTAGAAAGTATTCATAGTTACCCTCTTGGGGTCAAAGTCTTCCTTCACAGAGAAAGATTCCACTGCACACGAAGGCTGCGCCGAGGAATAATCGATAATGGAGATGATCGTCACCAGGAATGTGTACTGAGCGTATTTCATTCTGTGGAGCAACACAGTTTGTTCAGCACCGATTAGAAACTTGCTCAGGGAGGCGCTGAATTTTGGTGTCACACAGGGGTCACTGAAATTTGAGATCCCAAGGTCTGCCACTATTGGCTGTGGGTTCAAGGGTGGCACTGGAGACACCCAAATCCTAGGAAAGGCATTTAACTAAGGGTTCTTGGCACACTGTGAGTTCTATCTGCAGTAAGGTCTTATGCCAATAGCGACTTCATTTCCCAAAGTGCCAAAACAGCACCATCCTTGCCCAACAGAGAAGTATAAGCAAGCTCAGGGGAACTTCAGGGATCTCAGAAGTCCAAAAATACTTAGGGGCAAAAAAAATACAAGGGGATAACAACACCAATCGCTGCCATCTACAATGAGAGAAGCTAAATTACAGAGACTGACTCATCTGCATTTATTCAGCAGAGATGTTTGCTTGAATGTATCAAGCAACCGGATAACTGTCTCACAAGTAATGTCTGTTTACTTTATCGCCTTACACATCATTTATAGTTTGCAAATATTCTGCTGCAAATGTCTCTTGTGCTCCCTTTGCCTTGTTGATTTAAGTATGCTTTCCAGTTACTTTCCTTGAAACTTGACATTTCTGAAACCCTTGAAGCCCAATTTCATCCATGTTTACTCCAAAGAAAGCTCCATTGGGTTAAATGGACCATAGGTTTACTGCCTTGATGTACTCTCTGCCGGTCAGTATCCAGAACCCCAGTCCAGCGACTACTGTGTGCAAGTTGTTACTGAGATCTAGTTCTAAGGTGGTCAAGCTGTATCTAGCCTGTCCCGTTTCAGTCTGCAGGTGGGGACTTATATGATAGAATGCTCCTCCATAGGAAATCCAGCCAGATGGGGGAATCCAGCCAGATGGGCAGGGTATAAATAATAAAATTATTATTATTATTAATGTCCCTGCTTCGTCTTAACGAAACTGAGTCCTAGGCATGCTCTTCCCCCTCTAGCCTCTCATTCCGGATCCCTCCTAAGCAAATGAAGGCTGTGCCAAGGGGGTGGGCTCCACATCTGGACTTGTCTGGTGCATTGCTCAGCAATGTGCAGGACCCTCCTTGAGTGGGGAGTCAGAGGGGGAGGAGAGCCAGCAGGACTGGGACTGTCTGCACAAACACTGTGACTCTCAGCTTCTAATCTTTCCTGGAGGGCCCTCCTGAACGCCCTTGATCACTCAAATCTCCTGCTTCTATCAGCTCCCAGCTCATCCCTTCGGCTTACTGCTCTTCAACGTCCCACCACCAGGATCCAAGCTCTAAGGTGTCCTCCTGGGAGGGGGTTGTCTTGGGAGGCAGGCTCCCAGAATTCTTCTTCATCCAGCCAGTCGGAGCCCTTCTTGGAGGGCTCTTGGGCTGCCGGCTCCCACCACTCCCCCTCATCCAGCTGGTCCCTGACAAGGCCTGGCTGTGCATTTTCCATCTGTTCTGTCCAGGAAGTTTCCCTAATCCTACAAGGTGATCTGCCTGCAGTAGTCTGCTACATGTGTCCATCTCCTTGCCTTGAGCGTTAACAGGCAAGGCAGCTGCCACATGGTTGATCAAGCTGTGAGTATTAAGCAGGAGAGGGAGGTCAAGCTAACCTAAAGTTGAGAGGAATCAGATTTCCAGATCCAAACCATAAGCAATGAAGCACTAGGATGGGTGTAACATCCAATTCTATCCCCTAGAAACCTTCCAAAGGATTTGGAAGAAAATGACAAAAAGGATTTGGAACAGAATTGGACAAAATGACAGGAAGGATTCGAAACCTGAGGGACCAGAAATTTACAGAAGATTGGAAGAAGTATGTGAATTATTTGAAGAGCAACTGTAATCAACAAATTACGCTAGTAGGACTACAAGAAGTTTTGTAAGGAGAAATATACGAAGTGTTACAAACTAGAAAAAGATAGAGATATTGGTTATGAGTTTGAAATGTAATAGGGAAGATAAGAAATGCATACTGAGAGATTAGACTGGAAAATTTTCAGACAGGATTGATGGAAGTCAAAAATTTGAATAAGATGTAAAAGTATGTTTAATTACTGTTGAAAATGATATGTTAAAAAAACTAATTATATATATATATATATGTATATATATATATATATATATATATATATATATATGAAACTTTCCAAAGGATTGATGTGGCATTGCTGAGGGTTAGTAAAGGGAGAGAGGTAAAGGACCCGTGGACGGTTAAGTCCAGTCAAAGGCAACTATGGGGTTATGGCGCTCATCTTGTTTTCAGGCTGAGGGAGCCGGCGTTTGTCCACAGACAGCTTTCCGGGTCATGTGGCCAGCAGGACTAAACCACTTCTGGTGCAACAGGACACCGTGACGAGTGCCAGAGCGCACGGAAACGCCGTTTACCTTCCTGCCACAGTGATGCCTATTTATCTACTTGCACTGGCGTGCTTTTGAACTGCTAGGTTGGCAGGAGCTGGGACAGAGCAACGGGAGCTCACCCCATCACAGGGATTCGAACCGCCGACCTTCTGATTGGGAAGCCCAAGAAGCTCAGTGTTTTAGACCACAGCACTATCCGCGTCCCTTGAGGGTTAGTGTACCTAGTCAGCAGACTCAAATGCTGAAGCTTTCCTGGACTCTAACGTGTCAGGATAAAGTTGAAGTAACCAAAATCCCATTACTGGTCTAACTATGTACAGTAATTGCCGTTCTTCAGGTGTTACTGTTAGCAATCTGGAAACAGCCACTTTGCAGTGACCCCCTCATATCCCTCCAGACAACACATGTATCAGGTCGAACTTGTTAAACCAAAGGGTGGACATCTTTTAGCCAACACCTTGCCATGAAATTCAGGTATCTGATGTGCACCGTAGTCCAAACCTTATGGAAGCCCATCAAAAGCATCTTACACCATCTGTGTGGTGGATCACACCACTTTACACGGAAGCTGGGCTTCCCCACCAGAGATTGTATTAAAAACTGGCCAAAGGCAGCAAAGGCAGCAAAAAACTAATTATCTATGTAAATAACGAATGCATCTCAGTAGATGGAATAAGAAGACACCTCAACGAATCAGGAATAAAATGACACAAAATTGCATCTTCTACAGCTATTGAAAGACCTACCTGATGGATTGCTGAGTCTTCTTGAACTTATTCCAAGCAATTTGTCCTTGTTGCTCTGAAGAGGCCTGACTATGGATAGCACTATGCTGGCTGCCTTTAAATAAGGTGTTTGGAAAGGCACTAATTGGCTCTTTGTCTCCTGGACCTGAGTAAGATGCTTAAAGATGGATAATCCATTATGTAAACAACTTCACTAGTAATCCCCACACTGGACCATCAGCTGTTACCAAACACACATTGCTTTTACCTAATCCAAGAAAGCATCCCAACCGATGAGCCTAAATAGCCAAAGCAGCAGCACCTCTTCCATGTCCAGCCCTCTGTCTCCTCTGAAGCACATGGCCTGCTAAATTAGAAACTCATGCATCCTAAGATGCACTGGAACTTTCCTCCAGAGACCTCAAATATAGATATCTAAATAAAGACAACTATATATATCTAGGGGTGCCACCTTTGTTCTGGCAAAATACGGGATGGGGCAGTTGCGGGGGGGGGGGGAATATCAGTTTTGTGCTTCAAAAGCAATCCATTACAATCTATTACAGCCTAACGGGTTGGACCCTCTGGAATTTGTCACATGCAGAGACATGGATTTGTAAATCTGTCTGTGCTTGGCCACCCAGAGCTTAAATGCATGACCTTTCACACACCTTTTCAAACACATGAATCTGGAGAGCATCTCTGACTTGGGAGAGAGAGAGAGAGAGAGAGAGAGAACCTACCTGAAACACAAGACAAAACAGTATCAATACAGGATGTAGCATTTTGCACTGAAATAAGGGACAACCCTGTATTATACAGGACAAGTGGCAACCCTACTCTACCTGAAGTCTCCAGATGTATTTCTGTCCAGGCCCAGAACTCACATGTTTAACTTCAGCAAAGAAACACTGAATCCCTCCCCTTTAGATCATTCTTTATAACTTGTTGGCTGAAACCAAGAAGATTTTAAAACTTGCATATATTTTGCATGCACACAACTCAGTGAGGGCTCCATCCCCAAGTGACAGAATTTAAATTCTAAGGACCTCAGAGCAGGGGGGCTATCTATATTTATTTATTTAATCAATCAATTAATTTGTATACCATCCTTCATCCGTAGATCTCAGGGTGGTTCACAACATAAAAAATACAAGGTAAAATCTTCATTGCAAAGCACCAAAAACTTGGAGGTTACCATGTTCTTGTTTAATCCAGTAGTTTACTATTTCTAGTATAATTATTTTGAAAGCCTATTAACAGAAACACAGATTAAGACCAAAATAGTCTAACTAAGCAGCGGAGTACTAGTTCATGAGAATTCTGCGTAAGATATTTGGCCAAGTTCAACAATCCTCATTTCTTTGGCTGAGCTCATCTGCTTGCATGCTTTGTGCTCAAATAATATATACACACATCAGTGGTCTGTGTCACAAGGGTTGGGTTTTTTTGCCGTTGACTGCCTCCTTGGCAGTTGTGTTGGGATGGGTATTAAGCAGCAGGTGGACTGTTTGAATGGGCACTGATCCTTACCCTCAGTGCTGTGCCAACCCCTGATTACTTTGCTCTAATCGATAAAGTTGTGGCCTGTTTTTAAATACCCACACACAAATATATATGCACACAACAAACTTACATTTGTTTTATACTAGTTTATCTGCTGTGGTTTACCCAAACAACTCTGGAAACTGTAGATGCAGTTTTTTCTTATAACAATTGTATTAAAGTTCCCTAGCCCCCTTGCAGAATTAGAGCTCCCCGGGCAGATATGCCCCATAGAGTAGACCACTCAGTCTTATTCCCCTCAGGGACGGAACAATGCCTTTCTGGAAGTTTCCCCTTCCAACTGGAATGCAGAGAAATGGCCTTCAAGAACCACTCTTTACCGGTTTCAAAGGAAGCTCAACATCTGTCTCTGAGGGCTAATCCACAAGCCACTAGATTGTCATTAAAAGGTCACGGCTTGTACCAGACTTTGGAGATCAGCAGCAACCCTGGGTGGAAACGCACTCCGCTGCCTCACCCATCCCAGACACAGTATCAAGATAAGCTCTCTTAGTTCAAGCACAGCACATTACATAAGGTCTCGCCACACTCATGAACGCTCGCTCTTCTTGACCCTTCAGTCAACTCTGAATGGTGGTGATCCTCTTGGCATTTCCTTTAGTGACAATATGCAGCCTTCAAGTTACTTTTCATGAGACCAGACCATGACCTCTTCAATCCTAGATTCCGAATTTGGCAACATATTTACAGCAAGGATCCACATTAGGGGTTGAACAAAGGCTGAAAGGTCAGGGGGTGGGATGGAAGGATCTGCCCATTTCTGTCCTCTCGGTTTCTCAGTTTCCCCACCCTTAAATTCAGTTATCCAGGGCCCCTACTGCTCGTCTCCCTTGCTCTTTCTGCCTGTTCACCTGTCTTTTCCGAGTGTACAAACAGTGACAAGAGGGATGAGTTGCAGCAGAATCTTGAACATGCCTTGCAGGCTCCCTCTGGACTGCATCAGGCCCAGAGGAGAGAGGAGGCAAAAGAATAGGAAAGAGTGGCAGCAACAAGAAATATATTTGGGGTAGGGATGCTGCTGAGGGTATCTTGCCCTAGCCCCCTCCCCTCAAAACTAGAACCAGCACTCTTAACAAAGTCTCATTTGCTGACATAATTTATGGAGCCACTTCTTTTTTATTTTATTTTATTTTAATTTTATTTCAAAACCAAAAAGAAACAAAATACAAACATCAAATTCTAAATTCCTATTAGTTTTCTAATGTAAGCCTATTACATAGATTACCTAAATTAAAATATACATGATTACTGTAGGCTTCCCTTTGCTGTATGTAAATACATCACAGTTAGGAAATTTACATTATAAATAATATTATAGATTCTCACATGCCCCCCACTCCCCTTCACCCATGTGTGAGATCAATATTTTATTTCTTCCATCTTGTTGTGTTGTTATAATTGCCACTTCTTTATTTTCACGGGTAAATATAGGTATGGGAACACAGGGCAATAACTTCAGATGACCTGTTTATTGAGCATTCATCCTGATTTGTTTGCTGGGACATGAGATAATGGACTTGCTTTCCAGACACAAGTCCGTGATTTAAAGCTCCATGTTGGAGTGGGTTTTGTTTTGTTTTTGTCCAGGCTTTTTCCCTGGGAAGCCCCACATTTCACTGTGAAAAATCTGGTTGCCATTTGCAGTTTTTCCAGGGAAAGTGGTAGTGGTCTGAAACGGGACCCAAAATCCCCATTTTTCATTCTCCAAAGGAGCATTTCTAAAATGCTTTGACTTGAGCACTTGAGTCAATGTATAAACAGAAACCCAGCTGTATAAACAAGTGCTCAAAGCCCTCTCCTTTATCAGTCTGTGACGCTTAATGGATGGCCTTGCCAGTTCCGAGTGGAACAGGGATGGCACATCTGGGTCTTATCTTACATCCTGACCACACTGACACACAGACCTTCTCAGGTCTGACAAGAGACCCGGGAACGGCGCCAGGAGTGCTCTTAGGGTTGGCGACCTTCTTGCCCCAAGATAAGAGTATAGGAACAGGAACAGGAACAACCTTTTATGGTCAAGAGTACCGGAACAGGAACATCTGGTACCGGAACAGGAATATCTGTTTATGGTCATGGATGGATGTCAACTTACGTGTATAAGCTGACGTAGTAGATTCCTGGGGAAGGGGGGAGAGGGTGCCTGGAGGATATATATACTGTATGCAATTTCTCTTGCTTTTGTGCTTGCAGTGAACCGATTCACGCAGTGCCTTCTGCTATCCGGAGAGCAGAATAAACTCTTTCTCTGAACCAAACCTCGGTGTCATTTGACTTCCTTCCTCCTGTCCGGGAGCAACGCAGACCCCCCCAATCGGTAAAGTCTAATAAGGCTACAGTGGGAGAAAAACAAAAACACGCTTGGCGCTTGCATACAGAGTTTTAAAGCCTGGAGCTGTGCCTAAAAATGAGGCACATGGACATGCCCAATGTTGTGACACAGCAAATGTTGTTCACGCTTTCCAGTGCATTTCCTCATCACCTGGTATTGGCTATGCGGTGGGCTGCTGTCATTTCATCGTATATGAGCCAGTCCGTGGGAAGTGCATGAATAGCTGCCACTTGACCATTTGCTGGAGGAAACTTTTTATACTGGGGCTGGCTAAGAACTGAGGTAGGATGAAATCTAACTTTTTTCCTCTTTTGGCCCAGTCAAAACAATGTTCTCTCTGTCAGCGTGAACTATATTAGGGTACATTCCAGCTACTAAGGCACCTTTCACCACAGCCTAGTTCTCAGAGTCGGTGTTAACATCTCTTATGTCGCCACTACCTCTGGCTCTTACAAAACCTGTTGCCCCAGCAGCTGTGTTCTCATTCCTATGAGAATCTCCATCGTTGCCTGAGGAAGGAAATTCTTCTCACAAAAAGCTCGTTCCCAGCCATCACTTCGCACCTTTTGCCATGCCTGGAAAGCCCAGAGAAGAGCCGTATGGTCACTAAGACCACTAAGAAGAGGACTCCCCTCCTCAGCGCCTGAGGGCCCCGGTCCTGCCACTCACCACCTGGCCCAGGGTGGGGCCTGATGGGCTCTATAAAGGACTGCTGCCGCTGCTGAGCAGAGAGGGCTCCCTTTTGTTTTGGTTTTGTTTTTTTGTTTAAATTGCCGTTATTTTCTTACCTATGTAGGGCCATAAGACCCCCCCCCCCCAAAGGCCTTTCTGAGAAAGGAGAGGTCCGTCAGGAGAACAAAGCTGGCATTGATGGAACAAGCTCAAATGTTTATTATTCAAGGTTGTAAAGAGATAAGCAAACTCAGGAATGCACATGGCCGTGGTGATGTGGGAGATGGCAGGGAGGAGGGAGATTGCAGGAAGGAGGGAGGCCAAGACCTTACATGGTAATAGGAACTTACTATAACTTTCGATTTCCCAGAAATCAGGTGGTTTACAAGAAATCAGGTGGTATCGTATTCTGCAAATGTATAAAAAGCTGGCTCGCTCAGAATTCGGGGGGCAGACATCGGGCAAACGCTTGTCTGTACCATTTCTGTCATGACAAAATAAACGATTCTGTTACTGCTGTCAATTTGACTCTTTGAATCAACTCCCTGATTGCTCCGAGGATCCCAGGAAAAAACAAAACAAAACAAAGGAAGGGTCCTTCACCTAAGTCATTTTAAACTGTGATATTAATGCTGTATTCTTAGTTTTAGATTTTGATTTATGTGGAAATTGTTTCCTGTCCGGCTGTGTATTTTCTTGATGTGGTTTGTTTATTGTTCATGACTTTTGTAATTATGTAAATCTTGTCATGCTGTAAGCCGCCCTGAGCATTGTTTTTTTAACTGTGGGATGGCGGCATACAAATAAAAAATGATGAAATGATGATAAATACTCCTGCAGTAAATCTTTTTCTACACAGCATGGCTGCACACTTTTGAGAGGCCTGTGTAGGTAACACGAATGGGTCACAATATGCAAGGGTACATATCATCACGTTCCTTACTGCAGAAAGTTTGATATTCTGAGGAAGTAAGCCTATTGCACGGGACGCGGGTGGCGCTGTGGGTTAAACCACAGAGCCTAGGATTTGCCGATCAGAAGGTTGGCGGTTCGAATCCCCGCAAGGGGGTGAGCTCCCGTTGCTCAGTCCCTGCTCCTGCCCAACTAGCAGATCGAAAGCACGTCAAAGTGCAAGTAGATAAATAGGTACCGCTCTGGCGGGAAGGTAAACGGTGTTTCCGTGCGCTGCTCTGGTTCGCCAGAAGCGGCTTAGTCATGCTGGCCACATGACCCGGAAGCTGTACGCCGGCTCCCTCGGCCAATAAATCGAGATGAGCTCTGCAACCCCAGAGTCAGCCATGACTGAACCTAATGGTCAGGGGCCTTTTTAGCTTTACCTTAAGCCTATTGCACAAGATCTCACAGGCAACGGAGATTTCACAAGCTGATTTTGTTGGCGGTATGTGATTGGATCCCACCCCAAAATAGAAGCAGCCACAGCTTCACAAACACAGTGACTCTTTGGGTTGCACACATTCAACCCAGAAAGCATCTCTTGAGCTAGTCGATTAAGCTCATGGCATGACCGCTCCTTCCGGGCCATGTGTCTTTACAGAGCTCCATGAGTTGTCAGCCTGCTATGGGTAAGCTAAGCTTGCTTCTGTCTTTATTGAGGCTGGATTTAAAAAGCTAAGGAGTGAAACTGTCAAAGGCTAAATAATTCCATCCCCAGCACGTGTCGCCGGAGAGAGGATGCCCTTGGCCAGATGTCTACTTGCGCTAATGAATGCCACTTCAGACACAGTTCACAGAGAGTCTAGACCAGAGAAGCTGACAGGGCTACCACAGGACAAATGTATTTTGTAGCAGAAGGTTTGATTTAAGGAGCAGCCATTGTCCAAAACTGACATGTAGCATGTTGTTGTTGTTTAGTTGTTTAGTCGTGTCCGACTCTTCATGACCCCATGGACCAGAGCACGCCAGGCACTCCTGTCTTCCACTGCTTCCCGCAGTTTGGTCAAACTCATGCTGGTAGCTCCGAGAACACTGTCCCACCATCTCGTCCTTTGTCGTCCCCTTCTCCTTGTGCCCTCCATCTTTACCAACATCAGGGTCTTTCCCATGGAGTCTTCTCTTCTCATGAGGTGGCCAAAGTCTTGGAGCCTCAGCTTCAGGATCTGTCCTTCCAGTGAGCACTCAGGGCTGATTTCCTTAAGAACGGAGAGGTTTGATCTTCTTGCAGCCCATGGGACTCTCAAGAGTCTCCTCCAGCACCATAATTCAAAAGCATCAATTCTTCAGCGATCAGCCTTCTTGATGGTCCAGCTCTCACTTCCATACATCACTACTGGGAAAACCATAGCATGTAGCATTCCCTCCAACATTTCTTCAATGAAAATGGGGACATGGCTGTCCTATTCCATGCCCCCCAACATTTCTCCAATGAAAATAGGGACGTCCTAAGGAAAAGTGGGTCATTCCAGGATCAAATCAGAAACCAGGACAGCTTCTGTAAATCCAGGACTGCCCCTGGAAAATAAGGACACTTAGAGGGTCTGCATGTAGAATGTCAAAGATACCTTTTCCACGATCATTTAGGGTGGTGGTTTTAGGGCTTGACACACTGGGCAACTGCCTGGGACTCCTCACTTTAGGCAGCCCAAAAATCTTGTACGAAACCCTGCCTGCCCCCCGTACAGCCTGTTCTTATGCCTTTTTTCCCTGCACATGCACAAACTTCCCAGTTCTCTCAGCACACCAGGAGGAGGAAGCCGCCATTTTCTTTTATTACACGGTGAAGGGAGAAGAAATTCACGATTTCACAGGGATTGTTTCACAACAAAATCTCAGCAGAGCGGAGAAAATGTTGTCTTTCAGTCTTTTCTGCTGGCTGAAGAAGATCTCATTGAGAAAAGCTGAAGAAGATCTCATTGAGAAAACATTCCCAGAGCTGTGTGTGAGAGAGTAACACAGACTTTACTAGATGAAATATCAGAAGATGCCATTCTTGATCCAAAAGACAAATCTTGCATAGAATTCTTTGAAGTTGTGGTGGACGAAACAATTGCTCACCTAAATGACAGATTTAAGCAGAGACTGTACTTTTTGAGAATACTAAGGAAAAACCATCTTCCGCAGAAACTGCTGCTTGCCTTCTATCACTGTGCCATTGAGAGCGTGCTCACTTATGGCTTATGTGTGTGGTACGGAAGCTGTACTACCCAGGACAGGATGGGGTTGTGCAGGGTTGTTAAGGCAGCAGAGAGCATTGTTGGCTGCCCACTCTCCACCTTAGAGCAGATTTATGCCACAAGGTGCCATAGGAAGGCACTGGACATAGTAAAAGATCCATCGCATCCTGGTCACTGTCTCTTCGAGCTCTTGCTGTCGGGACGGAGATACAGGACGATGAAGACAAGAACGAGCCGTCTTAAGAACAGCTTCTTCTCCAGAGCGATCTCGGCCCTGAATGGGAAGCCCGGACTTTGAAAGTCATCTAATCTCCCTTGCTGTATTATACTGTATTGATTAATTAGTGTTTTTATGGAGCAGTCAAGTAATTTCGTTGTCCCCGAAGGGGGCAATGACAATAAAGATATTATTATTATTATTATTATTATTATTATTATTTAAGCAGTTAAAGGATAAGCATGGATTCATATTTCATGTTAAATGTATGGCTAAAATAGGAGGTGGTGACCTTACAAAGAGTTGCAAAAATCATCTTTGTACCTTAAATATTCACAGAGGCGGAGCTTTCTGCTCCTACACCTAGAGCAGCACACATGCTGTGCACCCGGGGCAGGGCTAGCTGCCTGCGGGGGCGGAGCGAGCACCCCAGGGGGGCGCCACCCGCAGCAAGCATCCCGGGGGGGGGCAGCAATGTCACCTCCCCTCAGGGATGACACCCAGGGCGGCCAGCACTCACTGCACCCCCCTTCCTCCACCACTGAACATTCAGTAGAGTTGCTCACTGAAATCAAGTGGGGTGTTTTAGGTTATATAATCAACCTCACAAGAAATGTGCAGCTTGGTCAGCCTTTCAGGCACAATACTTACAGGTACCGTGGGAATAAGTGCTACATGTAAATTGGGGTAGTTTAATAATCAACATATCTACCTCAATTTACAACTAGTACTTCACAGTGTTTGCACTGTACTTGAAAGTGAGAGGTTGTTTTCAAATTTTTCAAATTCTTTTTGTTTATGACTCTCATTCATGTAGAATCATAGAATCATAGAGTTGGAAGAGACCACAAGGGCCATCGAGTCCAACCCCCTGCCAAGCAGGAAACACCATCAGAGCACTCCTGACATATGGTTGTCAAGCCTCTGCTTAAAGACCTCCAAAGAAGGAGACTCCACCACACTCCTTGGCAGCAAATTCCACTATCGAACAGCTCTTACTGTCAGGAAGTTCTTCCTAATGTTTAGGTGGAATCTTCTTTCTTGTAGTTTGGATCCATTGCTCCGTGTCCGCTTCTCTGGAAGTGTGTACTTAAAGTGTGGTGTTGATATAACGTATTAAGCAATGTTTGCCACTCCACTTGTAATAGAAGCTAACCACTGTGAATGTGTTACGATATATCCAGTGCTTTTTTCCTGGGGGTACGCAGACCCCTAAACATTTTGTGAATCTAAGTTGGCCTCATTGAGGGGCAGTATTTCAATATGAGTAGGAAAATGAGAGTACCCCTAAACATTTTTTTGGAAAACAAGCACTGGATATATTTCTCCATACTTCCATGTACTGTGGTACCTCAGGTCACAAACACCTTGGATTACAAACACTTCGAGTTACAAACTCCGCTAACCCGGAAGTAGTACTTCGGGTTGAGAACTTTGCCCCATAATGAGAATGGAAATTACACAGAGGCGGTGCGGCGGTGGCAGCGGGAGGCCCCATTAGTGAAAGTGCACCTCAGGTTAAGAAAGGTTTCGGGTTAAGAACAGACCTCCAGAACGAATTAAGTTCGTAACCCGAGGTACCACTGTATAGATTAAAGCAAAATCGTATGCCTGTCTTGCTTTCATACCTATAAGGGTTCCCAAATGACTCTCTTCCACAGAGCCTCCCAAATACCAGGGCCACCATGAAGCTGGGGGAATGCATCTTGTTTCTACCTCGTGTGTGTAAATACAAGCAGGGCCGTCTTTACCCGGGGGTGCAAGGGGTGCGGAGCACCTGGGCGCTGAATTCTGGGGGACTCCAGGCGCCCACCACTGAAGCCGCCTAAGCTCTTAACTATCTACCTGTTAAGAAATAATAAATAATTTTGATCAAGCTAGAAAAGCAAAATACATGTATGCCTAGGTATTACCGAAATGTATACCTACTGTTTCACTAAAGGACTTTCGACTTTGTGCACTCATTTACCAAAGACGCACCGCACCGCACCAGCTTGTCATTCACAACGGCGCCATGCATGCAAAATTTGGGGGCTAAACTAAATTTGGGGGCACTGGGCAGATCTTTGCACCCCAGCGGTGCACATGCTAAAGACAGCGCTGAATACACGCCTATGTACACTACAGCATCATGACACATTTTGTCATTTTTCATACTGGACCTGGTGAGATGCATTTAGAAATGTGCACCATCTTTACAATCTGTTCAGCGCTTCAGGGTACAACATATTAAATACTCGGCACAGGTTTAAACTATTGATTATTTGTTTCATAAAATTTATACACCACTTGGTTGTTGTTGTTGTTTTAAGCCCTCAAAGTGGTTTACGAAAAAGACAAAACCATAAAATCAGGAAAAATGTAGAGCGATAATATAGAGCAATCATGTTTTTTTGCTACCTCTTTAAGCAAAGGTCCGAACACTGTCTTTGCTGTAATTCAGAATGAACAAGGAAGGCTCTCTCTCTCTCTCTCTCTCTCTCTCTCTCTCTCTCACACACACACACACACACTCATAAGCACCCCCAGTGTCACCAAGATTATAGCTATTACAGTGATACCTCGGGTTAAGTACTTAATTCGTTCCAGAGGTCCGTACTTAACCTGAAACTGTTCTTAACCTGAAGCACCACTTTAGCTAATGGGGCCTCCTGCTGTTGCCGCTCCGCCACCACATGATTTCTGTTCTCATCCTGAAGCAAAGTTCTTAACCTGAAGCACTATTTCTGGGTTAGTGGAGTCTGTAACCTGAAGTGTATGTAACTTGAGGTACCACTGTATTACAATACACAGGTCACAATTCCCTGATCAACATATACATAGTCTATTGCTGCCTGGAGCACCTCCCCAATGTGCTACAAGGTCATTTTGACAGACACAGCAGCTTCTTGGACCAGTCATTGCACTATGGTGCCATCCAATGGCCAGATCAAGAAAAGAAATACTGTGAACAAGACGCTGTTCTTATTCTGGGTGCAATGTATGAGAATCATTCCTAAGCAAGAAGTTTCACCTATGAGCCTTTCAGCCTTTCTTTCTGTACACATGTATGAATATGAATATGGAATGGGTTGCACAGGAGCATGATTTTAAATTGACTGTGCATGCTATATAATGTAGATTTTGCAATTGCATAACTTCACCTTTTGAACGTGGCTGCACCTCCCACCCCAATGAACAGTTGCAACTGACCCAGGCGAGAGCCTGCATGGGCTGGAGAGTGTTGGGTGGAAGGTGCTTAATTTTTTTCTGAAGCCACAAGCATGGATTTGAAGAAGTCCTAAGGAACTGGGAATCCGGCTTCCAAAAAATGCATCCGTGTTCTTTGGTTGCTTATCCAAAGTGGATCAAACTTCTAGGCCAGAAATGACTCGAAACATTTTGGTGCTTTGGGCAGCAAATCCAAATTAGTGACCCCACTAGACGCTGGCGAGAATATAATAATAAACTAAAAAACTGTCAGTTTGCATTTTTATGCTCCCCAAATACGTCAGCCTGAGGTGAGCCACTTCACCTCTGTCTAATGGGAAGGCTAGGTGCTTAGCCAATAGGAAAAATACAAGGTTGTATATACCGTAATGCTTGTCCTACTCAGAGTAGACCCATTGAAATTAACAGACATAATTAACTTAGGCTGATTACTATTTAAGTAAGCCTATTCTGAGTAAAACCTAGTTGGAGACAACCCATTATGTCCAACAAATATTTCCTCTTGTTGACTGTCTGTACCAGTCTGTTTATGGAATATATATACCTTATTTGATTTCAGGTTTCCTACATGTCCCTTCTGAGAGGAGGAATAATAAGATATTCACCTGGTTAGCTAAGGATTAGAAAGGAGCGGTGTGTGTTTAATTAGGTTTTGGAGAGCTTATTTGACTCTTAAGGACCACTATCAGGAGAGAAAAAATATCACATACATACACAACTTTGAAAATGAGGAAGAGAATAAGGGCAGTGTGTTGCAGAAAGCTGTTCCTTCTAAATATGAAAATATAATAACTGATCTTACATCTGCGAAGAGGGGGCTGGGAATTATTTGCGGCTTTGGGACAGGTCATCTAATCTGTTTGCTTGAGAAGATCTGCCCTTCCACATACTCAGCTTGTCGGTGGATAATTACCCCTCACAGATCATTGTCTCCATGTTTTACACTGAGACAATTGTCGTGAAAGGGTAACACCCAGAATCAAAGGAACGGTGACATGAGCATTAACGCAGGTGAAGTTGAAAGATTCCTGGACACCCACCCAGATTTTGCTAGGCAGTATTTTGAGAAGAAAATGGGAAATGGGACCCCGGTTGCCACGACAAATAGCCACCAACGCTTGGAAGAGTTCACTGGGCTGGGCCAGGAGGAGGAGAGCGAAGCATTTTTTGAACTGATCCAAGATATGCAGGAAAGCATCAACATGGAGAAGGTCGTCTTCAAGACCCTACGGAGAATCAGTGCCCTGATCCATGCCGACCGGTGCAGCCTCTTCATGTTCAGGCAGCGAAATGGTACCCCTGAGCTTGCAACCCGGCTGTTCAACATCCATAAGGAGAGTGCACTAGAAGAATGCTTGGTAGCCCCAGACTGCGAAATTGTCTTCCCTTTAGACATTGGTGTTGTGGGGCACGTTGCGCAGACCAAGAAGACCGTGAACATCCCAGATGTTGGTGAGGTAAGGCTACCAGTTTGTTTGCCAGTTTGTTTCTGGGACCAATTCAAGGTGCTCTCATTAGTACTACTTAAAGCCCTAAACGCCTTAGGCTAGGGGTACCAGACATCCCCATTTCCCGGGGACAGTCCCCGGATTCGCAAATAAGTCCCCAGACAAATTCCATCCCCGGATTTCATCTAATGTCCCCAGGAAATGCAGTCTCAGCAGCCTGGAGCAGTTGGTTCTGGCTGGCTTCAGGAGCTGCTCGGAAGTCCCCATACGATGGTGGTGCAGGGGCTCTCAGATGCAGCTTCCGGGCTGCTTCCACCTTCCCTGACCCCAGCAACTACGCTGGGAAGGGAGGCTTCATGCTGCCTATCAGAGCAGCCTCCCAACTCCTACTTGCGTGCAAGCAGGAGTGGGGCGGGGATCTCTCCCTTCCCAGCTGAGGCCCCTGTCCACTGGCTGGGAGAAATCGGGGCGCCCTAGGATCAAGGCAGAAGCTGTAATGGTTTTAGTCATTCCAGGGCCATCCCGGCAAAATCGGGACTGTTGGAGGGTATGTTACAATCACCATAGAATTGCAAACACTGTCTCTTTCCTGAAATGTCTAAGCCAGCCTGACTTCCAGCTTCAGGGACATGGGTGGCGCTGTGGGCTAAACCACCGAGCCTCTTGGGCTTGCTGATCGGAAGGTTGGTGGTTTGAATCTCCGTTACAGAGTGAGCTCCCATTGCTCAGTCCCAGCTCTTGCCAACCTAGCAGTTCAAAAGCACACCAGTGCAAGTAGATAAATAGGTATCGCTGTGGCGGGAAGGTAAACAGGGTTTCCGTGCGCTCTGCTTTCCATCAAGGTGTCCCCTTGTGCCAGAAGCGGTTTAGTCATGCTGGCCACATGACTTGGACAAATGCCAGCACCCTCAGCCTGAAGCAAGATGAGCACCGCAACCCCATAGTGGCCTTTGACTGGACTTAACTGTCCAGGGGTCTTTTAATTTTTTTTTTTTAAAAAAACCTTTTTACTGTTCAACTCTTTCACCTGCAGTTTGCATTCAGACAAAATTTGTTTGAGCCCCCACCTCACCCAGCAGGTAGGTGTGACCTGAATCACTGATCCCGTCAATAGTCAACCAGCTGTCCGCCTTGAGAAAAGAAGCTTCAAAATAGGACAGTATGGTTGCACTAGGTCAAAGATCTGTTATGATTTCAGTATAATTTACTTATTGTATATGTTCTGTGATGAATGGAATGTAGAAAGACTAGCCTATCACAGACATCTCTACAGCCAGTTGGGTTAGTTCAAAGTTATAGCCTGCTTAATTTTGTATTTACCACACATCTGTCCCTCAACCTTCTGGAGTGGATTTAGGAGGTGGGGGCTGCAAGAGGGAGGCGGAATCACTCAAAATCACTTACCGTATTTTTCGCTCTATAAGACACACCAGACCATAAGACGCACCTAGTTTATGGAGGAGGAAAACAAGGAAAAAAATATTCTGAATCCCAGAAGCCAGAACAGCAAGAGGGATCGCTGCGCAGCGAAAGCAGCGATCCCTCTTGCTGTTCTGGCTTCTGGGATAGCTGCACAGCCTGCATTTGCTCCATAAGACGCACACACATTTCCCCTTACTTTTTAGGAGGGAAAAAGTGAGTCTTATAGAGCAAAAAATACGGTACTTACTGTTCTGTTGATGAGAGCCTTACTATCAGCTAAGCGACACTGTCAGATATAACTGAAGGTTTTTGAAATAAGTGAAAATCCAGTATTACTGGAGCTCATTTCTAAGACTTTCAGAAAATAAGTTGATGCCTAAACCGTTGTGATGGGCAAGTTAGACTTGTTCAATTTGCTGTGTGTTTTTCTGCTACTTTTAAGGTATTTGTGCATCATGTCATTTCTATCTTACACATTTTGAAAAACCTGAAATATAACTGTTTGTAAAAAAAAAATTGTAATTTTTAATTAAAATCAACAGTGTGACCATTTTAGTACTTTTGTTGATGAACTCACCGACTACACCACAAGGAACATCCTTGCAACCCCAATCATGAATGGTAAAGATGTGGTTGCTGTGATCATGGCAGTGAATAAAGTCGGAGGTCCATTCTTCAGCAGCACAGATGAAAGTGTAAGTGTGAATACAACTTGTTAGGGAGAATCTCCTTGCCCATTAACACTGCCTATAAGCATTATAGCATCACCACACCTTGTTGAACTGA
Organism: Podarcis pityusensis; assembly: GCF_964106645.2. NCBI lineage: Eukaryota > Metazoa > Chordata > Lepidosauria > Squamata > Lacertidae > Podarcis > Podarcis pityusensis. The sequence continues at coordinate 38,050,019 of NC_138042.1, forward strand.
TTGAAGCTTTCTTAATGTTCCCAGATTTTCCTGAAGTACCTCAATTTTGCCTCTTTGAACCTGAAAATTTATCATCTTAGCTACCTTCACAATTGTGAAACTCGAAGAGGTCAGGTAAGGAAAAAAATATTTCTGAACGCAAGGTGTCTTTCCCCCACTCAGCCTAAACCTTCTTAGATAAATAGCAACTACTGTTTCTGCCCCCAATTTACCTGGTTTTCTTCTCCTACTCCTGCTTGTCTGAGGATGAGGGCCAATATTTTTTTAAGTCAAAAGTTGACATATTTATTTCCTGCACACATACCCGGATTGAAATTTCAAACAGTGCTCTTGGAATCTGCTCTGTTGTCGAATCAACTAACATGTCGATTTGCTGTTCTGCAGGTTTTGCTGTGGTCAGCCAATAAGGTATTTGAGGAACTGACTGACATTGAAAGGCAATTCCACAAATCATTTTACACAGTGAGAGCATATTTGAATTGTGACAGGTATTCTGTAGGCCTTCTAGATATGAGCAAAGAAAAGGTAAGCTAAGTTTCTAAGATTTTTTATTAAGAGTGGTAGAGAGCATGCTTTGCATGGAAAAGGAATCTAGTCCAGTCCTTGGCATCTCCAATGTATATACATTATTATTATTATTATTATTATTATTATTATTATTATTATTTTGTAATAATGTCACACCTGGAAATATTTAAATCATGGGAGGCATTCACTTTTTGTTTTGTTTTTTGTTTTTTGTCTTCTGAAATAATATTTATCTCCCTTTCCAGGAATTCTTTGATTTATGGCCAGTTCTAATGGGTGAAATTCCCCCTTACTCAGGACCTCGGACTCCAGATGGCAGAGTAGGTCTTTAAACTGACAATAAATATCTTGTTTCACCACTTGGTCACTTGCTATGAATTCCCATTTCTGTTCTATTTGTAGGAGATCATCTTTTATAAAGTCATTGATTATATCTTACATGGAAAGGAGGAAATCAAAGTCATCCCGTAAGTAAAAAAGAAATGACTTCATGGGCAATGCAAAACTATTTAAGGTACAGGAGCCTTGTTCTCTTTTTCATCTGGCCACTTTATTTGCAAAATATATTTGTAAGACAACATTAGGAACTCTTATTGAATCATACCCCACAACTGTCCCAGGAAAAGCGGGACACACCATTTTTTCCACACAAGAGAACAGCAGCCATTTTGGGTTCTGCAATTTCTCTGTGAAAAGAACACGGGGGGCGGGGGGCGGGGCTGTGATCTCATGTGGGTCGTGTGACTCGCCCGTGAACATGGCCCAGAAAACATGCAACCCGGTTTTTGGCCTGGACATGTTGGAGGGTATGAAATGTTAGAAGGGAAAGTATCAGGAGGCTGGGATTGCAGTAAAGTTCTTTAAGAATTTCAGCACGAGTAATTTAAGTGTGTTCTGTTTGTAGCCAATCCTAATTTGATCAACGTTTTTGTGCATTTTCCTTTCCATTTAGAAATCCTAAGCCAGATCACTGGGCATTGGTTAGTGGCCTTCCAACATACGTTGCAGAAACTGGTTTCGTAAGTATTTACATTAGCATATTTCCATGATTCATCAAGACAACGTTGGCCAAGAGCTAAAGAACCATGGGATGACTTCCATGTGACCAAAAGAGCTTTGGACTGGTTCTTCTCAAACAGCCCCCGCCCTGTGCCGCATAGCAAGTAGCCATCTTGAAATGAAGGATAGTTTCAAAAGTAGTTTGTGCTGTGACCTGGAGGTTGTGCAAGACCTTGGGTGGTCTTGGTAGGAGTGCTTTGGATCAGATGGCTTAAATAATTCTACTTTAGATCTAATTAACAGCATGTAAAAAATACAGATGGAAACTAAACACTTCTGCATTTTTTTTTAAGATTTGCAACATTATGGATGCAGCTTCGGATGAGATGTTTACATTTCAGGTACTGTAAGTGTGTGATGGTTTTCATTGCTGCCTCCTGTATAATGTTGCGAGCCTCCAGACATAGTTCTTCAGGCACTCTGTCCACCAAATCTAATTCCTTAAACCTGTTCCTCACTTCCACTGTGTATTCATAAGGGATTTGACTTAGATTGTATCTTACCAGCCCAGTGGTTTTTCCTACTTTCTTCAGTTTAAGCTTGAATTTTGCTATAAGAAGCTGATGATCTGAGCCACAGTCAGCTCCAGGTCTTGTTTTTGCTGACTGTATAGAGCTTCTCCATCTTTGGCTGCAGAGAATATAATCAATCTGATTTCGATGCTGCCCATCTGGTGATGTCCATGTGTAGAGTCGTCTCTTGTGTTGTTGGAAAAAGAGTGTTTGTGATGACCAGCTTGTTCTCTTGGCAGAACTCTATTAGCCTTTGCCCTGCTTCATTTTGGTGCTCTGGTCCATGGGGTCACGAAGAGTTGGACACGACTAAATGACTAAACAACAACAACAAAGTGTGTGATTGCAGCTGTTCATGAGGGGTCCTCCATTGGTGTATCTTGGGAAGAAGGAATGAATGCTAAATCCATTTAAGTTTGTAATGCAGAGCTATGCTCCTAGCTTAAATATGGTACTGTCCATATGACATCCTCCTTTACCTTGGGTGAATAATAATATCACTATTATATTGGGACAATGTGCAATTTATAGTGACACATACTTCGTATGTTGCTTTAAGGAAAGTCCTGTTGATGAATCAGGGTGGATCATCAAAAATGTTCTCTCCATGCCAATAGTCAACAAAAAGGAAGAGATTGTTGGTGTTGCTACCTTTTACAACAGAAAAGATGGGAAGCCCTTTGATGAACAGGATGAAACACTAATGGAGGTGGGTTTCTTTATTGGAGCTGGAATTGAAAACAGATGTTCTTTTGCCCCATCTTTTTGTGCCTGCCAAAGAGAATATTTTATTCTCTTGTTAATTATGCTGTTTTAAATGTGCATTTTATATTTGACTTCACTTAGCAATTTTTTGTGGGTTTTTTAAAAAAAAGTTTTTTTGTTAACTTTGTTTGTGTTAAATATGTATTCTGCAGTTGACCTCCTTTGTAATGTTTCCTTTTGAAATCTTTAAGATAATATTTTAGTTTTCCGTTAATTATGTTGCTTTGACAGATTGGTTTGTTGATATTTTATTGGTGTTTTAATATGCTGTAAACCGCTTTGAGATTTTTCTTAAAAATATAAACCGGTGTAGAAATGAAATGAATAATAATAATAATAATAAAAGACAGTTGATTGCAAAATACTAACACAATTCTGCCATAAACCAACAGAGTTACCGTAATCTTGTACTAGCCTTAGGTTCCTACTCCATGCAGTATGCAAATAAATAGTTACCTGATGTATGGAGCTAGCCTCCCTTTCTTAAATGTTGGTCTCCCACTTCTTTTTATGCTACTTCCATCAGTACCCAACTCTGCTACAAACCCATTTTACCTTCAAGTTGTACCGTATGTCTCTCTCACACCTTTAGGCCACTCTTGAACTGGCTTTCTGTACCCTACCGTGCTCATTTAAACCTCCCCCTTGACTTGAGATAGTTACTGATTCTCCCCAGCTATTGTATCATCTTTTGCTTTCTCCGGCTCCTCTTCTCTTTGATTGTCTACAATTAAACCTTGTTCCAAATCCATGGTTTTATGTGCATTTCCCTTAGCTTCTTCTGCATATCATCTTCAAAAAGTCATCAAAATAGCCTTCATCTGTTGGGATATGAGAGCTCACCAGCTGCGTGATAGCAGCACATTGTTTACACCATGTGATTCTTATGATGTTACTGAGCGTGAGACAGGATGTCCTACGCTGCTCTCAAGGTTGTGTTCTCAGTGTAACTTGAGACCTTCCTGTCGTTGCCTTCTCATCAACCAGGAGCCCTCAATATGTGTTTGGACTGAGTTCCTGAACAACATCTGGAGAGCACTGGGTTGGCAAAAGCTGCTCTAAAGCCTTATCTCTTTCTTCTTTGATTGTATCATTCAGAGGCAGATTTAGGGCTGCAAAACCGGTTCCACCACACAGGGTACAGGAGCCAAGGGGGCATCTTCCTGCCTTCTTCCCAAAGGCTAGTAAATGCTGGGCTTTGGGAAGAAGGCCTGAGGGCTCTGACAGGGTCCTCGGGTCCGCCTGTCTCCTTCCCAACACCTAGGTAGCGCTTGCCTAGCTTTGGGAAGGAAGCAAGAGGGCTCTAGGACCCTGCGCCTCCCTCCCAAAGCCCAGTGAGCCCTCACCAGGCTGTGAGAAAGCAGCTTTGGGTTGGTGGTGGTGGGGGAGCATCAAATTTTGGCCTCGCACAGGGCACCATATTACCAAGGTCCACCTCTGTATCATTCCCTCCAGTAATGGGCTTGTAGTTGTTCTTTTTAATTTGCTGCTGGTTTTTTAAAAAAGATTTTTGTTTTTAAAATCATGATATTGCTAGTGTGTTTTTAACCTGTGCTGTTAGCCACCTCGGCCATTTCCTTGACTGTAAAAAGGCAGAATAAAAATCCTAATAACAGTTAATAAACATATACATATCACCACCGTATTAGTACTGTTCTTTAAGAGACATCGCTGAGATCTGGGAGAAGGAGAAGGGCCAACTCCTGTGCAGCTGTAATAATAATAATAATAATAATAATAATAATTTTTATTTATATCCCGCCCTCCCCAGCCAAGGCCGGGCTCAGGGCAGCTAACAAGCAATAAAAAAATTAAATAGTAACTTTTGTCTTATTTCCCAAGTCCTTGACACAGTTCCTTGGCTGGTCTGTGCTCAATACGGATACCTACGATAAGATGAACAAGCTGGAGAATCGAAAGCATATCGCACAGGACATGGTGCTCTACCACGTGCAATGCGACAAGAATGAAATACAAGCAATCCTGGTATGGTTTTTAAAGCCCTTGGTTTTTTCCCCTCACTCCAAAACCACTTGTTAATATTTTAAACATTCAAATCCAGGCTTCTCCCCATTTCGACTGTTGCCAATCAGTTGAAATTAGTGTTCTAGGACCACCACCCCACCCCCAATTTTTTTTACTTTACTCATATTTTTGGGGAAACCAGTGTTGCTTTCATCATGTCGCAAAAACTGGCAACACTGAAATAGAAACTCACACATCCATGAGCCCTGATATCTTGCAACCACATGACAAATATCCAAGTAACACACAAATACGTGTAATAAAGGCCCGGCAGATTTTTGTTTTCGTTTTTTCACTGGAAAGCAGCATCAGAAGCCTGCGGTTTTGAGCAGAGTAGGGGGAAGTGGAAATGGCTGCCCCTTTCATGTTGGCCATTCTCCTAATTAAATCATCCCCACAAACTGCTTTGCCCCCCAGCCACCTGGGTTCTAGATCATAGCTGTCAACCGTCCCTTATTTGGCAGAAAACCCCCTTATCTATCCCAGCGCCGTTTCCCGCTGCTGTCCCGGGTTGATGATGTCCCTTAAATTTCCCGGGTTTCATGCTCGCCCGGCTCGGGAGGGAAGCAGTGGCTCAGGGTCCTCTGCCTCCAGAGAGCTGGAGCGTCTCCGTCTCTCCCTTTTCCCCCTCAGGGGCGCATCGTGAGGAGACGGGTGGCGGCGGGCGGGCAGGCAGCCCATCTCTTGCGAGACTTCCGTCGCACTGCCAGGGGAAGCCAGAGGAGGCAGCGGCTGAGGAGGCGGTCTGAGGGAGGAGGAAGAGGAGGGGATGGGGAGGGACGCAAAACGGTGGCACTTCAGCGGCTGCCACAGCGCCACAACCACCTCATGCCGGGCTGGCGGGCGGCGTGGGTGAAAGTCCATCTCCCTCCCTCCCTCCCTCCCTCCCTCCCTCTCTCTCGGGCGGGGAAGGGCCGATGGAACTCCTCGCTCCAAGACGACGGCATCCCCGACGTGCTGCTTAGCATCCCCTCCAGCCAGTGCAGCATCTTAATGTAGTGATTTCCCCCTCTGCATCCCTTTCATAACTCTATATTTATAAATCACTTGTCCATCCATAGTTCAAATTTTTACTACAAGTTTTCTGTCAATCCTACCAGTGTATGTAACTCTTTACAATAGCTTTTCAAATAAATTATAAACTTCCCCCATTCTTTATTAAAGAGGTCCTCTTCCTGGTTTCTAATTCTGCCTGGAAGCTTTGCCATCTCGCCGTCGTTCATCAGTTTTGTCTGCCCCTCTTCTTTGGTGGGAGTTGTAGACCCTTAGGATCATCTGGTCCAACCCCCTGCAAAACACAGTCAGTGGCAGCCAAAGCAGAATGGCTCCATCAGTGCCAGATTTCTGTATAAGCGAAGCCAAAATCCCTTATTCTGGCTGCTGATCCCTTATTTTCGAGGCTGCTGGTCCCTTATTTTCAAATCTGTAAGTTGACAGCTATGTTCTAGATGCATATTTACCTTTCCCTAGAACCCTGGCGTGGGGAAGGCATCTTGGGTGGCCAATTCTGAGTGAGAAAATGGTTGGTGGAGAAAGGGATAAACAACAAGCCCTCCTTCCCTGCTATTCCTCCATTCAAAGTGTACAGGCTTATGAGGCTGCTTTTCAATTATGTGTAATTTACTCCTTGAAAAGAATATTTGCGTCAATGCTGCAGACGGAAGGATTGAATATACTTCCCAAGTAGGGACGAGGAAGACATGAAGAGGGAGAGAGGGCACTTTTGTAATAATTTGGATGTTTAAATTGCTTTTAAAGGGTTATGTAAGTTTGCATGAGGAAGAGTTGTCAAGTCTCACTCTTTAAAGTACAGTATGCATATATATATATATATATATATATATATATATGCACAGAGAAAGTTGGTCTCTGTGACTGTGTACACATTTCCATTTACTACAGCTCCACTGCCCTCCCACTGCTGTGGACAGATTAAGTTTGAAGCTGTGGACACATGATGTTAGCCGCAATCCATATTTATCCTGTTGTTTCTTGAGAACTTATGTCTTACGTGTTTTCCCTCACACCATCTGATTTGAAAATGTAAGCCACATTCACTTCACAGTTCAGCTGAGGTGTGTACATTTGAGACAGCTGCTGCACATGCTCAGTGGGCTACTTCCTGAGTCGGAGTTCAGGGACTCTTACAGGCACAGGGAAAACTAATGTGTCCATTAGCCTTTGCATGAGTGGTATTTCAGACACTTGTCAGTAGGTGCCAGAATGACATTTGCTCAGCAGCCTCACACACCCTGTCACCAGTAGCATCCTTGTAGCATTAGATCTGCCTTAGGCACCAAAACGTCTTGGCCCATCTCTGAGTGTTGTCAACCATAATTCAGCTTGTATATGTCTCCACAGCCGACACGACAGAAACTTGGGAAAGAGGTTGCTGAGTGTGATGAGGAAGAGTTGACTGCAGTTCTAGTGAGTGTCCACATGGCTTGTTCTGGGTTAATACCCTTCTTTTGAAATTTCACAGTTAAACTTTCTCCCCTGCCAAAGTCATACAACACAGATTATAATATAACCAGGGGAAACATCTCTCCCAGCAGAGCTGGGTGTGCAAGGTGTATCAGCAGAGTCCAATATCAAAGAATATGATCAATACTATTGGGATGGACAATAAATGGCAAAAGTGGTGTTGTCTCCCAGCCCAGCTCCTGGCAGCTGGTCAATTTTTATGGTGCAGCTTTTACATGTAAAAAAGCAAAATTGATTTTTAGTGTGTGATTCCCCCAACCAGCTCTGTCAGTGGAAGGCCTTCTGCTTGCTTTAGGATGTGTCTTGCAAGCTTGAATGCTTGTGCAGATGGAACAATTGGAAGAACGCAACACTAATTCTACCTGTAAAAGAAGAATAGAAGGGAGGGAAAGTTGTTCCTTACTTTAATGTTACTTCTTGGTTGAGTGTTGGTTTTATTATCAATCTTTTTCACTCACTTGGAGGTTGGGTTGTGTAGAAAATTGCACACTTTGGGCTCCTAAGAATACAGGGTAACTAAACTTTCAGTGGGACACAGGTGGCACTGTGGGTTAAACCACAGAGCCTAGGGCTTGCTGATCAGAAGGCCGGCAGTTCGAATCCCCGCAACAGGGTGAGCTCCCGTTGTTCGGTCCCTGCTCCTGCCAACCTAGCAGTTCAAAAGCATGTCAAAGTGCAAGTAGATAAATAGGTACCACTCCGGTGGGAAGGTAAACGGCGTTTCTGTGTGCTGCTCTGCTCTGCCAGAAGTGGCTTAGTCATGCTGGCCACATGACCCGGAAGCTGTACGCCGGCTCCCTCGGCCAATAAAGTGAGATGAGCGCCGCAACCCCAGAGTCGGTCACGAATGGACCTAATGGTCAGGGGTCCCTTTACCTTTACCTTAATCTTTCAGTAGCTATTTCAATTGCTGGCGTCTCTGAATAAACCAAAAGTGGTATTGGCACAAAATCTTAAAACAGGAAAGCAGAATGAGTGATGTGTCTTAGATCCCAAGACCAGTTTGACTCTCAGGCTATTAGTATTGGATATATTTATTAATGAAATTTGTGCAACAAACGTTATTTGGGCAACCCCATAACAAAGTTCTCTCGGCAGCCTACATGAAATATCCATTGGCCGAAAGAGACGATAATCTTTGGCAATTGATTTAGCTCCTTTGTAGAAGCAAAATTTGCCCTCCATCACAGCAAGAAGCAGCACCAACACAAATATTATTGTGTCGATCACATATGGGCGCATAAAAATAATTGGCCCAGCAGCCACAGTTTGGGAGATTTTTGAGAAATGCTTGGTACTTGGTCAGTGGGAGTTGCACCACTTCAACCAGTGCTGCAACTCTCCCCCTGCTCCAGAAAGAACAACTTCCAGATCCTGCACAATTTGAGATCTACGATTTCCACTTTTCTGATTTGGAATGGACTGAACTTGACCTTGTGAAATGTGGCATTCAGATGTATTATGAACTTGGAGTGGTGAAAAAATTCCAGATTCCACAGGAGGTAAGTGACCACTTTAATCTGTGGGCTAATTCTCTCAGTTGTCCACATGCGGATATTGTATACTACATATATTTTCCTTTGACCTGTTGTTTGTCTGTAACATATTTTGGTCCCTTGACTATTAAATCCTAATTGAATGACTGGCATCTACCCACTTCTCCCAAGCTCCAGAAAATCCATGAGACAGCAGCAGCAGCAACCTACATGAGGAACCCACACTCTGGTAGAGACTTGCAGCCATTTGGGGGCTGCAATTCTTTCCTCTGAGACCTGATGTGCCCCAAAATTTTCACAATTAGAACATCTGAGGTCTAGGGAAAACTTGTATATACTTTCCCCTATCCTTAGTAATGTTCATTTAATTTATTGCACTGAAAACTTTGCTTAGCAGGCAGATTCCAAAAATACTCCAGAAAGTGAGCCAGTGGTTTGTTTGTTTGTGAGCCCCCATCCCCATCCCCATTTTATGACAACAATCTCATCTGTTTCTGGCTGCAGAGTTTTCAAAACCTGCGCTTACTAAAGTTCTGTTTTCCCAGGTCCTGGTGAGGTTCATATATTCCGTCAGCAAGGGTTACAGAAGGATTACCTATCACAACTGGCGCCATGGCTTCAATGTTGCACAAACCATGTTCACACTTCTCATGGTATCTCGGTCTTTACTGATGTTTTTCCTTCCCAAGATGCTGTTTCAGCTGAGATCAACTGCCCTCTCTTTATATGATTTTTATCCTCCCATCCCCTTGAGTTAGACTGCCTTTGTCCTTAAATGAACAAAGAATAAGTCTTACTGCAGGAAGAGTTATCAGCCTTTTCTGATGGTTTGCATAAGAGACTGTTCGTCTGTTTTTGCAGAATTTTAATCCCACTCTTCAGCCCCAAAAGCTCCCAATGTGGGAGTTTAGAGCCCCTACTGTCAGGTTTACACAGTGCTTCTTTCCCCCCCTAAAAAAATGTTTAGGGGTACTTTCATTTTCCTACTCATATTAAAATACTGCCCCTCAACGAGGCCAAACTTAGATTCATAAAATGTTTTGGGGTATGCGTACCCCTGCGTTCCCCAGGGAAAAAAGCACTGGGTTTACAAACTAAAGGACACACACACAACACAAAAGGAAAGCGGGTTGTGTCTTTTTTGTGAGGGGTGGGGAATAAGCAAACTCAGGTGCAAGTTCTTGGTTACAAGGTCTTCTAATGATCAGTTAGGGTAGAAAAGTTCAAGGAGAGTAGGGTAGAAAAGTTCAAGGTGCAAAAGTTGCTGGTCTCTCAGCTGTTATGAGTGGTCCTGTATCTGTGCTTCTCCTTTAACATCTGCAGCAGCTTCTAGCTAATATTTTCTGCCTTTGCTGTCCTATCTATGAAGCGCTTAAGAACTCAGAAGGGTCTGTGGAATAAGTTTATACAGCCAGTGGAATCAAACAGTAAAAAAATTCCTGGGCTATATACTACTTCACACCACAGGTGGAGGGATTAAGGATTGTATATTTGAATGCTTTTCACTTTAAATGCATCTTGCATTCCAAGTTCAAATTTTAGTTCTGTATCTGCCTAGTAGAATAGGTTTTTGACTACTAGTAAGTAGCAATGCCAAGTGAATTTTCTACTAGAAGCACTAATCAAAACCTGTGATCCTTACACGGTGTAGACAGGCAATCTGAAGCAGTACTACACAGACCTTGAAGCGCTTGCAATGGTGACTGCGGCTTTGTGTCATGATATTGACCATCGAGGGACCAACAATCTTTATCAGATGAAGTAGGTTCTATTGTGCTGGTGTTTGATGTGCGTGAGGTTTTTAAAGTATGCAAAGTCTAGCCAGCTTTCAAAGAATTTTAAATATTTGTGTTAATTCTTTACTGTCTGCAGTTTTAGATATGATTTTATTCTTCCTAATTGATATGCCTTTCTGTTGATTTTTGTTGTTGTAAATTGTTGTAAACCTCTCTGGAATTAACAATGAAGCATAGTCTGAAAGTGTGTTGAGAAGAATACATCTATCATAGCTCAAGGGCACAGTTTCAGCTGGCCAGATGGAAGGAGGTGAAGAGTAGGTGGGTTCCCACAAGGCAAGACACAGTTATAACAGCAAAGAACCTTTATTGAACTAACAGAACTGGACAACAGGGGCAAAGCAACTACTTATATACATTTCTGAAGGCCTGGGCCACTCCCACTCCCAACGTGATTGGCTGTCTAAACTTCCAAGCTCCGAATCACGACTCAGAGTTTAAGGGCCAATAGCAGAGGCCCAAATCCTGAAATGTTCTGTGATAGGATACCATGTATCAAATCAGAACACAGGAGCTCAGAATCCTTAGTCCAGACTCAAGCTCAGGCAAACACAGACCACTGAATACATAACAGGAGGCGTGGGGAGATTGTTCAGCTGCTGTTCTGTGGGTTCTCCTCACTGAGCCAGTTTGGGAGGGGAAACCCCATTACTCAAGCAGAAGTCCTTGCACGGGCTTCCATGGACAGTATTCTGGCTCTTTGTACATAACTTTCACCGTCAAGCTCTTCTTGAAAAGAGCTTAAACTCACAGTTTAAGAAACGAAAATATCTGGTTGCTATTTTTGTTTTGTTTCTCAAGTCCAAAAACAACATTTCACATACTAAGTTTTGCTTTTTGTTTCTAACTATCCCCTTTCAATTTTGTCCTTCGGAAATATTTCCTAATAGATCACAACACGCGTTAGCAAAACTTCATGGTTCATCCATTCTGGAGAGACACCACTTGGAATTTGGCAAGTTTCTACTCTCAGAAGAGGTTTGTGGTCCATACTTTTCATACCGCATATTTGGAGGAATGCTGATTAGATTTCGCATAGGTTTTTTTGTTTTTTAAACTACAGACTGATGTGGAAATAAGGAGAGCTGAACTTAACAGTGGGGAAATGAGAAACCAAGAGAAACCAAAACTGACAGATTTCTCTCCATGTGAAACAAAGTATTAGGGGGAAAGATGTAGATACCCAAAATGATGAATTCTAGTCTTCCACTCTGATCTATGCATTTCCCCCTCTTTAGTCTCTGAACATTTACCAGAACCTTAACCGGAGGCAATTTGAACATGTGAATCACTTGATGGATATTGCCATTATAGCTACGGACTTAGCATTGTACTTCAAGTAAGTTATTAATAGATTTGCTACGGAAATTCAAGATGGTGGATGTTTTCCTTCAAAGCATTCATTTATATTCTTATGGAGAAGGAAGCAGAACAAGCTGAGGATGGGATATAGGATAGGCATTTTCCTTGGTATCGTATCGCAAGTGCCCACACAGTCTATTTAGGAGATACACCACAGTTCTTTTTCTTTCAAAGCCCTATACGGCCTAGGACCCTCGTATCTACGGGACCGCCTCTCCTGGTATGCCCCACAGAGGAACTTACGGTCTTCAAATAAAAACATCTTGAAGGTCCCAGGCCTCAGAGAGGTTAGGCTGGCCTCAACTAGAGCCAGGGCTTTTTCGGCTGCGGCTCCAACCTGGTGGAACGCTCTGTCACAAGAGACAAGGGCCCTCCAGGACTTGACATCTTTCCGCAGGGCCTGCAAGACAGAGCTGTTCCACCAGGCCTTTGGTCAGGGCGCAGCCTGACTCCCTCCTTTGGCAATCTTTACAATACTTTAGTTTATGGTTGCCATCAATTTTGATTTTAATTAGTTCTTTGATGTTTTTATAATGTTGCACTATTTTAGTGTTGTTAGCCGCCCTGAGCCCGGCTTCGGCTGGGGAGGGCGGGATATAAATAAAATTTATTATTATTATTATTATTATTATTATTCTTTCAGGGACAACCGTCCCCCGGCTGTTGTTGGCAAAACAACACACACAACACAAAAAGGGAATGGGAGGGGTGGAAGGGTGATTGCTGAGGCAAAGCAGCAGAGCCACACAGTTCTTTGTATGGAAAGTGGTTTATTTGCTTTGGTTCAAGTTAAAGCCAAGGATTTGAAGACAAATCTTAAAAACTTTCTACGTGCATGCAGTTAGCCTGCAGAAAATATCCTATTGGCTTTCCACTTTAGAGACAATCTGGTCTGGTCTACAACAACAAAGCATATAAAAACAAACAGCAGTAAAACACTGCCATTTACTGCCTTTGAGTAATAATAATAATTTATTATTTATACCCCACCCATCTGGCCGGGTTTCCCCAGCTACTCTGGGCGGCTTCCAACAAAGTATTAAAATACAGTGGTCTGTTAAACATTAAAAGCTTCCCTTAATAGGGCTGCCTTCAGATGTCTTCTAAAAGTCTGGTAGTTGTTCTTCTCTTTGACATCTGGTGGGAGAGCATCCCACAGGGCGGGTGCCACTACCGAGAAGGCCCTCTGCCTGGTTCCCTGTAACCTCACTTCTTGCAGTGAAGGAACCGCCAGAAGACCCTCAGAGTTGGACCTTGGTGTCCGGGCTGAACGATGGGGGTGGAGACGCTCCTTCAGATATACAGGACTGAGGCCGTTTAGGGCTTTAAAGGTCAGCACCAACACTTTGAATTGTGCTCGGAAACGTACTGGGAACCAATGTAGATTGGCTTTCAAGACCAGTGTTATGTGGTCTCGGCGGCCGAGTAGTGTCCAGATAAGGTCTCTGTCCAATGCTAGGACAGTCCCAGGGACAAAACCTTATCTAATACAGTGAAGGGAGTTTTATCTCATAGGTTCTTTCTCATTCTTCTGATCTTTGTGAGTGTATCTTGGAAGAAAGGTGAGAGATAAGGAGAAAATGTGGTATATGAGCTATACCCCACCACCCATAAAAATGAGGTGCCAATATTTGTATACTGATAAAAGTGCCACCAGCACAAAATGGCTCCCCTAGACAGCAAAAAAAAACCTAAAAAAGTAACTTGAGTGATTAAAAAAACAAACACCTTGAAGAGCTTTTGCTCTTAGTATTGGGCTATCAAAAGGTGATATGAATTCATATCAAGGCATAGAAAGGGTTTAACCTTCTTTCGTTTCCTATCTGCAATCTTGTTGTTATTTTTTAAGAAAGAGGACAATGTTTCAGAAGATTGTTGATGAATCCAAAACCTACAACAGTGAGAGAGAGTGGGTTGAATATTTGTCCTTGGAGACAACAAAAAAAGAGATTATCATGTAAGTGATTTTTTTTTTATCAAAACGAAACAAAAATGGTTTGCCTGAACAAATGAGTGACAATAAGCAACCATGATACCTGTTTCATATGTTAAATATTTATATTGAGGCAAGCTGTTCAGTAACATCCTGAAATGTTGCAAATTAACAGGCTGAAAGGAAAATAGCACGCTGTTGCATGAGAAGAACAAAGGAACATTTATTGTCTTTGCTGGCCAGACAGACAGGCTCAGTGGATTAGCATCCAACAGGACTGAGCACCCTCCAAAGAAGGGGGCTTCCTAATATACTTTCCCCTTATCTGTTAAGACTATACATATGCATGGAGTACCTTCCAACCATTTGGGAATAATGCCCTACTAGTGGTTCCATATAAGGACTCTGGGTAATTGCATATTACCGTATTTTTCGCCCTATAGGACGCACTTTTCCCCCTCCAAAAATGAAGGGGAAATGTGTGTGCGTCCTATGGGGCGAATGCAGGCTTTCGCTGAAGCCGGGAGAGCGAGAGGCGTCGGTGCGCACCGACCCCTCTCGCTCTCCAGGCTTCAGGAAGCTATCTCCAAGCCTCGCGTGCCCGGCAGGAGGTCCCGCCGGGCGCGCAAGGCTTGGGGCGGCAGCCTGCAGCCCGAAGCACTGGGTGCGCTACGGAGCACGCCCCGTGCTTCAGGCAGATGTCCGCAAGCCTTGCGCACCGGGCTCACAAGGCTTACAGGCAGCAGCCTGTTCTGGGGGCTGGGGTCGGGGGAAAGCTCGTCCTATGGGGCGAAAAATACGGTAATTAAGCAAGCAAACAAAGGAGCACCTTCATGCAGCATGTGGGCTTCTGTATTTTGCATACACTTTGCTATGTGGTAACAAGATAAGGAGTAAAGCCGTTCCTGGTACCTTAAGGACAGAATGTCTCCTGATACAATGGGGCAACTCTTTGGTGCAAGATTAGCTGCAGGTCTCTAATTGCCACATTGGGAGGGCAGATGATGCTCTTGAGATCACATACTTGGTGCATGCTACAGCAATAGATTAGGGGGGGGAGGAAACAGGATCCCAGGAAAATGCATTATTATGCTTTGGACCACAATCCCCCAACAGATGCCCTGACAAAGGAGCATCAGTATTCAATCCTTGTGGTAAGGACCTCCGATTTTTTCAGGAACTAAAGCACAGCTTAAACACAATTTTGTTCATTGGGTTTGCCGGCATTATTATTTACATCTGCTTAAAGAGAACAAGGCGTTTGCTGTTTCATCTTCAGCCATGATCCATCTGTGCTGATTCAGCTGTTCCAGGCCTTGAATCTGAAAAAAACAATGAGGATACTCCACAAGGTGTCTAAATCTACTCTTCAAAGCTTTTAATGGTTCCCTCCCAGTAGGGCCCATGCTCAGAGCAGAGTGTGCTTCTCAGTAATTGAAACCAATTGGATTAGATGAGCCATTTTAGCAGCAGCTAAGGAACCAGGAGCCCTTTAGGATTGGGGATTAAAAATGGAAGCTTTAAAGACATGGGCAGCGTGGCTAGCTGCTATATTAGCAACTACACTGCATGCACACGTGTGTGTGTGCGCGCACACACACACACACACACACATGAATAGCACACATATATAGGGTGGGTTTTGAGGCATGAAAGGAAATAACTGTGCCAGTGTTCCACAGTGCATCTTATACATTAGATGCATAGGCATAAAAGCTCACCCCCTGTCTGTGCTACTAAGTCTTTTATAGGAACTATAAACCCAGGATTAAGGAGATTTGACTACAAGGTCAAAAGAGGCAATCGTGTTATCTAGACATATGACAGGCTTGCCGCAGCCAACTGTACCATCCCAACTAAATTTAATAACTATGATTTCAGGATAAAATGATACATATCTTGGTAGAATTCTGGGGTATAGGGCTGAATCAAGGATTTTTGCCGCCTGAGGCAAAGGACAAGATGGCTTCCCCTCTCCACTTCATGCACGGAAACCATCTGGACTGGTAGTTGAGTACAGTGTTACCTCGGGTTAAGGAATTCGTTCCGGGGGTCCATACTTAACCTGAAACTGTTCTTAACCTGAAGCACCACTTTAGCTAATGGGGCCTCCTGCTGCCGCCGCGCCGCCGGAGCACGATTTCTGTTCTCATCCTGAAGCAAAGGTCTTAACCTGAAGCACTATTTCTGGGTTAGCGGAGTATGTAACCTGAAGCGTATGTAACCTGAAGCGTATGTAACCCGAGGTACCACTGTATTATCATTTCAACACTGGTCATGGGATAGTTTCCTTCACAGCAGCTGAGGCAGCAGTCTTGTTTGGGAAATGAGGGTAGGCCGGGCCATTATCATAGGTCCTCCGACGGAGAGGAAAGGCTGGGGAGCTTCAGAGAACTGGTCAGGGCGCTGCTGCCACTGCCTGCTAATATTGGCTCTCTCAGGTGGGGCTGGTCCTGTTGGTGTAAAACAACACCAGGACAAAGTAGTTTCTGCAGCCAGGAGAAACAGACTTCTACACTCAAGTCTCCACTCTTTCTCCCTGCCAAATCCCACATTTCTCAGACTGATTCCACTCTGCCAGACCTCCTTGATGCCTTCTTAGTGTTGTAAGTGGGACTGCTTTTAAGATTGCTCGTAAGTTTAACATGTGCAAAATACAGCAGCAAATTGCTGCCCGGGACAGGGGGAACGGAACTTCTATTACCTGTCTTAACTGCACTGATTCTCTGTTTCTCTTCTGCCCCCCCCCCTTTTCTATAGGGCTATGATGATGACTGCCTGTGACTTATCTGCTATCACGAAACCCTGGGAAGTACAGAGTAAGGTCAGGTGCCCGGTGCAGAGTAACCATTCTTTAATGCATGGACTAAGAGCACATTACTGGGACGCGGGTGGTACTGTGGGTTAAACCACAGAGCCTAGGACTTGCCGATCAGAGGTTTGGCGGTTCGAATCCCCGCGACGGGGTGAGCTCCCGTTGCTCGGTCCCTGCTCCTGCCAACCTAGCAGTTCGACAGGATGTCAAAGTGCAAGTAGATAAATAGGTACCGCTCTGGCGGGAAGGTAAATGGCGTTTCTGTGTGCTGCTCTGGTTCGCCAGAAGCAGCTTAGTCATGCTGGCCACTTGACCCAGAAGCTGTACGCCGGCTCCCTCGGCCAATAAAGCGAGATGAGCGCCACAACCCCAGAGTCGGTCACGACTGGACCTAATGGTCAGGGGTCCCTTTACATTTACCTTTAAGAGCACATTGCCAAATTCTAGGTTTCCTCATCTTATGGTTTATTACATAACAGCTCCATCATTGTAGAAGGTACTTTACAGAGTTAAAATAAGCAAAAGGCAGGAGACAACTCCAGTAAGCTCTTAAACTCTAAGAGTGTGGAATTGAGGACAAATGTGTTATTTTCCTTTCTCTTTCACTCATCAACGTGCTTCCACCCATTTGTGAACAGCATCCCAAAAGGTGGATATCGTTCCTTTTAGTGTTCCTATCAATACAATTCAAAGGGGAGGCAGCCTATAAGATTTAACGAGCATATATATTTAATTTGAAAGCGTGTGAAAAAGTGTTCCGGGTCTAGTAGCAGAACCCAGAAGATGTAAGGAATTCTTTCCATGCATCAGTAGAGATTGGATTTTTAAAAATATGATTAACTTCAACAAAAGCTGGAAACAAAAAAGTTTGGGGAAAGAAGTAACCACTGAAACATGTTCCCCACCCTAATTATTCTAAAAGTGAGCACTGATAGCAGTAAGGGAATTTATTATCCAGTTTGCAAGCTGTCATGCTGGCCACATGACTCGGAAAAACTGTCTGCAGACAAATGTTTGCTCCCTCTGCCAGTAAAGCGAGATGAGCGCTGCAACCCCAGAGTCGTTCGCGACTGAACTTCACTGTCAGGAGTCCTTTATCTTTTTATGCAAGCTGCTAAACTGCAAATGCCCCAAAGCTTAGGCATTTGTTTTTCCTGGATACAGGTGGCACTACTTGTAGCAGCTGAATTCTGGGAACAAGGAGATATGGAAAGAAATGTACTTCAGCAACAACCTATTGTAAGTTCTCTCCCTACACTTCTTATTATTTTCAAAGTTGATGTAAACAAAGAAAAGAAATCAGAGTGACTATATATGGAATAATCCAATAAAGGGAAAGTGGATAAATAATGCTATCAAGGATAACCCTCCCCCATATAATTACAAACTAACAATGTAAAACCAAAACCAAATCAGTAACATGGAAACCCATCATGGGAAAGGGTGAAGCTTTCTGAAATACTGCTTAACATGGCACTTTCAAAACTGGATGAGGGTGACTGCATAAGGCAACTGTCTCTCCTTGTTTTGCATTCCAGCATATTTTAAAGGGGGGGCATTCTTGTTAAAACTCATTGCACCCTTTACTATTTATGATTTACTCATAAGATCCATGAGATCTTGCTTAAAATGGCAGAATCCCACAATTTAACAAGCCACTCCTGAATTTTTGAGTGCTGTCTATGTAGAAAGACTGGGCCATTATAAAGAGATTTAGTGGTTCTTAATTGATTGGTGATGTGATAATGTTGTATTGTATTATTTATGCAAATTGATTTTCTCTGGAGTTAAAGATCTGACTGGGACAAGCCTTGTTATGTTGAGCTCGTATTTTGCACAATTTGTATACGGTGTCTGTTTGATAATGGTGGTTTGCTTTGCCTAATAAAGGATAACAAGCCACTCACATAGCTGTGCCATTTCCTTCTCCTCTCCCCCCATAATAATAATAATAATAATAATAATAATAATAATAAATACTTGACAGAAAGTAGTGCATCCTTGCTGCAACAACCAAATGAAGCAATAATTTCTCTTTGCCTTTTGGAGAATCTTTCAATATATTCATAGAAAATGTTTGGACTCTAAACATATTCTGCAACCCCAAATCATTTTGGGAGTGTGTGTGGATATTTCTTAAAGCCTGTTCCAACCTTAGTAGAAAAAATAGTGCAGAGTGCATTGTCTCTATTCATTTTCAGCAGGGAACAGGCAATGGTAAAGCCGGGGGTAGCCTTGTCGAAACATGAACATCACACCAGAATCATGATTTGAGTCCTTCCACATGGGATAGCTGTATCTCCCCCCCCCCACACACACTTAACCATAAGGAGATGAGGAAAATGAGGGGTGGAGGATCCCCAACCCTGTTTTAGTGGGAGCCAAATCACAAAAATTTAGTCCCCACTGCATGATAATCCTCCCAGTGCAATACCAGAGCAGGAAACAGTAGCCACCAAATTATATATGAAATAGTAAAGGAGTACATTAAGAGACAGGGATGCGGGTGGCGCTGTGGGTTAAAACACAGAGCCTAGGGCTTGCCGATCAGAAGGTCGGCGGTTCGAATCCCCGCGACAGGGTGAGCTCCCGTTGCTCAGTCCCTGCTTCTGCCAACCTAGCAATTTGAAAGCACATCAAAGTGCAAGTAGATAAATAGGTACTGCTCCGGCGGGAAGGTAAACGGTCTTTCCGTGCGCTGCTCTGGTTCACCAGGTGCAGCTTAGTCATGCTGGCCACGTGACCCGGAAGCTGTACGCCGGCTCCCTTGGCCAATAAAGCGAGATGAGCGCCACAACCCCAGAGTCGGTCACGACTGGACCTAATGGTCAGGGGTCCCTTTACCTTTACCCTTTACACCACCTTTACATTAAGAGACATCACTTCATTGACATTATACAGAATCCTCCTTTACAGAGGACAGATCTCTATTTGAAGGTGTCCTTCATTTGAAGCTGCCCTGTCTAAGTCTGGTTTAAAGATAAGGAACCATAAAAAGGACAGCAGCCGCCCTGAAAGTGCCTATCAGCATTTTGTAGCCCCTAGGAAGCAGGTGAACAGGTATTCAAGTCACCCAGTGCCTTCTGTACTGTGGTGAGATGTATTTCTATTTAAATTACAATGGTTATTTCTAAATTTCCACCTAATGCATATAAACCACCGTATGCAAATTGGTGCCTTCCCTTTTTTTGGTGATGCAAATCCTCTTTTTTGGCAGTGAATAACTGAGTGCTGATCTTGCCCTCTTTCCAACAGTCTTGTTGATTACAGCCCATTTATTTTGACCCACAAAAATTAAAGGAAGCCACTAAGAATAGTGTGCACTTTTATCTGTAGAACACAGTCCTGGCTTCAGTTTCTTGGCCAGGACATTATTACTAGAGCACAACAGAGACCAGAATAAATGATTATAATAATTTTTAAAGTTATTGCTGTTTTTTCCCCCTAGCCTATGATGGACAGAAGAAAAGCTGCTGAGCTTCCAAAACTTCAAGTTGGTTTCATTGACTTCGTATGCACCTTTGTTTATAAGGTAAGAAGTTAGTACTCAGTATCTACTAGGCCCTTAAACTCTAGCTACTGGTAGTTAAGGTAAATAATTTTTAATTAGAGCTAACATTTTCAAATGTTTTAAAATAATGACACAATTTAGGAAACTAGGATTGCTTCTGCAAACTAGGATTGCTTCCTCAACAATTACCATACTTTGTTCACTCACATATTATTGTTGCATTCTAGTACTTTCTGTGTTGTCCTCCCCATTTTTTTCAGGCCTGATTTGTGGCAAATTTTTGCAACGCAACCCAGTTATAGGTAATTTTTTTTTTAAGGTAAAGGACCACTGGATGGTTAAATCCAGTCAAAGGCAACTATGGGGTTGTGGCACTCATCTTGCTTTCAGACCAAGGGAGCCGGCATTTATCCACAAACAGGCCATGTGGCCAGCAGGACTAAACCGCTTCTGGTGCAACGGGACACAGTGACAGAAACCAGAGCGCATGGAAACGCCGTTTACCTTCTCGCCACAGCCGTACCTATTTATCTATTTGCACTGGTGTGCTTTCGAACTGCTGGGTTGGCAGGAGCTGGGACAGAGCAATGGGAGCTCACCCCGTCATGGGGATTCGAACCGCCAACCTTCTGATCGGCAAGCCCAAGAGGCTCAGTGGTTTAGACCACAGCGCCACCCGCGTCCCAGTTATAGAACTACTGTGTGTACTATGGGTAGGCAAGTTGCTATTGATGCTCTTAAGGGCTACTTAAAGGCTACCCTGAGATTAAGAATCTCATGCTCTACCAACTGAGCTATGAACATATTTAGTAACTGAGCAATGGCTACATAACTTCTTACCTCTCAACTGTCCCTCTCAGCTATGCTCTGGATGAGCTCAGTAAGGAAGGCACCTATGCTGTTAATTTTCTTGAAAACAATCTACCACTTGGTTTAACAAGAAAGTTGGATTGATGTTGTGAATTGTATTTGAAATGTTAAAATATGATCTTTCCCACAGACATTTCTTAGCTACAGACTTACCACTGAAATTGAGAACCATTTTAGAAAATGGATTTATTACAGATCTTTTTATTATGGGTAATTCATAGGGGACGGGGGTGGCACTGTGGTCTAAACCACTGAGCCTAGGGCTTGCCAATCAGAAGGTCGGCGGTTCGAATCCCCGTGACGGGGTGAGCTCCTGTTGTTCGGTCCCAGCTCCTGCCCACCTAGCAGTACAAAAACATGTCAAAGTGCAAGTAGATAAATAGGTACCGCTTCAGCGGGAAGGTAAACGGCGTTTCCGTGCGCTGCTCTGGTTTTGCCAGAAGCGGCTTAGTCATGCTGGCCACATGACCTTGAAAAACTGTCTGCAGACAAACGTCGGCTCCCTCGGCCAGTAAAGCAAGATGAGCTCCACAACCTCAGAGTTGTTCGCGACTGGACTTAACTGTCAGGGGTCTTTACCTTTACCTTTAATTCATTTTTAATCTGCAAGAAGAAACAAAAGTGCAACAATAAATATTTAAACATCATCAACATTTTTAGTGATTGGTTTAAAGAGACAAGACAGCCAGAAAACTGAAAATGCTTTGGGTTTCTACCGCTACTGCCTTTTTTTGTTTGCATCAGGAATTTACACGGTTCCATTCAGAAATTCAGCCAATGTATGACAGACTACTGAACAACAGAAAAGAGTGGAAAGCCCTGGCAGATGAGTATGACGAGAAAATGAAAGCTTTAGAGGAAAAACAAAAGAAAGAAGAAGAGAAAATGGCTGCCAGTAGAGGTTAGAAAACAAATGTATCTGGAAAGGTTAATTTCCTCCATTCCTTTCCACTCCTGCTTTATATAGGCCCCATCTGAAATTCTTGTGTGCTTATTTCTGGATGCTGGATAAAACTAAGTAACTAGATACATACCACCCAACTTTTTCAAGGGGAAAAACAAGACGCGCTTCCAGGCGAGTCACATGACGGGGTGTCCCTTTTTTCTGGGACACTTGGTGGATATGTAGATATCAAGGCATCCTACCTGAGGCAGCTTAATTAGCATATCAACAGAGCAAGAGCATAATTTTGTTTAGGTGTTAAACATGAACTACTAGTTCACACCCAGCCCTCTTCAGTCCTGAATTCATTTTCAAATGTCCCAGTTTCAAACACCTAATATACTTCACTGGGCAACAAAATATTTTGTTCAACATCACAACCCACCTGCCAAAGATATCCCCCACTCAGCAATCTCAAAGCAATCTCTTAAGCAGAAATTAAGTAGGTTGTGCTTCATAGCCACACAGCTTTTAAAAATGATCCTCCTAAAACAGCTCACCCTAATAATGGCTGTTTTTTATTCCCGTAGGAACGATGACAACCTGCAATGGGGAAAGCGTTCCCCCGTCTCCAACTTGTTGCATAATTTAAGTCAACAAAGGTCTGTTTCAGGGATCATGCATCATCTGGCCTGGATTTGCCACAACCAGCAGTAGACCAAGAGTCACAGACATCCTGGCTGCCCGATGACTGCACCTGTATAATATATGTTATATAATATGTGTGTTACACTTTGTTTTTATGTGTACAGTGAAAACATATATAGCTAAAAAGAAATGCCATCAAACATTCTCAGAATCATTCCCTAGAACATGGTGTGTGTGTTAATATCTATCTATCTGATGGGAATTGGTAGGAAGATATATTCATTATGTTTAATCCTCTAGAGACCCACATGTGTAAGTTAACAAAAAACAGCTGGATGGTTTTAAAACATGAGGCTAGCACGCAGAGAGCCCCAGCAGAGGAGTATTAAGTCCCATAGTTAGGCAGTTTAATGAACAGGAATAGGCTATGAAACCTTATTTATTCTGTGTGAAGCCGGTGACTCCCTTTCCCCACTTTTTCCAATGGAACAGACCAAAGTAAGTTTAAAATGTTTTATTTACAATTTCTAGGTCTCAGACATGCATTTTTCTTATGTAGTTGCAATGGAATAATGCAAGTGAAATACTCCTGGTTGAAATTCAGCAAAGTTAGCTTCAGGCTGTTGTCTGAAGCAGGGAGGTCTTGAGAGACACACCCTGCTTCCATGACTGCATCATGGAGAGGGAGAAAGAGAAACGGGGATGGACGGACAGGAAACAGGCTTTACTTCCTCCCTCTCAAGAGAAGAGGGGGCATAACCTCACTTAGGCTACTCTAGTAATTGGAACTCTTTGTTCCTTAACCCTTTCATATACAAACTAGCAAACATGCAGGGGTTTTATTCAGCGGGAAATCACCAGAACTCAGTTCTGGCACCTCTCAGGTGGGCACCATTGCCATTATAAGAGAACAAGGGTGGTGTTGACGGTGAGTTCTGGCACTTCTTTTTCAAGAAAAATAGCACTGCAAATATGTACTGTTAGGGTTGACTGCTAAAATTTCCCACACTATTTACAATATAGGTATGTATATCAGTACAGTCATACCTTGGAAGTCGAATGGAATCCGTTCCAGAAGTCCGTTCAACTTCCAAAACATTCAAAAACCAAAGCACGGCTTCTGATTTGCTGCAGGAACAGAAGGTCGGTGGTTCAAATCCCCGCGACGGGGTGAGCTCTTGTTGCTCGGTCCCTGCTCCTGCCAACCTAGCAGTTCGAAAGCACGTCAAAGTGCAAGTAGATAAATAGGTAGTGCTCCAGCGGGAAGGTAAATGGCATTTCCGTGCGCTGCTCTGGTTCACCAGAAGCGGCTCAGTCATGCTGGCCACATGACCCGGAAGCTGTACACTGGCTCCCTCGGCCAGTAAAGCGAGATGAGCGCCACAACCCCAGAGTCGGCCACGACTGGACCTAATGGTCAGGGGTCCATTTACCTTTACCTATACTTTAACAACCAGCCAGCAATTCTGGATCTCATCCTTGTAAATCCAAATGCCGTATCCTCACCTTCCCCATCAGGGAAAAAAGGGTGAGTGAAGATCTGCATCAGGAACAAGGGGGGGTGGTGGAATTAATTTCTACATTGGGACCTGCTGCCCCTGTGGATCCTGCCATCTCCACCTGAGGCAGTTTCCCTGACCTCACCTTGCCTGCTGGGTGAGGCTGCCCTGCCACAGGGTTTTGTCAATAAATGCTCTCCCGCTTCCTTCTTACACACAGAATGCTGTAGTTGTTATATTGCAGAAATTTAGTAACAGCAACAACTACTACTGTACTTTGATTTGCTGGAGTGGTTAATTTTTTACCTCTCAGTAGCTTTGTGCTGTTAACAGTCCTGAAGACAGATTTAATGCTGAGCTTTCAAAAGAATGTCAGATTTATTTTACAGATGTATTAAAGATGTCAAAACACATTCTTTTTCTCTCTGGTGTTTATTATATGTAGAAGAACCACAGAAAATAATAGTTTTTAATAGGATGAGTATATATGATAGCTCCCTTTCGATCTGCAAAACAGTCACAGCAGTGAACAAGCAATGTTTTAGTCATGGGAAAAGTGACCAAGAACCTGCTTTCTTTAGCAATAAAGACACTGTAGCAATTGGTCAGGCCAGTCAAATGACCACACAGCAACAGAGAAATAAAGCAAGAAAGTTTTAATTGTTTGCCGGCAGCAAGCAATGGCACGGAGGAAGAAGTTCCAAAGTCTGGAACCCTTCCAACAGGGGAGGCTTCCCTTTATACATTCTTGAATCAGGTCTTTATCCAATCAAAAGTTACAGCATTACACATACTCTGACAGATGCAATAGATTCTGCTTAGAGACAAGAACTGCTTTTCCTGGAGATTGTGTTCCAGACAGATACATTAGCTTCTTCCTAGAGACCGGGCATGAGGAGTTGGACATTACCCTTCCGTGTCCTTATTTGGTAATCCTTATCAGCCTATATCTGTGTGTCTCTGGGTAGTGGGTGTCTGAGTGTATTTACTGGATATGGGGGCCTGGCCTTAGATCAACAAAAATGGCTTCCTTGCTTAAAATTTTAACTTTCAAAATGGCTTCCCTGAGCACGTTGCCACAACACCATAAGGGCCCACTGCCATGTTGGTGATGCTTATCTGTGATGTTTTACATTTCCCTCTTTTAGAAGCATTGCGACATGTTACATTCCTTAGCTTCAGGGCTCAGTTCCGGCACCTCTCAGGTCGGCGCCATTGCCAGTGTAAGAGAACAAGGGAAGCATCCATGGTGAGTTCCGGTACCTGTTTTTCTAAAAAATCAGCACTGCTTAGCTTAATTTCTTGAGGTGAGTTTGTTGGACAGAAGCATCAATGACCTGAGAAAGATGATGGGGCAGCTCTTCCCCAACCTTCCCTGAGGGAAGGCAGGAGTGTGGGAGCCCAGACCAGGGAGCACACATACCATTAGCTTATGACATAAACATCAATTTGTTCTAGTATTTTAGAATTGTAAACCAGCTCAGGTGCTTTAGCATGAATGAATGAATGCTCCATGTATTTCAAGCTAACTTTGTCCATAGCTTAGGAAGCACAGGACGTGCAAAAATCTTAGTAGGGTGAAGAAAAAACAATACATGGGCCATGCAATGTGAAAACCCCAGAAACAAAACAAAACACCTCTAATGGATATGTTTGTAGGGGACCAGAGACAGAGACTGGGTTCTTCTGGCATTGGGAGTTTTAAGGTTTTGGGATGCTTGCTAGCCCAAACTGCCCTCCCTCCCTGGGGATCTTTGTGTTTTAAACTTGACTTCTGACACCATGACATGCAAGGTCCAGCCAGGAAGAGACAGAAGAAACTCCAGGAAACTCCTAACAGCACTCAGATACAATCTTTCAGTGCCAACCTATGTTTTAAACTACATATCATGGGGGAAGGGGGACCGACACTGCGGGATGCTTTCCTCTGATTTCAGACAAATGGAAATGCAAAGTCCCGAGAGATTCTTTTACAGCATTTCCATTTTTCCTTTGACTTTGGATACCTGGCATGCTCTATGGTCGCTGTAACCAAACTGCTGAATTTACATGCACTGTATCATCAGCTCACTCCCTGTAGGAAGGTCAGGCCTACCTAGGCAGCAAAGTGAGATCAGGTTAGGGATAAAGCTGTTGAGATGGGATGGAGGCAGTCTGAGGAAGAGTCTGGCTGTACCTCTTGCCATGAAATATGGAAAATCACTGAAACCAAGCAAAAAATACCATAGTATTACTACTTTATTGATAAAATCATTTCTATACTGTCTTTCATTCCAAGGTTTACCAGAGCAGTTTACAGCAGTTAACATACTAAAAATAGGATAACATTAAAACCAAACAAGTCAATATCATCACCATCTAGAAACACTAGAGATTATGGGCCATTTAAATTAACAATGCTTTTAAGAAGGAAAGAGATTTATAGACGTCGTAAATGAATAAACTTTACAATATTGTAAAGGAAGAGTTTCAAATCTCAGGGCAAGGAGTAGATTGTTGTTGTTTAGTCGTTTAGTTGTGTCCGCCTCTTCGTGACGCCCTGGACCAGAGCACGCCAGGCACTCCTGTCTTCCACTGCCTCCCGCAGTTTGGTCAAACTCATGCTGGTAGCTTCGAGAACACTGTCCCACTATCTCGTCCTCTGTCGTCCCCTTCTCCTTGTGCCCTCCATCTTTCCCAACATCAGGGTCTTTTCCAGGGAGTCTTCTCTTCTCATGAGGTGGCCAAAGTATTGAAGCCTCAGCTTCACGACCTGTCCTTCCAGTGAGCACTCAGGGCTTCAGAATGGAGAGGTTTGATCTTCTTGCAGTCCATGGGACTCTCAAGAGTCTCCTCCAGCACCAGAATTCAAAACCATCAATTCTTCGGCGAGGAGTAGATTACATGTTGTTATTTGTCATAATGGTCAACTGATTAGAAAAAGTTCCAATGAACTAAATGATTAGGACAAGTATTTCCAGTATTCACACATATTTACACCTGAGTTTAGTTGAAGGGAATACAGAATATTGCACACTAAGGGGACAATGTGAAAATACCCTTACTCTAACAGTGGGTGCCCCTTTCAGCCTATCTGAGGGTAGCAGTCTAGGTTGGGGGATGAATGGGAGATTCTGGGCCACACAGCTCTGCATCCCAAGGCTTCACTCCCCACACCACAACATCTGCATCTGTTAGTGCCAATTGTGAATAAAAATATCCTATTAAAGGCATGAATCTGGATTGGGCAGTCCAGCAGAGGGGTATGTGCAGTCTTCTCCATTCCAAGGCAAACCACATTTGAAGCTAAAATAAAGTGGTTTGTTGATGGTGTTAGAGATTTGTGAGGGGGACCCTCCTAAACCCCAGAAATTAATAAATGGTAGAATTTTGTCCATTTGGGATGTGAAGAGAGAAATACAAGCCAATACACCTGAGGCAAGTATTACACACACACACACACACACACACACACACATGCATATACATATACAGATAGAGCGAGAGGGAGACTGGCTGGTGGGAAAATCTTTGGGGATTTTCTTTTGCACAAGGGATGCATGTCAAAAGCCCTCTTTTCTTTCTCTGAGCTTCAGAATGTGCACTAAGATTACTTTGAGTTTTGCATTGGACAATATCAAGATTACTGAGTGTGCTGAAAGGAGGGCAGACAGCACTAAATCAGAAACTAATTGCAGATTTGTGCCATACATGTAGAAATGAGCCATAGGAATGAGTAAAGCAGCAAAATACGTAATGCCAAAGAACAGAGAGAGCAACAAAGACTTCATGACGTTGAGATAGACCTGAGTGCTGAGGTCTTTAATGGCAGAGCCACTCTTTCTTAGATTCCTTATGTGCCTCCAAAGAGAGATGAGGAAAAGCATGGATGCCGTTACGCTCAGGATGAAACTCATGCACATAGAACAGAACTGTAGAATTCTAAAAGCAGATAATGGGTCTTTGCAAACCTTGCTGAGGCTGGCATTCTGTGTCAGAGTTCCTGAGAGATTACAGAGCTTCTTATTTTCAAAAAAAAGAATGGTTGGAGGAACAGAGAAGAGCATGAGAGCTATGATCGCCATTCCGAGCAGTCTAGATACAAGAACATCGATCCTTAGCTTCAGCCAGAGGAACAGGTGATGGGGGAAGTTGCTGACCTTCACACAGTAGAAAATATCAAGCCATGTGGCACACCAGAGGCTAACACTGCTGAGAAACAACCAGAAATATGTGCCAATCTCTCTTGTAAAAGTACGCGTATAGTTCTCTGGAAGGCTGTTGTACAGAATATTATTTATCATGACGGTCAGCTGTAGCATAATTCTGGAGGTGCTCAAACCGGTCAAGAGGACGTCGCAAGGGGCCATCTTCCTGTTTTGGAGCCATCGGTGCCCATTCACAACTATGATAAATCCATTTCCTAAAAAGGCTACAGCAGACTCAATTGCTAAAAAGGTCTGGAAAAAGATGCCAAAAGGAGTAGTTATGCCCATTGTTGTTACTCTCCACGAGAAAAGCCTGAATGGATGAATTATCAGCGTGTAATTCTCCTGGTTTCTTTTGGATGTCCAGCAGTGGAAACGCTGGAGACTTGGGCTTTTAAAATGATGAGATCATGGTGTGGAAAGAAATGCAAATCTCAGAAGGGCTCTGTTACTAATGACAGAACCAGGTATCATGTTATTCACATATACTTGGATTTCGACATATGCTGGGACTTCAATGATCAACCAATCTCTGTCAGTTTGGGTTGGTAGGTTGTATACTTCCCTGTGAGGGAAAGAATTGCCTGGGGATGAAATGTTTCTCCCTTGCTGCAGAGAGGTTTACGACCTGACAGGCTACAG
Organism: Podarcis pityusensis; assembly: GCF_964106645.2. Lineage (NCBI taxonomy): Eukaryota > Metazoa > Chordata > Lepidosauria > Squamata > Lacertidae > Podarcis > Podarcis pityusensis. The sequence continues at coordinate 38,079,034 of NC_138042.1, forward strand.
CTGACTCTGTTTATGTGAGGGTTGAGGAGATTTCTCCCCTCCCATACCCAAGAATCTCCTGATGATCTCCTGATGGTCTCTGCTGACTCTCCACAGAGAGAAGGAGGCGTGTCCTGCCTATCTACTTATTCTGCCCAGCAACATATCTGTGTGTGTGTGAGAGAGAGAGTCAGTCAGTCAGTGTATCGGAGAGAGTGAGAGTGTTGGAGATCCTAGAGATAAGATTGCTGTTAGAGCAGCTGCAGACTCTCAGTGTAGCATTGATTTATGCTTAGAATATTCAGCTCTGTATATAGCTTTGTATCATAGTTGTAGTTATAGAATAAAAGGAAGATATTTACAGAGCTGCTCTCCGAGTGGTTTATACTCTGCAAGACTCTGCAAAACTCTGCTGCGCAACGACTGTATTATTGAGACAGTGAATCCGGTGCTCTCAGCTCTAAGCTGTGAGTCCACAGCACTGTGACCTGTTCCTGTGGGAAAAGGAGGTCTCTGGCGGTGCTACCCAGCTCGCCTAGCCCAGTCGGGGTTGAGGTGCATGAGTCCAGTTGGCGCACTGGCTCTAGGGCGATGCTGACAAGGGTTACATTCCAGGAACTGCACATAAAGCCAAAATAGCATAGAGTCAAAACACTCTCACCCTGCAACTTCGAACGCTCTCCCAAGGTGAGTGTAATGGCAGGTGGGAAGTATTTTTCTTTTTCAAGATCCACCTCCTCCTTTGGGGCCAAATACCTAAAGCTGAATTTGCGTAAGTTAAATGTGCATAATTTGCAAGTTGGTCATACGGCAATTACTTGGGGCAGAATGAAAATCGACTACACACAGAGAGAGCAACTTGATTAATATGGATGCAGAAGATGGGCAGAGTGTGTTGTGGTTAGCGGGCTGATAGGCAAGGCAATCTATTTAACCTATGCAGAAATCTCTTCCAAAGGACTTAATAAGTCAAAACAGAACAAAACACCTCCAATGGATATGTTTGTAGGGGACCAGAGACAGAGACTGGGTTCTTCTGGCTTTGAGAGTTTTAAGGTTTTGGGATGCTTGCTAGCCCAAACTGCCCTCCCTCCCGGGGGATCTTTGTGTTATAAGCTTGACTTCTGACACCATGACATGCAAGGTCCAGCCAGGAAGAGACAGAAGAAACTCCAGGAAACTCCTAACAGCGCTCAGATACAATCTTCCAGTGCCACCTATGTTGTAAACTATATATCATGGGGGAAGGGGGACCGACACTGCGGGATGCTTTCCTCTGATTTCAGACAAATGGAAATGCAAAGTGCCGAGAGATTCTTTTACAGCATTTCCATTTTTCGTTTGCATAATTGACTTTGGATACCTGGCATGCTCTGTGGTCGCTGTAAACAAATTGCTGAATTTACATGCACTGTATCATCAGCTCACTCCCTGTAGGAAGGTCAGGCCTACCTAGGCAGCAAAGTGAGATCAGTTTAGGGATAAAGTCTGGTGAGATGGGATGGAGGCAGTCTGAGGAAGAGTCTGGATGTACCTCTTGCCATGAAATATGGAAAATCACTGAAACCAAGCAAAAAATATCATTCTATTACTACTTTATTGATAAAATCATTTCTATACTGTCTTTCATTCCAAGGTTTACAAGAGCAGTTTACAGCAGTTAAAATACTAAAAATATGATAACATTAAAACCAAACAAGTCAATATCATCACCATCTAGAAACACTAGAGATTATGGGCCAGTTAACTTAACAATGCTTTAAAGAAGGAAAGAGATTTATAGAAGTCATAAATGTATGAAATTTACAATATTGTAAAGGAAGAGTTTCAAATCTCAGGGCAAGGAGTAGATTGTTGTTGTTTAGTTGTTTAGTTGTGTCCGCCTCTTCGTGACCCCCTGGACCAGAGCACGCCAGGCACTCCTGTCTTCCACTGCCTCCCGCAGTTTGGTTGAACTCATGCTGGTAGCTTCGAGAGCACTACCCAACCATCTCATCCTCTGTCGTCTCCTTCTCCTTGTGCCCTGGTTCTTTTCCAGGGAGTCTTCTCTTCTCATGAGGTGGCCAAAGTATTGGAGCCTCAGCTTCAGGATCTGTCCTTCCAGTGAGCGCTCAGGGCTGATTTCTTTAAGAATGGATACGTTTGATCTTCTTCCAGTCCATGGGACTCTCAAGAGTCTCCTCCAGCACCATAATTCAAAACCATCAATTCTTTGGCGAGGAGTAGATTACATGTTGTTATTTGTCATAATGGTCAACTGATTAGAAAAAGTTCCAATGAACTAAATGATTAGGACAAGTATTTCCAGTATTTACACATATTTACACCTGAGTTTAGTTGAAGGGAATACAGAATATTGCACACTAAGGGGACAATGTGAAAATACCCTTACTCTAACAGTGGGTGCCCCTTTCAGCCTATCTGAGGGTAGCAGTCTAGGTTGGGGGATGAATGGGAGATTCTGGGCCACACAGCTCTGCATCCCAAGGCTTCACTCCCCACACCACAACATCTGCATCTGTTAGTGCCAATTGTGAATAAAAATATCCTATTAAAGGCATGAATCTGGATTGGGCAGTCCAGCAGAGGGGTATGTGCAGTCTTCTCCATTTAAAGGCAAACCACATTTGAAGCTAAAATAAAGTGGTTTGTTGATGGTGTTAGAGATTTGTGAGGGGGACGCTCCTAAACCCCAGAAATTAATAAATGGTAACATTTTGTCCATTTGGGATGTGAAGGGAGAAATACAAGCCAATACACCTGAGGCAAGTATTACACACACATGCATATACACATACAGATAGAGCAAGGGGGGAAATGGCTGGTGGGAAAATCTTTGGGGATTTTCTTTTGCACAAGGGATGCATGTCAAAAGCCCTCTTTTCTTTATCTGAGCTTCAGAATGTGCACTAAGATTACTTTAAGTTTTGCATTGGACAATATCAAGATTACTGAGTGTGCTGAAAGGAGGGCAGACAGCACTAAATCAGAAACTAATAGCATATTTATGCCAGACATGTAGAAATTAGCCATACGAATGAGTAAAGCAGCAAAATACGTAATGCCAAAGAACAGAGAGAACAACAAAGACTTCATGACGTTGAGATAGACCTGAGTGCTGAGGTCCTTAATGGCAGAGCCACTCTTTCTTAGATTTCTTATGTGCCTCCAAAGAGAGATGAGAAAAAGCATGGATGCCGTTACACTCAGGATGAAACTCATGCACATAGAACAGTACTGTAGAATTCTAAAAGCAGATAATGGGTCTTTGCAAACCTTGCTGAGGCTGGCATTCTGTGTCAGAGTTCCTGAGAGATTACAGAGCTTCTTATTTTCAAAATAAAGAATGGTTGGAGGAACAGAGAAGAGCATGAGAGCTATGATCGCCATTCCAAGCAGTCTAGATACAAGCACATCGATCCTTAGCTTCAGCCAGAGGAACAGGTGATGGGTGAAGTTGGTGACCTTCACACAGTAGAAAATATCAAGCTGTGTGGCACACCAGAGGCTAACATTGCTGAGAAAAAACCAGAAAAATGCGCCAATCTCTCTTGTGAAAGTACCCGTATAGTTCTCTGGAAGGCTGTTGTACAGAATATTATTTATCAAGATGGTCAGCTGCAGCATAATTCTGGAGGTGCTCAAACTGGTCAAGAGGAAGTCACAAGGGGCCATCTTCCTGTTTTGGAGCCATCGGTGTCCATTCACAACTATGATAAATCCATTTCCTAAAAAGGCAACAGCGCTCTCAATTGCTAAAATGGTCTGGAAAAAGATGCCAAATGGAGTAGTTATGCCCATTGTTGTTACTTTCGATGAGAAAAGCCTGAATGGAAGAAGTATCAGAGTGTAATTCTCCTGCTTTGTTTTGGATCTCCAGCGGTGGCAACTCTGGAGACTTGGGCTTTTAAAATGATGAGATCATGGTGTGGAAAGAAATGCAAATCTCAGAAGGATTCTGTTACTAATGACAGAACCAGGTATCATGTTATTCACATATACTTGGATTTCGACATATGCTGAGATTTCAATGATCAACCAATCCCTGTCAGTTTGGGTGGGTATACATTTTTTTGCAGGGGTATCAATTTTTCAATGCTTGGACTCTAGGTAATTCTGTTTCACCATAAGTGACCTCCCAACTTGTGATAATATGAAATGTTAAACCTCATGGATAGGATAATCTACTGAACTACAGTAGAAGAGCAACTAAATCAATGAGGTATTTGTGAGATGCTTTGGGGCTGCGTCATGGGGACAAATCTTAGGTGAGCCATGGATTGAAGCCTTGGGAGTCAAGGGAACCAAAGGGGAAACCAGGACTGAGAGCAAGTAAGAAGTCAGGACCAAAAAAAAAGCCATTTAGAGCCAAGGGATATCTAGGAAGCAGGACTGAAGAGTAAGCCAGATGTCAGGATTGAACGGCAACAAAAGAATACAGGAAAGTCAGGTTCACAGGTCAGTCCCAGGCCTGGGGATATTAAGCTGCTTAGGCCGCTCTTGGAAGTAACTCAGAACCTGGAGCATTCACACACTAACCCAAAGCATCTCTGTTCAAACCTCCATAGGTTTCTGTATATGTAAAGGTAAAGGTACCTGTCAGAGCTGCTTCCAGATCCTAGCTCACAGAGGATCACGCTAGCCAGCGATCATTAAACAAAAGTCTTTATTGAGTTACAGTTTCCATTCTCAAGCTGCTGCGTGCAACTCTACGTCTCATGGTTAGATCGGCGAAGCTCCATCTGAGTCTCCGCCCCCTGTACACCAGTTTAAGATTCTAGCCTTACTCCACCTCTTCCGTCTCTCCTTTCTCCTCTGGGTCCTGCTACCCCCCGGGGTCCCTTCCTTCCTGGATTCTTCTGACGCTGACGTTGACCCCCCTGACTCCTCCCCGTCTTTTCGGCGGGCTTTGGGACCTGGCTCCCTATCCGGGCTGCCAACTGCACCGCCCTCCTGTACATTTGAACTTGGCGCGCGCGCCCAGCCTTCAACCTTCCTCTCGACCGTTTCCTCGCTCCCCGATGGAGGCGTGGCCAATCCTGACTCATGTCCTCCCACTGGCAGTGCGCCGCCTGATCCCGATGCCTGGGACTCCTCCCCCCTACTGCACTCTGGTGTGGACGCTGGTCCTGATTTCCAACTGCTTCTCTCTGAGTCCCCTCTGGCCCCTTCTTCCTGGGGTGTCCCCCTCGGCACCCCCCTTGCTCTGACCATGGGAGCCCCTTTCTGTGAATCTTCCGATTCGCTGGAAAGACTCAGAGACCTCGGACCGCTGTCATCGCTAACATTACCTTCGGACTCCTCCCCCTCGCTCTCTATTTCCTCCCTTTCCTGTGCCTCTGCTCCTGAACCCCTGACAGTACCCCTGCCCGTACGGGCCAGTCTTGACAGACTCTAGGGTTGTGCGCTCATCTCACTCTATAGGCCGGGAGCCAGCGCTGTCCGGAGACACTTCCAGGTCACGTGGCCAGCGTGACAAGCTGCATCTGGCAGGCCAGCGCAGCACACGGAACGCCGTTTACCTTCCCGCTGGTTAGCAGTCCCTATTTATCTACTTGCACCCGGGGGTGCTTTCGAACTGCTAGGTTGGCAGGCGCTGGGACCGAATGATGGGAGCGCACCCCGCCGCGGGGATTCGAACCGCCGACCATGCGATCGGCAAGTCCTAGGTGCTGAGGTTTTACCCACAGCGCCACCCGCGTCCCGCTGAGTAAATATATGAATATATGAATATATACATATTCTGAATATGTACTGTCTCACAATTCTCAAGACAGCTCCTTGGGTTGGCCTCATCCATTAGGGAAAAAAGAACCTGCCCAAGAATGACATGGGATGAAGCAGCTGCTTTGGGTGGCACCTGAGAGATAGGGCACAGATGAGGAAGAGGAGGAGGGAGCTGTTGCCCCACTGCTGCTTTATGCGGTGGGATTGCCATAGCCAGTGTCTGAAGTGGTGGTAGCAGCACGTGAAGGCAGGAGCCAGGGGGAAGTCAGAAATAAAACAGCCGGTGCCAGTGAAGTTAATTCTTTATTCAAGGAAACAGAACAGCTCAGGCCTAGTGAGCCCAGCAACTCTTCCCCAATGCCCAAGTGAAACAGTTGTGGGGAGTGAAGGTCCCTGCCCTCCCACAACTCTCCAAGTCTCCTCCTTGCCAGCAACTTACCCAAGGAACAGGAATATTCTCTGTCTTTCTATCTGTGCTCCACCCTCTTCATACCTCCATGGGTTCTGGGAGACCAGAGGGTGTGGGATGTGAAACACAGAGCAGTCAAATACAACATTCCTAGAGTGCTCATAAAAGAGGATGTCTGGACCAGCCAGTCGGAACTTCCTGTTTCCTCCTGGGCTGGGACAAACTTCCTCTACATGTGACCAGATGTGGGCGTGACCTCACCTATGCAGGTAAGAAAATAGCACAGTGGAGGTAGCCATCTCTCTGACTCCATTCCTCGAAGAAGCAAAAATATTCATAGCCTGAGATGCTCTCTTGGCTTGCAGCCAAGAGAGGACAAAGGAACTATCTCCTTATGGGATAGATTCCAGGTGTATATATTTTGTAACTTAAGTCTGCCTCCTGGGATCCATTTGTGAACAGAATGTGAGTAAACTGTTTTATATACTTATATACAAGACTGTGTCGCGTCTATTTCTTTTATGAGGGAATAAAAGGGGAATTACCAGGCAACTTATTCTAGAGGCTTAAACAAGCCTGGCAAAGACGTTATCCGCTGCACAAGTTTAAAAGGGGGAATGTGACTCTGCTAAATTGTAGAACTTGTTAACACAAGTTGGGAAGGATATAATTAAACAATATATCCTCTCCTGCCTCCCTGATCATTCCCACAAAGGAGAGGGGAGCTGGTCACAGCAGGAGGGGGAGACTCCCTGGCTTCTTTAGCAGCCTGACTTGCTGCTGCCTCTTGACCCTCTCCTCTCCAGCCTCCTCTTCTGCCTCTCATTCAGGATTACTCTTTCCCACAGCCTCTTCCTGCTCACTTAACCCTGTTACCTCTTCAGCTTCCAACACCTCCTCCTTCTACTTTGCTCCTTCTTCTCCTTCTGACCACACATTGTCATCCTACCACCAATCCCCTGGCTCTAAGCTGTCTTCCCTTTGGGGTTCCCTTGCAAGTTCCCCTGCTAGTGCCTCACATCACTTTTCTGCATCCAGGCTGTCACTGACAAAGCAGGGCATCCTATTAAAGGCATGAATCTGGATGGGGCATTCCAGTAGAGGGTATGTGCAGGTTTTTTTTCCATTCCAAGGCAAACCACATTTGAACCTAAAATAGAGAAGATTGTTCATAAAAAGATTGTGGCTGGCATCTGTCTGTCTTGAGAGAGAGAATGGACTGCGCCTTTTGAAGTGGGGGGCGAGGTGAAGTCAAAACGCTACGTTAGCAGCACCGAAGTGACGCACTGGGGTGCATAAGCTGAGGTGTGGGTTAGAGATCCAGGGAGGGCGCAACCATCCCTGCACTCCCCATGGACTTGCAATATCTCATAGAACCAGAGTTGGAAGGGACCACGAGGGTTATCTAGTCCAACCCCTGCAATTCAGGAATCTTTTTGCCCAAAGTTGGGCTTGAACCCACAATCCTGAGCTTAAGAGTTTCGTGCTCTACCAACTGAGCTATCAATATTTTTGTCATACAATAAATAATACAGCTACATAAGAGCAAATGATTTGTTTTGTTTTGTTTGTTTTTTAATTGTGTTTATTTACAACACACACTTGTCAAACTAAACATGAAAATAATAGTACAGAATCAAAAGAAAAACAACAACAAAACACAAAACCAAAAATACAAATAAAACATGATAAAGTATGACAACTTTATATTATTTGTTTTGTATATATAGACACACACCATATTTCAGTTCTTCTTTTCTTCTAATTGACTTATTTTTGGTAAATTGTCTCCTTTTTAGTTTATTATTGCCCCTTTTTCTTTCTGTTTTTAATTTAAGTACCATAAATTATTCTGCAGAAGTTAATCGAAACAAGTCCAAGTATTAATTTGAGGGCACTGCTTTTTAAGATATTCTCTATATTTTACCCATTCTTTTTGGAATTTTTGCTTGGTTTGACCCCTAATTGCCACTGTCATTCTAGCCAATTCAATATGATCAAATAATTTGTCTTGCCATTCTTTTTTTTTTTTTGTCGGGATTATTTCTTTTTTTCAATTTTTGGCAATTAGTGTTCTTGCCGCTCCTGCGGCTTACAGCAATATTTTCTTATTTTCTCTGGCAATATCTGTGTCTAGTATCCCCAGTAAAAAAGCTTCTGTTTTCATAACAAAGTTTTGTTTAAACATTTTCTTTAACTCTTCATACACTATATCCCAGAAGCTTTTGATTTTATCACATCTCCACCACATATGTATGAGTGTTCCCTACCTGCAACACAGATTTGATTTTGTTTTATACATTTTACATATTTTGGTTGGTGTTAAATACCGTCTGTAAAACATCTGTCAGGCCCTGACAACATCTTTATTAAATTTTCCCTTATCGCTTCACAAGCTGTAAATTTTCAACTCTCTTTCCATAATTATTTCCATGATGATAATTCAATAGTTTTACCTATATCTATAGCCCATCTAATCATCTCTTTTACCTGTTCACCTCCCACTCCAGTAATGTTTCATAAATTTTAGAAATTATCTGGGCATTATTTTGTAATAACTCTTTATTTAGTAATGAGACTCTGTAAAGCCTCTTTTCTTGTCTGCCTTGAACACTTCATTTAGTTGGTGATACTGAATCCACCCTTTTAGATGATGTCTTATTTCCTCATAGTCTTTTAATATCAGCTTATTTTTATTTTATTTTAATAAATCCTTATTTGTAGTCCAATTTAGTTCCATATTTTTCTTTTTTACCGTTATTGCTTCTAAAGGCGAAATCCACCAGGATGTCTTTGGTTCTAGTAGTTCTTTGTATTTACCCATACTCTGTATATCAATTTTCTTATGATATTGTCAGGGGTTCAGGAGCAGAGGCACAGGAAAGGGAGGAAATAGAGAGCGAGGGGGAGGAGTCCGAAGGAAATGTTAGCGATGACAGCAGTCCGAGGTCTCTGAGTCTTTCCAGCGAATCGGAAGATTCACAGAAAGGGGCTCCCATGGTCAGAGCAAGGGGGGTGCCTAGGGGGACACCCCAGGAAGAAGGGGCCAGAGGGGACTCAGAGAGCAGCAGTTGGAAATCAGGACCAGCGTCCACACCAGAGTGCAGTAGGGGGGAGGAGTCCCAGGCATCGGGATCAGGCGGCGCACTGCCAGTGGGAGGACATGAGTCAGGATTGGCCACGCCTCCATCGGGGAGCGAGGAAACGGTCGAGAGGAAGGTTGAAGGCTGGGCGCACGCGCCAAGTTCAAATGTACAGGAGGGCGGCGCAGTTGGCAGCCCGGATAGGGAGCCAGGTCCCAAAGCCCGCCGAAAAGACGGGGAGGAGTCAGGGGGGTCAACGTCAGCGTCAGAAGAATCCAGGAAGGAAGGGACCCCGGGGGGTAGCAGGACCCAGAGGAGAAAGGAGAGACGGAAGAGGTGGAGTAAGGCTAGAATCTTAAACTGGTGTACAGGGGGCGGAGACTCAGATGGAGCTTCGCCGATCTAACCCCTAGACGTAGAGCTGGGGCGCTGCGGCTTGAAAATGGAAACTGTACTTCAATAAAGACTTTTGTACATTACTGCCGGCTAGCGTTGGTCCTCTGTGAGCTGGGACCTGGAGCCAGCTCTGACAGATATGATTAGTAAATCCCCTGTGAACTTTCACCTTTTTGTATCTCATAACCCATAGTGGTTATTAAACCCTTCTAGGTCCAACAATATCCACTTTTAACCAATTTAAACAAACCGAATCGTAATACAACTTTAGGTCAGATAATGCCAGTCTACCTCTGTATATTTTATCTATTAAAAGTTTATATTTAATTCTTGCTGCCAAATAAATTTTGATAGGTCTATTTGCCATAATTTGAAACAGCCTTCCCCTCCAATGATTGGTATCATTTGAAATAAAAACATTGTTTTAGGCAACACATTCATTTGTCCTACTGATATCCTGCCACAAAGTGAAAGTCTTAACTTATTCCCAATTTCCAAATCTCTTGGGACTTCTTTCCAAATTTTTGTATAGTTGTCTTTAAATAGGTTACAGTGGTACCTCGGGTTAAGAATGTAATTTGTTCCGGAGGTCCGTTCTTAACCTGAAACCGTTCTTAACCTGAGGTACCACTTCAGCTAATGGGGCCTCCCGCTGCTGCTGCACCACCGCCATGTGATTTCTGTTCTCATCCTGGGGCAAAGTTGTTAACCTGAGGTACTACTTCCGGTTAGCGGAGTCTGCAACCTGAAGTGTCTGTAACCCGAGGTGTTTGTTGTACTATTTTGGTTTGTCAGCCAGATTCCCAGGTACTTGGTTTTGTTTACTATTGCCAATCCTGATATCTTTGTAATTCTTCTTTTTTCTGCATAGTCATATTTTTTGCTAACATATTGGTCTTGTTTTTGTTTAACTTGAATCCTGCTACTTTCCCGAATTCAAGATTTTTTTCCTATTATTTGTGGCACACTTTCTTCTGGGTTTTCGGTTGTTAATATCAGTTCATCTGTGAAGGCCTTTATTTTATGTGATTTTTTTCTCAACTGTTATGCCTTTTATCTTTGTGTCTTTCCTTATTACAATCGCTAGGCATTCAAGTACCATGATAAATAATAAGGGTGAAAGAGGGCAGCCTTGCCTGGTCCCCTTATCTGCATAAGAGCAAATGAATAAACATGCATATATCTAGCTCTGAATTAGAATGTAGAGATAATAGCTCACTAGGTCATGTAAGTCATCATGACAATCCCAAACGATGACCGATCATGGATCATAGAAATCGTCAACCAACTTCTGATCTATAAGTAGGTTTTTCCCTGTTCGTTGATGTTCCTCACCAGCAAATGAATATATATTCAAGGCAAGTGCTGACTCCAGGCATTGACTTAAACTGCTCTAAGGAAATGTTCTGAAGATCTATACTAAATGAATGAATTTATAATTAAAAATAGAAGAATGAATAAATATTTTATTTCCCCCTTACTCATTACCAATATCGCTGTTACTAATGGTTGACAAGTGGAAGGATCTGTGTAAATAATGATCAAAGGTTGGATTTCTAGGCAGGAATAAAATTCAGGGCAGGTTTAGGAGGAACAGACAAGTATTAAAGGGGGGGGGGGAGTTTTTTCTTGGATACAAGGAATGCATGTCCACAGCCCGCTTCACTTTATGAAGTCACATTTCTGATGTTTAGTATGCGCAAAAAGATTTCTTTCAGTTTGGGATTGGACAATATTAAGATTATGGTATGTGCTGAAGGTATTGCAGACAGCACTACTGCCAAACTGAAACCGTCATATGCTACATACCTGAAATAACCGCTTACAGGAATGATTAAAGTGGCAAAATACGTAATGTCAACGAGCAGAGAGAACAACAAAGACTTCATGAGATTGAGATAGACCTGAGTGCTGAGGTCCTTAATGACAGAGCCACTCTTTTTCATATTCTTTCTGTGCCTCCAAAGAGAGACGAGCAAAACCATGGATGCCGCTACGCTGAGGATGAAACTCATGCATATAGAAAAGAACTGTAGAGTATTGAAAACAAAGAATGGGTTGTGGCAAACCTTGCTGAGACTGGCATTCTGTGACAGAGTTCCTGAGAGATTGCAGAGCTTCTTAGCTTCAAAATAAAGAATGGTTGGATGAGCAGAGAAGAGCATGAGAGCTATTATCACCATTCCAAGCAGTCTGGGTGCAAGTACATCGATCCTTAGCTTCAGCCAGAGGAACAGGTGATGAGGGAAGTTGGTGACCTTCACACAGTAGAAGACATTGAGCCATGTGGCACACCAGAGGCTGGCGTTGCTGAGAAATAACCATAAAAATGTGCCAATATCCTGTCCATAGGTACGCATACCACTTTCTGCAGTGTTGTAGTACAGAATATTAATTGTCAGGATGGTCAGCTGCAGCGTAATTCTGGAGGTGCTCAAACTGGTCAAGAGGAAGTCGCAAGGGGCCATCTTCCTGTTTTGGAGCCATCGGTGCCCATTCACAACTATGATAAATCCATTTCCTAAAAAGGCTACAGCAGACTCAACTGCTAAAAAGGTCTGGAAAAAGATAGCAAGTGGAGTAGTTATGCCCATTGTTGTTACTCTCCACAGGAAAAGCCTGAATGGTAGAAGTATCAGAGTGTAATTCTCCTGGTCTCTTTTGGATGTCCAGCAGTGGAAACTCTGGAGACTTGGGCTTTTTAAAATGATGAGATCATGATGTGGAAACAATGCAAATCTCAGTAGGGTTCAGTTACTAATGAGAGAACCAGGTGTCATGTTGTTCAGTTACTGAGAGTTCAACGATCAACCAGTTTGGGGTGGGGTTTTTGTTGTGGGTTTAAATTTTACAGTGCTTGGACTCTTGGTAATTCTGTTTCAACATAAGTAACCTCCCAACTTCTGATATTTTGAACTTGCACTTGTGAGATGCTGTTGGGGCTGCATCATGGGCAGGCATGTGAGGTCAGCCATAGTAGAAGGGGAAGTAATAGTAGCAGTAATAATAATAATAATAATAATAATAATAATAATAATAATAATATCATCATCTTTAATCTCACTCCACATATCACTAGGTTGCCCCAGCTGAATGGCTTCCAACAAAAATACAGAGGAAAAGGAAAAGGAAAAGGAAAAGGAAAAGGAAAAGGAAAAGGAAAAGGAAAAACACATCGGGCATTAAAAGCTTCCTGAAAGAGGGCTGCCTTCAGATGTCTACAAAAAGCTATATAGTTATTTAACTCTTTAACATCTGCCAGGAGGGTGCTCCACAGTTTGGGTTCAATGCCCAAAAGGGCCTTCTGCCTAGTTCATTGTAATTTCACTTCTTGCAGTGAGGGAACTACCAGGAGGCCCTCGGAAGTGGACCTCAGTTTCCAGGCTGAATGATGATGATGGAGATGCTCCTTCAGATATACAGGATGAAAGCCTTTTAGGGTTTTAAAGGTCAACAGAAATACTTTGAATTGTGCTCAGAAACATCCTGGGAGCCAATGTAGATTTTTAGTACCGGCATTATGTTGAAGCCTTGGGTGTTAACAGCACCTAAGGGAAAACCAGGAGTCAAGGCTGTGGAGCAAGCTAGAAATCAGGACCATAAATGGCATTTAATTTGAGACATTTGGGTCAGAAGACCAGGAAAATGTTGCCTAACAGAAAGAAGCTCAGTTGGATATCATTCTAGAGAGAATGTTTTTTGGGGGGAACTTTTATGTAACTGACAGGTGGAAAGTCCTTTTACTTTTCTTCTTTCTTCTCTGAATATTTTGTAGCCTTTGCTTCATGTAGGTAGTGGGTGGGAGGCAGGGAAGAGAAGACCTCCCTGGGTGAGAGAAGGGCACAAGAAAGGAAAGCTCCCAGGTCAGAGCTGGGAGGGTCCACCACGATCTGTGTAAGACAAGAGTTAAGACCTACTTTTGAGAGGACTCTATATTTTCCTTTCTTTATTTTTCTCTGTTTTTCTTTTTATATAGATTCCTTTTATATAGATGCCGCTACACTGAGAATGAAACTCATGCATAAAGAACATAACTGTAGAGTTCTGAAAACGAAGAGAGGGTCGTAGCAAACCTTGCTGAGACTGGCATTCTGTGTCAGAGTTCCTGAGAGATTGCAGAGCTTCTTGTTTTCAAAATGAACAATGACAGGATGAACAGAGAAGAGCATGAGAGCTATTATTACAATTCCAAGCAGTCTGGGTGCAAGTACATCAATCCTTAGCTTCAGCCAGAGGAACAGGTGATGGGGGAAGTTGGTGACCTTCACACAGTAGAAGATATTGAGCCATGTGGCACACCAGAGGCTAACATGGCTGGAAAACATCCAGCAAAATCCACCAATGTCCATCATAAAACTATGCATATATTTCTCCAGAAGGCTGTAGTACAAAATATTATTGATCATGACAGTCAGCTGCAGCATAATTCTGGAGGTGCTCAAACTGGTCAAGAGGCAGTCGCAAGGGGCCATCTTCCTGTTTTGGATCCATTTCTGTCCTTTCACAGCTAGGATAAATCCATTTCCTAAAAAGGCAGCAGTGAACTCAATTGCTAAAACGATCTGGAAAAAGATACCAAATGGAGTAGTTATGCCCATTGCTGTTACTTTCTGCCAACTATGCCTGAGTGGAAGAAGTATCAGAGTGGAGTTCTCCTGGTCTCTTTTGGATGTCCAGCAGTGGAAACTCTGTAGACTTGGGCTTTTTAAAATGATGAGATCATGGTGTGGAAAGAAATGCAAATCTCAGAAGGTTTCTGTTACTAATGACCGAAACAGGTATCATGTTATTCACTTATACTTGGATTTTGACATATACTGAGATTTCAATGATCAACCAGTCTCTGTCAGTTTGGGGTGTGTTTTTTATGGTTTTTACTGGGGTATCAATTGTACCATGCTTGGACTCTAGGTAATTCTGTTTCACCATAAGCAACCTTGCAACTTGTGATAATGTTAAATGTGAAATAGCATGCACATCGGCAGAGCAAGCCGATCAGGCACCTGGGGTGGTGCGCCTGGGGGTGGGCCAGCCGTCCATAGGGCGGGGCAAGCCAGGGCAGGATGCTCCATGGGGCCTCCGAGGAGTCTGCCTGCCTCCTCCCACTCAGCCGCCCTACAGCTGAGGAGGAGGCGGTGGGCAGACCATTTAGGACATGGCGGAGCCTGCTGGCCCCAAAGCCACTGCGTCACTCCCAAAAGAGATGGGTGACTTGGGTGCGCTGCTGGCCCAGTAATGAGTGACGCCCGGCACTTTGTCACCCCCCCCCCCTTAGTGGTGACACCCGGGACGGACTGCCCCTAGCACACCTTCCTACCTCCGCCCCTGAGCTGGCAACTCATGGATAGGATATGCTATGGAGAAAAATGAGAAACGCACCTCAGAATCTGTTTGGCTTCCGAGTCGTGTTCGAAAACGGAAGCATTTACTTCTGGGCTTTCAGTGTTTGGCTTCTGAAATGATCAGCAGCCGAGATGCTCGAAAACTGAGGTTCCACTGTAATTCTGTTTCACCGTAAGTGACCTCCCGACTTGTGATAATGTGAAATGTTAAACCTCGTGGATAGGATAATCTACTGAACTACAGTAGAAGAGCAGTTAAGTCAATGAGGTATTTGTGAGATGCTTTGGGGCTGCGTCATGGGGAGAAATCTTAGGTGAGCCATGGATTGAAGCCTTGGGAGTCAAGGGAACCAAAGGGAAAACCAGGACTTAGAGCAAGTAAGAAGTCAAGACCAAAAAAAAAAAAAAAAAAAAAAAGCCATTTAGGGCCAAGGGATATCTAGGAAGCAGGACTGAAGAGTAAGCCAGATGTCAGGGCTGAACAGCAACAAAACGATACAGGAACGTCAAGTTCACAGGTCAGTCCCAGGCCTGGGGATATTAAGCTGCTTAGGCAGCTCTTGGAACTAACACAGAACCTGGAGCATTCACACACTTACCCAAAGCTTCTCTGTTCAAACCTCCATAGATTTCTGTATATGAACTGTCTCACAATTCTCAAGACAGCTCTTTGGGTTGACCTCATCCATTAGGGAAAACAGAGCTGGCACAACAATTACATGGGATGAAGCAGCTGCTTTGGGCGACACCTGAGAGAAATGGCACCGAGGAGGAAGAGGAGGAGGGAGCTGCTGCCCCACTGCTGCTTTATGTGGTGGGATTGCCACTGTCTGAAGTGGTGGTGGCAACATGTCAAGGCAGGAGACGGGGAAGTCAGAAATAAAACAGCTGGTGCCAGTGAAGTTAACTCTTTATTCAAGGAAACAGAACAGCTCAGGCCTAGTGAGCCCAGCGACTCTTCTCCAATGCCCAAATGAAGCAGTTGCAGGGGGATGAAGGTCCCTGCCTTCCCTCAGCTCTCCAGTCTCCTCCTTCCCAGAGTCTTTCCCAAGGAACCTGAGAATCCTCTGCCTTGTTCTTCTCTGCTCCACGCTCTTCATACCTCCCTGGGTTCTGGGAGACCAGAGGGGAGGGGAGCTGGTCACAGCAGGAGGGGGAGACTCCCTGGCTTCTTTGGCGGCCTGACTTACTGTTGCCTCTTGACCCTCTCTTCTCCAGCCTCCTCTTCTGCCTCTCATTCAGGATTACTGTTTCCCACAGCCTCTTCCTGCTCACTAAACCCTGTTACTTCTTCAGCTTCCAACACCTCCTCCTTCTACTTTGCTCCTTCTTCTCCTTCTGACCACACATTGTCATCCCACCACCAATTCCCTGGCTCTAAGTTCTCTTCCCTTTGGGGTTCCCTTGCAAGTTCCCCTGCTAGTGCCTCACATCACTTTTCTGCATCCAGGCTGTCACTGACAAAGCAGGGCATCCTATTAAAGGCATGAATCTGGATGGGGCATTCCAGTAGAGGGTATGTGCAGGTTTTTTTTCCATTCCAAGGCAAACCACCTTTGAACCTAAAATAGAGAAGATTGTTCATAAAAAGAATATGGCTGGCATCTGTCTGTCTCGAGAGAGAATGGACTGCGCCTTTTGAAGTGGGGGGCGAGGTGAAGTCAAAACGCTACGTTAGCAGCACCGAAGTGACCCCCTGGGGTGCATAAGCTGGGGTGTGGGTTAGAGATCCAGGGAGGGCGCAACCATCTCATGCTCTTCCAACTGAGCTATCAATTTCTTTTCATAAAAAGAAATAAAACAGCAGCTGCATAAGAGCTAATGAATAAACATACATGTATCTAGGCTTGAATTACAATGTAGAAATAATAGCTCACTAAGTCAAGTGTACAATATCCATCTTTCCACATACAAAAACAATTCTTCTTCTTCTTCTTCTTTTTCTTCTTCTTCTTCGGAAATGGTATGCGAGACATCATGACAATCCCAAATGTTGTTCATAGAGGTTCCTTTCTGGTATTTGATGACCAATCATGGACCATAGAAATCGTCAAGCATTTCTGATCTATAAGTAGGTTTTTCCCTGTTCCTTGATGTTCCTCACCAATAAATAAATAAATAAATAAATATTCAGGCAAAGTGCTGACTCAAGGCATTGACTTAAACTGCTCTAAAAAGAATGTTCTGAAGATCTATACAAAATGAATGAATTTGTTAATAAATGGACGAATGAATAAATATTTTATTCCCCCCCTACTCATTAGTAATGATTGACAAAAGGAAGCAGCTGTGTAAATAATGATAGGTTGGATTTCTAGGAAGGAATAAACCTCAGGGCAGGTTTCACAGGAGCAGCTAGTATATCTCAGACAACTATTAAAGAGATGGGGGGAGTTTTGGTGTTGTTTTTTTGATACAAGAAATGCGTGTCCACAGCCCTCTTTTCTTTATGAAGCCACATGTCTGATGTTTAGTATGCGCAATAAGATTTCTTTCAGTTTGGGATTGGACAATATTAAGATTATGGTATGTGCTGAAGGGATTGCAGAGAGCACAAACTCAAGAGCTAATCGGCCATTTGTGTCATAACGGAATAAACCGCCTACAGGAATGATTAAAGCAGCAAAGTACGTAATGTCAACGAGCAGAGAGAACAACAAACACTTCATGAGATTGAGATACACCTGAGTGCTGAGGTCCTTAATGACAGAGCCACTCTTTCTTAGATTTCTTAGATTCTTTCTGTGCCTCCAAAGAGAGATAAGCAAAACCATGGATGCCGCTACACTGAGGATGAAACTCATGCATATAGAACATAATTGTAGAGTTCTAAAAATGAAGAATGGGTTTTGGCAAACCTTGCTGAGACTGGCATTCCTTGTCAGAGTTCCAGAGAGATTGCAGAGCTTCTTGTTTTCAAAATGAAGAATGGTTGGATGAACAGAGAAGAGCATGAGAGTTATTAGCACCATTCCGAGCAGCCTGGGTCCAAGTACATCGATCCTTAGCTTCAGCCAGAGGAACAGGTGATGTGGGAAGTTGGTGACCTTCACACAGTAGAAGATATTGAGCCATGCGGCACACCAGAGGCTGACATTGCTGAGAAATATCCAGAGAAATGTGCCAATATCTCGTCCATATGCACGCATATTGCTCTCTGCAGCGTTGCAGTATAGAATTATATTTGTCAGCATGGTTAGCTGCAACATAATTCTGGAGGTGCTCAAACCGGTCAAGAGGACGTCGCAAGGGGCCATCTTCCTGTTTTGGAGCCATCGGTGCCCATTCACAACTAGGATAAATCCATTTCCTAAAAAGGCAACAGCGGTCCCGGTTACTACAATGGTCTGCAAAGAGATAGCAAGTGGAGTAGTTATGCCCATTGTTGTTAATTTCTGTCAAAAATGCCTCAGTGGAAGAAGCATTAGCGTGTAATTCTCCTGGTCTCTTTTGGATGTCCAGCAGTGGAAACTCTGGAGACTTGGGCTTTTTAAAATGATGAAATCATGATGTGGAAAAAATTCAAATCTCAGTAGAGTTCAGTTACTAATGAGAGAACCAGGTGTCATGTTGTTCAAGTACTGAGACTTCAATGATCAACCAGTTTGGGGTGGGGTTTTTGTTGTGGGTTTAAATTTTACAGTGCTTGAACTCTTGGTAATTGTGTTTCAACTTAAGTAACCTCCCAACTTCTGATATTTTGAACTTGCACTTGTGAGATGCTGTTGGGGCTGCATCATGGGCAGGCATGTGAGGTAAGCCATAGTAGAAGGGGAAGTAATAGTAGTAGTAGTAATAGTAGAAGTGCAACTGGACTTCTCCGCGACCCTTCCCCTCCGCAGGGAGTGGTGCATGCTCTAGTTATCTCCCACTTGGACTACTGCAACGCACTCTACGTGGGGCTACCTTTGAAGGTGACCCGGAAACTGCAATTAATCCAGAATGCGGCAGCTAGACTGGTGACTGCGAGTGGCCGCCGGGACCCCATAACACCGGTTCTGAGAGATCTGCATTGGCTCCCAGTACGTTTCCAAGCACAATTCAAAGTGTTGGTGCTGACCTTTAAAGCCCTAAACAGCCTCGGTCAAGCATACCTGAAGGAGCGTCTCCACCCCCATCGTTCAGCCCAACACTGAGATCCAGCGCCGAGGGCCTTCTGGCGGTTCCCTCATTGCGAGAAGTAAGGTGACAGGGAACCAGGCAGAGGGCCTTCTCGGTAGTGGTGCCTGCCCTGTGGAACGCCCTCCCAGCAGATGTCAAAGCAATAAACAACTATTTTACTTTTAAAAGACAACTGAAGGCAGCCCT
Source organism: Podarcis pityusensis (assembly GCF_964106645.2). NCBI lineage: Eukaryota > Metazoa > Chordata > Lepidosauria > Squamata > Lacertidae > Podarcis > Podarcis pityusensis. Next base: position 38,098,278 of record NC_138042.1, read on the forward strand.
CTTTAGGGAAGTTTTTAATGTCTGATGCTGTACTGTTTTTAATATTCAGTTGGAAGCCGCCCAGAGTGGCTGGGGAAACCCAGCCAGATGGGCGGGGTATAAATAATAATAATAATAATAATAATAATAATAATAATAATAATATCATCATCTTTAATCTCACTCCACATATCACTAGGTTGCCCCAGCTGAATGGCTTCCAACAAAAATACAGAGGAAAAGGAAAAGGAAAAACACATTGAGCATTAAAAGCTTCCCGAAAGAGGGCTGCCTTCAGATGTCTACAAAAAGCTATATAGTTCTTTAACTCTTTAACATCTGCCAGGAGGGTGCTCCACAGTTTGGGTTCAACGCCAAAAAGGGCCTTCTGCCTGGTTCATTGTAATTTCACTTCTTGCAGTGAGGGAACTACCAGGAGGCCCTCGGAAGTGGACCTCAGTTTCCAGGCTGAATGATGATGGAGATGCTCCTTCAGATATACAGGATGAAAGCCTTTTAGGGCTTTAAAGGTCAACAGCAATACTTTGAATTGTGCTCAGAAACATCCTGGGAGCCAATGTAGATCTTTTAGGACCGGCGTTATGTTGAAGCCATGGGTGTTAACGGAACCTAAGGGAAAACCAGGAGTCAAGGCTGCGGAGCAAGCTAGAAGTCAGGACCATAAATGGCATTTAGGGCCCAGGCATATCTTGGGAGCAGGACTGAAGAGTAAGTAAGACATATTCGCTGAATGGCAATAAAAGGATACAAGAACAACCATAGCGTAGGATCAGTCCAAGCCTAGGGATATTAAACTGCTTAGGCAGCTCTTGGACGTAACACAGAACTAAGCATTCACACACTAACCAAAAGCTTCTCTGTTCAAACCTCCATAGATTTCTGTATATCACTAAATTAATGAATTTATAACTAAAAGAAGAAGGGATAAAAAATATTTTATTCCCACCCCTACTTATCGCCAATATCCCTGTCAGTAATGATTTACACGTAGAAGTGTCTGAGTAAATTATTACTGAACGATGGATTCTTAGGCAGGGACATACCTTAGGGCAGGTTTAGGAGGAGAGAAAGTTGATATGTTCGATTAGAAAAAAAACATTGCTGACATTTTCTTAATAACGATAATTAGAGAACCCCTTTTGGACTTTTCATGTGAAAAGGAAAAGGAATTAATTTGAGACATTTGGGTCAGAAGACCAGGAAAATGTTGCCTAACAGAAAGAAGCTCAGTCGGATATCATTCTAGAGAGAATGTTTTTTGGGGGGAACTTTTATGTAACTGACAGGTGGAAAGTCCTTTTACTTTTCTTCTTTCTTCTCTGAATATTTTGTAGCCTTTGCTTCATGTAGGTAGTGGGTGGAGAGGCAGGGAAGGGAAAACCTCCCTGGGTGAGAGAAGGGCAGAAAAAAGGAAAACTCCCAGGTCAGAGCTGGGAGGGTCCACCACAATCTGTGTAAGACAAGAGTTAAGACCTACTTTTGAGAGGACTCTATATTTTCTTTTCCTTATTTTTCTGTTTTTCTTTTTCATAGATTCCTTTTTTATGTGATTGTATTATGAAAAACAGCAGACAGTACATCGGAGGAAAGTTAGAGAGGTAGGGAGGGAGAGAATCTTGTCTTCTTGGATTCAAGGGGTGCATATCTACAGCCCTCTTTCTCTTTATGTAGCACTTCGTCTGATGTGTAGAATGTGCATTAAGATTTCTTTCAGTTTTGGATTGGACAATATTAAGATCATGGTGTGTGCTGAAGGGGGTGCAGACAGCACAATCTCAAAAAGTAATTGGCCACTTGTCCCATACCTGAAAAATCGAACCACAGGAATGAGTAAAGAAACAAAATACGTAATGTCAACAAGCAGAGAGAACAACATAGACTTCATGACATTGAGATAGACCTAAGTGCTGAGGTCCTTAATGACAGAGCCACTCTTTTTTAGATTCTTTCTGTGCCTCCAAAGAGAGATGAGCAAAACCATGGATGCCGCTACACTGAGAATGAAACTCATGCATAAAGAACATAACTGTAGAGTTCTGAAAAAAAAGAATGGGTCGTAGCAAACCTTACTGAGACTGGCATTCTGTGTCAGAGTTCCTGAGAGATTGCAGAGCTTCTTGTTTTCAAAATGAACAATGACAGGATGAGCAGAGAAGAGCATGAGAGCTATTATTACAATTCCAAGCAGTCTGGGTGCAAGTACATCAATCCTTAGCTTCAGCCAGAGGAACAGGTGATGGGGGAAGTTGGTGACCTTCACACAGTAGAAGATATTGAGCCATGTGGCACACCAGAGGCTAACATGGCTGGAAAACATCCAGCAAAATGAGCCAATATCCATCGTAAAACTATGCATATATTTCTCCAGAAGGCTGTAGTACAAAATATTATTGATCATGACAGTCAGCTGGACTATAATTCTGGAGGTGCTCAAACTGGTCAAGAGGCAGTCGCAAGGGGCCATCTTCCTGTTTTGGATCCATTTCTGTCCTTTCACAGCTAGGATAAATCCATTTCCTAAAAAGGCAGCAGTGAACTCAATTGCTAAAACGATCTGGAAAAAGATACCAAATGGAGTAGTTATGCCCATTGCTGTTACTTTCTGCCAACTATGCCTGAGTGGAAGAAGTATCAGAGTGGAGTTCTCCTGGTCTCTTTTGGATGTCCAGCAGTGGAAACTCTGTAGACTTGGGCTTTTTAAAATGATGAGATCATGGGGTGGAAAGAAATGCAAATCTCAGAAGGTTTCTGTTACTAATGACCGAAACAGGTATCATGTTATTCACTTATACTTGGATTTTGACATATACTGAGATTTCAATGATCAACCAGTCTCTGTCAGTTTGGGATGTGTGTGTTTTTTATGTTTTTTACCGGGGTATCAATTGTACCATGCTTGGACTCTAGGCAATTCTGTTCCACCATCAGCAACCTCGCAACTTGTGATAATGTTAAATGTGAAATAGCATGCACATCGGCACAGCAAGCCGATCGGACACCTGGGGTGGTGCGCCTGGGGGTGGGCCAGCCGCCCATAGGGCGGGGCAAGCCAGGGCAAGATGCTCCATGGGGCCTCCGAGCATTCTGCCTGCCTCCTCCCACTCAGCCGCCCTACAGCTGAGGAGGAGGCGGTGGGCAGACCATTTAGGACATGGCGGAGCCTGCTGGCCCCCAAGCCACCGCGTCACTCCCAAAAGAGATGGGTGGCCTGGGTGTGGTGCAGGCCCAGCGATGAGTGGCGCCCGGGATTTTGTCACCCCCCCCTTAGTGGTGACACCCGGGACGGACTGCCCCTAGCACACCTCCCTACCTCTGCCCCTGAGCTGGCAACTCATGGATAGGATATGCTATGGAGAAAAATGAGAAACGCACCTCAGAATCTGTTTGGCTTCCGAGTCGTGTTCGAAAACGGAAGCATTTACTTCCAGGTTTTCAGTGTTTGGCTTCTGAAACGATCAGCAGCCGAGATGCTCGAAAACTGAGGTTCCACTGTAATTCTGTTTCACCGTAAGTGACCTCCCGACTTGTGATAATGTGAAATGTTAAACCTCGTGGATAGGATAATCTACTGAACTACAGCAGAAGAGCAGTTAAGTCAATGAGGTATTTGTGAGATGCTTTGGGGCTGCGTCATGGGGAGAAATCTTAGGTGAGCCATGGATTGAAGCCTTGGGAGTCAAGGGAACCAAAGGGAAAACCAGGACTTAGAGCAAGTAAGAAGTCAGGACCAAAAAAAAAAAAAAAAGCCATTTAGGGCCAAGGGATATCTAGGAAGCAGGACTGAAGAGTAAGCCAGATGTCAGGGCTGAACAGCAACAAAACGATACAGGAACATCAAGTTCACAGGTCAGTCCCAGGCCTGGGGATATTAAGCTGCTTAGGCAGCTCTTGGAACTAACACAGAACCTGGAGCATTCACACACTTACCCAAAGCTTCTCTGTTCAAACCTCCATAGATTTCTGTATATGAACTGTCTCACAATTCTCAAGACAGCTCTTTGGGTTGGCCTCATCCATTAGGGAAAACAGAGCTGGCACAACAATGACATGGGATGAAGCAGCTGCTTTGGGCGACACCTGAGAGAAATGGCACCGAGGAGGAAGAGGAGGAGGGAGCTGCTGCCCCACTGCTGCTTTACGTGGTGGGATTGCCACTGTCTGAAGTGGTGGTGGCAACATGTCAAGGCAGGAGACGGGGAAGTCAGAAATAAAACAGCTGGTGCCAGTGAAGTTAACTCTTTATTCAAGGAAACAGAACAGCTAAGGCCTAGTGAGCCCAGCGACTCTTCTCCAATGCCCAAATGAAGCAGTTGCAGGGGGATGAAGGTCCCTGCCTTCCCTCAGCTCTCCAGTCTCCTCCTTCCCAGAGTCTTTCCCAAGGAACCTGAGAATCCTCTGCCTTGTTCTTCTCTGCTCCACGCTCTTCATACCTCCCTGGGTTCTGGGAGACCAGAGGGGAGGGGAGCTGGTCACAGCAGGAGGGGGAGACTCCCTGGCTTCTTTGGCGGCCTGACTTACTGTTGCCTCTTGACCCTCTCCTCTCCAGCCTCCTCTTCTGCCTCTCATTCAGGATTACTGTTTCCCACAGCCTCTTCCTGCTCACTAAACCCTGTTACTTCTTCAGCTTCCAACACCTCCTCCTTCTACTTTGCTCCTTCTTCTCCTTCTGACCACACATTGTCATCCCACCACCAATCCCCTGGCTCTAAGTTCTCTTCCCTTTGGGGTTCCCTTGCAAGTTCCCCTGCTAGTGCCTCACATCACTTTTCTGCATCCAGGCTGTCACTGACAAAGCAGGGCATCCTATTAAAGGCATGAATCTGGATGGGGCATTCCAGTAGAGGGTATGTGCAGGTTTTTTTTCCATTCCAAGGCAAACCACCTTTGAACCTAAAATAGAGAAGATTGTTCATAAAAAGAATATGGCTGGCATCTGTCTGTCTCGAGAGAGAATGGACTGCGCCTTTTGAAGTGGGGGGCGAGGTGAAGTCAAAACGCTACGTTAGCAGCACCGAAGTGACCCCCTGGGGTGCATAAGCTGGGGTGTGGGTTAGAGATCCAGGGAGGGCGCAACCATCTCATGCTCTTCCAACTGAGCTATCAATTTCTTTTCATAAAAAGAAATAAAACAGCAGCTGCATAAGAGCAAATGAATAAACATACATGTATCTAGGCTTGAATTACAATGTAGAAATAATAGCTCACTAAGTCAAGTGTACAATATCCATCTTTCCACATACAAAAACAATTCTTCTTCTTCTTCTTCTTCTTCTTCTTCTTCTTCTTCTTCTTCTTCTTCAATGGTATGCGAGACATCATGACAATCCCAAATGTTGTTCATAGAGGTTCCTTTCTGGTATTTGATGACCAATCATGGACCATAGAAATCGTCAAGCATTTCTGATCTATAAGTAGGTTTTTCCCTGTTCCTTGATGTTCCTCACCAATAAATAAATAAATAAATAAATATATATTCAGGCAAAGTGCTGACTCAAGGCATTGACTTAAACTGCTCTAAAAAGAATGTTCTGAAGATCTATACAAAATGAATGAATTTGTTAATAAATGGACGAATGAATAAATATTTTATTCCCCCCCTACTCATTAGTAATGATTGACAAAAGGAAGCAGCTGTGTAAATAATGATAGGTTGGATTTCTAGGAAGGAATAAACCTCAGGGCAGGTTTCACAGGAGCAGCTAGTATATCTCAGACAACTATTAAAGAGATGGGGGGAGTTTTGGTGTTGTTTTTTTGATACAAGAAATGCGTGTCCACAGCCCTCTTTTCTTTATGAAGCCACATGTCTGATGTTTAGTATGCGCAATAAGATTTCTTTCAGTTTGGGATTGGACAATATTAAGATTATGGTATGTGCTGAAGGGATTGCAGAGAGCACAAACTCAAGAGCTAATCGGCCATTTGTGTCATAACGGAATAAACCGCCTACAGGAATGATTAAAGCAGCAAAGTACGTAATGTCAACGAGCAGAGAGAACAACAAACACTTCATGACATTGAGATAGACCTGAGTGCTGAGGTCCTTAATGACAGAGCCACTCTTTCTTAGATTCTTTCTGTGCCTCCAAAGAGAGATAAGCAAAACCATGGATGCCGCTACACTGAGGATGAAACTCATGCATATAGAACATAATTGTAGAGTTCTAAAAATGAAGAATGGGTTTTGGCAAACCTTGCTGAGACTGGCATTCCTTGTCAGAGTTCCAGAGAGATTGCAGAGCTTCTTGTTTTCAAAATGAAGAATGGTTGGATGAACAGAGAAGAGCATGAGAGTTATTAGCACCATTCCGAGCAGTCTGGGTGCAAGTACATCGATCCTTAGCTTCAGCCAGAGGAACAGGTGATGTGGGAAGTTGGTGACCTTCACACAGTAGAAGATATTGAACCATGCGGCACACCAGAGGCTGACATTGCTGAGAAATATCCAGAGATATGTGCCAATATCTAGTCCATATGCACGCATATTGCTCTCTGCAGCGTTGCAGTATAGAATTATATTTGTCAGCATGGTTAGCTGCAACATAATTCTGGAGGTGCTCAAACTGGTCAAGAGAAAGTCGCAAGGGGCCATCTTCCTGTTTTGGAGCCATCGGTGCCCATTCACAACTAGGATAAGTCCATTTCCTAAAAAGGCAACAGCGGTCTCGGTTACTACAATGGTCTGCAAAGAGATAGCAAGTGGAGTAGTTATGCCCATTGTTGTTAATTTCTGTCAAAAATGCCTCAGTGGAAGAAGCATTAGCGTGTAATTCTCCTGGTCTCTTTTGGATGTCCAGCAGTGGAAACTCTGGAGACTTGGGCTTTTTAAAATGATGAAATCATGATGTGGAAAAAATTCAAATCTCAGTAGAGTTCAGTTACTAATGAGAGAACCAGGTGTCATGTTGTTCAAGTACTGAGACTTCAATGATCAACCAGTTTGGGGTGGGGTTTTTGTTGTGGGTTTAAATTTTACAGTGCTTGAACTCTTGGTAATTGTGTTTCAATATAAGTAACCTCCCAACTTCTGATATTTTGAACTTGCACTTGTGAGATGCTGTTGGGGCTGCATCATGGGCAGGCATGTGAGGTAAGCCATAGTAGAAGGGGAAGTAATAGTAGTAGTAGTAATAGTAGAAGTGCAACAGGACTTCTCCGCGACCCTTCCCCTCCGCAGGGAGTGGTGCATGCTCTAGTTATCTCCCACTTGGACTACTGCAACGCACTCTACGTGGGGCTACCTTTGAAGGTGACCCGGAAACTGCAATTAATCCAGAATGCGGCAGCTAGACTGGTGACTGCGAGTGGCCACCGGGACCCCATAACACCGGTTCTGAGAGATCTGCATTGGCTCCCAGTACGTTTCCAAGCACAATTCAAAGTGTTGGTGCTGACCTTTAAAGCCCTAAACAGCCTCGGTCAAGCATACCTGAAGGAGCGTCTCCACCCCCATCGTTCAGCCCAACACTGAGATCCAGCGCCGAGGGCCTTCTGGCGGTTCCCTCATTGCGAGAAGTAAGGTGACAGGGAACCAGGCAGAGGGCCTTCTCGGTAGTGGTGCCTGCCCTGTGGAACGCCCTCCCAGCAGATGTCAAAGCAATAAACAACTATTTTACTTTTAAAAGACAACTGAAGGCAGCCCTCTTTAGGGAAGTTTTTAATGTCTGATGCTGTACTGTTTTTAATATTCAGTTGGAAGCCGCCCAGAGTGGCTGGGGAAACCCAGCCAGATGGGCGGGGTATAAATAATAATAATAATAATAATAATAATAATAATAATATCATCATCTTTAATCTCACTCCACATATCACTAGGTTGCCCCAGCTGAATGGCTTCCAACAAAAATACAGAGGAAAAGGAAAAGGAAAAACACATTGAGCATTAAAAGCTTCCCGAAAGAGGGCTGCCTTCAGATGTCTACAAAAAGCTATATAGTTATTTAACTCTTTAACATCTGCCAGGAGGGTGCTCCACAGTATGGGTTCAACGCCCAAAAGGGCCTTCTGCCTGGTTCATTGTAATTTCACTTCTTGCAGTGAGGGAACTACCAAGAGGCCCTCGGAAGTGGACCTCAGTTTCCAGCCTGAATGGTGATGATGGAGATGCTCCTTCAGATATACAGGGTGAAAGCCTTTTAGGGCTTTAAAGGTCAACAGCAATACTTTGAATTGTGCTCAGAAACATCCTGGGAGCCAATGTAGATTTTTAGGACCAAGGGATGGCACCCCTGGGGTGCATAAGCTGGGGTGTGGGTTAGAGATCCAGGGAGGGCGTAACCATCTCATGCTCTTCCAACTGAGCTATCAATTTCTTTTCATAAAAAGAGATAAAACATTAGCTGCATAAGAGCAAATGAATAAACATACATTTATCTAGGCTTATATTACAATGTAGAAATAATAGCTCACTAAGTCAAGTGTACAATATCCATCTTTCCACATACAAAAACAATTCTTCTTCTTCTTCTTCTTCTTCTTCAATGGTATGCGAGACATCATGACAATCCCAAATGTTGTTCATAGAGGTTCCTTTCTGGTATTTGATGACCAATCATGGACCATAGAAATCGTCAAGCATTTCTGATCTATAAGTAGGTTTTCCCCTGTTCCTTGATGTTCCTCACCAATAAATAAATAAATATATATTCAGGCAAAGTGCTGACTCAAGGCATTGACTTAAACTGCTCTAAAAAGAATGTTCTGAAGATCTATACAAAATGAATGAATTTGTTAATAAATGGAAGAATGAATAAATATTTTATTCCCCCCCTACTCATTAGTAATGATTGACAAAAGGAAGCAGCTGTGTAAATAATGATAGGTTGGATTTCTAGGAAGGAATAAACCTCAGGGCAGGTTTCACAGGAGCAGCTAGTATATCTCAGACAAATATTAAAGAGATGGGAGGAGTTTTGGTGGGTTTTTTTTGATACAAGAAATGCGTGTTCACAGCCCTCTTCTCTTTATGAAGCCACACATCTGATGTTTAGTATGCGCAATAAGATTTCTTTCAGTTTGGCATTGGACAATATTAAGATTATGGTATGTGCTGAAGGGATTGCAGACAACATTATCACAAAACCTAAATGGCCATATGTGCCATACCTGAAAAAATCGCCTACAGGAATGATTAAAGCAGCAAAGTACGTAATATCAACGAGCAGAGAGAACAAAAAAGACTTCATGACATTGAGATAGACCTGAGTGCTGAGGTCCTTAATAACAGCGCCACTCTTTCTGAGATTCCTTCTGTGCCTCCAAAGAGAGATGAGCAAAACCATGGATGCCGTTACACTGAGAATGAAATTCATGCATAAAGAACATAACTGTAGAGTTCTAAAGATGAAGAATGGTTTTTGGCAAACTTTGCTGAGACTGGCATTCCTTGTCAGAGTTCCAGAGAGATTGCAGAGCTTCTTGTTTTCAAAATAAAGAATGGTTGGAGGAACAGAGAACAGCATGAGAGCTATTATCACCATTCCGAGCAGTCTGGGTGCAAGTACATCGATCCTTAGCTTCAGCCAGAGGAGCAGGTTGTGGGGAAAGTTGGTGACCTTCACACAGTAGAAGATATTGAGCCATGCGGCACACCAGAGGCTGATGTTGCTGAGAAATATCCAGAGAAATGTGCCAATATCTCGTCCATATGCACGCATATAGCTCTCTGCAGAGTTGCAGTACAGAATTTTATTTGTCAGCATGGTCAGCTGCAACATAATTCTGGAGGTGCACAAACCGGTCAAGAGAAAGTCGCAAGGGGCCATCTTCCTGATTTGGAGCCATCGGTGCCCATTCACAACTATGATAAATCCATTTGCTAAAAAGGCAACAGCGGACTCAATTGCTAGAATGGTCTGCAAAGAGATAGCAAGTGGAGTAGTTATGCCCATTGTTGTTAATTTCTGCCAAAAATGCCTCAGTGGAAGAAGTATCAGCGGGTAATTCTCCTGGTCTCTTTGGGATGTCCAGCAGTGGAAACTCTGGAGACTTGGGCTTTTTATAATGATGAGATCATGATGTGGAAACAATGCAAATCTCAGTAGGATTCAGTTACTAATGAGAGAACCAGGTGTCATGTTGTTCAGGTACTGAGACTTCAATGAGCAACCAGTTTGGGGTGGGGTTTTTGTTGTTTTTTTGCTGTGTGTATAAATTTTACAGTGCTTGAAATCTAGGTAATTCTGTTTCACCAGAAGTAACCACTCAATTTCTGATAAATTGGTCACATTCCTCCCTGTCCTTGTATTATGTTGTATTATGAAAAACAACAGACAGTACATCGGAGGAAAGTTAGAGAGAGAGAGAGAGAGAGAGAGAGAGGGAGGGAGGGAGAGAATATTGTCTTCTTGGATTCAAGGGGTACATATCCACAGCCCTCTTCTCTTTATGTAGCACTTCGTCTGATGTGTAGAATGTGCATTAAGATTTCTTTCAGTCTTCTATTGGACAATATTAAGATCATGGTATGTGCTGAAGGGGCTGCAGAGAGCACAAACTCAAGAGCTAATCGGCCATTTGTGCCATAACTGATTAAACCGCCTACAGGAATGATTAAAGCAGCAAAGTACGTAATGTCAATGAGCAGAGAGAACAACAAAGACTTCATGACATTGAGACAGACCTGAGTGCTGAGGTCCTTAATGAGAGAGCCACTCTTTCTTAGATTCCTTCTGTGCCTCCAAAGAGAGATGAGCAAAACCATGGATGCCGCTGCACTGAGGATGAAACTCATGCATATAGAACAGAAATGTAGAATTCTAAAGACAAAGAATTGGTCGTGGCAAACCTTGCTGAGACTGGCATTGTGTGTCAGAGTTCCTGAGAGATTGCAGGCCTTCTTGTTTTCAAAATGAAGAATGGTTGAAGGAACAGAGAAGAAGAGCATGAGAGCTATTATCACCATTCCAAGCAATCTGGGTGCAAGTACATTGATCCTTAGCTTCAGGCAGAGGAAGAGGCGATGGGGGAAGTTGGTGACCTTCACACAGTAGAAAATGTTGAGCCATGTGGCACACCAGAGGCTAACTTGGCTGAAAAATAACCAGAAAAATGCGCCAATATCTCGTGTAAAAGTACCTGTATAGTTCTCTGGAAGGCTGTTGTACAGAATATTATTTATCATGATGGTCAGCTGCAACAGAATTCTGGAGGTGCTCAAACCAGTCAAGAGGAAGTCGCAAGGGGCCATCTTCCTGTTTTGGAGCCATCGGTGCCCATTCACAACTAGGATAAATCCATTTCCTAAAAAGGCAACAGCAGACTCAATTGCTAAAAAGGTCCGGAAAATGATAGCAAATGGAGTACTTATGCCCATTGTTGTTACTCTCCACAAAAAAAGCCTGAATGGAAGAAGTATCAATGTGTAATTCTCCTGGTTTCTTTCGGATGTCCAGCAGTGGAAACTCTGGAGACTTGGGCTTTTTAAAATGATAAAATCATGATGTGGAAAAAATGCAAATCTCAGTAGGATTCAGTTACTAATGACAGAACCAGGTGTCATGATGTTCACGTACTAAGACTTCAATGAGCAACCATTCTCTATCAGTTTCGCGTGGTTTTTTTGTTTGTTTTGGGTATAAATTTTACAGTGCTTGGTAGTAATTCTGTTTCACCATAAGTAACCTCTCAATTTCTGATATTTTGGTTACATTCCTTCCTGTCGCTTGCAAAAACTAACAGAGTGGTCTTCTTGTCTCTTTCCGGTGGAGAGTATCCAGAAATTATCCCAAGTTCACCACATTGAGAACACTCACAACTTATGGACAAATTGCTTACAGACCTAGACTTTGTTTGGATAAATATGACAATATCCTGAATGTCTTTATACAAAATGCAGCAGGCTATTAATATTTTCATATGTATTATGATACCAATATCAAATTTGTATAAGAATGTATGAGTTAGGGTATTTTTCGTATATTGCATATATTCATGTATTGTTTCTTTCAACACATTCTTGTGCCTTTTATTTTTCTTTTCTTCTTTGAATCACTTTTTTTTCTTTATAATTGAAAGTTTTTCAATAAAATGTTAATATCAAAAGTCCCCCCACTGTGATTTTATCATGCTGTCCCCTTAATGTGAGCCTACTACTTATTTGATCTTATTTAACAACTCTTATCATATTCGCAATCACAGTATTTTTCAAAATTGGGATAAAATAGGAATTGTAGCTCTCTTCATCCTCACCTCGCCAATACCCTCCCTCTTTGTTCTGCCAGTTTCTTCAGGCTCCATTGGGCAAATTGTGCACTAAATATTACTCAACATATGTGCCCCTCCTATTCACACCTTTTGTCTCCACGGTGGCTAATGTTTTTGCTACAATGATGTTCCTGGGCTGCCATGTTAAGTGTGAAACAGCCTTCAACCCCATGGATAGGAAATGCTACTGAACTACTGTAGAAGAGCAGATGGGTCAATGAAGCATTTGTGAGATGTTGTTGGGGTTGCCTCATGGGCAGGCATTTGAGGTGAGCCATAGTAGAAGCAGTAGTAGTAGCAGCAGTAATCATCATCATCATCATCAATTTCTTATATCTTGCCCTTCTCATTAGGTTTCCCTAAAATGCCTAGTTCATTTTAATTTCACTTCTTGCAGTGAGGAAGATGCCTTTGCTACATGTAGGTAGTAGATGGAGAGACAGGGAAGGGAAGTTCTCCCTAGATGAGAGAAGAGGAGAAGAAAGGAAAGCTCCCAGGTCAGAGCTGGGAGGGTCCACCACTTTCTTTTCTTTCTTTTTCTCTGTTTTTCTTTTTACATAGATTCCTTTTTTATGTTATTGTATTATGAAGATCTTATTATTATTTTTTAAAAAGGAGCAGCAGGCAGTACATCTGAGGCTGAGGGGGGGGGGGGGAGAGGGAGAGAATATTGTCTTCTTGGATGCAAGGGATGTATGTCCACACCCCTCTTCTCTTTATGTAGCACTTCGTCTGATGTGTAGAATGTGCATCAAGATTTCCTTCAGTTTTGGATTGGACAATATTAAGCTCATGGTATGTGCTGAAGGGGCTGCAGAGAGCACAATCTCAAAAATTAATCGGCCATTTGTGCCATTCCTGTACAGACTAAACATAGGAATGATTAAAGAAACAAAATAAGTAACGTTGAAGAACAGAGAGAACAGCAAAGACTTCATGACATTGAGATAGACCTGAGTGCTGAGGTCCTTAATGGCAGAGCCACACTTTTTTAGATTCTTTCTGTGCCTCCAAAGAGAGATAAGCAAAACCATGGATGCCGTTACACTGAGAATGAAGCTCACGCATAAAGAACATAACTGCAGAGTTCTGAAAACGAAAAATGGGTCATAGCAAACCTTGCTGAGACTGGCATTCTGTGTCAGAGTTCCTGAGAAATTGCAGGCCTTCTTGTTTTCAAAATAAAGAATGGTTGGATGAACAGAGAAGAGCATGAGAGCTATTACCACCATTCCAAGCAGTCTGGGTCCAAGTACATCAATCCTTAGTTTCAGCCAGAGGAACAGGTGATGGGGGAAGTTGGTGATCTTCACACAGTAGAAGATATTGAGCCATTTGGCACACCAGAGGCTGACATGGCTGAGAAACATCCACAGAAATGTGCAAATCTGATCATAAATACGCATATAGCTCAATGGAGAGTTGTAGTACAGAAGGTAACTCACCATGACCGTCACCTGCTGCATAATTCTGGAGATGCTCAAACTGGTCAAGAGGAAGTCGCAAGGGGCCATCTTCCTGTTTTGGAGCCATCGGTGCCCATTCACAACTAGGATAAATCCATTTGCTAAAAAGGCAACAGCGGACTCAATTGCTAAAATGGTCTGGAAAAATATAGCAAATGGAGTAGTTATGCCCATTGTTGTTACTCTACCACAAGAAAAGAAGTATCAGAGTGTAATTCTCCTGGTCTCTTTTGGATCTCCAGCAGTGGAAACTCTGGAGACTTGGGCTTTTAAAATGATGAGATCATGGTGCAGAAAGAAATGCAAATCTCAAAAGGATTCTGTTACTAATGACAGCACCCCCACCATGTAAATCAGAAGTAGGGCAGCCTTTTGGTCTTCTGCCTGCCCATCACCTCCTCCTTCCTTGCGCACCCATTCCCTCGCTTGTTTGCCTTCCTTCTTCCCCCACCCACCTGCTGCTTCATTTTTGCCTTTGGTGCCCCCTCCACTCATATCCATATTTATCTGTTGCCTTTATACTCCACCTGTTAATCTCAGGAGCTCAAGGTGGTGTCCATATCTTCTACCCCTTATCATTTAATTCCCACAACATTCCTGTGAGGTAGGTTTAGGCAGAGAGAGAGAGAGAGAGAGAGAGAGAGAGAGAGAGAGAGATTATCCCAAGGTCACCCAATGAGCTTCACGGCTGAGTGAGGATTTTAGTCCTGGTCTCCTAGGCCCAGGCCCATCACTGCAGCCACTACGCAACATTGACTGTTTGGTGTCACGTCATCGCTGATCATTGGCCATTGGGTGGGGGCTGGGGGCTGTTGAGTTCTTGGAGTACAAAAGGAGCAAAGGTCCTAGTCAGCTTGCATGGTGTGGGGGCAAGGACGATGCTGACACATGATGTGGTTCACCTCAGATGCAAAAATGTCCTCAGTTGGCCCTGAGGATAGCTATGCCTGCAATTCCCCAAACGGATTCTGAATTATGATTGCAATCAGAATTTGGGAACCTCAGCTATTAAACATTTTCCTTGTGTGAAGCCAGCTGCAGCTGTTCCCAACTATGCTCAGTCCATTTCCTCTAGGAAAGTCAATGGGCACAGTTCCAAAAATGATCAGAGAAATAGTATGGCGGGTGTAGTGTAATTTGGGGGTAAAAGGGTATTAGACTAGTTTTCTAATATCTGGCTGAGAGGGAATCTGTGGGTTTGTAATAGGTTGTCCTACAAAAAGAGAGGTTGGGTGGGGGGAAGAGAGATGCAAATCTTAATAGCTTTCTCTTACAAATGACACAGCCATGCATCATGTTGTCTGTATATGCCAAGGACCATATTGCAATTTGCATGGTGACATTGACTGTAATTATTTATCACCTTCTGTCACAATGGGATTTACCAAGCCCTGATCACTGGTTACTGACTCAGATAATAGATTTAAAATGTATGTTTTATGAAAATCACCTGAGTGATATTTTTGTGTTGTTGTTGTTGCTGTATCATTTTATGTAGGCAGCAAACCATTGTAAAAAAAGAAAAGAAAAAAGCCGCCTTCTACAGCTTTAAGACACAACACCTTACTTAAACAAGAACCTCTGATGTGAAGACACAGAAGGCAAACAAACAATAGGCTTATTCCTGTGGACTGTATATCCTAACCTGCTTTGGACATTGTGGGGAAGGACAGGTAAGGAAGCAAAGAAATAAGAAATAGAAAAGAAAAGAAAAGAAAATGACTATGAATTGTCTTTTACCAAATCCATAAACCTATAACAGGGTCATATTTCAGTGGCAGAGAATGGCTTTGTACTTGGAAGATCTTAGGTTCAATCCCTATCATCCGTAAAACAAAAACAAAAACCCACAACACAAGCTTCACAGATAGCAGAGTCTTTGCCTGAAACCTTGCAGAGACACTGCCAGAAAGAGTCAACCGCAGTGGACCTGCTGGAGTATTAGTAGAAGGTAGCATCTCATGTATGCCTGTGGATCAGCAAGGTCTTCTGCACCTTTGGAGAATTTTAATCAAGGCCTCTTTCACATCTCTGTTCTTCAGACTGTATATAATTGGATTAAACAAGGGAATGACAATGCTATAAAACAGAGAGATCGCTTTGTCCTGACCAGGGGAGTGGCTCAACTCAGGTCTCATGTACATTAATATGGCGCTGCCATAGGAAAGCACCACCACTGATACATGAGAGACGCAAGCAGAGAATGTTTTGTGCTGTCCTTGGCAGGTTGAATTTCCCAGGTCCTGGGAAGCCAGGATGTGGATGTAAGTCATCGAGATAAAGGAGATGGGGATAAGCAAGGTGAAAATGCATCCCGCTGAAGTGACCTTTTCAACAACCTTGGTATCGGCACAGGCCAACTTCCGCAATGCTGGCATTTCACTCTGTTTAAGACAAGGGTCAAGATCTACTTTTTGAGAGAACTCTGCATTTTCTTTTCTTTATTTTTATCTGTTTTTCTTTTTACTTAGATTCCATTTTCATGTTATTGTATTAGGAAATACAGCAGACAGTACATCTGAGGCAAGTTTTAGATAGGGAGGGAGGGAAAAAATCTTGTCTTCTTGGATGCAAGGGATGCATGTCCACAGCCTTCTTCTCTTTATGTAGCACTTCGTCTGATATGTAGAATGTGCATTAAGATTTCTTTCAGTTTGGGATTGGACAATATTAGGATCATGGTATGTGCTGAAGGGACTGCAGACAGCACAATATCAGAAACTAATTGGCCATCTGTGCCATACCAGAACAAATTTGCCGTAGGAATGATTACAGCAGCAAAATAGGTTATACCAAAGAACAGAGAGAACAACAAAGACTTCATGACGTTGAGATAGACCTGAGTGCTGAGGTCCTTAATGACAGAGCCACTCTTTTTCATATTCTTTCTGTGCCTCCAAAGAGAGATGAGTAAAACCATGGATGCCATTACGCTGAGGATGAAACTCATGCATAAAAAACATATATGTAGAGTTCTAAAAAGGAAGTATGGGTCGTGGCAAACCTTGCTGAGACTGGCATTCCATGCCAGAGTTCCTGAGAGATTGCAGAGCTTCTTGTTTTCAAAATAAAGAATGGTTGGATGAACAGAGAAGAGCATGAGAGCTATTATTACCATTCCGAGCAGTCTGGGTGCAAGTACATCGATCCTTAGCTTCAGCCAGAGGAACAGGTGATCAGGGAAGTTGGTGACCTTCACACAGTAGAAAATGTTGAGCCATGTGGCACACCAGAGGCTAACATTGCTGAAAAATAACCAGAAAAATGTGCCAATCTCCTGTGTCAAAGTACCAGAATAGTTCTCTGGAAGGCTGTTGTACAGAATATTATTTATCATGATGGTCAGCTGCAACACAATTCTGGAGGTGCTTAAACTGGTCAAGAGGAAGTCGCAAGGGGCCATCTTCCTGTTTTGGAGGCATCGGTGCCCATTCACAACTATGATAAATCCATTTCCTAAAAAGGCAACAATGGACTCAATTGCAAAAAAGGTCTGGAAAAGGATGCCAAATGGAGTAGTTATGCCCATTGTTGTTACTTTCTGCCAAAAATGCCTGAGTGGAAGAAGTATCAGCGTGCGATTCTCCTGGTTTCTTTCAGATGTCCAGCACTGGAAACTCTGGAGACTTGGGCTTTTAAAATGATGAGATCATGGTGTGGAAAGAAATGGAAATCTCAGAAGGATTCTGTTACTAATGACAGCACCCCCACTATGCAAATAATCTGCAGGGCAGCATTTTGGTCTTCTGCCTGCCCATCACCTCCTCCTTCCTTGCCCACCCATTCCCTCGCTTGTTTGCCTTCCATCTTCCCCCACCCACCTGCTGCTTCATTTTTGCCTTTGGCGCCTCCTCCACTCGGATCCATATTTGTTTATTGCCTTTATACTTCACCTGTTAATCCCAGGAGCTCAAGGTGGTGTCCATATCTTCTACCCCTTATCATTTAATTCCCACAACATTCCTGTGAGGTAGGTTTAGGCAGAGAGAGAGAGAGAGAGAGAGAGAGAGAGAGAGAGAGATTATCCCAAGGTCACCCAATGAGTTTCATGGCTAAGTGGGGATTTTAGCCCTGGTCTCCTAGGCCCACGTCCATCACTCCAGCCACTACCCAACATTGACTGTTTGGTGTCACGTCATCCCTGATCATTGGCCATGCTGCCTGGGGGCTGTTGAGTACTTGGTGTACAAAAGGGGCAAAGGTCCTACTCAGCTTGCATGGTGTGGGGGCAAGGACGGTGCTGACACATGTTGTGGTTCACCTGAGATGCAAAAATGTCCTGGGCTGGCCCCGAGGATAGATAGCTATGCCTGCAATTCCCCAAACGGATTCTGAATTATGATTGCAATCAGAATTTGGGAACCTCAGCTATTAAACACTTTCCTTGTGTGAAGCCAGCTGCAGCTGTTCCCAACTATGCTCAGTCCATTTCCTCTAGGAAAGTCAATGGGCACAGTTCCAAAAATGATCAGAGAAATAGTATGGCGGGTGTAGTGTAATTTGGGGGTATAAGGGTATTAGATTAGTTTTCTAATATTTGTCTGAGAGGGAATCTGTGGGTTTACAATAGGTTGTCCTACAAAAAAAAGAGGTTGGGCAGGGGGTAGACAGATGCAAATCTTAATAGCTTTCTCTTACAAATGACACAGCCATGCATCATGTATATGCCAAGGACCATATTGCAATTTGCATGGTGACATTGACTGTAATTATTTATCACCTTCTGTCACAGTGGGATTTACCAAGCCCTGATCACTGGTTACTGACTCAGATAATAGATTTAAAATGTATGTTTTATGAAAATCACCTGAGTGATATTTTTGTGTTGTTGTTGTTGTATCGTTTTATGTAGGCACCAAACATTGTAAAAACAAAACAAAAAACAGCCTTCTTCTACAGCTCTAACACCAACATGTTACTTAACCAAGAACCTCTGATGTGAAGACACAGAAGGCAAACAAACATAGGCTTATGCCTGTAGACTGTATATCATAACTTGCTTTGGGGCTTTGTGGGGAAGGACTGGTCAGAAAGCAAAGAAAAAAGAAAGAAAAAAGAAAAAAGAAAAGAAAATGACTGTAAATTGTCTTTTTATGTGGTACCATCAACCACAATCAGCACTTTGATCAGAGGTTCTACATTCTTTTTTCCCTTTTTAAAAAATCAAGGTTATTTCTACAACCTGAAAGGAGTTAAGGCTTTATGAACATTCAAAGTGAATATTCACAAGCCTCCAAGGAACCTTTTGCTTCCCCTACTCCAGGCCAAGGAAACTTACCTTGTGGCATGTGGTACAAATCACTCTCACCTCTTGGCAGAGTGTCTGTTCCCACTGGAGACTGGGAATGCAACTACCAGCTCCAGAATCCCCCAAAGGAAAACAGAATATGCAATTCCATTGCATTCCCTGAGAGATAATCCACCATTGAGCAGGAACTGGCACACACAGCATTAGTTCCCTGCTAGGAATTCTTTGACTTGTGGCCTCAGTCCCCAGTGAGAAATGATGCTCTGCTGAGGGCTGTGAGTGCCTCCTGCCACTTCTGCCTTTGTCCCAAGGCATGTTTCTTCACCTTGGGGTAGGAGAAGGGAGAGGAAGGGACAGTTTGCAGGACTGGGTGAAGACACAACAGCTCAGAAATAAGAAAGAACAATGGCAGTTAAAGTAAGAGAGCCAGTGTGGTGAAGTGGTCAGAGTGTCAGACGAGGACTTGGGAGACCAGGTTTCAGATCATTCGGTGACCATAGGCCAGTCACTGCCTCTCAATCTAAGCTACCTCATAAGGTTGTTGTGAGGATTAAATGAGGATGGGAAGAAAACCATGTATGCCACCTGCTCAGACTGTGAAGAGAAGGCTGAGGACAAGCAGAAAACGTCTCAGATCCATGCTTTCTAGATGTGAGACAAGCAAAGTGTGGACGAGCCCTGAGTGAGGTCCTGGCCCTAACTTGCAATTTCTTAAACTATGTTCTCATTTGGTTGTGATATATGGTTTCTTTACACATGTACAGTATACATAGCATTATAATACAGGAATGTCTTGCCTCCTCCAGGAGCGCAGCATTGGATTCAAACAGGCACTATCTTGCACTCTGCTTGTCACCTAATTTCTCTCTCTGCTCCTCGTCCACATAGCTTCCTAACTCTGTTGCTTCATTCCTAACTTCCATTCTAAACTCTAACCTTTCCTAACACACTAAAACACTGGAGTTGTCTTTTACGCAAAACCCTTCATTGGGGGTATGTACTGGAAGCCTCCCAGAATGGTTCAGGCAACCCAGTCAGATGGGCGGGTTGTTGTTGTTGTTGTTGTTGTTGCGGTTGTTGTTGTTAAACGCACACATTTGCAAATGGGATTGTTTTATTATCCTTTGTGTCGCTTAAATGGCTCTACCCCAGCCTAATAACTCAAATGAAAATTATCTAACTTAATGAACTTTTACACTTGGTCAAATAAAGCATTAACAAGGTCCAGCACATGGCTTAGATACACATTGGGTCTGACTTAAATACACACATGAGTCAACGTATCACCTCCAAGGAAATTAGCTTTGATGCCCCAAACCTTCATTAAACCCATAAACTTAAAGAGACGTGGGTGACACTGTGGCCTAAACCACCAAGCCACTTGGGGTTCTTGATCATAAGGTCAGCAGTTCGAATCTGCGTGACAGGTTGAGCTCCAGTTTGGAGCATACCAGCGTGAGTAGATGAATAGGTACCATTGCAGTGGGAAGGTAAGTGGTTTTCCAGGCGCTCTGGCACTCGTCACAGTGTTCCGTGTGCCAGAAGCAGTTTAGTCATGCTGGCCACATGACCCAGAAAAAGCTGTCTGCAGACAAACGCCGGCTCCCTTGGCTGGTTACCATTATCTTCAACAAATCCATAAACCTATAACAGGGTCATATTTCAGTGGCAGAGAAAAGGCTTTGTACTTGGAAGGTCTCAGGGTCCATTCCTATCATCACCAGTAAAACAAAAGCAAAAACCCACAAGTATCACAGATAGCAAAGTCCTTGCCTGAAACCTTGCAGAGACACTGCCAGAAAGAGTCAACCACAGTCGACCTGCTGGACTATTACTATAAGGTTTAAAAATGGTCAGGGACCCTGACCTGGTAAGTCCAGTGAGTGGCGACTATGGGGTTGCGGTGCTCATCTCTCTTTCAGGCCAGGGGAGCCAGCCTTTGTCCATAGACAGCTTTCCGGGTCATGTGGCCAGCATGACTAAACTGCTTCTGGCACAACAGAACACCTGACGGAAACCAGAGTGCATGGAAATGCCGTTTACCTTTCCGCCACAGCGGTACCTATTTATCTACTTGCACTGGCGTGCTTTCGAAGTGCTAGGTTTGCATCTCATGTATGCCTGAGGATCAACAAGGTCTTCTGCACCTTCGGAGAATTTTAATCAAAGCCTCTTTCACATCTCTGTTCTTCAGACTGTATATAATTGGATTAAACAATGGAATGACAATGCTATAAAACAGAGAGATCATTTTGTCCTGACCAGGGGAGTGGCTGGACTCAGGTCTCATGTACATAAATATGGCGCTGCCATAGAAAAGCACCACCACTGATATGTGAGAGACACATGTAGAGAATGCTTTGTGCTGTCCTTGGGCAGATTGCATTTTCAAGACGGAAGCCAGGATGCGGATGTAAGTCATCAAGATAAAGGAGATGGGGATAAGCAAGGTGAAAATGCATCCCACCGAAGTGACCTTTTCAACCATCTTGGTATCGGCACAGGCCAACTTCAGCAATGCTGGCATTTCACAGAAAAAGTGATCAATCAGATTGGGACCACAGAATGGCAACCGCCAGGTGAGGACTGTGTGTGCCACTGGCAATAAAAGGCCACTCATCCAGGTTGCCACAGCCAGCTTCATGCATACTCTCTTGTTCATGAGGAACGTGTAGTGCAGTGGGTGGCATATTGCCACATACCTATCATAGGCCATCACTGCCAGGAGGATGCACTCAGTCGTGGCCAAGACCAGAAAGACATACATCTGTACAGCACAACCAGCCAATGAGATGGTTTGTCTTGGGCTCTGGAGGTTCACCAACATCTGGGGGACTGTGCTGGATGTATAGCAGATGTCCACAAAGGCAAGGTGGCTCAGGAAGAAGTACATGGGCGTGTGGAGTCGGGGGTCCAGCCAGATGAGCATCAGTATGATTGAGTTGCCCACCAGAGTGATGGTGTAGGTCACAGAAAAAAGCCCAAACAGCAAAAGACGGATCTTCAAGCTCTTCGAGAGACCAAGCAGGAGGAATTCAGCCACAAATGTTTGGTTCCTCATAGCAGCTTCCTAGTCTCATTTCCTATACAAAAGAAGGAGATGAAACCTGTCACCTGGGCTTGTGTGTCTGAAGTGGAGAATATTACTCACTCTCAGTGCTACAAACATGAAATGGGTTGATATCTGAGATGACTCCTGTTCTGTCTTTGGATTAAATAAACTTACAAATATCATTTATCTCTACATGTTCCATTATCTTTTCCCCTTGATAGAGTTGGGACAGTTTCCCCCCCAGCAATGTTTCTTTGTGTGGGGTGGTGGCATCCTTGATGACTGGGAGTGGGCAAATTTCTTTCTGTGGAGAGTCTCACCATGGCAATAAGCATCTGTGTAGGCTTTTCTTAATCACATTTAAAAATGACAAGGAAACCCCACTTTTGTCTCGTCATCTCAATTAAGCCAAACCCTCCCACCACCACCACTGCCCCACCAAAATATCAGACATCCACCCCCCTAGAAGCAGCTGAATATCTCACCACCGTCATTTACTGGGATAAATGGTCTCAAGAAGGGAGAAGATGCCTTTATAATCAACAGAAACTTCCTTACCCCTGAAGCAGAAGAAAATAAACCTATTAAGAATGTATGGGTAAGGATAATAATAATAATATATTAAGTATGCACTAGAGGTGTGGCTTACAACTAAAATCCATTTCACATGCCTCCTAAATAAACGCTTTGTTAAAATGTTTGGAGGGCAACACACACACAAATCCTGATTTCTGAGACACTGGTGTCCCCTTCCATTCCATTTGCTCTTCTAGCTTTCAAACCTTGATGGAGTTACCTTACCCTTCCACTCCTCCCACAGCCCCCCCTTGCTAGCATGGGACCCATAGCACACCCCTAATCCTCCCCTGTATGTATCTGATGCATTCTCAGTGAGCTGGTAAACTTGTGTTTGAGCTCTAGCATTTTAGACAGCAGGTGAGGGCTTGCATAACTGAATGCTCCTCTATAGTATTTATTTATTTTTTTAGTAAATAAATTCCCACACAAATAAAACTTGCATGTCAGGGAGAAGTCTAGGCTAGAACCCCAACCTCTAGGGTGAGCTATAAATCACCCATTCATATTTATCACTCCCCTTCTCCCCAGGATCTTCATTCATGTTAACTTCTGGAAATCTAAAAAAAGCGGAATATTTTGGTTCCTCCATACAGTCTAGTTTCTTTTAACAAGAAGGAGAAGGAGAAGGAGAAGGAGAAGGAGAAGGAGAAGGAGGAGGAGGAGGAGGAGGAGGAGGAGGAGAAGAAGAAGAAGAAGAAGAAGAAGAAGAAGAAGAAGAAGAAGAAGAAGAAGAAGAAACAACGGCAATAATAATTCTATTGTTGTGCATACCCCAGTCTCTAGTCTCTGGGGGTTCCAGTACTTACCCAGAGTTCAGTTTCCTTAGAATGAAGGTAAGTGGGAACTGTGGTAACTTTAGGAAATATTGTTTTATTTACACATATATACAAGCTGGACATAAGACAGTGGGACTCACAGCATTCACACTTCAGTAGATCTTGATTCCCAATTAGGTTTCCAGGGACATCACTAAATCCATAGCTTTTCTTCTTCTGATTCTCCTGTATTTCAGTTTAATTGGATGACCTTTTTAAGAGGGAGGTGAAGCAGCACTTTCTTCTCTGACACCATGCATAAATTAATTTGTAGGTTTAGTAGCAATGGCTGCAAATTTGAACTACTTGAGAACCACTGCTCTTTCTGTATAGATAGAGAATTTATTATTGAAGTTTGTACTGTTTAGCCCTTCTCTGTATCCTTAGTTGTGGGTGCTATTGTGATATCTATTCAACTCTGAACACTCTAATACAGTGGACTAGAGACTCAGACACTGATCTGCAGTAATATGTTAATGAAATATGCCCTTTGGAGAAAGCGTTGAAGTACAAATAGCATTACCATTCCATATTGCTTCCGCTTTTGTCTCCTTTTGGATGCTGTCTCCTAATCAGAGTTATGGGCATTGGGACATCTTCCTTACCATGGAAGGATTTGGTCCAGAGATGTTCTTCATAGCAGAAGTTCCCATACTGTGGTCTTCAAGCTTCATTCAAGTGGTCTGTGAAGAACCATTTGAATTATATAAAAGTCCATGAATTCAGATTGTAATACAATAGAATGCAATGTAAGAAATAATACAATTAAATAGCATGCAGCATCTAGCACTGGTCTCATTGCAACTGCTTCAACCGGCAGAAAACAAAATCATCAAGATCCTCAGCAACTTTCAAATGGTCCGTGGAAGGGAGAGCATATGGGAACCACTGTTTTATAGGTTATTCCTACTTTCTATCAATGATTAATGTGTGCGGGTGGGGGGGAATATTTGGTATAAAGAGAGAGAACAAATATCTGGCATGCATCTTTTAGATAAAATATTACATCTTTCAGAAGAGTTACTGTTCAATTCTGTACTCAGAAGTAAGTCCCACTAAGTTCAAGGAAGTTCCTCTCAAACAGGGAAGTGAATATATGCTTGCAACCTAGCATGTATACATGAAAATACCTTTTGATCATGCTCTGTTAATATAGCTATTGTCAATGCTTTTTTCGTGGGGGTGCGCATACCCCTAAACATTTTGTGAATCTAAGTTTGTCCTCATTGAGGGGCAGTATTTCAATATGAGTAGCAAAAAAATGAGAGTACCTCTAAACATTTTTTTTTTGCGGGGGGGGGGGGAGCCCTGGCTATTGTTATATAATAGCTATGTGTCTTTAGCACATAGATTTTGCTTATCTGTTGCCAGTTTTGGATTCTTTTATTGCTGCTTATTCAGTCTATAGTTAGTGATTTGAGTTGATTGTCACAATCACATGTTGGTTGAAAATCAGGACCTGTATGGTTTAGCAAATAAACAAATCACCGTTTTAGCAAACAAGCAGTGTTAAAACTCACTCATCTGTTGATTTTCAGCATTGTTGTAAGGATTATTCAGTCTTCCCTGCATACACAGTCTCTTAATCCCTTCAGAAAAATAAAGCATCACTAGATGTTACACTGCCCACTTTTAAATCTTTGTTGATCTGGGGAGGGGCAGAAGCTCAAGTGGGAGAAGACATGATTTGTGTACAGAAGGATCCAGGTTCTATTTCCACTTAAAAAGAACTCAATGAATACGCTGTTTCCAACTTGAACTCCCTTGACCATTGCAATGCTGGCTGGAGTGAATGGGAATTGTAATCTAAAGCATTTGGAAGACAAGTTGGGGAAAGCTTTTGCAGATAATATGGGGCTAGAATATATCTTTTGTGAAACATTTTATATTTCAATGAATTTTCTGCTGTCTAGTCTAGGTAGGTAGGAAGAGCTTAAAAGGTAAAGGTAAAGGGACCTCTGACCATTAGGTCCAGTCGTGGATGACTCTGGGGTTGCAGCGCTCATCTCCCTCTATTGGCCGAGGGATCCAGCATATAGCTTCTGGGTCATGTGGCCAGCATGACTGAGCCGCTTCTGGTGAACCAGAGCAGCACACGGAAATGCAGCTTACCTTCCCACCAGAGTGGTACCTATTTATCTACTTGCACTTTGACGTGCTTTCGAACTGCTAGGTTGGCAGGAGCAGGGACCCAGCAACGGGAGCTCACCCCGTCACAGGGATTCGAACCACTGACTTTCTGATTGGCAAGTCCTAGGCTCTGTGGTTTAATCCACAGCACCACCCGTGTCCCATAGGAAGAGCTTAGCCCTTTACTAATAGATTCATTTAGCGTTCTCTACTGCTCTTTCCCTCTGGGTTGATTTTGAATGGAATATCAAGCAGTCTTTGAGCTATGGGAGAAAGGTAGAATCACAGAATTGTAGAATTGCAAGGGACTATGGGGGCCATCTAGTCCAACCCTCTGCAATGCAGGAATATTTGCCCAACATGGGGTTTGAACCCACGACTCTGAGATTATGAGTCTGCTGTCAGAACCACAGTTCAGTCCTGAGCTGCTGTATATACTGTTACAAAACTGGGGTGCCTCCCGCACTCTCTGCCAAACGGTGGCAAGAATTCATGGGGTTCCAGACACTCACCCAGGGTCTGTGTTCCTCTGGTGAATTGAGACACAGCGGAGACTATCGTAGCTTTAAAAAATATGGCCCTCAATTGTTTCTTAATGGCCCTAGCTTGGCCAGGTCATTTTGAATAGCCTAATCCAGGAATTCCCCTACAGCTTATCTTTCCTCCTTCACACCCCAAATAATCAAAATCCTACTATGTATTAATTTCTAGGGTTTAGGGGGTCCCCCCCCCAATCTATAACAATACTATTATTTTAATAATTGAGTGCCTGAGGATCCAGCTGTGGGAGTAAATCTCATTAAATTCAGTATACCTTATGTGCTGGTCCCGGGGGGGGGGGGGTTACCGTGAGTCGTGGTCAAAGTCCAGTCCTGGGCCGAGGGTCTGGAGACTGTCCACCAAGGGGGAAGTGGGGTCCAAAGCAAGAAGCAGGGCGTGGTCGGGAACTCCGGAAAAACAGGTCTGGGTGCTGGCAGAAACAAGTTTCCAACGTTGTTGCTCCCACAACCTGGGACTGGGCTGACTGGCCTTTATCTCCTCTGAGGCCAGGGGCAGTCCTGGCCCACAGGTGACCCGCCTCTCCTGGCCTTAAGGCGAGCACTCCTCCTGAGAGAACTTAGTTCCCTCCGCCTCTCTGCCTCAGCCTCTGCAGCTCAGGAGAGGCTGGAGGGTTACTGGACCCACGGGCAGCTTCACCTTCCACTGACAGGGCTGAGAGAGGCGCACCTGCAGGCAATGGGTCCTCAATCACCTCCGGAGCCAGAGTGGATTCATCTGGTGTCTGCTCCTGAGGACCCGGCACAGGTGCAGGCCCTTCAGATTCAAGCCCCTGCCCCGGCTCAGCAGGCCCTGGAGGCGGGGATTCCTGTGCAGGCTGGGACTCCTCAGATTCAGCTTCTGAATCAGATTCCCAGGCCATCACACCTTACCTCTGAATAGACACGTATAGGATTGCTCTGTTACTACAAGGTGCTACAACTGTACTGCAGTTTTCACCAGTAGCAAGCTGCCCAGTATATCCCACTGAGTTTAATTGAACTTAAAACATCTCAGGAACAAAATATGCAATCTTTGTGTTAATGAAAGTAAGTAAGCTCCACAAATCTTCCAACTTGGGAGATTCACTATTTGGAGTTTTGGGAGCTGGAAGCCAGCAATGACTCTTGCTCTTAAATCTACATTTCTTCCACGAGAGAAAAATGGTGGGTTTACCTGAGAGAGAATAAAGACTGCAAAGTGTTTCTAAGTCCCTCCTAGGAGAATGATGTCTTAAGTAGGGTGTTAAAGATATGTTTAATATGCATAAAATGTAATGTTTGTATGTGTTGTGCTTGAAAAGATTTTGCAAAGAGAAGGTTGCATTAGACATGGATGTTTCGCGCTGACAAATGCGGCAGGAGAGGTTGAATGTTTCCATCTCAGTCTTTAGGCTAATTGATGAGTCATCCCGGAAACCCAAGCTGCAGATCTGTCACAGCAGAAAGTGTTGTCCTGAGTTGCAGACACATATACATTATGATTGGGAGAAGTGTGCGTAAATGACAAGGTCAGAAAGCGATGAAAGGTACACTGTCTCGCTAACTATTCACAAAACCAAAAACTAATAACACAGACATCCTGGCATTACTAAGACAATTAAAGTGTAGTATGATAAAAATAAAATAAAAGTGATGTGTCAACTGCAGAGTTGGTACATATAAGCACATGTGGTGGGGCTGCTCAAAGGTGACTAAATTTTGGAATAAGTTGTTCACTGGTATCACTTTGATAACTAAACATACTGTGACTCCACTTTTCCATCTGGTTCTTTTGAATCTGTATATGGAAGCAGAAGAGGATTTGAAAAGCAAATAATTTAACTCCCATCATTTAACAACAGCCCAGGACTCCATTGCCAAATCCTGGAAGACCTGTGATCTTAACAATTTGGATTGCTAGTACTGCAGGCTTTGGCAAATTGCCCTCCTTGAAAAGATTTCTCATAAACTAAAAGTATCTAATGAACAGTGACTGAGTAACCCCCCCCCCCCAATATGGCATAATTTTATTTGTTAAATGAATATTGAGGTGCACAGTCATTCAGTGTCACCAGCATATGCTAACATCTGACAAATTTAAGACTTTATAGAACCTTTATTCCCAATAGTGATGGAACTCACAGGTGGATAATACTTTTGTTTTTATATATCTTTATGATTTCTAAAGGGAATTTTTGTATGAGTTAATACTTTACCATCCCTTTATGCTGTATCTTTGTACTTTTGTCTTTCCAGGGTGTGACATGTTTATTATTATTATTATTATTATTATTATTATTATTATTTGTTTCCCCCCTTTTAGCTAGGTTTAAACAAATTCACTAAAATCTTGATTATTATTTTTTTAATGTTGCAGTGCAGTCCAGAGAGATAAAATGAAACCTCTTGATGCAAGATTTTCTTTAATTGCTTGACAACCGTAGCAGAAATAATATTATGGCAAAGTACATCTACTTTTGTAGCAACTTATATTTGTTACAATAGCATACAACAGCATGAACTTAAAAAAAGTAGCCCACTCTGGAATCAATTTCTCAATCAACAAAGCTTGTGCTGTGACAGAATTTTAACCAAAGCCCCTTTCATGTCTTTGTTCCTCAGGCTGTATATCATGGGATTGAACATGGGGGTGAATATGCTATAGAAGAGAGAGACTATTTTGTCCAAATCTGCGGAGTGATTAGACTCTGGTCTCATGTACATAAATATGGCGCTGCCATAGAAAAGCACCACCACTGATACGTGAGAGACACAAGTAGAGAATGCTTTGTGCTGTCCTTGGGCAGATTGGATTTTCAAGACGGAAGCCAGGATGCGGATGTAAGTCATCAAGATAAAGGAGATGGGGATAAGCAAGGTGAAAATGCATCCCACCGAAGTGACCTTTTCAACCATCTTGGTATCGGCACAGGCCAACTTCAGCAATGCTGGCATTTCACAGAAAAAGTGATCAACCAGATTGGGACCACAGAATGGCAACCGCCAGGTGAGGACTGTGTGTGCCACTGGCAATAAAAGGCCACTCATCCAGGTTGCCACGGCTAGCTTCATGCATACTCTCTTTTTCATGAGGAACGTGTAGTGCAGTGGGTGGCATATTGCCACATACCTGTCATATGCCATCACTGCCAGGAGGATGCACTCAGTAATAGCCAGGGTCAGAAAAATGTGCATCTGAACGGCACAGCCAACCAACGAGATGGTTTGTCTTGGGCTCTGTAGGTTCACCAACATCTGGGGGACTGTGCTGGATGTATAGCAGATGTCCACAAAGGCAAGGTGGCTCAGGAAGAAGTACATGGGCGTGTGGAGTCGGGGGTCCAGCCAGATGAGCATCAGTATCATTGAGTTGCCCACCAGAGTGATGGTGTAGGTCACAGAAAAAAGCCCAAACAACAAAAGACGGCTCTTCAGGCTCTTCGAGAGACCAAGCAGGAGGAATTCAGCCACAAATGTTTGGTTCCTCATAGCAGCTTCCTAGTCTCATTTCCTATACAAAAGAAGGAGATGAAACCTGTCACCTGGGCTTGTGTGTCTGAAGTGGAGAATACTACTCACTCTCAGTGCTATAAACATGAAATGGGTTAATATCTGAGATGATTCCTGTTCTGTCTTAGTTTGGATTAAATAAACTTACAAAATATCATTTATTTCTACATGTACCATTATCTTTCCCCCTTAATAATAGAGTTGGGACAGTCGTTCCCGCCCCCCCCAGCAATTTTTCTTTTTTGGGGGGTGGGTGTCCCTGATCATTGGGATTGGGCAAATTTCTTTCTGGCCTGTGGAGAGCTTCACCATGGCAATAAGCATCTAGGTACGCGGGTGGCACTGTGGGTTAAACCACAGAGCCTAGGACTTGCTGATCAGAAGGTCGGCGGTTCGAATCTCTGCGACGGGATGAGCTCCCATTGTTCTGTCCCTGCTCCTGCCAGCCTAGCAGTTCAAAAGCACAAAGTGCAAGTAGATAAATAGGTACCGCTCCAGCGGGAAGGTAAACGGCGTTTCCGTGCACTGCTCTGGTTCGCCAGAAGCGGCTTAGTCATGCTGGCCACATGACTCGGAAGCTGTACGCCAGCTCCCTCGGCCAATAAAGCGAGATGAGCGCCGCAACCCCAGAGTCGGCCACGACTGGACCTAATGGTCAGGGGTCCCTTTACCTTTACCTAGGCTTTTCTTAATCACATCTAAAAATGAGAAGGATTTCTCATGATGCCCTTACAGTCTCATTTCTGAACAAAAAGAATAGCATGATGCTTGCATTTAAATGAAGGGAATGGAAAGTATTGGTCATACTTATTATCAATAGACAATAGCCCTCCCCCATGGGTGCATGAACATGTTAAGGAGGTGGTAGAGTCATACCTTTAACCCTGCGTGAGATGCTGTATGTCTGGTCTTGGAGCTTGATGCATCAGGTGAAGTGTCTGCAGAAGGGAGCCTGCATGGGTAGAATTAGCTCCATGCTATTTGGAGCGCTGCATTATCAGAGTTCCCAACTGCATGGAAGATACACACATAGGCTTCCCTTTGCATACATCATTCTGAACATATGGGGCAAGTGGAACATGTTAGTTCAGGGATGGCACCAGCAGGCACTTCTTCACTTCTTCCAGCACATGTAATAATGCAAATGCGGAGGAGATCATCTAATGAAGAGGGATCATACCTGTAAGAGATCTTTTACTCTATTGTAAACATACACAAGGTATAGGATGCAGTACAAGTTGCAATACCCAAGGAGGATTGGCTTGTTCACCTGTAATGACAAAAATATAATCCACTGTTATCACTGTTTACAGTGTGATGCTGGAAATTAATTTGAACTGGGCTTCAAAGCAATGCAACCCCATATCCTGGCTCTCATTTCTGGAATGAGAGAGGTAGACATGGTTGATAGTTATCCAGAGCTGGATGGAAAAGCAGGCTTCCCAATCACACAGAAAGAGGTCTGACATGTAAAATGGTATGTGTGTAGGCTTTGTTCAGACACTGAACACTTTTGGGGGCGGGGAGGAATTAAAACATTCATTATTTTGAGAATATAATTGTTATATTCTCACTATAGAGCATGAAGGACAAATGTAGAAGCCTTTTAAGAACCTACCTTTTCTTGGCACCTTTATTGATACCATCATAAGAACTGCTCTGAAGGACTAGGCTATATACGTGTCTGACCTCACTTTCTGTTCCCAACATAAGCCGGATACTATCAGGTTCTCAAAAGCAATGCAGAGTGATGCCCAGCCCTGTCTGTTCCCAACACTGCTTCCATAGAAGAAGTCCATTTAGGTATAATGGCTCATAGATATTGATAGGACTGTCTAACATGAATTTGTCTATTTGCTTAAAAGCAGTCTTCCCCAACTTGGTGCCCTTCAGATTGGTGCCCTTTTGGATTACAAACACTTCAGCCCTAACCAGCATGGGTAATGGTCAGGGCTGATGAGAGTTGGAGTCCAACAACATCTGAAGCACTCCAGTTTGGTGAAAGCTGGTTTAATGTTGTCTACATCAGCTGCCGTCATCACCACATCCCATGGCAGTAAATTAAGTCAATTATCTATTTTGTAAAGAAATGTGCTCTTGTGTCTGCCTTAAACCTGTTGCAAATCAGCTTATGACTTAGACCTTTTTAAAAGGTAAAGGTAAAGGACCCCTGACAGTTAAGTCCAGTCGCGAACGACTCTGGGGTTGTGGCGCTTATCTCGCTTTACTGGCCGAGGGAGCCGACATTTGTCCGCCGACAGTTTTTCCGGGTCATGTGGCCAGCATGACTAAGCCGTTTCTGGTGAAACCAGAGCGGTGCATGGAAACGCCATTTACCTTCCTGCCGGAGCGGTACCTATTTATCTGCATGCACTGGTGTGCTTTCAAACTGCTAGGTTGGCAGGAGCTGGGACCGAACAACGGGAGCTCACTCCATCGCGGTGATCCGAACCGTCGACCTTCCAATCGGCAAGCCCAAGGCTCAGTGGTTTACACCACAGCGCCACCCATATCTGTGCCTTTTAAATTGCTATTATTTCAGACGCAGAATGGCAAACACAATTTATTAGTTTTCTGTGGTTCATTAACATTATATATTAAAGCAAATCAATCAAAAATATTTTTCTAAGTGTACACTCCATTCAGGAGTACACTGGGGAAAGTTACAAGCACAGCCAGAAAAGAAATGAAAACACTGAAGGAAGTAGTTGGCTTGGAAAGTGCAGTATCTAAAATTACCATTGATACACCCACATGGAAACAGCGAAACAGTGAAACAAAATCTGTGGTCCCAAGCGGAGCACATTTCCCCCAGTTTTCCCCAAATTTAGCAGATTATTCCTGCATCAGCTAAACTCAAATTTATAGAGGGAGAGCATCAAGATGTGCAGTGTTTGAGGGTAATGTCATGCAAACTATGTTTTTGTGCAGTAAACTCTGATATGGACAAACCCCAAGTATAAGACAGGGATTTTAAAATACACTGTTATGCAAAGATACTTATGAATGGGTCTCACTGGACCCAGTGGGACTTGCTTTCCAGTAACTGTGTATACAATTGCATGGCATGCAACAAAGAGGAATAGACATTTTTTTTTTACTAAAACTCTCTGCGTTAACTCTACTGTGTTGATGAAAAACAACGCTGTTGGTAAGCAGGATATAAATATCATGAACAGAATATAGTATAAACAAAACTCTGCCGTATGACATTAAATACACGAGCATACACAGAGAATGAGTGTATCACTCTGCTTTGAAAGTTATAATGCTCATGATGTTAGGGTCACAGTGCATGTGAGACCACCCTGAATGTGGGATAAAGCTAAAGCCATTATAGAATCAATTTTTTAGAATTAGCTGTTCAGAAACATTTCGTGAAACTTGGAGCAAAGGTCAAATGGGACAAATGTTTATTAGTCTAAGACTATTTAAATGCATACAATTAGACATTCTTATACAAGATTCTAACATATATAACATAGTGTTGCATTGATCTCCCGTTCTTGCTATTTTTGATCCTTAAGTTTCCCCTGTTGCTGCCGTAGTCTAACATGTCACCGGTAATTTTTGTGGGATATACTTTATGTATAAAGCTTACATGTAATATTTGAGATTTATTAAATGACAAAAGAGGCAGAGAGAAAATAGAGAGAGAGAAAAGGAACTCGCATCCCACCAAAATGTTTTCTCTTGCCTTTCTGGTTTGCAGTAACAGCCCAACAGCAAATTGTATGTGTTTAATAGTTTCCTGGCCCATTCCCTTTGAAAAAAAAGGAAAGAACCTCTGCACAAGGGGACAATTAGAGGCGGAGATGCAATGGGGGGGGGGAGGAAGTGCCCAGACCTTTCCCTGCCCATCATTCCTCCACTTCACTTGACTCCCAATAACCACCACCCCCAGCCTTATGGAGGGATTTGGAGATGGGGAAGTGGAGACAGAGTTGGCTGGTTCGCAAGAGTCCTTTGGTCCCACTTCCTCTTCCTGTCTGCATTTCATGAAATCAGGCAGCCTGTGTTTGGTCCTAGACAGTGGTGTTTTTTTTCTGGGGGGACGCAGGGGTACACATACCCCTAAACATTTTGTGAGTCTAAGTTTGGCCTCATTGAGGGGCAGTATTTCAGTGAGAGTGGGACACGGGTGGCGCTGTGGGTTAAAACACAGAGCCTAGGACTTGCTGATCAGAAGGTCGGCGGTTCGAATCCCACGACGGGGTGAGCTCCCGTTGCTCAGTCCCTGCTCCTGCCAACCTAGCAGTTCGAAAGCACGTCAAAGTGTAAGTAGATAAATAGGTACCGCTCCGGCAGGAAGGTAAACGGCTTTTCCGTGTGCTGCTCTGGTTCGCCAAAAGTGGCTTAGTCATGCTGGTCACGACCCGGAAGCTGTACGCCAGCTTCCTCGGCCAATAAAGTGAGATGAGCGCCGCAACCCCAGAGTCGGTCACAACTGGACCTAATGGTCAGGGGTCCCTTTACCTTTACCTATTTCAGTGAGAGTACCCCTAAACATTTTTTTAAGGGAAAAAAGCACTGGTCCTAGGAAAGTTGTTTACCTGGATATGTCAGACATATGATGCTAGGGTGGCACCACTCCAGGGTGAGAGACATCATCTGAGGTGCAGCTCTTATCAGCTCACAGGATGTTCCAGGAAATGAAGTAGCAGGTGCTATATACACCCATTCCTTATTGAACCTGTTTATTTGAAACAGAAATAGCTATTTGCTACAAAATTCCTCAGAGGTCTTGTCCCAAACTCCCTTTTAAAGTATTTTTGAACTGAGCACCAAATCCCACGATATGTATGTTCCCTAGTGCAATATTGTTTTTATGAGTATTAAGGAGGTAATCATATAGGGAGGAGTATCACAGAATTGTAGATTTGGAAGGGATCCCAGGATCCACCCCACCCCTGCAGTGAAGGCATCTCAACAGATGGTCCCCCATCTGATTTGAAACCGTACTGGACCTTGCGTGGCTTTGCAGATGTGCTAGCCATTTTATTGCTGCACTGTTAGGAGGTCCATGATGTCATCTGGACACTTAACAAGCTCAGAAAATTTTGGGATGGTCAGCGTTGGTTCTCCTTGTAGTCTTCTGTTCCTTGAGCTTTTAACAAATAATTGGGTCAAAGCTTCCAATCTTTATTGCTGCAAGAAATGAGCAAGATTTTGGGTTTGGTCAAGTGATTATTCAGCACAGGGTTTCTAGAAGAATAGTCCAAAGCTAGTTAAATGAAACATGGGTTCTCATGTTATTGTTTTAAAGTGGGATTCCGGTAGGAAAACTAGTTATTATAATATAATAAATTATTCTAAGAGAACATATTATGTTTAATACTGTTTTTATTATCTGTTCTTGTTTTTTGGAATACCGTGTCCAATTCTGGGCACCACAATTTAAGAAGGATGTTGACAGGCTGGAATGTGTGGAGAGGAGGGAAACCAAGATGATCAAGGGTCTGGAAATTAAGCCTTACTAGGAGCACTTGAAGCAGCTGGGTATGTTTAGCCTGGAAAAGAGGAGACTGAGAGGAGATAGGATAGCCATCTTCAAATATTTCAAGGGCTGTCACATGGAAGAGGGAGCAAGCTTGTTTTTTCCTGCTCTGGAGGGTAGGACTCAAACCAATGGCTTCAAGCAACATGAAAGGAGACTTCCTGAAAGTAAGAGCTGTTCAACAGTGGAACGGTCTCCTTCACGAGGGTGTGGACTCTCCTTCCTTGGAGGTTTTTAATCAGACGTTGGATGGCCAGTCTGATTGGTCCTAGAACAATGCAGCAGTATGATTGGTCTGCAGGAGCCACCCAATCCGGCTCCAGATGGAAGTGAATCCACAACCTGATTGGCCTACAGGAGAATTCCAGAATTAGCCAATCACGTGCAGCCCATTGTGTAAATAATGTATATAAAGCAGATACTTTGAGGGGACATTCATTCCTCCTCACCACTATGAGTTGAATAAAGAGCATGAAATCCACTCTCAACTCTGAGTATATTTCACTGGCGACGAAGGTGGGATCCTGCTGAGCTGACAGCCACACACAGCACCGCAGCACCACCACCTGCCGCACCGCTGCCTCACACCGTGTATCCAGGCTTCAGCTCCGGGACACAAGGAACTCAGAATGGCAACTGACAGCAGCTTCTCGCCGTTCAACCCAGCATCCGGAGACTGGAAAGCGTACGCCTCCTGTTTCACCTTCCTCCTAGAAGCCAAAGGGGTCACTGATGAAGAAGATGCCAAGAAGAGGGCGATATTCTTCAGCGTCTGCGGAGCGGAGACGCTTGAAATCACCTGGGCTCTCCTTGCACCTGAAGACGTCACTACTGTTCCATACAAAACAATAATGGAACTGCTGAAGGGGCACTTTTCACTGCAGCCCTCAGTGGTGACTCATTGAAATGCCTTCTACGCAAAGCGGCAAGCCCCTGGGGAAACCATAACTTCGGTGGTGACCTCTTTCCACCAAGCGGCCCTGTTCTGCAACTTCTCAGAGTTGGAGAACATGCTTCATGACCACCTCGTCGGTGGCCTGAAGGATGAGAAGCTGCAACAACGCCTCTACGCTAAGAAGGACCTAACGTTCCAGGTTGCTCTGGAGAAGGCCCTGGCAACAGAAGCTGCTGAGAGGTCGAAGCAAGAGGCACGGCCGAGCTTGCCGTCCCAACCAAGGGTCCACCACGAAGACCTCACCGACGACTCAGGATCTGACAGGGAGGAGGTGCACCAAGTACAGCAGCGCACTCAATCAGCGCACAGACCACAGCTGCCTCAACGAGAAGGAGGGAACTGCGCAAGCTGCGGGGAGAGTCACAAGAGGAGGAACTGCCATTTCTGCAATGCAGAGTGCAGGCAGTGCAGAAAATCGGGACACATCGCCTGGGTGTGTCGGGCTCAGCCCACCTGACGCCAGGCATCCGATGACCAATCCAAGAGCACCAGGTCCCGGGGCCCAACGCATCAAGGCAACTTGACAGAGCTCACGGACTTCCAGGTATACCAGTTGCCCCACCCCAACGTAGAGAAAATTTATGTAGAGGTATGACGGAAGTCAGCCGTCACAAATGGCGCTGTTTAGCATTTGAAAAAAGACACAGAGAGCCAGCAATATTTTCAGGATGGTATGAGCAGCTCCTTCGACCACCCTCCTCCGATTTTATTCTCCTTTGTTCTCTCCTGTCGCATGGCCGTTTGCCAATGTCTCACGTTACCTCATCCGGTCATGGCTTTTACCCACCCATCGCCATATAAGGTAATTACTGCCCAGAGGGGGAACATAACTCCATATAAGGTTATGCACTTAATACACTGCAAGGCACGGACATGCAGGTCACCGAGGTCAGCGAGGCACCAGGTGGCGCTACAAGCCTTTGCCATGACTTCATGGCTCCCACAGAGGTACAGATAGAGGGGGCCCCGTGCCGCATGGAGCTTGACACGGGTTCAACTCTATCCATAATCTCGGCAAGGACCTTAAGGAAACTGTGTCCTAGTGGGGGTCCCAAACTCAGGCTGGCCCCTTCTGGCTGGGACTTCCAGAAACATAAGGTCCCCACAATGGGGGTGGGGACCTTCAGGGTGCAATATCGAGGGCGGACGCGGCAACTGGACTTGCTTGTGGTCAAGGGCCCCTACATTAGCTTACTGGGATTGGCATGGTTTGGACCACTGGGGCTAGCCGTCACCGGGGTGAACCGCACTAGCTTACAAGTGAACGTGGATGCCATATGCAAGGAATTTCTGGGGCTTTTCGATGGGAAATTGGGGCAGTATACGGGGGGGCCCCACTGCTTTACAGCTTGACCCCGCAGTACGACATGTCAGGCTCAAGGCCCGCCGGGTCCCGTTTGCCCTGAAACGCCGTATAGACGAGGAATTGGACCGGCTCGTGGAGCAAGGAGTGCTGGAGCCTGTGCCTAATGCCCCCTGGGAAACCCCAACTGTCAGACCCGTCAAGCCGAATGGTTCAGCCCGCATCTGCGCAGACTACAAATGTACCATAAACAAGGCCCTCATGGCCCACGCATACCCAGTGCCAGTGGTCAGCCATGTCCTTGCCACCCTGGCTGGGTCAAAAAAATTTGGCAAGCTGGATTTGGCCCAAGCATATCAACAGCTGCCTGTAGATGAGGCCACAGCAGAGGCACAGACGATTATGATGCACAGAGGAGTGTTCAGGGTAAAGCGGCTGCAATTCGGTGTCAGCGTGGCACCAGGCATATTCCAGAATCGAATGGACTCTCTCCTTAAAGGGATTCCTGGCCTCACCCCCTTCTTCGATGATGTGTTGATTGCTGGGCCCACGCCAGAGGAGTTTGAGGACTGCCTCCGCACCATTCTGCACCGTTTCCAGATGGCGGGTCTCAAGGTGAAGCGGGGAAAATGTCTACTAGAAGTGCCTCAGGTGGACTTTCTGGGATTTATGGTGGATGCAGAAGGGATCCACCTGACTGGGGACAAGGTATGGGCCGTTTGTGATGCCCCAGCGCCCAAGAGCAAGATTGAACTTCAGGCCTTCTTGGGACTATTGAACTTTTACCATTCCTTCCTTCCCCACAAGGCGGTGGTAGCGGATCCCCTACACAGACTCCTGGACAAGCGGGCCCCTTGGGTGTGGGGCCAGCGCCAGGAGGCCGCATTCCAGGCAGTCAAGGACTTGCTTGTCTCAAACTCAGTCTTGGCACACTTCGCCGGGAGGCTGCCGGTGGTGCTAGCATGCGACGCCTCGCCCTATGGCATCGGCGCTGTCCTGGGACACCAACTCCCGGATGGAAGAGAGGTGCCAGTGGCATACTTTTCCCAGACACTCAATGCAACCAAGCGGAACTACTCGCAAATCGACAAGGAGGGTCTGGCAATCGTGAAGGGAGTAAAAAAATTCCATGATTTCTTGTACGGGCGGCCCTTTACCGTGGTGACTGACCACAAGCCATTGCTTGGCTTGTTTGCCCCCGAAAAGCAGACCCCCCCAAGTGCTGTCTCCTCGCGTCCTCAGGTGGTCAATTTTCCTTGCCAGCTACCAGTATGCACTGATTCATCGCCCTGGGAAGGTGATGGGCCACGCGGACGCTCTCAGCAGGCTACCACTACTGGAAA
The DNA here is from genome assembly GCF_964106645.2 of Podarcis pityusensis. Classification (NCBI taxonomy): domain Eukaryota; kingdom Metazoa; phylum Chordata; class Lepidosauria; order Squamata; family Lacertidae; genus Podarcis; species Podarcis pityusensis. Next base: position 38,136,898 of record NC_138042.1, read on the forward strand.
CAGACCCCGACCCAGCACCCGCGCAAGAGGTTATGAGCCTGGAGCTGCTTCCCGACCGCCCCATTCAGGCACAAGAAGTTGCACACCATTCCAAGAAAGATAGGGTCATCTCCCGGGTCCTGGACTGGGTGTGGAGGGGATGGCCCAGCAGCAGCCCTGGGCCAGAATTTGCCGGCTACACAACCCGCAAACATGAACTGTCGGCCCACAAGGTGTGCCTGTTATGGGGAAGCAGGGTCATTGTTCCCCAGCCCCTCCGCAAAAGGGTCCTCACAGCCCTACACGAGACACACCCAGGGGTAGTGAGAATGAAGGCCCTTGCCAGGAGTTATGTGTGGTGGCCGGGAATCGATGGAGAGATAGAGGCCTGGGTCAAACACTGCCAGGCCTGCCAAGAATCCCACCCAGATCCCCCAAGGGCCCCAGTCCAGTCCTGGGAGCCCGCCCAGGCACCATGGTCATGCCTGCATGTGGACTTCGCTGGCACCTTTCAGGGGAAAACATTCTTCATAGTGGTGGACTCCTACACCAAATGGCTGGAAGTTGCACTGGTACCGTCCACTTCCATATCTGCAGCCATCCGGGTACTACGCAGGCTGTTTGCAACCCACGGGCTCCCTGACACTCTCATCTCAGACAACGGGACTGCATTTACGTCAGGAGAATTCCAAACCTTCACAGCGCAGAACGCCATCCGCCACATCTGTTCGGCGCCATTCCACCCTGCCACCAATGGCCAAGCAGAACGCATGGTGCGGACCACCAAGGACACCCTTCGCCGCATGATGCAAGGGGATTGGGAGTACCGCCTTGCCACATTCCTTCTAGCACAGCACAGCACCCCCAGATCAACGACTGGCCGGAGCCCATTGGACCGCCTTCACCTCAATAGAGCTCAGGATGAGGTAGTGGTGGGGGAAGGCAGGAACCCCCGGACCTTCGTGGCCCAGGACCCAGTGTACGCAAATAATTTTGGGGCAGGCCCAGCATGGGTACCCGCCACAGTCACCAGAGTCACTGGCCCCCTGTCGTACGAGGTGCTAACGGATGGGGGGCAATGCTCGCGCCGCCACTGAGACCAGATACGGCGACAATTCCCAGGAGAAAACCAGGAGGAGGACAGGTCAGAGGAGTCCCAAGGGAACAGTGGGGCAGTGAGGCCTGTAGAACAGGAGGGACCAGCAGGAGAGGCAGAATCAGTAAATACAGAGAGGACCCGCAAGGCCGAAAGGACACCGGAACCAGAACCACGACTGAGCGAGCCGTTTGCGCCAGACCAAATGGCCCCATCACAGCCAGCATCCTTGGAACACGAGCCAGATCCTGAACCCTGGACCAGGGAACACCCCAGGCCGCAACACACACGTAGGCCGCTGGCGTACCTTGAGGACTATGAATGCGACCTCCCGGGCAGGACTAGAACTTAGAGGGGAGGGGTGTTATGTACTGAGTTGAATAGGATCCAAAATGCAGCAGTCTGATTGGTCCTAGAACAATAGGATCCAAAATGCAGCAGTCTGATTGGTCCTAGAACAATAGGATTCAGAATGCAGCAGTCTGATTGGTCCTAGAACAATGCAGCAGTATGATTGGTCTGCAAGAGCCACCCAATCCGGCTCCAGATGGAAGTGAATCCACAACCTGATTGGCCTATAGGAGAATTCTGGAATTAGCCAATCAACTGCAGCCCATTATGTAAATAATGTATATAAAGCAGATACTTTGAGGGGACATTCATTCCTCCTCACCACTATGAGCTGAATAAAGAGCATGATATCCACTCTTTACTCTGAGTATATTTCATATTGGTTGATATGCTCCTTTCTTTTGTGGGAGGGAAAGATGTGAGACACTTTCACTTTATGTGGTTTTTGCTTAAGTGAACAAAATGAGACTGGATGGGGTCTCTGGGTAGAGGAATGTTTCAGCAACAGAGACGCTATGGCTTCCTTGAACAGAGCCTCTTTATTCTGAAAATAATTAATACAGTTTATCTTATGTTTATGGACTTCCTGGATTCTGAAAGTTATTTGTAAAAGAATACACAACCTTCACGCTGACATGGTAGCTACCTGATTTTGCCTGTTACACAACTTCCTCTTGGTAGCCTCCATTGGTACAATCCAGGCACAATTTTCCCACATGATATGCTGATGGTTTAAACTTTAAAGAGTCTCTAATACTCCTTACTCTTTCATGGATCACTGCCTTGTCGTGGTGAAGGGGCTTGAATAACCCCAGGAAGCTATGAGCCATGCCGTGCAGGGCCACCCAAGACAGACAGGTCATAGCCAAGAGTTTAGACTAAATGTGACCCTCCTGGAGAAGGAACTGGCAAACCACTCCAGTATTTTGCCAAGAAAACTCCATGGACATAAAAAAGGAGAAGCTTTGAGAAGAAAGTGAGAGTTTCCAAGGCATGCTCTGGTTCATGGGGTCATGGAGAGTCGAACACCACTAAGACGACTAAACAACAACGAATCCTCCTTAACTTCTCAGTTGGCAACAAGCTACCTCCACATTTGCCTCAAATGTTGGTTTAGATTAGACTAAAGTCTATTACACAATGCCCAGGGAATTCGAAAGTTTTATCAGAAAGTTAGTTTGGAATGGGATCTCTGCGGCTTCTTTAAAGCAGTAGGATGTTTACATCAAAAATCAGGAACAAGAAATCCCTCAGAAATGTTGGCAAAACCCTCCGTAGACGCAATCTAGTCATGTTCTTCTTCCTGTCCCTGTGGATTAATAATTTGTTCCTGGTCCCCATTTGGATGGGCCCAGAAGGAAATGTAAACATACATACTGTTTTAGGAGTCACTGCTGACATGCTTTTCTAGGTTCATAATTGCCAGAGTAATTTTGAGGCAGAGGCGTTCTATGGTCTTGATGGATGCCATCAACAGTACAAATCCAAGAAGGGGAAACAACTTGGCAATTTCTTTCAAGCCTCTGTAATCTGGGTACGTAATGAGAAAGCCAAGTTTACATTTCATTTAAAAAATGTGAATAACTGAAAGCACCTCTTTCTGTGTGCTGCATTCTCCATAAAACTTACTGTAGTCTTGGGATGGCTTGAGACCAATGGCTTTCAGTTTCCCATCCAAGGTCTTCTACAAAACCGACCTAATCAAGAATAGGATGTAGCTGTTTGAACTATAGATAGGCTAGTGGATTGCTGTTTCTCATTCATTCAAGTCGGTATGTGTTTTACTTTTCCAGTATAATGATAGTGCCTTAAGCAATTTTAGCTCAGCTGCTAATTTGTGCGTGTTACTTTAACACAGTCTCAGAATCTTATTCTTCTGCAGCTCCCATTTGGTTTCAGCTACAACTCCTCTGTCCAGAGACAATTCTGGATTATGTCAAGTTTATTGTATGTCTCTAACAATATGCCTTAAAACAGACCTCACCTCCTGTCTGTAAAAGAGTAAGTGTTGTTGTTGTTTAGTCATTTAGTCGTGTCCGCCTCTTCGTGACCCCATGGACCAGAGCACGCCAGGCACTCCTATCTTCCACTGCCTCCCGCTGTTTGGTCAAACTCATGCTGGTAGCTTCAAGAACACTGTCTTGTCCTGCCGTCCCCTTCTCCTTGTGCCCTCCATCTTTCCAAACATCAGGGTCTTTTCCAGGGAGTCTTCTCTTCTCATGAGGTGGCCAAAGTATTGGAGCCTCAACTTCACAATCTGTCCTTCCAGTGAGCACTCAGGGCTGATTTCCTTAAGAATGGAGAGGTTTGATCTTCTTGCAGTCCATGGGACTCTCAAGAGTCTCCTCCAGCACCATAATTCAAAAGCATCAATTTTTCCGCGATCAGCCTTCTTTATGGGCCAGCTCTCACTTCCATACATCACTACTGGGAAAACCATAGCTTTAACTATATGGACCTTTGTTGGCAAGGTGATGTCTCTGCTTTTTAAGATGCTGTCTAGGTTTGTCATTGCTTTTCTCCCAAGAAGCAGGCGTCTTTTAATTTCGTGACTGCTGTCACCATCTGCAGTGATCATGGAGCCCAAGAAAGTAAAATCTCTCACTGCCTCCATTTCTTCCCCTTCTATTTGCCAGGAGGTGATGGGACCAGTGGTCATGATCTTCGTTTTTTTGATGTTGAGCTTCAGACCATATTTTGCACTCTCCTCTTTCACCCTCATTAAAAGGTTCTTTAACAACTCCTCACTTTCTGCCATCAGGGTTGTGTCATCTGCATATCTGAGGTTGTTGATATTTCTTCCGGCAATCTTAATTTCGGCTAGGGATTCATCCAGCCCAGCCTTTCACATGATGAATTCTGCATATAAGTTTAATAAGCAGGGAGACAATATACAGGCTTGTCATACTCCTTTCCCAATTTTGAACCAATCAGTTGTTCCACATCCAGTTCTAACTGTAGCTTCTTGTCCCACATAGAGATTTCTCAGGAGCCAGATGAGGTGATCAGAATGGCACTCCCATTTCTTTAAGAACTTGCCATAGTTTGCTGTGGTTGACAGTCAAAGGCTTTTGCATAGTTAATGAAGCAGAAGTAGATGTCTTTCTGGAACTCTCTAGCTTTCTCCATAATCCACCGCATGTTTGCAATTTGGTCTCTGCTTCCTCTGCCTCTTCTAAATCCAGCGTGCACTTCTGGGAGTTCTCGGTCCACATACTGCTTGAGCCCTCTTTGTAGAATTTTAAGCATAACCTTGCTAGCGTGTGAAATGAGTGCAATTGTGCGGTAGTTGGAGCATTCTTTGGCACTGCCCTTCTTTGGGATTGGGATGTAGACTGATCTTCTCCAGTCCTCTGGCCACTGCTGAGTTTTCCAAACTTGCTGGCATATTGAGTGTAGCACCTTAACAGCATCATCTTTTAAAATTTTAAATAGTTCAGCTGGAATACCATCACTTCCACTGGTCTTGTTATTAGCAGTGCTTTCTAAGGCCCATTTGACTTCACTCTCCAGGATGTCTGGCTCAAGGTCAGCAACCACACTACCTGGGGTGTACAAGCCATCCATATCTTTCTGGTATAATTCCTCTGTGTATTCTTGCCACCTCTTCTTGATGTCTTCTGCTTCTGTTAGGTCCTTACCACTTTTGTTCTTTATAATGGTAATCTTTGTACAAAATGTTATTTTCATATCTTGAATTTTCTTGAACAGATCTCTGGTTCTTCCCATTCTGTTGTTTTCCTCTATTTCTTTGCATTTCTCGTTTAAGAAGGCCTTCTTGTCTCTCCTTGCTATTTTTTGGAAATCTGCATTCAATCTCCTGTATCTTTCACTATCTCCCTCGCATTTTGCTTGCCTTCCCTCCCCCGCTATTTGTAAGGCCTTGTTGGACAGCCACTTTGCTTTCTTGCATTTCCTTTTCATTGGGATGGTTTTCGTTGCTGCCTCCTGTATAATGTTGCGAGCCTCCATCCATAGTTCTTCAGGCACTCTGTCCAGCAAATCTAAATCTTTAAATCTGTTCCTCACTTCCACTGTGTATTCATAAGGGATTTGATTTAGATTGTATCTTACCTGCCCAGTGGTTTTTCCTACTTTCTTCAGTTTAAGCTTGAATTTTGCTATAAGAAGCTGATGATCTGAGCCACAGTCAGCTCCAGGTCTTGTTTTTGCTGACTGTAAAGAGCTTCTCCATCTTTGGCTGCAGAGAATATAATCAATCTGATTTCGATGCTGCCCATCTGGTGATGTCCATGTGTAGAGTCGTCTCTTGTGTTGTTTGGAAAAGCATGTTTATGATGACCAGCTTGTTCTCTTGACAGAACTCTATTAGCCTTTGCCCTGCTTCGTTTTGCTCTCCAAGGCCAAACTTGCCAGTTGTTCCTTTTATCTCTTGATTCCCTACTTTAGCATTCCAATCCCCTATAATGAGAGGAACATCCTTCTTTGGTGTCATTTCTAGAAGGTGTTGTAAGTCAATTGGTCAATTTCAGTTTCTTCAGCCCCACTAGTTGGTGCATAAAGTTGAATTACTGTGATGTTAAAAGGTCTGCCTTAGATTCGTATTGATATCATTCTATCATTTTTGAGATTGCATCCCAGTACAGCTTTCGCCACTCTTTTGTTGACTATGAGGGCCACTCCATTTCTTTTATGGGATTCTTGCCCACAGTAGTAGATATGATGGTCATCTGAACTGAATTCGCCCATTCCCGTCCATTTTAGTTCACTGATGCCCAGGATATCAATATTTATTCTTGCCATCTCATTTTTGACCACATCCCACTTACCCAGGTTCATGGTTCTTACATTCCAGGTTCCTATGCAATATTTTTCTTTACAGCATTGGACTTTCCTTTCACTTCCAGGCATATCCGCAACTGAGTGACCTTTCGGCTTTGGCCCAGCCGCTTCATCAGCTCTGAATCTACTTGTACTTGTCCTCCGCTCTTCCTCAGTAGCATGTTGGACGCCTTCCAACCTGAGGGGCTCATCTTCCAGCGTCATAACTTTTATATGCCTGTTGTCTTTGTCCATAGAGTTTTCTTGGCAGGGATACTGGAGTGGCTTGCCGGTTCCTGCTCCAGGTGGATCATGTTTGGTCAAAACTCTCCACTATGACCTGTCCGTCTTGGGTGCCCTGCACGGCATGGCTCATAGCTTCTCTGAGTTCTTCAAGCCCCTTCGCCACGGCAAGGCAGTGATCCATGAAGGGGAAGAGTAAGTGAGGTATCTTCTTTTAACTTGACATATAGCCTGGAGTTTAGGCAAACCATACATTTGCCTGGTGGAATATGAGGGAGGCATTATTACTCCATGCTGAGTTCATTTATTAAATTTCTGGTGGACAGCATTTGCTGTAGCATCTCTTTGGTGCTACAGCAATGATTCGGTATGTTGATGTGATGCTCCAGAACATGTTTAGATCATATTTATTTGGATTTTGACCCACCCCACCAACCCCCACAGGTTGGAGTTCTGTTTCTGTTTTCCTTAGGTTTCCATCCTGGACACAGGATTTATTTTTATTTTTGCCTGTTTTGGGTGGGGGGTAGAAGAAGAAGAAGAAGAGTTTGGATTTGATATCCCGCCTTTCACTCCCTTTAAGGAGTCTCAAAGCGGCTAACATTCTCCTTTCCCTTCCTCCCCCACAACAAACACTCTGTGAGGTGAGTGGGGCTGAGAGTCTTCAGAGAAGTGTGACTGGTCCAAGGTCACCCAGCAGCTGCATGTGGAGGAGCGGAGACACGAACCCCGTTCCCCAGATTATGAGTCTACCACTCTTAACCACTACACCACACTGGCTCTGGGTCTGAACATGGCCAATTCTTCTTCTATGAAATTGTATTTTGCAGTGCCCACAATGACATCTTAGATTCCCAAATGTTTCCTGAGGCCCACAAGGGCTGGGGACCCCTGCTGTATGCTGTTATATTTTACATGGTGCCTGTTTCCTCCTCTGCAGTGTCAGGAAAAGATGAGGAATCAAACAGAAGTGACAGAATTTATCCTCTTGGGTCTTTCAAGCAGCCCAAAGATGCGCATTGTTCTCTTTGGGATTTTCTCTGTGGTCTACAGCATCACACTAGCTGGCAATGGAATTTTCTTGATGCTTATTTGGCTGAATTCTCAACTCCACACGCCCATGTATTTCTTCTTGAGCCACCTCTCGTTTGTGGACATCTGGTACACAACCAGTACTGTTCCTCAGATGCTGTCCAATCTCTGGAGCCCAAAGAGGACCATCTCATTTGCTGGCTGTGGGGCTCAGATCTACCTCTTCCTGGGCCTTGCCATCACGGAATGTGTGCTCCTTGCCGTGATGGCCTACGACCGGTTTGTAGCAATATGTCACCCTCTGCGCTACACACTCATTATGAACCCTAGAGTTTGTGTCATGTTGGCGGTGTCATCTTGGATGTGTGGCTTCCTCCTTGCCATGGTGCACACAGTTCAGACTCTACAGATGCCTTACTGTGGCCCAAATGTCATTGACCACTTCTACTGTGACATATTGGCTCTGCTGAAACTGGTCTGTGCTGACACGCGACTCAACGAAATCATTGTGTTTGTGGTTGGTGTCCTCATTCTTCTGTGCCCCTTCTCCTTCATACTCACCACATACGTCCGCATCCTAGCAGCCATCTTGAAGATCCGTTCTGCCGAAGGCAGGCGCAAGGCTTTCTCCACATGTGCGTCCCACATGGCTGTGGTGGCACTGTTTTATGGAACTGCTATGTTCATGTACATGAGGCCTGGTTCAAGCCACTCTGCAGAGCACGACAAAATGATCTCCTTGTTCTATAGCGTTGTCACTCCCATGTTCAACCCCATGATTTATAGTCTAAGGAATAAGGAAGTAAAGGGGGCATTGGTGAAAGCGATACAGAGGTGCAAACCCTCTCATGGAGCATGACATGTTATTGAGGGCGAGGGTTAGTTGTCCGTGGTGACAAGGTGTGAGATGATCTGTACGTTACTGTACTTGGAGGACTCCAATGGCTTGTAAAACATAATGTTTGAGCAGATGGCCTGTGGCCAACGGTGGTCCCTCCAGATGCAGGGGGGGGGGCAAGTGTAATCAGATTGCACAGTCCCACCAGTTGGAAAATACAAAATGACAGCTGGATGGAAAAGCGCTGAAAATATGGAAAAAGGACAGAGGAGAATACAGAGTTTAGGGACAAATATCTGAAAAGTCTGCCTGGAGAGGAAGGTAAATGTAGGGTAAAGTCATGCATATGCTGTCTCTCTACAGCAGGCATCCTCAAACCCGGCCCTCCAGATGTTTTGGGACTACAACTCCCATCATCCTTAGCTATAAATGGTATGGGGTTGCTCGTGCGTAAGTCCTTGCTGAAGAAATTGCAGGAACTGCCTGAATCCAACAGCCCTTTCACCTTGACTGGGTGCCCATTCGGGAGTTCTAGCACCGCTTCTATGGCTATAGCCGCCCTGGGGGGGTCTGGTTGGGGCACTTCTATTGGTTGCTGGCCTGGCTGCTGTGCCCGCTGAGTGGCAGCCAAGCGTTGTCATTTCTCTGCTCCTTTCCCTTTTGCACCTCCTCCTCACCCCCTGCAGCTCCCACCATTCCTTGCCAGGCCTTTCTTTGAGGGCAGACCCTGGCAAAATGTCCTGGCCGCTGGCAGAGGAAACACTTCTTATTAGTTTTCCAATCCTTTCCCTCCTTCTTGCGACCGTTGCTGAAATTTGAAACCTCCCCCGCGCGCGCCCCATCTATTTCCATTGGCTCCGCCGGCGGGGAAGGCTGCCTTGGTATTTCAGGAATGCGGTAGTCATGGTAATGTTGCTCTCTCCCTTCCCGCTTCTCCTGAGCCCGCGCTTCCTGCCTTACACCAATCGCAAGCACAGCCTTGGTCAGCTGATCCATCGACTGCGGGCGGGGTGCGCGGGAAAGCTCGTCCTTCACCGTTGGGGACAACCCCTCCTCGAACAACATTTGAATGGGTTCAGAGTCCAGTTCCCACCCGAGCCGGTGAACTAACATGGCAAAGCGTGACCAGTAGTCTCTAACTGACTGGTGCCCCTGTTTACAGTTCATCAGTTCCCGCCAAGTCACACTTTGCTGTACATCACTGGAGTACATTGCGTCCATTGCCTGGAAGAATTTCCTCAGGTCCTTCAAGGCGGCATTCTGCGTTGCCATTAGGGGCCTGATCCATTCCCTGGCCCCATCCTGCAGATGCCCGACAATATAAGCAACCCGTTCCCCGTCGTCTGCAAAATCATTCTGCTGCAGTTCTAACGCGTACTCTATTTCCGTTCGGAACGCACTATAGTCCTGGGGCTTCCCTCCAAATTTGTGTACCAGTCCCAGTACCTTCCTTGCTACGGGGGTGGGTCTGACCTGTGCATCTTGAGCCCGCCTTTCGTCCAGCCGCGCCGTCAGAAGAGCCACATGCTGCTCCAAATCTTGGTTCCTTTCCACCAGATTTTGCACTCCTGCTGCTCCCTCCGTGGCGCCAGCTTCTCCGGTTTTACTCATGATGCTGCCTGCCGCTGTGCACAAGCAACGTCAGGGACTGACGGATTGCTATAATGGTATGGGGTTGCTCGTGCGTAAGTTGCCGCCTCTCTCCCTGCTATGTTGCCTTGTTAAACCTTTCTGTCTGGACAGCCCTTCAATTCATGGCTGCCTCAGTCGCTAGCAGAATCCGTCAGTGGGCGTTTCTTAAATCTTTTCCAACATAAAAGTTGCTTGACACCCAGTCTCCTCCTACTCTCTCTGCGCGGAAGTCTTCTGCGCAGGGTGGGCGTGGGTAGCGGAGGACCCGTGCTCTCCCCGCTGGTGTCCGGTGAAGAGTCTTGGAGCCCTCTCGCCGATTCCCCCATCAGCCCCTCTCTTTCCCTGGTGTTGCGCTGATTGGCTTCCCCCTCTGCGGAGCTGCCTCTCTCCCTGCTGGGCCCTTCTCCAGCATCATTTGAGAGCCTTCCCTCCGCCTCGAGCTCCGATGTCAGTTCCCTGACATTAGCTAACAGGACCAGTGGTCAGGGATGATAGGAATTGTAGTCCCAAAACATCTGGAAGGCCGAGTTTGAGGATGCCTGCTCTACAGGTTTACATTATAATCCTGTTTAAGAGGAGCATGCATTCCACTTTATCTTAGCATCCAAGGAGGAAGAGATCAGCTGATTTGCTGCTGTGATCCTGGCCTTATTCCACATCATCTTTTGCACTCCAGCTAGACATGACTGGTGTCTACATAATGGAAAGAATTCTGTATCAGTGCTCGATTATCTTAAAGGTACAACACAACTTACGTAAGCAGATCCATGTGCATAAATGTTTATAAAGATAGATCAATGAATACTTGAAAAAAGGACAAATGCCTTTGTCTTGGTTGCCCAGGGCACCTGGTAGGATTTTTTTCCATTTGGCAAATTGGCACCAACCTCTTGATTTTTCGCCTACCTCATAGCAAATCGTCACAACTTTTCTGGTGTTGGCGGTTAGGCACTGGAATATGTGTGGTGTGTTGGAGGGCAGGTTGTGGCCATCACCTACCCCTCACCTTTTGGGTATTCCATTAAAGGGATCCAGCGGTTGTGGATCCTATCCGATGCCCTGCTGGTGGCTAGGGCCATGGCACGACCCCGGTGACATCAGGGGAAGCTTCCAGTTGTATTTGCATCAACAAATGGGAATGGTGGGAGAGGATATTGATAAGAAAGATTAGAAATTGTTCCTATACGCAACAATAGCGGCGAGGTTACTGCTGGCTCTGGTGTGGAAACAACAACAATTGCCAACAGTAGAAGAGTGGCAGTACAAGGTCATGGAATATGTGGAAATAGCCAAATTAACGGGGAAAATTTGACAACAGGGCGATGAAACATTTCAAAAAGAATGGGGGAAATTTATGTTATACATAGGATAAGGGGAAACAGTGAAATCAGTAGAATGGACGTAAACCTCATAATGGGAATTAAAAGAAACTTTATTGGATGTTAATGACAATATGAATTAAAACGTAAAATACAATGAAGGTAACTAATTGTACCTGTAAATGAATATAGACAAACAAGACGTGTACATACAGAAATATTTATTTGTATATAAACACTGTATGGATAAAGTTGAAAGAAGAACAACAATATAGAAAATCAATAAAGATCATGCGAAAAACTTAGAGATGACATTAAAAAGCCAGAAGAAGGGAAGTCAGCTCTTAGGAGTAAATGTAAATGTAAATGTAAATTAATGCGTATATGTATAGTATGTAATCATAGAACCAATAAAGGTTATCTTCAAAAAAACAACAACAACAACAATACCACTCACATGCTGTAACCAATAAAGTTGTGGCCATATTTAGCCCATTAACCTAAAATACATGTTCCTTGTGTCTTTTTTTCTCTAAGCGGGTGGCAGGTCCTCGACTCACAAATATAATAAACACTATCTTAGCCATGAAACTAACAGAGAGTCTTTCATCAAATTACTCTTTTTCAACCTAACCTATCTCATACATTTGTGAAAGTAAAAGAGCATACAGTGGTACCTCAGGTTAAGAACTTAACTCGTTTTGGAGGTCCGTTCTTAACCTGAAACTGTTCTTAACCACTTTAGCTAATGGGGCCTCCCACTGCCGCCGCGCCACCAGAACACGATTTCTGTTCTCATCCTGAAGCAAAGTTCTTAACCCGAGGTACTATTTCTGGGCTAGCAGAGTCTGTAACCTGAAGCGTCTGTAACCTGAGGTACCACTGTACTATGTACTATGTTCTAAGAGGAAGTGTAAAGTAACATTGGGGTGGATAAATACATACATACATACATACATACATACATACATAGTTTTCCCCTCAAAATATTTGTGGGTGGTTTTTTTTAAAAAAAAAACTATTCATAAACTGTACATAGCTTGTAATTTAGGCTGCCTACACTCTATAACAGAGCTTTCCAAACTGTGTGTTGTGACACGCTAGTGTGTTGGCCGCAGTGTGTAGTTGTGTGGTGTGTAGTTGTGTGGCTCTGCTCTATACCTATAAAGCACGTTCAAAACACATTATTTCCCTAAAAGAATTTTGGGCCCTTGGTTAAGGATTTCTGGGAAATGTAATTTTTTGAGGGTTGAACTACAGTGCCTAGAATTCATTGAGGGAATGAACGTGCTTTAAATGCGCTCCTTCAAGAGGAGTGTAATCCACCCAGAACTGGACACAATCCACTCATCTAGACAGCAGAACTGACCAGTAACAATGACTTTGTCTTATCTGGATTGACCTTCAGTTTGTTGACTCTCATCCAGTCCATCACCAGGACCAGGCACTAATCTGGAACATCCACCACTATACTTGCTTGGGCTGTAAAGGAGAAGCAGAGTAGCATGTCAACATCAAACTGTTGGCATCACACTCTAGGGGCGCCATCTCACCCTCAGGATTGTGGGTGCCCACCGCCACAATGCCTGGAGTTGGCTGCTATGTCACATCCCCCAAATGTCAAATGACCCTAGTCAGTGGTTTCATGTACATGTGAAACAGCCCAGAGAATAACACTGGAGCTACACAGGGCCATGCAGTATCTCTCAAGGACCACCTCCAGGATGTGACTACAAAGCCGAATCTCCTACTCCCAACTCAGATTATCTCCCAGAATAGGGTTGCCATATTTCATATAGTGAAAATCCGGACAAAAAAGTTGTTGAGCTTTTTTGGGGGGAGGGCCACCAGAGACACACTCCTCCCCCAACATAGCTCATCATATAGGGTGACCAAGGCAGTCTCAGTACCAATCATACCTGTATGCTGATTAAAATGCTTAGAAAATCAGTCTTATTCAAGAATGTCAATAGCTGGTTAGCAACTACTCACTCAAGAACCTTGGGACCATTTGCGACCAGCCTATAGTGTGTCCCCCCTGCCCTGCCAAGTCTTCTGGTCCAAGAAGGATTTTTTAAAGAAGTAGTCTTACTGCCTGATTATTTCAAAGGCCCGGGAGCCCTCCTGCTCTAAGAGAGGCATTAGTTATCTGCTTGGTCCAGCTGGCAGTCCACTCTCTAATAACAGCTGGTGGGCAACTCCATTAAGGCCCCTGCTGAGGCCTGGTCTAAGACATTTTGCTGCCTGAGACCAATGACAAGACTGTGCTCTCCTCCCATTCCATGTACAGTAGCTGAGTTGAGTCTTTCTTGGACACTGGTGGTGTCCTCATTTTGCCTAATGGTTGGGCTGCCCCTGCTCTCCCTTCTTGTGGTTTCATCTTTTAACTGGATGAAGACTTATCAGCCTTTCAAACAGAGGACTGTCCTCCATAAAGTAAGGTGTGTGGCCACCCAAGCAGCCAGTCAGGGACCACAGCATCAGGAGTGGTGACAAGATGTTGAGCAAACGTTGCTGGGAAGAAGAAGAAGGAAGAAAAAGACTGGGATCCATCTTGGGCTGGCTGGCTGAAGGCGGGCTGCACTGCTGTGGCAGACAAGCCCCTCTTGAAATGACCGTGCTGTAAGATCTGGACTCCCTCCATGTAGGCTGAAGATGTAAATAGGTGAATAAACCATATTTCTTAAAACTATGACAGTCTCCACCATGTCTCCAAAGGAACAAAGACCTGGGGTGTGCCACCACTCAGCAGAGAGAGGGGGAGGCACCCAACTTTTGCAATACTATTTAGATTTTTAAATTGCTTTCTTTTTTAACATTTGTCAAGGAAGCTCATAACTAATCATAATCCAATTCAGTATTGGGTGGGTGTTAAACACCAGGCAGAGTAAGTCAATCCTGAGAACTATGTATAATGGATTGAACTGTATTATGGATTGAATGTGATATGGGGCAAATAATGCAGTGGACCGACACTGATGATGCCTTAGGTCAGCCATTGGTGAGAAGATGATGATATACATCAATACCATCAAGTTACATCAAAGAGAGCTTCCCTGCATGAAGAAGGAATGGGGACGGTGCTTCAGAGTTACTCTACATGAACACAACTGAAGATAACATGGCTCAACATTTTTGGGGTCTTCCTAAAAAAAAGCTCGATAACGCATTCTTACTTTTTGAAAAGTGGCAACCGTATACAGTGGTACGTCGGGTTAAGTACTTAATTCATTCCGGAGGTCCATTCTTAACCTGAAACTGTTCTTAACCTGAAGCACCACTTTAGCTAATGGGGCCTCCTGCTGCTGCTGCGCCGCCGCTACGCAATTTCTGTTCTCATCCTGAAGCAAAGTTCTTAACCAGAGGTACTATTTCTGGGTTGGTGGAGTCTGTAACCTGAAGCATATGTAACATGAGGTACCACTGTACAATAGATATTCAAGGCAAAATGTGTCTATTAGCGACACATCCTAGTTTTCAAACTAAACTTCTGATGTAGTTCATTAGTGCATCTTACTTCATTAAATGCGGCACAAATGTCGCACAGAGAATTTCTCAGGTATATTTGTAACAAGTCACAAAGGGTTCAATTAAGGAAACAACTTTTCCACAATGCTATGAAGCCAACCGTAATAAGAAGCTGCAGTGGGCTTTGTTAACAGAGAGTAAGTGAAGTTGTTCATCGACAAGCCATTAATTATTTTTTTGTTAAATCACCAGTGTGTGTTGTGGCTAATTACACTAAAATGAGTCCTTATTTTCTTTATTTTATCTTCACGTTATAACTGCCCTAAAGATCTCATTTCGGAAAAGCAGGATTTGAATATTTATCATCTCCACGGGCTTTGGGCATGTCTTGAAAACATAGCACATGAGTGCAGTGCCCATTTGGTGTGGGGAACAAGGGCAAGGTAATTGGTCCCAATTCTATTCTACTGTTACCACTACCAGTTCTTTGCCCTCTCCATTCATGCCCAATTTGCACCAATGGCCACAATGCCCATAATAAGAAAGCAATGGCAGTGGAAGCAGAAAACAGTGCCCCAAATAATTCTTTCCGTATTGTTGTGGCCCATTCCCATAACTGTCCAGAAAAATAAAAACACCCTGTTTTCCCAAGCCATTCCTATTGAAAATAGCCTTCAGAGAGGACAAAGAAAACCCACTGATCCTCCAAACAGCCTTTATAATTATAAAATTACAATAAAATTATATAAAATATGTGTCAGTTTTCATAAACAAATTATATCTATATCTACCTATCTATAAAACTGCAGCCTAAATAAATTATGCTAAGCATTTGATATTTCTCTCTCTGCCATCAGTAACTGAACTGGAAAGCAAACTATATGGAAATGCCAACACATCAAACCAATCAACTATATTAGACGCCAGAGAGAAGACACAGATACAAAAAGATTATTCCAATTTAGATGCCTTTTATTTATTGTTGACAAAACAAAGTACCTACATTTATAAATATGACATTTCTTTATTACCGAAACTATATAACATAATTTGATAAGATTTTCCAGACAGGTAAACCGTGTTGGTCTCTTGCAGCAAAAACAGAACAACTAAGACTAACAAATGCCATATTAAATGTAGTAGCCATTAAGGTGCCTTAAGATTCTTTGATAATTTAATATAACTCAACAAAATACACTTTTAAAATATTGCAGTTGGCTAATTGATAGTTGAGGATATTACCCTAAACAAAACTTCAACAAATGTGAACAGGGTGTTGTTGTTTTTAAAAAAGTTTATATCAAATGTGAACTTCTGAAGTAGTATCAAATTCTAATTCTGAAGTGTTCCCAAATGCTGGATTTATGCAAGGTTTAAGTTTAGCTCTTCTCTATAGCTTGGAGAAGGAGGGACGCGGGCGGCGCTGTGGGTTAAACCACAGAGCCTAGGACTTGCCGATCAGAAGGTCGGCGGTTCGAATCCCCGCGATGGGGTGAGCGCCCATTGCTCGGTCCCTGCTCCTGCCAACCTAGCAGTTCGAAAGCACCTCAAAGTGCAAGTAGATAAATAGGTACTGCTCCAGCAGGAAGGTAAACGGCATTTCCGTGCGCTGCTCTGGTTCGCCAGAAGCGGCTTAGTCATGCTGGCCACATGACCCGGAAGCTGTATGCCAGCTCCCTCAACCAATAAAGCGAGATGAGCGCCGCAACCCCAGAGTCGGCCACGACTGGACCTAATGGTCAGGGGTCCCTTTACCTTATAGCTTGGAAAGGGGGGAGGGAGCAGGGAAAAAAAGCCTTCCTCTTGAACACCTTCCTGAGGAGCTCTCATTTTATGTAGAAAATCCCTAATGGAGAAGTGATAAAAATTCTATCACCTCATATTTTACCGGGGAGAAGTCACACATGAAATGTCACCTGTAGAATGACCCTGAGCTTTAGCTGCAGGCGATCTGAAATTTTGGAGGACCCCCAGTGCTTGTTTCTTGAGTTTAGGTTTCCTTGCGATAAAGGTGACTGCTTGTGCTGAAGATAAGATGGAGAATGCTGCCACACACATGAAAAAACCAGTGCTGGAAAGTGGAATATCAAAATTAATTACACACCACGCGACGTAGTATAAAACATAGAGAATCAGGAGGCACATCAAAGTTTTGCTGGCATTTCTGTGAGCACTCAGACTGGGTACTCCAGATCCTGTCATGGTCCTCTTCATTTTCTGGACATGTTTCCAAATACCCTGAAGAAGTTGTATTAAATGGAAGGATGTGACAACAAGGGGCCAAGTAGTGTCCATTAAAGTTAAGAACAGCTTCCCAGGAATGTTGTCGTAGGCGCGGGAAAAGGACTTTGAATGATTGCTGGTGAGATTGGCTGAAGTTTCAAGAAACGTGTTACGGAAAACTTGGTAAACTGCCAGCAGACTAAGCCCAAAAGTTAGCCCAAAGCTGAAGCATATTAGCTGAAACGTATACTTAATGCACTTTGTCTTCATCCACAGCAAGAAGGGCTGTTGGGTATTCATCATCTCCAGGTTGTAGTATACAAATAATGAAGAAGTAATCCAGAAATTACTGTGGTTACCGAAGAGGAAAAACAACCAAAACACTAGCATGCAGAACCCCGTGAAGATGAGCTCCCCAAAGCAGAAAAACGAAAACACGCCTGTGGCTGAGGTGCCCTGTACACAGAGGCTGGACAGTCCGAGTGAGAGCAGGATTTGATCATTAGGGGTCAGGGCAATGCCTTTAGCCCAACTGACAAGATTCACTGCTACAATAAACGTGCTGGCGGCTGTTCCCACAAGGGACTGGCACACATAGATGATGAGGAGAAAAATGGCAGAGACAGACGGCATGTTTGCCCCCTTACTTGGGTAACTGGTCCTCTTCTACCTGGTGCCTTCGAGTATGCCAGTTGTACTGCCAATATTCGGTGACAGCTGAATGGGGGTCCAAGCGAAGAAGCAAATAATGTTGATGGAGATATTTGAAGAGAAGCTGCACTTATTTCCATCAGAAGCACGACAGATGCAAATATCTGAGCTATTCCGATTTCTATTTATTTTGCTTAGCCTTTGAAACCATTTTCTGTTTCTGGCTGCGAAATAAAAACAAAGTGGGATGCGGCAGCCCTTGTTCTGCTTTGTTGTGTACTGTCATTCACTCATGCTGTGTACATAATAAATGTAACTTCTTGATGTGATACTGGAATGCTGTCCCTGCCTTGAGGATATTAAGGACAGAAGCCCTTATAAACAAATACAGATCAGCTTGGAATTCTTCTTGAGTGCCCAGTTAGAACCTCTTTAAAGGGCTAAATACAGACTCTGCTTTGTTAATAGTTAATAGTCACATGCATAAAGTGACAACTGCATGTAGGTTCCGCTTGCTGAACTGTTGTAAACAAAAATTGCCCTTTTCCCTTATGGGGTATCCAAGAGCCCATATAGAGTCCTTACATAGGTTCCCTATTGGTAGGAGAAAATAACAGAGGCCAACCAGAGAATACTGAGAAGCAAAGCAGCTAGTAAGCTTGATCTTTATTGATCTGTTGCAACAGGGTGCTCCCCTCACCCGCAGGAGAGAGGAGGAACCCAGAAAAATGGTGTGCAAGGCCTTATAAAGACTTTTGAAATTCCCACCCTGTAGATCAAGACCACCCCCAGAAACATCATACATACATCACAGAAGGGGTGTAACCTAAGACCACCCCTCAGATACATCACACCTACATCACAGAAAAGGCGGTCTAAAACAGAAATTTGAATATTGTTTTTCTCCTGTTGTTGTTGATCTCCTGTCTGGCAGGTTACTTGATTGGATTTCCTGGGGAGCCTGGCCGGTCTTTTGTAATGATAAATATTTAGTTCCTGGGCCAGGTCACAGGCTCACACCCTATTCATATCTAAAATGTGCCCTTAAGACAGGATTTGTGAGGAAAGAGACAATGGGAGGTTTCCCACTTTGACCTTACAGAGAAAACATTGGCTCAGTTTAGGAATCAAAATGGTTCCAGGTTGGCCTTCCTGTGCTGATCTATGTACGTGCTTGGTTAGTACATTTATGAACATTTCCATATATCTAAGACCATAAAATTCCTATCACAGAACACAATGCATTCCCAGAAAATGGTACCTTAGGCAAGCATTTACCTCACAAGTTGGCAATTTCCATTATTTCCAATGGAAACATTTCTAATCCATGATTTGTCAAAATCTCTCTCTTTCCACCAACCGCCCCAATGATTTCTTCCTGAAATGGCTGCAGCCAACCAAGTTTGGGTATAATCCTTTGTGTTCGGAAAACTGAATTTGCGAATAACGAGCTTTCTGATAGCAGGACCTGTGTATCACTGTTCTGATAGCGCGACCTGCGTGACCATTTTTCTTGGTCAAATTCCCTTCTTTAATCTTTCAGCCTTACTCTCTTCCTGCATTATAGCTGCAACCCTGTTTTTGGCACTTTCCCCAACTTCAACCATCTTGTAAAACCTCTCTACAAAAGCAGAAAAATATTTTAATTTCATTAACCATAGAGTATGTTGAAGTTAGGGACGCGGGTGGCGCTGTGGGTTAAACCACAGAGCCTAGGACTTGCCAATCAGAAGGTCGGCGGTTTGAATCCCCGCGACGGGGTGAGCTCCCGTTGCTCAGTCCCTGCTCCTGCCAACCTAGCAGTTTGAAAGCACATCAAAGTGCAAGTAGATAAATAGGTACCACTCCAGCTGGAAGGTAAACGGCATTTCCGTGCGCTGCTCTGGTTCGCCAGAAGTGGCTTAGTCATGCTGGCCACAAGACCCGGAAGCTGTATGCCAGCTCCCTCAGCCAATAAAGCGAGATGAGTGCCGCAACCCCAGAGTCAGTCACGACTGGACCTAATGGTCAGGGGTCCCTTTCCCTTTACTGTGTTGAAGTTTAACTGTCAGCTTTTACAAGGTGTGCACCTGAACCGACTTGTATTCAGCACTCCCATGTATTTCTACACACACTATCAGGAGGTTTAGAATCTTTTGCTGGAATTAAGACATGTGTCTGTTACGAATATATGTTTACCCTTAACCCTTAGCTCAGCTCCAGCATCTCTCAGGTGGACGCCATTGCCATTCTAAGAGAACAAGGGAGAAGTTCAAGTTGAGCTCCGGCACCTCTTTTTCTGAAAAGATATCGTTGGATGTGAGGTTGCTGCTTTCAGATAGCAAAGTTACAAATATCAGCATATTTTATGAAAGCGACGGGAGTATTTTTGGATGAGTGATTGCCATTATAGTCTTGTTCTTTGTACCATTGTTTATTTCCTACAAGTTCCTGTCTGTTTCCTGTTTTGTTAACCTTGTCCTGTTTGCAGTTGAAAGGACAAACCTAGTGAGAAATGACGAAGTGGTTATCTTGTTTGTTTCCTGAATCCTAAGGTTAACTTTGGTAGAAGATTCTATCCAGCATTGTTTTTCTAGAAAAAAACGGGTACTAGAATTCACCATTAACACCTCCCTTGTTCTCTTAGAACTGAGTCCGGCTGGGGAAAAAAGCCCTGATAATATTGTATAGGTGAAACCTATTCTTTTTACAGGATGTGATAATTAAACTTCAATGGTAACACCAGTTTAGCCTGCTGATCTTTGTTTAAAGTATTAAGAGGTCAGGATATTTCACACATGCCTGCAAGGTCACATTTAAGATAAACATCTTAAAATATGTCAAAATTGAGATCTCTTTTTCCATCAACTTATCCCAACTTTATTAATGTCATCATCTACAGAAATAAGCTGTAGAAAAAGTCCAGACTGAAACATATCAATACTCAGCTTCCTGGTGTTTAATTCCCCTAGTTTCCATTTTCCTTAGGAAATGTAATTCTAGACATTCCTGCTATTGGCTGGCTAATTAAATACCCTGCTTTAATTATCCAAATAATCAAATCAACTTCCCTCGCAAAAACAATAAACTTATTAAATCATTAGATAAATATGTTTTCAGCTGAATTAAGAATAGTAATACTGTTGAACAAATATTCTTCAAAATCAGCAAATCAAAAAAGAGTCATGCATCATTGTTTGCTAAGCCAGATGCAAAGATGATATTTAGCACCTCTGTAGAATTTGCAAATATGACAACAGAACAGATGATACAGATTTAGTAATAGAATCTTTCCAGGTGTCCCCAGCTGACATGATCCTGAATTGCCTTAGCTTGTTCAGATTTGCATTTCATGCAGTTTTGATACAGTCGGCAATAGTCAACCTCTTTTTCATGGTCGCTGTTCGATTAACGGACGTAAAAATGGCAGCCTACAGCAGCTGGACATTTGTTACTACTGCTGACCTTTGGTTTGCCACTTGGCTCAGTGTCTTGTACTGTGTAAAAATTGCTAACTTCTCCCACCCTCTCTTCCCACAAATGAAGCGGAGATTCGCTGGGCTGGTGCCTTGGCTGCTTCTGGGGACTGTGGGATTCTCTGCAATCACCACCACTGTGGCAATAATAGGCAGTAGCAAAATGACTAAATGTAATCTATTTGAATCATTCCCAAGCAATAACAGTGACTCAAGAATTAATATGTCTAACGACTGTTGGTATGTTGCCCTTCTATATACCGCTCCAAATTTCCTTCCCTTCATGATATTTTTGTCCTCGTCCATCTTATTACTAACTTCTCTGTGGAGGCACAAAAACCTTCTACAAAGCAGTGCTAGGGATGCCAGCACAGAGGTTCACCTGAATGCCATCAAAGCCCTGGCTTCTTTCCTCATTCTCTACATATTTAGCTTTCTCATGGAAATTTTGAGCATACTCTTCTACTTGATGGGCATTACAGATGCTTGGGTACTCATACTTATTTTAAATGTGATAGCTTCATATTCCTCTGGCCATGCCGTTATCCTGATCTTCATGAATCCCAGACTGAAACAGAAATCATTAAGGATGCTACATCAACTAAAATGTTGAATGAAGCCAACATCTTAAGGGTCACCAAGACCTTATGGAAGTGACATCCCCTCCCAAGAACAATACTATCTGTCTAAGTGTGTGTGTGTGTGTGTGTGTGTGTGTGTGTGCATACATATGCAGTGAGGATACAGTCTACCAGACATTCTCCTGCACAAGACTGCCTGGCCATTGAAAGGTAGTTTGCACAGGAGAATGTTCTGCTGGGTATACCCTTTTTTGCATTTTACTCTGTTTCCTTAATGATTTATTATTATGTCAAAATTTAACGACGATTGTTCTGCCAAAGGGGGTTCCTTCCCCATTCCCCCACCAGTGGAGTAAGTGCCTCAGAGAGAGCAAGCACAATTGAAATGGGAATGAACCGAGTAAGCTAAAAATGGGGGACCCAGCACCTGGCACCTTAAATTGGAAAAAGGTGTGTTAAGGAAGGCAATTAATGGGTTAATCTTCTATGAGTCAGTAGAGATTACTCATGCCCCACAATGCAGCTGTAGGCATTTTGCGACTCTCTTATCTTTGTTACTGGGCACATTTGGTAATTAACTGTCTGTATAAAAGCACTCGGTTTACAAAATGCTGTGTGGGTCCTGGTAGGAGACTGCAGGAGTTGTTGAAGGTTATCTGTTGGAACTGTGGATTTGAGTGAAGACTTTCTGAAGAGATCGCCTAAGAAAGAACTTGGAAAACCGTCAGACATCAGAACTCAGAAAACTCCATCAGTTGCAAGGCTCTGAAAAAACTGAATTTGTTTTACTTCGTACACACAAAACACACAATCTATTTACAGTGGTGCCTCGCAAGACGAAAAGAATCCGTTCTGTGAGTCTCTTCGTCTAGCAGTTTTTTCGTCTTGCGAAGCAAGCCCATTGACGGATTAGCGGATTAGCGGATTAGCGCTATTAGCGCTATTAGCGGCTTTTAGCGGCTTATCAGCTTATCGGATAAGCAGATAAGCGGCTTAGAAACAGGGGAGGAAAAGGGAAAAAAACCCGCAGGAACTCGCAAGACATTTTCATCTTGCGAAGCAAATCCATAGGAGATTCGTTTTGCGAAGCACCTCCAAAACGGAAAACTCTTTCGTCTAGCGAGTTTTCCGTCTTGCGAGGCATTCGTCTTGCGGGGCACCACTGTATACATATATGTAGTGATCAGGTGGGATTGCTATGAGGAATTATAGCAAATATAGACTAAGCCATCTGTGTCAGCAATGAAAGCATTTTGTTGAATGGGTTTAAACTATTTTGATACGATTCTTGATCAATCTACACCCCTGCATCCCCGTTTCATTCCTCTCTTCCCCACATGTCACGTACGCAGCAGTTGCTTTGCCAGGCATGCATCCTGTGCCATAAAGATAGTGGGCAGGTTCTTTGATGTAGTTTCTTATATATAATCTTAAAATGTTAATCTTGGAGCCAGGAAACAGATCTCACATGAAGGTGGTAGTGATCTGGTCTTTGTGGCCATCCTTCTTATCATGTTTATTTCTCACCCTTGGGGTTGCCAGATGCACCCCTTTGTAGTTCTCAACTTATTTACCACCCCTTTGTAGTTCTCAATTTGTTTACCCCAGAAATATTTGTGCTTAATTAGTTTTAGTAGCATTGAAATGGGAATGAACCTAGTAAGCTAAAAATGGGGGACACAGCCCCTGGCACCTAAAATTGGATAAAGATGTGTTAAGGAAGGCAATTAATGGGTTAATCTTCTATGAGTCAGTAGAGATTACTCATGCCCCACAATGTAGCTGTAGGCATTTTGCGACTCTCTTATCTTTGTTACTGGGCACATTTGGTAATTAACTGTCTGTATAAAAGCGCACAGTTTACAAAATGCCGTGTGGGTCCTGGAGTTGTTGAAGGCTGTCTCTTGGAACTGGAGATTTGAGTGAAGACTTTTTGAAGAGATCGCCTAAAAAAAGAACTTGGAAAACCGTCAGACTTCAGAACTCAGAAAACTCCATCAGTTGCAAGGCTCTGAAAAAACTGAATTTGGACTTAGCTGTGAACCTTAACACAGCAAGGACTTTGAAGCAAAATGCCCTCTCTGGGCTCAGAGAGAGAAGGCATCATGTAACCTTAATAAAGTGTATATGTATAAATAGATTGTGTGTTTTGTGTGCACCAAGTAAAACAACTTTCCTTAAACAACTGTTTTGTGGAGACTTCCGGGTTGGCGCCATCAATAATGGCGGATTCCCTCTGAGTCTCTGAGGGACCAGCTCCGCGGGATAGGGTCTTACCGCTGCGGCGAAGCGGGGGCCCTTTAAAAATCACAGGCGGGCGAAGCCTGTGAACGTGGGGACTCAGCGGGCACCTTTTGCGCCCCCCCAAGTTGCGAAGGGACCCTTTTAAGGGCTCCGGAGCGGGACGGGGTGAGTGGCGCGGTGCTGAGAGTCGACTGCTTCTTCCGCGGAGTGAAGCCGCATAGCCGTTATCGGAGAGCGCTGACTTTTTCCTGGGACAATTTGACTTTGAAAGCAACTACCCGTGAGTAGGATTAAATTGGATTTAAAGGGGGAAAACAAGTTAATTCGGCACCGAAGCGGGAAGGTATAAACAGGAAGTCTGCCTTCCTTTTTTGTAAATAGATCAAAGCAAAGAGACTGTAAGCGGAAACTCGGAAAGACGTTTGAAAAAAGACTTAAATCTTAACATCTGGAAAGAGATCTCCCCTCCGGATTGCAGGAGAGGGGGGGGGAAAGGCTTGAACTGTATTTATCTGCAAAAAAAGGGGAAAAGGAAGTTAAAATCCACCGCCTAAAACCTGGGAACGGACTGCCCTGAGATAAGGAATGCCGTTCTGTGGAAAGCCTATCGGTAAACAGAGGACTTTTGACAGCTAACTCTGCAAAAGAGATACAGTGTTTCTGAACTTCTCCTGGCTTTAAAGTAACTGATTAAGTGCAACTGAAACTGTTGTTTTTATGTGAATTGGGGGACTTATAAGGACTATTTTCTTTTTTAAAAGTTGCAAGCTTTGGCTGTTACTGTGTCCCCCTAGAGGAGGCTTGACATTGCTACAATAACAACTGGGCTAGAGGGATTTTCCATTTCAAAACAAATTTCCAGCCGTGGGATCAACCTTGAATTCTCATGAGAGTGTTATGGCAGATGGAAGAGGAAAGTTAGAGTTGGCACAGGAAAAAACTACTAGGTCTGGCAGACCCTATTGGACAGATACTGCATTGCAGCAAAGGGCTTCAACATCTGGACTATCTGGAATACCAGGGGCTGCACCTCCACAGGTTAAACCAAAAGTTATGTCGTCCGAAGACGTTTTGGCACAGGCACTTGGAAAAATTAATGAATCTTTGGAAAATTTAGCTAGACAAGTAGCTGAAACAAATAAACAAGTAGCTGAAGCATTAGCTAACATTGACCAGAATACTACAAGCATCAATAATTTGGGACAGAAGGTGAATACCAACACAGAGTCTATTGAAAAATTACTACAGGAATCTGCTTCGACTCAAAAGATAGCTGAAGAAGCAAAAGATATAGCAACGGCTACTCAAGAGAAGATACCACCGGTATATAAGCAACTGGAGGACCACGGCTTGACATTGTCTATGATTGAATTGAAAGAGAAACAAAGAAATTTAAGAATCAGGGCTGTACCAGAACGTGAGAAAGACAATTTGGCTGATTTTCTTACACAGGAATTCGCAGATTTCTGGCAACAGGATTTGGGGAAGGAAGAATTTAAGATAGAGAGTGCATTTAGACTTGGAAGAGGAGGCCGGAGGAATAAGGTGAGAGACTGCCTGATTACCCTTCGAACAAAAGAGGAGAGAGACAAAATTTTGAATCTGCATTACCAAAAGACTTTGGAAATTTACGATTCAAGTGTGGAGATATTCAAGGACATTCCAAAACATCTTTTGGACTTAAGGCTCAACTACGGAGATCTGGTTGCCCTGCTGAGAAGAAACAGAATCATCTTTAGGTAGGAATTCCCTCAAGGCCTGTCCTTTAAATATAAAGGAAGAAAGATAAAAATAAGATCAGTCAATGACAAAGACAGGTTTCTGAAGGATCACGGAGAAGATCTACAGAAAGAAGTGGAATCCGGAGAAGAGCCAAAAGCACTGGAAAAAGGAATACTAGACATAGCAAATTTATCTTTTGGACTGCATGGTCCAGAGAAAGGGATACCACTGACAGAACAAGAACAGACACTTGGCGCAGTTGGAGGTAAAGTGAAGTAACCCCATCATGGCTCTGCAACTGTTAAGTTGGAATTGTAATGGTTTGAACTCTCCTCAAAAGAGAAAAAGTGTTTTTCATTTACTAAAAAAGGAACAATTGGACTTGATTTGTCTACAAGAAACACATGTAACAAGGTTACACAGGAAACTACTGATTAATAAGAGATTGGGACAGGAGTTTATCTCATCTGACAAAGTCAAAAAAAGAGGCGTTGTGATATATGCAAAGGAGAGACTATCACCGAAATTAATTTTTAAAGATGACCAAGGAAGATTTTTGGCAATTAAAATTCAAATTCAAGGAGAGAAATTTTTGATAGTAGGAATTTATGCACCGAATGAGGGGAAATCTGAATTCTTTAAAAAGTTGCATGAGACCTCATTGGATTATTTGGATTACAATCTGATTTTGATGGGGGATATGAATGGAGTAGTATCTACAAACATGGATAAGGCACAGAGACAGGTAGTTACCAAGGATGGTAGACTACCGAAAACATTTTTTGAGATGATAGACAATTTTGATTTAGTGGACACTTGGAGAACAAAGAACCCCTTGGGAAGAGAGGGAACCTTCTTTTCTGAAGCTAAGATGACATGGACTAGAATTGACCAAATATGGGTAACTAGAGGAATGGCACCAAAGATAAAGAAAGTGGAAATCTGCCCAAAAACCTGCTCCGACCATAATGCGGTAAGGATGGAGTTGAAACTAACATCAACTGGCTCCTTCAGATGGAGGATGAATGACACCCTATTTAGAGACGAAGAAGTTTATAAAAAGGCCCAAAAAACCTTGAAGGACTATTTTGAAATAAATATGAATACTAATGTAGAAAAAAGAGTAATCTGGGACGCAAGTAAAGCTGTCATGAGAGGGTTTCTGATACAACAGAATGCAATAAAGAAGAGAAGTCAAAATGAGAAGAAAGATAAAATTTTGGGGAAAATAAAAGAAAGTGAAAAGAAATTGAGAGCAAAACCAAAGTCGCAGGAGATTTTGAGAGAAATAAAGTTATATCAAGTACAATATATGGAAATGATGAATCATGAAATAGAATGGAAAATTAAACAAATGAGACAAAAAACATTTGAATCAGCTAACAAATGTGGGAAATTGCTGGCCTGGCAAATGAAAAAAAGACAAAAATTAAATACTATTACAAATTTAGAAGTGGAAGGAAAGAATATACATAACCCAACTGAGATTAGAAATTGTTTCCAGAGGTACTTTAAACAACTATATACACAAGGGCCACAGAAGAAAATGGCTATAGACCAATTTCTGAAGACAAATGGATTACAGAAAATATCCCAAGAAAGTAAGTTAATGCTGAATTATAAAATATCTGAACAGGAAGTAGAAGGTGCTGTTCAAAATATGCAATTAGGCAAATCTCCAGGACCGGATGGGCTGACTTCTAGATATTATAGATCTTTGAAAGAGTGGTTATTACAACCTTTAAAGGAAGTCTGCAATGAAATATTGGAAGGGAAAAGGGCACCAGAGTCTTGGAAAGAGGCGTACATTACACTTATACAGAAGACAGAGACTGAAAAGACTCAGCTTAAGAACTACCGCCCCATATCGTTACTTAATGTGGATTACAAAATTTTTGCAGACATTTTGGCCAAGAGATTGAAAAAAGTATTGATGGAAGAGATTCATAAAGACCAAGTGGGCTTTCTCCCGGGAAGACACTTGTCCGATAATTTGAGGAATATAATTGATATTTTGGAAAAACTAGAAGTGAACATAAATACTAAAGCAGTTTTGATATTTGTGGACGCGGAGAAAGCTTTTGACAATATCTCTTGGAGTTTTATGAAGAACCTACAGGGGATGGGGGTAGGCCAAGGTTTTGAAAACGGTATAAGTGCAATTTATTCAGAACAAAAGGCTAAACTAATTGTAAATAATGTGGTGACGGAAGAATTTAGGATAGAAAAAGGGACAAGACAAGGTTGCCCAATTTCCCCTTTTTTTATATATATCTGTCCTGGAGGTTCTGCTGAACATGATTAGAAGCGACCGGTTGGTTAAAGGTATACAGGTTGGAGCCAAACAGTACAAATTGAGAGCATTTGCAGATGACTTAGTTTTGACGTTACAGGAGCCAGAATCTAGTACTAAAAGAGTTTTAGAACTGATTCAAGAATTTGGTCAAGTTGCAGGATTTAAGTTGAATAAGTTAAAGACCAAGGTTTTAGAGAAAAATTTAACACCAATGGAGAGAGAGAGGTTTCAGAATGAGACAGGTTTAACAGTGGTTAAGAAAGTTAAATACTTGGGGATTAACATGACAGCAAAAAATGGGAATTTATTTAAAGACAACTATGAAAAATGCTGGGCTGAAGTGAAAAAAGATTTAGAAATTTGGTCAAATTTGAAGCTTTCACTGCTGGGCCGTATTGCTGCGGTAAAAATGAATGTATTGCCTAGAATGTTGTTTTTGTTTCAAACACTGCAAATTGTGGTCAAAATGGACTGTTTCAAGAGGTGGCAGAGAGATATTTCTAAATTTGTCTGGCAGGGCAAGAAGCCTAGAATAAAATTTAAAATATTAACAGATGCAAAGGAAAGAGGTGGATTTGCCCTGCCAGACTTTAAACTTTACTATGAATCAGCAGCTTTTTGCTGGTTGAAAGAATGGTTGCTTCTTGAAAACACTGACATTTTGGATCTAGAAGGGTTCAACAATGTATTTGGATGGCATGCATATCTGTGGTATGATAAGGTCAAAGCACATAAAGCATTTAAAAATCACATTGTCAGGAAAGCATTGTTTAATGTCTGGATAAGATACAAGGACTTATTGGAAAATAAAACTCCAAGGTGGTTGCCACCGATGGAAGCAAAAGCTCTGAAAAAGCTCGATATGGAGGCCAAATGGCCGAAATATTGGGAAATTATGGAACAAGACGGAGATAGACTGAAATTGCAGAGTTTTGAGAAATTAAAAAACAAAGTGCGAGATTGGCTTCATTATTATCAGATAATGGAGGCATATAAGTTGGATAAGAAAATTGGTTTCCAGGTGAAAAATCAAAATTAGAAACAGAACTATTAGAACCCAAAACTAAGATTTTGTCAAAGATGTATAACTTGCTGTTGAAATGGAATACTCAGGATGAAATGGTGAAATCTGCTATGATTAAATGGGCACAAGATGTCGGACATAACATAATGATGGCTGACTGGGAACAGTTATGGACCACAGGTATGATGTTTACGGCATGTAATGCCTTAAGAGAGAATATTATGAAAATGATATACAGGTGGTACATGACCCCAGTCAAGCTTGCAAAAATTTATCATTTGCCCGATAACAAATGTTGGAAATGTAAAGAGGCTGAGGGCACATTCTTTCACCTTTGGTGGACGTGCCCAAGGATTAAGGCTTTCTGGGAAATGATATACAATGAATTGAAAAAAGTATTTAAATATACCTTCTTGAAAAAACCAGAGGCCTTTCTCCTGGGCATAGTCGGTCAATTGGTGCCAAAGAAGGATAGAACTTTTTTCATGTATGCCACAACAGCAGCAAGAATACTCATTGCAAAGTATTGGAAGACACAAGATCTACCCACTCTGGAAGAATGGCAGATGAAGTTGATGGACTATATGGAACTGGCAGAAATGACTGGCAGAATCCGAGACCAGGGAGAAGAGTCGGTGGAAGAAGATTGGAAGAAGTTCAAAGACTATCTACAGAAATATTGTAAAATTAATGAATGTTAGAACGATGTTGGATAGAAATTAAGTGGTTTTCAGCTGTAATGCTTTAAGGGAATATGAAAAATGGGTTGTTAAGAGGTAAAAATCTAACGTTACTATTTTAAGACCAAAGATTACGACAAATAAAGAGGGTAAGGATTTGCTGAACCAACAAACTGAACTGGAATACAAAAAAGGAGGTATCAGGAGGTCCGGGAAACAAGCAAATGAAAGATAAGTGATTGAAAGATTGAATTGTTTTTAACTATTTTTATTTTGTATTTTTCTTTTTACTTTTTCTATTTTGTAATATTTTGAAAATCCTAATAAATATCTTATTAAAAAAAAATAAACAACTGTTTTGTGTTAGTGAGTTTAACCACTTGACTGAAGCATCTGTGGGGCATACAAAGATAGCAAGATTTACAGCAGGAAAAAACACATGCACCCCAACAAGCTGGTGCCAGGCATGCCTCCCTGGGGAGAGCATTCTTTAAGTGAGACAGCAGAACTGAGACACACTGCTCTTGTGTCTCCCCTCCCCAAACGACAAATGGAGGAGGTGGCACAAGGAGAGGAATCTGCTTCATATCTGGAGACACCGTTAATGTGAGATGTGTATGCTGTTGTTCAGGCACAGAAGGCAGCCATTGAATTAGAGTTGTGAGGGTTGCTGGTGTGGAGCGACAAAGTGCATCACTTGGAAATATCTCTGTCCCGTCTCTGGTCTGTGCATCAGCAGGAAAATGTGACTTGAAAGGCAGTGGCGAGAATGACCTCGCTGTATTTCAAGCCACTAATGTGTATGTCATAACCTAAGTCTGAGAAATGTGTTGTCAAAATTGGAATCTCTTTTTCCATCAACTTATCCTAACTTTATTAATATCATCATCTACAAAAATATGCTGTAGAAAAAGTCCAGACTGACAAATACCAATACTTAGCTTCCTGATGTTTAATTCCTCTAGTTTCAATTTCCTTAAAAAATGTAATTCTAGACATTCCTGCTATTGGCCGGCTGATTAAACACCCTGCTTTAATTATCCAAATAATCAAATCAAGTTCCCACACAAACACAATAAACATACTAAATTATTAGATAAATATGTTTTCAGCTGGATTAAAAATAGTAACACTATCGAACAAACATTCTTCAAAATCAACAAATCAAAAAAGTCATGCATTATTGTTTGCTAAGCCAGATGCAAAGATGATATTTAGCACCTCTGCAGAATTTGCAAATATGACAACAGGACAGATGATACAGACTTAGTAATAGAATCCTTCCAAGTGTGATTTGCATATGAAGAGAATCAACAACTGAAAATAGCTCCTTCCTCTCTCTACAAGCATTTCTGTTATAGATAAAAGGTGGAAAGATTGAGCTCTACACTGGTCATATAAAGGGAAGCATTAGCAGCAGACAGGGCTAATATTCAACATTATAGTGGAAGAAACGCTCTTATTACGTGCTTAGAAATATGCCAACCTCATATGAATTGTTCGGCTTCATTCTTCTTGTTACTGAAACCCTCATAGGAATGGTGGGAAATGGATTTATTGCTATCGTTAACTTCATTGACTGGCATAGAAGCAGAAAACTTTCCCCAGCTGACATGATCCTGAGCTGTCTTGGCTTGTTCAGATTTCTATTTCATGAAGTTGTGATACAGTCGGCAATATTCAACATCTTTTTCAAGGATGCTGTTCGAGTAACTGACGTAAAAATGGCAAGCTACAGCAGCTGGACATTTGTTACTACTACTGACCTTTGGTTTGCCACTTGGCTCAGTGTTTTGTACTGTGTAAAAATTGCTAACTTCTCCCACCCTCTCTTCCTTCAAATGAAGCGGAGATTCCCTGGGCTGGTGCCTTGGCTGCTTCTGGGAACGGTGGGCTTCTCTGCAATCACCACCACTGTGGCAGTAATAGGCAGTAGCAAAATGACTAAATGTAATCTATTTGAATCATTCCCAAGCAATAAGAGTGACTCGGGAATTAATATGTCTAACGACTGTTGGTATGTTGCCCTTCTATATACCGCTCCAAATTTCCTTCCCTTCATGATATTTTTGTCCTCGTCCATCTTATTACTAACTTCTCTGTGGAGACACAAAAACCTTCTACAAAGCAGTGCTAGGGATGCCAGCACAGAGGTTCACCTGAATGCCATCAAAGCCCTGGCCTCTTTCTCCATTCTCTACATATCTAGCTTTCTCATGGAAATTTTGAGCATACTCAACTACTGGATAGGCATTACAGATGCTTGGGCACTCATACTTATTTTAAATGTGATAGCTTCATATTCCTCTGGCCATGCTGTTATCCTGATCTTCATGAATCCCAGACTGAAACAGAAATCAATAAGGATGCTACATCAACTAAAATGTTGAATGAAGCCAACATCTTAAGGGTCACCAAGACCTTATGGAAGTGACATCCCCTCGCAAGAACAATACTATCTGTGTAAGTGTGTGTGTGTGTGTGTGTGTGTGTGTGTGTGTGTGTGTGCATACATATGCAGTGAGGATACAGTCTACCAGACATTCTCCTGCACAAGACTGCCTGGCCATTGTAAGGAAGTTTACACAGGAGAACTTCCTGCTGGGTATGCCCTGTTCTGCATTTTACTCTGTTTGCTTAATTATTTCTTATTATGTCAAAATTTAACGGCGATTGTTCTGTCAAAGGGAGTTCCTTCCCTGTTCTGTGCTTTGATTTCAGATGTCGATATTAACCTCCCAATTATTTCTACAGCAGCGTGGGGTGGCTGCTGTGTGAGCCAACAGTGCTGTGGAAAAGTTGGTTCTACCTCTTTCTTTGAATGTTCAGTTCAGCAGTGCTGTAAATGCCTCAGCGAGAGCCAGCAGCATTGAAATGGGAATGGTCTGAGTAAGCTAAAAATGGGGGACCCAGCACCTGGCACCTGAAATTGGATAAAGGTGTGTTAAGGAAGGCAATTAATGGGTTAATCTTCTATGAGTCAGTAGAGATTACTCATGCCCCACAATGCAGCTGTAGGCATTTTGTGACTCTCTTATCTTTGTTACTGGGCACATTTGGTAATTAACTGTCTGTATAAAAGGGCACAGTTTACAACATACTGTGTGGGTCATGATAACAGTTATTGTTGAAGGCTATCTTTTGGAACTGTGGATTTGAGGGAAGACTTTTTGAAGAGATCGTCTAAGAAAGAACTTGGAAAACTGTCAGACTTCAGAACTCAGAAAACTCCATCAGTTGCAAGGCTCTTAAAAAATTGAATTTGGACTTAGCTGTGAACCTTAACACAGCAAGGACTTTGAAGCAGCCAAATGACCTCTCTGGGCTCAGAGAGAGAAGGCACCATGTAACCTTTATAAAGTGTATATGTAAAAATAGATTGTGTGTTTTGTGTGTACCAAGTAAAACAACTTTCCTTAAACAACTCGTTTGTGTTGGTGAGTTTAACCACTTGACTGAAGCATCTGTGGGGCATACAAAGATAACAAGATTTGCAGGAGGAAGAAAAACACCCCCCCCCCAACAAGCTGGTGCCAGGCATGCCTCCCTGGGGAGAGCATTCTTTGAGTGGGAGAGCAGCACTGAGAGACGCTGCTCTTGTGTCTCCCCTCCCCAAATGACAAATGGAGGAGGTGGCACAAGGAGAGGAATTTGCTTCATGTCTGGAGACACCGTTAATGTGAGGTGTGTATGCTGTTGTGCATGCACAAAGGGCAGCCATTGAATTAGAGTTGTGAGTGCTGCCGGTGTGGAGTGACAAAGTGCATCACTTGGAAATATCTCTGTCCCCTGTCTGGTCTGTGCATCAGGAGAAAAATGTGACTTGAAAGGCAGTGGCGAGAATGACCTCGCTGCATTTCAAGCCACTAATGTGTATGTCATAACCTAGGTCTGAGAAATGTGTTGTCAAAATTGGAATCTCTTTTTCCATCAACTTATCCCAACTTTATTAATATCATCATCTACAGAAATAAGCTGTAGAAAAAGTCCAGACTGACAAATACCAATACTCAGCTTCGTGATGTTTAATTCCCCTAGTTTCCATTTTCCTTAGGAAATGTAATTCTAGACATTCCTGCTGTTGGCCGGCTGATTAAACACCCTGCTTTAATTATCCAAATAATCAAATCACGTTCCCACACAAACACAAACACAATAAACATATTAAATTATTAGATAAATATGTTTTCAGCTGGATTAAAAATAGTAACACCATCGAACAAACATTCTTCAAAATCAACAAATCAAAAAAGAGTCATGCATCATTGTTTGCTAAGCCAGATGCAAAGATGATATTTAGCACCTCTGTAGAATTTGCAAATATGACAACAGGACAGATGATACAGACTTAGTAATAAAATCCTTCCAGGTGTGATTTGCATCGGAAGAGAATCAACAACTGAAAATAGCTCCTTCCTCTCTCTACAAGCATTTCTGTTATAGATAAAAGGCGGAAAGATTGAGCTCTACACTGGTCATATAAAGGGAAGCATCAGCAGCAGACAGGGCTAATATTCAACATTATAGTGGAAGAAACGCGTTTATTACGTGCTCAGAAATATGCCAACCTCATATGAATTGTTCACCTTCATTCTTCTTGTTATTGAAACCCTCATAGGAATGGTGGGAAATGGATTTATTGCTATTGTTAACTTCATTGACTGGCATAGAAGCAGAAAACTTTCCCCAGCTGACATGATCCTGAGCTGTCTTGGCTTGTTCAGATTTCTATTTCATGAGGTTGTGATACAGTCGGCAATATTCAACATCTTTTTCAAGGATGCTGTTCGAGTAACTGACGTAAAAATGGCAGGCTACAGCAGCTGGACATTTGTTACTACTACTGACCTTTGGTTTGCCACTTGGCTCAGTGTTTTGTACTGTGTAAAAATTGCTAACTTCTCCCACCCTCTCTTCCTTCAAATGAAGCGGAGATTCCCTGGGCTGGTGCCTTGGCTGCTTCTGGGAACGGTGGGCTTCTCTGCAATCATCACCACTGTGGCAGTAATAGGCAGTAGCAAAATGACTAAATGTAATCTATTTGAATCATTCCCAAGCAATAAGAGTGACTCGGGAATTAAAATGCCTAACGACTGTTGGTATGTTGCCCTTCTATATACCGCTCCAAATTTCCTTCCCTTCATGATATTTTTGTCCTCGTCCATCTTATTACTAACTTCTCTGTGGAGACACAAAAACCTTCTACAAAGCAGTGCTAGGGATGCCAGCACAGAGGTTCACCTGAATGCCATCAAAGCCCTGGCTTCTTTCCTCATTCTCTACATATCTAGCTTTCTCATGGAAATTTTGAGCATACTCTTCGACTTGATGGGCATTACAGATGCTTGGGTACTCATACTTATTTTAATTGTGATAGCTTCATATTCCTCTGGCCATGCTGTTATCCTGATCTTCATGAATCCCAGACTGAAACAGAAATCAATAAGGATGCTACATCAACTAAAATGTTGAATGAAGCCAACATCTTAAGGGTCACCAAGACCTTATGGAAGTGACATCCCCTCGCAAGAACAATACTATCTGTGTGTGTGTGTGTGTGTGTGTGTGTGTGTGTCCATACATATGCAGTGAGGATACAGTCTACCAGACATTCTCCTGCACAATACTGCCTGGCCATTGTAAGGAAGTTTACACAGGAGAACTTCCTGCTGGGTATGCCCTGTTCTGCATTTTACTCTGTTTGCTTAATGATTTCTTATTATGTCAAAATTTAACGGCGATTGTTCTGTCAAAGGGAGTTCCTTCCCTGTTCTGTGCTTTGATTTCAGATATCGATATTAACCTTCTCCTAATTATTTCTACAGCGTGGCTGTATGAGCCAACAGTGCTGTGGAAAAGTTGGTTCTACCTCTTTCTTTGAATGTTCAGTTCAGCAGTGCTGTAAATGCCTCAGCGAGAGCCAGCAGCATTGAAATGGGAATGGACTGAGTAAGCTAAAAATGGGGGACCCAGCACCTGGCACCTAAAATTGGATAAAGGTGTGTTAAGGAAGGCAATTAATGGGTTAATCTTCTATGAGTCAGTAGAGATTACTCATGCCCCACAATGCAGCTGTAGGCATTTTGTGACTCTCTTATCTTTGTTACTGGGCACATTTGGTCATTAACTGTCTGTATAAAAGGGCACAGTTTACAACATACTGTGTGGGTCATGATAACAGTTATTGTTGAAGGCTATCTTTTGGAACTGTGGATTTGAGGGAAGACTTTTTGAAGAGATCGTCTAAGAAAGAACTTGGAAAACTGTCAGACTTCAGAACTCAGAAAACTCCATCAGTTGCAAGGCTCTTAAAAAATTGAATTTGGACTTAGCTGTGAACCTTAACACAGCAAGGACTTTGAAGCAGCAAAATGACCTCTCTGGGCTCAGAGAGAGAAGGCACCATGTAACCTTTATAAAGTGTATATGTATAAATAGATTGTGTGTTTTGTGTGTACCAAGTAAAACAACTTTCCTTAAATAACTCATTTGTGTTGGTGAGTTTAACCACTTGACTGAAGCATCTGTGGGGCATACAAAGATAACAAGATTTGCAGGAGGAAGAAAAACACCCCCCAACAAGCTGGTGCCAGGCATGCCTCCCTGGGGAGAGCATTCTTTAAGTGAGAGAGCAGCATTGAGACACGCTGCTCTTGTGTCTCCCCTCCCCAAATGACAAATGAAAACATCCCTGTCCCTTCTCTGGTCTGTGCATCAACAGAAAAATGTGTCTTGAAATGCAGGGAGAGAATAACCTTGTTGTATTTCAAGCCACTCATGTATATGTCATAACCCAACTCTGAGAAATGTGGTGGGGAAAAGGGGAGGGAGAGGGAGAGCACTGAGTCGATCTCTGACAGGAACTTATAGTGCTCCCTCTCTCTCTAAAAATCTGATGGGGAACCAAGAGCTATGAGACATGTTAGGGTGTTTAATGTTGAATTTTCACCTGTCTTCTAGCTGTATATTTCAAAACAAGAAAATACCAGCAAGCCCCCACTGACTTACTTCTTAAGGAGCCAGGCCAGCAAATCACTGGAACCTCTGAAGTGTCTCACTGCTTGGATACTTTGTGTGTATTTAACAGTATATTTCTGATTAAAATACCTATTGCAAAGTCATTGCAAATCCCTGGTGCCTTTCTCACTCACTCTCTCTCTCTTTTACCCAGACAAAACTGAACCCATGGGGCTCTCAGAATGAGGAATGTGGCAAAAACAAAATAAACACTAGACCTCATTATCATGCACAATAAAAGGTTACTATCATCATCATCATCATCATCCTCATTTGTATATCACCCTTCATCCGAACATCACAGGGCAGTTCACAACATAAGAATACAAAATGGAAAAACAAAATACATAATAAAACAAAACATACCAATAACCCTCCTTCCATTGACACATTTAAGGGCAACAGAATGTTAATCAGCCAAATGCCTCGTTGGTGAGAAACACTTTCGCCTGGCATATAAAGATTTTGAAGGCACCAGGAGAGCCTCCCATGGGAGGGCATTTCACAAACAGGGAGCCACCACAGAAAAGGCCCATTCCTGTTTACCCACCCTCCAGACCTCTTGTTGAGGCACATGAAGATGGGCATTACGTGATGATCACAAAGTTTAGGTCGGTTCACATGAGGAGAGGCGATCCTTGAAGTATTACACCCCTGAGACATTTAAGGCCTTCCTCCAAGGTCTTACTCCTAGCCAACCTGGAATTTAGGAGCAACAGCTACAGACCCGAGGCAAGGCATTCTGCAAGTTGGAAGAGGGGCTGGCATCCATCACAGACACCAACTGCCTGTGCTGTGTGCCCCTTACCCAGCCTGCCCCACTTCCCACACCATACCTCCCCCATCCCAAACCACTGGAATTAGGTCCCCCTTCTTCTCCCCAGCTCCTCTCTTGCCACACATCCCCCCAACTGCCCTCCAATTTAATTATCTATTAGTTAAAACCAGTTTTAAAAATTTAAAACATTTTAGGCAATGGGAACAATAATAACAAACCTGAAACCAGCTAAACCATGTCCCAACCCAGATGCCTATTCAGCTGCCTCAGCTTTCAAAGCTGTAGTCAGTGTGGGCCCACCTTGCTAGGCCAGGCGGAAGAGGCCCGCAAGGCCGGGAGCAGGTCACCCAAGACTCGTAGCCAAGATATATCAATACGTTAATAGTTATGAGGAAATTCTAGGAGAGTGCATATCAAGACTGAAGAGGGATGGCCTGAAACCCAACAGAGAGCCTGGGAGGGCTACATTTAGTCCCTGGGTCTGATCTTCCTTATCCATGATCTAACCCAGCACCCTTAATTACAATTACCAGGGCAGGGGAGGCATTTTCTTTTTGACCTCAGGTAGCAAACTGTATTGGGCAGGTTTTGACTTCCCCTCTCCTTTACACGTCTGTAAAATCTCTCTACACTTCCTGATGTTTAATTCCACCAATTCCTGTTTACCAGGGAGTGTAATTGTAAACATTCCTCCCTTGGCCTGACAAATATAACACCCTGCTTTAATTATTCAACCAATTAGAACAACTTGACATAGAAACTAAGTCAACTTATTGAACCTTTGAAGAAGAAGAAAAGTATGTTTTTGGATGGATTGGAAATGTTGATACTGGTGAACAACCATTAATCAAAATAAACAAATCATAAAAGAATCACATATCCTTGTTTGTTAAGCCAGATGCAAAGATGATATTTAGCACCTCTGTAGAATTTGCAAATATGATATCAGAAGAGATATTACAGATTCAGCATTTGACTCCTTCCAGGTGTCATTTGCATCTGAACAGAATCAACAAATGAAACTATCTCCCTCCTCTCTCTACATGTTTTACTGTTGTAGGGAGAAGGCAGCAGTAGACCTTGCAGATATTTCACATTACGGTGGAGGAAACACTTTCATTTCATGCTCAGAAAGATGCCTACCTTACTTCAATTGTTCGGCTTTGTTCTTCTTGTGATTGAAACCCTCATAGGAATGGTGGGAAATGGATTTATTGTTATCGTGAACTGCATTGACTGGTTTAGAAGCAGAAAACTATCCCCAGCTGACATGATCCTGAGCTGTCTTGGCTTCTTCAGATTTCTATTTCATGCAGTTGTCATACAGTATGCAATTTCTATCCTCTTTTTCATGAAGACTGATCAATTCAAGCACCTAAAAGTGGCACATTACATCTCATGGTCATTTATCAATACAGCTGTTCTTTGGCTTGGCACTTGGCTCAGTGTCTTGTACTGTGTAAAAATCGCTAACTTCTCCCATCCTCTCTTCCTCCAAATGAAGCGGAGATTCCCTGGGCTGGTGCCTTGGCTGCTGCTAGCAACAGTGGTCTTCTCTGCAATCATCACCATTGCCACAGGTACATCCAGTGCCAAGGTTTCTAAATGTAATTCTTTTGAATCACTTCTGACCAATAATAGTGACTCGGAAAATGAAATTTTCAACTCCTGTAAGTATCTTCTGCTTCTATATGTTGTTCCGAATTTCCTTCCCTTCATGATATTTTTGTCCTCGTCCATCTTACTACTCACTTCTCTGTGGCGGCACAAAAAGTTACTACAAAACAGTGCAAAGGATGTCAGCACAGAAGCTCACCGGAATGCCATCAAAACTCTGGCTTCTTTCTGCATTCTCTACGTAGCTAGCTTTCTCATGGAAATTTTGGCGATAGTTTTATTTCGGATGGGCATGAAAGGCATTGGTAAGCAATTTTTTCTTTTCAATTTGATTATTGCATATTCCTCTGGCCATGCAGTTATCCTGCTCTTCATTAATCCCAAACTGAAACAGGAATCAATCAAGATGCTACATCAACTAAAATGCTAATTGAAGCCACCATCTCAAAGTCTACCAAGACTGTATGGAAGTGACTTCTTTTTCTGCAAGAAGATTGCTTCCTGCCTGTCTGCGTGTGACACACATGCACTGAGGACAGTCTAGCAGATGTTCCTCTGCGCAAGACTGCCAAGCCATCGTATACAGGTTTGCACAGGAGAATTTTCTGCCGCGTGTGCCCTTTTCTGGGGGTTTTTGATACCACATTCACTCTGTTTGCTTAATGGAGCAGCAATTATTCTGTCAAAGGAATTTCCTTCCCATTTCTGTGTTTTGCTTTCATATATCCATATTAACCTACTCTTTACACAGAATTGTGACTTGCCTGCTGTTTGAGACAACAGAGCTGTGAAGATGTTGGTGTTTCTTAATGGCTGTGTCTATTTCCTTGAACGGTCAGTTCACCTGTGAAATATGTGCCTCAGAGAGAGCAAGCTGCATTGAAATGGGAAAGGACAGAGTGAGCTAAAAGTGGAGGATCCGGCCTTTTTGTGTGATGTTCTACCAGTAATAGGAGAGCACAGAGTGGATCTCTGAAAGGAGCTGGTGGTGCTGGCTTTGTCTCTGAAAATCTGGTGGGGGAGCCAAGAAATATGAGACATGTTAGAATGTTTAAAGATTAGCTTTCACCTGTCTCCTACCTGTATGCTTCTAAATCAGAAAATACCAGCAAGCCCCCACTGACTTCATTCCAAAGGAAATGAACCAAGAAAACACTAGAATCTCTGAAATGTCTCATGCTTGGATATTTTGTGTGTTTTTAACAGCATATTTCCAAATCAAATAGCAATTGTAAATCCCTAGTGCTTTTCTTTCCTTATTTACCCAAACAGATCTGAATCCACGGGGCTCTCAGAGTGAGGAAAGTGGGGAGCATACAGTGACCTCATTTTTCATGTGCAATTAAAGTCACAATATATCAATCTGTTGGTAGTTTTAAGTAATTGAAAACAATGTTATGAATGGGGGCTAGGGAGGAACTCCTCAAAATATCTACATTCAGTGAAGGGTCAGTGTTTGTGGATTCCTGGACTAAGCAAGGGCTGGGAATAACACCAGCTAACTTTCTCATGGGGCCAGCCTGGTGATGGTGGGACACTGAAGAAACAATGCAGCTGATGATCAGACATTAGCCCCTCAAGGGAAGGCATCAACCAGACAGAAGGCTCTGCCAGGCACAGAGGGAGGTTACCAGGGTAAAATCGGTGCATGATGTCACCACAGGAAGAGGGGTCTTACAAGAGAGGTTTTGAGAGCAGGGGTTTCTGGGAAGAAGAATCAGGAAGTGGGGAGAACTCCAGGTGGGGACTGAAGGGCAACTGCCATGCTGGCTGGTTGGAGCAGGCTGTTACACATGTGGGTGGTCCTTTGGGTGCCTCTGAATCCAGTGTTGGGAAGGCCAAACTTTAGATGTTAAATATTGGTGAAGAAACAATAATCAAAATATAGAAATCATAAAAGAATCACCTATCATTCTTTGTTAAGCCAGATGCAAAGAGGATATTTAGAACCACTGTCGAATTTGCAAATATGACAACAGGTAATATGATATAGATTTAGGAAGAGAATCTTTCCAGATGTGATTTGCATCTGAGTAAAATGAACAACTGAAAATAGCTCGCTCCTCTCCCTGCAAATTGTTCTGGTCTTGAAAGAAGGCAGAAGTATTCTGCTCTCCACTGCTCATATACAAGGCAGCATAAGCACCAGACTGTGCTAATATTACACTGGAAGAAACACTTTTACTTTGGGCTCAGAAGGATGTCTACCTTATTTGAATTGTTTGGCTTCATTCTTCTGGTTATTGAAACCCTCATAGGAATGGTGGGAAATGGATTTATTGCTATCGTTAACTTCATTGACTGGCAGAGAAGCAGAAAACTGTCCCCAGCCGACATGATCCTGAGTTGTCTTAGCTTGTTCAGATTTGCATTTCATGCATTCGCGATACAGAATGCAATTTTTCTCCTCTTTTTCATAGATACTTTTCTGAAGAACGTACATATTGCATACAATGCCTCATGGCTATTTGTTAATACTGCTAACCTTTGGTTTGCCACTTGGCTCAGTGTTTTGTATTGTGTAAAGATTGCCACTTTCTCCCACCCTCTCTTCCTGCAAATGAAGCGGAGATTCCCTGGGCTGGTGCCTTGGCTGCTTCTGGGGACAGTGGTCTTCTCTGCAATCACCACCACCATCGAGGCAATAATGGGCAGTAGACTCAAGTCTGAATGCAATACATTTGAATCACTTCTAAGCAATAACACTGACTCAGGAATGAAGACATTTAACTTTTGTAAGTATTCCACGCTTCTATTTGTTGTTCCAGAGTTCTTTCCCTTCCTGATATTTTTGTTCTCATCAATTTTACTACTAACTTCTCTGTGGAGACACAAAAATCTTCTACAAAACAGTGCAAGGGATGTAAGCACAGAAGTTCACCTGAATGCCATCAAAGCTCTA
The DNA here is from genome assembly GCF_964106645.2 of Podarcis pityusensis. Taxonomy (NCBI): domain Eukaryota; kingdom Metazoa; phylum Chordata; class Lepidosauria; order Squamata; family Lacertidae; genus Podarcis; species Podarcis pityusensis. The sequence continues at coordinate 38,178,828 of NC_138042.1, forward strand.
GCTTCTTTCTCCATTCTCTACATATCTAGCTTTTTTGTGGATATATTGCAGTTGTACTTCTCTTGGATGGGCATGTCTGGCATTGGGATGACTATTTGGTTTACTGATGTTACTGCTGCATATTCCTCTGGCCATGCCATTATCCTGATCTTCCTTAGTCCCAAACTGAAACAGGAATCAGTCAAGATGCTACATCAACTAAAATGCTGAATGACGCCACCATCTCAAAGGCTACCAAGACCTTATGGAAGTGGCATCCTCATTTGCAAGAACAATGCTGCCTATCTCTCTGTTCGCTACCAATTCAGCCTTCTCTTTTGCAAGAACTATATTGTCTGCCTGTGGGTGAGCAGGTGCACACATGTGCTGAGGACACAGTTTAGCAGAAGTTCTGCTGCACAAGACTGCCAAGCCCTGGCAGACATAGAATCGTAGAATCCTACAACTGTTGAGTTGGAAGGGACCCCGAAGCTCGTCTTGGCCACAGCTGTCCCTGGGTGGGTTCGAACCACCAGCCTTCTGACTAACAGCCAGATGCACTCACCCATTGCTTCCCTTCACCCATTGTGTCATTCTGCTGGGTATGCCCTTGAAGTTAGGTTGGTAATTTTAAGGAAATTCTACTAGTTTTAAGGAAATTCTTTATTAAAAATGAAGATTTAAAATAATGTTATAAATGGGGCGGGCCCTCCTCATAATCTCTACATTCAGTGAAGGGTCGGTGTGATGGGCTGGGATTCAGACTCGGATGCTGAACCTGAGGGATCCCAGCCTGCACAGGATTCCCCGCCTCCAGATCCAGCTGAGCTGGGGCTGGGGCATGAGCCTGAAGGGTCCTCACCTGTGCTGGCTCCTGAGGTGATGGAGGACCCATTGCCTGCAGTTGCTCCATTCTCAGCCCCGTCAGAAGAAGCTGAGGTTGCCTCAGCTGTTCATGGACTCCTGGACTAAGCAAGGAATTACACCGGCTATCTTTCTCATCTGGCCAGGCTGGTGATGGTGGGACATTGAAGAAACAATGCAGCTGATGGTCAGCCACTAGACCCTCAAGGGAAGGCATCAACCAGACAGAAGGCTCTGCCAGGCACACAGGGAGGTTGCCAGGGTAACCACAGGAAGAGGGGTTGTTGTCTTACAAGAGAGGTTTTGAGAGCAGGAGTTTCTGGGAAGAAGAGTCAGGAAGTGAGGAGAACTCCAGGTGGGGACTGAAGGGTAGCTGCCATGTTGGCTGGCTGGAGCAGGTTGTTACACATGTGGGTGGTGCTTTGGATGCCTCTGAATCCAATGCTGGGAAGGACATGGCCTTCTTGAGATGTTAATGCTATGAACTCCACCTCCATTGAAGACTTCAGGTGTAAACATGTGTGAATAAACCATATTTATAAGACACTGCTGTCTCCCCTGTGCCCTTCCCCGACCCCCAAGAAAACACAAACTCTGGTTAAGTTCCAAGACCCCTGAAATCTCTTGCTACAGCTCAGCAGAGATTGGGGTGGCCCATAACAATAAAATTAAAGGAATAGCAAAATGAGGTGGATGACCAATGCCTGCTTTAACATTTTAGTTGTTTAATAATGTTGTAAACACTTTTCTTTTTTTTAATTATTTGGATGGTTTTGAACGGGTGTATTCCTTCTTTCATATATGTGTGTATCTTGTATATTTTATATATCTTTGTATATCTTATGATATCAGTTTAATAATACAATCTTTCCAGATATGATTTGTATCTGAATGCAATAAACAATTGAAAATAGCTTGCTCCTCATCCTGGGAATTTTTGCTAAAAAATTTGGAATTAATGGATACGGGTCAATTCTTCCTAAATGGAATAAAAGTGATATATTCGGAACAGAGAGCAAAATTGATTGTGAATAATATAGTAATAGAAAACATTGAAATTACCAAAGGCACAAGAGAAGGGTGTCCTTTATCACCATTATTATTCATATCGGTACTGGAAGTCTTCTTAAGATCAATAAGGAAGAATGAGTTAATAAAAAGAATTTCAGTCGGTTGAAATGAATATAAAGTGAAAGCCTTTGCCGATGCCTTGGTATTAACAATTGAAGAGCCAATTACAAGTGTTAAAGAAATATTAATCAAACTTATTTAACACAAGTAATAATAAGGCTTTACTTGCAGGACTTAGTTTTAAATGTTTACATTACAAAAGACATTGGTTTCTGTCTCACAAACTGCCACATCTGGACACATGGTCAACAGACCCTGAACACCTTTCACCAGAAATTTAATGATTTTCACCCCACAATCAACCTTACAATGAATCAATCTATGCAAGAAATACATTTTTTGGACACTACTATAAAAATACAGGATGGGCGCATGGACACCACCTTATACCGTAAACCAACTGACCGACAAACATATCTACATGCCTCTAGCTACCATCCCAAACATACCAAACAGTCCATTGTATATAGCCAGGCACTACGTTACAGCCGCATCTGTTCCAATTCTACAGACAGAGACTCTCACCTAAGAGATCTACAGCAAACCTTTTCAGAACTAAAATACCCAGCAGATGAAGTTAGACAACAGATCAACAGAGCCAGACTTATACCCAGAGAGAACTTGCTGCAAGACAGACCCAAAAAAGAAAATAACAGAACACCTCTAGTCATCACATACAGCTCCCAAGTTAAAACAGTACAACGCATCATCAGAGATCTACAACCTCTCCTGGACAATGACAGTTCTCTTTCTCAAGCTCTGGGAGGAAGACCTTTCATTGCCTACAGACAGCCACCCAATCTTAAACAACTCCTAACCCACAATAATACTACAACCAGACTCAACACGGACACTGGCACCAGAGCCTGCAATAAACCCAGATGCCAACTTTGCTGCCACATACACCCGGACAACACCATTACTGGCCCCAACAACATCACACATACCATCTCGGGACTATTCAATTGCTCATCATCTAACATTGTGTATGGCATCAAATGCCAACAGTGTCCTTCAGCTCTCTATATTGGACAAACAGGCCAAACCTTACGCCAAAGAATAAATGGACATAAATCTGACATCAAGAATCACAAAACAGAGAAACCAGTAGGAGAACACTTTAATCTCCCAGGACATTCTATACAAGATCTCAAAGTAGCTGTTTTACTACAAAGGAATTTCAGAAATAGACTGGAAAGAGAAGCTGCTGAATTGCAACTCATTACCAAACTTAAAACCATGGAGAAACCTGGTTTGAACAAAGACATTGGATTCTTATCCCATTATACATGACTAAGCCATTTCTCACCTTCTCACCCCTTGCCTTTTCCTGTAAGACCCATTACAGTCGTTAAGAGTCGTCAGCAGGCTCATCCCAGCTATCTGCCTATCTCCCATTCCCACCACCCTTCTGAGTAATACCCCTCCCCACCTTCTCACTATATAGAAGGATCTGGCAACTTCTGTTTCAGTGTATCTGAAGAAGTGTGCTTGCACACGAAAGCTCATACCAAGAACTAACTTAGTTGGTCTTAAAGGTGCTACTGGAAGGATTTTTTTTATTTTGACTATGGCAGACCAACACGGCTACCTATCTGTATCTGGTGCCAGTGTGAGCCTTTAAACCTCTTTTACTAAAAAGTAGCTTTCCAACTAAAAATAAAATCAAAATATTATTTCTCCCTCTTCCTCTTGCCGCATACCAGCCAACACTCAATGACCAACCACCACGCGCCATTCTATGTGTGTCTGTGTAATGCAAGCAGCTTCATCTGTATATATAAACGCTAGCAAAGACATATAGCTTCTCTCACCACTGCCTTGTGATATAACTCATGATCCAGACGTACAAGAAGCCTTGAGTGGACAAACACCAGCCATCTGGGAAAATACTGCCTACATTCTTGAATACAATGCAACTAAAATATAGCATTTTGTTGTTGTTGTTGTTTAGTCATTTAGTCGTGTCCGCCTCTTCGTGACCCCCTGGACCAGAGCACGCCAGGCACTCATGTCTTCCACTGCCTCCCACAGTTTGCTCAAACTCATGCTGGTAGCTTGGAGAACACTATTCAACCATCTCATCCTCTGTCGTCCCCTTCTCCTTGTGCCCTTCATCTTTCCCAACATCAGGGTCTTTTCCAGGGAGTCTTCTCTTCTCATGAGGTGGCCAAAGTATTGGAGTCTCAGCTTCAGGATCTGTCCTTCCAGTGAGCACTCGGGGCTGATTTCCTTAAGAATGGATAGGTTTGATCTTCTTGCAGTCCATGGGACTCTCAAGAGTCTCCTCCAGCACCATAATTCAAAAGCATCAATTCTTCGGCGATCAGCCTTTTTTATGGTCCAGCTCACACTTCCATACATCACTACTGGGAAAACCATAGCTTTAACTATACGGACCTTTGTCAGCAAGGTGATGTCTCTGCTTTTTAAGATGCTGTCTAAGTGTGTCATTGCTTTTCTCCCAAGAAGCAGGCGTCTTTTAATTTCATGGCTGCTGTCACCATCTGCAGTGATCATGGAGCCCAAGAAAGTCAAATCTCTCACTGCCTCCATTTCTTCCCCTTCTATTTGCCAGGAGGTGATGGGACCAGTGGCCATGGTCTTCCTTTTTTTTATGTTGAGCTTCAAACCATATTTTGCATTTAATGTAACATTAAACATAATCTCCACAATAGCATCCAAGTCAGAACAGATCTGAGTAATTCTGTCAGTGAAGCGCTGAGCAAATTGTTCACCATGGGCCATCGTTTAGTCTAAATTCTCCTCACGTGGGCCAGAGGTTAAAAGGCCCCTGACCCCTCGAAGCATTAATTCATTTCATTCATTTATTAGATGTTAGTCACTTCTCATCCAATGGTCTTCAGTTGACTTACAGCAACACACACACACACACACACACACACACACACACACACATTATTATAGGGAGGAAAGTGGGGGGAATAATATTATACATTAACATTTCATATATCATTTATATAAAAAAACCTATAATAATAAACAAAGTGATACTCAAATTCCCTGCTTAACGAATAAACAAAATAACTAAAATGATATTTATTACTTTTTCAAAATTTCCAACACAGCACTACAAACAAAGAGAAAAAGGAAAAAAAGAAAAAAAGAAAAAACAATACGAATACAATACAAAAACGCTACACGGACTAACAAAACAAACAAAAACAAGCAAAAACAATTTAAAAACACCTCAAACATTTTCAATATCTTATATTTCATTCACTTATTTCCAGCGACTTCCTCACACCTCCCTTTTTGTATTCCACTTCTATTATTTGTTTCAGCAATTCCTTTCCATCTTACTATGTTTTCTGTTCTATAATTATCTTAACACATTCTTGCCATACTTTTCCTTTAATTTTCTATTAATCTATTTATACTTAATTCCTTATGACATTTCTACTAAAGCCATGTAATTTAATTCCAACATTTTCCTAACATTCCTTAATTTTACAATATTTCTATAAATAGTCTTTAAACTTTTTCCAATCTTCTTCCACCGACTCTTCACCCTGGTCTCGGATCTTGCCAGTCATTTCCGCCAATTCCCTATAGTCCATCAACTTCGTCTGCCATTGTCCAACACTTCAGTGTTTTCAAAAAGCAACCATTCTCTCAACCAGCAAAAGGCAGATGGTTCACAACGAAGTTTAAAGGTCTGGCAGGGCAGGTCCACCTCCTTCTTTAGCATCCATCAATATCTTAAGCTTAACTCGAGGCTTCCTGCCCTGCCAAACAACTCTAGGAGCATCCCTCTGCCACCTCCTGAGACCCTCCATCCCATCCAGAGCTTGCAATGTTTGAAACAAAAGCAACACCCCCAGCAACACAGCAGCCCTCATCCCCACCACAATGACTCGGCCCAACAGTAACAACTTCTGATTTGTCCATATTTCCAAATCCCCCTTCTCTTCAATCCAACATCCTTCACAGTTGTCCTTAAGCAGATTCACATTTTTGGCGGTCATACTAACCCCCAAATACCTCTCTTTCTCAACCAATGTTAGTCCTGTCACCTCCTGAAACTCTGTCAGGCTTTCCTTTACCAATTCAGATAGGGCTCTGGTTCTCAGATTCATCCGTTCTTCTTTAAGTTCAATCATAACGAATGTCAGCTTATGTTCATCAAGTTGTCTTTGTATGGATGGGACTCTCCTCTCCAGTTGTATTACTTTAAATTCAGCAGCAAGGGTTTTTTCCCTGACTTCATCTGCAGTTTGCCATATCAGAGTAGACTTCTGTATCAGTTTCTGTGTGGTTTCTGAATTGGTATTCACCTTTTGTCCCAAATTATTTAAACTTTCTACAATTAAATCAGTTTCAATATTTGCAACATCCAATTTCACATTTATCGCATCTGTTTTCTTATGGAGTTGTTCCAGCAAATCGTTTATTTTCAATAATGCAGCCACTAAGGCCTCCTCTGTCAACATCCCTTCTGTTTTTTCCTTTCCATTTGCCATAACACTTAAGAGATTCAAGGTCAATTCCAAAGTCTCACACTTTTCTTATCTTGTAGCTGGAAATCCCCCTAGCCCAGGTCCTATAAAGTAACCAATTTCAAAAGCTTCCACTAGGGGAAAACAGGTTGTATTTGTATCGGTCAATATGTCCTCTTTTAAACACAGTTTCAATAATCGGAAGTTAGTTTCAATTTTCAGTTACTTTCCTCCCTTTTTAAAAACAACCGGAAACAGTAGAAACAATGTATTTCTCTTATTTAGCTAGCTGTGAATGAACGTTCTAAGCGCTGTCGTGAACATTCAAAAAAAAAACACAGAAAAAAATCAGTCTTACTAGCAGCCCGTTTCCAGGGTCAGAGCGGCGGTGTTTTAAGCCTCTTCGCTCTCTCCCGCAGGCATACTCAATCCGCAACTTCCCCCTCTCTTCTCCTGCCTCCAAGAGGGGGTTTAATGTTCTTTACCGTTGGAAATTTGATTTTTTACAAAAGACCTTCCAGGACTCCAGCTTGCAACTTCATTGCCTCAGTCTATTTACAAAAAGGGAAGGCGGACTTCCTGTTTTGAACCTCCCCGTTACGATACCAAATTAAACTTTTAGAGATCCAATTCTTCCGTTTCAGCTCTACTCACGGGTAATTACTTTAAAGTTAAATTGTCCACAGGAAAAGGTCAGTGCTCTCCGGCAACAGCTATGTGGCTTCGCTCCGTGGAAGAAGCAGACGATTCGATGCACCGCGCCGCTCACCCCACGTCGCTCCGGAGCCCCAAAAACCGGGGTTCCCCGCGAGTGGGGGAGGCACAAAAGTTGCCCGCTCAATCCCACGTTCACAGGCTTCTCCTGCCTGTGATTTTAACGGGTCTCCGCCTTCGCTGTGGCGGCCAGACCCAGATTTCCACGCAGCAGATTCCTCCCAGTCAGAGGAATTCTGCCATTGCTGGAGGCGCCTCCCCCGGAAGTCCCAAAATAACTAAACCTTCAACTCCCCCTAGTCCAAAAATCATTCACATCAAACCATTTTATTTTTCTCCTTTAAACCTCTCCACCCCACCCAAAAGTCTGGTGTCAAGGCCAGCTGTTATAAATCAGTGGTAGGTGGATCCAGTGACCTTCAGGGATGACTCCTCGTTCCTGACGCAATGGAGGCAGAGAAAAAAGATTTTTCTTCCCTCACTACCACAGAATAGGTCTTCAAAGCGGATCTATTTTTTTCTTTTTTTTTCAAAATAATATTTATTGATTTTCCAACCATTTAAACACAATAAAACAGAAAAAACAAAAAAAGAAAAGAAAAAGCAAAGAAGAGAAAAGAAAGAACATAAGATTAACAAAACAAGACGCAAACCATTTAAAACATAAAACAATTTCAATATCTTAACTTTCATTCCCTTATTTCCACGACCTCCTCACACCTCCCTTTTTGTATTCCACTTCTATTAATTGTTTCAGCAATTCCTTTCCATCTTCCTCTGTTTTCTTTTTTTTTTTTTAAATGATATTTATTCCAAGTTTAAAATTACAAAGAGAGGAAAAAAACAATACAAAATACAAAGAAAAATTTAACCATAACAAAGAAAAAAGTAACAAGAAAAAAGTGAACAATAAAATAGAGTAAAAAAAAACAAAAACAAAAACAAAACAAAAGATATAAAAATGCATTGGGTTAAAATAGAACAAAAACAGATTAGACCTTTACATAACTTTTTCCCTTTACTTATTTCCATGACCTCCTCTCACCTCCCAATTTTGTATTCTAGTTCAGATCGTATTTCCAGCAAATCCTTCTAACCTTATTTTCCTTTACGTATTTTAATTTAAACTAATATAGTTAAACATCCTCTGTTTCATCAATTTCATCAGCTCATTTTTGCTTAATCCTTTATATCATATCTACCAAAACGGCCTAATTTTCTTTTTCCAACATCTTTCTAACAGTCTTTTATATTACAATATTTTTGAAGATATATTTTAAATTTTTTCCAATCTTCTTCCATCGACCCTTCTCCCTGGTCTCGAATTCTGCCAGTCATCTCAGCCAGTTCCATGTAGTCCATCACTTTCATCTGCCATTCTTCTCGAGTGGGTAAAATTTTAATTAATTTTATAATGAATGATTTTAGAATGTTGTTTATGCTGTACTTTTGTACTGTTTTATTGTTGTTAGCCGCCCTGAGCCCGGCTTCGGCTGGGGAGGGCGGGATATAAATAAAAATTATTATTATTATTATTATTATTATTATTATTATTATTATGTCTTCCAGTACTTTCCGATGAGTATTCTTGCTGCTGTTGTAGCATACATAAAAAAAGTTCTATCCTCCCTTCGCACCAATTGGCCGACCATGCCCAGAAGAAAGGCCTCTGGTTTCTTCAGGAAGGTATATTTAAATACCTTTTTCAATTCATTATATATCATTTCCTAGAAAGCCTTAATCCTTGGGCATGTCCACCAAAGGTGAAAAAATGTGCCCTCAGCCTCTTTACATTTCCAACATTTATTATCTGGCAAATGATAGATTTTTGCTAGCTTGACTGGGGTTAAGTACCACCTGTAGATCATTTTCATTATATTTTCTCTTAAGGCATTACAAGCCGTAAACTTCATACCTGTGGTCCATAACTGTTCCCAGTCAGCAAACATAATGTTATGTCCAAAGTCTTGTGCCCATTTAATCATAACAGATTTAACCGTTTCATCTTGTGTATTCCATTTCAACAGCAAGTTATACATTCTTGATAGATTCTTAGTTTTAGGATCTAACAATTCTGTTTCCAATTTTGATTTTTCCTCCTGGAAACCAATTTTCTTATCTAAATTATAAGCCTCCCTTATTTGATAATAATGAAGCCAGTCTCGTACTTTAGTTTTTAATTTGTCAAAGCTCTGCAGCTTTAATCTATCTCCATCTTGTTCTAAAATTTCACAGTATTTTGGCCAATTTGTCTCCATATTGATTTTTTTCAGAGCCTTAGCCTCCATTGGTGACAGCCACCTTGGTGTTTTACTTTCCAACAAATCCTTATATCTCACCCAGACATTAAACAATGCTTTCCTGACAATATGGTTCTTAAAGGCCTTATGTGCTTTGACCTTGTCATACCATAAGTATGCATGCCATCCAAAGACATTGTTAAAACCTTCTAGATCCAAAATGTCCGTGTTTTCAAGAAGCAGCCAATCTTTCAGCCAGCAAAATGCGGCTGATTCATAATAAAGTTTAAGATCTGGCAGGGCAAATCCACCTCTTTCTTTAGCATCAGTTAAAATCTTAAATTTTATTCTGGGCTTCTTGCCCTGCCAGACAAATCTCGAAATATCTCTCTGCCATTTCTTGAAACAGTCCATCTTGTCCAAAATTTGCAATGTTTGAAACAAAAACAACATCCTAGGCAATACATTCATCTTTATCACAGCAATTCGGCCCAACAATGATAACTTCAATTTTGACCATATTTCCAAATCCTTTTTCACTTCCATCCAGCATTTTTCATAATTATCTTTAAATAAATTCACATTTTTAGCAGTCATATGAACCCCTAGATACTTCACTTTCTTAACCAATATTAATCCTGTCTCCTTCTGAAACCTCTCTTTCTCAATCTCTGTAAGATTTTTCTCTAACACCTTAGTTTTCAACTTATTCAACTTAAATCCTGCTACTTGGCCAAATTCTTGAATTAATTGCAATACTCTTTTAGTACTGGATTCTGGCTCCTGTAATGTCAAAACCAAATCATCAGCAAAAGCTTTCAATTTATACTGTTTAGCTCCGAGTTGTATACCTTTAACCAATTGGTCTTTCCTGATCATGTTAAGCAAAACCTCCAGGACCGATATAAAAAGCAATGGGGAGATTGGGCAACCCTGCCTTGTTCCTTTCTCAATCTTAGACTCTTCTGTAACTACGTTATTTACAATCAACTTAGCTTTTTGTTCTGAGTAAATTGCACCTATACCGTTTTCAAAACCTTGGCCTACCCCCATTCCCTGTAGATTTTTCTTCATAAAGCTCCAAGAAATATTATCAAAGGCTTTCTCCACATCCACAAATATTAAAACTGCTTTAGTGTTAATATTGACTTGTAATTTTTCTAAAATGTTTATTATATTCCTCGTATTATCTGACAAATGCCTCTCCGGGAGAAAGCCCGCTTGGTCCTTATGAATTTCTTCCACCAATACCTTTTTTAATCTTTTAGCCATAATTTCCGCAAAAATTTTGTAATCCACATTAAATAAAGATATGGGACGGTAGTTCTTAAGCTGTGTCTTTTCCACTTCTGTTTTCGGTATAAGTGTAATATAAGCTTCTTTCCATGACTCGGGTGCCTTCCCCCCCCCCCTAATATTTCATTGCAAACTTCTTTCAAAGGCTGTATTAACCATTCTTTCAGAGATTTATAGTACTTTGCAGTCAAGCCATCTGGCCCTGGAGATTTGCCCAATTTCATGTTCTGGATGGCTCCTTCCACCTCTTGGTCAGTTATTATACAATTTAGCATTGATTTACTCTCTTGAGAGATTTTTTGTAATCCATTTGTTCACAAAAACCGATCAATGTCTATTTCTTTCTGAGTCTCCCGCGTGTATAACTGTTTAAAATACTTCTGAAAACACTTTCTAATCTCCGCAGGGTTCTGTATGTTCTTTCCTTCTACTACCAAATTCGTAATAGTATTAAGTTTTTGTCTTTTTTTCATTTGCCATGCCAGCAGTTTCCCACACTTATTCGCTGATTCAAATGTCTTTTGTCTTTTGTCAATCTTCCATTCTATTTCCTGATTTGTCAGTTTCATATATTGTACTTGATATAACTTTATCTCTTTTAAGATCTCCTGTGATTTCGGTTTCATCCTCAGTCTCTTTTCTCCATCCTTTATTTTCTCCAAAATTTTTTCCCTTTTCTCATTTTGAACTCTTTTCCTAATTGCATTTTGTTGTATCAGAAACCCTCTCATAACTGCTTTACTTGCATCCCAAATCACTCTTTTTTCGGTCGTGGTATTCATGTTTATCTCAAAATAGTCTCTCAAGTTTTTCTGGGCCTTTTTAATAATTTCCTCATTCCTAAACAGGGAGTCATTCATCCTCCATCTGAAAGATCCAGTTGGCGTTAATGTCATTTCCATCTTCACTGCATTATGATCAGAGCAAATTTTAGGGCAAATTTCCACTTTTTTTATCTTCGGGGCCAGTCCCCTAGTTATCCAAATTTGGTCTATTCTTGTCCATGTCATTTTAGCTTCAGAGAAGAAGCTTCCTTCTCTTTCCAAGGGGTTCTTTGTTCTCCAAATATCAACAAGATCCATATTGTCAGTCATTTCAAAAAACGTCTTTGGTAGTCTGCCATCTTTCATCACCGTTTGTCTTTGGGCTTTATCCATATTCGTAGACACTACTCCATTCATATCTCCCATCAAGATCATGTTGTAATCCAAATAGTCCCGTAAAATTTCATGCAGTTTCTTAAAGAATTCTGATTTCCCCTCATTCGGTGCATAGATGCCTAATGTCAAAAACTTCTGACTTTGTAATTGTATTTCAATTGCAATAAATCTTCCTTGGTCATCTTTAAATAAAAATTTCGGGGACAGGCTTTCCTTTGCATAAAGTACTACTCCTCTTTTTTTAACTTTGTCTGATGAAATAAATTCTTCTCCCAATCTTTTATTCGTCAAAATTTTCCGATGTAGCCTTGTCACGTGCGTTTCTTGTAAACAAATCAAGTCCAAATGTTCTTTTTTTAATATATGAAATACTCTCCCCATTTTTTCCCAGGAGTTCAGTCCATTAACATTCCAGCTTAATACTTGCAGTGTCATAATGTACTTACTCTCCTTCTCCCCCAGCAGCCCCCAACAATTTGTCTATATCTGTCGGTGGCGTTGATTTCCCTTTTTTTTGTAGACTCTTGTCCAGTGCGGCAGGCTCTTTTCCAAGTCCTTTCTGTAGGTCTTCTTCGTATGTGCTCAGAAACTTATTTTTTTCCTCCACTGATCTTATTTTTATCTTTCTTCCTTTGAAACTAAAAGATAGGCCTTGAGGGAATTCCCACCTGAAGAGGATCTTATTTTTTCTCAACAGGGCCACCAAATCTCCAAAGTCTTGTCTTAAGTCCAAAAGATGTTTTGGTATGTCTTTGAAGATTTCCACTTTTGATTGCAGAATTATCAAAGGTTTCTGGTAGTGCAAACCCAAAATTTTGTCCCTTTCTTCTTTAGATCGGAGGGTAATCAGGCAATCCCTTATTTTAATCTTTTTTCCTCCTTTTCCTAGCCTGAAGGCCCTCACGATCTTAAAATCTTCTTGTTTCAATTCCGATTTCCAAAATTCTGCAAATTCTTGTGTCAAAAAATCTGTCAGGGTGCCCATCTCCAACTCTAACGCCATTACCGGAGGCGCCTCCCCGGAAGTCCACCCAAAGCGGATCTATCCGGTGTTTGGTCAGACGCATTCCGAGTTTTCCACCAAATGTTGCTCTCATCACCATCTCACTTTATTGACGTCATGATCTACAGAAATAAACCACAGAAAAAGTCCATATTGGCACATACCATTGCACAGCTTCCTTGTTCTTAATTCCTCTGGTTTCCACTTTTTAAAGAAAATGTACTACTCTAAATATTTCACCTATTGGCCTGCATAATTAAACACCCTGCTTTATCTCTTTAACCAATTAGAACAATGTCCCTCACAGATACAATAAATTTTATTAAATCATTTGATAAACATCTCTGTTTTCAGATGGATTAAAAATAAAAATACTGGTGAACAAACATTAATCAAAATATAGAAATGGTAAAAGAATCATCTATCATTGTTTGTTAAGCCAGATGCAAAGAGGATATTTAGCACCACTGTCGAATTTGCAAATATGACAGCAGATAATATATAGATTTAGGAATAGAATCTTTCCATGTGTGATTTGCATCTGAGCAAAAGCAACAACTGAATATAGCTCGTTCCTCTCGCTGCAAATTGTTCTGGTCTCAAAAGAAGGCAGACATATTCTGCTCTTCACTGCTCATATAAAAGCCTGCATAAGTAGCAGACTGGGCTAATATTACCCATTACCTTGAGAAAACACTTTTAGTTTGGGCTCAGAAAGATGTCTACCTTATTTCAATGGTTTGGCTTCGTTCTTCTGATTATTGAAACCCTCATAGGAATGGTGGGAAATGGATTTATTGCTATCATTAACTTCACTGACTGGTTTAGCAGCAGAAAGCTATCCCCAGCTGACATGATCCTGAGTTGTCTTAGCTTGTTCAGATTTGCATTTCATGCAATTGGGATACAGAATGAAATTCTTCTCCTTTTTTTCGTAGATAAATTTCTGATGAGGAACGTATATATTGCAAACAGTGCATCATGGACATTTGTTGACACTGCTAACCTTTGGTTTGCCGCTTGGCTCAGTGTTTTGTACTGTGTAAAGATTGCCAACTTCTCCCACCCTCTCTTCCTGCAAATGAAGCGGAGATTCCCTGGGCTGGTGCCTTGGCTGCTTCTGGGGACAGTGGTCTTCTCTGCAATCACCACCACCATCGAGGCAATAATGACCATTAGACTCATGTCTGAATGCAAGACAATTGAATCACTTCTAAGCAATAACACTGACTCAGGAATGAAGACATGTGACTTTTGTAAGCATTGCATCCTTCTATATGTTGTTCCAGATTTCTTTCCCTTCATGATATTTTTGTTCTCATCCATCTTACTACTGACTTCTCTGTGGAGGCACAAAAATCTTCTACGAAACAGTGCAAGGGATGTGAGCACAGAAGCTCACCTGAATGCCATCAAAGCTCTGGCTTCTTTCTCCATTCTCTACGTATCTAGCTTTTTTGTGGAAATATGGGCAATGTTCTCGGCTTGGATGGGCATGAAAGTCATTGGGATGGAATTTTTGTTTACTAATGTGGTTGTTGCATATTCCTCTGGCCATGCCATTATCCTAATCTTCCTTAATCCCAAACTGAAACAGAAATCAGTCAAGATGCTACATCAACTAAAATGCCGGATGAAGCCACTATCTTAAAGGCTACCAATTTTGCCAACTCTTTTGCAAGAACGATACTGTCTGCCTGTGGGTGTGCAGGTGCACACATGTGCTGAGGACACAGTTTAGCAGAAGTTCTGCTGCACAAGACTGCCAAGCCCTTGCAGACATAGAATCCTAGAATCCTAGAATTGTCGAGTTGGAAGGGACCCCGAAGCTCATCTTGGCCACAGCTGTCCCTGGTTGGGTTCAAACCACCAGCCTTCTGACTAACAGCCAGATGCACTCACCCATTGCTCCCTTGACCCATTGTGCCATTCTGCTGGGTATGCCCTTGAAGTTAGGTTGGTAGTTTTAAGGAAATTCTTTGTTAAAAAATGAAGATTTAAAATAATGTTATAAATGGGGGGGGGGCTCCTCATAATCTCTACATTCAGTGAAGGGTCGGTGTGATGGGCTGGGATTTAGACTCGGATGCTGAACCTGAGGGATCCCAGCCTGCACAGGATTCCCCGCCTCCAGATCCAGCTGAGCCGGGGCTGGGGCATGAGCCTGAAGGGTCCTCACCTGTGCTGGATCCTGAGGTGCAGGCATCAGCTGAGTCTGTTCTGGCTCCTGAGGTGATGGAGGACCCATTGCCTGCAGTTGCTCCATTCTCAGCCCCGTCAGAAGAAGCTGAGGTTGCCTCTGGGTCCGGTAACCCTCCAGCCTCTACTGAGCTGTAGAGGCTCAGGGCAGAGAGTCGGAGGGAACTAAGTTCCCGCAGGAGGAGTGCTCGCCTCCAGGCCAGGAGAGGCGACTCACCAGAGGATTGGGGCCGTCCTATGCCTCAGGGCAGATAAAAGCCGGCCAGCCCCAGTCCCAAGTTGCTGGAGCCACATTGTGGGTTGCTAGTTCCTGCCTGAACCCTGTCCTGCTTTCCTTCCTGAGCTCCTGACCTGCCCTGGCTCCCTGCTTGCAAGCCTGTTCCTGACTTCACCCGACTCCCTGCCCTGCACCCAGCTTCAGCTACTACGGACTGCCTCCACGTTGCACCTTTGACCATGGACCGGATTTGGACCTTGCCTCTCGGGTAACCCATGGGACCAGCACAGTCAGTGTTCATGTATTCCTGGACTAAGCAAGGAATAACACCGGCTAACATTCTCATGGGGCCATCCTGATGATGGTGGGACATTGAAGAAACAATGCAGCTGATGGTCAGCCATTAGCCCCTCAAGGGAACCGGACAGAAGGCTCAGCCAGACACAGAGGGAGGTTACCAGGGTAAGATTGGTGCATGATGTCACCACAGGAAGAGGGGTCTTACAAGAGAGGTTTTGAGAGCAGGGGTTTCTGGGAAGAAGAATCAGGAAGTGGGGAGAACTCCAGGTGGGGACGGAAGGGCAGCTGCCATGATGGCTGGCTGGAGCTGTTACACATGTGGGTGGTGCTTTAGATGCCTCTGAATCCAGTGTTGGGAAGGACAATCTTGAGATGTTAAATACTGGTGAACATTAATCAAAATATAGAAATGGTAAAAGAATCATCTATCATTGTTTGTTAAGCCAGATGCAAAGAGGATATTTAGCACCACTGTCGAATTTGCAAATATGACAGCAGATAATATGATATAGATTTAGGAAGAGAATATTTCCAGGTGTGATTTGCATCTGAGTAAAATCAACCACTGAAAATAGCTCACTCCCCTCCCTGCAAGTTTCTCTATTCTGGAAAGAAGGCAGAAGTATTCTGCTCCCCACTGGTCATATAAAGAGCAGCATCAGCATCAGCCTCTGCTAATATTACACATTACACTGGAAGAAACGCTTCTATTTCATGCTTAGAAAGATGCCTACCTTATTTGAATTGTTCGGCTTCATTCTTCTGGTTATTGAAACCCTCATAGGAATGGTGGGAAATGGATTTATTGCTATCGTTAACTTCATTGACTGGTTTAGCAGCAGAAAACTATCCCCAGCCGACATGATCCTGAGTTGTCTTAGCTTGTTCAGATTTGCATTTCATGCAATTGGGATACAGAATGCAATTCTTCTCCTTTTTTTCAGAGATATTTTTCTGATGAGGAACGTACATATTGCATACACCGCCTCAGGGACATTTGTTAATACTGCTAACCTTTGGTTTGCCGCTTTGCTCAGTGTTTTGTACTGTGTAAAAATTGCTAACTTCTCCCACCCTCTCTTCCTGCAAATGAAGCGGAGATTCTCTGGGCTGGTGCCTTGGCTGCTTCTGGGGACAGTGGTCTTCTCTGCAATCACCACCACCATCAAGGCAATAATGGGCAGTAGACTCAAGTCTGAATGCAATACATTTGAATCACTTCTAAGCAATAACACTGACTCAGGAATGAAGACATCTGACTTTTGTAAGCATTCCATCCTTCTATATGTTGTTCCAGATTTCCTTCCCTTCATGATATTTTTGTTCTCATCCATCTTACTACTGACTTCTCTGTGGAGGCATAAAAATCTTCTACAAAACAGTACAAGGGATGTCAGCACAGAAGTTCACCTGAATGCCATCAAAGCTCTGGCTTCTTTCTCCATTCTCTATGTATCTAGCTTTTTTGTGGAAAGAATGTCAGTGTTCTTCTCTTGGAATGGCATGCAAGGCATTGGGATGCACCTTTTGCTTACTAATGTGGTTGTTGCATATTCCTCTGGCCATGCCATTATCCTGATCGTCATTAATCCCAAACTGAAACAGGAATCAGTCAAGATGCTACATCAACTAAAATGCTGAATGACGCCACCACCTCAAAGGCTACCAAGACGTTATGGAAGTGGCATCCCCATTTACAAGAACAATGCTGCCTATCTCTCTGTTCGCTACCAATTCTGCCTTCTCTTTTGCAAGAACTATATTGTCTGCCTGTGGGTGAGCAGGTTCATGCATGCGCTGAGGACACAGTTTAGCAGAATTTCTGCTGCATAAGACTGCCAAGCCCTTGCAGACATAGAACCCTAGAATCCTAGAATTGTCAAGTTGGAAGTGACCTTGAGAAGCATCAAGTCCAACCCGTTGCAGTACAGGAATCCTGTCCACAGCTGTCCCTGGGTGGGTTCGAACCACCAACCTCCTGGTTAACAGCCAGATGCTCTCACCGATTGGACTCACTGACCCATTGTGTCATTCTGTGGGATATGCCATTCTGCCAGGTATGCCCTTGAAGTCTGCATTTGTTTTTATACTCTGTTGCAAAGGTTCTGGTACCGTGTACCCTTGAGCCCCTCTTATGCCCCAAATTATGTGTGCCCAGTGGCGCATGTGATTCAACATGACATCATAATTTCATGTTACAATGTGACGCCACGGTGTCACATTACGTCATGTGCGCCACAGCGGCACCTGAGACCCCTGGAAGTTGTGTCCAAAGTTTCTTCTGGGGGAAACCGGAAGCCACATCGGAGGCCTTGCGAGGCCTCAGACACGATCTCTGAGGTCCCACAAGGCCTTCGATGCAAATTTTGGACACAACTTCCAGTTTCTCCGGAAAGTCACATTGGAGGCCTCGTGAAGCTTCGGACAATATTTCCAAGGCCCTGCAAGGCCTTGGATATGGATTCCAAGGCCCTATGAGGCCTCTGATTTGACTTTTGAGGCCCCACAAAGCATCAGAAGTTGCATCAAAGGCCCCACAGTTTGGGTGCTGAGCACCAACCAAAAAAATGTTGTGGGTGTATGGGCCCCCAACACCGCCTTTGTTTGCCCTAGAGTGCCCCCCAGAAAAAAACACTGGTGTTTACTATGTTTGCTTAATGATTTATGTGGAAACTGAACAGCAATCATTCCAGCAGTTAATGTTCCACTTCAGTTCCATCTTTTGCTATCAGATAGCCATATTAACGTTCTTCAAATTATTTACACATTTTGAGGTGGCTGGTGTATGAATAATCAGAGCTGTAAAATTGTTGGCGTTTCTTAATGTCTATGACCCTTTCCTTAAATGGTCAATTCACTTGTGGAATATATGCCTCAAAGAGAGCAAGCAACATGGAAATGAGAATGGAAAGAGTGAGCTGAAAGTGGGGAATCCAGCCTTTGTGTGCGGTGGACCTTCAACTTGAACACCCCGGTTTTCTTCGGATGCTAAATATCATATTGGCATCTGGCATCTGGCTTGTTATAAGAATTTTAAGGTTATATATATATATATATATATATATATATATATATATTGTTCATAAATGTACCAAGCAAGCACATACATAAATGTATAGACCACATGTCTGAGACCCACAGAAAAAATCCTGAAACCATTTGTCTCTTCCAAATTGACCTCAAATATTTCTCTGCAAGGTCAAAGGAAATGGGGAACCTCCCCATTGTCTCTTTGCTCACAAATCCTGTCTCAAGAGCACAGTTAAGACATGAATAGGGTAAGCCTGTGACCTGGATTCAGGATTTGAGTAGTTATTATAACAAAAGAGTGGCCAGGATGCCCAGGTAATCCAATCAGGTAACCTGGCAGACAGGATAAAAACGCACTCAGATTTCTGTTGTAGTCCACCCCTTCTCTGATGTACTGGGGGGTTGGTCTTGCGCTACACCCCTTCTGTGATGTATGTATGATGTATGGAGGGGTGGTCTTGGGCTCCAGAGTGGGCAGTTGACAAGTCTATATAAGGGCTTGCACGTATGGTTTGGTGTCCTCCTCCTCTGTCCTGCATGTGGGGGGAGACCCTGTTGCAACAGCTTTAATAAAGATCATACTTATTAGCTGCTTTGCTTCTCAATATTCTCTGGTTGGCCTCTGTTATTTTCTCCTACCAATGGAGAACCTACAAAGGACTCTATAAGGGCTCTTGTGTACAGTGGTACCTCGGGTTACATATGCTTCAGGTTACAGACTCCGCTAACCCAGAAATAGTACCTCGGGTTAAGAACTTTGCTTCAGGATGAGAACAGAAATTATGCTGCTGCGGCGCGGCAGCAGCGGGAGGCCCAATTAGCTAAAGTGGTGCTTCAGGTTAAGAACAGTTTCAGGTTAAGAACGGACCTCCAGAACAAATTAAGTACGTAACCAGAGGTACCACTGTACCCCATAAGGGAAAGGGAGCAGTTTTTGTTTACAACAGGCTTAACAAAGAATGATATCATTCTTTGTTAAGCCAGATGCCAATATGATATTTAGCACCACTGTGGATTTTGCAAATATCAGAAGAGATGATATTGAATTACTAAGAATGCTTCCAGGTGTGATTTGCATCTGAACAGAATCAACAAATAAAAATAGCTCCCTTCACTCTCTACCAGTGTGGTGTAGTGGTTAACAGTGGTAGTCTCGTAATCTGGTGAACCAGGTTCGTGTCTCCGCTCCTCCACATGCAGCTGCTGGGTGACCTTGGGCCAGTCACACTTCTCTGAAGTCTCTCAGCCCCACTCACCTCACAGAGTGTTTGTTGTGGGGGAGGAAGGGAAAGGAGATTGTTAGCCGCTTTGAGACTCCTTCGGCTTGTGATAAAGCGGGATATCAAATCGAAATTCTTCTTGTTCTTGTTCTTCAGCTTCCCGATCTACACAGAAGGTTTCTACATTGCTCAAATAAATAAAGTGCAGCATCAGTAACACACAGTGCAAATTTAACATATTACAGTGGGGAAAAACACTGTTATTTTGTACTTACAAAGATGTCTACCTTACTTGAATTGTTCAGCTTTGTCCTTCTCGTTTTTGTGACCTTCACAGGAATGGTGGGAAATGGATTTATTGCTATAGTTAACTTCCTTGACTGGTTTAGAAGCCGAAAACTATCCCCAGCCGACATGATCCTGAGTTGTCTTGGCTTGTTCAGATTTGCATTTCTTGCCATTGTGATACAGACGGCTATTTTTCTCCTCTTTTTCAAGGACACTTTTCAGAAGAGGGACGTATTTATTGCATTTGATGCCTCATGGCTGTTTGTTAATACTGCTGACCTTTGGTTTGCCACTTGGCTCAGTGTTTTGTACTGTGTAAAAATTACAAACTTCTCCCACCCTCTCTTCCTGCAAATGAAGCGGAGATTCCCTGGGCTGGTGCCTTGGCTGCTTCTGGGGACAGTGTTCTTCTCTGCAATTGTCACCACTGTCACAATAACAGGCAGTACTGTCATATCTAAATGTAGATTATTTGAATCACATCTAAGCAATAACAGTAATTCGGGAAATGTAATGTCTGACTTCTGTAAGTATCTCATCCATCTTTATATTGTTCCAGATTTCTTTTCCTTTGTGGTATTTTTGTCCTCATCTGTCTTAGTGCTAACTTCCCTGTGGAGGCACAAAAATCTTCTACAAAATAGCGCAAGGGATGTCAGCACAGAAGTTCACCTGAATGCCATCAAAGCTCTGGCTTCTTTCTCCATTCTCTATGTATCCAGTTTTTGTGTGGAGCTTTTGGACATAGTCCTGTCCTTTATGGACATTAAAGATGACTGGGTAAGAATAAATTTGTTTAATGTGGTTGCTGCATATTCCTCTGGCCATGCCGTTATCTTGATCTTCGTGAATCCTAAACTGAAACAGGAATCAATCAAGATGCTACATCAACTGCAATGCTGAATAAAGACACCATCTTAAAGGCTACCAGGACCTTATGGAAGTGGCATCCTCATTTGGAAGAACAATACAGTGGTACCTTGGGTTACAGATGCTTCAGGTTACAGACGCTTCAGGTTACAGACTCCGCTAACCCAGAAATAGTACCTCGGATTAAGAACTTTACTTCAGGATGAGAACAGAAGTCGCGCGGCGGCAGCATGAGGCCCCATTAGCTAAAGTGGTACATCAGGCTAAGAACAGTTTCAGGTTAAGAACGGACCTCCAGAACGAATTAGGTTCTTAACCCAAGGTATCACTGTACTGCCTGTCTCTCTGTTGGTGTGCATGTTCACATATACACTGAGGACAGTCTACCAGATGCTTTCCTGGTCAAGACTGGCAAGCCATTGGAAGGAAGTTTGCACAGGAGAACTTCCTGCTGCGTATGCCCTCGAAGTCTGCATTTTATGATACTATATGTACTCTGTTTGCTTAATGATTCACTATTATGTCAAAACTGAACACCTATTATTATGCCAAAGGAATTTCCAGATCGCAACCTTGCCTGTAAAATGGCCCATCACAGGGAGGTTGACAACCAGTGCCTCTCCAGGGAAGGGTCCAGCCACGTCGGCAGGCATTGCTTGGGTCGGCACCAGGGGAATAAATAGTGCATCTGGCAGGGCCCCTGCAGCCAGCTGGCAGAGATGCTGAGTTCTGCCTGACATCGGGAGCCTCTGGCGTGTGTGTGTGACATCACATGTGTCAGGAGGAGACCGTGAGGCACTATGAGGCTCAACGCCACCCTGGGGATGCCTGGGGAGGCCTGGCCCCTCAAGATTGGGGGGAGGGCTTCACCCTGTGCCCACATCTTTGGGATATGTGCTGCAACAGAAAAATGTGGCTTGAAATGCAGTGGGAGGCGGGAATAACCTTGCTGCATTTTAAACCGTGAATGTGTATGTAGCCCAACTCTTTGAAATGGGCTGGGGCTGGGAGAGAGACAGAGAGTGGACAGATAGCTGCTCTCTGAAAGGAGCTGATGGTGCTGGCCATCTCTCTGAAAGTCTGATTGGGGAGCCAAGAGCTATGAGACACGTTAGGGTGTTTAATGCTAGGCTTACACCTGTCTTCTGCCTCCATCTTTCTAAATAATAAAATACCAGCAAGCTCCGACTGACTTCACTACAAAGGTATCAAACCAGGAAAGCACTAGAACCTCTGAAATGACTCACTGCTTGGATACTTCATGTGTTTTTAACCTTATATGTCTAAATAAAATAGCTATTGCAAAGTCACTTTGCTTTTCTCTCTTTTTACTCAGTATTCACACCGTATTCAGTGTTTACCCACACTGTATTCACACAGTGAATAGTAGACCCCATTTTCATGCACAATAAAAGGTCACAGTCTATCAATATGTCAGCAGTTTTAAGCATATTTTTTTAAATGAAGATTTAAAATAAAATAGAGGGAATAGCAAAGGGAGACAGAGGGCCAATGCCTGTTTTAGTATTTTTTGGGTTATTTAATAGCATTTTAATAATTTTTGTTTTGAATAGGTACCGTATTTTTCGCTCCATAAGACGCACTTTTTTCCTCTTAAAATCTAAGGGGAAATGTCTGTGCGTCTTATGGAGTGATTGTGTGGTCCCTGGGGCTGGGGGGGACCTGGGGGGGGAACCCAACCTGCTCTTTGTCACTGGCGGTGGGGGAAAGCCGGGGTTCCCCCCACCGCCAGCCCCACAAGCTCGGGGAGCAGCGGGAGAGTACTGATCTCCTGGCTTCAGCGAAAGGAACCCAAAGCCTCCGGAGCGCAGCCGGAACTCCTGCCGCACTTTGGAGGCTTCGGGTTGCCTTCAATGAAGACGAAGGCAATGTGGGAGAGGGAGAGCTGGGCAGCACCCCTTCAGTGAAGTGGGAGGAGAAATGGAAGGGGCTCCATTTCTCCTGCCGCTTCGCTGAAGGGGTGCTGCGCAGAGAGGGGGAGATTTTTTTTTCTTGTTCTCCCCCTCTAAAACAAGGTGCGTCCTATGGTCGGGTGCATCCTATAGAGCGAAAAATACATTTTATTCTTTGCATATCTTATCTATTGTATACATGTTTGATGGACCACTGGTTAAAACACATTTAATTATATTTTGGTTTATTTCACTTTCCCAAATGTGTATTTAAAGGTTATGTTAGTTTGAATCTGTCTCCGAGGCAGGCTCCCAGCTTTGCAAGGAAGTCACTTCAGTCTTCAGCCAGTAAGCCATGGTGCAAATGCGAGAGAGAGGTCAGTCAGCAAAATGGAAAGAGGAGGCATATTGGGGAGGGGGAAAGGAAGAAGGGCTGAAATGAGTGATGTCCCACCACCTTTGTACTTTCTCTCCATCCATTAAAAACACACCCTTAAAAAGAATGAACAGATAGTGAAAATCAGAAGTAGAGAGGGGTGGCCTGAGAAAGAGGCTTGGACAGTTGCATTGGGTCCTGAGACTGATATTCCCTATCCTTGGTCTAACCTGGCACCCTGAATGTACTACAATTCCCAGGGCAGGGGCATCACCTGTATGCTTCTGTAAAATCTCTCTATAAAGGCAGAAAACTTGGAGAAAGAATTATGTTGGATTTACACTTCCTGGTGCTTAATTCCTCCAATTCCTACTTTTCTAGGAAATGTAATTATAAACACCCCACCTACTGGCATGCACAAATTAACATTTTTATTATCCAACTAGTTAATATTTTAGTTATACAACTAATTAGAACCACTCACAAATGCAATAAACTTATCATTTGATAAACAGCTTGTTTTTGGATGGATTGAAACTACTAATACTGGGATGGGGACATTAATCAAAATAAACAAATCCTGAAAGAATCACAGGTCCCTGTTTGTTATACCAGATGCAAAGATGATATTTAGCACCTCTATAAAATTTGCAAATATGATGTCAGAACAGATATTATAGATTAAGCAATAGAGTGCTTCCAGGTGTGATTTGCATCAGAACAGAAATCAACAAATGAAAATAGCTCCCTCCACTCTACAAGTTTTTCTGTTCTAAGGAGAAGGCAGAAGTATTGTACTCTGAACTTCTAATATAAATAAAGTGTGTCAGTGGCAGCAAACAGTGCAAATAATACATATTACAGTGAATGAAACACTTTTATTTCATGCTCACAAAGTTGACCCATTTTGGTCATTAAAATAATTAAAGAATGGGGTCCACATTTCTTGGAAGGTGTCTCTTTCTTATGCCTTTAATTGCCCCCCTGTGTCTTGTGAGACATCCAGATATTATTTTTCCATATGTTCTGAGTTGTTTCAGTCTGGTTCTTCAACTGCTAAGCTATCGGTAATCATGCTGCAATCAATGCTAATTCTCTGTGGTGCAGGGTGGGGCTTCAGTCTGTTGGACTCAGCTACACAGCTGCAATTATAACTCAGCTAAACATCACAATATTCTGATATACAATCATACCTCTTTGAACGACTGCCCCCTCGATCATCCATTTTGGTGGATGTCCACGGCAGATCCGGAAGTACCGGAACGGGTTACTTCCGGGTTTGCTGCTTCGCACATGAGCAGAAGCGCTAAATCATGCTTCGCGCATGTGCAGAAGCGGTAAACCGCTCCACGCGCAGAGTGACGCTCTGTCAAGCATCTGTTTCGTTGAGCGTCCAGGGCTCCGAAACGGATCCCAGACCCTTGACGAGGTACCACTGTATCACAATGTCTGAAATTGGAGATGAGGCATGGGGATGAGGAATGGGTCAGTCACGGAGATTGGATGTGTAGAGGATGAAGAGGAAGCGGAGTCACCTCCACCACCATGGTTTGAATGGAAGGGAATGGGGGATGCATCAAGCTGCTGTCAGTGGAGCAGCCAGAGGTGGCAGCCAGTGAAGATGCACGTCCACTGTGGCTGCTGCTGCTTTTCTGCTGACTGAGAAAAGCTGCTCTGCCTCAGTGCTGTGGGGATGATTAGGGAGGCAGGAGAGGATATATTATTTAATGATATCCTTCCCAGCTTGTGCTAGCAAGTTCCATATTCTAGCAGAGTTCCAAACATCCCCCTTTTTAAATTACGCAGCGATCAGCTTGTTGCTGACTCATCTGAGTCTTACTATTAGAGATTCCTTCCTGGTAAAATCCCTTCTGCTCCCTCTTAAAAAGAATAAACACAAGAATCTGATTAACGTTAATATAAAAGTAGTTTACTCACCGATTCATTCAGGTTCACAGACAAATCCCTGAAGGCAGGCTTAGGTTACATAACAACTAGAACTATGCCATAAAGAAGTTAGTCCCAAGTGACTACGACTAAGCAGTCACTTCTCCAAACACACAGCAACATACAAAATGGAGAAGACACACTGATCAGAACATGGAGGCCGTGTGCTCCTCTGTGCTAGTACAACAGACCAGATCCTCTTCAAGTCACATGTAGTGGAAGTCTGTCCCAGCTCAGGAGGAAACAGGAAGTCTTCTCCTGAGCATAGCTGTCAACGTTTTCCTTTTTTAAAAGGAAATTCCCTTATTCCGAATAGGATTCCTCGCAAGAAAAGGGAAAAGTTGACAGCTGTGCTCCTGAGTGGTACAAAACATCCCCTAACATGTCCACTGTGGGACTGTTGTATTTGTCTGCAGTTTTACATCCCACAAGTGCCAGGGGAAGGTAGTGCCATGGTGCCTTAAAGTGAGGGTAATCAGCTGCCCTGTTTTCCCTCAGCGTGAGGGAAGGCAGCTCAGATCAGCAGTGTTATTGGCTGAGATCACAGTGGAATATCCGGGTGCCCTGCGAGTCTCCCTCATGTGAGGAGCGAAATATTGCTGCATATTGCCGGGTCGAAATTGCTATTGTGGTGTGATTTCAAAACCAATTTTGGCCAATATCTTGCAAAATTGCATGGTGCTAAAACAGACCATATGCCTGTTCTCAAAGCTAGCAGCATGAGTTTGACCAAACTGCGGGAGGCAGTGGAAGACAGGGGTGCCTGGCTTGCTCTGGTCCAGGGGGTCACAAAGAGTCGGACACGACTAAATGACTAAACAACAACAACAAAACAGATCATAAAATTTGTGATATTACAATGCAAAAATGACCCCAAAAAAGTTGTTTGGAGGCAAGGGATGGGGCCACGAACCCCCAGTGTGCGTTCCGCAGACCACCAGTGGCCCCTGGACCCCTAATTGGGAACTACAATAGATTGCTATCTATTAGGGAAGGAGCACCCTTCAGGTCATATGCTGGCCTGTTGTATAAGGATTCAAACAAGGTAAACCTGCGTAGGGCCTCTCCCCTGCGCTCCAAACAAAGTGCAAAAGAATGAGCCTGAGCTACCTGAAACCAGGTAGTACGAATGCCTTTTAATTTACCTTGCAGTTCCTCTTGGGAAATTGTTTTCTCTCTGGGAAGCAGGTAATGTGGATTGTATAAATGCCTACATCTTCCCAATCCTTGAACTGTTGACATTTATCTCTGTGTTTGAAAGCTGGATGATCCAGGAACAGGAATGGTGGTGAAGAGTCAGAGGCCAATGTTCTGCTCCACGTTCTCCATGCCATCGGTTCTGATCTTGTAAATGGATTGTCCATTTTCCTTACCTCCTTCAAGGACAAAGGTAAGAAAGGGTGGCCTCTTATAGAAAGTGTGGAAGGGACCATCACGAGTTGGATCGGAGGGTCCTCTGTTCTTCCCCTGAGCAATGGGATCAAGGATTTGATTTGAAAAGCATCATAGTGTGACATTAACTTAGGCAATTCCCATTCCTTCTTTTGTTCTATGTCCATAGAGAGTTTTGTTGCTTATCCTAGATTTTTGCATCCCAACACAAATGCATTGAGTTTGTTTTGCCATCTCTTTTGCTAAAGAGGAGGGATAGGGATACGCAGAACTTGAAAAAATGTAAGAACTTAGGTAACATTTACATTTTTACCATGGCTGTTCACCAAAGCCACCTAAGGCCCTGCTGGGTGTCCCTTAAGAGGTTGATAACCTGAGCATCAAATCCATTGATTGCTTAAAGAGGGGCAAGAACATAGAAAACAATGAATCAATTCTTTAATTTAATAGACACAATTAAACACCCTGTTTTATTTCTCTGACCAATTAGAAACACGTCCCTCACAAACACAATAAATGTATGAAATCATTTGATAGAAATCTCTGTTTACAGATGGATGAAAAATAATCATACTGGTGAACAAACATTAATCAAAATGAACAAATCCTAAAAGAATTATGTATCCCTGTTCGTCAAGCCAGATGCAAAGATGATATTTAGCACCAGTGTCGAATTTGCAAATATGACAGCAGAATATATGATATAGATTTAGTAGTGGAATCTTCCAGATGTGATTTGCATCTCAACAGAATCGACAAATGAAAATAGCTCACATCCCTCCCTGCAAGTTTCTCTATTCTTGAGAGAAGGCAGAAGTATTCTGCTTCCCACTGGTCATATAAAGAGCAGCATCAGCATCAGCCTGTGCTAATATTACACATTACTCTGGAAGAAACGCTTCTATTTCATGCTTAGAAAGATGCCTACCTTATTTGAATTGTTTGGCTTCATTCTTCTGGTGATTGAAACCCTCATAGGAATGGTGGGAAATGGATTCATTGCTAGCGTGAACTGCATTGACTGGTTTAGAAGCCGAAAACTATCCTCAGCTGACATGATCCTGAGTTGTCTTAGCTTGTTCAGATTTGCATTTCATGCCGTTATGATACAGGTTGCAATATTCAACCTCTTTCTCGTGAACCCTGTTCTGATGCTGAAGATAAACATTGCATATGATTCCTCATCGGTATTTCTTAATACGGCTAGCCTTTGGTTTGCCGCTTGGCTCAGTGTCTTGTACTGTGTAAAAATTGCTAACTTCTCCCACCCTGTATTCCTGCAAATGAAGCGGAGATTCCCTGGGTTGGTGCCTTGGCTGCTTCTGGGGACTGTGGTCTTCTCTGCAATCACCACCACTGTGGCAATAACAGGCAGTATCATTGTGTCTAAATGTAATCCTTTTGAATCACATCTAAGCAATAGCAGTGACTCAGGAATTAACACGACCAATTCCTGTGAGTTTCTTATCCTACTATATATTTTTCCAAATCTCTTTCCCTTCACGATATTTTTGTTCTCATCCATTTTATTGCTAACTTCTCTGTGGAGGCACAAAAATCTTCTACGAAACAGTGCGAGGGATGTCAGCACAAAAGTTCACCTGAATGCCATCAAAGCCCTGGCTTCTTTCTCCGTTCTCTACGTAACTAACGCTTTTGTGGGAAATTTGTCAATAGTTTTTTCTCGGATGGGCATTTACGACATTGGAGTGCATTTCATTTTTTTAAATGTGATTGCTGCATATTCCTCTGGTCATGCTCTTATCCTGATCTTCATGAGTCCCAAACTGAAACAGGAATCAGTAAAGATGTTACATCAACTAAGATGCTGAATGAAGCATTGAATGAATGAATGAATGAATGAATGAATGAATGCACTATCATGTCAAGACTGAACAGCAAGTGTTCTACCAGTATAGGTTCCTTCTTAGTTCTGTGCTTTACTTTCATATATCCATATTAACTTCCTCCGCATTATTTACACAGCATTGTGAGGTGGCTGGTATATGGCTAATCAAATCTCTGAAGATGCTGATTTTTTCCTTAATGACTGCAGCTCTTTCCTTGAATGGTCAATTCACCTGTATGTTATGTGCCTCAGAGAGAGCAAGCAGCATTGAAATGGGAATGAGCTGAGACGAAATAAATTGAAAGTAGAGGATCCAGCCTTTCTGGGGAGAATCTTCTGCCTGAAGTAGGAGATAATCTTCTGGGACACTTTCCAATCCTGTAATTTTAAATGTGGGATCTGCTAAAACCAGACTAACTAGGTAGAATGTTGAAGACTACTTTCGTAGACATATCGTTTGTTACAATGTTTGCAGGTAGATAGCAGAGAATGGCTAAGGAATATACAATGGTACCTCGGGTTAAGAACTTAATTCGTTCTGGAGGTCCATTCTTAACCTGAAACTGTTCTTAACCTGAGGTACCACTTTAGCTAATGGGGCCTCCCGCTGCCGCCGCACGATTTCTGTTCTCATCCTGAATCAAAGTTCTTAACCCTAGGTACTATTTCTGGGTTAGCGGAGTCTGTAACCTGAAACGTCTGTAACCTGAAGTGTCTGTAACCCGAGGTACCACTGTACAGCTATTGTACCTAAAAACCAGGGACAGGCAGGAATGCGCTTCACTCACAACTCATCTGAGTAACTGGCTCTTGCTCCAGCAGGGATGTTGAAGAATGCTGAAGATTACTTTCGTAGATGTATCGTTTGTTACAATGTTTGCAGGTAGATAGCAGATAATGACTAAGGAATATACAGATATTGTACCTGAAAACCAGGGACTGGCAGGAACGCACACCACTCGCAGCTCGTCTAAGTATCTGGCTCTTCCTCCGGTATGGACATCTATCTCTGACTGTTATTGATTTTCTGTGCCAAAGACAGCTGAGATTCGAATAGCAGAGCCAACAACAGTTTCTTTTTTAAAATTTGTAAACCATATCTATAATCTAGTTCGCTCCCACTCTGCTTGTTGCTTTAAAATATTAATTTGGCTTCTAGGGGGTTTGCTGAGTCAGTTATGAAAATAAATATATATATATATATATATGAAGAATCCATTTTTAGGCTCCCCCCTCCATATACCGTCTTTTGCATTGAATGAAGTCTTCTTTCTAATTCACATCTTAACAACCTTGCAGCTGTTTCAATTCAGCAGTTTGTAAACTTCTCCCGACTCTTCTTGCATATTACATTAATCCTAATTAAACTTTTAATGAGCAGAAGAACCTCTGATTCTTAATGGTGGCGGAGGAGGGTTACCAACAGGCAAGGTGCTTTTGCACTCAGCGCCTCCCTGCCTCCCACATTCCATATCAGAGTGAAAGCCAGGTACCGAGACAACCTGCAAGTGAAGTCCGTTCCCCCCTGGCTCGGGGGGGGGGGGGGACAGGAATTGCAGGTATAATTACCCTCAATCATCCTTGTTTTCTCCTTCAACAACGATCTCCCATTGTCATGGGGGCTGTCTCCATTAAGGCAGCCAGAACTGGAAGCCGTATCTGCAGTGAAGTTAATACCTAACTACTTAAATTCTCCGTGAGTTATGGCAAGTGGAGAGTTAGCTAGTAACCAGCCTCTTGTAGTGCTTCTAAATTGATAGGAAGGTTCACAGATTTAGAGTAGTTGATTCGCAATTCTGCTACCCTGTGATACATTTCTAACTGCCGCTTAGGTGGCTAAAAGCTGTTATTGGATTTTGCAAAGATGAAAGGGTGTCATCTGCCAATAAATGCACTTTGTGTACCTCATCCTGCACAATGACACCCTCTGTAGAAGGCGTCTTTGCATAGTTGGATGCCTAGTACCTCCATGATCAATGCAAACAGCAATGGCAACAGGGGGCAGCCCTGCTGGGTATCCCTTAAGAGGTCGATAACCTGACCGTCAAATCCATTGATTGCTTAAAGAGGTGCAAGAACTTAGAAAACAATGAATCAATTCTAATACAAATTCTTCTATTGGCCTGCACAATTAAACACCTTGCTTTATTTCTTTGAGCAATTAGAACCACGTCCCTCACAAAGACAATAAATTTATGAAATCATTTGATATACATCTCTGTTTTCAGATGGATGAAAAATAATCATGCTGGTGAACAAACATTAATCAAGATAAACAAATCCTAAAAGAATCATGTATCCCTGTTCATCAAGCCAGATGCAAAGATGATATTTAGCACCAGTGTCGAATTTGCAAATATGACAGCAGAATATATGATATAGATTTAGTAATGGAATCTTCCAGATGTGATTTGCATCCAAACAGAATCAACAAATGAAAATAGCTCGCTCCCCTCCCTGCAAGTTTCTCTATTCTGGAAAGAAGGCAGAAGTATTCTGCTCCCCACTGGTCATATAAAGAGCAGCATCAGCATCAGCCTGTGCTAATATTACACATTACACTGGAAGAAACGCTTCTATTTCATGCTCAGAAAGATGCCTACCTTATTTGAATTGTTTTGCTTCGTTCTTCTGGTGATTGAAACCCTCACAGGAATGGTGGGGAATGGATTCATTGCTATTGTGAACTGCATTGACTGGTTTAGAAGCCGAAAACTATCCCCGGCTGACATGATCCTGAGTTGTCTTAGCTTGTTCAGATTTGCATTTCTTGCCACTGTGATACAGACTGCAATAATAAACCTCTTTTTTGTGGACCCTTTTCTGATGCTGAAGATAAAAATTGCATATGATTCCTCGTGGGTATTTCTTAATACGGCTAGCCTTTGGTTTGCCGCTTGGCTCAGTGCTTTGTACTGTGTGAAAATCGTTAACTTCTCCCACCCTCTCTTCCTGCAAATGAAGCGGAGATTCCCTGGGCTGGTGCCTTGGCTGCTTCTGGGGACTGTGGTCTTCTCTGCAATCACCACCACTGTGGCAATAATAGGCTGTAACATTGCGTCTAAATGTAATCTACTTGACTCACATCTAAACAATAACAATGACTCAGCAATTAACACGACCAGTTCCTGTAAGTTTCTTAACCTTCTATATGTTGTTCCAGATTTCTTTCCCTTCACAATATTTTTGTTCTCATCCATTTTATTACTAACGTCTCTGTGGAGGCACAAAAATCTTCTACAAAACAGTGCGAGGGATGTCAGCATAGAAGCTCACCTGAATGCCATCAAAGCCCTGGCTTCTTTCTCCGTTCTCTACATATCTAACATTTTTGTGGAAATTTTGTCAATAGTTTTGTTTCGGATGGGCATTTACGACATTGGAGTGCATTTCATTTTTTTAAATGTGATTGCTGCATATTCCTCTGGTCATGCTCTTATCCTGATCTTCATCAGTCCCAAACTGAAACAGGAATCAGTAAGGATGTTACATCAACTAAGTTGCTGAATGAAGCGCTGAATGAATGAATGAACAAACGCATGAATTAATGAAGGAAGGAAGGAAGGAAGGAATGCACTATCGTGTCAAGACTGAACAGCAAGTGTTCTACCAATGTAGGTTCCTTCTTAGTTCTGTGCTTTCCTTTCAGATATCCAAATTAACTTATTCCCCGTTATTTGCACAGCATTGTGAGGTGGCTGGTATATGGTTAATCAGAGCTCTGAAGATGCTGATTTTTTCTTAATGGCTGCAGCTCTTTCCTTGAATGCGCAATTCACCTGTATGTTATGTGCCTCAGCGAGAGCAAGCAGCATTGAAATGGGAATGAACAGAGACGAAATAAGCTGGAAGTAGAGGATCCAGCATTTCTGGGGAGAATCTTCTGCCTGAAGTAGGAGAAAATATTCTGGGACACTTTCCAATCCTGTAATTTTAAATGTGGGATCTGCTAAAACCAGTCTAACTAGGTAGAATGTTGAAGATTACTTTCGTAGACATATCGTTTGTTACAATGTTTGCAGGTAGATAACAGAGAATGACTAAGGAATATACAGATATTGCACCTGAAAACCTGGGACAGGGGGGAACGCACATCATTCGCAGCTCGTCTAAGTACCTGGCTCTCGCTCCGGTATGGATTGTGGGAGGCAGGGAGGCACTCAGTGCAAAAGCACTTTGCCTGCCGATAATCCTCCCATGCTGCCATTAAGAAACAGAGGTTCTCTTGTTAATTAGAGCTTAATTTGGACTAATGTACATGCACATGTGAGAAGAGATGAGATCATAAACTGTGGAACTGAACCAGCTGCATGGTCTTTAAGGTCTGAACTTGAGAGAAGATGACGTCATTCAGTACAAAAGGCAGTGGGGGGAGGGGAGCCTATGGCTTCTTTATATGAAGTTTTCTTCTATACGTTTATGATTTGGCAACCCTCCCTTGAATGCTAGTTCAGATTGTATATGTGCAAGTGAGGAGGGATGAAACTGGATTGTAGATATGGAATATAACATTAAATGGAACTGTGTGTGTGTAAAAAAACAACAAGGAAAAAGGGAGGGAAGCTCAATGTTGCAAGAGGTTTATGATAGAAGCTTACAGCTGACTCTTCCCCAACCTTTATTATTTACGGACTGAAATTAATAAGATTTTTGGAACGCAGAAATAAAGAAAACCATCCAACCATCAATTCTAGCAAGTGGGGGGCCACCTAAACGATGTAATTTTGTATTTGAATGATTTGTATTAGTAATTCTATTATAATTTGGAATTGTTATAATGAGGCTTTTATTGGACTATAATAGAAAAATAATTAAAACTATTATCAAAAAGAAAGAAAAGTCTGGTGTCTGCTCCGTTTCCTGTGAAAGCCTGCTAGTGATGGATAGTCTTAATTCCCATTACAGTGGTACCTCGGGTTACAAATGCCTCAGGTTACAAACGCTTCAGGTTGCAAACTCCACTAACCTGGAAGAGTTACCTTGAGTTGAGAAATCCACTTCCGAGCTAGCGAGGAGGTGGGGTTGCAGGCTTCACGCCCCTCCCCACACTCGTGGGGGCTGGCACCAGCCCCACGCAATAGCAGGGAATCCTCGGTCACATCATACCCCGTGCCAACCAATTGGCGGGCGCGGGGGGCGTGGCCTCGCCTACTTAGGTCTGGCGCGGCCGGGGACCGCCCTCTTTCCCGCACCGCAGCTGACCTGGTTTGTATTTGGTTTGTATCTCAGATTCTGCGGCTTTGTTCCCTGGTCTCTGCTCGGTCTTCTTTCGTTACCTTTAGGCAATACCCTTCTCTGTGCTTGTTGGAAGAGCAAAGCGGGTGGAAACGCTGCGGTTGCTTCGGCTCTCCAGCAGTCATCAGGCAGGAGGACCAGGGGTTTCGCCGCGGTGTCAGTCTCTCAATCAGCAGTCCCTCAGAAGGGGGTGGTTTCAGCAACTTATCCCAAACGCGCAATGCATCTCATAGCGCACATGGCACACGTGAGAAGGGCCTTTGCGCTGGTGGGGGAGAATGCTGCCTTATCTTATGACAAAGATTTACGTAGAAATGCATCACTTTTGCATTCCACTCGCTGGGACCTGAGGAACCAGAATTATTGGATGGAACACGTAGGTCCCTATGTTGAAAAGAAATCTCAGGACTCTGCAAAAGCAGGGAAGGCGGAGCCAAAACAGCATCGGCAATGCTGGGATTTCAACAGGGCGGTCTGTTCCCATCCAGCGTGTAAGTATGCCCACGAATTTGAAAGGTGCCTCAGTAATCACCCGGCCTCTGCTTGCTTGAAAGGAAAGCAGCCCTTTCGGGGCGGCAGGGGGTACTCACACCAAGGATCTAGGGGTCCCCCCGGACATCCACAAGGGACTTCTGGGAACTGCCAGTAATGTGGCCCTCGAGCTAGCGGTTTCACCTATCAAACTACACCCGTTAAAAGCCCTACTTGATATATACCCCAATGAAACAGCAGCCAAATATCTCTGGGATGGGTTTTCCTCAAGCTTTAGAATCCTGGTCTCTTTCCCACCCAACCCGTGCAATCCTCCCAATCAATAATAAGTTAGAGAAATGCCAGAGATAGCTAGAAAGAAAATTCAAAAGGAAATTGCAGCTGGGAGGGTGGCCGGTCCCTTCAGCCAGCCCCCTATCGAAGGGTTACACATATCTCCCCTGGGCATTGTCCCTAAAAAAGCACCTGGGGAGTTCCGCATGATCCATAACCTTTCCTACCCAAGGGGTGGTTCCGTCAACGACGCCATACCACTGGAGCTTTGCTCAGTGAAATATGCTTCATTTGACTAAGCTGTTAAACTGATTCGTAAATTCGGAAAGGGGGCGCTGCTCGCCAAATGCGATATAGAATCAGCCTTCCGCCTCCTCCCAGTGCACCCTGAGGATTTTCGATGGTTAGGCTTTAGATTTGAAGGGTCGTACTTCATTGACAAAGCTATGCCCGTGGGCTGTTCGGTGGCTTGTGCAGCCTTCGAATCTTTCAGTACATTCCTGGATTGGGCGCTTCAATTTAAAACAGGTTCCATCGGGGTCTCGCATTACCTCGATGACTTTATTCTCGTTGCAGCTACAGAACCCCAGTGCACCAATTTGCTGAGGTCATTTTTCTCCTTACCTGAGGAACTCGGAGTCCCGTTGGCGGCAGACAAATCCGATGCAGCAGGTTCACTAGAGTTCGGGGTTTATTTCAAGGGTCAGTGGTGCGCTCAACACTGGCCCCCCGATTGGCAGGGAAAACCCATCACACGTGACCTCACCTTTTTAGAATTCTTTCCTATCGTAGTGGCAGTTCATTTATGGGGGGAGGTATTTAGTAACCACAAGGGACGCGGGTGGTGCTGTGGGTAAAACCTCAGCGCCTAGGACTTGCCGATCGCATGGTCGGTGGTTCGAATCCCCGCGGCGGGGTGAGCTCCCGTCGTTCGGTCCCAGCTCCTGCCCACCTAGCAGTTCGAAAGCACCCTTAAGTGCAAGTAGATAAATAGGTACCGCTTTATAGCGGGAAGGTAAATGGCATTTCCGTGTGCTGCTCTGGTGCCGGTTCGCCAGAGCAGCTTCGTCACGCTGGCCATGTGACCTGGAAGTGTCTGCGGACAGCGCTGGCTCCCGGCCTCTAGAGTGAGATGAGCGCACAACCCTAGAGTCTGTCAAGACTGGCCCGTACGGGCAGGGGTACCTTTACCTTTACCTATTTCGTTACCACAGGGTGTGCTTTTAGACTGACAATCAGGCAGTAGTATCAGTCCTATCAACACAATCTTCATGCTCCCCAAGGGTCGGTAGCCTCCTACGTTCCTTTGTCCTTCTATGTCTGGAGCGGAACATCTATTTTTCTGCCAAGTTTGTGCCGGGCGTTAATAATGACATCGCAGATGCTCTGTCTCGTTTCCAAATGGATCGCTTCCGCTCGTTAGTGCCAGAGGCACAACAATTGCTGCAGCCTTTCCCGGAGCATCTCTGGAGCCTTGGGAACGCGAAGTGATGAAGGGAGTATTGGCCGCGTTAGCACCTTCCACACTAAGATCATACAAAAAGGCGTGGCTGAACTTTTTGAAGTTCCGTAACAGGGCAGGCAACGCTAACATCGCATCCCCTCCCTCAAAGGCTGAGGTCTTAAAATACTTGGTGCACTTAAAAAGCTTAGGCAGAGCTGCAAAGACCCTAAATATTCAGTCAGCCGCAATATCCTTCTTTTGTAAGGCGGTTCACTCCGCCGACCCTTGTGCGGACTTTGTTGTCCGCAAAGTGCTGGAAGGGTGGTGTAGGCTACAGCCCCCTAGTAATGACAAAAGGAAGCCCATAACATTCAACATCCTAAGCCAAATTCACAGAAAATTGAGAACCATCTGTTGGTCAAAATTTGAAGCCCAACTATTCTCAGCAGCCTATTCCATCGCAGTTTTTGGAGCGCTCCGGATAGGGGAGGTGGTATGTGAAGGAGGCCAGGACAATGCTCAATGAGGTATTTTGTTGAATGATCTGACCCTTTCGCGCTCAGATTTGATTTTGCAGGTGCACAGTTCAAAGACCGACCAGCAGGGAAAAGGGGCCCTCATTAGATTATTGCCAACAAGGAAGGCTGGGCCCTGCTCGGTAAAGGACACCAGGCGTTTCCTTTACCTGAGGCCGAGTTTCCCTGGCCTCCTATTAATTCACAGCGATGGGTCTCTCCCCACTAGGCACCAATTCACACGTGTGATGCGTATGGCAATCGCGGCTTGTGGCCTCAACACAGCAGAGTTCACAGCCCATTCCTTCAGGATTGGGCAGCTACCACGGCCATACACCTGGGCCTCTCAGCAGAAAGAATTAAGGACATGGGGAGCTGGAAATCTGATGCTTACAAAACCTATGTTAGAAATAATCAATGACTACTTTCTCTATACCTGATCATATCTTGTCATTTCATTCCCCTTTAGGAAACACGAGAATTCGGATATGGATCATGGGCCACAGTATCGTTCATTGGGCTGCTAAGCGGGCTGTCGTGACTGGCATGGGGCCAGGGCTGGGTTTACCCCCAAACATAGATGTGACTTGGATGGCAAGGAGGGGGATGCGATGGGCCGAATTCATGCCAATGGTCAGGAACAGAGCCGCGATTGAAGGCCCACCAGACGCCTTAATTATACAGCTTGGGGAGAATTACTTAGCCTATAGAAAAGCTGTAGATTTACAGTGGAATATATTCAGAGACTTTGAAGAGCTACTTACCTCTTACCCCAGTGTTAGCATTCTGTGGTCATCTTTGTTGGAAAGGTGCACTTGGAGAGATTGTCGCTCCCCCATTGCAGTGAACAGAGCCCGAAAGTCCCTACAATGTACTGTGGCACATAGAGTGGCAGCTCTGGAGGGCAGGGTCATTAACCACCCCAATATCCAGTATGCCAAGGTGGCCCTCTACAAAGATGATGGTGTGCATCTTTCTGATGCTGGAAATGATGTGTGGCTGAATGATATCACTTTAGGGATTAGGGATTGGTCACAGGCTTGAGGGTATTGGCGGCGAGCCTGGGCTCGAGTGGCGGTAGGCATTGGTGGGGGTACAGTCTATTGTTATGCAGATGAAGGGGGAGAGGGAGCGCGATCATTTTCTCCCAAATAAACGGTAGTCCGGTAAAGGATTCCAGGGGGTGTGGCCTTGTCCTAAGCCTATGGAGGTGTGGGCCCACAGCACACCCCCCACGTGGTGACCCCGGGGGAGGTCCTAGTTGACGTACCTCAGCAGGACTCCTCCCACTGGTGGTTAACCCTCACCGGCCAGGCCGGTTAGTAGTAGGACCAATGCCTAAGCCAATACCACTCAATTACTGTAATCAATAAAGTTGTGGCCTAATTTGACCCATTAACTTGAACTCGTGTGTCCTGTGTCTTTATTTCTATGGGGGGAGGCGGGAACTCATCACGCAACTTTGCCCCAGGATGAGAACATAAATCGTGTGCCGGCAGCACAGCTGAAGCTAGAGTCCCCAGTAGCAAAAGCACGCCTCTAGTTAAGAACAGTTTCAGGTTAAGAACGGACCTCCAGAACGAATTAAGTTCGTAACTAGAGGTACCACTGTACCAGCTTTCGTACTTGCTGAAGAATGGAACAGAGAAGGTGCCTATGTTAGGATAGAATAATAGCATTGAAACAGGCGTTAAGGAGTTTCCTTCCTGTGTCTGGTCAGCCTGCTCAAGGTCTCTAGTTAGGCTGGTCTGATTACAGCCAGGAGGCCCCGAAAGGGAGGGGGAAAGAGGGAAGGGGGGAAAGAAAAAGCTTATACAGTGGTACCCCGGGTTACATACGCTTCAGGTTACATATGCTTCAGGTTACAGACTCCTCTAACCCAGAAATAGTGCTTCAGGTTAAGGACTTTGCTTCAGGATGAGAACAGAAATCGTGCTCCGGCGGCACGGCAGCAGCAGGAGGCCCCATTAGCTAAAGTGGTGCTTCAGGTTAAGAACAGTTTCAGACTAAGAACGGACCTCCGGAACAAATTAAGTACTTAACCCGAGGTACCATGCTAAGGAAATAAGAATCATCTCCTCAGTGCAGCACTTCCATTCCTTTGTTTTGGACGTTTTCTGCCCTCTCTTTTGCTCAGCTGAATAAACGAGTGTTTGTTGGATCTCTTCTGTCTCTGACGATTATTGATTTTCTGTGCCAAAGACAGCTGAGATTCGAATAGCGCAGCAAACAACAGTTTCTTTTTTAAAATTTGTAAACCATATCTATCATCTAGTTCGCTCCCTCTCTGCTTGTTGCTTTAAAATATTAATTTGGCTTCTAGGGGGTTTGCTGAGTCAGTTATGAAAATAAATATATATACATATATATATAAAATCCATTTTTAGGCTCCCCCCTCCATATACCGTCTTTTGCATTGAATGAAGTCTTCTTTCTAATTCACATCTTAACAACCTTGCAGCTGTTTCAATTCTGTTAATGGTTTCAGAACTCACAGAGTTAAAGAGTTCTGGTGACGTCTCTTTCCTGAGGCGTGGTTAGAAACACTTAAGGGAGGGGTTTGACTCTAAGTGTTTCAGTCTGACTCTCGGACGCGATGCGAGAGGGAGAATGTGTCAGTTCTCGCCAGGTCTGAATTTATGGTGTTATTCTACATGATTAAAGACAAAGAGGAGATAAGGACTGCCTTGTGTCTGCTCTGATTTATTCCACACGTGCTGCACTTTGCTTCTCACCGCTGTGTTTCGCTCTGCTACCGGCAAGAGAAAGAGGCCTGAGGAGGACTTTTTCAGGAGGCACGGATAGCTTGCAAGCAGAGTTACGCAAGGGAAGTGCGCCAGGCTCCATGTTCAGCCTCTGTTTACACTCTTGTCCGGTGTAATCCGAAGAGGTTATGGCTGCTCGCTAAAGCTTTGAAGCATTGCAGGAACGTCCCACGTGTGGGGGAAGCCAGCAGGAAAGTTGCTGGGGTCCAGCTGGAGCTCTGGAGCTGTGTCTTTGAAGCTGGAAGGAGCTCGCTGGGAGGAGAAGCCGATCTGCCGGAGGCCGGAGGAAGCTACTGCCGAGTCGTGAGTAAGCTTAGCCCCCGGGGAGGAGGAGATGGCTCAGTCCCAGGAACACGGCTTTGAGCTTAAGCTGCCGTGTGCGAAACTAACTCTTAACTCGTGGTTAGAGTGGAGTTATTTAGCAGAGTTGTCCCTAGTTGGAGCCAAGCTCTGGGAAACAGTCACGCCGATGTCTACGTCAGCTGGGGCGGTTACAAGCCAACGTGAAGCTGAGGAGCGTGTGCTTACTTTTCTGGCTGAGAACGTGAGTGCTGATTTGAGGCCTATTGTTCTGGATGCAAGGAAGCCTGAGGTCGCTTGGGTAGCTCTCCAGGAAGCGTGTAAAGCTGGGGGCACAGACAAGGGCCGGGAGATGGCTGCATCAGGTCAGGAAAAAAGGCAAGAAAGCACGGAAAGCCGGTGCACAGCTGGGAAAGGCTGTGGGACCCCTGAGGGGGGCGAAGGGACTGTTGCCACTGCTGCTGTTGCTGCTGGTTTAGCAGAGTTCAAAAGCTGCGTGGGTGATGCAACATGTCTGCGTGAGGAGCTTGGAGAGAGGCAAGCTGCTGGGGGCCCTTTACCCATCACTGGGGGTGCAGGAAGGCGTCCTGGGAGCCCTGGGAGCAGTGGGGGGGCGGTGAGCGGTAAAAGCTCAGTGAAGCCTCTTTTTCCAAAGGCTGCCAAGAGTTGTTTGCGTCGTGAGTCGAAGCCTGGGAAACAGAAAAGTGCTGACGGCTTCAAGGCCAGCCATCTGCTGCAGAGGGAGATACGTGCTGCAGAGTTGTCTGGGAACTCTAAGATAAGTCCAGTCTTCAGAGCAACACAGGAAGTTGCGGTTACGGACGCTGCCAAGGACAGGTGCAGCCAGACGTTTGTTGGCATGGCAACGCTACAGAGCAATGCCAGCAGGGACACAGCTGTGAAGTGGGTGTTGGACTCAGGAGCGAGTCATCACCTGATAACGCCATCTGCTGGGGAGCTGCGGAATTGCAGAGCTGTTTTGACTGGAATGACTTGTAAATTAGCTGACGGGACAAAACGAAATGTATCTAAAGCTGCAAATGTCTATGTTTCTGTTTTGCAGGCGGAGCTGGAGTGCTTCATTGTACCAGGGATGAAGTGTTGCCTGTTATCGATTTCTGCTCTGGCGAAGCAGGGATACAAAATTTGTTTTGAAAATAATACCTGTTCCATTTTCAGAGGGGGGAGGCAACTTGTCAACGTGGAGAGCAAGGACAATCTCTTTGTTCTGGAAACACCTCTGGAGGGTGGTGGGAATGCAGGGAAAGCACAGGCGCAGTGTGCTAGTGTTCCCAGCCATGATTCATGTGTTCATGTATGGCACAAGAGAATGTCTCACGCTTGTCTGGAGGATGTTAAGAGGCTGCCAGGCTGCACCAAAGGTTGTAAAATCACGCCATGTGAGGGATCCCTAGTGTGCAGGGCATGCAGCAAGGTTCAAAGGTGCAGGTTTCCCGGGGTAAAGAGGGTAACCACAAAACCTTTTGAGTTGATTCACACAGACCTTACAGGACCAATGAAGTGTGAGAGTCTGGGTGGGGCCAGGTTTCTGCTATTGTTATCGGATGATTTTACTCAGAATTTATGGTCTTTTTCTCTCAGGTCGCAGAGAGAGGCGGCGCAACTCATCCAGGATTGGGTTGCGGAGGTGGAACTAAGGTTCTCCACCAAGGTGCAAGAGTTCAGGAGCGACCGTGGGTCACAGTTCACTGGGTCTGCTCTGAAGGAGTTCTTCAAGGAAAAGGGAATTCGTCACCAGGTGACG
The DNA here is from genome assembly GCF_964106645.2 of Podarcis pityusensis. Classification (NCBI taxonomy): domain Eukaryota; kingdom Metazoa; phylum Chordata; class Lepidosauria; order Squamata; family Lacertidae; genus Podarcis; species Podarcis pityusensis. Next base: position 38,220,065 of record NC_138042.1, read on the forward strand.
GGTGCAAAGTCTCTTCAAGAGAGAGGCGTGGCAGAGCACAGGAGTGAAGCACTGGCTGAAGTTGTCAGGGTTTTACTGTGTGACTCTGGGCTGCCTCAGAGCTTTTGGAGTGAGGCTGGGAAGTTTGCCAGCTTTGTTTTTAACAGGTCCTACAATCACGATGTAGGTGACACACCGTATTTTCTGTTGCACAAGAGGAAGCCACAGGTGCATTTCTTCCGTTCGTTTGGTTCCAGGGCTTCAGTGCCAATACCAACAGCGCAACGGAAGGAGGGTGGTCCTAGGTACCAGGACATGATTTTCTGTGGGTATGATCCTGCAACAAATGGGTGGAAGTTTGCATACCCAGAGGGTGATCAGACCACGCTGCTGGTCAGCAAGCATGCTGAGTTCTTTGAGCAGGGTGGTTGGTCACAGCCTAGGTATGGTTCTGATTTTCTCTCAGACTGCTTGTCCGATTCTGAGGGGGAGGAAAGGGAGGAAGAAAGGGAGGAAGGAGAGGCAGAGGTGGAGCCTGTTGCTGAAGACCAGGTTGCTGATGATGGTCAAGCACAGGGGTGGGTTTCTCCACAGGTTAAGAGAGAACCCAAGAGTGAGCCTTCATCTCCTGTTAGCCAAGTGCAAGAGGCCCGAAGACGCAGCAAGTCAGAGGGGGAGTCTTCTGAGCTTGCTGGAGACACACTTGCTGACCCCAGTGGGTCAGGAGGAGCGCCCGAGGTTGTGCTCCGGCGGTCAACTCGGACCACAAAGGGGATTCCACCGGAGAGGTTTCAGGTCACCAGTGCGTGGGTTGGTTTCGCACAGTGTGATTCTGGGAGTGTGGAAGGGATTCAACAATTGCCTGGGATAGATGCCAGTGGGAGGCAAAAGGCAATGGGAGGTGAGTTGAACTCAAAGAGGTCTGTAAATAGGGGTTCACAGTTTCCCTCAGGATTCGTGATGAGAGGGGGTGTTAATGGTTTCAGAACTCACAGAGTTAAAGAGTTCTGGTGACGTCTCTTTCCTGAGGCGTGGTTAGAAACACTTAAGGGAGGGGTTTGACTCTAAGTGTTTCAGTCTGACTCTCGGACGCGATGCGAGAGGGAGAATGTGTCAGTTCTCGCCAGGTCTGAATTTATGGTGTTATTCTACATGATTAAAGACAAAGAGGAGATAAGGACTGCCTTGTGTCTGCTCTGATTTATTCCACACGTGCTGCACTTTGCTTCTCACCGCTGTGTTTCGCTCTGCTACCGGCAAGAGAAAGAGGCCTGAGGAGGACTTTTTCAGGAGGCACGGATAGCTTGCAAGCAGAGTTACGCAAGGGAAGTGCGCCAGGCTCCATGTTCAGCCTCTGTTTACACTCTTGTCCGGTGTAATCCGAAGAAATTCAGTAGTTTGTAACCTTGCCCAGACTGGTCTAGCATGCGTCTATACATTAATCCTAATTAAACTTTTAATGAGCAGAAGAACCTCTGCTTCTTAATGGTGGCGGAGGAGGGTTACCAACAGGCAAAGTGCTTTTGCACTCAGCACCTCCCTGCCTTACGCATTCCATATCGGAGCGAAAGCCAGGCACCGAGACAACCTGCAAGTGAAGTCCGCTCCCCCCTGGCTCGGTGGGGGACAGGACTTGCAAGTATAATTACCCTCAATCATCCTTGTTTTCTCCTTCGTCAACAATCTCCCATTGTCATGGGAGCTGTCTCCATTAAGGCAGCCAGAACTGGAAGCCGTGTCTGCAGTGAAGTTAATACCTAACTACTTAAATTCTCCATGGGCTATGGCAAATGGAGAGTGCCATAGTGCTTCTTGTAGTGCTTCTAAATTGATAGGAAGGAGCACAGATTTAGAGTAGTTGATTCGCAATCCTGCTACCCTGTGATACACTTCTAACAGCCACTTAGGTGGCTAAAGGCTGTTATTGGATTTTGCAAAGATGAAAGGGTGTCATCTGCCAACATACTCACTTTGTGTACCTCATCCTGCACAATGACACCCTCTGTAGAAGGCGTCTTTGCATAGTTGGATGCCTAGTATCTCCATGAACAATGCAAACAGCAATGGCGACAGAGGGCAGCCCTGCTGGGTATCCCTTAAGAGGTCGATAACCTGAGAATGAAATCCATTGATTACTTAAAGAGGTGCAAGAACTTAGAAAACAATGAATCAATTCTAATAAAAATTCTTCTATTGGCCTGCACAATTAAACACATTGTTTATTTCTTTGAGCAATTAGAACCACGTCCCTCACAAACATAATAAATTTATGATATCATTTGATAGACTTCTCTGTTTACAGATGGATTAAAAATAATAATACTGGTGAACAAACATTAATCAAGATAAACAAATCCTAAAAGAATTATGTATCACTGTTTGTCAAGCCAGATGCAAAGATGATATCTAGCACCACTGTTGAATTTGCAAAAATGACAGCAGAATATATGATAAAGATTTAGTAATGGAATCTTTCCAGATGTGATTTGCATCCGAACAGAATCAACAAATGAAAATAGCTGGCTCCCCCCCCTTGAAGTTTCTCTATTCTGGAAAGTAGGCAGAAGTATTCTGTTCTCCACTGGTCATATAAAGAGCAGCATCAGCCTGTGCTAATATTACACATTACACTGGAAGAAACGCTTCTATTTCATGCTCAGAAAGATGCCTACCTTATTTGAATTGTTTGGCTTCGTTCTTCTGGTGATTGAAACCCTCACAGGAATGGTGGGGAATGGATTCATTGCTATTGTGAACTGCATTGACTGGTTTAGAAGCCGAATAGTATCCCCGGCTGACATGATACTGAGTTTGCTTGGTTTGTTCAGATTTGCATTTCATGCCATTTTGATACAGGTTGCAATAATAAACGTCTTTTTTGTTGACACCTTTCAGATAAGGAATATATATATTGCATACAATGCCTTGTGGCTATATCTTAATAAGCCTAGCCTTTGGTTTGCCTCTTGGCTCAGTGTCTTGTACTGTGTAAAAATTGCTAACTTCTCCCACCCTCTCTTCCTGCAAATGAAGCGGAGATTCCCTGGGCTGGTGCCTTGGCTGCTTCTGGGGACTGTGGTCTTCTCTGCAATCACCACCACTATGACAATAACAGGCAGTATCATTGTATCTAAATGTACCGGTAATCATAATCTATTTGAATCACATCTAAACAATAACAATGTCTCAGCAATTAACACGACAAATTCCTGTGCGTTTTTTATCCTACTTGATATTTTATCAAATTTCCTTCCTTTCATGATATTTTTGATCTCATCCATTTTATTACTAACTTCTCTGTGGAGGCACAAAAATCTGTTACAAAACAGCGTGAGGGATGTCAGCACTGAAGTTCACCTGAATGCCATCAAAGCTCTGGCTTCTTTCTCCATTCTCTACGTAACTAACATTTTTGTGGAAATCTTGTCAATAGTTTTCATTTGGATCGGCCATAACAACAATGGGGTGCATTTAATTCTTCTTAATGTGATTGCTGCATATTCCTCTGGACATGCCATTATCCTGATCTTCATGAATCCCAAACTGAACTAAAATGCTGAATGAAGTATTGTATGAATGAATGCACTTTCATGTCAAAACTGAAAAGCAAGTGTTCTACCAATATGGGTTCCTTCTTAGTTCTGTGCTTTACTTTCATATATCCACATTAACTTCCTCCAAATTATTTACACAGCATTGTGTGGTGGCTGGTATACGGTTAATCAGAGCTCTAAAGGTGCTGTTTTTTTTCTTAATGGCTGCAGCTCTTTCCTTGAATGGTTAATTCACCTGTATGTTATGTGCCTCAGTAAGAGCAAGCAGCATTGCAATGGGAATGAACAGAGACAAAATAAGCTGAAAGTAGGAGATGTAGCCTTTGTGGGGAGAATCTTCTGTTTGAAGTAGGAGATAATCTTCTGAGACACTTTCCAATCCTATAATTTTAAATGTGGGGTCTGCTAAACCAGTTTAACTAGGTAGAATGTTGAAGTTTACTTTCGTAGACCTATCGTTTGTTACAATGTTTGCAGGTAGATAACAGAGAATGGGACTTCCAAGGTGGCGCCATCGGCAATGGCGGACTCCCTCTGAACCGGAGGGACCAGCTCCGCGTGAAACGGGTCCTTTCCGCTGCGGCGAAGCGGGGACCCTTTTAGAAATCGCAGGCGGATGAAGCCTGTGACCGTGGGACTCGGCGGGCACCCTTAGCGCCCCCCCAACCCGCAAAGGAACCCACTAACGGGCTCCGAAGCGAAGAGGGGGAAGTGGCGCGGTGCTGTGAGTCAATTGCTTTTTCCGTGGAGCGAAGCCGCATAGCTGTTGCCGGAGAGCGCTGCCTTTTTCCTGGGACAATTTGGCATCTAAAATAATCACCCGTGAGTACTTAAACATTGAACAATTGGTCTGCAAATAAGAACTGGCGATTAGAAAGGAATTGGACTTAAAAATTCACCTTAATTTGGTACTGAAACGGGAAGGTCTAAACAGGAAGTCAGCCATCCGTTTCCTTGTAGTCAGAAGAAAGCAAAGATAACGTACACTAGAGCTTAGAAAATCACTTTTAAAGGATCGGTTTTCACCATTTAAAATCGTTGAACCCCCCTTCGGTAGCAGGAGAAGAAGGGGGATCTTTTTTGGACTGTTTAAACCTGCAGAAGTGAGTTTAAAGTAAAGTAACTTTCCACCGTCCTGACCCTGGAGCGGGGTGTCAGAATTGACGTTTTGAAGCTCATTGACCAGAGACAAATGTTTTTGACAGATAGTTAAAAGAAGAGTAACATTGTGATTCCACTGTTTCCTTTCGCATTTTAAAGGAACAAATATTGACAAAATATCTTTAAAAAAGAAACTTTGTTGCTATTGTCCTTAAAAGAAAGAACAACCAGAAGTTTTCTCCCTAGAGGGGGACTGTGAAACTGTAACCAATTCTAGGGAGCTTGCAGCTGCCACAGATTACAACCGTGGGAAAGGACTTGTGACCTTGCAGGACAATGTTTTCAGAAGCACTGTTGGGTGCTTTCTGTAAAATAAATGCCCTATTGGATCAGTTAAGTCAGAAGACGGATTTGATGACTAATGCGGCCAGAGCATTTGAACAGGTAGTGGGAAATTATATGGAGCCCACCCAGGAACTTAAACAGGAGTGTGTCCTGACAGAGCAGATGAGAGAAGAGGATGTTGCAGAATCTTGGGCGCCAGAAATGGAGGGACTTTTGGCCCAGCAGGAAAATGAGCCTTTGGATTTGACAAATGAACTTGGAAAAAACCAGATTTGGAAAGACAAAGTTTGGATTGATTAGGAAATGGGGGGTTGGACTGACCCCCCTATGCAGGGATGTTTGGACTTTCCGAGTCTGGCAATGGGCCGTCAGAGGTTTGGAGCTGTTGGGACTTCCAATTTTGGAGGGAATTTGAAACATGTCTTAAAATACCACATGGAGTCTAGTCTGGACTATGGGAAAGGGGCTGATTTGTTGAAAAGGGTCAAAAACACTACCAAGCTGGAGTTCCCATGAGTGAAAGGAAAATATGAAGAAGAGCTGCGGAAGGGACATGGAAGAGATTTGAAGGCCTCGGATATAAGATCACCAGGTTAATGTGCCAGACTAATGGGATAAAAAGGACTGACAATCCCGGGACCGGGGGGAGGGGACGCTGGAAGAAGATTGGATTGTTTTTATTTTCTTTTTTTATCATTAGAAATGTTTTATGAACTTTGGAAAAATGTTGAAATGAAATTACTTGGCTCTTGTAAAAATGTTTAAAGAATTAGGTAAAAAGGTAATGGTTATGAGAAGCTGGTAAAAATAAGATTTAAGTCTTAAGTTTTAAGGTTTTTTATAAGATAAGATGAAAATAGAGTGAGGTAATGTAATGACAGAATATTGTGAATTATGGAAAGGATTTGCTGTGACAATTATTAATCAAGATACAAGAGATGGGAGGAGGAGGAGGTCATGGAAAGAAGGTAATGAAAGCGGAGAATTTGAAAATGATGGTTTTATTTTTTCTTTTTCTTTTTCTGTTTTTGTCTTTTTACTTTGTAATTTAAAAAAAATTTCTTTTTTCAATAAATATCATTAAAATAAAAAAAAGATAACAGAGAATGGCTAAGGAATATACAATGGTACCTCGGGTTAAGAACTTAATTCGTTCCAGAGGTCCGTTCTTAACCTGAAACTGTTCTTAACCGGAGATACCACTTTAGCTAATGGGGCCTCCCACTGCGGCCGCACGATTTCTGTTCTTATCCTGAAGCAAAGTTCTTAACCCGAGGTACTATTTCTGGCTTAGCAAGAGGCCCCATTAGTGAAAGCACGCCTCTAGTTAAGAATAGTTTCAGGTTAAGAACGGACCTCCGGAATGAATTAAGTTCATAACTAGAGGTACCACTGTATTAGCTTTCGCACTTGCTGAAAAATGGAACAGAGAAGGTGTCTATTGTCAGGGAACTGCCATCAGTGCTGGAGGGAGAGAGCAAGCTCCAGAGGGATTCCGGAGAGCGTCCCGGGATTGGGAGAGGCAGCCCATCTTCTGGGGAAGAGAATCAGCGTAGCACCAGTGGAGAAGGGGGGCAGATGGGGGAATCGACGAGGCGGTCCCATGACTCCTTGCCGGGGACCAGCGGGGAGAGTAAGGGTCCTCCGCTGCCTACACCCTCCTTGCGCCGAAGGCTTCCGTGCAGGGAGAGTAGGAGGAGACTAGGCGTCAAAGAGCTTCTTTGCTGGAAGAAGTTTAAGAAACGCCCACTGACGGATTCTGCCAGCGATTGAGACAGCCACGGCTGAGTGGCTGTCCGGACAGAAAAGGTTCACTCAGGCAACCCAGCCAGGTGTCGGCACTGGCTTACGCACGAGCAACCCCTAGAACCATTGCACCTATGTTAGGATAGAATAATGGTATTGAAACAGGCATTGAGGAGTTTCCTTCCTGTGTCTGGTCAGCTTGCTCAAGGTCTGTAGTTAGGCTGGTCTGATTACAGCCAGGAGACCCTGAAAGGGAGGGGGAAAGAGGGAGGGGGAAAGAGGGAAGGGCGAAAAGAAAGGGCTTATAAAGAAATAAGAATCATCTCCTCACTGCGGCACTTCCATTCCTTTGTTTTGGACGTGTTCAGCCCTCTCTTTTGCTCAGCTGATAAACGAGTTGGATCTCCTCTGTCTCTGGCTATTATTGATTCTCTGTGCCAAAGACAGCTGAGATTCGAATAATTAAACTTTTAATGAGCGGAAGAACCTCTGCTTCTTAATGGTGGCAGAAGAGGGCTACCAACAGGCAAAGTGCTTTTGCACTCAGCATCTCCCTGCCTCCTGCATTCCATATCGGAGTAAAAGCCAGGTACTGAGACGATCTGCATGTGAAGTCTGTCCCCGCCCTGCCCCGGGGGCGGGGGGACTTGCAAGTATAATTACCCTCAATCATCCTTGTTTTCTCCTTCGCGAACGATCTCCCATTGTCATGGGAGCTCTCTCCATTAAGGCAGCCAGAACTGAAAGCCGTGTCTGCAGTGAAATTAATACCTAACTACTTAAATGGAGAGTGCCATAGTGCTTCTTGTAGTGCTTCTAAATTGATAGGAAGGAACACAGATTTAGAGTAGTTGATTTGCAATCCTGCTACCCTGTGATACATTTCTATCTGCCACTTAGGTGGCTAAAGGCTGTTATTGGATTTTGCAAAGATAAAGGGTGCCATCTGCCACCATACTCACTTTGTGTACCTCATCCTGCACAATGACACCCTCTGTAGAAGGCGTCTTTGTATAGTTGGATGCCTAGTACCTCCATGAACAATGCAAACAGCAATGGCGACAGAGGGCAGCCCTGCTGGGTGTCCCTTAAGAGGTCGATAACCTGAGAATGAAATCCATTGATTGCTTAAAGAGGTGCAAGAACTTAGAAAACAATGAATCAATTCTAATACAAATTCTTCTATTGGCCTGCACAATTAAACACCTCACTTCATTTCTTTGAGCAATTAGAACCACGTCCCTCACAAACAGAATAAATTTATGAAATAAATTTGATAGACATCTCTGTTTACATATGGATTAAGAATAATAATACTGGTGAACAAACATTAATCAAGATAAATCCTAAAGGAATCGTGTATCACTGCTTGTTAAGCCAGATGCAAAGATGATATTTAGCCCCACTGTCGAATTTGCAAAAATGGCAGCAGAATATATGATATAGATTTAGTAATGGAATCTTTCCAGATGTGATTTGCATCTAAACAGAATCAACAAATGAAAATAGCTTCCTCCCCTCCCTGCAAGTTTCTCTATTCTGGAAAGAAGGCAGAAGTATTCTGCTCCCCACTGGTCATATAAAGAGCAGCATCAGCATCAGCCTCTGCTAATCTTACACATTACACTCGAAGAAACGCTTCTATTTCATGTTCAGAAAGATGCTTACCTTATTTGAATTGTTTGGCTTCATTCTTCTGGTGATTGAAACCCTCATAGGAATGGTGGGAAATGGATTCATTGCTATCGTTAACTACATTGACTGGCATAGAAGCCGCAAACTATCCCCGGCAGACATGATCCTGAGTTGTCTTAGTTTGTTCAGATTTGCATTTCATGCTGTTACGCTACAGATTGCAATATTCAAACTCTTCTTCGTGGACCCTTTTCTGATGCTGAAGCTAAACATTGCATATGATTCCTCATGGATGTTTCTAAATACAGCTAGCCTTTGGTTTGCCGCTTGGCTCAGTGTTTTGTACTGTGTAAAAATTGCTAACTTCTCCCACCCTGTATTCCTACAAATGAAGCGGAGATTCCCTGGACTGGTGCCTTGGCTGCTTCTGGGGACTGTGGTCTTCTCTGCAATCACCACCACTGTGGCAATAACAGGCAGTATCATTGTGTCTAAATGTAATCCTTTTGAATCACATCTAAACAATAGCAGTGACTCAGGAATTAACATGACCAATTCCTGTGAGTTTCTTATCCTACTATATATTTTTCCAAATCTCTTTCCCTTCACTATATTTTTGTTCTCATCCATTTTATTGCTATCTTCTCTGTGGAGGCACAAAAATCTTCTACGAAACAGTGCGAGTGATGCCAGCAGAGAAGTTCACCTGAATGCCATCAAAGCCCTGGCTTCTTTCTCCATTCTTTACGTAACTAACGTTTTTGTGGGAATTTTGTCAATAGTTTTGTCTCGGATGGGCATTAACAACAATGGAGTGCATTTTATTTTTTTAAATGTGATTGCTGCATATTCCTCTGGTCATGCTCTTATCCTGATCTTCATCAGTCCGAAATTGAAACAGGAATCAGTAAGGATGTTATATCAACTAAGATGCTGAACGAAGCATTGAATGAATGAATGAATGAATGAATGAACTATCGTGTCAAGACTGAACAGCAAGTGTTCTACCAGTATAGGTTCCTTCTTAGTTCTGTGCTTTACTTTCATATATCCATATTAACTTCCTCCCCATTATTTACACAGCATTGTGAGGTGGCCTGTATATGGTTAATCAGAGCTCTGAAGATGCTGATTTTTTCTTAATGACTGCAGCTCTTTCCTTGAATGGTCGATTCTCCTGTATGTTATGTGCCTCAGAAAGAGCAAGCAGCATTGAAATGGGAATGAACAGAGATGAAATAAGCTGAAATAATAATAATAATAATAATAATAATAATAATAATAATAATATCTTTATTGTCATTGCCCCCTCTCGGGGACAACGAAATTAGAGGAAAGTAGAGGAAAGTAGAGGATCCAGCCTTTCTGGGGAGAATCTTCTGCCTGAAGTAGGAGATAATCTTCTGGGACACTTTCCAGTCCTGCAATTTCAAATGTGGGATCTGCTAAAACCAGTCTAACTAGGTGGAATGTTGAAGATTACTTTCCTAGACGTATCGTTTGTTACAATGTTTGCAGGTAGATAGCAGAGAATGACAAAGGAATATACAGATATTGTACCTGAAAACCAGGGACAGGCGGGAACACACATCACTCGCGGCTCATCTAAGTACCTGGCTCTTGCTCCGGTATGGATTGTGGGAGGCAGGGAGATGCTAAGTGCAAAAGCACTTTGCCTGCCGATAATCCTCCCCTGTTGCCATTAAGAAACAGAAGTTCTCCTGTTAATTAGAGCTTAATTTGGACTAATGTACATGCGCATGCGAGAATAGATGAGAGCATAAACTGCGGAACTCAACCAGCTGCAAGGTCTTTAAGGTCTGAACTTGAGAGATGATGTCATTCAGTACAAAAGGTGGGGGGAGGGGTACCTATGGCGGCTTTATATGAAGTTTTCTTCTCTACATTTATGATTCGGCAACCCTCCCATGAATGCCAGTTCAGATTGAATATGTGCAAGTGAGGAGGGATGAAACTGGATTGTTGATATGGAATATAACATTAAATGGAACTGTGTGTGTAAAAACAACAACAACAAGGAAAAAGGGAGGGAAGCTCTGGAAACTTGCGATGGAAACTTAGAGCTGACGCTTCCCCATCCTTTATTATTTACGGACTGAACTGAATAATGTTAAAAGGACTTGGAATTCAATATAATTCGAAGTACAACCGCTCAGTTATCTCCAGCCTGGCTGATAGATGAAAGGAATCTGCAAACTTGCCAAGGAACTGATAAGGTTCATTACTGGGACATTGTGATTTTTGCAGCTTTTGTCATAGTCGCAAAACAACGAAGCATGGGACGGAGCAATGGAGCAATTTCTGACACAACAATGGGATATTCACTCCACCCAAGGCATGATGGAGAACAGCAACAACCGGGAAAAGAGAGACATAACATTCTACAAGGACAGGAAGAAACATCACGGACAGAATAATTGTCACACACGAAGAACAAGGATATAGTTTGAGTGCCTCACTTGTAGTTTCATAAATCATTTAATGTGTCAACATGAATAGAAATAATTAATACTGCGGCTGTTGTATTATTATTTTGATTGGAATGTAATTGAAATTAATAACATCTTGGAAGGCAGAAATAAAGAAAATCATCATACCATCAATTCTAGCATGTGTGGGGGGGGTACTAATCATTTGGTATTTGAATGATTGGTATTAGTAATTGTATTATAATTTGGCATTGTTATAATGAGGCTATCATTGGACTATAATTGAAAACTAATTAAAATTATTATCAAAAAGAAAGAAAGAAAAGTCTGGTCTCTGCTCTGTTTCCTGTGAAAGCCTGCTAGTGATGGATAGTCTTAATTGCCATTACAGTGGTATCTCAAGTTTCAAATGCCTCAGGTTACAAACTCCACTAACCTGGAAGAGTTACCTTGAGTTGAGAACTTTGCCCCAGGATGAGAACGGAAATCGTGTGCTGGCGGCACAGCGGCAGGAAGAGGCCCCATTAGCGAAAGCATGCCTCTATTTAAGAACAGTTTCTGCCCTCTCTTTTGCTTAGCTGAATAAACAAGTGTTTGTTGGATCTCCTCTGTCTCTGGCTATTATTGATTTTCTGTGCCAAAGACGGCTGAGATTCGAATAGCGGAGCCAACAACAGTTTCTTTTTTTTATTTGTAAACCATATCTATAATCTAGTTCGCTCCCACTCTTCTTGTTGCTTTAAAATATTAATTTGGCATCTAGGGGGTTTGCTGAGTCAGTTTAGAAAAAAAAAAAGAAGAATCCATTTTTAGGGTCCCCCCCCTCCACATACTGACCATTGCACTGAATGAAGTCTTCTTTCTTATTCACATCTTAATAACCTTGCAGCTGTTTCAATTCAGCAGTTTGTAAGCTTCTCCCAACTCTTCTAGCATGCATCTATACATTACTCCTAATTAAACTTTTAATGAGCGGAAGAATCCCTGCTTCTTAATGATGGTGTAGGAGGGTTACCAACAGGCAAAGTGGTTTTGCACTCAGCACCTCCATGCCTCCCGCATTCCATATTGGAGCAAAAGCCAGGTACCAAGACGATATGCAAGTGAAGTCTGTTCCCCCCTGGCGCTGGGGGGACCTTGCAAGGATAATTACCCTCAATCATCCTTGTTTTCTCCTTCGCCAACGATCTCCCATTGTCATGGGAGCTGTCTCCATTAAGGCAGCCAGAACTGGAAGCCGTGTCTGCAGTGAAGTTAATACCGAACTACTTAAATTCTCCATGTGCTATGGCAAATGGAGAGTTAACTAGTAACCAGCCTCTTGCAGTGTTTCTAAATTGGTAGGAAGGAGCACAGATTTAGAGTAGTTGATTTGCAATCCTGCTATCCTGTGATACATTTATCGCTGCCACTTAAGTGGTTAAAGGGCTGTAAATGGATTTTGCAAAGATAAGAGGGTGTCATCTGCAAACATACTTTGTGTACCTCATTCTGCACAATAACACCGTCTGTAGATGCGTCTTTGCATAGTTGGATGCCTAGTACCTCCATGAACAATGCAAACAGCAATGGCAACAGAGGGCAGCCCTGCTGGGTATCCCTTAAGAGGTCAAAACCTGAGCATCAAATCCACTGATTGCTTACAGAGGTGCAAGTACTGCATAAACAATGAATCAATTGTAAAAATAAAAAAAAAATTTCTATTGGCATGCACAATTGAACACCCTGTTTTATTTCTCTGACCAATTAGAACCACGTTCCTCACAAACACAATAAATTTATGAAATCATTTGATAGACATCTCTGTTTTCAGATGGATTAAGAATAATAATACTGGTGAACAAACATTAATCAAAATAAACAAATCCTAAAAGAATCATGTATCCCTGTTCGTCAAGCCAGATGCAAAGATGATATTTAGCACCACTGTCGAATTTACAAATATGACAGCAGAATATATGATATAGATTTAGTAATGGAATCTTCCAGATGTGATTTGCATCCAAACAGAATCAACAAATGAAAATAGCTCCCTCCCCTCCCTGCAAGTTTCTCTATTCTGGAAAGAAGGCAGAAGTATTCTGCTCCCCACTGGTCATATAAAGAGCAGCATCAGCATCAGCCTGTGCTAATATTACACATTACACTGGAAGAAACGCTTCTATTTCATGCTTAGAAAGATGCCTACCTTATTTGAATTGTTTGGCTTCATTCTTCTGGTGATTGAAACCCTCACAGGAATGGTGGGAAATGGATTCATTGCTATCGTGAACTGCATTGACTGGTTTAGAAGCCGAAAACTATCCCCGGCTGACATGATCCTGAGTTGTCTTAGCTTGTGCAGATTTGCATTTCATGTCGTTTTGATACGGGCTCAAATATCCAACCTCTTTTTCGTGGACGCTGTCATTATGCTGAACCTAAACATTTCATCTGATGTCTCATGGCTATTTCTTAATACGGCTAGCCTTTGGTTTGCCGCTTGGCTCAGTGTCTTGTACTGTGTAAAAATCGCTAACTTCTCCCACCCTCTCTTCCTGCAAATGAAGCGGAGATTCAGTGGGCTGGTGCCTTGGCTGCTTCTGGGGACTCTGGTCTTCTCTGCAATCACCACCACTGTAGCAATAACAGGCAATAACATTTTTTCTAAATGTAATCTATATGAATCACATCTAAACAAGAACAATGACTCAGCAATTAACACATCCAATTCCTGTGAGTTTCTTATCCTACTATATATTTTTCCAAATCTCCTTCCCTTCACGATGTTTTTGTTCTCATCCATTTTATTACTAACTTCTCTGTGGAGGCACAAAAATCTGTTACAAAACAGCGCAAGGGATGTCAGCACAAAAGTTCACCTGAGTGCCATCAAAGCCCTGGCTTCTTTCTTCGTTCTCTATGTAACTAACATTTTTGTTGAAATCTTGTCGATAGTTTTCTTTTGGAAGGGCATTAACGACAATGGGGTGCATTTAATTGTTTTTAATGTGATTGCTGCATATTCCTCTGGTCATGCCGTTAGCTTGATCTTCATGAGTCCCAAACTGAAACAGGAATCAATCAAGATGCTACATCAGCTAAGATGCTGAATGAAGCATTGAATGGATGAATGAATGAATGAATGAATGAATGCACTATCATGTCCAGACTGAACAGCAAGTGTTCTACCAATATAGGTTCCTTCTTAGTTCTGTGGTTTCCTTTCATATATCCATATTAACTTCCTCCAAATTATTTACACAGCATTGTGTGGTGGCTGGTATACGGTTAATCAGAGCTCTGAAGGTGCTGTTTTTTTCTTAATGGCTGCAGCTCTTTCCTTGAATGGTCAATTCACCTGTATGTTATGTGCCTCAGTAAGAGCAAGCAGCATTGCAATGGGAATGAACAGAGACAAAATAAGCTGAAAGTAGGAGATGTAGCCTTTGTGGGGAGAATCTTCTGTTTGAAGTAGGAGATAATCTTCTGGGACACTTTCCAATCCTATAATTTTAAATGTGGGGTCTGCTAAACCAGTTTAACTAGGTAGAATGTTGAAGTTTACTTTCGTAGACCTATCGTTTGTTACAATGTTTGCAGGTAGATAACAGAGAATGGGACTTCCAAGGTGGCGCCATCGGCAATGGCGGACTCCCTCTGAACCGGAGGGACCAGCTCCGTGTGAAACGGGTCCTTTCCGCTGCGGCGAAGCGGGGACCCTTTTAGAAATCACAGGCGGATGAAGCCTGTGACCGTGGGACTCGGTGGGCACCCTTAGCACCCCCCCAACCCGCAAAGGAACCCACTAACGGTCTCCGAAGAGAAGAGGGGGAAGTGGTGCGGTGCTGTGAGTCAATTGCTTTTTCCGTGGAGCGAAGCCGCATAGCTGTTGCCGGAGAGCGCTGCCTTTTTCCTGGGACAATTTGGCATCTAAAATAATCACCCGTGAGTACTTAACCATTGATCAATTGGTCTGCAAATAAGAACTGGCGATTAGAAAGGAATTGGACTTAAAAATTCACTTTAATTTGGTACTGAAACGGGAAGGTCTAAACAGGAAGTCAGCCTTCCGTTTCCTTGTAGTCAGAAGAAAGCAAAGATTAACGTACACTAGAGCTTAGAAAATCACTTTTAAAGGATCGGTTTTCACCATTTAAAATCGTTGAACCCCCCTTCGGTAGCAGGAGAAGAAGGGGGATCTTTTTTGGACTGTTTAAACCTGCAGAAGTGAGTTTAAAGTAAAGTAACTTTCCACCGTCCTGACCCTGGAGCAGGGTGTCAGAATTGACGTTTTGAAGCTCATTGACCAGAGACAAATGTCTTTGACAGATAGTTAAAAGAAGAGTAACATTGTCATTCCACTGTTTCCTTTCGCATTTTAAAGGAACAAATATTGACAAAATATCTTTAAAAAAGAAACTTTGTTGCTATTGTCCTTAAAAGAAAGAACAACCAGAAGTTTTCTCCCTAGAGGGGGACTGTGAAACTGTAACCAATTCTAGGGAGCTTGCAGCTGCCACAGATTACAACCGTGGGAAAGGACTTGTGACCTTGCAGGACAATGTTTTCAGAAGCACTGTTGGGTGCTTTCTGTAAAATAAATGCCCTATTGGATCAGTTAAGTCAGAAGACGGATTTGATGACTAATGCGGCCAGAGCATTTGAACAGGTAGTGGGAAATTATATGGAGCCCACCCAGGAACTTAAACAGGAGTGTGTCCTGACAGAGCAGATGAGAGAAGAGGATGTTGCAGAATCTTGGGCGCCAGAGATGGAGGGACTTTTGGCCCAGCAGGAAAATGAGCCTTTGGATTTGACAAATGAACTTGGAAAAAACCAGATTTGGAAAGACAAAGTTTGGATTGATTTGGAAATGGGGGGTTGGACTGACCCCCCTATGCAGGGATGTTTGGACTTTCCGAGTCTGGCAATGGGCCGTCAGAGGTTTGGAGCTGTTGGGACTTCCAATTTTGGAGGGAATTTGAAACATGTCTTAAAATACCACATGGAGTCTAGTCTGGACTATGGGAAAGGGGCTGATTTGTTGAAAAGGGTCAAAAACACTACCAAGCTGGAGTTCCCATGAGTGAAAGGAAAATATGAAGAAGAGCTGCGGAAGGGACATGGAAGAGATTTGAAGGCCTCGGATATAAGATCACCAGGTTAATGTGCCAGACTAATGGGATAAAAAGGACTGACAATCCCGGGACCGGGGGGAGGGGACGCTGGAAGAAGATTGGATTGTTTTTATTTTCTTTTTTTATCATTAGAAATGTTTTATGAACTTTGGAAAAATGTTGAAATGAAATTACTTGGCTCTTGTAAAAATGTTTAAAGAATTAGGTAAAAAGGTAATGGTTATGAGAAGCTGGTAAAAATAAGATTTAAGTCTTAAGTTTTAAGGTTTTTTATAAGATAAGATGAAAATAGAGTGAGGTAATGTAATGACAGAATATTGTGAATTATGGAAAGGATTTGCTGTGACAATTATTAATCAAGATACAAGAGATGGGAGGAGGAGGAGGTCATGGAAAGAAGGTAATGAAAGCGGAGAATTTGAAAATGATGGTTTTATTTTTTCTTTTTCTTTTTCTGTTTTTGTCTTTTTACTTTGTAATTTAAAAAAAATTTCTTTTTTCAATAAATATCATTAAAATAAAAAAAAGATAACAGAGAATGGCTAAGGAATATACAATGGTACCTCGGGTTAAGAACTTAATTCGTTCCAGAGGTCCGTTCTTAACCTGAAACTGTTCTTAACCGGAGATACCACTTTAGCTAATGGGGCCTCCCACTGCGGCCGCACGATTTCTGTTCTTATCCTGAAGCAAAGTTCTTAACCCGAGGTACTATTTCTGGCTTAGCAAGAGGCCCCATTAGTGAAAGCACGCCTCTAGTTAAGAATAGTTTCAGGTTAAGAACGGACCTCCGGAATGAATTAAGTTCATAACTAGAGGTACCACTGTATTAGCTTTCGCACTTGCTGAAAAATGGAACAGAGAAGGTGTCTATTGTCAGGGAACTGCCATCAGTGCTGGAGGGAGAGAGCAAGCTCCAGAGGGATTCCGGAGAGCGTCCCGGGATTGGGAGAGGCAGCCCATCTTCTGGGGAAGAGAATCAGCGTAGCACCAGTGGAGAAGGGGGGCAGATGGGGGAATCGACGAGGCGGTCCCATGACTCCTTGCCGGGGACCAGCGGGGAGAGTAAGGGTCCTCCGCTGCCTACACCCTCCTTGTGCCGAAGGCTTCCGTGCAGGGAGAGTAGGAGGAGACTAGGCGTCAAAGAGCTTCTTTGCTGGAAGAAGTTTAAGAAACGCCCACTGACGGATTCTGCCAGCGATTGAGACAGCCACGGCTGAGTGGCTGTCCGGACAGAAAAGGTTCACTCAGGCAACCCAGCCAGGTGTCGGCACTGGCTTACGCACGAGCAACCCCTAGAACCATTGCACCTATGTTAGGATAGAATAATGGTATTGAAACAGGCATTGAGGAGTTTCCTTCCTGTGTCTGGTCAGCTTGCTCAAGGTCTGTAGTTAGGCTGGTCTGATTACAGCCAGGAGACCCCGAAAGGGAGGGGGAAAGAGGGAGGGGGAAAGAGGGAAGGGCGAAAAGAAAGGGCTTATAAAGAAATAAGAATCATCTCCTCACTGCGGCACTTCCATTCCTTTGTTTTGGACGTGTTCAGCCCTCTCTTTTGCTCAGCTGATAAACGAGTTGGATCTCCTCTGTCTCTGGCTATTATTGATTCTCTGTGCCAAAGACAGCTGAGATTCGAATAATTAAACTTTTAATGAGCGGAAGAACCTCTGCTTCTTAATGGTGGCAGAGGAGGGCTACCAACAGGCAAAGTGCTTTTGCACTCAGCATCTCCCTGCCTCCTGCATTCCATATCGGAGTAAAAGCCAGGTACTGAGATGATCTGCATGTGAAGTCTGTCCCCGCCCTGCCCCGGGGGCGGGGGGACTTGCAAGTATAATTACCCTCAATCATCCTTGTTTTCTCCTTCGCGAACGATCTCCCATTGTCATGGGAGCTGTCTCCATTAAGGCAGCCAGAACTGAAAGCCGTGTCTGCAGTGAAATTAATACCTAACTACTTAAATGGAGAGTGCCATAGTGCTTCTTGTAGTGCTTCTAAATTGATAGGAAGGAGCACAGATTTAGAGTAGTTGATTCGCAATCATGCTACCTTGTAGTACATTTCTAACTGCCGCTTAGGTGGCTATAGGCTGTTATTGGATTTTGCAAAGATAAAAGGGTTCCATCTGCCACCATACTCACTTTGTGTACCTCATCCTGCACAATGACACCCTCTGTAGAAGGCGTCTTTGTATAGTTGGATGCCTAGTACCTCCATGAACAATGCAAACAGCTATGGCAACAGAGGGCAGCCCTGCTGGGTGTCCCTTAAGAGGTCGATAACCTGAGTATGAAATCCATTGATTGCTTAAAGAGGTGCAAGAACTTAGAAAACAATGAATCAATTCTAATACAAATTCTTCTATTGGCCTGCACAATTAAACACCTCACTTCATTTCTTTGAGCAATTAGAACCACGTCCCTCACAAACAGAATAAATTTATGAAATAAATTTGATAGACATCTCTGTTTTCAGAGGGATTAAAAATAATAATAGTGGTGAACAAACATTAATCAAGATAAACAAATCCTAAAGGAATCGTGTATCACTGCTTGTTAAGCCAGATGCAAAGATGATATTTAGCCCCACTGTCGAATTTGCAAAAATGGCAGCAGAATATATGATATAGATTTAGTAATGGAATCTTTCCAGATGTGATTTGCATCCGAACAGAATCAACAAATGAAAATAGCTCACATCCCTCCCTGCAAGTTTCTCTATTCTGGAAAGAAGGCAGAAGTATTCTGCTCCCCACTGGTTATATAAAGAGCAGCATCAGCATCAGCCTGTGCTAATATTACACATTACACTGGAAGAAACGCTTCTATTTCAGGCTCAGAAAGATGCCTACCTTATTTGAATTGTTTGGCTTCATTCTTCTGGTGATTGAAACCCTCATAGGAATGGTGGGAAATGGATTCATTGCTATCGTGAACTGCATTGACTGGTTTAGAAGCCGAAAACTATCCCCGGCTGACATGATCCTGAGTTGTCTTAGCTTGTTCAGATTTGCATTTCATGACGTTACGCTACAGATTGCAATATTCAAACTCTTCTTCGTGGACCCTTTTCTGATGCTGAAGCTAAACATTGCATATGATTCCTCATGGCTATTTCTTAATACGACTAGCCTTTGGTTTGCCGCTTGGCTCAGTGTCTTGTACTGTGTAAAAATCGCTAACTTCTCCCACCCTGTATTCCTGCAAATGAAGCGGAAATTCCCTGGGCTGGTGCCTTGGCTGCTTCTGGGGAGTGTGGTCTTCTCTGCAATCACCACCACTGTGGCAATAACAGGCAGTATCATTGTGTCTAAATGTAATCCTTTTGAATCACATCTAAACAATAGCAGTGACTCAGGAATTAACACGACCAATTCCTGTGAGTTTCTTATCCTACTAAATATTTTTCCAAATCTCTTTCCCTTCACGATATTTTTCATAGAATCATAGAATCATAGAATCATAGAGTTGGAAGAGACCACAAGGGCCATCGAGTCCAACCCCCTGCCAAGCAGGAAACACCATCAGAGCACTCCTGACATATGGTTGTCAAGCCTCTGCTTAAAGACCTCCAAAGAAGGAGACTCCACCACACTCCTTGGCAGCAAATTCCACTGTCGAACAGCTCTTACTGTCAGGAAGTTCTTCCTAATGTTTAGGTGGAATCTTCTTTCTTGTAGTTTGGATCCATTGCTCCGTGTCCGCTTCTCTGGAGCAGCAGAAAACAACCTTTCTCCCTCCTCTATGTGACATCCTTTTATATTATTTTTGTTCTCATCCATTTTATTGCTAACTTCTCTGTGGAGGCACAAAAATCTTCTACGAAACAGTGCGAGCGATGCCAGCCGAGAAGTTCACCTGAATGCCATCAAAGCCCTGGCTTCTTTCTCCATTCTTTATGTAACTAACGTTTTTGTGGGAATCTTGTAAATAGTTTTGTCTCGGATGGGCATTTATGACATTGGAGTGCATTTCATTTTTTAAAATGTGATTGCTGCATATTCCTCTGGTCATGCTCTTATCCTGATCTTCATCAGTCCCAAATTGAAACAGGAATCAGTAAGGATGTTACATCAACTAAAATGCTGAACGAAGCATTGAATGAATGAATGAATCCACTATTGTGTCAAGACTGAACAGCAAGTGTTCTACCAATGTAGGTTCCTTCTTAGTTCTGTGCTTTACTTTTATATATACATATTAACTTCCTCCCCGTTATTTACACAGCATTGTGAGGTGGCTGGTATATGGTTAATCAGAGCTCTGAAGATGCTGATTTTTTCTTAATGGCTGCAGCTCTTTCCATGAATGGTCAATTCACCTGTATGTTATGTGCCTCAGCGAGAGCAAGCAGCATTGAAATGGGAATGAACAGAGACGAAATAAGCTGAAAGTAGAATATCCAGCCTTTCTGGGGAGAATCTTCTACCTGAAGTAGGAGATAATCTTCTGGGACACTTTCCAATCCTGTAATTTTAAATGTGGGATCTGCTAAAACCAGTCTAACTAGGTAGAATGTTGAAGATTACTTTCGTAGACGTATTGTTTGTTACAATGTTTGCAGGTAGATAGCAGAGCATGACTAAGGAATATACAGATATTGTACCTAAAACCAGGGACAGGGGGGAACGCACATCACTTGCAGCTCTCGCTCCGGTATGGATTCTGGGAGACACAGAGGCACTAAGTGCAAAAGCACTTTGCCTGCCGATAATCCTCCCCTGTTGCCATTAAGAAACAGAGGTTCTCCTGTTAATTAGAGCTTAATTTGGACTAATGTACAGGCGCATGCGAGAAGAGATGAGCTCATAAACTGCAGAACTGAACCAGCTGCAAGGTCTTTAAGGTCTGAACTTGAGAGAAGATGACATCATTCAGTACAAAAGGCGGTTTGGGGAGGGGAGCCTACGGCTTCTTTATATGAAGTTTTCTTCTCTACGTTTATGATTTGGCAACCCTCCCTTGAATGCTAGTTCAGATTGCATATGTGCAAGTGAGGAGGGATGAAACTGGATTGTAGATAGGGAATGTAACATTAAATGGAACTGTGTGTGTAAAAAAAAAAAACCAAGGAAAAAGGGAGGGAAGCTCTTTGTTGCAAGAGGTTTGCGATGGAAACTTACAGCTGACTCTTCCCCATCCTTTATTATTTACGGATTGAACTGAATAATGTTAAAATGACCTAGAATTCATTAATTGGAAGTACAACTCCTCCCTTATATCCAGCCGGACGGAAGGATGAAAGGAATCTGCAAACTTGCCAAGGAACTGATAAGGTTCATTACTGGGACAGTGTGATTTTTCTGCTGTTGTCAAAGTTGCACAACAACGAAGCACGGGACGAAGCAATGGAGAAATTTCTGAAGCAACATTGGGATATTAGCTCCACCCAAGGCATGAGGGAGAACAGCAACAACCGGGAAAAGAGAGACATAACATTTTACAAGGACAGGAAGAAACATCACGGACAGAATAATTGTCACACACGGGGAGGACCAGGATATAGTTTGAGTGCCTCACTTGTAGTTTCATAAATCATTTAATGTGTCAACATGAATAGAAATAATTAATACTGCAGCTGCTGTATTAATATTTTGATTGGAATGTAATTGAAATTAATAAGATTTTGGAACGCAGAAATAAAGAAAATCATCATACCATCAATTCTAGCATGTGAGGGGCCACATAAATTATATCATTTGGTATTAGTCATTGTATTATAATTTGGCAATGTTATAATGAGGCTATTATTGGACTATAATTGAAAACTAATTAAAATTATCATCAAAAAGAAAGAAAAGTCTGGTCTCTGCTCTGTTTCCTGTGAAAGCCTGCTAGTGATGGATAGTCTTAATTGTACCTCAAGTTACAAATGCCTCAGGTTACAAACTCCACTAACCTGGAAGAGTTACCTCTAGTTGAGAACTTTGCCCCAGGATGAGAACGGAAATGGTGTGCTGGCGGTACAGCGGCAGCAAGAGGCCCCATTAGCGAAAGCATGCCTCTAGTTAAGAACAGTTTCAGGTTAAGAACGGACCTCCGGTACAAATTAAGTTCGTAATTAGAGGTACCACTGTACAAGCTTTAGTACTTGCTGAAGAATGGAACAGAGAAGGTGCCTATGTTACGACAGAATAATAGTACTGAAACAGGTGTTAAGGAGTTTCCTTCTTGTGTCTGGTCAGCTTGCTCAAGGTCTCTAGTTAGGCTGGTCCAATTACAGCCAGGAGGCCCTGAAAGGGAGGGGGAAAGAGGGAGGGGGAAAGAGGGAAGGGGAAAAAGAAAGGGCTTATGAAGAAATAAGAATCATCTCCTCGGCGCGGCACTTCCATTCCTTTGTTTTGGACATGTTCTGCCCTCTCTTTTGCTCAGCTGAATAAACGAGTATTTGTTGGCTCTCCTCTGTCTCTGGCTATTATTGATTCTCTGTGCCAAAAATGGCTGAGATTCGAATAGCGGAGCCAACAACAGTTTCTTTTTTTTATTTGTAAACCATATCTGTAATCTAGTTTGCTCCCACTCTGCTTGTTGCTTTAAAATGTTAATTTGGCTTCTAGGGGGTTTGCTGAGTCAGTTATGAAAATAAATAAAATATATAAAGAATACATTTTTAGGCTCCCTCCCTCCATATACCGTCTTTTGCACTGAATGAAGTCTTCTTCCTAGTTCACATCTTAACAACCTTGCAGCTGTTTCAATTCAGCAGTTTGTAAGCTTGACCCGACTTTTCTATGCTTCTATACATTAATCCTAATTAAACTTTTAATGAGCAGAAGTATCTCTGCTTCTTAATGGTGGCGAAGAACGGTTACCAACAGGCAAAGTGCTTTTGCACTCAGCGCCTCCCTGCCTCCTGCATTCCATATCGGAGCAAAAGCCAGGTACCAAGATGATCTGCAAGTGAAGTCTGTTCCCCCCTGGCCCCGGGGGGGGGGGGGACTTGCAAGGATAATTACCCTCAATCACCCTTGTTTTTTCCTTCGCCAACGATTTCCCATTGTCATGGGAGCTGTCTCCATTAAGGCAGCCAGAACTGGAAGCCGTGTCTGCAGTGAAGTTAATACCGAACTACATAAATTTTCCGTGTGCTATGGCAAATGGAGATTGCCATAGTGTTTCTTGTAGTCCTTCTAAATTGATAGGAAGAAGTACAGATATAGATTGGTTGATTTGCAATCCTGCTACCCTGTGATACATTTCTCGCTCCCACTTAAGTGGTTAAAGGGCTGTAAATGGATTTTGCAAAGATAAGAGGGTGTCATCTGCAAACATACTTTGTATACCTCATTCTGCACAATGGCACCGTCTGTAGATGCATCTTTGCATAGTTGGATGCCTAGTACCTCCATGAACAATGCAAACAGCTATGGCAACAGAGGGCAGCCCTGCTGGGTGTCCCTTAAGAGGTCAAAACCTGAGCGTCAAATCCACTGATTGCTTAAAGAGGGGCAAGTACTACAAAAACAATGAATCAATTCTAAAAAAAAATCTTCTATTGGCATGCACAACTGAACACCCTGTTTTATTTCTCTGACCAATTAGAACAACGTTCCTCACAAGCACAATAAATTTATGAAATCATTCTATAGAAATCTGTTTTCAGATGGATTAAAAATAATCATATTGGTGAACCAACATTAATCAAAATAAACAAATCCTAAAAGAATCATGTATCCCTGTTCGTCAAGCCAGATGCAAAGATGATATTTAGCACCACTGTCGAATTTGCAAATATGACAGCAGAATATATGATGTAGATTTAGTAATGGAATCTTCCAGATGTGATTTGCATCTGAACAGAATCAACAAATGAAAATAGCTCACTCCCCTCCCTGCAAGTTTCTCTATTCCAGAAAGAAGGCAGAAGTATTCTGCTCCCAACTGGTAATATAAAGAGCAGCATCAGCTTCAGCCTGTGCTAATATTATGCATTACACTGGAAGAAACGCTTCTATTTCATGCTCAGAAAGATGCCTACCTTATTTGAATTGTTTGGCTTCGTTCTTCTGGTGATTGAAACCCTCACAGGAATGGTGGGAAATGGATTCATTGCTATCGTTAACTACATTGACTGGCATAGAAGCCGAAAACTATCCCCGGTTGACATGATCCTGAGTTTGCTTGGCTTGTTCAGATTTGCATCTCATGCCATTACAATACAGGTTGCAATATTCACCGTCTTTTTCATGGACCCTGCTCTGATGCTGAAGATAAACATTGCATATGATTCCTCATGGCTATTTCTTAATACGGCTAGCCTTTGGTTTGCCTCTTGGCTCAGTGTCTTGTACTGTGTAAAAATCACTAACTTCTCTCACCCTCTCTTCCTGCAAATGAAGCGGAGATTCCCTGGACTGGTGCCTTGGCTGCTTCTGGGGACTGTGGTCTTCTCTGCAATCACCACCACTGTGGCATTAACAGGCAATAACATTTTTTCTAAATGTAATCTATTTGAATCACATCTAAACAATAACAATGACTCAACAATTAACACATCCAATTCCTGCGAGTTTCTTATCCTACTATATATTTTTCCGTATCTCTTTCCCTTCACGATGTTTTTGTTCTCATCCATTTTATTACTAAGTTCTCTGTGGAGGCACAAAAATCTGTTACAAAACAGCGCAAGGGATGTCAGCACAGAAGTTCACCTGAATGCCATCAAAGCTCTGGCTTCTTTCTTCATTCTCTACATAAGTAACGTTTTTGTGGAAATCTTGTCAATAGTTTTGTTTTTGAAGGGCATTAACGTCAAGGGGGTGCATTTAATTGTTTATAATGTGATTGCTGCTTATTCCACTGGTCATGCCGTTAGCCTGATCTTCATGAGTCCCAAACTGAAACAGGAATCAATCAAGATGCTACATCAGCTAAAATGCTGTATGAAGCATTGAATGAATGAATGAATGAATGAATGCACTATCGTGTCAAGACTGAACAGCAAGTGTTCTACCAATATAGGTTCCTTCTTAGTTCTGTGCTTTCTTTTCATATATCCATATTAACGTCCTCCAAATTATTTACACAGCATTGTGAGGTGGCCTGTATATGGTTAATCAGAGCTCTGAAGATGCTGTTTTTCTCCTTAATGGCTGCAGCTCTTTCCATGAATGGTCGATTCTCCTGTATGTTATGTGCCTCAGAAAGAGCAAGCAGCACTGCAATGGGAATGAACAGAGACTTGAGAATGAACAAAAGTAAGCCGAAAGTAGAGGATCCAGCTTTTGTAGGGGTAATCTTCTGCCTGAAGTAGGAGATAATCTCCTGCGGCACTTTCCAATTCTGTGGTTTTAAGTCTGGGATCCGCTAAATCGCTTTAACTAGGAGGAATGTTGAAGATTACTTTCATATCATTTATTCAAATGTTTCCAGGTAGATAGTAGAGAGTGACTAAGGAATATACAGATATTGTTCCTGAACAGCAAGTGCTGCAAGCAAGGGATCTGTATAAATAACAAAAGCCCGACAGTTTTGAGTCAGGCTGTGTACGCATTTCCATTTCCCCCCAGCTCTAATTCTAGCGCACTCCCTCCACTTGTGTTTGAATCCAAGCACACGTGACTTAAGCCACAATCCTTATGTGTCCTGCAGCTTCTTGAGAATTGCTGGTGTTCAATATCTTTCCCCTCAAACCAGCTTCCATCTGATAGAAAGCTATAAGTTGCGGTATCTTTTTTAATTTTATTCAGCTATTATGTTTGCTAGTCCGTTTCCTTACCCAGTAATTCAGAGAGACTTACACTAAAAAAACCCTCAAACTAAAGCCCAGGTGTAAAGACAAGACTTTACAGTGGTACCTCAGGTTAAGAACTTAATTCGTTGTGGAGGTCTGTTCTTAACCTGAAATGGTTCTTAACCTGAAGCACCACTTTAGCTAATGGGGCCTCCTGCTGCCGCTGTGCCGCCGCTGCATGATTTCTGTTCTCATCCTGAAGCAAAGTTCTTAACCCGAGGTAATATTTCTGGGTTAGCGGGGTCTGTAACTTGAAGCATATGTAACCCGAGGTACCATTGTACTTCGGAGCTAAAACTGGATGGTGGTGGTGGCAGGCCTGCCTGCCTGGGGAGAGCATTCCACAAGTGAGGGGCCACCACTGAGAAGGCCTGTTCTCATGTCACCACCCTCCAAAGTTTCCATGGAGGAGAAACACAAATAAGGGCCTTGGATGATGACAGCATGATCCACTTTGCTTCTCCTGGGAAGAGGCAGCTAAGCTGAGATGTATATTTTTCGAACAGCTCTTCAGCATGCACACAACACCCCACTGAATTGGAGTTGGGGGCGACGCAGGTGCAGGAAAACAAATCAGGTAATGAAAGACATCTCCACCCGCTTTTGATTTGAGATGTAGCAGTGAGAGTGAGGGACAAACCACTAATTTGTACCTAGCTCAAGTCTAGGAAATGAGAGCGAGAGAGTGCTGAATTAATTTCTAAAAGGATCAGATGGTGCTGGCTGTCTCTCTGAAAATCTGATGGGGGAGCCGAGAGCTATTAGACATCTGTTGGAGTGCTTAATCCTAAATTTTCACCTGTCTTCTACTTGTATATTTCTAAGTAAGCACAACTATTTCAAAACGGCATCAAGCATCCCTCTAAGCCTATTCCAAAGGAAACCAAATGTCTGAAACTTCTCACCGCTTAGAGACTTTGTGTGTTCTTAACAGTATAAAGTAAAGGTAAAGGGACCCCTGACCATTAGGTCCAGTCGTGACTGACTCTGGGGTTGCAGCGCTCATCTCGCTCTATAGGCCGAGGGAGAAGGCGTTTGTCCGCAGACAGCTTCCGGGTTATGTGGCCAGCATGACAGAGCTGCTCATGGTGAACCAGAGCAGCGCACGGAAACGCCGTTTACCTTCGCACCAGAGCGGTACCTATTTATCTACTTGCACTTGGACGTGCTTTCGAACTGCTAGGTTGGCAGGAGCAGGGACTGAGAAACGGGAGCTCACCCCGTCGTGGAGATTCAAACCACCAACCTTCTGATTAGCAAGTCCTAGGCTCTGTGGTTTAACTAGCTATTGCAAAATCACTAAGTTCCTAGTGGTGGTTGCTTTTTGGGGGGTGAGGGTTGTTGTTGTTGTTTTATTATTATTATTTCTATCCAATGTGAACAGCAATGGCAACAGAGGGCAGCCCTGCTGGGTGTCCCTTAAGAGGTTGATAACCTGAGCGTCAAATCCATTGATTGCTTAAAGAGGTGCAAGAACTTAGAAAACAATGAATCAATTCTAATAAAAATTCTTCTATTGTCCTGCACAATTAAAGACCTCACTTTATTTCTTTGAGCAATTAGAACCACGTCTCTCACAAACAGAATAAATTTATGAAATAAATTTGATAGACATCTCTGTTTTCAGAGGGATTAAAAGTAATAATAGTGGTGAACAAACATTAATCAAGATAAACAAATCCTAAAAGAATCATGTATCACTGTTTGTTAAGCCAGATGCAAAAATGATATTTAGCACCACTGTCGAATGGCAGCAGAATATATGATACAGATTTAGTAATGGAATCTTTCCAGATGTGATTTGCATGCAAACAGAATCAACAAATGGGGAAAAAAACTCACTCCCCTCCCTGCAAGTTTCTCTATTCTGTAAAGTAGGCAGACCAGTTCTCCACTGGTCATATAAAGAGCAGCATCAGCATCAGCCTATGCTAATATTACACATTACACTGAAAGAAACGCTTCTATTGCATGCTTAGAAAGATGCCTACCTTATTTGAATTGTTTGGCTTCATTCTTCTGGTGACTGAAACCGTCACAGGAATGGTGGGAAATGGATTCATTGCTATCGTCAACTGCATTGACTGGTTTAGAAGCCGAAAACTATCCCCGGCTGACATGATCCTGAGTTGTCTTAGCTTGTTCAGGTTTGCATTTCATGCCGTTTTGATACAGGCTGAAATATACAACCTCTTTTTCGTGGACCCTATTCTGATGCCGAAGATAAACATTTCATCTGATTTCTCATGGATGTTTCTAAATACAGCTAGCCTTTGGTTTGCCGCTTGGCTCAGTGTTTTGTACTGTGTAAAAATTGCTAACTTCTCCCACCCTCTCTTACTGCAAATGAAGTGGAAATTCCCTGGGCTGGTGCCTTGGCTGCTTCTGGGGAGTGTGGTCTTCTCTGCAATCACCACCACTGTGGCAATAACAGGCAGTATCATTGTGTCTAAATGTAATCCTTTTGAATCACATCTAAACAATAGCAGTGACTCAGGAATTAACACGACCAATTCCTGTGAGTTTCTTATCCTACTATATATTTTTCCAAATCTCTTTCCCTTCACGATATTTTTGTTCTCATCCATTTTATTACTAACTTCTCTGTGGAGGCACAAAAATCTTCTACGAAACAGTGCAAGGGATGTCAGCACAGAAGTTCACCTGAATGCCATCAAAGCCCTGGCTTCTTTCTCCATTCTCTACGTAACTAATGTTTTTGTGGAAATCTCGTCAATAGTTTTGTTTTGGATGGGCATTTATGACATTGGAGTGCATTTAATTCATTTTAATGTGATTGCTGCATATTCCTCTGGTCATGTCATTATCCTGATCTTCATGAGTCCCAAACTGAAACAGGAATTAATCAAGATGCTACATCAACTAAAATGCTGAATGAAGTATTGAATAAATGAATGCACTATCATGTCAAAACTGAAAAGCAAGAGTTCTACCAATGTAGGTTCCTTCTTAGTTCTGTGCTTTACTTTCATATATACCTATTAACTTCCTCCCCGTTATTTACACAGCATTGTGAGGTGGCTGGTATATGGTTAATCAGAGCTCTGAAGATGCTGATTTTTTCTTAATGGCTGCAGCTCTTTCCTTGAATGGTCAATTCACCTGTATGTTATGTGCCTCAGAGAGAGCAGGCAGCATTGAAATGCGAATGAACAGAGACAAAATAAGCTTAAAATAGAGGATCCAGCCTTTCTGGGGAGAATCTTCTGCCTGAAGTAGGAGATAATCTTCTGGGAAACTTTCCAATCCTATAATTTTAAATGTGGGATCTGCTAAAACCAGTCTAACTAGGTAGAATGTTGAAGTTTACTTTCATAGACATATCCTTTGTTACAATGTTTGCAGGTAGATAACAGAGAATGGCTAAGGAATATAAATTGGTACCTCGGGTTAAGAACTTAATTCGTTCCGGAGGTCCGTTCTTAACCTGAAACTGTTCTTAACTGGAGGTACCACTTTAGCTAATGGGGCCTCCCACTGCCGCCGCATGATTTCTGTTCTTATCCTGAAGCAAAGTTCTTACCCGAGGTTAAGTTCTTAACCCAAGAACTATTTCTGGCTTAGCAAGAGGCCCCATTAGTGAAAGAATGCCTCTAGTTAAGAACAGTTTCAGGTTAATAACGGACCTCTGGAATGAATTAAGTTCATAACTAGAGGTACCACTGTATCAGCTTTCGCACTTGCTGAAGAATGGAACAGAGAAGGTGCCTATGTTAGGATAGAATAATAGTATTGAAGCAGGCGTTGAGGAGTTTCCTTCCTGTGTCTGGTCAGCTTGCTCAAGGTCTCTAGTTAGGCTGGTCTGATTACAGCCAGGAGGCCCTGAAAGGGAGGGGGAAAGAGGGAGGGGGAAAGAGGGAAGGGGGGAAAGAAAGAGCTTATAAAGAAATAAGAATCATCTCCTCCGTGCGGCACTTCCAGTCCTTTGTTTTGGACGTGTTCTGCCCTCTCTCTTGCTCAGCTGAATAAACGAGTGTTTGTTGGATCTCCTCTGTCTCTGGCTATTATTGATTCTCTGTGCCAAAGACAGCTGAGATTCGAATAATTAAACTCTTAATGAGTGGAAGAACCTCTGCTTCTTAATGGTGGCGGAGGAGGATTACCAACAGGCAAAGTGCTTTTCCACTCAGCATCTCCCTGCCTCCCGCATTCCATATAGGAGCGGAAGCCAGGTACCGAGACGATCTGCAAGTGAAGTCAGTTCCCCCCTGGCCCGGGGCGGGGGGGGACAGACTTGCAAGTATAATTACCCACAATCATCCTTGTTTTCTCCTTCGCCAACGATCTCCCATTGTCATGGGAGCTGTCTCCATTAAGGCAGCCAGAACTGGAAGCCGTGTCTGCAGTGAAGTTAATACCGAACTAATTAAATTCTCCATGAGTTATGGCAAGTGGACAGTTAGCTAGTAACCAGCCTCTTGTAGTGCTTCTAAATTGATAGGAAGGAGCACAGATTTTGAGTAGTTGATT